>NC_090935.1:343153755-344353755 GCF_040938575.1 Ambystoma mexicanum | reverse complement strand
CTAGCCCTCACCAAACCTATGGCCCTCAAATTGGCAGTATTCCGAAGATAAATCTGGCAGAATACCACTAAATGGAATTACTGCCACCGCTGCCTTACAAGGTTTTCAGCAGAATTAATGCTGGTAGTAATTTTGACAATTCTGCTGATTTATGGCAGTAATGAGGTGGATTTACCTCCGTCCATTTGCTGGAAAATCCACCAGCTCACTGCGAAACCTGCTGTACGGTAATGCAGTAATGCACTGGTACCACTGCTTTACCACATTCTTTTTACACAGCGCCATACTCGGAATGAGGCACAATGTACCTCTCCTGCAGCTGATTCATGGTTGCCCCACGAAATATCATGGATGGTAGAGTGGCATACCTTAAAATTCATATTCTTCCTTCGATCCTGTATCTGTGCCAAGCCCCACAGTCTCAGTGCCTACCTCCTTTTTCACCCAGTTGGACAAGAGCGTGCTTACATCATATGGACAGGAAAAAATACCTTGCATCTCTAGTAAACTTCTGAAATCACCCAAGAACAGGGGCGGTTTAGCCTGTGCCAAGTTTAAAAAGTAGCATGAGACAGCTCAACTTAGAACAGTATTTTAATGGCAAAGTCGTCCCCTATGTAGCATGATTTGGTTAGACAGGAAACAGACCTGAAAATGTTTACATAAGCAAAGTCACGGGAGCGATATGTCAGGTCTTGGATCAACGCTGACTACCTTCCCCTTTCCCCTTAACTACTAATTATTATAATCCAGAATTCCCACCATTGCAGGGTGGTGGAAAGGGGGATGTCGAGACTAAAGATGACTGGATTCAATTGTTGCAAGAATGCTGAGACGACTTTGGCATAACAACGGCTGACCGCATGGGATATTACCAGATTAAACACTGGATCGCTCACCCTTCAGCAAAATCCTTAGCTATCACATATTAGAACAAGAGGCTAACGCTGTGCAGCGAGAAAGTTTCTATACAAAAGTAGGCTCTGCTTGGGGTTCTCTTTACACGCTATTAGATTCCAAAGCTCATCACTACCGCCCTAAAAGATAACATCAAAGATATCACTAGAAAATTGTCTCTGTTATAGAAATATCCTTGTGTGGAAGTCTAGGCACTGTTTAAACTATGACATTTCTGTTTGTGTTATCTGGGATGGCTAGGTAACCCATTGCTTGGCTTAATTAATTTATTGTTAAATTAGATGCTATCCTCAGTACTTTCTTTTGGGGTAACAAGTAACCCAGAACAGCATTCAGAAAGCTGAAGTTATGGAAATGCTTAGGTGGGGTCAATCTACCACATTTAATTTCCAGGCTTAGTAAAGTGTTTTCACCCTAAAGCAAGACAGTTTATAGTTTGACACTCACAAATTGTGTGCTTAATCGGTATGGGTGGAAGTTAACAGAGATAAATGGTTGTTCATTTAAGCACATTTGTCTATGGGCTACTGGTATTTGAGTAGGAAGTCTCTGGTTCTAACAATGTCAACATCTAAATCAAATGCACATAAGATGAGTGTGCTCTAAAATATTCTTAGTTTCTTTAGTATAACAAAAAAGAAAATGTTACTCATTGTAGTGGCTAATGTACTCAGTCAACTGTTTGGGTCTATTTGATTGCATTTATTTGACCTTTTTTTAACCCCTGCAAATCCCCCACTTCTCCTCAACCTAATCTATACCCTTACCCACTCCCATATATATATTTAATTAAATTTGACTGAAAAAAAAGGTCAAAAAAAGTGGTCAAATGTTTTTAGGTCAATTATGCCAATACCTACTCAACAGTTCCCTTGACTCCATACTTACGGAAATGAAGTCACCAGGAAGGAGGTGGGACTGGATCATGTTCAAGTCTGTCTGGGCAAAATAAAAAGGCCTATACTAAGAAAACCTAACCTTGCCCTCCTTCTTAGAATAACAAAATGTGTTAAAGGAATACAAAATGAAAATAGTGTCTCAAAAGGAAATGTCAGAATGGCTTCAGCACCAACTCCCTTCCCCAGGTTCAACCCCACGGGGTCTAGAGTCTCTAAAAAAAATAAGGATGGGTAGATGAGACAGTTCTGCCAGTCTTGCATACTTTGACTTACTGGTACAATTCAACAGTTCAATCTTAGGCTTTCAACGTCTGGTAATTCAATCACTTCTTTAGCCTTCGCCCGCCTTGCCACCAATACTCAGTTAGAATATTCTCAATTTCTCACAGTTCTGCACAGACGTCCCCCTGCCGGGCTCGAGCCCGTCTCTGCTTCGTGGGAGTTCCCTTGCCCACGTTATTTCATATATCTTTTCACTGTCGAAGGCTTTCGAGACTGCAAGGAATTTATGTAGACCTGTGCATGACCACTTGACTTCTCGTTCAACAGTGCTTCAATTCATAATCAATAACATCTTGTGGCACCAATATTTCTTATTACTTATGATTCTCACTCTCTTTACTCTGCTTTCTTGGCCTTTTCGAAAGTGAATTTGTAATACCAAGACCTCTTGGTATTTGTCGTTCTTATTCTCTTTTAGTTTCAAAGTTCATATTCAACACCAATTGCCTCTTGGTACTTGTAGTGCCTATTCATAGTTCTTATTCTCTTTAATTTGCCTTCTTGGCCTTTTTCCAAAATTCTTATATTTTACTTTTGCCCTCTTGGCATATTTCACAGTTCACAAATGTCACTTTCCTCTTATTCAACTTTCTTTCCTTATCGCGGTTCCCTTTCATCTCCACTTGCAATATCTTTCAAAATTCATAACATTTCACAGAGACTGTCGAAAGGGCAACTTCATTTCGAAGGGCCACTCTGCTACTTCGTATTCTCATCTTTCAACAATTGTGCTCTTCATCCGCGTTTTATCGGCACACATGCAACCATCAACTTTCAAAATTGCAGTCACTTTCCCTTTAACATCAACCAGACTTGTTTCCCTCGATAATTTACCGGCTATGTTAATTGGATTTCTTTCATCTCTTTCCTGCAGTTAAAGACCACTACCAACGCCTCTTCTGCTCCTGGTGCGGGTCGCGGGCTGCTTTCTGGCAACTTGAATGTTTCTTTCCTCCGCTCGCTCGGCTCTACTCTTCGAATGCTCACGGCCTCCCGAAAGCATGGAAACAATGCCTGGCTTTCTCTTGATCCTCTCAACTGTCTGTCAGCCCGTTGGCCTTCCACCTTCCACAGACTGGTTCGCATCAGCCTCGTAAGATTGTTCCTTCTCGTACCCAGCCTCGGTCAAAGTGTGCCTGTGCGCGCCACCTTTTATCTTCAAAGGGAGTGCTAATAAGTGGCAGGTGTACATTTTTAGAGTTACATGCCGGACTCTGCTTGGCCTCATTACTGGGACAGGGCCAATGCAAGTCGGGGGGGGGGGGGGGAGTAATCCTATCCTCATTCCTCATCTTCTTTGGTGCAGTCCTTTTGTCATGACAAGGTGGGGGGGAATTATGGAAGTTGTAGTTTCCCCTAAAATAAGAGTCGGCATCCACCAGCGATGGCCTTTCCCTAGCCACCTGAGTACATGATCCCCGGGGACTAGGTTGTGAAACAACCTCTGGTTTTCACAGGCTGTATGAAGCAAAGGAGACTAGCAATAGGAGTACAGCAGTTACTAATGGCAACATTATTTTACTCCTATATCCTGTGCCCTTTTCTCGATACATAAGAGATTCCATTGCACACCAAACCTACCTGAGAAACAGTAGCTTGACAGTAATAACTTGGTATGGAGTGACAAGTTCAATTTTGTTTTCTCGAAAGAAAAATAAATCAATTCAGAAAGAATGCTTACAGCGGAAAGAACGTGTAATTCCCCTAATCTGTCGGCTGGAGTGAAAACAACCAGAACACATTTTCCTGGAAAGGAATTTGAGATCTGTAGAACTCATTAGTTTAAAGGGTTTTCACGCAAGAGTGAAAAGAAACACATTACGTCCAAAGCAGGGTAAGAAACACAGTAAAAACAATATTAGGCCATTACATGCATTTCACCACTTGGTAACTCAGGATATTACAAGTGCAGCAGGTCTGATAGACAAACTATGCTGAGTTATTTTGGCAATATCGGCCTCATGTAGCACTTTCAGTGGTTCAGATTGTGGACAATTTGGGCTGTGAGAGGGATATGGTGAGAGGGGTATGGTGAAAGTATGGTGGAAGGCGTAAAGCAGAAAAGCATCACCTAGATATATACCCCTACTTGTCACATTCAGGGGACAATTGCTGTTCTCCTTAGCTGCAAAGAAGTCTGCAAGAGGACTTGGAGCTCCCACTAAGGATGCTGAATGTTCTGAAGCCTTCTTGCGTTTCCACGTCTGTGGCAAGTTTGGTGATGACAGCCTGTCAATAACAAGAATCGTCACAATCGTGAATGACCCTTCGGCTGGTAGCCAATTAGGGCAGTTTCTTTAATGAACAAGTGCTCGAAGCGGGTTCATAGACCTAATGAGTAGACTATTTCCTCTGACACCTCAGCCAAAGGATAGTGACCGCACAAAGTAGCAGAGGCTCAGCGCAACCCGCTGTGTTAGGCCATGATTTAGTCCCCTCTGGCACCTCCAAACAAGCATGGGTATTAATCCAAGCAAGTACCAGGGCACAAGGAAGGGCACCATTGTGGTTCTGTGATTTAGAAACAAGTCACCTGGCCGGTGCTGCATCAAAAGAAAGGAATAATTACCTGCTTCTTTTCCACAAATACTTTGATGCTCTGTGGTGAGTCCAAAGAGCACTTTGTGAAAGAGTGTCGCAGAAAACAAACTTCCCACTGATCTGCACTGAGCATACTAACAAAGTGAGTATTAATACATGCAGAAATGTACAAAGTTACTCACCCTAGTGACTGTTATAATTCTAGTCCAGAGACCCTTTCCTCCATCCTTATGGAAAATAACTATAATGTGCTACGGGTATTGTCATTGGCCTTGAAATTGTACAAATGCTCAGGTTCAAAGGAAAACTGGATAACTACAACACAAATAGGTACTGTTCAAGGTTCACAGTTCCAGGGGATGTCTCCCTTCCCCCAGGTTTCTTTGCACAACACAAACAATTTAAACAATTCAGAATGTAAGGGTATGCATCTTCCTCGTGATTCCATTTTCACAGTCTTGCAACTTGGGTGCGAGTCCCAGACTCGCAGATCACCTGGTATGATTTCCTGCCAGGCTTTTACATTCAAAATCATTCCAAGTCTTAAAGATATGGGTCTTCCTTAGGATTCTCTATTTACACTTAACTCTGCCTGATACACTCTCCTGCCAGGGCTTCCTTCTTTGATAAAACTGTCTCACTTGTAAACTTAACTTTGCCTGCTGTAGTCTCCTGCCAGGGCTTCCTTCTTTGATAAAACTGTCTCACTTGTAAACTTAACTTTGCCTGCTGTAGTCTCCTGCCAGGGCTTTTCATGTGCTTCACTTTACACACTTGCAAACTTGGCTTTGCCTGGTATACTCTCCTGCCAGGGCTGTTCATGTGATTCACTTTACACACTTGCAAACTTGGCTTTGGTTTGTATACTCATAATCCCGTTCTCGTTATATCAATTGTCAGACTGTTTTCTCTTTTCTCCAGATATCGGGTCCACAACCAGTTCTCATATTCATTAGTTATATACTTTTGCCCCAGTGTCTCAAATCCCTACTGCAGGTTTGCTTTCTCTTGTTTAGGGCTTTGTCTTTCTTACACAATGCTCTACAAAAAGCACCCCGGTGTCCCAGCTCCCTGCTACAGGCTCACTGCTTCGTTCGGCATCTACAGAGCTTATTGCAGCTCGCTCCGTTTCCTCTCCCCTATCATCGGCAGTGGCTGGCGTTTCTCCTGCTCTAAGGTTCCTGTGGCTACTTCTTGGCTTCTCTTGCTCCCAATGCTTCCATGGGACTGCCTTCCGGTCAGGCTTTCCAAGAACACTGTCTCTTCGAGCCATCTCCTCCAGAGTGACTGTCTGCTTCCTCCAGGTTCCTCGACTGGAGTTGGGAATTGTGACTTGTCTCCTCCATTGGTCACGTGTAATCCTTTTAAATGTCCCAGTGCTTGTCAAACACCTATGAACACTAGAGCTTGTCTCCAGCTTCTCGGCAACAGTGATCTGTAGTGCTCCAGTCATGTTTCCCGTTCGAGTATTCCCACATATATAGCAATGAGAGGTAGTTCTTGGTCTATACTGAAGGGTGTGAACAATAAGGTTTGTGGGTGCTTGGTGGGAACTATCACAGTAAGTGGCGGGACAGCTAGAAGTGAAGCACTCGCCCTATCAATAGTCATGGATTCTCACTGTAACAGGATGAGTTTTTGGCTAAAGGGCAAATGATTGATTGATTGATATTTTATTTCTATCGTGCTCGTACACAAGTGTTTCAGAGCGCGACAAGGGAGGGGAGGGGAACAGGGGAGAACAAAACATCGATCTTACTAGCCCCAGTGACATTGAGAACGCGCAAGTGCATGGGAGAAGGGGGAGGGGAAAAGTGCATGGGAGAAGGGGGAGGGGAAAAGTGCAAAGCAGAGGAGAAACAGATAAATAACAATAAATAAATAATAAAGGCAACAAACAATGGTAACACAGCCAGCAATTTGCAAGTGCTAGGTTTAAGGCAGAAGAAAAGAGGAAGGTCTTGGGGTACATCCGGAACCGGAGATGGTTCTTCTCAAGTTTTAGAGTGGCAGGGAGGCTGTTCCAGAGGGAGGCCCCAGCCGAAGACAGAGATCTGCTAGACCGAAGGAGTAGACATGTGCCGTCTGCTATTCAAATGACTTGCTTTGAATTTTATTTTGGCTTCTAGGTCTAGCAGAAGCAGTTAAAAAACAAAGAGAAAAAACCCAAACAACTAAACATACAAAAAGGTCTCACTAGACTGGGTTGTTTACAAGCTTCTGCTAGACCTAGAATCCAAAATGAAATTCAAAACAATTCATTTGAATAGCAGACAACACATGTCTATTCCTTCAGTCTAGCATGTGCCTTTTAGCCAAAAACTCATCCTGTTGCAGTGAGAATCCATGACTATTGATAGGGGGGAGTTTTTCACTTCCGGATTCCCCTCTTCTAGGCTCAGACGCTTCTCAAATATCTGCCTCCCTCCGTCGGGTTAACTACGACCTTTTAAAAAAAAAAAATTCTCTGTTACATTCACATATCGATGGGTAAAGCTTTTCACCCCTGGGCACCCCTCTTCCGGGTTCAGACCCCTCTCGAATGCCAGCCTCCCCTCTGTCGGGTTCACTATGGTTTGTATTCAAAGATAATTTCACCTTTTGTATTCACAAGTTTTAATGTCTTTTTAAACAGCTAACTGTGGACCTCCCTCTGCCAGGTTCCCTCTTGCCAATCTTACAGTTCTTTTTTACTTTCTCACTATGCGAGAATCACTTCCCTTAGTTTTCCAATGGTTTGCCAGTCAAAGACTTTCGACTGTAGAGAGGATTTTGCTAGACCCCTGTATGACCCCTTTGACCTTTTCTTGTGGCTCTCCTACGGCGTTCTGGTTTCATTAGTTTCAACAGCAAGGGGAATGAACCAGAGTCTCCCGAGTGCGCACCCACCACTCACCGGCTGTGATGAACTGCTTGGTTTTCCTTTCGTCTGGAGTCAAGGTCAGTACCATGGTAGCAGGCGTCTCTCTCTGTCCTGATTATTAACGTGGGATGGCTCTGTGTACTGTTGACATCTGCTACAACACACGCTGGCTATTGTTCGTGGTCTTACGATTCCTTTCAGGGAGGCTTCGCTGGCTGAGATCTAAAAAGGCAAGGTCGCTTCTGTCCTTGTCGCCCCTTCGGTTGACGCCGCCTTTCTGCTCTTCTTGAACTGCCGTGCTTGGATAGCCATCTCCTTGTGTGGTTTACCTTGCTCGTAGTGTGCACTCATGCTCCACCTTTTATCTCTGTGGGGAAGGGAAAGGGCCAGCAGGTGTGTGTGATTCCGGTTGATTGCCTGACTTTGCCCGACCCTTGTGTTGGGACATGTGTCATGATGCCTGCCCCCGGAAGACCAGACCAGGCCCAGCAGCCCCGGAAGCAGGCATCATGCCACTTGGAGCATGCCCAAAAGCCCCAGTTAGGGGCTGTTTGGGTGCAGTCCTGGCGCCTATGGCGCCAGGCTCATTATTGATAACTTACCTGAAGCAGACCATGCTGCATACTCACCTGAGGCAAACCATGCTGCATGAAGACTCAAGCCAAATGAGGCTTAGGAGGGACTATTTTACTGAAGGGACTATTTGTTACTTGGGTGGGGCTGTGGAAGAATACTTACCTGGACCGGATGGATACACGAAAAGTGAATGCCATTCTTAATTGGCCTTCGCCAAGTTCAATCAAAGGAGTTCAAAGCATGCTTGGCTTTGCCAATTTCTACTGCAGGTTTATCCCGGACTTCTCGCACATTGTACATCCCATTGCAACGCTATTGCGAAAAAACAAACGCTTTGTGTGGACAGAGGAAGCCGAGAACGCCTTCCAAGAGTTAAAAGCTAAATTCACATCTGCTCCCATATTCAGACACCCGCGCCCCGAGCTTCCCTACATAGTGGAAACAGATGCATCCAGTTTAGCCATGGGAGCAGTCCTTTCCCAAAAGGATCCCGAAACTAACCAGCTTCACCCAGTGGCGTTTTGGTCAAGAAAATTTTCAGCCCCCGAATTAAACTATGCCATAACCGACAAGGAGCTGCTGGCCATCAAGTCCGCCTTCAAGGCTTGGCGGCACTATCTACTGGGTGCCAGACATACCATCACGGTCATCACCGATCACCGCAACTTACAATACCTAAAGACAGCCAAAGCCCAATCTTCGCGCCAACTCTGTTGGGCATTGTTCTTCGCCGAGTTTGATTTTGTAATAACCTATCGACCAGGTTGTAAGAATGGTAAAGCAGACGCCTTGTCCCGGATTGGAATGGGAGAAGCAGAAATAACTTTAGAACCCGTACCCATAATTCCGGAACAGAGAATCCTTGGCCTGACATCCATATACACACTGGAGGACATTCAAAACAAGATCCACCAACTCTTTGATTCCGTTGCCCTACAGGACTGGGCAAAGAAAGGTCCAGAGTACTCCGTCATCGATGATTTACCTTATTACCAAGGCCGGCTATTTTTACCGCAAAAAGAACTACAGGAACTTGTCATTTCCCATTACCATGACACCTTAATAGAAGGGCATCCAGGTATTGCAAAAACCGAAGCTAAAATTAGGAAGCAATTTTGGTGGCCCACCTGGCGAAAGGATGTCAAGTCATTTGTCATGTCTTGTGGCATTTGCGCACAAAATAAAGGGCAAAAGAAAAAACCTGCTGGATTATTGCAACCATTAGACATACCACCTACCCCTTGGCATACCTTGTCATTGGACTATCACGGATCTACCCCCATACCAAGGTTACAATACCATTCTAGTAATTGTAGATCTTTTTTCTAAAATGGCTCACTTCATTCCTTTAAAAGGGATACCTTCAGCTTCAATCCTGGCCTAGGAATTCCTTGAAAATGTTGTCCGCCTGCATGGCTTTCCTTCAGTGTTAATTTCAGATCGGGGCAGTCAATTCATTTCACATTTTTGGAGGAAAGGCTGCCAACTGGCACAGATTGATGTTAGGCTTTCGACCAGTCACCACCCTCAGACCGACGGTCAAACGGAGAGGACCAACCAGACTCTTGAACAGTACCTCCGTTGTATGCTACATCAGTCTGAGGGGAATTGGAAAGACATTCTGTGGATCGCAGAGTATGCGTACAATAATTCCGTACACTCAGGAACTAGACAAAGTCCCTTTTTTACCATTTATGGGCACCATCCTCGAACCTCGGATTTGGACTCACCCCAGCATTTAGAGATGCCCGCAGCGGACCATCTCCACGCTACCATCTCAAGCCTTTAAAGAAGCAACCAGCCATTTGCAAAAGGCGAAGGAAAAATACAAAAAGGATGCGGATCAGCACAGAAGTGAAGCTCCTCAATACCAAATAAGTGACCAAGTATGGTTAGCCACTAAACACTTAGCACTCAAGGGGACTCGGACCTTTAACCCCAGGTATTTGGGAACTTTTTCTGTCAAGGCAATTATTAACCCAGTGGCCGTCAAGTTGGACCTACCTGCTCATATGCGAATCCATCCCGTCTTCCACGTGTCTCTTTTGAAGCCAGTGGAACCAGGAACTAGGCTAACCACTCCACCTGAACCTATCCTCATAGACAGGGAGCCCGAGTTCGAAGTCAAGAATATTTTGGACTCAAAAAGAGTGAGATCAAAACTCTTTTACCTAATTGACTGGAAAGGTTATGGTCCGCAGGAAAGGTCGTTTAGTGAAGAGGTTCCATCGGGAATTTCCAGACAAACCACGACCAAGGGGGAGAACGACTTTAGGAGGGGCCTTGAGGGGGAGTGCTGTCATGATGCCTGCCCCCGGAAGACCAGACCAGTCCCAGCAGCCCCGGAAGCAGGCATCATGCCACTTGGAGCATGCCCAAAAGCCCCAGTTAGGGGCTGTTTGGGTGCATTCCTGGCGCCTATGGCGCCAGGCTCATAAAGATAAAGTCAGTCCTGGCGCCATGGGCGCCAGGCTCATTATTGAGAACTTACCTGAAGCAGACCATGCTGCATACTCACCTGAGGCAGACCATGCTGCATGAAGACTCAAGCCAAATGAGGCTTAGGAGGGACTATTTTACTGAAGGGACTATTTGTTACTTGGGTGGGGCTGTGGAAGAATACTTACCTGGATCTTCTTCCAAGGCTATTTAAACCACGCCCGGACAGCCATACGTGCTTCGCGTTATTCTGCTTGCTGCAGCGTAACGCTCACCGTGTTTTCAGCAGCTCCAGTCTTCAGCCACGCCCGCTTCAGTCCTGGGACTCCTGAAACAAGAAGAAAAGAAGGATAAAGGTTAGAACAGGAGTTTTAACTTTAATCCTTACCTGAATCCTGATCCATTTCGCCATGGAACTGAAAGACAGAAGTCTTTGAAGCATTGCTTCGCATTCCTACGCCGCTGCGCTGAACTCACCTGCTTGGCGGTACTTCAGCACTCCATCACGCTCTCTCCATCTCGCGGCCGCCCTCCGACACCTAAGGAGACAAAGACAGCAAGGTGAGCAAGGGGACTCTCTAAGGCTATACAAGCTACCCCCAAGGACTTACCTGATTTACCACGGGAGGTACTCACCTCATCTCGGGTCCGCACAGCCAAAACTGCTTCATCGCCGTACCCCAGCCCCTAAGGGGAGAAAGCAAAGACAATACCAGTTATCCCCCACAAAACTTACCTGATTTACCACGGGGGTCTCACCTCATCTCGGGTCGGCACAGTCAACTCTGCTTCATCGCCGTACCCCGGCCCCTAAGGGGAAACCACAATAGACTTACCTGAATCTGCCATTTGGAAATCTTCGAGTGGATTAATCGGCAACCTGCAAGGAATCGGACAGAGTGAAGATCAGACATTTGAACTCTTATGAACAATTGGACTTTAGAGTCAATACTGGAACTCACCAATTACTCTACGCCAGTGAAGTAACTGGTCATCAACGCGCCCCTGCGGTCGACGCAGGATGGAGAGCTCTTCCTTCCAAACCATCAGGTGAGACTAAGGAGGGGACATCAAGAGTGATCTGTGGGAAGACAACGGGAGTGGGGAAGGTGGGTTGACACTCAATTCCACGGGTGGTTAATTCCTCTTGTCTTTCGTACTGTGCAAAGTGTTCATGTCGGAAAGGGGGTGGAGGGTACAGTTTCTAAGTATCCTAATTGGTAGGATGGGGAAAAGGTGTTAGAAGAAGGGGGATACCGCATCTCACCCGTCGGTGTCCCTCTTCCACTCCCCGAGGACCTCCCATCCAGGTGATCCTCCCGCACTGGTCCACCCCCAGGAACTGGATATAATAGCGATGGCCGTGTCCTGGCCACCTGGATGAGAGATCCCTGGGGACTAGTAAGTGAGACACCAACAAGTTTCTCACAGCTGCCCTTACAGAACACCTGCATGTCATCTCACCAGCATCCACTGCCACTTCTCTTACTGTCTACAGCTAACTTGTCCTTCTTAAAGTACTTTCCTCCACTTTCCACAATGTTGTTACTAATCTCTTACTCACAGTACTACTCCACACTCTCCATAAACTCCTTATGTATTATCTCCTCCCTCCACACTACTTCCTAAGGTACTGGGTCTATTGCCTGATCCCAACTGCTTGTTGCTGTAAGAGCTTGTCATTAAATTGACACCAGTTTGGACTGGTTGAGCCTTTAAAGAGGTTGCCACGTCCAACTGTTTTACCACATAATGAAGAGCAAGGCCCCACCTTACAAGGTGAGGAGAGGGCTGAGGTGAGAAGGATTGGGGTGAATGCACGGTGGGGCCTGTGCGTGTAAGGTGGGAAGAGGGTTGGGGGAATGCATGGTGGGGTTATGCTTGTAAGGTGGTGAGGGGACTACAGGGCTGGGGATGGCGGGGGAAACTGAGCAGGTAGGAGGGTAGGTAACTACAAAGGTGAAACAGGGAAAACAGGGGGTGGTGCAGCACAGGGTTAGCTGGGGAGTGGTGTCCGGGTGGAGTAATAGGGCATAGAAAATGGGAGAGCGGGGGGTGCCCTCTGAAAAGAAAAACACAGGGAAGGTATTGGGGTAGAGGGGGAAAAAGGTATAAGGGAAAGGGTAGGGATTAGATTTATGAGGGATGAGCAGTTGCATAGGTCGACCAATATGCAACTGCTCATAGATAATAGCAGGGGGCAAGCAGTTGGGGTCAACAAGATGAATATGTTATGTTATACAAATGTATAGAGCGCACATCCACCTGAAGGTCTCTTGGTGCATGAACAACCACACGCAGAGCTGGGGCCAATAACCCTGCATCTAAGATAACAGTGTTTTCAATGAGCGTCTGTACTTCAGTGATTGTCCGTGCATCTAAGAACAAGTGGCAGAGCATTCCACAACTTGATAGCAGCCATCGAGAATGCACAGCCTCCAATCCTGGATACCCGAAAACACGGAACAGAAATCGGGCAAGCATTGCCAGAACAAAGGGTGTGCCCTGGGAGATAAGGAACAAACGTATCCTGTAAGCATTCAACCCCTTGGCGGTAGTAAGCTTGATGTACCAAACGAAGGGGCTTGATTTCAACCCTCTTATCCACAGGCAGCCAGTGTAAAGACATGAGCACTGCAGTGATATGGGCCCCATTGGAGGTGTTAGTGGCAATCCGAGCTGCTAGATTTTGAAGTAATTGCAACCGGCGCAATAGATAGTGAGGCTGGGCTAAAAACCGAGAGTGGCAATAATCAATATGGTTAAGAACAAGAGAGGCAACGATCAAAGGCCGCAAATACCTTGGCAAAAAAGGCAGTACCTTGCGGAGAACCTTTAGATGAAAATGACCAGCTTTACAGACAGAAGTAAACTGGGCAGCCATAGAGAGCGATGAAGACAGATGAACACCCAAGTTCTTTACAACCGCCATTGGGATAGGGGAAGCACCCAAAGCATGTGGCCAGGAAGAGGAATAGCCACCCCCTGTGTTGGATATAGACATAAACCCGTCCCGATTCTCCCGATTTCTGTATTTTCCTTTCCGCTCCTTACTGTCTCTGATATTTCTCTCTTCTTCACCCCACTAGACACTTCTCTACTCCCTACTTCTGTCACTCTCTCTCTCCTCCTTCTTCGGATCCAATTCACTCTCCATCCCTCCTGATTGTACTTTGGTTCTCCACTCGCCTTATTCAGTCCTTACTCCAATAATGCCTTCTCCTTTCTTAACCACCTTTAGCAAATTGATCTCTTGTTACCTTGCTTTACCTATCTTATGTCTATGCCTTCTTCATAATCCCTTTTGGAAGCTCCTCCTCCTTTCTTTACCCACCTGGGCACCTTACTCCTGGTGATCCTTATTGACCCCTTCTCTTGAACTGTTAGTCTCACGTCATGTTCCAATTCTCCTTCTTAATATGCTTCTATTCACTGCTTTCTCTTCTCTTTGATTATCATCAAAGAGATCCAACCTCCTTTCTCCTTTCAAGTCCTTTCTCCCAGTCTCGATTCCTCTCACCAGCTCCCATCATTGGCCTTCTCTCACTCATGCCTTGCCTCCTTCTCCAGTTCCACCTCTCAAATCCTGGGCTCTTGCTACACCTATTGTTGCTCCTTTCTCAAGCCTCCTCCAAAGCTGCACCTTCTGCCTCTCCAACCTATTACAAATGAACAAATCCCTGCTGACTTATAGTGGCCAGACTCCCCCCTCTTGGTCCAATCATGTTCCTGATAGGAAATGGCTGTGTGTGGATGTTGGTTCTGCGAAGAGGTTGGTTAATGAGGTTGGTTAATTCATCTTATGCCTTGTGCTCTCTTAGGTCTACCGCCTGGAATGGTCATCTGCCTACATGGTTCCGGTGTGCAGGTTTGGCATGGGGAACTTGGTATCTGTAGTTATCTGATAGACAAATGACAGCCAATGATTCTCCTTGTGTGCATGAGTTCTCTGTGGCCTTTCACATGGTGGGTCCGCCATGTTGGTTTTGGATAATGAGCGAGCCTTGCACATGTGCTACCAGCTGGGACTCAGTGGAGAGGCAGCGGGTCCAACAAACCCTAGTTAACAGCTCCTCAAGAGAGAGTTCTCCCAGAGTCGGATTTGGCTAGAGGCACTTGTGCCATATTAATGGTTGGATTCAACAGACAAAAAATAGTTCTTTGCCTTGGATCCAGGTTCACAGGGCACATTTTTAAAGTCCCAGTGCTTTGTGTTCCATGTGACTGACTATTACTAAGCGGTGAAGAAAATGTGGGAGGGTCCAAGAAATCCTCCCCATACTGTCCTAGGGCCCATCAGCTAGGTTGCCAAGCTACCCGACTCCCTTGGTCAGCCTACTATCGCCATAATAAATCAGGAGACTTTGCCACATGCTCCTAGTCTCTACCCTGGTGGCCCCGGAAACCCTGGAGGGCTCTGGCAGTCATTCTTCTGACTAGAGAAGGAAGAAGACTTTAGAGGGGGTTCTGTGATGATTGATAATGATTTCCTTGTGAAAGCGAGGGCCTTTTCTTTGAATAATATTTTGTGGTGAGGTGAAAAGGGAAACTTGACAAATGGAAGGGCTGTTACCTTGTCCTGTACCTCCTAAATCAATTTAGCTCCTCAAAGTCAGGCCCCTGTGTGTACATCTAAACTGAGGCACATGCCGCCAGCAACAGTATCTACATGTTCATCTGCCGTGTCCAAAATATCATGAGCTACTAGGTGACAAACCAGCGAGGTACTAGCCTCTCATTTTTACAGGAAGGGCCTGGGCAATCTCTGCAATCTGCTTAAAACATTTTGCTTTACCGAGGGCTATGATCACTTCAGCATTTGCCTGTCTGAGGTGAAGGGCATTGTTTAAGCAAATCTTCTTGCACAGGACATCTTAGGACTTTGGCCCTCATTATGAGTTTGGCGGTATTCCGGCAGTAAATCCGCCTGAATACTGCAAATGGAATTACTGTTACCGCCACCTGGCCCAGCGGATTTGCCACCCGATTACAAGTGGTGGCAGGTGGAGTTAGTCCCCATTTTTGGAGTCCATAGGACTCCAAGGGGATTTAGGCGGAATTATCACCGGCTGTAATTCCGTCAATTTTGCTGATTTTTCAGCAGAATATTGGAGGATTTACCTCCAACATGGAGGTAAATCCTCTACTCCAAGGCCAAACTCGGAATATGGCGGAGCGTTTAAAGTGGCGGTAATACTGTGACCGCCACTTTTTTACCACTCTGCCATACTTGTAATGAATGCCTTTTTCTTCCCTGCCCAAAGGGGGGGGGTTTGAAGAGGCCTGGGCAACAAGGAGGAGGCTGCAGGAATTGGTCTTGAGCAAGGGCCTCCCAGATCACAGCGGAATGCGCAGCTGTGTTGGAAGCCAAGCACAATCTCTCCGAGGCTGATGTCCTGAATTTCAAAATTTTGTGTTATGGAATATGTTTGCTATGCATGTCTATGCTTTAGACAGGTCTTCTGTGGTGGGCTGAACCAGGTGGTAATAGCTAGTTGCCCGAGCTTGTTTGGGCCATTAACAAGGGCGATAGACAGTTAGCACCCAATTGCTAGAATAGGAATTATGTCCATTAGCACCCTATAAAACATATTTTATTTCTTTATTTTGTGTGAGTTGGGGGATTGAGTGGGGCCAGGATCACACGGAGTAGGCACAGTGGGGCAGAGAAGCCAACAGCTTCCATGTATTTCTATCTTTACCGCAGAATGCAGCCTGTGTTTCAAGAAATCCGACTGTCTGCCCGCCCAATCCCAGATACTAGGTTATTATATCCTGTTTACAGGTGCTTGGGTGTTATCAATGATATAAGGACCCACTTCTAGGCCACATCTAACTAGGAACCATAAAAAAACCACGATTGCCTGCCTTAAACATCTCTCCCTCTTGCACTTATGTTCACTCCTTTCCATTTCCTACTTAGCACCCATTTTTCTTCTTCCTGTTTCACTCCTCGCTTGCCACCGGATCCTGAGTACACCACTCTTAATTATATCTGGATTATAATACACAAAGTTTTAATCTACTGCTCTACACTCAATTTATGGTAGCAAAGCACTGCTCCTCATTCTTGTTATTCATGAATATGTTATGAGTGTTATAGTTAGAGTAGATGGAGTATTATCGTTAAATATGCATGTTTTATCTTTCAAATTAAATCGTATATATTGCCATGTTTGTATCCGATTGTTACTTTAAAAAAATGTAATAAAAAATACTTAACTCGAAAATAATAGATTGATTTGACCTGAAGTTGGTCATTAATCGCAGCCAAAAAGATGTCTATGTTAACTTAACCAAGCGAGTAATTTGTTTCAGTGACATGGGCATTGTCCAGTTGTATGCAGATTCCCAAGCACCTAATTGTCATGAGCGCTCATTACTACTTGTCATTTGCTTTCTTTATAAATGAGTGTATGTTATTTTCTTCAAGGGTCACCTGCCACCAGAAATGTGGATTTTCCCATGTTTGGTTGGTATGCGGATTGTATTTTAATTTTGCTTTAATCCTGTTTTTGCTTTGCCTCCTTTTCTTAGTCCTCCTCTCCTGTTCTTGTTCTTGTTCTTGTTCATTCATTCAGGGCACAAGCTGACCAGCCACTTCTGCCGGGTCACTTTAAATCTCCTACCACTGGAACAAGAATGGTAAATGTGACTTTTGAGCAAACACTGTGACAAAGTTACAATGGAGGGCAGAGGACGGGATTAAGGGGGACACTAATCAGGGAAAGTGCCCCCTCAGCAATCTTGATCCCAAAGGCAGGGTATGGAGAATCTCCTAGGAATTCGCATAAGTGCACAGCCTTGTATCATGGCCTGCTGAAACCCTTCCTCATACCGTGAAATTCACAGATTCATATTTGTACATTTGGGTACAACCCCCAAGGCATTGCTGAGAGAGGAGGCTTGTGGGTTGAAAATTGCCAGACGAGACTATGGTCCGCAATTGTGATTTAAATTTAAAGTGTGCGAAGGAGAGAAGTGCAGAGCAAGCACAGTTTAAAGGTATCACCCGCATATCACGAGTCCACAAAGACAAACATAGGGGAAACAGCAGGCCGCCGCAGATCAATGGGGACAGTGAAGTGGAGAGAACAAACACCACCCATGCCTGGAGAGGGAAGCTATGTGAGGTGAGCATAGCTTGTTAGACCTCCAGATAGAGACTTGGCCTGAAGAGCTAGAGAGAGAGAGAGAGAAAGGTATTTTGGGTCAGGGAAAAGTTGCAGAGGGAGGAAGGCCAGAGTGGTTGAGGAGGTCCAAAACAAGAACCCAACACTGGCCAAGCCGAGGGGCAAAGGTTGCCAGGGGTGCTCGGAGGCATATGGTTAAACCAGTGGGCCTGAACATGTGGAAAGCAAGGGGGCAGTGCTTGACATTGGCAGGACCAGGAGCCTGGAAATCGCAAGAGAGAGAAAAAGAAGCTAACTGTGACCCATAGTCTGGATTCTGGTGGAGATGACAAAAGCCACGAGGGGAAAAGTGTTGTGAGGAAAATGAGTCAGTATGCCATGGAGAGGAGTTGTCTCCCCGGACCATATCTTCTCTTGGCTCAAGGGTTCTTATGGTCCGAAATTCCACCCAGAACAGGTATGAAATAAATCCATCGTCATCGATAGCGATCAAAATCCAGGAAGAACAACCTTAACCTGCAATGCTTACAGAGAGTGGTGGACCTAGATTACCCCAAAGGAACTGTGATAAATAAGATTCCTTGAGGTTGTCCCTTGAAAATGAATTGTTGTAGATAGGACACTTGGAATGAAGATTATGGCTTCCCCTAGATTAGGGCTGAAGCAACTTGTCTATCGATTTGTGTCTTCCTTGGACCTTCTCAATGGCAATTTGGTTAGCCTGTGCTGTAAGCCTTACTCCCACCCTAGTTTATGTTGGCTGCTTTTTAAGACTTCTAACGATCCATTGGTCTGAGACAACAGACAATGTTGGATGTCTGGAATGACGCCCATTAACCGTTTGATTGCTCGACCACAAAATACTTATGTTGGGGCGAAACCAATTGTACACTGGGGTGTCCCCTGGAACTTTTTTATTCAATTTCCAGAAATTGAAAGTTATATATATTACCTATGGAAAAATAAGCACACTTTTATAGAACATAAATACATTCTTATGTATTCAAAGGTTTAATGTCATTAACATGAATTCCAAAATCCTGGCTTTTATAAGCACCTTTCCTTGGTTAGAAAAAAGCAAAAAGGTATTTTAGTCTATTGCAAGAATCACTATAAGCAAAAATCATCAATTCTCGCCTTTACGTACCGTCATAATTTCCAGAAACTGCATATGCCTTTGCCAACAGTAACCCAGCCTCAGCTGCCTCCACGCTGGCTTTATTGTATAACGCTATGGCAATTGAATGGGCCTAAAATATATGAAAGGAATAAAATAACATTTAGGAAAAACAAATTGCTTGAAAGCCACAACTCCCATCACACCTGCAAGAGTTTTTCATACATAAATCAAGACTGAGTCCATTCAAATCATCCGAGTTTTACTGTAACACAAATGAATTTTAAATATATTGTATTCTGGCGAGATTAAACCATCTTTGTTCTTTCTTGTAGCTGAGAGTTTTTCAACAGAGTGACCTGGTCCGTGGTTTGAAGAATATCAGTGTGGAGGGAGTGTAGTATGTCTCCTGGAGAGTTAGTGTGTGGCAGCACATATTGTACTGGGACAGTTGATTGGCAAACATAGTACATTCACTTTATCTCATAAATGTGTCCAGTGTCTGTGTGTTGTGGTCTTGTTTGTTACTGTGGGTTAAAAAGACCACCAAGACAAGCTTTGGCTGTGGTTGGACCAAAGGGGGGCTATGAAGTCCATGGTATTGGCGACTAAGTTCTGTTGACCATTAGGTTGAAGGTTGGTGCAATGGAGTTGGTGGGTTCTTTGGGCAGTTATTCACAAAAGGATATTAAGGGCCTTAACAGTATTTCCTGCTGCAGCATTTTTCCCGTACCGGCACACTTCAACTTTGCTGGTGGGGGCCACGGACCTCCTGGCAGGCCTAACCTGCCAGGGGTTCAGGCCCCTAGCGGCAAACAAATGCCTAAATCACCGGCACCATTAGTAACGATACCAATGTTTCAGGAAATCCTACCCCATCCCATGGAGTCTCAATTGGAACTTACCAGCACACCGCAGCTCGTAATACTGGGATATCGGGTGGCGGAGACAGTAAGTGCTGTTTGCCGGTACAGGTAAACTTATAAACAGGGCCACAGTGTTCGGTCCTCAATATCTGCATTCAGTATCAGTATTTTTCATGAAAATGTTATCCTCCTTGGTATGTGAAGTGATCTTTCTTAAATAAAAAAAAAACAGCTTGTTAAGGGTTATTTGGACTATTTTTGGTGTTGAGCCTCATGGCTACTCTAAAATTACCCCAACCTGTTTGGGATACTACTGTATTTCTTTATGTCTTTTTGCTGCTCATGTCATGTACGAACTGTGGGTATGTGCATGCCATCTGTGTTGTCATACATAGCATCATCAGCAGTACATGGTGGTGGGCGGGTGTTAAGATGGATTTCTGAACTCTGACCTGGTGGGCAGAGGTTCAGAAGGCCAGCCTAGTTTCTTGGAACAGGGTAACCTTCTGGACAAGCCAGACCAATAAAGGTAACATTGGCGGCAGTCAAGACTAGGTTTCAGGAGGGGTGAGGGTGAATGAAAGACCTCAATGAGCACACAGAGTAAAGGACACTTACAAATCACTCCCAGTCAGGTTTATATATTAAAAATACAATACATTTATTCAAGGCCTTTGAAGTTCAACACACAGTAACACTAACAAGCCAACACAATCCTATCATAATACATATATACAAGACCAAGTGGCCTAGAGGGTTAAATGCAGGAAATAGGTCCACAACCTACAAAAGGGAAGGAAGCAGGTAGTTCAAAGAGTCTTTAGGCAGCTCTGCAGAAATCAAAATCCTAACCGAAAGGCAGTCCAGTCCCCAAGAATAGGGGAGCCTATTGCTCAAATGTACTTGCAATGCTGGCGCACGTGGTCGTGCAGATGGGAGAAACGGGGTCTCTTGTAGGGTCTGTAGCAGCTCAGGAAGGCAGAAGAGGTGAGGCAGAATAGGTTCCCACTATTCAAGGAGGGTCTCCCCAACAGGGCAGAACAGGTTCCAAGAGTTGAGAATAGTACGCTAGTTTGCACTAGCAGTGGAAAGGAGAGGGGCCCTCCGGGGCCACTCGTCTGT
This sequence comes from Ambystoma mexicanum, assembly GCF_040938575.1. Lineage (NCBI taxonomy): Eukaryota > Metazoa > Chordata > Amphibia > Caudata > Ambystomatidae > Ambystoma > Ambystoma mexicanum. The sequence continues at coordinate 344,332,999 of NC_090935.1, read as the reverse complement.
AAAAATGGATGGATGCGCTAGGGGCCACCGGTAAGGGTCATTAGTACTCACTGCCCCTTGGCGCACTCCGGACCAAACTTCTGCAGTAGAGCAGTTGCAGGTTCAAATGCGACAATTTCTGCGACTCTGCGGCTTTCAGCGGCGAAGCTGCAGCATTGATTCCCAAATGGGACAGTGGTGATTTCTCCGCTCCTGGTGGATGGATCAGGCCAGTATCACTGCAGGCTTCAGGGGCAAGAGGGGCACAGCAGCATTGCACCTGCAAAGTGCGTCACCACTGCTGGGCGACACAGTAACCACGTGTACTTCAGTTCGGGCTCCCTCTCTTTACTCCAACCTGGGAACGCCAAGTGTATGAAATTCAGTGTGAGTGCCGTGAACACAGAGCTTACAGGATACCAAGTTTCGAGGGCCTTCCTCGAAACGGCGGCGGAGACAGAGCAAAGGTCCTGCGCAAGCTGGTCAGCCCACTGGTTGGCCCAGGGACACTTCCGAGAAGGCTTACTTGCAGGGTTTGATGAAGGTGCAGAGAATAGTCCCACTATTCCAATGGGTCGAAGCGTCTCCGCAGGCCTTCTAGTTCAATCAGATGCAGAGGGGTCCAGTGGGACGACAGCGGGCTCAGGGTGCCCAACCTTCCACCGAGTCACCAGCGGTTTCTCGAATCGGCTTCATAGTTTCAGGATACTTGGATCCTATCCTTCGTTCAGTGAGAACTCCAGAGATGGACATGGTATGGCTGTTTGGGGCCTTCTCTTATCCAGAATCTCCTTCGCGCCAAAACTAAGAGGACCCAATGGAAGATCTGCTCACATACAGCACACCATATGTGGACCAATCACAGACCACGCTGTTCTCAGGCATTCAGAGCACACCAGACTCTCTGGCACCCAGGATATGGATTGCAACTAGAGAGTCCAGCCCACATCCTGGGGGAGCACACACAAAACCTGCAAAAGCCTGTGAAAGCTGAGCGCCTTGTGGGAAAATGCATGACCAAATAAGGACTGACCCGGGTCGACTCGACCTGGGGAAGGTGAAGGAGCAAGATGGCCAAAGGACAGGACAAAGAAACTTGTGGCATGGCCATTTGGGAGCCAGGCCACCTATTCGTGCCAAACGCGCTTAACGTGGTTTGCATGGCTGGAAAGGGTTAAAAATACATGAAAAGATAAGCTGCCACCAGTCCTGTCCAAGGCACATCCACACTTCTCTGAAAAAAATCCCTTGAGAGTGTTTATGGCCCTTTGAAATGACTAGGGGACCCAAGCACACTGTACTGTACTGTACTTTGTGCACTTGTAACATGTTGCAGAAAAGTTGCAACAATTGCAAGGACTAAGTGAAACAAAGTCTCCCAGTACTGACTGTTTTTAAGGGCATGTCAGTTTCCAGTGCTCCTCTGGTAAAGTCAGACTATGATGTTTAAACTAAGCAAAAAGTTGGGGGTTCACAACTGGAGGGAAAATTACACATGAAATGGAAATCTTTCATAACAGCGCGTTATGGTTCTTTTACAATGGTGAGGAGTTATGTTTCCTTTAGGAGCAAACTTTTGAATTTGATGGTTTTTGTTGTTTTGTGCTGCAACCATAGCATCTCTTAAACAAAGGTTTTTCACTGAGGTACATGTTTATTTATAGGTAAATGTAACTATATCTATATAGAATTTTTTAAGGGCATGATGTGCATAACCCAGAAACAGTTAGAGAAGAAAACACCAGTTAAGAGGGCAGTCCTGTCTCGGGTGCCGCACGTTTGGTGGGGCTAAAACTACCTACCGGCTGGTGAATGCTGAAAAAGACACACGACAGACAGTAATAATGTCCATTCAATAAAGTTTTTTTACTGAATTTCAAAGGTTTTTAATGCCATACACTATTATTTCTATAGTTCAAGAGGATAGAAGAGTGTCGTCAACACAGAGGTGCCCTTCTTAAGAATCATATGGCATGATCCTTGTAGAAAGTACCCACTGAACAATGACTAGAATCACCATCATTCACTGCTAGACATGGCAAATAATTTCCACCGTCATATACTAGGGTCCATCTTCTGAACCATTCCCCTTCACGGCAAGAAGCCACAAGACAGTCTTGTTAGCTAATTCTCAAGTGACATTTACATAATACAAATAAGCTCAAAGAACAATGTGCATCATGGCTCAAACACAAATATTACAGGATTCGTCCAATTGGAAATGACTGTAAATTAGCAAGGAGGGGAAAGGTTGAATTAAAGTGACAATGTGCAGGAGACAAAACAATCGGGTGACATAAACAAACCTATACAGATTAGGCACATTATTTCTCACAGAGATTGATGCACAGCCTCTGTCAAGGTGATCAAGACAGCCAGTGTGGTAGTGGCAGGTATTCCACAGTTTAGATGGACCCTATCTAGATGGACCCGAACAATATCTTAACAAGTTCAAGATAAAAACAGGAAGGACCCTAAAATATACCAAGAAAAAAAGTGATTCTTTATCATGAGGAAGGCCGCCCTGCTTAGCTGAGAGGGAGACAAACTTAGGATGGCAATCCTTGTTCAACCTACTCTGTTGGTGCACACTACAGATCCCCACACTGTAGGCCAGCTGTAGAAATGTATTCTCTCAGAATCTGATGCTCAACATCTGTCAAGATGATTTAAGGCACCAAAGGTGGTATTGCTTTGTATTCCGGAAGCCCAGATGGACACATAAAACATACTGGCAAGTTCAAGATATGGTATTAACGACACTAAAACTTGCCAAGAAAAAAAAGGGCCCACATGGAAGGCCACCTGTCTCAGGGGAGAGTGAGAAGGATTACGGATGGCAACACTTGGACAACCTACTTTATAGGTGCATTCTATAGAACCTAATCCACTGACCCTTTTTTGTGATATATAATAATGACTCCAAACCAATAATTTGGCTTTACATTGTCTGTTGTACCATCAACCTTGATGGGTAGATAGAATGAGACATCTTGGAGGACATCTTAGAGAGATCATCTAGCCCTTCTGCTACAGTCTTTAAGATATGTGCCGGTGTGACCATCTTGAATGTGTCCTAGCTCAGATGTTTCTTCAACAGTGAAAATTCATAATGGTACAAAATCTATGAACTATCTTTGGCACCATGAATAACCTAACTAGAAGCCCTTTCCAATTTATGTGATGGAACTTTCTACATTGAGACAGTCTCAGAGATAGACTATCTGCATCACCTACTGTTGTGAGGTAATCTGCTCACATGACTCAAGAAATCTTGCTATTCTGCCCTACACCGGAGCTTGTGGTTAACGCTGTGACAGAGAGCGAGCCTAGAGAAAGGTAAAGACAGTTGGGGTAAATCTTGTGATGCACAAACTCCTCCTCTTGTGGGATAAAAATATTGTTGTGGTTAAGCCAACTTCTGTTTTTGCCATGTGATGTCCCCTGTATTTATTTGGCACTGGGACAGTGCTTCGAATTGACAGAGTGCAGTAGATATCAGAAAATGTCAGAAGCCGCTTGCAGATCATCAGATCCCAAGATGAGGCAGTCGAAACAAGAGCGAGAAGGCAGGCAGAAAAACAATAGGAGAAACCAAGCAGAGACTGGAGTCACGAATGAGGGCTAGAAGATTAGGCAGGACAAGGAAAAAGGGGAGATGGAGAACCAAGGCAAGCTGGACAGGGAGGAGACAAGAGAAGCACAAGAACAGTCAGGACTGGGAAAAACTGCAGAGCTGGTAGGGAGCGTTAAGACGCACCGGCCTCTAGCCCTGCACTGGCTTTTATGGGCCAATGCTCAGGCTCCCGTGTCACAGTGTATCCAGGGACGCTCGGCGGTACCTGCCGTAGGCTGGGGGGGAGGCTTCCTCCAAGGCACAGCCAGACCGAACACCAGGCTGCCCCCGCGGGTCATATCCTTGCTGCCTCCTGCCACGGGAGGAGCTGCCAGTGCTGGTACAGGTGCCAGGGACGTCCAGGTGAGTAAGGCAGTGTTGCACATTTTTTATTAATTAAACTACTTTTATTGATTTGAAATTTCATAGCACACATATACCAAGACCCTAAAAAATAAAAGTTACAAGTCAAGTAGGAATCCAGATTTCATAACTTCATCAACATGCAGGGCATGTTACCTTTTCCCCCCCATCCGAAACCTCTACCCCACCAAGGGTCGCCGGAGCTGGAGAACCGCATCACACCCTCTTGTACACACCACTAACTGCTTCCGTCAGCCCCATCCAAGATCAGTAGGCCGCTAGCCATTTGCCCATAGCTTCTGGTGCTTTTGGGGGCAGCCTCTCTCCTGAAATACTCTACATTCCACCTTGCAGCATTGGTCCATGCCCTGTCGCCAAGTAGTAATGTTAGGAGGGGTTGGGCTACCCTACCCCGCTGCCAGGTCTCTTTTGGCCACCCTCATTGCAGTCCTAATGAGACTCTTCTAACTCAGGTTAAAGTCTGATTCACCCTAAATCTGTAGCAGTCCAGAAGTCACAGTTTGGAGCAGTTCGGGACCAGGTTCTCCAAGATGCATCTAAGAACAAAAAACCTCCTGTACTACTAGTGCCAATAGGGTAAAAATACAGATAAGCAGGAATGATTAAATCCAACTTCTAGTCTTTATTACTCACACAAGGTTTATAATTATTATGATCACCAAAGAGCTAAACCTGAGATATCTATTGCACAAATCTATAAAACCATAAATATCCTAAATCACATACATTTAAATATATTAAAACGTTACACTACAAGGACCATAAAGTGCAAACATGAAGTGTTGCCATGCAATAACAAATTGCATCTCACCCCATCTCCTAGATATGCAAACAATGCAACTGTATCTTTAAACAGGTAGACAGACACAGTCCTACTTTATCTGACCAACATGTTTCGTTCCTCAGAATAAATCTGTGGAACTTAGTCATGGGCTCATATTTTCCTAACCAACTCAAGCACGTTGGTATGAGATTTGGTGATACAAAAATTCTCCTGCCAATTCTTAAGTTTGCCAGGAAAACTGTGCTCTGTCCTCATCAGAGCCTTACAATCTATTGCCCCATTTCCGGGGTATAATCTAGCTATTGCACCCTCTTCGGGTTGCACAATCTCAACCCTTCTATTGTTTAGATGACTGGTCAGCATTGAACATGTCCTGCTTGTACAGTCTGGTCCTTTTAAATAGGCCTTCCAACTTTGATAGGTACTATGCCATTTGTTTGAAGCATTCCTGTCCTCCCTGCAAACAGATTATACGCAATCATGAATTCAATGTTCTGTTTGTATATTTTTCGCGCTCTGAAACACTTGGGTACGAGCGCAATAGAAATAAAATATCAATCAATCATATTCTTATATCTGTTAATAACATTAAAAAGATGTGTGCCAATACTTTTGGGCTATATTTTTGAGGGATTTTGCAACAGCCTAAAAACTTGCCGAAAGGAAATTAGTATGAGGACCAGGGAAGATGAAGCGAAACATTTAAAAAAAGTTAATGTATGATAGGAAAACCTCCATGACAAATGATGTGTGTGCATGAAAAATCCCAGTGTAATCCCCCAAGAGGATGACGCCCAGTCACACACCCTGAGAGGACTTTGGTGCAAGCACCAGTCCCAGCAGGCAAAGAAGTCTGGGGTTTTCCCGGGTAATGCAGTGGCTAACCATGCCAGACCCAGTACTGGTCCTCCTGGCTAAGTCGATTCCCAAAAAGGAATGGCCTGATTGGGTGTGGAAGGCAATAAAACTTTACCTACTTTGGCCATTGATACAACAATGATTATGAGGAGATCTGTTGGGGAACTGGAGAGTTCTACCCACCTGAGAAGTTGCTAAGAGCGCAACAACTTAATAGAAAGGGTGTCAGGGAGAGCACAGGAGTCCTAACAGTGATCAGAACCCAGACATCCAAACAACATGAATGAGGGTTAACCACCAAGAATCCCATGGCACCACAAAAGAAAATACACACAGTAAAACCTGCTTTGTGAAATAAAAGGTTAAAGAAAAAATACTGCACGTCAGAAGCCTGACCTGTCCAATGTGGAAAAACGGTTTTAGTAGAAGGAGTTTGGAGTGGATGCAAGCGGCAGCGCAGTGCACATGCATGCTTTGTTCAGCCTCTGCATGCGAATTTAAAGGGGACGCATTCTCTGCAGTGAGAAGGCTCTGGACCCGCCACCGCTTAGCAGGACCTCCCAAAAGTATGAAGGAAAGCTACTGTAAATGAGGGTGAGAAAAGAAAGACCTTTCTGTTGCTTTGGTGGAAATAAAATATGCCTGATATGTCTCTGTTCGTGTGCATGTAAAGTGCAGGAGATGCTTACAACTATTATGCCTATTCAATCAAACCGTTGCCAAGTCCCATTTTAGTAATGTCTTTATGTGACCAGCCCCAATTTACGGCATTAATCACCCTTTTTGCATCTAGAATGGCCACTGCAGGCTCTACATCAACACCCTGTTATACATTTTGAGCTGTATTCGTGGCAAGTACAAGGCATGTATGATCTGAAAGCATTAAAGCAGTCATCAAGCGTTCCAATTTATCAGCCAGTATGTTTGCTAAGATTTTAGAATCAGTGGTACAGATCATCTGTAACATGAATATTTAAATCCAATATTCAGTGCATTCCATGATAGTAAAGGATATTTAACATATTGCATCTAACCCAATCAAGAAATAGTAATTAGAAAATTTGCCAAATCAAGTGGTGTGAAGCAAGTGATACATTATTGGAGTAAAAACAACTCAGGAAAAATCATAACAGGATTTATATCTCACAAGAAACATAATTTCTGCCTGACGAATAATTACCTGATTTCATGTTTTAGTAATGTGGAGTGTAGCTCAAGAAGTGACGACTAGAACTTTACTTTTTTGAGAAAATGAATACCCAGGATTATACACCATATGTCTAGATGTCAGACTTCTCTCAAAGTTTTCATACGCTTGGAAACTGATAATGTTCCAAAACAGATGACATCTGAATGGGATAATGGATGTTCTAAGAACATTTTGATTACAAAGGTGAAATGACCAAATCTGCACTTTGTGAAAGTTTATCACAATGGCCACCAAATTCATGCAAAGCGCAAATGATTGCACATACCTGCAATAAATGCTCAATGGCACGGTCATGCTTGCTCCGCGATTGTTCAGCTTTTGCCATCTCCTGATAAATGGTTACCAGCTCTGGTGTGCTATCTCCTTCAGTCATAATCACATAATCAATAACTTTCTCAAAATAACTTGCAGCCGAATTCAGCTTGTTTTGCAGTACACTTGCCCTAAATAAAAAAGAAGAAGAGATTCTCTGTATACTACTGTGTTTCACCACCCTGTGAGCCCTCATCCAAACGGAAGACCCTACATACTCATGTGTAGGCTATTGCTGTAAATAGCAATCACAACAGATACAAGTAGTTTGCACATGTCAGAATCATAAAGCTCGCAAAGAAGAGGATCACATTTAAATTAGCCTACCACAATGTACCTCTTTGTCTTACTAGATATGCTTCATCCTGTACATGCTGCCATGAATGTGAGTAGGTACCACAAAAACAAACCACATAAATCCCTTATGACATAAATAAAGTCATAAGGGATTATTTATTGGGGAGTTTTACAACATTATTTCTCTTGGTTCTACAAAACGTTCTATTAAGTTCCCCAAATGATCTTCTAGGCTCCTCCCGGGGTGACCCCACACTTTTTTCCTGTTCTTGCTGCTTCCTTGAATTCTCCCCATCAGTCTTATTGGTTGCGGGACAGTCTCCTGAAGCAGTAGGTTGGATTGGACCACAGTTTATGAAAGACCCACAGCTCTAACCACACAGGAGCCCCCTACACAATTGCCACAAGCTTGATTCTGGGTATCTTCCCCTCTCTATGCCTTATGGTCCTGGTTCTACTATCTACTAGGCCACTTTCTTTTTTGTGTGTATTGGTTTAACAACAATAAAATCCTTACATAACATATTATTCGGTTTAGGTCTACTTGTTCGAAAATATTTGACCTTTTCAGATTTGACCAAATTGTTTTTGGTTGTTTTTTGGTCGAAAATACGGGAGGAGACCCCTTGCTAGCCCCCCTCTATTCCCTTACCCCAACCCATATATATATTTAATTAATTAAAACCAAGAAAATGATCAAAAGTCGGTCAAAAGTAAAAGGTCAAATATTTTTCGAACAAGTAGGCTAATACCTATTGTTCTACATACATTTAATAAAATATCCCAAAAATTGTACTATATACTAAATAATTCACACATTTCTACTTACAATACATTGGTATACTCGTGTTTAGATGTTCTGCCTATAATCATCTCTAAAATCTTGTACGTACTCATATGCGTACGTTTTCTCAAATTCATTCTTACATCAATGTTGTAAAAAGAGAATAAAAGACAAAAGTATAAAAAAACATTTTTAAAAAAACATTACAAGAAGTTATCTAGAAAACCATTCAATTGTGATACAAATCTAAATAGCGCTACAAGCAAGGAAACCTGATGACCTGATATACACCCATACAAGTACAGCTGTAAATTCTCATATACATTGTGTGAATTTTGTTACAAGAAAATCTAACGAGCTGTGCTCCGGGACCGCCAACCGGCCCATAGAGTTGGGGTTTGCCCAGAAGCACACAAGATAGCAGCACCCTGGAGATGGATGGGGGTGCAGATTAATACTCCAACACCAAATCAATAATGACAACTCAACGGTTTGGCAGGGGGAGTCCGTTTAATGACAAGTACAAAAAACAGGGAGTTAAGAATATCAGCAGTGGCGCGATCTTCCTTCTCACTTCAACTCAACGAACTTCATAAAAATCATAACATTTAAACTGAAAACTCATCATCATTGACGTGTAACACTCAAAAATTGGCATGCAATTCTATTGGTTCAGGAAAGGTAACTTTAATATAGGTACTATATCTGTATATGGTAACAGAGTGAGGGGATTGGGTAAACACTGTCAGGTGGGCATTTAAGCCCTTCCTTCAAAATGGCTACTGCAGACGTCACTACAAGTACGACGTCCTATTGGTACTACCAACTATAGCACCCTAGAATACTTGGTCCATTGTGATTGGGTTGGCACCAACCCCAAGCATACTTTTCCACTTTGCTTAGCAGCACGCAGAATGGTCGGCCAGGTGCGGGGTGCCCCTTGGCTCCCCAGCCTTCCTTCAACTATTCTTACAATCAATCATCACTTTAGTAGCTATGTGTCAATTATTTCACTGTGGTTGGCCTCGAGACTGCATCTCCTGTCTGGAAAACTTCTGATATCTTCACCTGGCCTGCTGACATGCGTAGGTGTGAAACTCTCGCTTCTTGCTCGGCTGGTCACATGATTCAGACACTGTGAATTTGCCTCTTTTCCACATAATTTGTGTATTTGATTTTTGTTTCACCCACCACCTGCCTCATCCTCTTATTTTGACCTTTCAAAAGCAGGATATTCTGTTCTTAGTTTCAATTAATTGTAGCTATTGTTCGTCTCTTCTAATGATACGACCTTGGCTTTTCTGGCACGAGGTGCCTCTGCAGAGTTTCGTTTCTGCCGTCTATTCTTGATTTTGCTAAATATGAATCTTTCCTCGGGTGGCCTTTAGTAACCTTGGGTTGATTCTGCTTCTTGTGCAAAGTGGAAATACACTTCTAAAACATTCTTCTTTTGAGGTAGAGTATGTATAGTGGCTACTAAGCATAGCAAGCCACACGGTTCTCTTTGCTTTCTTGCGGTTCCAAGCATATGTACATGTGTAAACTGGTTGAATATCTTCGTCATGCTTACAGCTTAAGCTTCTTACATTTGACATTGTCCTTTCACTTTAGGTTCACAATATCCTTATTCATGGCATTTCGTCTCTTTACGTCATTCTCTGGTTGTCATTTATTCTATATTGTGAGTCAGTCCGAGTTCTTGTGATGTCACCATTCGTCTTCCATTAAGACGTTTTTGGTTTCTTCAGGGACTGTATTTAGACTATCTTCATTTCATTTCATTTGTTGGTAGGGTTTCCTCAATGGATATCTTAATGTCCATGGTTTCCTTGGTACTGGTACTTCAATAACCATTGTTCTTCTGATGGGCATTGGGCAGAGTCCCACTACGGTTCTCTGCTGGTTTATTTGCTCATTGTACATCACATATTTCGGTGTGAACGTTCCTGGTACGTCAAAATGGGTGGTTGGAGTGCGGGCTGTATTTGGGACCTCGTCTACACAGCGTATTCCTGCGTTTTATCAAACAGACATATTCTATGACTAATACCTATGTTTGAATATGGTTGTGTTTGGTACCCCAATACCAATCAGAGTTTATTTTTCACTCTGACTGGGTTTGCAAGGAGCATGGCCAGATCCACACCCAAACTCTGCAGTGTAGAATAATTTACGTCAACAAAATTATTTGTCGAAGTATCAGATTTTGCTAGCAAAATATTTCTAAAATCTTCAAACAATGAATTCATTTTTAGAGTTAGGATTTTTGAGTATGAACTTTGTTTCTTCTGCGTATTTCTAATCGCAAATGGAGGACACCCAGCCACACGCCGTTTACAATCCCTCTACTCATACTCTATAATCCATTATAATGTTGCAAAGGTTCCAAATGCTTACAGAATTCTTTGAGGACAGGGTATGTAGTGTATATTGGTAGTCTTTTAAATGCATTTGAAATCCTTGGCTTTCAGTGAATTTATGATATTGTCGGGGCACTCTTTTTTTTTTTCCTTAGGAACGCTAGGCAAACTTCCTTGGAGAAAGAAAAAAGGTTTCTCAGTTTTGCCCCGTCTGCCCTTTTTAAAATTTTTTTTTTTTTTTAAGGCCCCCTATCTTTCATACAAATATTTAGCATCTATTGACCGGATCATATTAGTAAGGTCACTCAGAGTGTCAATTAAATAGTTAAAAGATTAGAAAAGTTCTCTATAGCTGCATGATAGCTGCATATTCACCCGTTTTTCCCTGACAAAGTTATCACAACGAAGGGTGTTCCACTCTTTCACATGAATTTCTCTGTGATAATAAAGTGCATGTTTAAAAAGCATGGTCACTTAGGTCTGAAAACACAATTTTTAAAGGAGAGCCTTTTTACTGCCAGTTCTCCATCACTATCAGTAGTCACCACTACTCCCGGGACTTAATGTCTATCAATAGCCACAGCTAGACCCAGTCTTCCACAAGGTCTTCCTTCAGGTACTTTCGCAGGCTTAAGAAATGTTGGAAAGACTTGAAGAAACAAAGGCTTCACAAGCCAGGTTTGTTGCAGTAAAATGATTCCATAATCTGCAAAAGGATGAAGGGAGGCTTTGTTGTGCAAAGGATGTTTGTTACTTGATAGAATACCAATTGAGTTCAGAATAAAGATGATCCAAAGGATTTTAGTTTAAAGGTTTAAGAGGCCAATACAGCAGGAATCCTCGACCAGTTTGTTGATAGTATAGTGTCCTTCTTAAGGTTTATTTTAGTAGGATACTGCTCTAGCACCCTTCTATCACTCCCCTCATCGACTTCTCTCCACATGCTCCAATGGCAAACTCTACTTGTCCCTCACCTTACTACCATCTTTACCTGTACCTCCTCTATGCTCCAACATGTGCTCATTCCTCCAACCTCTCACCCAGACTATGGGTTCGCCTTTCTCACCCCAACAACCTAAATTCATTCAGGACCTGACACGCCCACTTCTCCAGCTTCTCTCTTTTGTTTCCCATTCTTCATGATGTTCACTCCAACCTCCTCCATATAATTCTCCTCCACCTCCACTTTCATCATGGTATTTATCTCCTTACTCCTCCATCCCAAAGGTCCCCTTCCTCACTCCTTCTGTTGCCTCGAACATCATCACTTTCCCTCATCGCCTCCTCTCTCTTACTTATGTTATGTTCCAACCTATAACTCCCACATTCCCCCTTCTGACTCTTCCTGGTGTTCCAACTTCTTACTTCTCTCACCTACTTCCTCCTTAGTCTTCCTAACTTCCCTCCTATCCACCTCTTGCTCTTTGGACAACTCTCCTCAACCTGCTGCTTTCCGCTCCAACTCTCTCTGCTCCTTTTTCTCCAGCCTTCTACAAAGACACCCTACACCCTTCAGTCAGGACTCTTTTCTTACAAAGAGGTCTGGCCCCCTCCCCCAGGGACCACCCTCTGGTGCCTGGTGTGTTTCTGACCTTTGCACTGTGATTGAGTTTGGCTAACAAGATTGTGGCATTTCTGTCGCTTCCTCCCGCTGTCTGCCATCTTGTTTTCCTATTCTGCACTTGCACAAAGAAAGGCCTGCTTAAGGAAGCTGCACTTTGTGGGATGCCACTTCTCCTGCTCCCTGCCTACAATGTGTAAGAGGGGTGCTCTCCTAGTGCGGTGACTAACATATACAGCTATTCAGTCTGCGACTTGCATATCCCCAGTCAGTGTCCCTGCATATGCGTGAATGGACACAAATTACTTCCTGGGTCTTATCCGTTTCTTGCTGTGGATTTCTTAAAGTGATAGGACAAAGGACCTGCAGGCCATAGTAATTATCAGTCTTATGCTCAGGGCATGGTTGATTGATAGAGGGTTGTATAACGCAAAAACAAAAACGTAATCGTATTTAGGGGCAGTTGACACAAAGAACCAAAGGAAGGTACATGATTTCAGGATAGCTTATCAAGGTAGTACTTATCAAAATCCACCTCTCTTATTTAAAAAGGTGAGTTTTAACCACTTTACGAAACTGGGAGAAAAACTAAATGTTTCTGATCTCTCATGGAAGATTATTCAATATCTTTGGTACATACACAGAAAATCTGTGGTCTCCTCTATATACACAGGAGGAGATGGGAATGGACAAGAGCAGCTTGTCCCCAGATCGAATGGGCATGGTTTGGTTGATATAGGCCCAACTTCTCCGTCAGGTAGGAAAGGGGCAGGTTATTCAGACAATTGTATATCATACACAAATTCTTGAAGTTGATCCTATCCTCCACTGCCAGCCAGTGGAGGGAGCGGCGCAGCCCTGAAATAGTTGAAGACTTGCTTACTCCGAACACCAATCTGACCACAACATTCTCGGCCTTCTGGAGTTAGTTGATTTGTTTGGCCGGAGTACTAGCTAGGAAGCTGTTACAATAATCTAGCTGTGAGTTTACTAGAGCACCCACCACTGCCGCATAGTTCTTTATAGGAATGAAAGGGAGAACATGCCACAGGCGTCGCAAAAAGTAGAAAATGGCCTGTACATTGGCCCCAATTTGGACTTCATTGTTCAGGTTATTTTATCATATGCAACCAAGATTCTTGATCTTGGAAACAAACTTCAGCTCAGATCCGAGGAAAAATGGAGAGGGAGGACATCTCAGGTGTTAAGGTCCAAACAAAGCAACCTCCAATTTGTTCAGATTAAGTATGAGTCAATTAGTGGGCATCCAACTACGGACTTCCTCTAGACAGAGTCCTACCCTAGAAAAAGACTCTTTCACGTTGCCCGGTCTAATGAACCCCTGTATATCATCCGCATAAGACTGAAAACAGACCTTATGCTTCCGCAAGATGTCCATTAAAGGATGTAGATATAGGTTATATAACAATGAGGAAACGAAAGACCCTTGAGGGACTCCACAGTCCTGAGGAAGGAGGTCTGAAAGGTAACCTTCTGCCCTCACACGTTGTTTATGCCCTGATGGAAAGAAGGTAAATCATTCAATTGCTCCAGCGGAAACATTTCCTATTTCCCGTAGTCATTTAATAAGGATACAGTGATACACCATATTGAACACTGCAGGGAGATTCAGCATTACGAGTAGTGACAGTTCCACTTAATCTGAAACTCAGAAGAGTTCATCCCAAGATAAGCACAGTCTCTGTCCCAAATTTAGGGCAGAGGATCCAGTTTGACATAATCCTGCAATTGGGCCATGGCAAATTTCTCTAAAAGTTTGTCAGGCCTGCAACCGGACAGTAGTTTTGCAAATTGTCTGGATAAAGGTTTGATCTTTTGAAAAGAGGTGAAAAATGTACTTTTGCAGGTCCAACAGGGACTGAGCCTTGAGCTAAAGACTCATTTACAAATGAGTCATAAATGGGGCAACATCTGCCACCAGACGTTTTGCAGTACATGCAGGCTGATACAAAAGTGATCCATTTGTGGGTTTAAGAGCCTTTAACAAAGCAAGAAGAGTATCCTCCGGGCAGGTTTAAAATCAAAAAGGCATGCCACTGCGAATCAAGTCCACCACCATCAGAGTTCCCTGATCAGAATTACTGGGTCCTAAGTCTGAAGCCTGTTGCTTGTTCAGAGAGAGAGATGAGTTTCTGAGTTAATTTGATTTTGTTAAAAAATGAACATGGGAGTAGGCCTGCTTAAGTGACGATTCCCTAACCGATGACACATTGTTTGGCCAAACAAAGTTAGCAATTACAGAGAATAATTCTCTAGAGTAATTTTTCAATGCCTCGAACCTTTTATTTAAAAATATTCTGATTTGGCCTTAAAAATAGGTACTTTATATTCTTTTTTTTTTTTAAACATGTTTTTATTTTCATTATCATTTTCAACAACAGGACCATTACAGTATTGGTCACTTCAACAAAAGAAAAAGGATCCCTTGTATTATTTTCATACAACATATATATAAGGAACATAGAGAAGGGAGAAGTGCAAAGCGATGATAAACTTTGGTCCTGTGTTTCTAAATCCCCTCCCACTCCCTCCCCTGCCTCCCCCCTCCCCCCCTCCACTCGACATTATCGCTTTGTACACAACTCTAAACGAAAAATCGTGACCACTTTGGGCATTGCAGCATTGCTAGGGCACTGCAAGTTGCTACTGCAAGAAGAGGGCAAGCCCACACAGGGTTTAAAGTATGCAATCGCCCAGCGGCGTGGGGGATTGCCCTGGTTCCTTTGCTTGGCTGAGATGATAAGCAAGTGTTACTAGTCTGTGGGCTCCCAATATGTCGTGTAGTATTCAAGGAAGGGCAACCAAATCATTTCGATGTTTCTGCGAGATTCATTTATTGCTGCCGTTAGGCTTTCCATTTCATATATAGCGTGGGCCTTTATTAACCATTCTCTTTTCGATGGAAGGATTCTCGATTTCCATTTTACGGTCAGGCACACTCGGGCTGCTAATAGGAGATTGCGTGGTAAGTACATTAGGGATTCGTATGTTTCGTCATCTTCCGACTCTATCCCAAACAAAACTAGTGTGGGCGTTGGGTTTCTGGGGATCCCATCTATGTCTCGAATCCAGCCCAGCACTTCCCGCCAGTACACTTGGACTCTGTCGCAACCCCACCACTGGTGCCAGTAGTCACATTGCTCTCCACAGCCCCTCCAGCAGTAGGGAGATGTCCCGGGAAACATTTTGGACAGGCGGAGGGGAGTGTAATGCCACCTCATCAGTAATCGCACATTGTGCATTTTGTATTGCATGGAGACCGATGATGACCACACCGCCCTGTATATTCCCTTCCATACTTCCCCTTGGGTTTCCATAGATAGGTCGGTTTCCCATTTCGCCTCTGAGGGTGGGCGTGGACTGTGACCCCTCGTGACTAGTGCTCTGTACAATTTTGATACCAGGCCTCTCGATGTTTGGGGGGAGCTTAAAATCTGCTCGAATGGCGTCAAGGGATGCTTTAACAAGTTACCCCACCTTGGGTCATGCATGGCACTTCGCAGCTGAAGGAAGGATAAAAGGGAGACACTTGTACCCTGCAAGTCAGCCTGTAATTCTTCCCGGGTTGTGAACACCTCATTTTTCCAGAGCTGTCCAGCTCGACTCAAACCTGCCTCATACCAAGACTGTGACTGCTGGACTGCTCTCAATGAGTTTTGGATTGGTGGAGACCAGATGCAACTTAAAGGAGAGGGCCACGTTGTGATTCCCTGCATGGCTCGGGATGGGCGCCAAAGAGACCATAATACCTTCAGAATGGGGTGTTGTTTAATCCTTTGTGTCATGGCTGATCTCGGGACCCACAACCACTCTCCCAGGGTGACCGGATCAAAGATGTCATTCTCTATTGCCACCCATTGTTTCTCTGGGTTTTCCCACAAGTGATCCGGGAGTATACGGAGTTGTGACGCTCTATAATATTCTCCCAAGTCTGGAAAGCTCATGCCCCCCATCTCTTTGGGTTGGATAAGTGTGGAGTACGGGATCCTTGCTCGTTTGTCTGCCCATAGGAATCTTAATAGTATGCGCTTTACTTCTGTCAGGAAGGAATCGGGGACAATGACTGGGAGGGACTGAAATAAAAAAAGAAAACGTGGGAGTATGTTCATTTTGATGGCAGTAAAACGCGCCGCCCATGACATGGAGAGTTTGCACCATCTGGAGATGTCTTTTTGAATGGCTACCCACAGAGGTGTGTAATTAGCATCAAAAAGGTCTGGCAGGGAGACCGTTATATTAACCCCTAGGTAGCGGACCAGGTCGGTTTGCACCTTAAAGTTCCAATCTGTCTCTAGGCGCAATGCTAAGTCGGCATTGTCTTTCAAGGGGACCGCTATGGTTTTTTGTAGATTGACCCGGAAGCCCGATAGGGGACTGTATCGTGACAACTCTTGGAAAAAGGCAGGAATAGAAGTGGTGGGTTCAGTTAGATACAACAGGATATCGTCGGCAAACATAGCCAGTTTGTATTCCCTACTGCCTCTCGGGATTCCTCTAATGATTGGGTTGGACCTGATGGCTTGGGCAAAGGGTTCAATGACCAGGGCATAAATGAGAGGGGAGAGTGGACAGCCTTGTCTTGTACCTCGAGTAAGGTTGAAGGTTCGTGACGAGATGCCATTAATCGATACTTTGGCCCTGGCAGATCGGTATAGTGCTTTCGCTCCTTGTGTCCATGCTGGTCCCAGCCCCACCCATTCTAAAACAGCTGTCAAAAAGGGCCACTCTACACGATCAAAAGCCTTTTCGGCGTCTACTGATAACAGGAGGGGGTCCTTACCGGCCTCTCGGAGAGTTGCCATGAGGTCTAGGGTTTTTCTAACGTTGTCTGCCCCTTGCCGGCCTCTTACATACCCTACCTGGTCGGTGTGGATTTGTTGCGGGAGAATCTGGGCTAGGCGGGCGGCCAGTATGCTGGAGTAAATCTTTGCGTCTACATTTATGAGCGAGATCGGTCGATATGATGAACACTCTGTGGGATCTTTACCTTCTTTGGGGATAACTATAATGATGGATTCAGTGAAGGAGTCGGGAGCCTTGCCAGATTCTAAGATGGAAGTGAATAGTTTGGCGAGAAAGGGTGCTAGTGTGCTGCCGTTTCTCTTATAAAAGGCTGGCGTGAAACCATCCTGTCCTGGGGCTGAGCCCGCCTTGAGGGCTGAAATCGCTCCCTGCACCTCTGTTGCGGAGATTGGGGCATTTAGCATTTCTAGGTGCTCTTCCGTGATGAGAGGGCGTGACATATTGGTTAAGTATTCTTTGATGTCGGGGGAGGTGCCATCAGTCTCAGCAGTGTATAGGTCTGCGTAAAAATCGGAGAAGCGAGACACTATGTCTTGGGAATTTGTAAGCGGAGAGCCCTGTTCGTTGTTTACTTTATAAACTGCCCTATCTGCCCTTTGTTTGCGGAGTCTGTTCGCTAGCATGGTGTGCGCTTTGTCCCCCTTTTCGTAGAACTTCTGTTTAAGGTATTTAATTTGGATGAGGGCTTTGCCTTTCCATATATCTTTTAATTCCTCTCTCATTTTTCTAATTTTCATTTCTGTTTCAGTATCACTGGTGGGGAGATCCCTAAGGGAGCGTTCTAGTCGGGTAATTTCTTCCTTAAGTTTTTTCTCCCTGAGTAGCCGGAGTCTCTTTTTGGCGGCTCCCTCTGATATAAGAATGCCCCTTATTGTGGCTTTACCCGCTTCCCACACTGTGTTCAGTGACATACCGTTAGTGTCGTTGATGTCAAAAAATTCTGTGATGGCTTCCGAGAGGAAGTCCATGAAAATTGGGTCTCTGCATAGCAGGTCGTTACATCTCCACCGGCGATCCAGGGGTGGGAGTGGGCCCAGGTCCAATTCTAGACAACACAAGTCGTGGTCTGACCAGGCTACAATTTGGATGGATGTGTTTAAGATGTCGCCCTCATTTTCCGCTCCCAGTAATAGGTAATCTATCCTGGAGAAGGAGTGATGTGGTGGTGAATAAAAAGTAAAGGCTTTTTCCCCTGGATGGGTCACCCGCCAGGTGTCTATTAAATGATGTTCCCTAAGCTGAGTTGCGAGTCTGTCGCCCTGGAGCGTGCTTGGGGGGAGGGAATTTGGTCGAGCCGAGTGCCAGTCACATGCACGATCTATAGCTACATTAAAGTCACCCCCGCAAATTAGTGAGCCCTCCCTCCATTCCTCAATTACTTTATATTCTTTTAAGTCCAATTCGACCTTAATCGCCCAATCAGGAGTCCTATATTTTCTCCACATCCGTTTGGTGGCTCTATAGATGTTTTTGGCCTAAGTGGGGCAATCACAGAACAGATGTTATCCATGATAACTGCACCTTGCTAAAAAGAAAAAAAAAATCAACACCTCTAAGTGAGGTGTTGAAGGAGGCTAAGCCTCTCCTCAAATCAGGCCCTGATATTTTTTCTAAGACTTTAGGCTTACGAAAAACTGTCATGCATTTGGAACTAGGAAGTTTGTCTTTGTCCTTATTCTGCATAACAACCTCACTTAACGATCAGACCGAGATACTGGGAATATATTGGTCACCGAGATTCCCTTGCAAATCTAAGCAATGACCATGTGTATATAATGGTGATACTACTGGAGGTGTCAAATCATGATTCTCCAAGATTTCCCATAATCCATTGGAGTCTGACCCTGATCAGTAATCCAGCCAAGTAATTAAATCGCCGAAACAGAGATAATCGTTGTACTTACTTCCTGTAGTTGTAATATCTGGTTTCCAGCGATTTTTTAATGAAAACATTCCAGAGAATATCGTTATAAATGTTTCGTTCTAAAATACCTCTCTGAAAATGATTTTTGTAAAATCACATAAAACCGTAAAATATAGGTCTAACTTTTCCAATAAATAACCAGCAAGCCTGGCAGCCTATAATCAGACAATAGTTTTAATGAGCTACTAGGCGAGACCCATAAAACAGGTGGCCAATCTGTATTGTCCTCCCATTTTAATGATTCAAAATGGGAGATTTTCATGCTATCGCTTCGCCTCTCGTAGTAGGGCGGTTAATTAATTGGAATGAGTATCCCTCTGGGAGTAAACAATGTGACAGTGCATGGGAGGTGTGCTTAAACCATGTCTCTGTTATAAAGAAAATATCCGGTTCTATGTTCATTCATGGATAGATGTTTCCCCCCTCCCCCAAGCCTCCTCCCCTAGCAGTTTAACTCTATTCCCCCACCCCTTACATACCCTTACCCACCACGCCCCAATATATTTGTCGATTTATTTTTCGAGAATAAAATCTCATCAAAAAACACATCAAAAAAACAACTGTGGATGAATGAACGTTGTACCGAAATATCCAGCTCAAATTCCTCAATGAAATCAAGTATATGGATAACATGCGCCACTGCCGATCTAACGTTCAATTTGGCAGCTTTGAAGGAAAGACGTGATGGGATATTTGAATTCTAGGATTGGAGCCATAATTCCCCTGGATCCCCACCTCACGTATTCTACCAACCACATGGAGCGAGTGGATCAGGCCAAACGGCGTGTTACTGTCATACATAATACTGGTCATAATGTGAAACCACCGAGCAGTATACAAGCAGGTAAAACACCAAGTAGTAATCCAAGTGTCAAAATTCAAATGGTAATAAAAATCCAACAGCACCTGGGCAGCGTCTCCCGCCAACCGTCACACCGGCCACAAACGGGCCTAAACAGGTTTCCTGTCAAGGCCATTTAATGTCTGTGTCGGCCGGAAAAAAGTATCATGCCTAAGCGCCGCAAGTTACACTGGGAAATAGAGTTCAACTCCAGATGCAAACCCATACAAAGGTCTTACACCACGCTGACCGAGCCCCATAATAAAGACAGGCGACTTCTTCACACCACAAAATAAGATGTACTTTAAATGGAACTATATAAGGCAAGTAAACAATGACACGTGCTGACTTATATTTGTGATACTGTTTTTGATAAATTTCGAAAATATGTTAGAGGATCCTGAACAATTGTAAGACTACAAAGGAAGCAGTGTTTGCAATTGTTTTTTTTTTAAATTCTTGTTTATAATCTAAAAGATTTTTACAAGGACCTTATCAATTTGTGCAGCATCTTTGTAAAAGGGCGTGTAGAAAAATGGCGAGGAGTAGAAAAAGTGATGGAATGTCTTAGAGTCCGGGAGACCAGGATTTGTTATTTCCCACTAGTTTTCTGCTAGTTAGTCAAGTGGGGGGCAGCCGCTTAGTCAACCTTTTGGACAGACGTCGTTTGAGATGTAATCATTTTCAAAGCTGCTTCTAAAATTTTAACTGCCACTATGGAGTATCTCACTGTCTCCCCTGCTATCAGTCGGCACCACCATGTTTGCATTTTCTATTAGCAACTTGCTACATTGGGGGAGCCATGTATGAAATTCAGAAGCGGTCTTTAACTACAGGTGAAAACTTGCATATTGTGCTGCCTCACTGATGCTGGCAGACAGCTGGATGCTAATCCGAGCTGTGCTTATGTGACCTACTCTCCAACTGCTCCCCACTTATACCTGCCCACACATCTCCTGTCTTTCATACGTCCCATTCCGCCACACTTTTTACTTACTCATTATAATTCGGCTGGAGGTAATAACGTGCCAGTAATAACGTTACCGCACCCGCCAACCATGTGTTTGCCGGTGGAGCACCTGATTTACCTCCAGCCCAGGGCTGAAGTTAAGTCAGGTGCCTTACAGGCAAAAACAGCCTGTATTACTGGCACTGGTATTGCCGGTGCTGGTAATCGAGGCAAATACCCCCATGGAATGGGGATTTACCTCCCTTACCGCCACTTGTAATCCAGCGATAATTCCGTCGGACCAAGTTGCAGTGACGGTAAATCCGTTTGCTGGTATCCTGGTGGGGTTTCCACCAGGATACCAGCAAACTTAGAATGAGGCCCAATGCACTTACTGGATCGGTGTCTCCTCTGCCAGATTGCCAGATGTGGGCTGTTAAGAGATGGAAAAAGGGCTCCCTTATTTGAGCTCGTTTTCCATCTTAAATTGAGCATTCTTTTTCTTTTATGAATGAAGATTTGCAAGCTCTTATTTATTTCATGAAAGAAACGGTTTGCAAGTAGCCTCCAAACTCTTGCCACGGTTGCTTATGGCAATAAGGCCTTCCAAAGCAGGCTGTGCCAGGCGATAACTTCCCACCGCCCTTGCTTTGCTCAAGCCTTTTACCTGAATCTTTGTGTTGTAGAGCTGTGGTATTATTTACAGTGGGAAGGAGACATGTTTCAAACACTGGTGCAATACTTTTGGCCTTCCATCACTGTCTAAGTATCAGTAATTAGTCTGAGGCAATCATTATTAAACTGATTGGGAAATATTTCCTTTGAAAGGGAACGTTTGAGAGACTTTTTACTTCTTTGTCAGGAAAGATTGGAGTGTTGAGAATATTAGTGGTGTATTCCCGAGGAGGACAGATACTTCCTCCGCCCGAATTTTATTTTATCATCTGCTCTCTCTTGTTTGAGTGAGAATGTTCCACTGGACAAGTAAGGAGCTGGAAAGCCACTTTAATTAGGCCGCATTCCAAATAGTTTTCACAAGGATGCTCCCAAGTTTAGTATTTTCACTGCTTTCCCTTTAATGGCGAATGAGTGGACTTTGTGAACTCTTGTCATTTGGTGCAGAAAAATAATCATCCAACGATCTTTCTGTTCTGCTAGTATCAAGGTTTGTTTCCATTTTCAATTCACAATACAGTAGGCAGGGATGCAGCATCTTATGGCTTTCGCTGGTGAACCCATCTGATGCCTTGGCTTAACATGCAAAGATATAGGTTATTTCTCCATCTTCATTGTTGGGATGGAGGAGAAACATGCATTGACCTCTTCCTCCCCTGCTAACACCGCGATTACACCGACTACAGAAGCCTCCTTTAGGCCCCAAAGCTGTGCTCCATCCCATCAGCTTGTTATGGTATGTTAGGTTATGTGTTTGTTTATAACGCGCCGATAGCCCGCAGGCATCAGGGCATGGGAGTGTCCGGGGTAATTCAGTGCGCTTAATATTATGTGCTGTAGAGGGCAGTCTCTGGAAAGATAATGAGGTTATCATTGGAAGAGGTGGGTTTTCAACGATTTCCTGAAACTCCGGTAGTTCTCTTCTAGTCGTAGAGTTAGTGGCAATTTGTTCCAGCATTTTGCTGCCTTCACTGGGAAAGATTTCTCCCGCCCTTGCACCCGTTTAGCTCTAGAATATTCAGATAAGCCTTTTCCTCTGATCTAAGGTGTCTTTGAGGCAGGTACAAAGAAAATTGCTTCTTAAAATATCTCGGGGCTTCTCCATACAGACATCTGTGAACTATGGTCATCGCCTTAAAGTGTACTCTCTCTTCCACTCTTCGCCAGTGAAGAGACCTTCTCCCCATAGTCACATACTCCCTTTTTTTGATTCTCTTGGTAGCTCGAACTGCGTCATTTTGCATGACCTGGCACTTTTGTATATCCCTCTTCGTGGCTCCTATCAGTAAGGCGTTACCGTAGTCGAGGCATGACAGAATGACCGCTCTTGCTATAGTTGCTGCATTCGCTTCATTAATAAATGGCCTTATGGCTCTCATAAAACGCATGTAGTAGGCATGGTTTTTTTGCAGGTAGATCCTACTGATGCTTCCACACCATCCCTAGGGATTTTACGTGGGGGACCACTGGGATTTTAGCCTTTTTGAAATGAAAGGTCTGGTATTCTGTCCCTAACTTGGATCTGGCCTGTTGCGTCCCAAAAATCATCAGTTCGGTTTTCGCATTATTAAGACACATCCAATGATGTTTCATCCAAATGTCAATAATGCGATAAACCTGTCGATGCTGTATTCTCCCTTGAGTTCAAAAATGATCTGCGTGTCATCGGCGTAGTTAGTAAAGAACACACCGATTTGTTCCAGGAGCTTGCATAGACTTCTCATATATAAATTAAATAGCAGCGGTGACAGGCTAGCAACCTGGAGGACAGCAAACAAGATAGGGGCGGCCTCAGAGAATGAGTCATCCCAGTGGATCTTAGCACTCCTGTCTTTCAAAAATGATGCTAACCACTCCAGCGCCTTAGGCGTGCCACCAACTTTTTCTTTTTTAGCCAGTGCTTCCTGCAGGAGTTGGTGATCTACCAAGTCGAAAGCCGCGCTTAGATCCAACAGCATAAGGATACCAGTGCTGCCCTTGTCTATCAGAAGAACCCTGGTAATAGGTGCAACCCTTGTGTCTCTCTTAAGCAAACAATCCTCCTTTTGATGGCTGATCTGTGGCTAGTTTAATCCTTTCCCACCACACCTAAGTTCTCGAACTCTGGCCCTTACCTGTGCCTTTCGGTTTCCTGTGGAACGGTGGCTCAACACACCCTCAGCTACTTGCTGACCATGTGTGCCATTGTAGGCAATTATCAAATACATTATTCCGAATGCCTGGAAATAAGGCAACCAAGGTGATTGTGAGTAACTCTCGAATCCCTGAAAGAACTGTAAGCTCAAGCCATTAGACCTTAGACCTGCATTAGCTAGGAGGTATTCAGCAGAAGACCTCAGCCCCTGGCAGGAGGGCATTACAATATTGACTACCTGAAAAGGACCACAAAAAGGGAGAGAGAAATATGTATTCAATCAGACTATCCAAACCTGCAAGAGTCTAAGGTCCTGGAAGACCAGTTGCAAACCCTGAGAGAAACCAAGGTCTGGGAAAGACCAGTGGTCGAGGTGGGCCAGGCGATTGGAAGCGGTGCTCCTCTACATTTTATTATTAAGTTTTACTATTCCCATAATTTTATTTTAAAAAGAAACCATTCCGGAATGGTTTAGTTGTAAAATAAAAGTGTAGGAAGTTTGAGAGGTTGCACTGGTCATTCCCTTAAACAGCAGGCGCATGTGTTTGTATTGTGCATGGGAGGGGGCATGGTGATGGGGTTTGTGGGGAACGGGGACAGGCCAGCAGGCAACATAGTTCCACCACTTCTTTTAGTGCACTTCGACCACTGGGAAAGTCAATTTGTTAATCCTGCCTGAAGTCTAGGTCCACGAGGGACCAGTTGTGAACAGGACTTATCACAATGTGGACAGCAAAGTGGATAACAGTAGAAGGGAGGGGCTGTGAAATCGCCAAAAAGACTGAATGTAAATTCCAGGTGGTGCAACCTAACCCACTCTTGACACTTTGCTGGCGCTGATTAACGCTAATCAAGTAATAAACCAATGTCGAGTTTTGACCAAAAAATTGCTAATGAGGATAGTTGAAGGAAGTAAAGGGAATACGTAACTAATCCTCTACAAGGAGACAAAACCAAATGGGAAATAACCACTCAGGAGAGCCTTCAGGAACCCCTTTCTAGCATAGGGTGCATAAAGCCAGTAGAGGGGACGGTCCCAGAGGAAGCCGCCATGCCTGTCTATGACCCTTGATACAGGGAGTGTCTAAAAGAAAGGAAGTCCAGGTGCAGAGTCCCAGTCTGCCCCAGTCTCTTGGATTTGTTTGTGGCAAGAGGAGCTGCACTACGTGTCAGTCCTGTTTCTTTCTTCATTAAACCTTTGTTTAAATACTTCATTTCTGCGCGGAGCGGAGTCCAGGTGCAGAGTCCCAGTCTGCCCCAGTCCGCTCCTCCGCCCGCTGCTCACTGCCTCACTCTGCTTGCCATTGTTTCTGCCAATCGTGCAAATGACCTTAACTACAGAAGGCCCCCAGACCCGAAAGAAAACTCTGCAACATCGGCGGATGATCAACCGTGGACCGCCATGAAAGGTACGGAGGAGCTTAAGGGAAGCAAGTGTGCCAGTCAATCTCCACTTGTTTTGCCTTTAGTTCCATTCCCTTCCACGCATTCTTCAATAATCCTTGATCTGCACGAAATCCATGAAAATCATGCCGAGTTGCTGCCCTGCCCAGATGAAACGGAACCGTCTGTCCCTGAAATCGCAGGCTCCCATCTCGTGCCAGAACACTCCATTGCTATTGACTGTGCAGTTTATCAATTGGTTCAACAAATTCAGCAAAGGCAGTCTAGGTCGGGCAATGATGGATTCTCGATGAACTTGGGCTCCGACGCCGTGACAACCGCCTCCTTACCTTCTTTTTCTGAGCACCAGCTTCCTCTTCTGCTTCCTAGCACAGTCTTCACGCACTCACTGGCTTCGCCTCCTTTGATCGAGCCAACATCTAGGACGACCACTCTAACAACGTCCCCAGCGGCCTCAGACACTCAGCGCGGTGCAGCGCCTGCTGAATCAACTTTTGTGTTCCTTTTATATTATGGAAGCCCGACGTTGGTAACATCACCACCTCCGGTCATTTCATCGTTCCCAACAATTTCTTCATTAGTCGTCAGCGATGTGGAATTAATGAGCCTGCCAAGCATTGAAGATCAACTTTCAATAAATAACTTCACGGCAAAAAGGCCATCTGATTGTGCTATAATTACTTATTCAAGCAACACTCTGCAGTCTCCAACAAAGCAGGGGTCCATGACCCAAAGCGTCGCCACAGTCGAGCTGACTAAGATTGTCGACAAAATGGAAACCAGACCTCTAATTTCAAACGAGTTCGACACATTAGTGGCGACAGCTTTGCGTCTTCCTGATCTCTCAGTACCAATCCCTGACATCCCAAAACCTTTGATTGCACAATCCAGCCTCCAAACTCCAGTCTCACGTTCCGGCAATGCAGATTGAAGCTCAATTGCTAGAGCACGACGACTTCAACGTGTAGTTGAGCTCAAGTCTCAATTAATTCATTCATCGATAAAAGACCCATCTCTTCAGTTAGTAAAGGCAAGTATCCCACATGTCAGTTCACAAAGCCTCCAGATGGAGGCAGAGGTCCCCGTGCAATCCAGAAATCTTTCTTTAACTCCTTTACCGTTCAATTTGGATTGCACGCATTCCTCATCAATTGGAAATGTTTCCTCTGCCGCCTCTGCCCCGCAGGTGAGCCTCTCTGTAAAAGCCCTCACTCAGCTTCACAGCAATGTATTAGCAGCCTCCTCAATTGCCCTTCTCCCCTTCACAAAATTGTATGAATCCTTGAATGGAGCCATCATTGATCAAGGCGCAATGTTGCGTGATTTAGTCCAAAAAATTGAAAGCCTTGAACTTTTCACTGGAGTTCTGCAAGCGAGAATTGAAAGGGATGCATAGACCTCCACTCGTTGGCACGATCGTTTGAGTGGCTTGGCCGCTCGGCATCACTGTCAAAATGACACATTAATTGAAGGCCTTCTTTAGACAGTGCACTGAACGTGAAAAAATGTCACTCGCGAAAAAAAGACGGACATACTACAAGCTGCCCCAGTCACTGATGCAGGAGGGTCTCCCAGCCCCCAGTCTCACTTTAGTGCCGCTAGACCCATTGAGCCACAGCTTTTGCCCTCTTCAACCCATCCTGTAATACTCCATGATGCTTCACATACTATCTGGAACTCCGCTGCTGCATCAAGCAATAAAGTCTTGGGGCTGACAAGCAAGAGTGGCGCACCGCCAAGTGTCACTGCGACAGGCATCTCTTTGCCCCCCCAAGGTCATTTTAGCACCCGCTCAAGTCCTGTCAAGGGAGCCGTGCTCCATTCAGCTTCAGGCACACGCTGAAAGTTCTAAGCAACACAGCGGCCCGCAAAACTCGTTTGACATCTTTGGTGGCCCTGCAAAAACCATTCAAACGACTGAAAACGCATTGGTGCCGCAAAAAGCTGACAAAAAGGCACAATTGCAAGGACTAAAAAATAAACCTCAAAAGAACGTTCAGCAAAAGTCGAAACAAATGTATAAGAAACATCACTATGCCAAAAAAACCAGGCCTTTTTGATCGCACCACAGGCCGAACCCGGAATGTCTCAGAGACAGCCCATGAGCCTAACGTGGCCAAAGAAAAGTCTCTTCAACCAAACAAGCCCTCGACAAAACGTTGTTGCCTAGAGTCCAACGAAAAAAGTATCTCTAGCTCTATTGCTGGCGATCTTGTTGACTTATGTGATCTGTCAACCTACTCGGTTGAAGCAGACGACTTACCTGATATTCCTACAAATAACCATGATCTTGGAGGTCCTCTACCACGAGATGAAAGGCGGAAGTTTTCATCAGTTCCTTCAGCAGACAATCAAAGTTGTGATGTCTTAATCAAGCGGAACAGCAAAGCACCACTGCCTCAACCTTTAACTCTAAGCCTCAAGCTCAATCCAAAACAAACTTTGAATCATCGACAAAAGGAAGTTCATTTTCGATCAAGAGTACATGGCAACGTTAGTTCAAACAAAATCTCGAGCTTAAGAAACTCTGCTTACAAAATATTCAGACTGATGACAAGGTCAACTTAAACAGAGCAAACGTTTTGAAATTATTTGCTTGCATACCTGAATTACGAGCTATCTTGTCTGATGATATTAAAATTGTGGAATACCCAACAGAGATAACCTCTGACCAGGTACTGCTGCACATCAGCTCCTCAGCAGTAAAAAACCTGTTAGTCCATGCGATCGAAGAGTTATTAGTTTTCGGTTTCGATATTACTTTGAAACCTGAATTAACCACTCATAACGATCAATTTCCTTCTCTTGACATCAATGATGAAGCAGCGAACCAACATCGAAGTGCTACTCTGCGAAAATCGCTGACTCTTTCTCAGGGAGCTTGGCAAGGCTTTGGACCGCAGGAAAAAGTGGGTGGACGCAGACAAGGCAATCAATCCTCCCATGATCTTTGCCACTAACCACGACTGACACAGACCTTCACTGAACAGTCAGTGTTGTCATGGAACACACGCAGATTCACACACTTATTCAATAACTTTACAGAATCAACAGATGGTGTTCTTGCAATTGGTTTACAAAAAATCTAGTTACGTGCTCCACCGTCACGCAACGGTTTCGTCACCTTCTTAAATCCTGCAGGAAAAAACGAGAGAGGCCGTCCTTTTTCAGGTTTAATCATTCTATGGAAAATTCACAACTGGCTGACTCCGATTGCCTCATTTAATCCAAATCCGTTTGTGCAAGGAATTCTGCTACAACTTGATTCCCCCCAACACAACCGTGACATTCCATCTATTATTGGTCAACGGATATTGGAATTCCGCAATGATCACATCAAACTCTTTTATTGATTCAGTAACAAACCTAATTGATGAATCCATATTGTCTCACACCAATTTATCGGTACTAATTTGTGGTGATCTTAACTGTAGTTGGTTCAAATACAATTCTGAAAACCACACAAATGTTCAGCTACCTAAGACTGGAGTAGCTATAAGAGGCCACATCTGGTCACAAGCTCTTGCATCAAGGAACTGCTTTATGGTCAATGGAAACACCAAGGGAGACCAGCCTTGCAAACAAACTTGGAGAGGCTTCCACAGCAGAAACATCTTGACTACTTTTGGGCCTCACAAAACCTCTTTGAAAGAGTGGTCTCGCTTCACATCATTCCAATGGAAAATAGCGATCGCGGCTTGCTACGTCTAGTCTGCGAACTTGAAGGAGGCAAACCACCTGATAGATACAATGTCCCATTATCAACTACTACAGCTGGAAACCGTTTGACAAATGGCACTTCTATTCAGAAATTGTGCCGTTGCCTTACTCAAACAACTAATGTTGAATATTCTCCCTTGTTAACAGACTTCATGACCACACGCGCTAACTTTAGAACATCAGGTCATTCACCTACGAATCGGTTTAGTTATGACATTGCGCAGGCTAAAAATGCTCTAAGAAAAGATCTACGCCTGATAAAGAAGCCAAAGTGCCTTCCGCATCTCACCTCAAAAAAAGTGAAAGACGCCAGCAATACCGACACTGGCTCAGATCTCACGCTGTGATAAGTGAACAAAATCGTGCTGAAATCATGCTCAAGTTGTTGATCACCAAAAATACGAGCACCATCTGGGTGATTCTAAACAATGGTTCCTCAAAAGCCATACCTTTCATCTCAAATGAAATCCACAGTGGGACTTAGGTTGAATATTTTACATCAGTATATGAGAATCCAAATCACAAAGTTCCGGAAAAAATGCAACTTTCTGCGACAGCATGGGACATAACTCCATCAAGTAAGGATATTGAATTTGCCATCCAAAAATGAAAAAGCTTGAGAGCAGCAGGCCCAAACTTAATTTCTAAATCATGTTAAAATTACACAAAGAACAATGGGCCAAATTCATTGATTGTCTCTTCAAGAAGGTATCACAGAGCATGATTATTCCTTCTTCATGGCTAAAAGCAATTGTGGTACCGATCTATGAAAAAGGGCGGAGAGACGATCCAGATAATTACCGTCCTATAGCCTTACTTGATATTGGGAATATCTATGGTTCCTATCTTCGTCAGAATTTGGTGGCATGGGCAACTGAAGCAAACCTAACAGATTCTCGTCAAACTGGCTTTACGGCGAAAGTAGGTGTAGAAGTAAATCTCACTCTACTGAATATTCTGTGGAGTCTAAGGCAAAAATATTCTTCGCATTTGTAGACTTGCGCCAGGCGTTTCATGCCATCAACCGTGAAAAACTATGGGTTAAACTCCTATTGTGGAAATGTCCTGTCAAACTCTTAGGGCCCATCAAAGCCCTTCATACTAATACAACCATTCAAATATGAGTGAATAATCAAGGCGACTTGACTCCGCCTATACCAACGTTTAAGGGAGTCAAACAAGGTTGTCCCTTGGCTGCGGACCTATAGCGGACTTGCCCACATGGTTGGCTTCAGCCCACTGCTTTTCTCCGAAGATAAATGGTACTTCAATTAATTGTCTTGTTTACGCCGATGACAGTGTTGATTGATCGAACCCAAATCGGTCTGCAACACCTTTTGACTCGTCTCAATGACTTTCTTCACACAAACGAGTTGACTCTAAACCCAGAAAAAACAAAGATCATGTGTATTGGAACCGGATTTTCAAACAAAGACAAAAAGTTCAAAAGGTCAATTGAAAAAAATTGTCTAAGTACTGTAAGATCGATTAGATATCTGGGAATAATCTTTAACGATTCGATCTGTGAAACACCATGATCACTTATCTTATAAATAAATCAACCAAATTGGGCCTACAAGGCGCAAAGATTAACAAAGAATATGCAAAATGTTCTATTACTCCAATCTTGATGTTTTATCTTCAGAAATTCATTGCTACAATTGCATTTGGCGCAGACTCAGGTTGGAATCTTGATTACCATCTATGGCAATGATTAGAGGGACATTTTTGGAGACGTGCTTTGAGGCTTCCTCAGTACATCTCAATGATGGCCCTGAGACACGAATCGGCAATAAATTCCCTCCATTAGACCATTGTATGGAAATCTTTATCTCGGCTCTCAAATTCCAGCATTTGCTATCTTTAATATTAGAAATGAATCGATGCAATCAAATATCTTTTGAGCCTGGAAACTAAAATTAGAAGTGATAATGGACGCTGCTAACATAAGTCAAGAAGAACTACTTCAACGTCCACAATATGCCAAAAAAAAAGTTAGCACTCTGGGATTGGATTTCAAACAATGAGCACCGACTAAATCTTAAAACCGTTCTTCCAGCCTCTATCGGATCTTTGAAATTACATAATCAACCAAAATATCTACTGAACACGCCATCACAGATCTCAGTTTCTACGATTTAGGTTAAACGCTTTATACACAAAAGAAATGCTCTGGATTCGTCGAAATAAGGAAACATCTGACAACTTTTGCAGATTCTGTGAATCAGGAAAAATCGAGACTCTAAAACATTTAATAACTGAAAGTCCTGCCCTGACCATCCAGCGGGAACTGCATTTGGGAACTTATAAACCACGAATGTACGATGCATCAGATTGGTCGGAGCTCGTTGTAGCCGGCCAAAAAATTAAGTTGTCATGCAGTCTAATCAACTTTCTTGATAGGATCTTGTGAATTGAACCTCTAAATGCTGAGTCTCTCGACTAAATTTCACAAACTACGGCAAGCCTGTCGAACACCCAGATCGCCTGTATCCTTCAGTGGACAACAATTCATGAACTTGCGTAAATTCAAAATTCAAGTCAAGGATGATAAAACACTAACAAAAGTTTGTTATTTATTTACCGAACTGAAGTCTTACAATAAAAAAAATAAATAAATAAATAAAAATGGAACACTGCGCAACCTCACCACATGGAAGGGGAAACTAGTACACTGGAGGAGGGCTGAAAAAGGGAGACAAGACAATTCCTGAGAGCCTGAAAGGACAAAGCAACCAAGGTGATTGTGGAACACCTCTCAAATCCTTGGGGGAATGGAGGCTCAAGCGAATAGGTCTACCAACTGCAGGCCCTGTGGGGTATTAAACAGAAGACCACTGGCAGGAGTGCATTAGAACATTAACTGCATGAAAAGGACCCGACATATGGGGAAGAAAACCTATTGAACCCAAGAACCAACACCTACAAGAAACCAAGGTACAGGAGGGACCAGTTGTGAATCCTGGAAGAAGCTACGGTTCAGTAAGAACCAGTTGCGTATCCTGGGAGAAACAAAGGTGCAAGAATGACCAGTTGAGACTCTTGAGAAAAAGCAAGGTCTGGGAACGAACAAGGGGAATTCCTGAGAGAAAACAAGGTTCAGGGAAGGATAATTGTGAATCCTGAGAGAAACCAAGCTCCACAAAGACCCAGCTGTGAACCCTGAAACAGGAAGACCACTTATGAATACTGAGAGATGCCAAAGTCCAGGAGGGACCAGTTGTGAACATGAAGTTAAGCCAAGGTCTAGGAGTGAGCTGTTGTGATCCTAACGGAACCTTCATAGAAGGAGCATGAGACAATGAACCAGTGACCCAGATACTTGAGGGAGATCTTCTAGACGTGAGGCGAATGCAGGGAGATTGAGGGGAGTCTGTACTGCGAATGACCCAAAACAGAGCCTTCCCAGAAGGTACTGTTTGGATTTTTGAGTTGATGGATTATGGATAGACTTCTGAAATATGGGCTTAAGAACCCCTTAGTTGGCCAAATCTTAAAACACTTACTTTGTAGATTAGGTTAGCCTGGGGGCTAAGGATTTGTGAAGTTTTCTGATTTTGATACTGTGTGCTGGCCACCTGGTTGGAATATTGTTTTATGGATATACATTGGGCTTCTTTATGAGATTGGAGGTATCCCTGCAGTAAATCCACCGGAATGCCGCCAAATGGAATTACCATTGCCGCCACTTGGTCCAGCAGATTTACTGCCCGATTACAAGTGGTGGTAGGCTGAGTTAGTCTCAATTTTTTGGAGTCGATAGGACGCCATTATTTAGGTGGAATTACTACCAGCGGTAATTCTGCCGATTTTGCAGATATTTAAGCAGAAAGTTGGAAGATTTACCTCCAGCATGATACTGGAAGTAAACCCTCCACTCCAGGGCCAAACTTAGAATGTGGCGGAGCAGTAAAAGTGGCAGTGATTCCGTTACCGACACTTGTTTACTGCTCTGCCATACTCGTAATGAGGGCCAGTGTCTTTTTGTTGTCAACTTTATTTTCATTTTGTATTAGAAACCAAATTACAACAGAAAACAATCATATGAATAAGAGTGAAAATAAATTAACTGTAAACCAGCACGCGATACCTTGCAAAAAGAAATCTACATAATACTGTGTTCTCTTTGACCAGGGTCTGTTTTGATTGGGTCCTTCTACAAATGGAGGCCTGTTTTAGTGAATGGGTTTGGGAAGTTGGCCGTCACCATTGCAGCATTATTCACTAAATGGGGACTCGATTGCATTACATTTTTTAAGTTAATCTGTGAATAGAAAAGTGATTTTCTCCATAGCAAAGATTTCCCCAGACTTATACCAACATTTAAAAAATAAACACATTGTCTGAGCAAAGAAATCAGGACCTATAGGTCTGGGTTTTAAACTTGATTGTTGAAAGATCTACAGCGTTGGATGCCTGGAAGAACTTTGTGTTGACCCATCCTGACCATTGTTTGTTTAGAGCAATCACTATGTGGTTATAGGATTTACCCTAATCTTATAGGTGTACATCCAATACTTTCTCTAGAAAATAGAGCATACAATAAAAGTGTGTGGAATCAAACCATATGTGTTCACTCAGTCCTGTCATACCAGATAGGACGAGGCTGTCGGCTCTTCAACAACGGAAAGGCAATGCCACCCAAAGACACAGGTCTCGCCACCCTGGATTGGAACCTGGCCCACTTATCAGCTGCTCTGAGGAGTAATCTCAATTAAGACATCTTGTGAAGACGTCGTCTGAAGTGCATGGACTGGCAGAAGGATTAAGACGACATTCTCACCACAAAGAATCAGAACATATATAAACTGAAGTCCCATAATTATTGCTAAAAGATCTGTTAACCTCTGCTGCCAGATGAAATACTTCCTACATTTTAAATCGGCCGTGGAATTATGAAGCAGCATAACAGCCTGCTACAGGGGCCTATATAACTGGAACTCTATACCATCCAGCATGGCACCCTCAATGTTACAGCACTCTTAAGAGCCAGTTACCCAGGCAGCACAGCATGTATAACAGAATCATGTAACGCTGGAACTCCATCCCCATCCCTCTCAGACAGGGACCTTCCTTCCTCTCCTTCAAAGCAAGTATAAAAAACAGGCTCTCCGCTCACAACTAAGATCTTCTTCATTGTTATTTGCTCACTGAATATCTAGGATATTGACTCATTGTATGTAACCATTCTGCTGTTATACATTGCTTCCTCTGACCTTTATGTAACCAGGGTCCCACTTATTTATTGTACTCACGCCCGAGTGTACGTCTCTGCCTTTTCATGTATGTAACCCCAAGTTTCTCAAGCGCCCAGCTACCTCAGGGTTTGGTGCGAAATATAAATATTAAACAAACAGAAACCCCTACTAACTGGTTTACTACAGGGCAAAAAGTGGGACCATACCACTCTGAAATACAATAGAGTAGTTGTTTTAAAAAAATACCAGAATACGCGTTTTCCCATTTCCCCTTATTTTTAGTGCACAGAACATATTCCTTTATCGTTTTCTTTTGGCACAGAAATGGTATAGAGTCCAACAGTATCGGGAGGATATCTCGGGCAATACGCTCACCTTGGAAGCAAGAAGACGACAAGCAACACAGGTTCGATCCCTGGGTCCGTGCTTAGAAACCTCTGGCTATTAAGCGTGTTATAAATAACCAATTATAATTACAAAGGAAGAATTATTACAGAATGCAAAATTATCAAGCAGAAACATGTTGCAGTATTTTCGTTCAAAGGTTAATGTGTGCGTACTGAGGCATAGAAGACAACAGGACTTACACACTGTTCTCCTGGCATCAGGGTCTCAGTTAAGTTATGAGAATGCGTAATGGTGGACAAATGGCCTCATTCCGAGTTCGGCAGTGCAGTGAGTTTGGAGGAAAAGTGAGGGATTCACGCCCAGGTAAAAGCTGGGGCTAAATCCTCCACTTTTCTTCCAAAAATCTGCAGAAATACTGTCGATCAATTATTCACAGTAATTCTGCCAAAATACCCATGAGTCCTATGGGCTCCAAAAAGGGAGATTTAAAAAACCTTCCACTCATAATCCCGTGGTAACGGCATGGGTCAGAGTGAAGTTAATGATACACAAATTTGATGGTAATTGTGCGGATTTATCGCCGAATTGCAGCCAAACTCATAATGAAGCCCAAAGTGTTCTAAACACAGATGTACTTCCGTGACAGTAAAGGGGAATGTGTTGGGCACCAGTGTGTGACATTTTTATACGTCAAACTTATTGTAATAAATCATGCAGTACTTTTTCAATGCTTCTTTTCCCGTCATTGCCCTTTCTTTCCTTCCCATTAAACATTTGATTTTAGAAAAAACGATTCAATTTTTGCACTGGAGACTGGCAAAGCCAGAACACAACATGCAAACTGCTAAATCTGCCCACTGTTGCTGCTTTACCACCCAATACTGCCGTACCTGGAGACGAAAAGTCTGAGGCAGAGGCTCTTCCAAATATGCACTGAACTGGGTGCATAAAGCCTTAGAGTCATTAAAGCGAAGACAAACTAACTCATGTTTTTCAAAGTCTTCTTTGCGGAAGGGGCCAAGCACTTGGGCGGCATATCACAAAGAGGTGTTCAGAGCCTTGTTTGCTGCTGGGATGTTTCTATACAACACTGCAATTTTTCATGCATTGTTGAGCAAAATGGATGAAACTTCTCTTCAACAGTCCTTTGTTTGCCAAGTGGCAGACATTCCGTAAGGTGAAGGGCCAAAGTCACTGATGGTGTCCCCCAGTTTCCTCTCAAGTAAAAGTTTGATCTCAACACCTATGATATTGCACACCTGATAAATGTCTCTAACATTTTGATTATATCAACTACAGGCATCATGTTCTTCTGCAAAAATCGAAGAGCGCAGTAGAGTACTTCTCTTAACCTTTTTATAGATAGGTGCCCTCAAACAAACAACTACTTAAGCTTAAGAGAGGCATTGCACTACATTAGACCTCACTTTGATCAATGAATTCAGTCCAAGTACATTAGTCTATCTTATAGAATAGACACTTCTCGCTGCTTATGGTGCATTAGCCCCTAGCCTAATATCTTCTAAGGGTGGGTAAGGGTTCTAATGCCCATACTGCCATTTAGAAACTTCACTACATACCTTCAGAACTCTAGTAGGTACTAGTATTTAAGTTTTTTCTTTCAATATCTATAGCAATACAGTTTCATAGAACTTACTTGCAAAGTATGCAGAATAGTAAAGCAACTTGACAAAGAATGTTAAATAATTACATACAGCATCCCTCAGCACCATATAAATATGTTGCCTATAAATATGTTGTTCCCACTTCTTCCACACTACGCTGAATCCTGAATACTGCATTTATCCTTCTGCCTATGCACATCTTCATTGACATCATGGTTAGTGACACCACAGAAAGCATACATCTTTGTTACTCATGGGCATCTTGGCAAGTTTTATTATAAAAGGTTGCCATAAGTAAGCCAAGAGAAAATACATGTGTAATGTATAAGGCACAGTGAGATTTAACGATTTGCAATGAATCATACACTTTAGTTGAATAGGGAAGTCAGGGCTTCAACCTTGTCTACTATTTCGTCACTTGACTGTATAGCTCATCAGCTTCGATTGGTATCTTTCATGCAACATGTTAATGGAAAACAGACACCTGCCTTTGCAGGTGGGAGAAATAAAGTAGCACTAAAAGACACCCCTTTTTGTTATCACCCTCAGAATAAAGTGGGGCTGAGCTGAACGACATCTCAGTAGCCATTAAACAGTCCACTGAGCAGCCTCACTTGTTAGGCACACAAACCATTGAATTAGCTGCAGCTTTGCATTTCCTACAAGTAGGTTTAACAAGTGAGTTACATTTACAGCTGTCCATTTAGTTTAGTTTATTATTTATATAGCACCACCTGGCCCTGGGGCATCAAGGCGCTTGGCATGGTTACAAAGTAGCCAAAATATTACAAACAGGGTCAGTAAATAAGCATTACTAAAGTATTTACAAGGTTTTGTAAGTGTACAGATTATACAGGCAGTATGTACATTTGTCTGGTAAAAAGTTGGCGTTTTGGGCTTCTTTGGCTAATAGCCATGTTTTGGCGTTGTGTCTGAAGCGGTGAAAGGATGGTGGATATCAGATCGGCTGGTAGTGAGTTCCAGAGTTTAGCGGCAAGCACAGGGAAGCATGTGCCGCCTGCTTTTCGGAGCTTAAATTTGGGGATATTTAAGCAATGTGTTTGGGCTGATCTGGTTGGGCGAGATGGGGTGTGGTGCATGAAGTTGTCCGAGAGGTATCTAGGTGCTTCGTTAGATAAACATTTGTGTGCGAGAGAGAGTGTTTTATATTCGATTCTCTGAGGTATGGATAGCCATTGAGGAGCGTCTAGCATCAGAGATGTGCTTATGTTTGGGTATGTTCAGTGCTGCTCTTAGTGCGTTATTTTGGATAACGAAGCTTTTTGATGTTCTTTTTGCTGGTGCCCAAGTAGAGAGCATTGTAGTAGTCTACTTTAGAGAGTACTAGTGCTCTGGCTAAAGTAGTGCAATTAGAGGTCCGAGGTAAGGTCTGCTGGCATTGATGAGCTTTGATGTGTAAGCGGTGGCGGGTGAGATGGTGTTGATTTGTCTTGGCAGTGTAAGGGAGGAGTCAAGGTAAATCCCAAGAGTTTTAACGCTGTTGGAGACAGAAATGTTGTTGCCGTCAATGGTGAATGTCTGGTAAAGTTTGTCGAGGTTGTGGAGTCTGGATTGGGAGCCTAGGAGAATAAGCTCGGTCTTGTCGTTGAGGCAGAGGCCATGTTTGGCCATCCATTCTTGGATAATGGAATAAATATTGTTGAGTACTGTGTTGTCGGTGGAGTAGTCGCCTATTTACATTTAAGATTTGATTTTTATGTCTCAGGTTGTGCATATAGGCAGGCAGATGTGTTTGTCTAAAGTATCAGGGTCCAGCTGACTGAATTTGGTTCGTAGGCACCCCAAACAAAACAAAATAAAAAAATACCATGGAACTGAGAGTGGGCTAATCGGAATGACTTACAACAAGAATAGAGGAACCCGTATGGGGGATTATACCGGGTACAATATCAATTTAGAACAAACTAAAAGCACCTCTTGGTTTTGAGATTGATCAAATTGAAAATAACACTTAAAAAAAAAATTACAAATCTGAATTTCTTTGCCAAGTTGGGTGAGGTTTCGTGCGGGGGGAAGGGGGCAAAGTTATAGGGTGGGGTACACAAAATATTTTTTTTCCATAGACTGAATGGGGAAAAAAAACTTTGCGCATGACTACAGGCCGAACAACTGGATGGATTTGCTCCAGGTTTGCGGCAGGAGCGGGGGCTTGGGTCAGAAAGCATGCTTGTGTGTGTGTGGCAGAAATCCGACCAGTAGTTTTGTTGCAAAGGACTTGAGATGTATTGACCAACTCCACTATCCTATGCAGCATTACTCCGATAGTATGGTGCAAGAAACTGCAACAATGGCAGCAAAACTCTTGTGCATGCCAAAAACCTACAAAACCCGCGTTTCCAAGCACACAAAAAGATGGATGCACAACCAGACACCCATGGTGCATGTGTGGTGGAATGGAGCACACACTGCAGAAAATGTGCCAGTGGGCTCCATGACCAGCAAAGAGAGTGCAGAGGGAGAAGCAGCACTTTGAAATTGAAACTCAAAAATGTGCCTGCAAAAAGTTTGGTTTCTCCTAGATCTTTAATTAAGAATAAATTAGCTTGGCGGCTGAGCTGCAACCCTTTGGAAGTGGACAAACAGGTTTCTCCCAGGGGGAGGGAAATTCTCTCAGCTGAAACTCACGGGGAGATGATAAGTGTGGGTTAACCCAGACTTTTGTCTACAGAAAGAGAATGAACAATAGCAGGCCCTTCAGCCCAGGAAGCGGAGGTGGGAGAGGGTCGTAAATGGTTCCTGGAAGGAACTTCCCCAAGGAGGGGATGCTCCTGGACTCCCAGGAGAGACAAAGGGGTGGAGCCAAGCGACCATTTGCTGTTAAGCATGAACAATGAACAATTTTCAGAGACTCATAATTTGTGATTCAAAGTGGTGAAAAATAGAAAAAAGAAAAGAGTTGTTAATATCATTTTTGGCTGCACGTTTGAAGAGGCGGTGGAACTGTGTGACATGTTCTGGGCAGGAATGGAAATATATGTGGTTTATGTGAGATGTATTAATCCTAGAATTGTGAAAATTTACACACATCCCTATGTTAAACACACACATTTGTGAACATTTGCATAAAGTTTGGAAATTGTGTTCATAGCAAAAAGAACAAAATTCTGTAGAAAGTTGAGACAAGATCCCACAGATGTAGGGTTTTGAGGAACAGATGCTACATAAAATATGGAATCTCTGTGTGTGATTTGGGTGACCAATGTAAAAATGTGTATTTAGTATAAAATACGATTTTGAGACCAGTAGCTAAAGGGAGGTTTCTAAGAACTGTAAAGCAAACCATAAAATGTGACATCATCCGGCCTTGATCCAATCACTCAAATGCAAGGCGGAGATGAAGTTTTGATCCAATCCCAGAGCACAGGGGCAAGCTTAGCTAGGCCGGCCCATACACCCTTTTTGTGATGTCATTTGAAATGATAAATAGAGACAACTGACAACACATAGGGACGCACAGGGATGTACCGATTCACTCACTTTCCTGATTCCGGTGAAGCACTTTGATCCAGCATCCTTCCAGATCCAGATGCCAAGACTCTTGCAAGCAGTAGAGAACTATTGACTTTCTGCATGGCCTAATCCTCAAATTTATTCTTGCAAACCCGTGAAGCGCTGTGGTGTGAGAAGGCCTTTTGAATTAGTATTCTGAAATTCTCTGGCTTGCTACCACTAGGCTTGCCTGAGGAACTTGCTATCCAGCTGATTGAACTACCCACAAACAAGAAGGGCAGATCCTGTGCAAATCCGGTGACCGGCCTAGCTGATCCAACCCCGTTCCTGATGTGCTTTTCTTCCTAGACCAGATCCAATCCATGACCAGAACTGACGGTCCAATTTAA
This sequence comes from Ambystoma mexicanum, assembly GCF_040938575.1. Classification (NCBI taxonomy): domain Eukaryota; kingdom Metazoa; phylum Chordata; class Amphibia; order Caudata; family Ambystomatidae; genus Ambystoma; species Ambystoma mexicanum. The sequence goes on along the minus strand of NC_090935.1, from coordinate 344,293,352 downwards.
TATCTTATTTTGTAAGTATTAATAGGAAGAAAAGTGACCCTAATATTTCTGCATTGTATGATCCCAATCTCAACTCATCCTATCTGTAAATTCAGAATCATAGTATTGTCAGAACCTTTCTTGCGCTGATTTTTCTCATTTGTTTTATAAAATCATAAGTCATTAGTTATTTTGAGTAAACTAAAGTGAAACCCAGAAAGAATTTGAGTATCCACCACGTGAAGGGTTACACTGGCCACGTAACTGTGGAGATTCATGTGTGGCATCCTCTTTTTCATAGTCATAATCTAGTGTAAGCAAACCCATCGGTCATCTTCAAAGTGCATTTCTGTTTTCCATTCTCGCGCCTATTTTGCAAAAACGACTCTCACCAAAACCTCTATAACTCCCTCAATTTTTATGATAGAAGCGAAATATCAACTCCTACTTGTACCTAACATCCTTAGCTATACATAGAAACAGTGTGATTCTCCCGTTATTGCGAATATCGCATAAGGAAAAGTTTGCCACGTTTTTACATTCTGAGAAATTTTACACGTGTGAAATAGCTTTAATTTATTTCCCACTTGGACTTTGATATTTCAAAAGTTTTCTTCTGCCTAAATCATTGCTTGTGATTGTTTGCAACTGTTCAAAGCGGCTCCCATAGGAATTTATAATAATTTAAGTAGTTTTAACCACATTTAGTGTTTTTGCTCAGTCAATTCCAAAGACAATTTCAAAGCCATTCTGACAGCTGAAAAGTCAATTCCGTTTTTCTCTTGTGTTTGAAGGGGGAAGGTGGGACTGATATTCTGTTTGATTTGTGCTATTCCTGAATACCTGCTCTCTCCTCCCATCTCTTTACATTGCCTATTGGGGGGTTGAGGGGTGTTGCAGGGGGAACCTCTAACCATAGTGCTATCTGTTCCAAACCAACACAAAAGTATTATTTTATGTGCTGCATTTGTTTTTGTGCTCATTACTTGATTCCTAGTTTATTAAAGATACTATTCAGTGTTCTGTCAACCCATTGGCGATTGTTGTTTACCTATTAAAATATATTGTGATTATATTTCTAAATAGATAAATAAATATTTACCTTTGCAAACTATCCCAATTCCTTGTTGAGTGTGACCGGGGGGGTTCCAGGAGAAGGGTGTGATATGAGTGGTATATCGTTCAGAATATTGAACATATAGATAAAAATAAATAAGGGTTTCAATTGTGCACTACATGCCGGGCTTGACTTGGGTGTGTGCCGGATTGAAATCACTTACAGACTGAAATGTACATCCCAAAAAATTAGTGATATCTGTGTCTGCTCCGCGGACCCATTTCCCTGTTCGCTCCGCGGATCGAAGTGTCATTGGCCTGCGGTATGCCATGCTGTCGGCGAACATTGGACGCGGCCGTTGGTTGGCTGGAGGGAAGCGTGCTGTGCGTCAAAGATTTCAGGAACCACCGCCATTGTGTATCAGAAACCAGAGCGGCGCTAAAAGGAACTGGGAAATATACCATAGCTATGTGTTGGTGGTCAGAAGGGATGGAAAGGGTGGGGGAGTGAGAAGTGGTTTATGTGACATATGTAATGAGGTGGAAGAAGACAGAGGTGTGCCTGCAGTATTTGTGTCTGTTCAGCGCCAATTGGCAGGTACCTCGACAGGCGGCTGCCTTGTGTGCTGAATGGAGGCAGCTGTCGTAAAGGGTCGATAGCTTGTGCAGTGACCCGTTTGTGGCAACCTCTTTCCGTGGTAATGAACTACCAGTGAAGGCAAGTGGCAGAGCGTACCATCATCACACAGCATCTGCCTATCAGCTTGAGGGGGGTATCAGCCTCCATGTCATTCAGTGCTGAAGTTGTACTGCAGCAATACATATGCATTGGCCAGCCTGCTGCTACAGAGCAGTGGCAAAGGTTGCCTACCAGCTCTGTGTGATTACCTTCTGCAAAGTTAAGTAATTTAATTTGGTGTTAACTTACCATGCAGAAATGTATGTAAATGTATGTAAATGTTCAAATGTGTAACATTTGAACATCATTTCATGTTGCGCTGTTTGATGGGTTGTACATTTTAGAATGCTTCAATGGTGCCAACAGTGTATGTTTTGTATTTTCTCGTGATGTCATTGTTATGTAAATTTCTTTTTAAAACGTAAAAACTCCTACATCTTTTTGTTCACGGAATGTGGGTAAGTATGGCAGTGGTGGCAGGTGATTTTGAGAAGGGGAGTGAATTGCACAAGACCTAGTTTGGGTGGGAGCACGGGTGGCTGTGCTATGTGGGTGGAGTGCGGTAATAGGGCACATGGTGGCATGCATGTGTGCATTATGTTGCGGTGGGTGTGTTGAAGGACTAGACTATTGGGTGCACCCCCACTGCAGCAATGCATGTTTGACTCTGTATTAGGTAGAGGGTAGTGCTTGCATAGTCTTGTCTGTGCACAGTGGTTGGAGTAGGGCCAATGTTGTGAACATTATGTGGTTAGGTTGGGAGTGACACAATAGTTTGTGAATGGAAGTGGGTAAGACCACAGTAGGTGAAGGAAAGTGCACAGGGTTGCAGAGATAGCGCTTTGTTTGTAGATTATGGTAACTGTTGCATTTTTCCCTGCATGGCTCCATTGTGGTGTGCAGGTTGGGTAGGGGTGCTGGTGGCAGTGGTGTGTATGTGGATTGTAGTAGTTGGTGACATGATGACATGCATGGTGGCATTACGTTGCGGTGGATGTGTTGAAGGCCTAGACTATTGGGTGCATGGCCGAAGGCCCTGGGCCATAGGCTATGCACTCAAGAGCCTAGGGATTGAGCACACCCACGGCAGTAATGCCTTTTTGACTCTGCATCAGTTAGAGGGTGGTGATCTTTGGAGATGGTTGTGGAGCACATTGAGCACGTGCAACAGCAGCAGAAATGTGCATTGTTCTTTCCATGGTTGAGGTGATAGTTGGAATATGCTACAGTATTTGATGTACGACTGGAGATGGTGCAGTGAGAAGTTGTGCAATGTGCCCACAGGGTGAAGTGTTTGTGTAATGTGAGTATGGAAGAGGGTATGGTTGAAGTGCAGCTTATATGGGCTTGATTACTGTGATAAGTGCAGATTTGTTGTAGTACATCCTATGTTGTGAAGACGGTCTGGGTAGGTTGGCAGTGACACAATAGTTTGTGAATGGCAGGGTTAGGGGCGGTGGAAGCTGTGGCATGTTTGTGGATTCTGCTAACAGTGATATGTTTTGGTGGATGGCTGTGTTATGGTGTGGGGGAGTTGGGTGGAAGTGCCACTACATATGTTACGTTTGTGGATAATGTTAGCTGCCCACATGGTCGCATGCATGGATCCATAGTGCTGTGCTGGGCGTGGGCAAGGCCTACACTGATGTGTGCATGGCCAAAGGTGTGCTGGGTGTCGCGCACAATCTTTGTGGATGCTGAAATCGTGGATGGTTTAGCAGAAGGTTCTGGTGGAGGTGCTTTGGAAGCAAACGTAACATGTATTGAGAGTGTTGAAGGGTAAATATGGAATGGTGTACAGAAATGCTAGTGTGCAATGCAGAGCTTTTGTATATGGTTGGTGCATGTGTGTGTGAAACTTTCACAGCACCCAATGAGGGAGTGCTGGAAAAATGCCAGTGGAAAGAGAAAAAGTAGTGTGTCTCATTTACTGGGGTGTGGCCCTTGAGGTAGCTGGGTAAGCGCACATGCCACATCCCTCCATTATGAGCATGGTGGGGATGGAAATGGAACTGTGGGAATTAGGCAATCAGGTGTTTAAGGTGTGGTTGACAGGAAGGGGCGGTATCTTTCTTGGCCACTACTGTGTCGTGAGGTTGGTAGAGCTGGAGAGATGCACAGTGTTTATCATCGGTGATACCTTTGTGTGCCATTTGCACAGTTGTGTGCAAATCAGCGTTGCTGGTAATTTGGGGTTGGAAGGAGTGGATGCTCTCTGGGGCTGTCAGTATGCATGCAGTTTCGGTGGAGTGGTTCGCCTTTGCAGATATGTGGCCTCCGCCAGGAACATCGTGGTGCATTATGGAGTCTACATTTGGGTTACATGTCGTGTGGACGTTTAATCCGTTACCTGAAGAGGTTGCTGAACGCAGTGATGCATATTTTTCCTACTGCCAAGGTTGTCTACTCATGCATAACACCACGAGGAGTATAGAACCATGCCGGTGTAATTTGTCCACAGCCACAGGTCGGAAGGTGTGTTGTAAACAGAAGAATGTGCAAATGTATGCAGACTGCTGGGATGTTCGCCACCCACTATGAGATCATGAGGTCGCAAAATATCCAGTGGTTTCGTAGAAATGGCATTTATTTGAGCGCCATTGGCAATGCCATTTTCTTTTACACTGTGCAAGAAGTGTTGAGCAGAAAAAAATAAATAAAGAATAATTCTTCCAAAAGACCATGAGTAATTTGTGAGGAGAGGTAAACAAACAGTTATAAAGAGAAAAAAAATTGCTCCCAAGCACGTAACAAACAAAACACAACAAAAAAACAGTTCACACCCACGCTGGAAGATCCAATCCCCTACCCTGCTTGAAATTGCTTCCCCCTCACCCTTCAATATCAAGAAAAGGTAGCGGATTCCGTGGTACTGTCAGGATTACACATCCCACATTGTGGGTGGGCATGTTGATGCATGCGGATGGAGAAATCGTGCATACATTTACTGAACTTTGTAGGGGACGTGCTTTGGAAAGGCACGACACTTGCAGTGTGAATGTGTAACGATACAAGTGAAGTGTTGTACAGGAGTGACACGGTTGCATGATGGTGGCTTGGATGCGATTGGTGGATGCCTGTGTTACGATTGAATAGTAGCGAATGAGGTAGTGGTGGAGCAATAGTAGTGTCAAGGGAAGAAGGACTACTCATGCATTGCTGGGGCGCGGCCGTAGTGATTTTTTGGGAAAACGCACGTGCCACATTGTTCTCTTCTCATCAAGTTGTCAAATGGGAATGGGACAGTGGGATTTGTCCAATCAGGTGCTCGGGGTGTGCATCACAGGAAAGGGCGGCAACGTTTTGTTCCATTACTCTGTGCAGTGAGGGTGGCAGGCTGAGATGGACAGATGCATTGTGTTGGTAGTCGGTGATGTGTTTGTGGAAGATCTGTTCCAGTATGCTGTTGAAAAAGGCTTTCATTGTGATTTCGACTTGGAAGCAGTGGACGCTTTGTGGTGCTTGGCGATGTGCGCAATTTCGGCGGTCTCATTGGAGAATGTCGACGAGTGGGCACTTTTGCAACTGTGTATGCTGTGATCGTGCATTATGGAGCATTCCATTTGGGTTCCATGCCTTGTTCCCATGTGTACCGTCAACTCAAGAAGTTGATGAAAGCAGTGAAGTGCATGTTTCCCACTACCAAAGTGCTTTTCTCATGTATCCCACCACGAATAGTATGGGACTATTCCAACGATTGTTGTCACCAGCCAGAGGTCAGAAGGGTTCTAATCAAACTAAGCGTGTGCAACTTCTTGAGTGCTGCTGGGATGTTCTCCTGTGAGAACGACAACATTGGGTCTCGCTATATACACCTTTTCAATGCTAATGGAATTTCTTTGTCGACCAGTGGCAATCATTTTGTTTTCCATTATACAGGCTGCACTGAAGACCTTACTGTAAAAGCATGTGAGCTCAAGTACAAAACAGAAAAATACTTATAAAAATCACAAAAAAATTGTGTTTCTAAGGAAGCACCTTTCAAAAAAATAAAGGCTCTTTTCAGAGCCGCCACTACTGATGAGGTGCCCTACCCTGGTTGAAATGTATTGCCCCACTCCCACGCGCACACAGCTCGAAAAGTCTGCAGACATCGTGGCAGTTGCAGGGTTGTACGTGTGACATACGCCCCTTTTGTAGATGGCGGCCATAGCATTGGGCCTGTGGAGAACACGGGATCGGTAAATACGGTTTCTGGGTGTGAATGGCATGCACAGACTGTGGTACACTGTATTTGTCGAGCGAAATGCAGAGGGTGCTCTTATGCCTGTGTGTTGCATGAGTCACAGCGTATGCTTTGTGGGTGAGTTTTAAATACATTGATTAACAGTGAATGGAAAACAGTGTGGTCATTGTGGATTGTATTATGTGGATTTGTACGCGTATGGAATACCTACAATAAAGTGATTGATTTTGGTTCGTCTGTGTGACACTTTGGTGACACGCGATCACAACCATATTATTGTTCTTCATTGTGGAGAGAAAATTACAGAACATGTAACACAATTTTCAGTGCCATTTGCACTGAAGGAGGCGCTTGGCCAGGTCATGCATCTGTTTGATCTCCTGCATAAATTTTGATGCCACTACGCAGACACCCATGTTGCTGCGTTATTATTAATTTGGTCCGAAAATGGAGAAAGCGTGGTACTTTACGAAGAAGTCTATTTGTGCCTTTTTACAACTTGTGCCAATGTTGTACTTTACAAATGGGAATCTGACGTTTCACAGCACAAAGATTTTTCACCACAAATAGCATTCCTCTTAACATTACGGCATTTCTGATTTTGCACGCCCTACATAAATTGCATTGTTGCCCTTTTTGGAAGTATAGGAGGAAAGTTTGTGGAAGGTGTTGCGCACTTCAGCTCTTGAAACCGCATTGCCACACTCACAACAATCTCTTAACAGCGAGGCATTTGTACCAGATTCCACGGCAGTGTTTTCCACAGTACCCCGGCTCGACTTATTTAGCGCATAATCTTTGGAGGGTATATGATGCGCAGCGCCCTGCCTCCCTTCATTGCCACTTCCATTGTTGAACTCTGAAAAGAGCTTTGTTTACTTAGCTTTTTTCCTTTTCCTTTGCATTTCTATTTCTTTTGGTCTTGTAACACACGCCACCGAAGGAACGAAAGGCAACGGCCAGTATGAAAGGGCCAGCACCTAGAGGGGGACATGCAGAGAGGAAAATGTTGGATGGCCCTCACTTCAATAGATGCCACTCATTCACATTCTCCCGGACAGAGTATACCCAAGCACTTCAAAGTAACTTCCCTCTGTAGAGTACTGCGTACCAGTACATGCACTTTGCAATGCCTTTTTTTGCAGATAAGGGTCCTTAGCGCAGCATATGGTCTCTACAAGGGTGTTGTAAAGCTCCGGTGCTGTACAGGAGTGTCCATGTTGTGGGCCGCAGCCTATGTGGAGAATGCTGTACATGAAATTACCCTACTGCATTTTTGGCAGGGTAGTACCCTGCCCACTGGCCTCTTATGCTTGCATTGCTCTTCTCGTCCCATGCGGTACAGACACTTCATGGTATGCCATTAGCTGTAGGACTAGGATGCACTGACATAACTGATTTATGAAATAGAAGAATGCTTACAAGGAGAAACGCAGGTTCAATACGTGCAGGAGGAAGGTAATTCGTAAGCGCGACCCATGCAGCTACAGTACTGTTTTAAGCAACAGTAATATTGTTTGCTCTTCGAAGAATGTGCTGCTTACGCACTTCATGCACTACTATTTTGGTGACCAAGCCGCAACAGCTTTGCCATTTTGCAGAATCACTACAAACTGTCACACCTGCAGTTCACGTTATCTCCAACTGTACGACCCGCAGGCGAACCCTTCACACTTTTTTCGGCACAGTGCTTAGTGCAGACACGGTGTGTCTGTTTCACGGGTCATGGAAAGGCCGCAGCCCATCGAACAAACTATTGTGACATTTAGCATGCCCAGCGTACACTTGCGGTTGCGGTTACTCGTTTTGAAGTGGGCCTCATACAGGCAGGCGTGGTGCAGGGACAAATTGGTAGGTTTGCAGAACAACCTACGTAGTCGTGCGGAGTACTTAAAATGCAGTAGACTACCATATGTATCTGTAGGGCTGGCGACAGGGGCGTTCTTACCAGCATACAGAGAATGTCCTAAGCATGGACATAGTTGTACAATGGATAGATGTGCGCTCCCACAAACTATTAAAAGTGCTTCCGCACTTGCGGCCCTGCGGCCAGTACTGCAGCCCTACGGATAAAATGCATTGTGATTCCAGATACGCCCACCTGGTGCAGTCTGCTTAGGAAACTTCCACGTTGCTTACCTGCAGCTATCTCGGCTAATAATTTGCGACACAGAATCACCATGCTTTGTTAACAAAAAAAGAAACACCATGCACAGTCTCACCAACACTTAACATGTACACCTTTAATTTGTCATATACAACGACACTATTAGGCAAGGGAAGGGGTAGCCCAAATGGATACATACACAGGGGAATTTGGCCTTTCCACAAGTTCATGAGGACGGCGGACAAGCTATCACCGACAAAATGTTCTTAAGGGGACGTTATGTTGAAGGTGCGGTACTAGAAACATACCACCTTTACTGCCAACACTATGCTATAGCAATGTTCCTGTTACTGTTCCCTACTAAAAACCTATGAAATTCACTAACAAACATTGTTAAAGGGACGTTATGGTTAAGTTGCGCTACTAAAAACGTATCAAGTTCAGTGAAAAAACGTTGTTAAAAGGGATGTTATGGTTACAACTAAAACCGAAAAACCCCTGAAATTCGCCAGGTATGGTAAGCTAAGCAACCATAACTCACCCCACCACCGTGCATTGCCAAGAGTAATACCCACGACATCAAAGATGACATCACACATATCATTCATGACATCACTGATGACATCACATGTGCATTTAGTTTTTATGCACAGCCTCTACAAGCGATTGTCATTATAATGTTGGTAGAAAAACCTCAAGCAATCGTTGGAGGTAGTATCATGTGCCAACTAGTTCATTAGGTAATGCTTTGCTATAAACACCATTGTGCTACTGACTTCATTCCAATACATGAACAAACTCCTATACAAATGTAGGCATTCTGTGCATCATGCGCCATAGAGCTGCAATATTGGAAACCTCACTATGTTGGATAGTAAAATGATGAATCCTTTCGTTTCAGAGTTTTGTGCACTGGGACACATTTAATAAGTACCCAACATACCTCCCTTACTTCATAATTGTACTACTACACACAAAACAAAGAGACCACAGAGCATATACAGGGAAAGTAAAGTAAGCGATAAAAAACAGCAACATTACCAGAAAGTGTTTGTTTATGCACAGACATGATTGATGTGTCTCAAGGCTGCTTCTTCCCCAATGTATATGTATTGTATGATGTGAGTGGATTCTAAGGAAGGAACAAGTTACTTACCTGTAAGTGTTGTTCTCCAGCATGGGTCTGGCATGGATTCACATGCTCATGAATATTCCCCGTCGTCAGGCTGGGAATCCTCGGTAAAAAAAAAATCAGTATCAGTTTCGTTTCTGATCTGTCTTTCGTAGTAGTAACCAATCACATGATCTCTGCGTCATATTGACCACAAACAATGACTGCCCTCTACCTAAGCCCCGCCTCTGGCAGCCATCTTCAGATTTGGGAGCACGTGAAGTGGCAGTATGACCAAGTGAAGAGCCGCAGAGGGGTAGGCGGGAGGGTTCGCATGTGAATCCATGCCAGACCCATGCTGGAGAACAACAGTTACAGGTAAGTAACTTGTTCCTTCTCCAGCATGGGGTCTGGCATTGAGTCACATGCTCATGAATAAAGAATACATAGCAGTACACACATGCACAACCACGGGAGGTGGCAAAGGCTCAACATTAAGCAATTCTTACCTCCTCACCAGGCTCACCTTAGGCGAACAGGTTGCGCAGCACTGCTTGGCCGACCCTGGACTCCTCCCAGGAATCCCGATCGACGCAGTAGAATTTCGTGAAGGTGTGCGTCGACCTCCACGTAGCAGCCCTGCAGATGTCCAGCAAGGGCACACCAGATAGGAACGCCGTGGTAGCTGCGATCGCTCTGGTGGAATGGGCTCTCGGACGGCCAGGCAGCGGTCGGTTTGCCAACCGATGACAGTACATGATACAGCCGGAGAGCCATCTGGAAATGGAAGCCTTCGAGAGAGCCTTCCCCTGATTGACAGGTCCAAAGTTCACAAAGAGTTGTGATGTCTTCCGAAAACACTTTGTGCGGTCCACGTAGAACTTCAGCGCTCTAGCCCCATCCAGCGAGTGCAAAGTCCTTTCAGTCGGCGACGAAGTCGACGGGAAGAAAACAGGCAACGCCAAGGGTTCGTTGAGGTGGAAGTCCGACGGCACCTTGGGCATGAAGGAGGGGTGCGTCCTGAGCACTACCCTCGTGTCGTGAAAAGTCAAGTACTGGGCCTTGCAGGAAAGGGCCTGGATCTCTCCCACCCGTCGTGCGGAGGTGATGGCCACAAGAAACGCTGTTTTCCACAAGAACTTCAACGGAGCCGAGTGCAGAGGCTCGAACGGAGGTCCCATAAGCTTGGTCAGCACCATGTTGAGCTCCCACGCCGGGGCCGGAGCCTTCACTGGCGGGAACGATCTGAACAGTCCCTTCATGAACTCTTTCACCAGACGATGAGACCACAAAGACGTCCGCCCCGTGGTTCTGGTGCATCGGGAGATCGCAGCAAGATGAATCTTGATGGACGCGTGCGCCAGTCCAGCTTTGGCCAGCGTCAGTAGGTACGGCAGTACTTGGGGAGCCGTAATCCGTAGAGGGTTAATCTTCTGTGCGTGGCACCAGACAGAGAACCTCTTCCATTTGTGTCCGTAGCATTTAAGAGTTGAGGGCGCCCTGGCCTTTGCAAGAACCTCTCTGCAGTCGGCCGGTATGTCGTATCCTCCAAACACTAACGCTGCAGGAGCCAGGCCTGCAAGTTCAGCGACTTCGGGTCGTGATGGAGGATGGTGCCTCCTTCCCTGGAGAGAAGATCCGCATCCAATGGCAGCTTGATTGACGGGGACGCTGACAAGTCCAGAAGGTCCGGGAACCATATCTGCCTCGGCCACGCAGGTGCGACGACGATCATCCTGCACCGTGACCTCTTGAGCTGGTAGATGAGCCGGATCAGCAATGGCAATGGAGGGAACGCATATAGAAACAGGCCCTCCCAGGGGAACGAGAAAGCATCGCCAATGCTCCTCGGCTAGGGAAACCTGCTGGCGAACCTCCGGCACTTGGAGTTCGTCGCCGTCGCGAACAGATCGATCTGGGGTGTGCCCCCACCGTCGGAAGAGGCGGTCCACTAGATCCTGTCGTAGTTCCCACTCGTGGCACGAGCGCAGCTCCCTGCTGAGTGAGTCGGCGATGGTGTTTTTTATCCCTGCCAGATGAAACGGCACCAGAAACATCCCTTGGGCGACGGCCCAATGCCACAGATCCTGCGCCTCCTTGGACAGGGCTGGGGACCTGGTTCCGCCCTGTTTCCTGATGTAGAACATGGTGGTGGTGTTGTCGGTGAAGATCCTCACCACCTTGCCCTTGAGGGACGGAAGAAAGGACCTGAGGGCCCAAAACACTGCACGGAGCTCCAGGAGGTTGATATGGAGGGACTTCTCCGTCAGGAGTCAAAGGCCTCTCGCGTGCAGATTTTCGGTGTGTGCTCCCCACCCTTCCAGGGAGGCATCCGTGGTCACTGTCTCCTGGTGGCCGGGGGTCTGGAAGTCCATGCCCGCCGTCAGATGCGCGTGGGTGCCCCACCACCGGATCGCTCGTCGGAAACTCTCATCGAGTGTGATCCTCTCCTCGAAGCTACCCGTCGTCTGGATCTAGCGCGCGTCCAGGAACTCCTACAACGGGCGCATCCGGAGCCTGCACAGGCGGATGAGGTAAATGCAAGAAGACATCATTCCAAGGAGGGACTTGATGGACCTCACTCTGGCCGCGTCCGCAACCAGCATCCGCTGCACCTTGCCCAAGATGGCCCTCGTCCTTTCCTCCGACAGAGAGGCCAGAAGCGACACTGTGTCGAGCTTCGCTCCCAGAAACAGTGCGTCTTGCGCGGGCACCAGGTGGGACTTGGCGTAGTTTATGGAGAATCCCAGGTCCGTGAGAAGTTGGACGGTCCTTGCCGTGTGCTCCACGGCGAGCTCCTTCATCTTCGCTCGGATGAGCCAGTCGTCCAGGTAGGGGTAGACGTGGATCCCCTCTCGGCGCAGCTGCGCCGCCACCGGTGCGAGGCACTTGGTGAACACCCTGGGTGCCGACCTCAGCCCGAAGGGAAGGGCTCTGAACTGATGGTGACGTCCTTGGACCACGAACCTGAGAAACTTTCGGTGTCCCTTTAGGATGGGAATATGGAAGTAGGCATCCTCCAAATCCAACAACGACAGGAAATCGCCCTCCTCCAGCTGACCCAGGACGTGTTGGAGGGTGAGCATCCGGAACTTCTGTGCCTTGATGAATTTGTTCAGTCGTCGTAGGTCCAGGATGGGACGCCATCCTCCCGTCTTCTTCTTCACGAGGAAGTATCTTGAGTAAACTCCGGAGCCCCGAAGCCTCTTTGGGACGAGCTCGATGGCGCCCTTCTTGAGCATCGCCTTTACCTCCAAGAGAAGTTGAGGGACGTGATGTTCTTTCCTGGCCACTGGGGGGACGCGCGGGCACCTCTTTAGAAACTCGAGCGCGTGACCCTGGGCTAGGGCGTCCAGCATCCAACGGTCGGTGGAGATGGACACCCACACGCTGACGAAGCTCGCCAGCCGGCCTCCCACCGGGGTGCTTCGGTGGGGGCCCGACCCCACGGCCGGTTCAGTCCTGCTTCGACGAGGCTTTGCCGCCTTGTCCTCCTTGGCGACGACGGCGGGGTCCGCCTGACTTGCCTCGTCCCCTGTAAGCTTCTTGCGACGACGAACGGGCCGCTTGACGGTAGGTGGAAAATCCGCCGCCGGAACCTTTGGAGGCACCCTGTTTGTCGCCGCCGCTCCGAAAGGGCGGCCGCCGTTGCTGGAGAACCCCAAGAGCCCGGGCCGTCTCCGTGTCTGCCTTGATGGCTTGAAGGGAATCGTCCACTGTTTTCCCAAACAGGTTGTTTCCGTCGAACGGCATGTCCAAGACTATGGTCTGCACATCCTGACGGAAGTCAGTAGCCTTGAGCCATCCACGCCGCCTAAGGCACATGCCGTTGCCCAAATGGCGAAATCCAGTGTCAGCGATGTCCGTCGCAATCGTAATGGCGTGGTCCGACGCCACCTCTCCTTCCTGCAAGATCTCTAGGGCTTCCGCCCTCTTGTCGTCCGGTAGGAAGTCCAGCAGGGGGGCCAGTTTGTACCACAACTCCCTGTCGTAGCGGGCTACGATAGCCAAGGCGTTGGCCCCCTTAATCGTCGTCGCTGCAGACGAGATGACTCTGCGTCCCATTGTATCTAATTTCTTTCCCTCGCCGTCTGGCGGGGAGGTCGACGTAGAGGCCGCGCCCCCCCGCTTTCTTCCTGGCCGCCGCAGAGACGACCGAGTCCGGGGTCGGCTGTGCCCGAAGGCACAGGGGGGCCGCGTCCGGGACCCGGTACTTCTTCTCGTACCGATCCCTTCTAGCCGGCGTCGTGGATGGGTTCTTGAGGAGGGCGAGGCCCTCATCCCAAATATCGTCCAGTAGAGGTACAGAGAGGACCGTCTTCCTCTTGGCCTCGCGCCGTTGATAAAGGAAACCTTCCTTCTTCTTCTCTTCTGGGCAGAGCTGGAAAAGCTCGGATGCCCTGGCGATCATGGAGTGAAACGATCCAATCTCGTCGGGCGGGGAAGCCCGGGTGGGAGGTCACGACGGCAGATCCTCGTCGTAAACCTCGTCGTCCGTACCCCTCGTGGCCGTGTCAGTCCCCGTATCATCCCCACGGGTCGTGGACGGGGAGGAGGAGGAGGGCTGAACAGGGCGCGATGGCTGAAAAGGAGGTGGAGGATGAATCCTTCTTCTCTTAGGGGGGGGGGCTCCCAGAAGGGCCTGGCTCCGGGTCCCCCGTCGGGAGCAGTTCCTCCGCTGGTGGTAACGGCAGTCTCGTCCTTATCTCCGAGCATAAGGACTGTATAGCCAACAAAATGGCCGCCGAGTTGTCTTGCAGCACTGGTTGAGGGGAGTCCGACGGGCGGTTAGGGGCCCCGTCGGCACCCTCGAAGTTATCGTCGTCTCCTACGTCGGGATCCCTCCCGACGGGCTGGTCTTCTTCCATGCCAACGCCGTGGCTTAAGACTTCGATCAGCTCTTCCTCAGAGGTTGAGGCCGAATCCACGACGACCTCCTGCCCCCCCTTTTTCTTCTCCATCGGAGGTTTCACGGGGGTCCTGTCGATGGGCATAAAAGAGGACTCCCTCCACGGTGGCAGGGAGACTCTGAGCCCCCGAGGTCGCCACCACTGGTGTAGCCTCCACAGGCTGAGCCAGGGCCGCCGCGACTGTCTCGATAGAGGCCTTGGCCGGATGGATTAAGGCTTTCACCACCTTAGGTGCGCTCACCGCCTTCTCCTTGGGGGGAGGGTCACTGCCTCGCTCCCCCTCCGATGGGGCCTTCGAGCTCGACCGGGGTCTCTCCAGGAGCTTTGCCGGGTGCTCGGCCTTCCTCTTACCCGAACCAGAGCGTTGGCTCGTGGTTGATGGCGCCGGGGAGGATGCGCCCTGCCTGGCGCCCGTAGAGCCCGACCGTTCGGCGCTCCCGGTGCCAGCGGTCTCGCGGTGCTTGGCCTTGTGTTGGACCCCCGTCGCCGGGGCGTCCTCAAAGGTCTTAGAAGACTGCTCGGACTTCTTCTTCTTCTTCTCGCCTGACGGGCTCTTCCCTTCCAGCCAGTTGGCGAGACGTTGATGGCGGTCCTTCATGGTCCGCTCCGACATATTGCCGCAAAACGCACAGTCCTTCTCCACGTGCGTCTTGTCCTCATGTAGGCAGTAAAGACAAAGGGAGTGTTCGTCCTCCTTAAAGACATTCTGAAGCTGGCATCCAGGGCAGACCCTGAACAGCTTTCCGGGCGTCGAGCTTCCCTTCTCCTGGGCCATGTCCGAGATGGGCCTGAGAAACTTCTGGAGTCCTCCAAAAGCGTGGCTCGATGAAATCTTCACCCTTGAGGGGCGTAGACTAATCCGACACGGGTCCCCGTTGATCAGATGAAGAAACGGTGGAGCTTGAGGCTCTTTTGACCGAAAAATAGACGTTTTTTGAGAAAAAACGTGAAAAAATAGCACTAACGCTCGAGAGCAATAGCACGAGGATCCCAACACTTGAACGTGCGGTAAAAACCTGAAGATGGCTGCCAGAGGCGGGGCTTAGGTAGAGGGCAGTCATTGGCTGTGGTCAGTATGACGCAGAGATCAGTGATTGGTTACTACTACGAAAGACAGATCAGAAACGAAACTGATACCGATTTTTTCTTTACCGATGATTCCCAGCCTGACGACGGGGAATATTCATGAGCATGTGAATCCATGCCAGACCCCATGCTGGAGAAAGTAGTGTAAGTACATATGAGAAGAGAAAGGTCTACAAACATAGTACCTTTTGCATTTTTACTTTCTGTCACTAAAGAAAACCACCTTCCCTAGATAAGTTAGTGAACTACAAAGAAAGGGTAGCCAGACATGTGATGTCATCAGAGATGTCATGAATGCCATTTGTGATGTCATCTTTGATATAATGGGTATTAGTCTTAGCAGTGCATAGTGGTGGGGCGAGTTATGGTTGCTTAGCTTACCATAACTAGAGTATTTCAGGGTTTTTTCGGTTTTACTTGTAACCATAATGTCCCTTTAACAAAAAAATGTCCACTGAATTTGATAGATTTTTAGTAGCACAACTTAACCATAACATCCCTTTAATAATGTTTTTTGAGATATATATGGGATACATTACTCACCGTAATCGTATTTCTGATGCTTGTATCTGCTTAGATTCACATGCTGTGCATAGGCCGACATCTAGTGGAAGCTGCGGAGTATTACAGTTTGTTTTTCGAAAATCGAAAAAGGGCGTCGACACAGGGCGTGCCAGTAATACTATCCCTAGTGTGACGTCCACTGTACCCATGATCCCTCACGCGTCTAGGATCGCCAGATTGTGTTTTTCCTGACATGAGGTAGCATGAGGAGTAGCGTGAGTACAGATAGTCCAAGCAGATAGACAGAAAGGTAAGACTACAAGCAACCATGCGCCTTCTCTCGGAGGGGAGGAAGGGTGGGTCGCATGTGAATCTAAGCAGATACAAGCATCAGAAATACGATTACGGTGAGTAATGTATCCCTTCTGAGGCTTGTGGAATCTGCTTAGATCACATGCTATGCATAGATTAGCGAGCAGTACCAGAAGAAGGAGGTGGGATGTGAGAAGGGTCATGAGCAAACAGGTGTCTTAGAACCGCTTGTCCCACTTGTGTATCTGTCTTGGAATGAGTGTCAATGCAGTAATGCTGAGTAAAAGTGTGAATAGAGCTCCAAGTAGCTGCTTTGCAAATGGTGTCGAGGGGAACATTTGCAATGAAAGCCAGAGTGGCCCCAATGCCTCTAGTAGAGTGGGCCCTTGGTGTAAACGGCAGAGTCTTTTTAGAAAGAGAGTAACACAGCTGTATACAGTTGATAATCCACTTAGAGATAGCGCCCTTAGAGACGCGATCCCCTTCTCTGCCTGTAGCTACGGAGACAAACAGTTGATCTGTTTTCCTTAGCGGTCTGGTTTTATTCACATAGTATAAGACCGCCCTACGCACATCTAGGGTGTGTAGTTTCACCTCAGCCGAGCTTTGTGGGTTTTGGAAGAAAGCCGGAAGCTCGATGGACTGGTTTACATGGAACTTGGATATGAATTTTGGTGAGAACCTAGGGTGTGTGCGTAAAACCAGTTTGTCCTTGTGGATAGTAAAGAAAGGATCTTGCACTGACAGAGCCTGAATTTCACTGACCCTTCTTATGGAGGTAATGGCTACTAAGAAGGCCGTTTTATAAGTCAGGTGTTTGAGGCTACTTTTATGCATGGGTTCGAAGGGGGGCCCCATGAGCTTAGCTAGCACCACGTTGAGGTCCCATCCTGGCGGTGGGTTCGAAATAGGAGGGTGAAGTCTCTTTACTCCTTCCATGAAGGCTTTAACCACTGGTACTTTCCACCACGAGACCTTGTTATGGGATGTGGTGTAAGCCGAGAGGGCTGCCAGGTGTACTTTCAGAGAGTTAAAAACCAACCCTGCATCCAGCAGGTAGAGCATGTATGTTACAACGTTGGAAGGAGTGCAATCAACCGGGTTGATTTGTTTATTCTGGCACCAGATAACGAATCTTTTCCACTTGTCAAAGTAACAGTGTCTTGTATTTGGTTTCCTGGACTCTTTTAGAATGTCCATACACCTCTGTGGTAATTTGAGATGTCCAAACTCTATGACTTCAGGAGCCATGCTGCTAGGTTCATAGAGTTGGGTTCCTGATGCAGTGTTTGACCTTGTTGCTGGGACAGAAGGTTGTACCAGGCTGGGAGTCTGATGGGCTCGCACACCGCCATCCTGCGTAGGTGTGGAAACCATGGTTGTCTCGCCCACATGGGAGCAACTAGGATGAGCGTCATCGATTCCTTGTTCATCTTGTACACCACCTTCCTGATGAGGAGTTGGTGGAAAAGCGTACGCAAACATCCCTGACCAGTTCATCCACAGGGCATTCCCCTGGGAGTCCGTTTGGGGGAACCTGGATGCAAATCCTGGGCATTGTTTGTTTTCGCTTGTGGCGAATAGGTCTATAGTGGGGAAACCCCACTGAGAGAAGAGATCTTCTACTACGTCTCTGTGAAGGACCCATTCGTGTTCTTCTGGGAGGGGGTCTCTGCTTAGAGCATCCGCTAGGGAATTGAGCTCCCCTGGAACATGTTGCGATGACAGGAAGATGTTCCGTCTGAGTGCCCATATCCATATTTTCTGGGCAAGCTTGGACAGATTTGGCGAACGAGTCCCTCCTTGCTTGTTCAGATAGAACATGGCTGTCGTGCTGTCCGTCCTGATCTGCACCGACAAGTTCAGTAGATGGGGCTCGAACGCCTGCAGCGCTCGGAATACTGCCAGAAGCTCTAGCAGATTGATGTGGTTCTTGGCTACTGAGTGAGACCAGAGACCCTGAGCTGTGTGGTGGAGATGGTGAGCTCCCCACCCAGTCAGGCATGCATCTGTAGTAACCACTGCCTGTACTTCGGGATCGTAAAAGGGTTTCCCCTTTGCGAGATTCTCTCTTGTCCACCAGTGTAGGCTCTGTACGAGTGTTGGCGAAACGACCACTAGATCGTCCCACTGACCACTTGCCTGAGACCACTGTTTCGCCAACCATTCCTGCATGGGACGCATGCGCAGACGCGCGTGGGGGACCAGGTAAATGCATGACGCCATCATGCCCAGTAACCGCATAGCTTTGCGTACTGTTATCTGTTGACCTGACTGATAATGCGGAATTTGCAGAAGTATATTCCGAATTCTTTCTTCCGAAGGGAAGGTCAATTCTCTCTGAGTATCTAGGATAGCTCCTAGAAACTGTTTTGAGGTGCTTGGCACCAGACTTGACTTCTTCTCGTTGATAGAGAAGCCTAATTCGTGGAGGAGGTCGATAGTCCTCTGAATGTTTGATCTGCAGATTCCTGGGGTTTCCCCCGTTATGAGCCAGTCGTCTAGATAAGGGTACACTGGGATTGCCTCCCTGCATAGGTGTGCAGCTGCCACCGCCAGTACCTTGGTGAATACCCTTGGTGCTGAAGCTATCCCGAAGGGCAGTACCTTGAATTGGTAGTGGCGACTGTCCACCTTGAAGCGCAAGTATTTTCTGTGCGCCGGGAGCATGGAAATATGAAAATAGGCATCTTTCATATCCAAGGTTGCCATGTAATCCCCCTTTTTTAGGAGTGGGATTACCTCTTGTAGCGTGGTCATACGGAATTTTAGGGGCTTGACATATTTGTTGGCAGGCCGTAAGTCCAATACTGGGCGCATTGTTAAATCTTTCTTTGGCACAAGGAAGTAAGTTGAATAGATACCCTTGTTTACCTGGTGTCCTGGGACGAGTTCTATCGCGTCCTTTAGGAGCAGATTGTAGATTTCCTCGAGGAGGATCTTTTGATGTTCTAAAGAGTGGACTTTTTGTCTTGGAGGGTGGTTTCGGGGACGTTGCAGTAGTTCTATACAGTACCCCTTGGATACCGTCGACAGCACCCATCTGTCGGATGTTATCCCTTCCCATGCCTGGGTGAAGCTGGATATTCGTCCCCCTACTGGGGTTGCATGGGAAGGGACCCTGAAATGAGCGTCACTGCTTTGGTGGAGGCGTGCCGCCTCCTTTACTGGGGCTGCCTCTGCCTCTACCACGTCCTCTTCTACTAGCCCTACCATACCCCTGGGTAGACTGTTGTGAGTTGGTGTTCCACTGTGTACCCTGGGTGTGGGAATAGCTATTTCCTCTATTGGAATTTTGGCCGCGGGGGCGACGAAAATTGCCGTTCCCTCTTTGGTTAGGTGGTTTTGTAGTTAACTGGCCAAGGGATTTGAGGGTGTTGAATTCCTCCTTAGCGTTTTTTAGTGCGTCCTCGACTGCCTTTCCAAACAGGAGATCACTTTCCACTGGTTTGTCTAAGAGTGCAGCTTGTGTTTCTGCTCTGAATCCCGACTGCCTCAACCAAGCATGTCTTTTGATGACAGTCCCCTCTGCTATAATTCTACCCGCATTGTCTGCGGCGTCTAAAGTTGCTTTTAAAATGCAGCCTGAGACGTTTCTTCCCTCTGCACAAATGCGAGATAGCTGGCTCTTAAGGGGTTCGGGAGCGGAATCTATTAGTGCTGCCACTTCTTCCCACTGATGGCAGTTGTAGCTGGCCAACAGTGTGGTGGAATTCGCGATTCTGGTTTGGTAGGCTGCCGTGGAAGCTACTTTTCTACCAAAACCATAGAGTTTCTTACTTTCCTTGTCGGGGGGAGCCTCCGAGGAAGATAATGGGGTTCCAGCTCTCTTGCGGGTGTTAGTTACGACTAGAGAGTCTGGCTTAAGTTGGCCTCTAATATATAGAGGGTCCGACTGGGCTGCTTTAAACAGCTTCTCTACTCTCGGGTTTACAGGTCTTGTCAGGTTTGGGTTGACAAGGGATGGTGCTATTCTGCGTTGAATAGATTTCAGGATGGGAATGGTCTGGGCTACTGTCTTCCTTTCCCCTATTAGTTCCTCCGCGAAGTCCCTCTCTTCTTGGACACCTTGTGTGTCTATGTGGAAGTGGTTAGCTGCCCGAGAGAGCAGTTCATTCAGGAGGGGCTGATTATCTATTGGGGAATCAGACACTGGGGCTTCCCTTTCGACTGGTGAGTCCATTCTGAAAATATCTGGGCTATTTTCTGGCTCATCCTCGTCTTCGTCCTCCCCGTAATAATCTGACACTGCGAGATCTTCTGGTGTCTCAAAATCCTGGCCCTCTATAAGGGAAGAGTCTCCTTGGCCTGTAGGGAAAAGGCAAGAATAGGGTTGGACCTCAAAGGGGTCTGAAGCCTTTAATGGTGTCTCGACCCGGGGCCTTTTATTTGAAGAGATAGGGTCCCTTGAACCTGAGGGAGAAGATTCCTGAGGGTTTAAAGCTAGTAGTTGGTCAGGGTGTCTTTCGAAGAAATTTGCTAAGGAGGACATCCTTGACATTACTCTGGCAATGTCCTCGCATGACCAGAGTTTTGAGCTTGGGGTGACCCTGCTGGAACTCTCTATGGACTGTCCCTGAGAAGACTTGGACGGGGAAGTCAGTTCTATTGTTGTGGGGGATTGCAAGGGTTGTTTCCTTTGTTGCTTACCCCCTTCCCCGTGGGCCGTCGCTGAAGGTACCCTCCGCCTCCATAGCTGCTAGCTTGGCGTGGTGGGCCCAACGCTTGGTGGAGCGGTCCTTAAGAGTTTTGGTCTTAAACCTGCTACAGGCCCTGCAACCCGCCTCGGGGTGGTCTCTGGGCAGGCAAAGGTTGCACGTAGCGTGCTTATCTACCCAAGGGTATTTCTTATTACACTTGGGGCAAAACTGAAAGGGCGTACCCTCCATACGCGCCTGTGGGCAGCGGGCAAGTGTGTGTAGGTAAGAAGGTGTCTATAACCGAGTGTGGAAGTGTACCACCCCCCACTCTCCCTACTTGTAGGGCCGAGGCCAGCGGCCCAGGCCCGAGCCGAGGCGGAAGCCTCAAGGCCCAATCCGTCGGGTTTCGACGTTGATCTCCTCCCCGGTTCGGCGTCGAGATGCTGGTCGACGTAAGGGTGACAAAACGGGGCAAATTAGAATTAGTTTTAAGTGTAAATATGGCAAAGCCAGGGAACTCCGATGAAGTGCTTCCGACCAGAATGGCGGAAAAAAACAATCTGGGGATCCTAGACGCGTGAGGGATCATGGGTACAGTGGACGTCACACTAGGGATAGTATTACTGGCACGCCCTGTGTCGACGCCCTTTTTCGATTTTCGAAAAACAAACTGTAATACTCCGCAGCTTCCACTAGATGTCGGCCTATGCACAGCATGTGATCTAAGCAGATTCCACAAGCCTCAGAAATATATATACATACACACACACACACACACTTTTATATCCATGCACATACCCTTAAAGCAGTTAATCACCAAGTGGTACTATATCATGTTTTGGATGCGGTCAGGGTGAAAGTGACCAGAAATAAAAGCTGACTCTCGAAATGATTCACAGAAGAATTGATGCACATCTTAGCAGCCAGTGAACAGTCCACTGAGCAGCCACACTCGTAAACACCTCACCACAGAATTAGCAGATTACTTGCGTGACGCAGTTGAAGCTTCAATATGTCAGAGGGCCATTTACATAAACTGGCGCCATGGGCATTTTCTGAATTGTTGGCACCCATGCAAGTGTTAGATAATCTGGCCCTTGGTATTTGTGTTGTGTGTATGTTAGATACCCTGGGCCTTATGGTTTCCTCATAGCACTTTTAGAGATATGTACAGCTTCCCTTCATTGTTGTAAAGGCAGTGGGACAAGTAACCCTCACCGTCCAGTCAATCAACCCATCACCCATTCTTGAAAACTGCCCATCTGTCTGTCCATCCATCCATCCATCCATCTGGTCTGCCTTGCTAACTATGCATCAGTCACTGATGAAACAGAATGGTGATTCATAGTGTAATGCTATGTTTCTGTTTCTCTTCTCTTGTGATGGCAAATGTTGATTTAGGATGTAATGCTACTTTGTGATTTCTCTTCATCTCTTTGATGTGCCAACAAGGATTGAAAAGGATGATGTACGGTGCTCCATCTATCTGCCTGCCCTCCATCTATCTATCCACTTGATCCATCTGCTTGTCCATCTAGCCAAAAATACATCCATTCATCATAACCTGCCTGTCCACCCTTCATTCTATAGATAAATCCATCTATCAATGAACCTGCCGAATTCGTCCAGCCAGCGTGCCTGTCTGCCAGTCTAGATGTCTATCACTCAATTACTGATGATATGGAATGGTGATTCTGAATGTAATGCTATATTTCAGTTTCTCTTCTCTTTTAATGCTACTTTATGTTTTCTACTTTTCTCTATGATGTGCTAGCAATGATTAACATTGATTGCTGGTGTTCCATCTATATGCCTGTTCATTCCTCTATCCACCTCATTCACCCACCTGTCCAGGCATCTACCTGTCCATTGATCGATCCATCTGTCCATCCATTCATCCACAAATCCGTTCATCCATCCACCCATCTATCCAACCGTCCACTCATCTGTCAATCTGCCCATCCATCCATATAGCTATTTGCCCATCCATCAAGCCATCGGCCCCCCCATCTGCCAATCCAGTCACCCGCCCATCCATTCATTCATGCACTCATTCATCCATCCATGTGCCCATCAATCCGCCCATGCATCTAGCATCTGCTTCCCCCTTCTGCACAGACCATTTATTCATCCATGCGACTGCTTATCAATTCAACTGTGTGCCTGCCTACCGCTCAAAGGTATCGTAACAAGGTGTCCCGAAACGTGAGGTTACAGCAGATTCAGTTATATGTTACTCATAGGGCATACATGACCCCCAGAAAAATCGCCAGGTTTGGAGGCTCGGGGCACAGAAATGCCCAAGGTGTGGGGAGGGGGAAGCTGGGATGTTACACATGTTTTGGGCTTGCCTGGAGGTGGGTAGATTCTGGACAGAGGTGAAGACACGCCTAGCGGAAAAAAGGATCACACTGGAGGTGGAGTCAGTTTGGGCATGCATGCTGGGGTGTTTTGCTGGACCACGCAACCTGAAGCACATCAGTAAGATGAAAGATCTGGCCTACATCCTGGCCAAACGGAGAATTGCAATGTGCTCGAAGGCAGCCCAACGACCTAGAATTGAGATGTGGTGGGCAGACCTCATGAAGTGGGCAGATGCAGAAACGGCAGCTTGGTACGAAGCAATTAGTATGGGGGGGAAGAGGAAGCAGGATCACTGATAGCATGGAGACAACTGGTGGCCTCGATGGTGGGACCCTCCCAGGCCGACCTAAGTGATGACAACACAGGAGAGTTAATTGAGGTAGACACGCCTGGAGACAAGTAAGACAGTGACATGGAAGCAGGGGCTCGAGTTAAGGGGGCGGAGGAGGGGGGAGGACCGAAACGTTCAACATGTAAATATAATGATGTGAAACTTAAATGTGGATGTCCTCAATGTTTGTAATGTTTGGAGTGTTAACAAAATATTAAAAATTGTTTTAAAAAAAAAAATCTGTGTACCTGCGTACCCATTCATCCAAGTGCCGACCTATCTATTCAGCCACGTTCCTGCCGATCCATATATCCACCTGCCTACATATGCATCCATCCATTTTCAAGCTTATACATCCATATATGTGCCTGCCTATGCACCAATCCATGTATTTGTCCATACCCACCTCCATCAATTTGCCGAGCTATCCCTTTGCCAGGCCATCCATCAATCGATACATTTGCACATCCATCCTTTTATGTATCCATTTTCCCAGCCAACCATACGTCCGTCCATTTGCCCAGCCATCTATCCATCCATCCATCCATTTGCCCAGCTATCCATTCACATATCAGCCAATTTGCCCACCCATTCATCCATCCATCCATCCATCCATCCATGCAAACACTCACAGGACATTTCCTATCCTTTAATCCTGTACGCCTACTCCGTCACTGATGGCGCTGAATGATTATTCCAAGCGTAATGCAACATTTCTGTTACTCGCCTCTTTGATGTGCAAGCAGTGGATGTGACTGATATGTGAATGATGAATGTTGATTCGGTAGTGTGACAATGTCATGGGGGGCTAAGGGCTGTTACCCGCTAAGTTATGCTGGCCCAAGGGCCCCAGGGCAGCGAGGAAGGTGTCCCCTGTCTTGCAATACCACACTCCAGTCATCGGGCAGAAACTTCACACATTAAGCAGAATCATTGTACTACCCTTGAAAGGGATCTTCGCCATAGAAAGATGACTGTTGGCAATGCCACTCTCGCAAGTCCTACCTTGTTACAGATTGGTGATCCCCTCTCAAGACCCCACAGATTGAAAATAAAAATGCCTGGTATGTGTTTTGGCTCAACGCGGGTGTGAAAAATGCCCAAAAGTGGAGAATAAATCAAATCTGTGTCAACAAGCATTGTTAATTTCCAATGCATGTGCTGGTAAGATCGTAGAGGTTAGATCCTCTGTGCGCACTACCAGCGCAAACATGAAATGGAAATCAAAGATGGTGGTGAGCCAAGATAATGCACATTTTATGTTAAACCAGAGACTTCAAATAAATACATAAAAAGCCCAAAGACTAGTGATTTTGAAATAAATGAATAAATTATGAAATAATAAGTTGCATTATTCATCAAGATTCTCCAATAGGAAGAAGACCAACATCTGAAACCGGGAAAAGGGGGATGTTTTGGTGAGGGGAACGTACCCCAAGTAGGAGATTGTGAGAGCTGGATAAGGCAGAGAAACACGCCACCGCCTAAATATTGCCCATAGTGGCAGGAAGGAAGTATCAGGAGCTGAAAAGGAGCCGCATGTCATTTGTGCACATTTCCAGAGCACGATCTAATGACCCACCCGAATACCTGCATTCAGATTTGTGAGAGAACCTGAAGCTGCGTTCTGATATCACGCCTTTCCTTTGATGTGGTACCAGTAATTTGAGATGGGGGATATTAGGTGATGCCGGACACAATGCTACATTTCTGTTTTTTCTTTTCCTTTATGTGGTAGTAGTGGATGAGAAGAATGATGTGTGGACGAAGAATGTCGATTGCGAAGGTCATGCAACTTTATGTTTTTTTCACCTAACTGAATGAAATAGATGATGTACAAATGATGAATAGTAATTCTGGACATGATGCTACAATTTGTCTACTAGCAGTGGGCTCAAGGATGAAGTGGATCATGTGCTGATGTAGCAGAGGGAGTAAGCATATTTTGCTGCCACTAAAGACGTACTACAGGCACAAATATATAAATGCTTTGATTTTCAAAAGTGAATATATCTCTAGTTTGGTCGATCTAATTTTGAAACTTGTTTACGACATGAACCAGTTCCAGGTAAGGGCTTGGTATGTGCTGAACATCTCCAAAATTGAAAGTGAAAATTTGAACACACGCATTCCGAAATGGTTTACTGAGCCTTTATGGAAAGCCAATGCAAAATGTTCATGAAACCTCAGCAGACTTTCCATGAGTGTCCAGACAAGGCCAGTCTAGTGTATTGCCGAATCTGGTGAACTTGCACGGAGGAGGTAACATGGTGCAGGGTAAACGTTTCCTCAGCTTCCTTTGCAAAGTTGGTACAATCTTAACTACAGTGTTGCTATAACACTATAATAATATAAATGCGGGCCCCAAATTGTCTTGAATGTAGTTAGTCTGCTGGATGGGCTTCACCGAGAAGACAAAGTGAAATTCGATGATGCCACGAGTGTTTTTTTTATTTTGTTTGCAGCACTTCAAAATTAAAGCATATCAATATATGGCAGTGAAGTATATAATTATTCAACTAGTGTTGTGTTTAGAGTTATTCCGTTGAGTGTCCCTTTACACCAGTTGATTAGAGATGATGGAAAAGGGAGCTGGGTGGATAACGGAACATAAATGCATATTTACCTCCCTAGCGCGAGAGCAAGATCCTTCTCAGAGATTTTCAACACTACTGCTTTTCCGCCATCCAATGTCTGCAGCTCTTCCAAAATTTTCTCCACTTTCTGAAGGTTGTGAAGAGATTCTCTGCCAGTTTTATTATCAAGGAAAATTCCAACATGCTAATTAGAACATAATTTTATTGGCAAGCAGCGGTAAAATAAAATACGTAATGCAAAATGGGTCACTCATGGCTTTATTTTATTTCAAATCTATATAATCTACAGAAATGTATTCTAACCAAGCGTGCCAACATATTCCTCTTGTACATTTTCACATGGTGGGTTGGTTACTATTGCTAGAAATGGGATTGAGTGAATGATGGTCCGGGTTACTTTAAATCCCCAGATTATCTGACCGATTCCTTCCCTTTGCCATACGGATTTGCTGGTCTTTCTTCATCAATGAGCATACAGTTTATCAGATCAAGTATCCCATTCTTCAAATTCAAGCTTCTTTATCACGATCTGCATACATTACCAACAACATGCTCCCCTCTTTTTTCCTGTTAAATCTCCTCCAATCCTTGTTTCTGTTAAAAGAAGTTTCTGGTCATTAAATCACAAGCCGGGTCAGAGCGTTCAGAATGCAGCCAATACCAGCAGTTACTGGTTGCATTCTAATTGACGGCAAGCCAGTCAATAACCAGTATACAGTGTTAATTCCAGTGCCAATAGGCAATACAGGGAGTTATGTGCCTGGGGCTAAGCGCATAGCCCAGACTGAATCAAGAGTGCATGTGAAGGACTCTGAGCACTGCAAGCATTGCCCGAGAGATGGGGCAGTGACGCTATTAATACCCAGCTGTTGGGCATAGTGTTAGGCTGTGCTCCTACTTAACAAACACAAATATATATCAGGAAAGTTCATTTGAGCCAAGTCACATTCCAAAACCCACCTAGTAGCCATCGCTGGAAGCTCACCTCCAGTTCTGAGCCACAGCAGCAAGGCATTGTGGGTATGCAAATTACCTCAAATGCAAATCGTTTTCTCCTGGAAATTGTCAGCAGTGCTATTTTATACATAGCCCAATCAACCCAAGACAGCCATTTTGCAAGGCTGTCAGGACAACCAGCCTTGTGGTTGGAGCATTTCCCCATGTTTTCACAACACCAAGAAAGTTATGAGGGGTTTAAAAAGGTTTGAAAAAAAATACTTTAACCCGAAATGTTAAAGTAGGAATGTTCATTTGAGCCAAGTCACACAAAGTTCACCTCCAGTTCTGAGCCACAACAGCAAGGCATTGTGGGTATGTACATTTTCTCAAATGCAAACCTTGTTCTCCAGGAAATTGTCTTTGTCTAGGAGGGCAGTGGTATTTTATACATAGCTTAATCAACCCAAAACAGACATTTTGCAAGGCTGTCAGGACAACTGCATACCTGGTTTCACCCTGATTAGGGATCATCAGTGCAGAATAGTCCTGACAACCTTGTGGTTTGGAGCTTTTGGCCATGTTTTCACAACACCAAGAAAGTTATGGTCGGTTTATATATGTATATAAAAACCGTTACAACAAGGTTGTGGAGCAACTGATGCTCAGTGTAAGTGCAACTGAAGCCCATTCTCCCTTTCTTGCACATCGAGGGAGAGCTGGAAGGCGGAATGGTGGTGTGCAAAGAGGAGGCAGCTGGAATAGCGAATGTGATGACACTCTAGTAAATGGGGGCAGTGGGGTTTAGGTGGAAGACAACTTATTGGCGATCGGATTGCTTAGAGCCATCAGGAATGTTAGCCATACTGGGGAATATTGGCCAAAAGGACTGAATCCTGCTCAACTCTCATGAACTCAGGGTGCTAATTTGCAATGTTGACGTCCTTTTAGATCAGGACACCCAGTGAAATTAGCAAGCACCCTCCCTCCCTCCTTATCTCCCGCTCTCTCACTCCCTCCATCCATCCATCCATCCCTCCCTCCCCACACACACAAACACACACAAAATCAGTAAGTAGGCATATGAAACATTAAAGGATATTTGTTTTGAATCAGGTGGGCTGCACCTAAAGTGTAGTACAGTGTCACCAAAGTTCCTAATATTGCTTGTTTTTCCTCATCAGATTTCGACATGTCAAGCCCATTCAGCAGGATTTCCTTGGCAGATTCCGCGTGCTGAGCAGCCTGAGCGGGGAGACCTGCAAAAGAGGATAACTTAACATTGATTAACAGTTAATTAATGACTCCCTGGCCTCGGGTCATATCCCTAATGATCAAAAACACACTCTGGTGATTCCCCTACTAAAGAAGCCGTCCCTGGACCCGTAGTCCTCTCGAATTATCGTCCCATTTCTCTTCTCCCGTTCACTGTGAAGGTACTTGAATCTCTAATGTCCCCACTTCTTGGTGATTTTCTAAAAACGTCTCACTTTTTCAATCCCTTCCAGTCTGGGTTTTGCCCTGGTAGAAGAACTGAGTCAGTGCTTGTGGCGGTGGTGGATGATCTTACACAGCTGGTGGACCAGAGTGGGGTTGAAGCAATGATCTTTTTGGATCTATCATCTGCCTTTGACACCGTTGACCACCCCACCCTAGTCGCCCGCCTCTCCTCTGCTGGCCTGTCTGGCTCAGTGATAAGGTGGTTCACCTCCTTCCTCTCAGGACGATCCCAATCGGTCTCCTTGCCCCCTTTGAAATCCAAACCTACCCCTCTGTCGGGCGGAGCCCCTCAAGGCTCTGCAATATCCCCTTATTCTCTTCAACGATTACATTCAGCCTCTTCTTGGTATCATCCAGGCTCATGTATTCCTATGCTACTCCTATGCCGACGACACACAGATTCTCCTTTGGCTCGATCTCTTCTGCTTCGATACTGCCGCCCCGCTTAGGGGCTGCTTGGAGGATGTGGGTGAATGGATGTCCAGGAAACGCTGATAAAACGGAGGTACTGGTTGTTGGTACAACAGATCCTTCACAGTACTGGACCTCTGAGTTTTGGCCCTCCAGTTTGGGCCCTTTTCCTTCTCCTGTCTCCTTGGTGAAGGATCTAGGTGTTAAAACATTTCTAACACCTTATCAATGTCCAACCAGATATCAGCAATTTGCAAATCCAGTCATTTTAAGCTGATGGTCCTCTGTACGGTTCTTCCTTATATCCCTGCACATTTTCATGCTCCTGTAGACTCTTCTTCGGTAACGAGTAGCATTGACTACTGCAATGTGCTCTATTTGGCACAACCTGCCTATCTATTACGCCGACTTCATGGCTTCCAGAGCTGTCATCCACCCCCTCGCCCCCCATAGTGCTCACATGTCTCCTATTCTCCGTCAACTGCACTGGCTTCCGGTTAAGAAGAGGGTGGTGTTCAAGTCACTTTGCATTGTGCATAAAGCCTTCTACAAACAGGGGGCTGAATATCTTAAGGCTAAATTTCTTCCCTATAACCCATCTACGACCACTCCACTCTCAAACCCCTCTGACCATCCGAATTCCCTGGACCGAGCTCTCATTTGTTGGTGGACGCGTCTTCTCTGTGGCTGCATCAAAAGCTTGGAGCGCCAGTATTTGTACTTGGGAGGTTTTCTTAATAAAAATATTCAAATGCATGTCAATTGCTAATGTCACTCTTTAGACATGCCTGTGTGCAGACACTTTTTAATTAGCAACATAGACTGCATAGTAACACATTGCAACTGCTTATTTTCATGTTTTTTTGTAAGGTGTGGACGATGGCCAGAATCTATGGCTTTTTGTTTTGGCAAGGCCTATCCTTTCGTGTTTGTGTGGTGTTGTGTCTTTTGAAATGGCTTGGTGAGTTCCAAGTCATTGAAACCATTCAGACAATGTAAATAATCCTGAAATCTCTAAGCTTTAAGTGCTCACCATCTACAAAGACGAGAGACAGGTGCAGGCTACTTGCTTCAAATTAGGCTTTAGTTACGCCTATGGCCTCCATCTTATCTTTTCGGTTGAAAAGAAACAAGTGTTCCCAGCTTGAGAAATGAGAAGCGATTGAATTACCTATAGAGAGAGATATAGTTACTGAGCTTACTCTGTAAGGGCCCTTTGGCAGGATTATAGATGCACCTGTCTACCAGCAACGCTGCTGATACATTTGCAAGTTTACTTGGGACCACGGAAACCTGGTCAGCCTACTTAAGCAATAACACCTCCAAAGGCAGGCTTTCCCAGGTGGTAACAGCCCAGAAACCAAGGCCTTTTTTTTTAGGTCGTGCAACGGCACATGAAGAGCGCGCCAGGCATTTTCTAAGTAAAAATATATGTTTTTCACTATAAATAGCTGTTCTAGACCAGGGACCACGGATACACTGTTGAGCCAGTTAGGGAGGAATGAACTTTAATCAAAAGGGCTTTCAACTTAGCAGTGGAACAAACTGACAGTCCGGTGAGAGCTAGTGGTACTTTGGCGATTACTGCAAACCCCCATCAACAACTTGATCAACTAGGGCAGCATGGAAATCCCTATACCCATGAGCAGAAGCTGCCCCCCGCCCTTGCGACCTATGTATAGTGCCCAAAATACCCAATTCGCCAGTTCCATAATTATTACACCGAGAACTAACATAATAACAATGGGATATTCACAAAGCGATAGCAGTATGGCAAGACAGGAGTTATGAGGGAAGGAGAGCTACAAAGAATCACACTAAAGATAACAAAGAATGACTCTTAGGCCCTGCACTTCCCCTCCTTCTCAATGTGTTGTGACAAATAAACAGAATATAAAAACTGAATGGGAGGTGACAACATATGCCAAGAAGCATCACAATCGATCGATCAGAATTTCCTAGCAAAAAGAAGCACCCTGTCTGGAGGAGACACCCAGTGAGTAATGCAAACAAAAGACGTGGGTCGTCGTCCATGTTGCCACTGTGCAGATCGCTAAGATGGGAAAATGCCTCTGAAAAGCTACAGGTGCTGTTTTGGATCTGGCAGAAAGTGCATGAAGTGTCTCAGAAAACGAAAAACACCATACAAAATGTAAGCGTAAGGTAAACAGGATACAATATGCCTGGGAAGGGAAGCCTTGGTGGCATGATGCCCATCTGAAACAGCATCATGAGTAACAATAAGAATATCCGACCTACACAATGCCGTGCCTCCTTCGGATGAGGCCCAGGCTGAACCACGAGTAAGACAGGCTCTTGGTTTAAAAGGAAATCTAAAAGGCTTTGGGGATGAACCAAGGAAGGAATGATCGTTGACACAGATTTTGCAGAATAGAAGACTGTGAAATGTCTTCCATTTTGTTAAATGGAAGGATAGAGCCTGCAAAAAGAACTTTGATTATGTTAAATGGGAAGATAGAGGCTTCAAACCGCTATCTCCCCTGGCAGAAGAAACCTCAATAGGGACAAAAATCTTCTTCATGAGAAAATCTAAAACATAATTCAAAGTCCCACTAAGCACGTGGATGATCTCTAACTGGAGGATGCAATTGACCCACCCATTGAAATGAGGTTTATTGTGTATATAAAAAATAAAAATGTTATCAAACTGTGAAGGCATCATGAAGCAAGACACAGACAACAGACTTAAAATTCAACCTCCTCACCCACGAGACTGGTTTGTCAAGGTTTGGAACTTTGTTTCCATGGAATGGACCACGTACTCGATACAGGAGGACCAAGCTAAATTCTCCAACGATTGGGAGCTAGTGCAGTCCTTCCTACATGAAGACTACAATTGCCCTCACAAGCTGCAACATTTGGCCATTAATCAAAGTGCATTTCAGACACGCACATCTTGACATTCACTTGGGGGTGGGAGGGAGTGAGTGGATTGGGGATGCAGGGGGGAAGCAGTGGGTCGGCGAGTCATCTTGTTTATTGTAATAAATCAAAATGCCAATAAAAAGATGTTTAGAAATAAATTTTAAAAAGTACAAACAAAAGATAGTCATTAACTTAAATGTCAGGATGGTTGAAGGGTGGGATTTCCCTACCTGAACATAACTAAGGAAAGTCTGAGTCAAACAGTTAAACTTAATAGTCCGTCTGTGTCCAAAACCTCACAACTAGAACAAACAAATGTGTAGGGATGTCAAAGTCAAAAGAAACTGTGTTTAACTCAAAGTTCTGAGCTTCTTCCAGCTCACAGCTTTCACCCAGCTCCACTTCCCCAAGCATAAGCAAGTTGCATGAAAGAGTCTTGAAGTGTACCTTTCTCCAGTGCAAAGTATTGTAGTTCAGAATCACTCCTGGGGTTTCCTTCCCCCAATTTTCAAATAAAACAATTCAAAGAAAGGGGGTCGTGAGACTCCAATCCCAAGACAACACATATAAACCTGCCAAGTCTCAGGGTTCCCTTCCCCAAGACTTCAATGTCTCACACAGGTTCCTTGGTGCATACTCCTGTGCACCAAGTTACTTTTACTTGATTCCCTTTATTGGTTTCTGAACATAGGGTGTGCTCTTGGGCTCCTCTGGTTTCTCCTTAACCGCCTTGTGGCTCTGCCACCATGTGCCAACCACCCCTTTCCAAATGGTAGCCTTGGCACCTTGTAGTCACTTATTAAGGTTCGCTGTTTGGGCTTTCTTCCTTGTGCAACAATCATTCAGTATTATTCAAATGCAGCAGTATAATTCATGTGCAGTTCAGGGTTTAATGCAGTCTAAGGTTTCTTAATTATATTCCGCTTCAAGATTTTAGTTCATTCATTGTGCAACATGCACTCAGTATTCAGCGTTTTACTGGTTTGCTTCAATGCTACATTTCCCTTTTAGTTAGGTATTCAATATACATTCACTTCGGAGTTAATTCGTTGTGCAACATACACTCAGTATTCAACGTTTTACTGCTTTTCTTCAACTTCGTTGTGCAACTTGCGTTCAGCATTTTACTGGTTTACTTGAATGTGAAATTTCCCTTTTACTTCGTTATTCAATATGCATTCATTTTCAGTACTTTCATTCCTTGGTTGAAGACTTTCGAAAATGTTTCTTTTTAAGGCTTGCGATCACTTCATCAACACGTCAATTGGTTCAGAAGGAAGGATTCATAACGTTCGAAGAATTTCAAATACGTGCTTGTTCCTTTAATAAGGCACACAGCCACATTGTACAAGTGTCTGGCCTCATTAATAATAGCGGTTCACACCATGAGACTCTTGGTTACAGTAACACCGGGTTTTTCGGTCTGGGAAACTCACCGGCTCACCTTGGAGTCTTTTTCTATATCGCACTGGCCGCAAACTTGGTGGCTTCCATCCAGGGGGTCTTTCTCCGCCCCTCACGACACTCTTGCGATCTTGCATCGCCACAGGAGAATGGGCAGTCCTTTGGATGGAATGAAGGATGACACCTCATCTGGGCTCCTTTCTTTGCCGCGCTTTTGCATCACAGAGCTCCTGCTCCCACTTTACACTTGGCCGGACCCTCAGCTGCTTCGGTCCTCAGTGTGCTTCTATGGCTGCAGAACGGCCCACCACGGCTCCCATCAGCGTCTCCCTCTCTCCTTTCACCTTCCTGCCCACACCTCTTTGATACACCCGAGTTGTGTAAAGGGGTTGCAGATGTGAGTCCTTTCTCTTAATTGCCCGACTATAGTTTGGTTTATTAATAAGACATACCTGGTATTTGCAATGGTACTCCTCAAGGCCCTCTTCCTCGTCTCAGTACTAAAGTGGTGTAGCTGCATATTAGTGTGCCTAACTCCTAGTCACCTCTTCCTCGTCCCAGTACTGTCAAAT
The DNA here is from genome assembly GCF_040938575.1 of Ambystoma mexicanum. Lineage (NCBI taxonomy): Eukaryota > Metazoa > Chordata > Amphibia > Caudata > Ambystomatidae > Ambystoma > Ambystoma mexicanum. The sequence goes on along the minus strand of NC_090935.1, from coordinate 344,259,781 downwards.
GTCATGCGTGGAAACATGAGGGGCACTGGCTTATAATAGCCCATAAAGGTTGGAGGAGGGTTAGGTTGGTCATCAATGGAAAAAGCGGGGTACCAGGTCTCGCCCCAAGGGTTTCGCCACTCCCAATCTTCAAGGACCCTCCACCAAGGTGATCCTCCCTCGCTTTTCCACCCCCAGGGTCAGGATCCATAAGCAATGGGCTTTCCCTGTCCACCTGCGCAGAGGATCCCAGGGGAGTAGGAGTGTGAATACCCTAAGGTTTCTCGCAACGCTTGCTCAACTATGCCAGAATACTGACAAATAATCTTTACAAGAATCAATTTGTATGCCAAACAGGACATGTAAGACATAATGTGGTCTATTGAACCAGATAAAGAATAGCTTTTCATATTCAAAGACAAATGCCGTACACATAATTGTGTCCATCGTTTGTTCCAGAAATCCTTTCATAAGATGAATCAAGCACCTCAGGGACTAAACCTTAGGTTTAGTGGTGGTAGGAACCCATTCCCCGAAATAGTTGAGCCAGACAAAACACTCCACAAGAGAAGCAGACCCAAATACCAGAAATGGGACAGCCAATTTGGAGTACCCAGAATCATTGCAGCATCCCAGCTGAGCCTGACCTTCTGAACAATTATGTGAATTATTTAGATGTAAGAAAAGGAATAAAGCATCTTTACTAGAAGCCAAGTTGTGATTCAGTTCCTGATCGCAAGGAGAATGTTGTAGAGGACTGTCTGCTGCTGTGTTGATTACATCTTGGACAAGAAAAGTTGCAGGAAATTCATGCGCCCAAAGGCCCAGTATCAGATCTGAACTGAAAAGCCACACAAAAATGAAGAATGAGAAAAAAGGCCAACCTGCTTGTTCAGATAAGAAAAGTATAGGGTGTTGTCTGTACTTGAAATTGCACAACCTTTGCATCGAAGAACAAGAAAAAAGCTTTCATGGCTAGAAAAATTACCTTTAGTTTCAACACAGTTTTGTGATTTTTGTTCTCAAGCACACACAGTGCACTTAAGTGAAACCTCTGGGTAAATGCAGTGTGGTCTTCAACCGCACTCAATAGCATCTGTCATCATTGTTAACTGAACTATTTTATTTGAAAATTTGCCTCCATAAGAAGGTTCTTCTCCCAAGTCCATCATTGGCGAACATGCAGAAGCTGCAGAGACACCCTCAGAAGCACGTTTGGTCTCTTGAAGATACTATTTAACAGGCAACTAAAACTTACTGTCTCATATTATGATGCTAGACAAGGGCACCACAAGGAGCCAGGAGAACTAGAATGTTTTGGTGTAAAATCGCTTTCATCCTGGATTTGTCCTTGAAAAACATGATTATTTCTTGAATACAATTTTTTTCCCAAAGAGGAAAAGACAAACCTCAACATCTATTCAGAACAGCGCCCAAAAAACAAATTCTTTGTGCCAGTGACCAAGAGGATTTATTGAAACCCCAGAACAAACAGTATGTCACACAGGTCCCGACGCGTGTCCAGACGAAGACCTGGTGGTGGCTCAGATTCACCAATGACAATCAAGGTAAGTAAATACACCAACCCCCTGAAGCCAGAGATGTGACAGCATTGAGATGAGACTGCTCCCATCTTGTGTAATACTCTTAGAGTAGCATTGAGGCCAAAAGGAAGGCATTTGCACGGGCAGTCTCAATAATTTATGGTCATCTTCAAGACTTCCTGAAGTTCTTTCTGGATGAGTATAGGAAAGCAAGCATCCTGAAGGTCAAGGGAGGCTAATGGATCTCCTTCCACGTGTAAGGTTCCAAAAAAAGAGGAAAGGATTTAGAATTGGCAGGTATAGAATATAGCCTTAAAGAACGAGGTCTCTTACTGTGAGAGGACCGTGTGCTGCTCATTGTTTTTAGTTTAGTCGTCAGGTAGGTCAGCATACTGGCAGTGGTTGCTGTGTAGGTGTAGCAAGCAGTTTTGAGCAAGATCCCTTCTGAAAAGGGGAGCCTGTATAATTCGCAAAAATGTGTCGTTGATGTGGTCCAATTTTCCTAGAGCGGATAATGAGGCGAGCCGCAGCATGGTGGGCCATTTTGTGGGGCCAGGCGAGCAGCCGCAAGCCCTGCAAGGAGGGTGTTACGCCTGTTGATATGGATATCTAGGGCCTGCACCACAGTTTGGAAGTTATGTGGCAGGAGGAGGGGCTTGATCTTACAGAGAACAAAGATTTGATTGCAGTCATTCAAGCTTTATTGCATTGTGTCGTTGAGAGGATAGATTGTTATCTACAAAGAAACATAGGGATTTTGCTGAGTGGGCGAAATGAGGGTCGAACCTGTATATCATCCGGCCACCTTTGAATGTGTTCTGGCTTGGAGGGGTGGCCAGATTGAGCTTTGGTGGGAATAAACTTTAAATTATTCAAAGGCATTAGCAAAGGCAAGCAATATCCTGCGAGTCCTTGATCTTTTCGTTCAACTGTGTATCATCTGTGCACTGGTGTATCGTGATGTTCGAGCTGTCTAAGAGTGAGCCCAACAGTTTCATATAGAGGTTAATGATGACCAGGCAGAGAATTAAACTCTGAGCGACTCCCCAGGTGATGGGGTGACATTCAGACTTGAGGAAGCCCATCTGGACAGCCTGGTGACTGCCAGATAGGTAGAATGTGAACCATTTGAGGACAGTGCCAGTGAAGCCCATCCCTGTGTACAAAAACGGTGCACTGTGCATGATGGTCGACCGTGTTGAACGCAGCTGAGCGGTCCAGGAGGACTAACAGGCACAAGTGCCCTTTATCGATAATCTGAAGGGTACCGTCTACCACCTAGATGGTGGCTGTTTCAGTGCTGCATTTGGAGTGGAACACCGATTGGTAATACTTGATAAGACTGAGTTGCTTGATTTTTGTAAGTAGTTGATTACTACTGTAAGGTACCCATGGTGGCAACAGTAAAGAGACACAAGTGAATACAGTTTAAGGGTGTTTATTGAACAATGAAAAGCAGGGTGGAAAAACGCCTAACCTAATCACAGGAGCAACCATCGACCATCAAATGAAAAATAAGGCAGTCCTAGTGGCGTTGTGTCAAATAAAAGGGCCTATGCTAAGAAACACATATTGCCAAGTCCTTACAACTAATTACAGAAAGATTGTGGGATAGGGTTTCAATAAAGAAAGAACTGTTCTCAAATAATAAGTCTGCATGTGATTGCAGGCGTCTCCCTTCCCCACGTTTTCAGCACGGGACAAGATGCGACTTCTGAGCCCAGCACATGGTTGAACTTTTCCAGCGCGAGCCGACAATTCCGTTCCAGCTAGCACAGTACACGCTCAAGCTTTCTCAGCATCAGCTGACAGTTCCGTTCCAGCTATCAGGTTCTTCGATGGTAAAGTCACTTTTAACAAAAGTCTCTTGCTTTCGAGGCCTGATGTATCCAACAAACAAAAAGTTCAGTTCCAGGTATACTTTGGGTGATGGCTTCACCCCAGGGTCCCCCTCTTCCGGGCGTTGGCCCTTCACAACTCGTATTCAACCAATCAACCGAACAGTGCCTTTTTCAATGAACTTTGGGTGATAATTTTACACCCCTGATCTCCCTCTTTCGGGCTCGGACCCCTCTCAGACATTCGCCTCCCTCCTTCAGGTTCACTGTGGCTTTTCGTACTTTCACAAATCTCAATGCCTTTTTAAACAGTTCTTCGGGCTTTGTCCCGGATTGTCTGCTTCCCTCTCCCAGGTTCACTCTCGCCAACTTTTACAGACAGTTCATTATAGACACCCCCTGATCGGTTTCACTTTGATCAACACACCATTCTGGTTGTTGGCTTCCCTCTGCCGGGTTCACTTTCGCCAACTTCTACAAACAGTTCACTGTGCTTCGGGACTTTGCCCCTTTTTGTAAGCAACCCTCTGCCAGGTTCACTCTTGCCAAACTTTTATGAAACATACTGTTCATATACTGATTTCACCATGCAGGATTCACTTCCCTTAGCTTCATAATCATCTGTCGGTCAAACACTTTCGACAGTTCAGAGGATTTTACAAGACCCCTGTATGACCACTTTGACCTCTTTTCGCCTCTTCCCAAGGGCTCCTGGTTACGGTAGTTTCTTACCATCGGGTAATCGCCCAGAGTTTCATGCATGAGCACCCACGTGTTGCCGGGCGTCTCTGTTCCTTTGGTTTTCCCCCTCTTTCATCAATTGTTCATAACTTTAATTCTTTCAATGTTCAAATTAGCCGGTGGCTACTTTTTGACCAACGTAGTTCGGTTTCTTATCGATTCTCCCCTTGGCTCCACCTGCCTTTCTTTATCTTTGGAGTCAAGGTTGACATCTCTGAGACCAGCTTCCTTCCCTGGCTTGGTTATCAGCGGAGGAGGGTCTTGCATAACAGACATCTGCTGCAATACACGCTGGCTATTGTTTACGGTTTTAGGATTCCTTCTATGGAGGATTCACAGACCTTGGTCGGAAAGGGCAAGGTCACTTCTCTCCTTGGCAACCTCTCCGCCTGCGCCGTCTTTCTCCTCCTCTTGAACTCCTCTGCTGAGTTAGCTCTCACATCATGCCATCTGCCTTGCTCGTTGTGTGCTGCACCTTTTATCCCTGTGAGGAAAAGAAAGGGCCGTCGGTGTATGTGATTCAGGTCAGCACCCGGACTTTGCCTGACACTTGGATTGGGACATGTCTGGTAAACAGTTTTAGGGTTAGTCGTCTTTTATATCAGGAGAAAGTGTTGGTGTCGGAAAAGGGGAGAGGCAGAGTTTCTAAATGTTCTGTGTGGTAGGATGGTGAAAAGGTGTCATATGGAATTATATCTTTTGTACCAGGGGGTTTGATAAACTTAGAAGGGTGAGATTGATAGGATTTATGAGAGACGGGAATGACCGGGATTACTATTTTGAAATAAACAAGGGGGATTGTGGGACCGGTAGCGTTTTGTCCTAGTAGACTGGGTGTTTGGAAAAGAATAACCAGAAGGACGTGGATGTGAAGGATGGGGAGTATTTGGGTGCAAACTAGGAAAGCAAGGATTCTGGGAATTGTGGGTTTTCAGTGCAACAGGGTTTGGGTTCCTAGGGTATCTATCAGATACGGAGGGTTCGTTGGATTTGAGTAAGGGAGCTCTTTTAGGTGAAAGGGAGGATGAATTCGAGCATCCTTTAAAAGCTTCAGGAAGCTAGACTTCCTTGCCCTATCTTCAGCATAATACTGCGACTCACCTTGGATATTTCCCCACCTCCCCCCCCCCCCCCAAAGCGTAACCCCGGGCTCTGCTACCCAGGTGATCCTCCCTCTCTCGTCCACCCCCAGGGTTGGGATCTGTGAGCGCCAGCCCGTCCCTGGCTACCTGAATGAGGGACTCCGAGATCTACCCTCAGGTTTCTCACACTACATTCTCAATGACTTTGCCAATAAAAGGGATCCTGGTGTTAAGCTGTAATTTGCTACGCCTTTTGGGTTGAGGGTGACACTTTCCAGGGTCAGCAAATTAGCCCCGTTTGCAGGACTTATGATGGGAATGTACCCTTGCTGTGGAAGGCATTGACTATCCTAAAAAGAGATGTTAAGGCAGGACCAGTACATTTTTTAAGGATGGTAGCCGGGAGGATACAGTCAGTGTAGCATGTCGGTTTTAAGGATGTGAGAGTATTCAAGAGTTTCTAGGAAGTAAGGGGAGAGAATTCGGTCCAAGGTTAAATGGCTGATGGTGGTATAGAATATAGAGGGGATCACAAATTTGGATCATTGTGGAGCCCGATTTTCACAAACTTGTTCATAAAGAATGTGTTGATAGCCCCAAAACCTGGGATTGTGGTACCTATCGGTCTGCTGTGGAGCTTGAGCATTGTTTGACTAATGTAAAAACGCTTTGCTCCCTTAGAGTCTGCCATAACGTTGGTTGTGTAATAAGTAACCTCGGCTTCCGAAATCAGAGTCTGTCGTTTGGAACGTAAGGCCTTGAGGGATTTCATTTCAAAGAAACCTGTGGATGGGTCTGCCAGTAGCACTAAATTGACATGCAGAGTTCTCCTTAACTGGCAATCCCCAATGCCAATGCATATGGGCAACCACGCAAGGGTGCTGGGCCTTCACAATTCCCTGCCTACTTCTACCACAGACCTTATTTGCTGTCAGTGCAATCGTTATTCTCTGTCTGCACTCATTTTCATGTACCAAGTTTGTTCGAACGCCCTTCTTTCATTTTGTCAGGCCAATTGTTAGAGGCTAAGCCAGAAAAAAACATTTTAATAAGAGGTTATCACTTTTGTGAGAGGTTTGCAGGTCCTTGTGGGTAACAGCTTTGTTGGCCCTGGACAGGGCATTCTTGAGGGTGGTCCTAATGCCACATTACAGAACATCATTACATAGTTCTGTAAACGAGATTGCTTGGGCATTAGAGCTGCATGGTGCACAAGCGGTTTGTCTTTAGAATAGCTGTGAGTTGCACTCCACCTGTCCCCCTCCCTCTTTTCCCCTCCGCTCTGGAGACTCACATCACTTACACCTCCCACAGCCCAATCTGTGTAGCACTCAACATTCCCAGCACTTCGTCCATGGCTCTCCCATGGGCTAGAACTCCCCAGCACATGCCCCTCTTTCCCTCTCCCTTTTCTGCACTTGCACGTTCGGAAACTCACAAGTCATAGTAGGTTTGTCCCCCTCCCTCTTTTCCCCTCCTCTCGTGTTGTAATGTATTTCCCACTCTCCCTCCCCTGTGGGCGCTTTGAAACAGTATATTCTTATTGTATAAGCGCCTGACAAGCAAACAATAAATAAATAAAATAAGAAATGGATGTGTATCCGGCATGTGAATGGTCAGAATTCCTCTGGGCAGATCTTAGCCCTTCATCCTTCCACTGGCCACTTTGAGAGACCCAGTTAGAAGGGAGCGGCTGCAGCAAAGAAGGACCATATTCATTATAACGGATAGAGTGTTCTGATATTTCCAGAAAGAGCCTAGCACTAAACTAGAGTTCAAGGAGCAGGTCCGTTTACAATGAAGCAACCTTAATTGCACCTAGGAATTCCATGAAGAGAATGGTTTTCAATCCTTTCCTGAACTGCAGGAGCCTTGGAGTGGTTGTCATGATGCCTACTTCCAAGGAGCCAGGTCCGACCCAGCAACCCCAGAGGCAGGCATCATTTCCCCCAGGGGAGTGCCAGCGGGCCCAAGCTGGGGCCCTTTGGACGCAGTCCTGGCACCTTAGGCGCCAGGCTCATGTTGGACCCCTGTCCTGGCGCCTTAGGCGCCAGGCTCATAAAGCTAGACATGTGTTCAAGTGTTTTTATGTGCACTTACCTGATGCAGACCATACTGCTATATCAGAAGCAGGATGGAAAGCTCATCCTTCCTGACCCTAAGGTGAGACTTCACGGGGAATCGTGGAAGGGTATCGTGGAGGGTTGGAAGAGAGTGGGAGGCTTGAGCATAACTCAGTCAGTAGGTAATACTCCCTTTTCACGCACAGGGGAATATTCCTGCGAGCCAGAGAAGCCAGAGTAGAGGGGCCCTTCCTGTCCATCTTCAGTGTCCTGCGCTTCACCATTGAAGAAGCACCAGCACTCTAAGCCAGACCTGCGCCTCCGTGGGAATCAGGTGAGCGTTACAGTGGTCCTGATTTTATAACCAGTGATAAGGTGGGCTGTGGAGTAGGTGAGGAAGGCGTATCCATATCAATGGGTGCAATTACAAGTGCCTGTACCATAGTCTGAAATTCTTAGGATGGGAGAAAGGACTTAACCCTGCGGAGCGGCATGGCAGGGGACCACACCACTTGTGCTTTCCTGTTGATGTGCTGAAAGGAGATGTTGTCCATGATGAACCTGAAGGATTTAGCAGATGGGTCAAGTTGGGGTTTGTGGGATATTTTGACCCCTTCGGATATGCCACACTGCATCAATTTACAAATGGGGAAAGAAACAGCCAAAAATGGATGCGCTAACCCCTGAGCATGCAAAAATCTGCAAAACTGCGTATGGGTTACAATCACAAAAGGCTGTACACCCTTGCCACACACAGTCAATGTGGGGGTGAATACAGAATTCTCCCTGCAGGAGCATGCCAGTGGGCTTTGTTCCATTCATCATGAAGCAAGGCCACAGAATTGGGCTTAAAACCGAAAATGCCTTTTAAAATGCAGTTTTGCAACCTTCAAAGTGCTGTTTTGGCGCTAGATCCATTCATTTACCAGTGAATCATTGAAATTAAAAGGATTACAGATCATCCAGGGGGCTCAGAGGTGCCGGACCTCATTGACTGACAGCAGCTAAGACATGTATTTCATGAAAAAGTCAGCCCAGCAATATTGTTTTCAGTTCCACAAGAAAAATGTGCTAAAAATGGCAGTATGTAACAAGTTCAACTGTGCAGTCAGGAACTCCAACCAAAGGCTGGATACACACATCCAGACTGCAGACAAATTCCAGCACTCAAGGACAGAAATAATGCTGAATAAAATGTGTGTGCTGCAGAGGGAAATCTGATGTAAAAGATTTTAAATGTGCTTTTTCCATGAAGAAAGTGCAACATCGCCTGTTTAAAAGCATGTTTTGTTGAAAGGCCTAATTCTGTCAGAAATGTCAAAAGAATTGCTAAAATGTCAAAATCCACCTACAAACTGTGTTCAAGTTATATGTTGTAATGAAAGATGTAGGTAACTTAAAGTTGAAACCCAGTCTGGAGCTAATCAACTATTGAATTCTGCTCTGACAGCCTCAGCCTGGGAATGGGTAACACGTCTCTGCTGGCCGGAAGGTTTAATTGCTGTGGGGAGGTTTTGCATACTCAGAACAAAGGACCTCATCAGACTTTTCGTCTGTGGCACAAGCAAAGACAATGGCAAGCCTTGAATACTCACCTCCACAGGGGAGGGGCAGGAAACTTCCCTCTGGACCCCCACTCTGATCAAAGGAATTTGACAGCTTTTGGCAGTGAAAGGAAAGTAAAAAAAACTGCTGAAAGAATTTGTGTTTAAATGCCTATTTGTAATTAAGCTTTAAATATCTTTCACTTTGCCACATGAAGGAGGATACATCTAAAAGTTGGTGGTTGTAAATCTAATGTTATGCTCTTTCTTTGAAGACATGATTGAACCCTGACTACATAAGGAAAAAAAGTTATAAAGAAACACCGATTGTGCCAAAACGATTAATGTTGCAGGTCTAATATTGTATACTCGTATTCTAGTGGTGATTGCACAGATATGTACTGAATTAGGAATGGTTAGGTCCAATTTTTATGATTAAAATTAACAAAATTCCACAGAAAGAAAAAGCCAGCTCTCACTGATGTAGGGGTTGGAGGTAAATGTAACCCATAAAATATGTAATGCATGTGTCCGATTTTATTAGCGGGCATAGTTATAGAAATGTGTATTTGTGGAAAAGTTAAGTTTTGGTCCAAATCACTGTGGGAGTTCCCAAGTCACATCATACAATATGACAGCTCTTTCTGGCTTCCAACCAGAAAAAGGCAAGAGCATTTGACCACTCACAGCCAAGTGGGTGTGGACTATAATTCTGCCCCTACCATAAACTAAGTGATGAAACTTGGCATGATAAATATGGGAACCTCAGAACACACAGACACAGACTGATTCCGGACTACATCCTGATTACCGTGCAGCGCTTTGTTCCGGACTTCTTCATTCTGTTCCAGAATTCTTCATCTTGTCCTGATCCAGACTACTTTGCAAAACCCAGACCTCTGCATTTGCTGAACTCTTTTCAGCTAGGCCCACATCCTGAAACCATCCCAAAAAAACTTCAGGGAATTAGTCTGGCTTGCTACCATTAAGGCTTGCCCGCTGTAACTCGCCATTTTGCTAATCTACAGGGTCCAGTGAGCATAAAGGCCAATCCAATCCAACCCAATCTGAGGTGCAGTCCAATTGACCAGAACCGCCCAGCTGACCATCCTGCCAGAAGTGCCCTGCTGCCTGTAGACCGATCTGTGATGACCAGAACCTGACGGTCCAATCTTAATTTACAGTGGACGGTAAGTATAAACAGGAATCATAGTCACCCATAGCATATTTGCCTTGTCCTACCCCAATCTCAATCCATCCTCTCTTGAACCTAAGAACTTGTAATAGTGCCACACCAGTCTTGAAACCTTGCTTTGATTTCTTGCGCTAGTGATAATTTCTTGGAAATCCGGTTGTCCTGTGAAAATCCCAAACCCTTAAAAATCATCCAACGGGTAATCCGACTGAGTCCTCCAAGGAAGACACGGAGGTGCTGGGGTTGGTTTCCGCGGACCACTCTGGGGCTTACTGTGTTTCAAACTGGTAACCAGCCTGAATACCCTAGTTTACAGCATAATTGTCATTGGAAAAACTGATTTGTTTTCATTTTCACGTCTTTATTTTCAAAAACACCTATCATTCAACTTCTTCAATTTTTATAGCTAGAGACTTAATTCCATCGCTCACTTAAACCTCAGACCTGTAGCTACATCCACAACTAAAAACCGCATTGTGAAACAGAGTATTTGACCGTTTTTATTAAAAATCACATAGCGGAAATTAAGCGCGAATTCGCATTTTGCAAAAGTTTTACACATGTGCTTTCTCATTCAAAGTATTTCCTTAACTTCTATTCAGATTTAAAGTGTGTATTGTTGCTCATATGGTAGCTTATGTTTGCTAGGACCTGTTCAGTGTTGCTCTCATAGGAATTTATATCAATTTAAGGATTTTTGCACACTTTTCATTGTTTCACAAAGCCATTTTTCAACTGTCATTTTAAAAGTGTAAATTTCCAAAAACGCTTTTCTCTCTTGTTTGGGGAGGGAAGATTGCATTCAAACTTTATATACACTGTTCTTCATTCCTAAATACCTACTGTTTAGTTACATCTGTGTAGAACTGCTCTTTTGCAAATTAAGAACTTGGCAGGGGAAATCTTAACTTAAATGCTATCTGTTTTCACAAACCAAAACTGTTTCCCCTGTGTTTTATCTTCTGTGCTGCTCAAAAGTGAATTCAATTGCTTGCCTATTTTTCTGATTTGTGTTGTCACCACATTGGCGATTGCTGCCCCATATATATTAAAACATATGCGTGATTTGAATTTTAAATAATAAATAAATATTTACCTTTACCAACCAGCCTGATTCCTAGTCCACTGCGACGTGGGGGGTATTTTTAGAAGGGTGTGATATGAATGGTATATCACTCAGAAAACGGAACCTTTAGCCACAATAAATAGTATTTCATTTGCGCACTACATGCTAGGCGAGACCTGGGTGTATTGCCTGATTGAAATCCTTAACAGGTTTGAAGCCGCCCAGTTGCATCTCGTTCAGCCACCCCTGGATGGTGTGCTGTTTGGAGGTGTGGCCGAGGAGCATGAATTAGATTTTGGTTGGGTTGAGTTTTGTATGCCCTTGCCATCCATGAATGAATGGTGGCACAGTATTTCTGGACGCGGTCATGGGAGAAGTTTATGTTATCCATGTGCTGATGTAGCAAGATGTCTTGGTTGTCAAGAAGCCATCCCAGTGGGCCCATGAACAAATTAAAGATCATCCATAGACGGGTGAGTCCTATGGTACTCAGCAGGTAACAGGGTAAAGGTCAGGTCTGAGGGTGCCCATCTACACAGCCTGGTATTTGGTGAGCGATACACAGTGTATTTGGTGTTGTTTGGGTATTCAATCCCTCCCATTCTCTGCCCCTAGCCATGCCAATCCCTATGGCTAATCCCACCCATTCCTGCCTATCTCAGAACTCTGAGCTCTGAGCTCTTCCATGGAGGCATCCATCTTGGATGAATGTCTCCAAGGAAGCTCCCTGGAAACAAGCCAGAGCTAGCAGCCATCTTTGAATGGGAAAAATACCATGAATCTTCCAAATAAAATGATACTCTGACTCGTGCGTGTATAATCTTTTTTTAAATAGCTGAAGTAATTTGCATCTTAGAAGCTTGTTTTATTAATGCAGATTGCTTTTTTGGAGAAAAAAATATAGATACATATAGGATTTCTCTACTCCGGAGAAGACAATTACTACACATTTCTTCTTTATACACAGTCATGTTTTGTCAGGATACCACAGTTCATCAAACATATTTGTGGCATTGCCACTTTCTTTCCACCACAACTTTTCACCACAATGGAGTATTTCAATGTCTTCTTCCTGGTTCACTAACCTGCTAGGACTATCACTAACAATCCCTTTCCTGGTGTACTCTCCTGCCAGGATCAATCTATCAACACTACAAGTACTCTGTGGTGTGCTACTTCAAAACATCAGTGAAGCCTTTTGACTTTCAACAACAATAAGATTCACAACTTCTTCCTTAAGAATGCAACACTCATTGATGCTGTTTGTTCCACTGTTTAATTGGACAAATGCAATGATGCAAATGCTCCTCTCACCCTTGATATTCCCTACAAGAAGGGCTACATTCCTGCCACCTTTGGGTTTCCACTATTGCACCAAATAATTGTGGATTGTGGCTCTTAATTAAGTTTCTCTCTCCAAGAAAACTGTTTCCCCCTTTCTTCCAATTCTTCTTCTTTGGCTTAGGCAATGCTGGTTGTTATCTGTCTTATAGATTGCCCCTGCTTTACTTTAGCAATGCTGGTTGTAGTTCTGGTTTGGTATTGCCCCTGCTTTGGTTTGCCAATGGTGGTTATATTGGGGTTTAAATAGCACCCCCTCTGTCCTTGGGTAACTGTAATTGCAGCCTTTCTTAAATATCGTTCTTTTCCTAAGTAGTTAAACATGTTCTCCTTTTATTTCCTTTTTATATAATCTTTAGGCCAAAACATTTCTTTTAATTAGTTTGGCATTCACAAGATTGGCAAGCGGTTAGCGGTTTAAAACGAAGCGCCCCAGTGTCACCTGTCAGAGGACAACGCAACGTGTTTTCCCTGAACGTCCGTATCTTTTGCTTCTGCTGCCGCTTCTGCTCCTGAGCTTTGGAGCTTTTGAGAGCTCCGGTTACACTCTCGTGACTTGCACCTTCTCGAGCAGGAGCCCTCATCACTCCTCTCACGTCCCGGTGCTCACCAGCCATTGGAGACAGACACAGAGTGCGGAGAGCACCCCTTTCCCACGGGATAACTCATTACTGCAGCACTTCCCGCTGTACAACCTCTGCAACTTGGGCTTCTTTGGCTCATGACTGTCTCAGCACCATTAACCGCCATAGGCAGGTAGTGCAGGAGTATTTATTCTCCCCCTGCTGCATACACAGCCACAGATACCGTCTTCTGCTGCTATTACTACTACTACTTCCTTCCATCTGCACAGGAGGGGGATTTAAATAGTCAAAATTGCTGCTCAAGTGTAGATTGTTCAGAACACTAGACTGCGTATTGCAGTTCTGTGCCTCTAAACTCCTCTTTTCGATCCCACACCTATGGCATTCTAGAACTTGAAGTCCCCAACATTCCTATTCTCCTTTTCTATCACATATTTTGAATTTGCAGTAGGCCATGAAGATCGTAGGGTCAAGAAGTGGTTTAGAGGGTTCTTCCAATTCTCCTGACCTGATTGACCTCCCATGTGATCCTTCAGCAGAATACCACCCCAGGGTCAGGATCATCAAGTGTCTGCCTTTCCCTGTCCAAATGTGAAGGGGCCAAGGCCAGGGAATTTGGGATGATCACCTCTGATTCATCACACATCTCTCAGAGTTTCTATTCTATTTCCATGGCCAGGCCAAAATGGAGATGTAGCAACAGCCAAGGTTCCATGTAGGTCAGGGGTTTACATTTGGGGCAAGCGCAGACCAGGTGGTATTGAGGTGGTGGGGAGGAAGGAGTGTTGAAGGGAAGCAGTGGAGGCACTGAGGGTGAGTGAGGCGCAGTAGCAGAGGAGTGCCAGAGCAGTTAATAGCTTATTCAGAATATCAGCCTTTACCAGAGATTCAGCACACATTCTTAGTAAACTGATTGTCTGCTCCCCTGCTCACTTTTGCAAATCTGAGATATGGGGTTGATCTATATGAGAAGGCTGCATTCAAGTTGTAGTTTTGTCTTGAGTTCCACCCTCTGTGAGAATTGTGAGAGCTTATGGGAGGTGCATGTACCGTAGTGACTACTGTGTGCTTAGCCCATAGTCCTCTTTCCTCCATACTAATGGGAGTTCCTAAGCACAGTGACAAGACCAGAGTAATGTTTAGGAAGAAATAAAAATCCCCCAAATTTAATTTGCACCCAGTCAACGTCCTTCAGGAGCCACACCCAGCCTCAGCCTGCAAGTCCTTTTCCATTTCCTAGGCAGTACCTGACTGATGTTTAGTTTAGCGGTGAAGGTGGGTGGGTGTATTGAGAAAGATGGACTATGAACTAGGTGTAAAGTAGTCGCTATGGTGAGTAACGTTTACTTACAATGATATCCAGCACCCCTTCCTCCATTCCCATGGGAGTTTACAAAAGATAGACACCCATGAAGCAGAAGGCGGACATAAAACTGACTAACCAAAGAGGTTCAGGGGTACCTGTTGCCTGAACCTGTCCTCAGCTTGAAAACTGGAGTCCAACGAGTAGTATCAGCAGAAAGTTGAGAACAAGACCCCAAGGAACATCTCTCTTGAAGGCCAATGACGCTGCCTTTGCTCTAACCACATGCTTATGTAGGCCTTCTGAAGATGTCAACCCCTGGCACTTGTAACTTTCGGAAATGAAAGACACTATCCACCTGGTTCTGGAGGACCTAGGCACCATCTGGCCAGGAGATTGGCTTCCAGAGAGAACAAAAAGCCTCTCCACTGACCAAAACTCAGAGGTCATGCCCAGATAGAACTAGAGAGCCCAGCAAATTCCTAAATTGTACAAAACCCTTTCCCCACTCGGAAGATGGAATGGAGAAGAGATCTCCAGGTTGATGTGGAAATCCGACAAGATCTTGGGGATAAGATGAAGGATGGGTTGGCAGGACCATTTTGTCCTTGTGGAATGTGCTACATGGCTTGGTGGCTGAGAGGGCCTGAATATCACAGATCATGTGTGCCGAAGTAACGGCTACCAAAAATGAAACCTTACAGGACAAGAAACTAATGTCCACAGTGGCTATGGATCAAGTGGCTAATATGCAAGAGCAGTGAGAATGATACTGAAGCCCCAGTATGGATGAGAACCTCAGATCGGGATGAGTAGGGAACAACTATTTAAACCCCTCAAAGTGCTGCCTCACCTCTGCGTTAGAGAGGGAGGAGTTCGAAAGGGAGGAGTTCTCATCAACGTACGACAACATTTGACAGAAATTCGTGAAGCTGCTAAGTCAGATATAAAGGTGAGGACAGAACCTAGCCCACAGAACAAAGGGATGATCTGCCTATTGAAGTACCAGTAACAAAACCAAGACCATTTACACTTGAGCCCTAGTAGAAAAGCTTTAAGCAGCCATGATTATGTCTAGATTTTCTCTAGATCATCAGGAACCAAGCCAATAACTGCCCTTTCTTCCTCCACTTCTGTGAATGACTGAGTGAGTGGGACCACTTGTATAGTGTGTATCTGAATCTGTTTGTGATAGGAAGTGTGAGAAACCTGAAGATAATCTCATAACTACTCCCCAGGGATCTTCTACTCAGGTGGCCAGGGACGGGCCATCGCTTTTGGATTCCGACCCTGTAGGCGGACAAGCGAGGGAGGATCACCTGGGTGGAGGGTCCTTGGACAGTTGTGCTTAGAGGTGGCAGCGAGGGGTAACAGGTGGTCTGGCGTATTGGCCCTCGGTGGGCACATTAGTACTTGGGTGTGGCAGCCCCAAGATTAATCTGTGGCAGCGATGAATGCAAAGAGTTGAGAGAGAGACAGAGAGAGAGAGAGAGAGAATGAACGGGAGGAGGTGTGTTCAGTCCTGTTTTTGCTGTGCTCTTGTATGCGTGAAGGAGATGTGTTATGTCTTGTCTTGAGAGAGTGCAGGAAGTGAATGATGTCAGGGACTGAAAGTGATGTCACATGTAGAATGTTGTACGAGTGGAAAAATGTTCGGCAAATAAGTGAGTTTTCCATACACGGCAGTTAATACCATGTTGCCTGGGTGGTGGGAGCCAGTGGGGCTTACCTCTCTGCTCCTGTCCTAGTTCCTACTGTAACCTGAAGTAACTTAATAAAGGAACTTATCTGCCTCATCACCACCGCTGCCTCAAGAAGTCTCACTCTTAACACTGCTGCAATGGAGACACGAAGAGCCGGTGAGGGTCAGAGGACACAGAAACACCCGAGTGCCCCCAAGTATAAGGAAGGTATGGTATCAAGAATAGACAGACAAGTGATCACAGTTCAAGGGTGTTTATTAAACTGTATAATGGGTGAGATAAATGCCTAATCTAAACCTAAATCTAAGATGTGAGCAAGCTACGACCATCAAATAATAATAAGGCATTCCTAGTGGCATCTTGTCAATTAACAAAACAACAAAGTTCCTTCAATAGGTCTTCCACATTGGCGGATTATCCTTCAATTTAGGATCCCCCTCTGCCGGGTTTCAATCCTTTTCTCAGTATTGGTCTCCCTCTGTCGGGTTCATGCTGGCCCTTCAATCACAAGTTCAACAATCATTCACTGTGGACATCCCTCGGTCGGGTTAACTTTTGTCAGCACCATGTTCTCGGGTGTTTTATGCTTCACCCCTGATTCACAGTCATCCCTCAGCCGGGTTCACATTTGCTAGATACACAGTCCACCTTGCTTTATCACAGTATGCAATTCACTCTAGTTAGAATGGCTATGTGAACCCGACGGAGGGATGCCAAGGGGAAAGCTAACACAATATTCACAATATCATCAGAAAGCAGGGGTTCCCTTCCCCTAGCTCTCACTCGGCAACGGATCAGAGACTTTCCATTTTACAAGTGATTTGACATGACCCTTGTAGGACCACTGACACCTCACGTCAGCCTCTCCTAAGGCTTCCTGGTACTTGTAGTTTCACAAAAGGGGCCAGCCAGAGTCCTTTGAATGAGCACTCTTGCGTTACCTGATCACTCTCTGTAGCTGGCCCTTCACTGCGCTTTCCCAAATTTCAAACACACACAGGTCCTTTGTTCACAAGTCCTTGCAATCACAATATGTTGCTGGTTGCAACTTTCAGCTCAACACAATCCAGCCTACTATCAGCTCTCTCCGACTCACCGGCTGTTTTGAACTGCCTGGCGTTTGTCTTTGGAGTCAAGGACGGTACCATGGTAGCCAGCATGCCTCCCTGCCTGGGTTATCAGCATGGGTGGCCCCCGTGCACCATTGACATCTGCCACACACCAGCTGTAAATCCCGGTCTTCTGATCCCTCTCACTGAGGCTTTGCGGGTCTGGGTTGAAAAGGGCAAGGGCACGTCCCTCCTTGTCAGCCTTTCGAGTCTCACTACCTTTCGTCTCTGTATGAACTGCCGGTTTGCAATAGCTGCTGCCTCATGCGGCTGGCCTTGCTCGTAGTGTGCTCTTGTGCTCTGAAGGTAAAGGTCCATCAGGTGTGTGTGGTTACAGTCAATTTCCGGACTCTGCCTGACCCTTGTATTGGGACATGTCAGGTAAACAGCCCGGGTGTTGGTCCGTTGTTTGTCTCGGTGTAGGAAAGCGTTTGTGTTGGAAAGGGTTGATAAACGGTATGGAGAAAACCTGTATGTTTATGGAAAAAGCAAAATACTGATGTACAAGCGTGTATTAAAAAGAATATAAGTGTGAAAACTCAGAAGCGGAAGAGGCTGTGAATGAGTTAAACAAGGGGGAACTTATGGTTGTGCTACCTGTGATGGGTAGACGGTGTGGTCTGACAACTCCACCTAGATGTTACGCTCACCTGGACCCCCACAGGGGTGTCGATCGGACCCGGACAGCTGCGGTCTCCTTCAACGTGATGCGTAGTGCAGAGATGACTGTCTGGACTGGCCCGCCTAGTCTTGTCTGCTGGACCCAAAGAAGTATTTTCCTGCAAGTGGAGACAGGGATTAACCATCTGTGGGTTTTAGTGATGGCCTCCCAACTGTTCTCGCTCTCCCCCACTAATCACCTCCGGTATCCCCTTAGTAAACTCACCTTATGTTCGTAAAAGATGAGCTCTCCATCCTGCGTGTCTTGCAGGGGCGCGTAGATACCAGTTACTTCACTGGTTTGAAGGTGTTGGGAGAGTTCCGGTAAGTATTGACTGTGAAGTCCCTGGCGGGATTGGTAAGTATCAAGTTCAAAGAGTTCAATGTGCCCGATGTTCACTCTTGTCCCCTTCCTTCCTTAAGTTGCAACTGAGTTCGTGAGAAGAAGGTCTCGTAGCTGCTGCTGGCGTTCAGGTAAGAGTCTGTGTTACCCAACGCTGTCCGGTAACTATTGTATGCGTTAACATGTTGTTTTTCTCCCTCTTTACAGATGCGGCATATGAAAATGTGGAGAGTTATGGAATAATACCGCCGGTGGTAAATCAGGTAAGTCTATGGTGGTAAGAGGTTGTATTGGTTGATTCCCTTGGCTCACCTTGTTTTTTCTTGTGTCCCCTAGGTGCCGGATTACGTCGAAGAAATGATGGAGACAGTGCCGGATCGAAAGATGCTGTGAGAACTGGTGAGTATGGCGCCGTGCTGGAGCTGGCGAAGCGACGCGTGCAGGACTGATGTACTTTCCAGGTCCGGAGATGAAATGGTTCCGGAATTAGGTGAGGAATTTGAAATAAGCTTGTTTTCTAACCTTGTCCTTTTCTTCTTCTTTATTCTAGGAGCTCCGGATTCGAGGCGGGCGTGGCAGAAGACTGGATGCTGGCTGCAGGCACGCGGGCGTGGCAGAAGACTGGATGCTGGCTGCAGGCACGGTGAGCGTCACGCTGCTGGATGCAGAATAACGCGAAGCATGTGCTGCTGTTCGGGTGTGGTTTAAATAGCCTCCAAAGTAGTTCCAGGTAATAAGTTCCCTAGAGCCACGCCCGAGTAAAAAATAGTCCCTGTAACAAAATAGTCCCATCCAGGCCTCATGTAGGCTTGGACTCTTTTGCAGCATGGTCTGCATCAGGTAATTAAAGTAGCCTGGCGCCAGGCCTGATTTCCGTGATGAGCCTGGCGCCTAAGGCGCCAGGACTGAACCCAGACAGCCCCTAGCCGGGGCTGCTGAGGTTTAAACAAATGTCTGGATGCCTGCTCCCGGAGCTGAGGGCTTTGGTCCTGATGCCAGGGGGTAGGCATCATGACATCACTCCCCCCCCCCCCCAAGGCCCTTCCTAAAGTTGTTCTTCCCCCTGGCCCCGGTTTGTCTGGGAAGTTCCGATGGAATCTTTTCACCAACCGAGGTGCATGAACGTGGTCGCTAGGCTCCCATGATCTTTCTTGTGGTCCGTAGCCCTTCCAATCGATCAAATAAAAAAGTTTTGATTTAATCATCTTGGAGTCCAGGATATTTTTTACCTCGAATTCAGGTTCTCCATCTATCAAGATGGGGTCAGGTGGTTTGGTTAATCTTGTCCCTGGTTGAACTGGTTTTAAAAGTGAAACATCAAAGACAGGATGAATTTGCATGTTAGAGGGTAATTCCAATTTGACGCCCAGCGGGTTGATAATGGCCTTCATGGTGTAAGGTCCCAAATATCTAGGATTAAAAGTCTGAGTTCCTTTCAGAGTTATATGTTTTGTAGCCAGCCAAACTTGATCCCCAATCTGGTATTGTGGAGTTTCACTTCTATGTTGATCAGCATTTTTCTTGTATTTCTCTTTTGCTTGTTTCAAATGTTCTGTGGCTTCCTTAAAGGCTTGTGTAATAGTAGAGTGCAAATGACTAACTACGGGCATTTCTAAGTGCTGAGGCGAATCGAGTTCTGAGGTTCGAGGGTGATGTCCATATATGGTATAAAAAGGGCTTTGTCCGGTTCCTGAATGTACAGAGTTATTGTATGCGTACTCGGAAATCCATAAAATATCTTTCCAATTGCTTTCGGTCTGGTGTAGCATGCAGCGTAAGTACTGTTCAAGGGTCTGGTTGGTCCTTTCCGTCTGACCATCGGTCTGGGGATGGTGACTTGTTGATAGCCTCACGTCGATTTGTGCCAGTTGACAACATTTCTTCCAAAAATGCGAGATAAATTGACTACCTCGGTCAGAAACCAATACGGAAGGGAATCCGTGTAATCGAACAATGTTTGAGGAACTCCTTGGCCAGAATCGAAGCAGAAGGTAACCCCTTTAAAGGAATAAAGTGGGCCATCTTGGAAAAAAGATCCACAATAACTAGGATGGTGTTAAATCCATTACATGGAGGTAGATCTGTAATAAAGTCTAAAGAAGAGGTGTGCCATGGTGTAGGTGGAATATCCAAAGGTTGCAAAAGGCCAGCGGGTTTTTTCTTCTGGCTTTTGTTTTGGGCGCAAATGCCACAAGACCTCACAAATGACTTTACATCTTTTCGCCAAGTGGGCCACCAGAACTGTCTCTTAATTTTCGCTTCAGTTTTTGCGATACCTGGGTGCCCTTCCATCGGGGTGTCATGGTAATTGGAAATGACTAGTTCTTGTATTTCCTTGTGTGGTAGAAATAGTCGTGCTTGATAGTAAGGTAGGTCATTGACGACTGAGTAGTCCGGGCCTTTCTTTACCCAGTCCTGCAGGGTTGCTGGATCGAAGAGTTTTTGGATTTTTGAATTAATATCTTCTAGTGTCTGTAGAGTAGTTATGCCAAGAATTCTTTGCTCGGGAATTATTGGCACCGGTTCCGGATTTGCATATGCCTCTCCCATCCCTATTCGGGATAAGGCATCTGCTTTGCCATTTTTGCAGCCTGGTCGATAAGTGATCACGAAATCGAATTCGGCAAAGTACAATGCCCATCGAAGTTGTCGCAATGATTGGGCTTTGGCTGTTTTTAGATATTGCAGGTTCCGGTGATCTGTGATTACGGTAATAGTATGCCTGGCACCAAGAAGATAGTGCCGCCAAGCCTTAAAGGCGGATTTGATGGCTAATAGCTCTTTACCGGTAACCGCATAGTTTAACTCAGGTGCTGAGAACTTTCTGGACCAAAACGCTACTGTGTGAAGTTGACCGGTTTCAGGATCATTCTGGGACAGGACAGCTCCCATGGCTAAACTGGATGCATCAGTTTCTACTATGTATGGAAGCTCAGGGCGTGGATGCTTTAAGACAGGTGCTGATGTCAATTTTGCTTTCAGCTCTTGGAAGGCCTTTTCAGCCTCTTCGGTCCACAAGAAGCATTTGTTTTTTCGCAAAAGTGCTGTGATGGGGTGTACAACATGGGAGAAGTCCGGAATGAATCTGCGGTAGAAATTAGAAATTAGCAAATCCGAGCATGCTTTGTACCCCTTTGACTGAACTGGGTGATGGCCACTTGAGAATTGCGTCCACCTTTCGAGAGTCCATTCGGACTCCTTTTGGAGTCAGGATAAATCCAAGAAATTCAACTTCTGTAGCATGAAAAACACATTTTTCCAATTTTGCATATAACTTGTGCTGGCGTAGTTTCTCAAGGACTGCACGCACGTGCTTAACATGGTCTGATTCTGAGGAGGAGTACACTAGAATATCATCTATGTATACGACGACACAGACGTCAATGAGTTCACGAAGGACATTGTTCAAAAAATACTGGAAGGCTGCTGGTGCATTGCACAACCCGAAGGGCATCACCTGATATTCGAATAATCCGTACTTGGTGCGAAAGGCAGTCTTCCATTCGTCGCCTTTCTTGACATGTACCAGATGATATGCCCCTCGGAGATCTAACTTAGTGTAGATATGAGCATCCTTTACTTGGTCTAGTAATTCGGGGATCAGAGGCAATGGGTATTGGTTTTTTACTTTACCGTAATCTGATTTAATGCGCGGTAATCTATGCACGTTCTAAGGTCACCTTCCTTTTTTGGCACGAAGAATAAAGCTGAGGATGCAGAAGACTTGGAAGGACGAATAAAGCCATTAGCAAGGTATTGGTCCAAGTATTGCCGTAGGTGACGATTTTTAGGTTCCGTGAGGGCGTAGATTCTACTGCATGGGGGTTGTGCACCGGGTAGGAGGTCGATTTGACAATTGTATGATCTGTGAGGAGGTAATGTATTGGCCTGTTCTTTTTGAAAAACATCCTGAAATTCTTGGTATTCCTGAGGTAACTGCACGATTGGGTTAACGACAGTAGCCAGGCCTTTGTTCAAAGTTTTCTCCGGGTAACGGGTGTGTGCACAATCCGGGAAGGTTATTCTCTTCTCTCGCCAACCTATACATGGATTATGTGTTTCCAACCATGGCATCCCCAGTATTATCTGGAACTGTGGGGCTTTGATTAGATCAAACGCAATAGTCTCTCGATGCCCATCTTGACTCAACAGTGTCATCTCTGTAGTAGAATGAGTTACAGGCCCTGAGGCAATCTCAGTTCCATCAACTGTGGTGATGACATCCAAAGTGGTCTTTTTGCAAAGAGGTAGATTCATCCTTGACACCAATTTGTGGTCCATATAGTTTCCTACGACCCCGCTATCTATGTATGCCCTTACTGCATGCATACGTGATGTCTGCCTGGGATCAAGTAGGACCATTGTGATGATCAGATGCGAGGTCTGAGTGTCCTTCTTTAAGCTCGGCAAGCGGACCTCTACGCTTGTCGGGCATGGTCGTTTCCCGAATCAGGCTCTATGTGGCTTTTATCAGCAACTCCTACCACCTTCTTGGGTGGTTTTGTAGGGCAATCCTGTAGAAAATGTCCTGAGGTTCCACAGTACAGACAAAACTGCATCTGTCGTCTTCTTTCTCTTTCCTTTTGAGTTAAGGGTCCTTTAACACCGCCCGATCTCCATAGGTTCAGTTGCATCTGTTCCTTTGGGGGCAACGTTGGGTTTAACCAATACCCGGTTCTCGAACTTAGCTCGATCAGTCTTTCGGTTCTGAAGTCGGTGGTCTAGCTGGACCACTAAGTCTATAAATTATGTGCAATCCTGAGGTGGGTTCACAACTTGAGCCAAGACATCTTTGAGTTCTCCCCGAAGTCCACGATGAAACAATGTAATTCGTTTTTCCTCCGGCCACCCGGTTTCCACCACCAACCTATTGAAGGTTGCAATATAGGTTAGCAGATCCTGGTTACCTTGTCGTAAGGATAAAAGTTTGTTGTCCAGGGCTTGACCCTGTGAGTGTCTGGCGAATAGTTTTTCCATGCTCCTTTGAAAACCCTGAAAATCCCGGAGAAGAGGATCATCCTGGTTGACTAATGGAAAGGACCAATCCGCTGCGCTGCCTCTAAGATATGACAATACAAAGGCTACTTTGGCTTGGTCATTTGGAAAGGCTCCCGGTCTGCATAAAAAGTGCAAGCGGCATTGGTTCATTAACACGGTGAACCTTTCAGGGTCCCCAGCAAAGCGTTCGGGTGGAGCTGACGGAATATTTCCTGGTAAAACCACTTGCACAGGATTGCTTGATGAAACGGGGTTTGGGTTTCCCCCACATACAGGTAGGGGCGTTTGCCCAGCTTGGTTTTGCAGTAGTTGCCTAGCCAGATCATCCGTGCGCTCTTTTGAGACAATCAGTTCTCTCCTGAGGGCATTAGCCTCTTGGCGAGCGGCATGTGCTTCCGCCCTAAGTATCCCCAATAATTGGGCCAGTTGGTCGGTTTCCGAGGTTTCCATAACACCCGGGTGGGTATTTGTAGAGAGGCTTTGCATTCTGTTACGCCCACCTGGACCCCACAGGGGTGTCGATCGGACCCGGACAGCTGCGGTCTCCTTCAACGTGATGCGTAGTGCAGAGATGACTGTCTGGACTGGCCCGCCTAGTCTTGTCTGCTGGACCCAAAGAAGTATTTTCCTGCAAGTGGAGACAGGGATTAACCACCTGTGGGTTTTAGTGATGGCCTCCCCCACTAATCACCTCCAATATCCCCTTAGTAACCTCACCTTATGTTCGTAAAAGATGAGCTCTCCATCCTGCGTGTCTTGCAGGGGCGCGTAGATACCAGTTACTTCACTGGTTTGAAGGCGTTGGGAGAGTTCCGGTAAGTATTGACTGTGAAGTCCCTGGCGGGATTGGTAAGTATCAAGTTCAAAGAGTCAATGTGCCCGATGTTCACTCTTGTCCCCTTCCTTCCTTAAGATGCAACTGAGTTCGTGAGAAGAAGGTCTCGTAGCTGCTGCTGGCGTTCAGTTAAGAGTCTGTGTTACCCAACGCTGTCCGGTAACTATTGCATGCGTTAACGTGTTGTTTTTCTCCCGCTTTACAGATGCGGCATATGAAAATGTGGAGAGTTATGGAATAATACCGCCGGTGGTATATCAGGTAAGTCTATGGTGGTAAGAGGTTGTATTGGTTGATTCCCTTGGCTCACCTTGTTTTTTCTTGTGTCCCCTAGGTGCCGGATTATGGCGAAGAAATGATGGACACAGTGCCGGATCGAAAGATGCTGTGAGAACTGGTGAGTATGGCGCCGTGCTGGAGCTGGTGAAGCGACACGTGCAGGACTGATGTACTTTCCAGGTCCGGAGATGAAATGGTTCCGGAATTAGGTGAGGAATTTGAAATAAGTTTGTTTTCTAACCTTGTCCTTTTCTTCTTCTTTATTCTAGGAGCTCCGGATTTGAGGCGGGCGTGGCAGAAGACTGGATGCTGGCTGCAGGCACGCGGGCATGGCAGAAGACTGGATGCTGGCTGCAGGCACGGTGAGCGTCACGCTGCTGAATGCAGAATAACGCGAAGCATGTGCTGCTGTTCGGATGTGGTTTAAATAGCCTCCAAAGTAGTTCCAGGTAAGAAGTTCCCTAGAGCCACGCCAGAGTAAAAAATAGTCCCTGTAACAAAATAGTCCCATCCAGGCCTCATGTAGGCTTGGACTCTTTTGCAGCATGGTCTGCATCAGGTAGGTAAAGTCTATGAGCCTGGCGCATATGGCGCCAGGCCTGATTTCTATGATGAGCTTGGCGCCTAAGGCGCCAGGACTCAACCCAGACAGCCCCTAGCCGGGGCTGCTGAGGTTTAAACAAATGTCTGGATGCCTGCTCCCGGAGCTGAGGGCCTTGGTCCTGAGGCCCGGGGGTAGGCATCATGACACTAGACCAGGGCGACCTAAATGGTGACAAGCAAGAGTCTTTGTGAAGGAACCACAGATAACTGGGAATTGAATGCTAAAGCAAACTAGCAGACCTACGCTGTGACACCACAGGGTTCGGGAGTTTAATCAAATGTAATAAATAAATAAATCTTCGCGCTTGCTCAGGGAAAACACAGCTGTTGTATTATCTGTCAGTAGCTGAACGAAATAGCCTCCGATGATCGAGAGGAAGGCTTTCAAGGCATTGAAAACGGCTTGAAGTTCCAGCACATTGATTTTGACTGTGAGTGAAAGGCTTAAGTCCAGACAGATGCCAGCTAGTTGTACCGCAAGATGCAGTAGCAAGATGCCATAAGACCCAGGAGTATCTAAAACCACCAGACGTTGTTCAGAAAGGAAGTGCATGCACTGATCAAGTCCTGCTCCCTGTCCTCCATGGGAAAGACCTTGGAAAAATGTCTCACAAGAACCCCTGAAAGGTTAGCCTTTGAGAAGATGCCAATGAAGACTAATTCTCCAGATTCACGGAGCAGGGTTCAGGAGACCCAGCAGTGAGGACTTTACATTTCTCCAGAAGGGTTGAGATTCTCTCCTCACCAGAGATAAATGAGGGCAAACCAGTCTATTGCTTCTTCCTGAGTTGAAAGAGAGAATGGTCAGCTTCCCTTGCCCGCCTCACTTGGAAACCTCCAAAGAAACGCAACCTGGCTTCTGAAGAACACTGGGTGCGGAAAAGGGCTTATGTGATGCTTTAGCTAACACGCCAAGAGCCTTATCCGTTTGGTGCAGGTTTTCTAATTTTGCCATTCTTCATCAGTAGATGAGTGCCCTCAAAAGAAAGGTCCATCATTTTTTCCAGGACATTAGAGACAAAGTTGGTGGCCATCGATAGGCCTGATGCCTCTTCTCTACTCCCACAGCAATACCCTGTGCGGAGGTGGCTAGATGGTCGGCAAACGCTTATAAGAGATCTTGATCAACTTGCCTCTGCCAGCTCTAGATGAATGCCTCCTGTTTATCCTTGGGAAGAAGGTTTTCATAATCTGACAGTTCCTGGCAAAGCCTCCGGTTGGCAGCTGTTAAGAGGGCCAAGCAATTAGACTGTCAGAGCTGCAAGGCCATCTTCTGAGAAACCTTGCATCCAAAGGAATGAAGAAGTTCTTGTTTTTCCCCAAAACTGAAGCTGCTGTAGTACGTGGTACAGATTTAGACTAGATAGTGCCCATGGACACCACTAAGGACAGAGTTGAAGGACGGGAGGCCAGGAAAGAGGATTCATATGGCAGAGGCTTGTATCTCCCGTCTACCTTTCTACTAACTACAGATCCTGAATGAGGCTTTTGCCAACGCTTGAGGGCTTCTGTCATGACATCTTTCGGCATCAGAATTTCCGATCTTTCTTCAGTGCAAGAGGATAACATGGCGGTCTGCACCCCAGTTTTTAGGCCGAGTACTTTAAGGCATAGAAATATCCAGGAACTCAAGCAGCCCTGCAACCTTTTCAAGATATCCTCTTGCTGAAGATGTGAATTCCTTGTCCAAAATAACCCTGGGATCCCCAAGTTGGCATCTGTCAAACGAGAATCTGATGGGAAAGAAGGAGCTGCCAGAGGAGATGGTTGCCCTGGGACAGCTGCTGTTGACCCCTACTATGAAACCACTGGGACGCAACACTGGGACAGGGAAGACCCCTCAAAGAAGCGGTCATCACCAGCAATGCTACGGTTGTGGTTAAAGAGGTGGCCATATGCACAATGGTAATGCAAAGGTCTACCTGTTCCTGTGGCTTCTAGGGATGTCATGGATATACTAAGTCCAATCCCCTTCTCCTCCGTGCCATCCTCCGCCTACGGAATAGGAACAAAGGGAAAGAGTGCACCACAGAGGAGTGGGGTGCATCTCTCTGTGTGGAGTTCTTTTCCCCAAAGGGTGAGTGTATAGGGATCCAACTAGCTTCAGTGGTGTCTCTGAAGAGCCAAAAAGGTAACTAGTGTATTGATTCCGTGCTACCTTACCACACCCGTAGTTACTTACCCTGAAGAACATGTCCTATCTGAGAGTTGAACTTACTATGACCGATCAGGATTGGTAAAGCCCAACATGGATTTCCTTCTATTGCTGTCTATCAACGTCGCTCCTGTATAGTTCTTAGACCGGTGTTGACAAAATCTTTAACCACTCTTTTTTTTCTTGGGACGGTGAAGGAAGATCGTTCCAGGTGTCCAAGGTAGGCATACGCAGTAATAAGTGTTATTAGTCTGAAGTCTTTCAAAATAAGACTAATCAGCCTCTTTTCACTCTTGCAGCCAAGCAGCTGCAGCGTCAAAGAGGCTGTTACAGGTAAGCAAACGTTTCTCTTTACTCAATTTGTGTTTTATTCCTCCTTTATACACACAGTCTCTTGCCTTTGTCATTTCTTTTCTGTATTCTTGTCTTCTTTCTGCTCGTGCTCAAGCCTCTCCTCGAGCTCTAGCCTCCTGTCTTTTTTCTTCTTCTTGCTGCTTCCTTCCTCCAGGATGACAGGAAATGCGATACAGAATACGCTGGAGCAGGGACTCTGAAAGCAGGGCTGAAAATATACAGATGTGGCAAAGAAGTTCCAGGTAAGGCCTTCTCTTTTCAGTAACCCAGAACGATTGGCACCGACTACTGCAAGGCATGGCCTTATATAAACTGCCACTCCCTGCCAGCACTAATATTTGGTCATCATTGGGCGCCGTAGGAAAGTGGTGAAGATTGGCGTGGTTATGGTGGTGGATGCGTTGTCTCCATTCACCTAGGTGTATGCTTTTGGGCCCCCATAAAACCTGTGGGGCAAAGCGCCCGAGTGCATGTAGAAGGCCTAGGAGGTTCATGAGGTGATGGCTGGTACCCCTATGGTGATGATGGCCGTGGCAGTATTCCCGCCCCCACCAAACCCCAAGAATTCTCTCCCTCAGGCTTGGGGTTTCCTTAATTCTTTTGATGGAAGATATGGATGAGATTGTGGTTTTCTATCGGGGATGTCTGTTGCTGAAATTGTTTCAGTTTGCAGCTTACAATGTGCTCCTTTTAGTAAAGGAATACTGGGTGGATTCGGAACGAGGCTGGTAACTTGAGCTTGATAGTTACAGCCCGTAGCAATGGCATTGGAATCCGAACAAACACATTAGTGTTGGAGAAATATACAACTGTTCCTATTTTGAATATGTTGCAATATATTTTCAGTGAGAAACACAAGAGGTTTTTTCTTTGTGCTTATATATGTTCACAGCAATGTAATGTTTGTCATTTGATGCTTTTGTGTTCATTTTATTTATTAAAATAATTTTTCTGAAAGTTAGTTTAACCCTATGTCACAAAAACATCATTTACGTGTCTAAAGGTTAATTTGTTTTCCACAAATTTGTATACTAGGGTCACATTCTTGTGGTACCTAGCACTGTGTCAACAAGGTATGGCCCTATAAATTGTGGCTTTAATATACATGGGCTTTGGAGATGTAGGTGCTTGGTAAAAAGCCATATTTGGATTCCCGGCTAAAAGGGTTTCCGTAGGACATCGGTGTGCATCAGCCTCTCTCTTGTAGGAGTGTGTAGCTTGTTGGACATTTTCCTTGACCTCTTTTAGGACCGTCTTCAATCGGGTATGATGAACGGATACTGCAGGAAGCGGGAAGTCTTCGAATGAGTCTAGGTTGGCAGCTTTTGGGTGTAATCACCAGAGGCAAAAAAAGTGGAGAGTATCCCATAGACACATGAAGAGAATTGCTAAATGCAAACTCTGCTGCCCATAGCACTCTTGCCCATTCTTGATCGCTCTGTGTAGAATGGCACCACAAAAACAGTTCCAGGGACTGATTGGTTATTTCAGTTTGGCAATCAGTTGGTGGGTGAGAGGCTGTGGATAGTTATAGGTCCCTTCCTAAGGAGGTACAAAAAGATATCCAGAATCTGGACACCGCACTGTGTGGATGATTGGTAGAGGGTTCTTCCTTTATTCTTCCACGTCGAAGGCCCATCCCCAGATGAGGTGGTCAGCTTTTCCATTTTTAACTCTGGGTCGAAAGGTGATGACAAAATCATATTCCGAAACAATAAGCATCCATCGCATTTGGCGTGCTGGGAGAGCTCTCGCAGATCACAGGAACTGGAGGTTATGGTGGCCGGCAGGATGCTCATGATATGCCTGGACCCAAGTAAGTAATGCCTCAATTTCTTGAAGGCAGCCTTTATTGGCATCCTTTCCAACTACGTGATTGTCTAATTTAATTTGGCTGCAGTGAACTTTTTTTTTACAAAAGCACCATTGTGTGTAGGTGATTGGCTGTGGGTCTCTTTGTGATAGGACCATCCCCACGGCCACGCTAGAGGTATCCACTTCAACTATGCAGCTCATGATTCAACATTGGGGCTGATGCAAATTTCTCCTTTAACCTTTGAAAGGCTTTTTCTGCCTATGTTGACCAACTGAACTTTTTCTCTTTCTTAAGCAGTTCGGTGGTGGGGCTATCCAATGCTCAGAAGTATGTGACAAAATGCCGGCAAAAATTTGCAAATCCCAAGAAACATTTAATTTCTTTCACTGTCATTGGGGTAGTCCATTATTGGAGAGATTCCCCTTCCTTTGTCTCAGGAGGATAGCTCAGCGGCAACATGCTTGCCTTGGAAGCAAGACATCACAGAGCAACACAGGTTCGATCCCCGGGTCTGCGCTTAGAAACCTCTGGGTATTAAGTGCGTTATAAATAACCTATCATATCCATGGTAACGCCCTTGTGAGTTAGGATAAAGACCAGGAATTTCACTTGTTGGACATGGAAACTACACTTCTCCAATTTGGCAAAAAGTCTGTATTTAAGGAGCTGGGTCGATACTGCTCTCACATGGTATACATGTTCTTTTGTTCTGCTTTGGGAAAAAAAACAGAATATCATCAATATAGACGATGGTGCATACGTCCAATAGCTCGCGCAGGATCTCATGGAACAAATATTGCACCATCACGGCTGCATTGCACAGCCAGAAAGACATCATCTGGTATTCATTGAGTCCGTACTTGGTCCAGAAAGGTTGTCGTCCGTCTGTCACCAGCCTTCCCTATTACCAGGTGATACGCTCCACGATGATCCAACTTGTTATAGATCGTAGCTTTCTTTACATGATCGAGGATAATCGATATCAGGGGAAAGGGGTACCTGTTCTTGATTGTTATTTTATTCAGCACAGGATAATCTATGCAAAGAAAAATGGCGAGGCCACAGGATAGCTGGATGGCCGAATAAACCCATTTGCAAGGCATTCCTATAGATACTCCCTCACATGCTCATCTTCTGGTTCCGTGAGTGCGTATACACAACTGCAGGGCACCTGTGTGCCTGGTACAAGATCTACGTGGCAGTCGTTTGGCCGGTGGGGGAATAAAGTATTTGCCATTACTTTGATGAAGACACATTCCTGAAATCTTGGAGAGAGACCATCAATGGATCCTAATTCTGGATTGTATGTAGCACTGTAGGCTAACAAGCAATTTTTCTGTGAATGACTCATGGATAACAGTCCTGCAAACAGCTTGATGAGGTTAACAATAGGGTGCAATGCCTCCATGAAAGTGTGGTGTAATGCCTGCCTAACCATGAATCGTGGTACATGAATCAGATCGAAGACCACAGTTTCCATGGGCCCATCTAAACATTGCAACCACAATGGCTCTGTGCAGTATCTAACCGGTCCGAATGTCAGCCGGTGCTGCCCACGGAACAAACTTCTTGTGGTCTCTCCTTAGAAACGCTTGGTACACCAAGGTTAGTGGCGTAAATCTGTTCCATATAGTTACCAGTGGATCGACAATCAATATACCCAACTGCAGCCTGGGTTCACCCAGTGGAAGATGCAAGAATTGCCTGTAAAGTTAAGTCTTTATAGTCTTTTTGTCTTTCAAGAGGAGACGCGGACTGCCCATGAAGTGGCGTGTTCATCTCAGGAACTGCCAGGCCTTTCAGGTTTCTGTAGGTGGAGGCATTGACACATCATCAGTAGCCCTCAGTGTCTTTCTGAATCATTTGGGCCGAGCTGGGCATTCTCTGATCGAATTTCCTGGACGACCACAGTACACAGAAAATTGCTGGGTGCACCTCTTTTCAACTTATTCCTTGGTCAATGGCCCTCCTACCGATCCTATGTGTATTGGTTCAGGCCCATTCTTACTTGATCTAGTAACCAGTGGTGTCATTTGGGGAGGGAGACAAATATGACAGTTTTCACCTCTGATCACCCTTTTGCTCCTGGAGATGATGCACACGTACTACCAAGTCCACGTACACAGCACTTTTGGTGGGTTTACTACTTGTGTCAGAACATCCTTAAGTTCGGGTCTTAGGCCCCGGTAAAATGTACATTTCTCTTCAAGCCACCTGTTTCTACTATTAGACACTTGAAGGTGGTGCTGTATGTAAGGAGGTCTTGAGTTTCCTGTTTTAGCCCTAACAATTCATTATCCAAGGCTTCAGCATAAGTCTTTGGGGAAAACAGTTTTTTGAACTCTTATTTAAACCGCTGATCGTTCTGCAATACTGGGTCCCGTCTCTTGCCTAAGGTACAGAACATGATGCAGCATTTCCTCCTAGATAGGAAAGCAGGAAATCCACTTTGGCGGAATATTTTGGGAAGGTGTTGGGCTTACACATGAAGTGCAATTAGCATTGGTTCTCGAAAGTGCCATTGTATAGGGAATCCCCATAAAACCCCTCAGTCGGTGCCAAAGGAAATGGTGTGCGAGTGACTATGAATAAGGGTGTGGGGGCAGGGCATGTTGCACCTGAACTACGTCCTGAGCATCAAAAATCTGAGAGTTCATCGTGCCTGTAAGACATCCAATCTTGCTGCTATCGTGTTTGTGGCATCCCTATCTACCATTATATCCTGGCATTAAGCATTTGTTTTCGCTTCAGTGGCCTGTAAATCTGTATGCAGATCCTGTAAGAGGTCTGCTAACCCTTGTCCTACAGAATGATGCATGGTGTCCAGGGAAGCCGCGTTTCATGGGCGAGTCGTTCTGTAAAGGCCTACCTGTTCCTATGGTGTCCAGGGACGTTACAAGCACAAAGTCCAATCCCCTACTCATCTGTGCCATCATCCACCCACTGATTAGAAACAGAGGGAAAGAGTGCACCACAGAGAAAATGGGTTTATTATTTTGTGTAGGGTTCTTTTCCCTAAAGGGTTAGCATGTAGGGGCCCACATATTTTCAATAGTGTCTCTGTGAATAACCAAAATGGTAATTAGGGTGTAGTTTCCATGCCACCTTCCCACCCAGTGGTTACCTAGCACTAGGACCAGTATCAGGGGGGCCCATCAGGGTTTCATCCGTCGCTTCCACAATTTATAGTTCTTAGGCCATTATTGACAAAATCTCTAACAAGTCTCTTCTTTTCTTTTGTAACGAGGCCGTAGCAGTGAAGGAAGATGCTTGCAGGGGTCCAGGTAAGCATTTGTAGAAATAAGCATTAATAGTCTGAAGCTTTGTGAAATAACACTAACCAACATTTTTTACCTCTTGCAACCAAGGAGCAGCGGTGTAAGGGAGGCTCTTCGCCAGTTGTTTTACCTAGTGTCACACCAGAAGGATGAGACGTAAGTGTATGTACCCAGAGATCCATATGCACACTAAGACCAACGGAGCCACAGCGTCGAGAAACATTTTTTATTCTCCCTTTCCACTTTCTGTCGCAGGCTCTAGCAGATCCTCCTCTTCCTCCCTTGTCCCCCCGTGTCGTCACTCGTCGTCTTCCCTTAAAGTCGTTCTAAAGGTGGCTCCCTGCAATTGCAGATACAACATCCAGGTAAGCAAACATTTCTCTTTACTCAATTTGTACTTTATTGCTCCTGTGTACTCAGTCTCTTGCCTTTGTTGTTTCTATTCTGTAATTTTGTCTTCTTTATCCTCGAGTTCTAGACTCTCCTCAAGCTCTAGCCTCTTATCTTGTATCTTTTTACTTCTTGATACTTCCTTCTTCCTGGTATGACAGGAAAGCGCTGTCAGACACGGATCTTGGACTCTGTCAGTACTTAGTTTGGTCATCCTTGGGCTATGTGGAAAAGCAGTGGGTATTTCAGTGGTGATGCTGGTGGATGCATCATCCCATTCACATAGGTGGATGTCTCTGGCCCCCCATAAACCAAGTGGGGCAAAGCATCCAAGTTGAAATAGGAAGACAGAGAGGTGGGAGAAGGTGATGGCTGGACCCCTGTGTTGTTGGTGGTGATGACATGGAACTGCTGGTTATGGAAGCAGTATCTCCCTAGACTGCATGAGCCCCTGAAATGTAACAAACAATCTATCCTCTGAAGAAGCCTGCTGTGGAGGAGGGTGACCCCAGGAAGCCTGCCACAATGGGACCCACACCAGTGTCCAGCCCCCTTGTCAGCCATAGGTTGGAAAATGCAAGTGGCGAAAAGTAGGGTGGGAGTTCAATGTGGGATGACATTCTGGTAGATGCCGACCACTGCACCTTTGGAGCGAAAAAGGGTTGAAACACTGATTAGATGTAGGCAAAGCCTCCCTCATGAGGTCCTCCTCCCTCATAACTCAAAGGCTTGCGGGCCCTGGAGCTTCCTGAATCGCAGTTGTTGTGCTTAACATAACTTTACCTGATGTGACCCCGTTTACTTTAAATTCTAACACGCTCCAGGTACCCGAGGGCTTACGGACGCACACATAACGAGGCACAAACAAACAACAAAGAATGCATTCCAGCTACCGATCCTTCTAAGTTCAATGAGTGTTTTCTCCAGCTTGGGAGGAGTCTGAGGATTAGCCCCTTTATTTTTAGCCCTTTAGGAGGGATTCTCAAGCACTAGCATGGTTTTTGTCCTGATTTAGTACTTGAATGGAGAACTTCCGGGTTGCCCCCAGAATTAGCCTCTGAACAGGGAACATCGGAACAATCTCTAGTAGGCAAAGATTCAAAGCAACCACCCCAGGAGGAAGAGACTCCAGAAAAGGAATCCCCTGGCTGAGGTACCTTGTGTTCCTTTGTCTCCAGGAAGTCATGGAGGAGGAGGCTTTGAGAAGAGCTCTTCCCACTTCTGGAGCCAACAAGTGAGGGAATCCACCAACAAAGTGTTGATATACCAGAAGCGGTTCCACCAATGCTCCCAGACCAGGCATTTCAGGCAGAGCAAGTGATTGTCTGCAGTGGGCACCTGCATCTCACAGCACAAGCCCTGCATAAAACCGTCTTTACTCAGCTTAAGTAGGGCTGTTGCAAAGAAAAGGACTGGTGGGGTGAGGCTGGGGATGGTGCCTGTAGACATGTGACTGTGTGTAATTTCTCAGGAATTATCCAATCAAATTTGCGTGATTTTTCCTGCACACATGAACTCCTAATAGTATGGAGGAAGGGGGCGGGTGGCATAGAGTATACTCTGTACTTTGTGGAGAGGGCTGAAAGAATAGATGGGATAGTTCCATGCAGTATAGGGCTTTTCACTGGTTGACCATCGATGCAGAAGATGTAATAAACTGTCAACGTTTGAGGTAATTGTGAAAGAGGGCCCTGACATCGCGATTGTAAGGAAGGGTAAGGCAATCAGGTAAGAACGAAATGAGATGGAAAAGGGGACGATGAGCTGGAGGCTGGGAGTGATATCCAGTGATGAATTGCGGAGAGAACAGGTGGTGATGCAAGAGGAAAGGCTGAGGGTAAAAGAGAGGAAGGAGAATAAGAGCTAAGTGTCACGAGCCAAGGAACTGCTTCTAATTATTTCTTTAAGGAAATAAACTAGCTCAGAATGATATGATCTGGGATGGGGACAGGCTTCCACTACTGTCACTCTGCGGGCATCGTATTATGCATCTGACTAAACAAGTCTATCCATTCCCCAAAATTGTTTTTCATGTTTCTAGGGCACTTTCCGAATCTTTGATGTTAAGAGAAGGATCAAGAT
Source organism: Ambystoma mexicanum (assembly GCF_040938575.1). NCBI lineage: Eukaryota > Metazoa > Chordata > Amphibia > Caudata > Ambystomatidae > Ambystoma > Ambystoma mexicanum. The sequence continues at coordinate 344,224,896 of NC_090935.1, read as the reverse complement.
GTAGGAAGCATGGAAAAAACATTTACCAGCTTCTTTTTCCTAATCCATACAGTGGCCCCTATGACCGCTAGGAGTTCTAGGACTGTCAGGTTGGTCTAATCATTATTCGGACAGGTGGTTGGGAATGGCTTAGTCAAGTGGCCACCTCTCTGGTTTGCACTGGGAACATATTCTTCTTTACTACTCTTAATGTCACAAACCTTTTAAGTGGCCATCCCTTTGTCTCCATGCCGCTTTGCTAAGTTTCCATTGCATTGTACAATCACAGAAGGGGAAATAAATATGGAGAAATGTTCTTTTTCAGGTCTCTGAGCAATGGTAGAAAGTAAGGCGACTCATGCAAAAAGGGTGGGATGGGTACATCGGAAGGCAGGTGGTGTAATAAAACGCAAGAAGAGGTAGTGCAAGGGGTTCAAATGTGTGGGCCTAAAGGGTGAACCTGGCTGGGGGGTCCTGCAATAGCTGTGGAGGCTGCAGGAAGAGGAAGGGTTCTGGCCGCCGGTATATGCAATGCTGCTCCTCAAGGGCCCATGTGTAGAAGTCAAAGGGAGTTGTATATAGAGGGGTTCCTAGCTGAGCCAGGAAACATCCCTGTTTGGGTTTCAGTGATCTAGGATGACTAACTCCCAAAATGAAACCTTAAGATGAGTGGCTGTGCTAGGCCGCATCTGTTCAAGAGTTCCCATGGACACAGGATCAGCCTGTCTGGCAATAATCTCGATCCCTGTAGTTGGAGGCAGGTGCAGACGATACAGTGAAGGCAAACTGGGTTAGCCTAATAGGAGAGACAAGGGGCCAACTCTAGCGCCTAAGTGAGAGAGAGTGGTACACTCAAAGGGACAACGGCAGGAAGGTTAATGAATGTAGCGGAATGAGAGAAGGGAAAGGAGAGGGGAGAACTGTGGCAGAGTGGGAGGAAAGAAAAAAGAACGCTGAGCAAAAGAAAAGGAAGGGGAACATGGGCACTGTGAAGAGAGGGAGAGAAGGAAGCAGAGTGAAGAAAGAGGAAGGGAGAACGTGGAGTGGAGGAATGAAGAAGAGAAGGAAGGAGTGGGAGGAACCAAGAAGCGAGGCAAGATGAGCAGTGGAAGGGAGGGGGGCTGCAGGCCAGGGGAGGAGAGGGGAAAATGAACCATGAGAGAAGTGAGTAAAAGGAAAATTGAGAGGGAAAACAGTGAAGTAGACAAGGAGAGAAGTGGGATTCAAAACAAAGGAGGACACGAGGACAAGAAAGTGAAGGGACAAGAATGGAGGAAGAGAAAGGAATACAGAGGGATATTGCAAAAAATATAGGAGTGAAACAAGTACAGAGCCATACCCGAAACAAGGAAGATGAGGGATAAAGTTGTGGAGGAAGGACAAGACAAAGCAAAGACGGAGGAAAAATAAAAGCAGGAGCAAAAAGGGAGAAAGAAGTTTGTAGAAGCAAAAGGATGGAGAGCTGGAGTACCAGAAGGACAGCAGAAAGAATAGAAAGGGATGGTGAGGTGAGGGAAAACAAGAGGAGTTGGAGAAACTAAAGTAGAACTCAATGGAAAGAGGAACAAAAAGGACGATAACTTAGAAGATAGGCAAGAGAACGAGGGAAGGAAAGAAACTTTTACAGAAAGGTAGAAGACATCAAACGCACACCCCGTGAAGAAAGGGAAGGTGATGAAACGAGGGGAACCAAAGAAGAACCCTCTGTGGGAGAAAAGATTATTGGAACAGGAGGGAAAAGGAATGAAAACTGAGACCCAGAATGCTCCATGTTCAAAAGACTGAGGAAGAAAGTGACTAGAATATGAAGAGTTTGAAAGGAAAAGCATCCTGGAGAATGAAGAGGGGTCTAAACCTAAAGGAACAATATATAATACAAAGATGACAAGAGGTGAGAGTATCTGGTCCAAATGAGGAAGGAGAGAGAAACGACAGAGGTTCAGACCCACCAGTAGAGGTCTGCAACCTCCAGATTATTTGCTCTACAACTCCCAGCAACCTAAGCCAACATAGTTAATGGTGAGGGATTGTGACAGCTGCATTCCAAAATATCTGCTGGGTTGCAGGCTGCAGGTCCCTGCCCTTAGAGAAAGGAGTATAGCAAACGCTTTGGCCAAGGAAGAGGCAGAGCAAGAGAGGAATGAAGGTGAGGGCAAGGCCTTACACCTACAAGAAGACAAGCTATAATGGCTTTGTCTGCTGTGCATGGACAACAACTTGTGTAGACTGACCAGGTGGATTGGACTAGGTACTAAATAACGAAGGCAGCAAATCAGAGGTGTGAGCAGGCAAACAGCCAGGAGAGACTGTATCATGGTGTGAAAACACTCAAAACCATGAGAAGCTGACAACCATCCTGAAAAAACAAATCATCACACACTAGAGTCTTGTTGTATGTGTCATTTGAAACACTGTGTTACAATTGCCAACACTAAATTCTCCAAAATCAGGTCAATGGCTGCACTAGAGAAAGTCAATAATAAGCCTACCCACGGCCTCCCACGGTGTACATGTCCATTTTGCCACTGATTGCCTCCACATCAGCATCAATTAAGACAAGGAAATGTTTTGCACATGGGACTAGCCAGCAGTCTCATGCAATCACTCCCGTCTCCTACTCTGATCCGGATGATCTTTGACATAGTGATCTCCACAGGGCTGTTACGTTGATACTCAGCATCTCTCGACTTTTATTTTGGGACACATTCTTTTGTCTTCTGAATGTTTACTCAACTTACTGAGAATGCCTGAGGTGGGGTGTTGGGAGGACTTAGAAGTGAGAGGACAATTAGGGGTAGATGCCTGTATCTCTAATGACTGGGCTTCAAACCCTCCTGTTCAATAGATTTGGAGAGTGTAAGCACATATACTTCTTATGTATATCCTCCAACTGCTCTGATTTTGATAATGACCACCCAATTGTAAGAAGAGGGCACTCGAATGGCCCCACCCATCTATATCTATATAAATAAAATGTAAATGTTAGTTTGTTCAAAATCTTAAATCTCTGAAAGTTCTTCACCGATTGCTTTGAAATTTTGACACAACATTGCATCCGAATCGGCGCGTGTTTTCATATACCTACTATACATAGATGTCACACCTGTGACAGGTAAAACATGCTTTTTCTGAAAAACAGCGACATCTGTTGGACGTAAAAGCAACCCACGTTATACTAAACATTTTACTGCAAACCAGCACCATCTGTTGGACATAAAAGCAACACACGCTGGCTCAAATACGTGCCGAGGAAGCAGCAGAGCGACGTGCAGCCAGACTTTAGGATGCACGGTTGCGAGCACAGCGATCGTGTTCTGCAGTTTCAGATCTGCTTCGAACAAAGACGTCAACGGAAACAGCAGATCAGCATCAAACACGACTATGTGCTCAGCTATCACGCGATTACAATCGCCTTGCATTCCGGTACAACCCAGCTGATGATTATAGTTTGAGCCGCCATGTTCTCATCGGCACCATGACTGAAGTGTGTCCTTATTGGAAGGCTGTGAAATTTAATGGAGAAACGAAAGTAATGTGTTGCGCCACCGTGAAAATTAAACTGCCTCAACTTGGAGAACCACCAGAGCCATTAAAAACTACCCACAAGCATTGTGAAATTAAACATATTACAAACGTGCACTCTTTTCTTTCTTTTCCATTTCACTAGACTGAGCCACAGCAACGCGTGGCCGGGGACAGCTAGTAAAAGATAAATGTGTCAGCCAAGTAGCAACATGGTTCCCTCCTCCCTTTCACTACTACAAATACCAGGAATGTCTGGTGTTCAACCTAGCAAGAACACAGCCTACAATGTTCCTAACAACCTTTGTGACCCCCTTCAATTTGGTTTCCGAAGAAAGTACTCCACTGAAATGGCACTTCCCCAGCTGTCTTGCTACTTTCCCTGGCTTCCTGGACATAGTCCTGGAATGTAAGTGCCAGACATCTCATTTGCCACCTCTTGGAATAAAAGCATTGCGCTGGAAAAGCAGTTGTTTAGCAGTGTGCACATTGATTCTGTGTCTCCCATGTTCCTGTATCAGTCATTTTTTCATCTCCATTGGGGTAAGGAGGGGTCTGGAGAGAAAACACCCCTGGCTAGCTCGCGAAGCACTGGAAAAGCAGTTTGGGAGCAGAGAAGACGGATTCTGTGAGTTTGGCTGGGAGTCGGAAATCACTGCAAGACAATTAAGGTAACCACTGTCAGTTGAACACCCTAGCAGCAGTATGAGCAGTTGGGCAAGGAAACTGCATTCATTTGAAAACAATCACTTAGTGCATTATCTGATAAACTGTCTTCTTCTTGCCGCAGCTGAGTGAATGGTTTGACTGCAGCAAGGCATTAGCCCCTCCCTTCAGCTCTGCATCGATGTAAGAGCTAGAGTGTCCCCAAACATTCTTGCAAACCGCTTGTCCTTAACTGCACCCAAGGGAGAGAGACGATGAGGACAGATGAAACCCAGGGGTCAGAATCAATTTTCGACATCAAAGAGTGCAGCCTCTCTCTATTGCTACATTGTTATATATTGCAAAATACTGCACAAAGAGTGGGTGATTAGAAACTGGGTGGGAACTGAGCAATTAACATCACCACTCTGTTCTTCTACTCCTGTGACTATTATCAGTGTTTATAATTGCGGGCCTGTTGCGAGGGAAAGTGAAGGACACTAAAGAGTTACAGGATGGAGTTGGACAAGAGGAAGAAGAGGAAAATGCCTACTCAGCTACCGCACAGCAAAAGTACTCTACCTGATAGATATCAAATTCCGGGACAACGAAGTAGTAATATGCAGCAGAGATCAATACAGCAACAAATCCATATGTCACCTAAAGGGCTCCCAGGTCAAAAAGGAAATGCTCAAGGAAGCAATTCCTGAACTTGTTAAGGGACTAGGGAAACTGAAAGACAGTCATACGCCTACACATCAATGAGCAAGTCAGGCCGGTCCTGCAACATCAAAGACGAGTAGGGTTCCACCTGCAGGAAGCTATATGGTGTCCAGTTAAAGGATGAAATACCAAAGGATCGAATGCCAAAGGGTCGACGCAATTTGACCTAAAACAAAAGGGCCGAATTTTTATTTTTTTTAAATACATATTTTTGGGGGTTTTCGTTTTGTCAAAAAAAGTGGTTTTTACCAAAAAAACAGGGGTTTGGGGGACCCCTTTGGTTTTAGGTCCTTTTGATTCGCCCTTTTGGCATTCGATCCTATGTTTTCGATCCTTTGACTTATAACCAAGCTATATCACGAGAACTGCAACAGATATTGCACAATGAAATTATAGAGGCCGCGGCAGAGGCCACGCAGTAGATCTCGCCCCTAGTCGTGGTGCCCAAGGAAAGAAACACACTTCAGCTCTGTGTCGACATGAGGGTGGCGAACACCACTATTGAAAGAGAACGACACCCAGGCCTGAAAATGTAGGACATGATTGTGAACCTGAACTGTGCCACAACATTTTCAAAACTAGACCTCAACCAGGGGTACCAGCAGCTGGAACAACACCCCAACTGCAAGGGGATAACAATGTTTGCCACTCGTGATGGCCTTTTATCGATACAAGCGGCTGAACTTTGGAATATCTTCGGCCGCAGAGATCTTTCAGTAGACCAATAGACACCTGCTCCTCCCGGTCAAGCTAGCTTCAACTACTCCGACGACATCGTAGTGTACGGCACAACCCGAGAGGTAAGACCAGGCACTCAGGAGCGTGTCCACCATCTTGAAAGAGGCAGGGCAGACCCTGTACTATGAGTAATGCAATATCAGCAAGGACAAATTGAGATTTTATGGCCACATTTTATCAGGAAAAGGGATGCAACCTGACCCGGACAAAGTGTGCGCCATTAATGAACTGCAAGAACCCACTCACGTGGGAAACTCGGATCCTTTCTGGGGATAGCTGGGTACTGTGCCGGATACCTGCAGAGATACGCTGTCACCACCAAGCTGTTGAGACTTGAAGAAAGACGAGTCATTCTGATGGTTCCACGACTGCCAGAAAGCGTTTGACACAATCAAGTCGGAGTTAGCAAGTGCCACACACCTGTCATATTTCAACCCCCTGTGGCACACGGAACTAGTACTCGATGCCGGCCCGGTGGGTCTAGGGGCCATCCTGGCTCAACGGGAGAGACCGGAGACACAATAAGCTGTTTTGTGGCATACGCAAGCAGATCCCTAACCCCAACAGAGAGCGCATACTCCCAGGCGGAGAAAGAGAGCCTGCCGCAGTGTGAGCCTTCAAATACTTCCATCACTTTGTGATCAAGAAGAGGTTCACCCTTGTGACAGATCATCAAGCTCTAGTGTCATTAATTGGGAATCCAAGAACCAAGATGCCACCCAGGATCGAGAGATTAGGCATTCGCCTCCAAGAATCCGATTACACCATCATGCACAAACCTGGGGAGACATCAACCCGGCTGACTATGTCGAGACACCCAGCGACAGAAACTGTGCCGCTGAGGGAAGGTGATACAGAATATCTGTATTATGTGATGGAAAAGGCCCTGCCACCCGCTATCACCAACGAGGACCTGGCCAGAGCAACACAGGCTGACCAGTCCACCAGGTGGACCAAATAACTCTCCACCTCCAACAAATGGAGAGACTACAAAAAACTGTTGCGTCATCAGGAAGGGGTTAACAGACGGGAGATGGAACGCATGGCAAAGATTAGTTCAGAACTGGCAGTTTCGCTGATAAGAGGATGCCACATCGTCATCCCAGGGGGGAGTTGGTGAAGCTAGCACACAAGGGTCAAAAGGGCGTAGAAGCATCAAAGAGCCAATTCCGACAAGATCGGAATGGTTTCCACTCATTGACACAATGGTGGAAGATGTAATAAGGAGCTGCCTACCATGTCAATGTGCAACGAGAAATGACCCGCCACTCCCCATGCAACCGACACAGATACCCGAGAAGGTGTGGCAAGGAGTCGCAATGGAATTTTACTGATGACTTGAACCTGGCAACTACTTACTAGTAATAGTGGACGACTTCTCCAGGTTCCACATCACCAAGCACACCTCATCCACATAGTTTTGCCAAGATGCTGGGGTCATAGATGAGGTATTCAGTGAGTGGGGCATCCCAGACTCAGTCAAGGTGGACAATGGGTCACCCTTCAATGGACAGAGATTTTACAAGTTTGCAAAAAATATGGGGTTCACCCACAAGGAGAGAAAGGAGGAGAGAAAGGGCCCAAGTTTAACCTGGCATGGTTGGTCCAAGAGGAAAGAGGATAGTCACGCCAGAGCATGATCTGTGATGCACAGGGCATCTCGGAGGCGGGTGATCAGGATGTTGTGGTTCACTGTGTCAAAAGCAGATGAGAGGTCAAGGAGAATGAGGACACAGGGAGAGTTAGTGTCAAGGTTAGAGAGCAAATCTTCATGGGTGTTCAGGAAAGCAGTTTCCGTGCCTCTGACTGCTCTGAAGCCACAGTGTTGGTCATGGAGACAACCAACAACTTCAGTGTGGTGGGATAGCTGGGAGATAGCCAATTCCTCAGGAAAGGATTGATAGAGATTGGGCGATAGTTTGCCAGATTGGAAGAGTCACCAGAAGTATTTTTAGAATTTTAGAAGGGGGTGCACAAGGGACTGCTTGAGGGGAGAGGGGAAGACTCCAGTGGCGAAAGAGTGGTTTCAGGGATCGGCCAAGGCTGGAGCGAGAGAGTAAATGTTGACCTTAATGGTTCTGGAGTGCCAGGGTCACACCTGTTAACCAAAAATTGCACTTGCTGAACAACAATAAGATCAAGTCAACGGTCTGGAAGCAAGAATTAGGTTTACTGGACTGTGTGCCCATTGTGGCACTAAGGTTTGTTTTGGCTCTAACCTCTTTCAGCAGTCTATTGGATTGGAGGAACCTTTCGTTTTACATATGGCTTTTGGTGCCTATGAGGGATTGCTTGTATGAAGACTTGGCTAGTATTCTGCACTCTTACTCACATGGTGACGTGATGAACTTCAGAAAAAGATCTGACGGTATCCTAAATAGTCATCAGCTGGAGACCTTATGAGTTATCCGAACAACGTGAAGAAGCTGCTGTTAAGGAATGACTGAATATTAATCATCAATAGGATGAGACAGTATAAACTTGACCACGGTTTATCACCACTCGACAAGCCTCGTGGATCTATTCTGAAATTATGGGCAAAGATTCCCAAATTCCCGCTGGTCCATACAGTTCCTAAGATACAGATTAAATGTACTCCCTACGGGTGATTAGAACTGGGAATAGGGAGCTACAAATTGGTTGTGCTCTGTGTAACAAGAAAGGGGTGTTACAAAATAGAGAACATATTGTGCTGAACTGCCCGGCATTGAGCAGAACTAAAACTGTATGGCTAAGTCACTTTATACATAATTTTGAATTGCTTAATGCCTTTGTTAGAATCTCAAGTGGTGAAGAGAACATGGCCACAAGTGCCATTTTGAAAATCTTGCAGAAGGCTGGAATCACAAAATTGAGGGGGTAATTGACATAGGATATCCTTGCTATAAAGTTCTACAAGAATGAATACATTTATTTCTAGGCCCCTTCTTGATTTTCAACTCGTTTAATTGCCACTAATGTGTTTTCTGTTGCTTAGGCTTCTCCTATGCCACTACTCCCAGCCCAGAAGCAGTTCTACAAGATTCAGTCCTTTGCCTCCTCTTTTTCACAATTTAAAAATCCTTGCTCTGCATAATAATCTGCTAATTTGCCTTCTGCTACCAGATATTCGCTGAGGACAGCCAAATCCTTTTATTCTCATCATTCCTCTCACCCAGTTATCCACTTATAATTCCAAGTATCTTTTCCTAATATATCAGTCAGTCAAAGAACTTTATTTGGAAAATATCCATCAAAGTAAATGCATATAAATAACACCAGAGCACAACAAGGTATAAAAGACAAAAGTGTTAGTAAAAACATTTTAAAAACTACAATAATATCCAGAAGAGATGCAAATATTGGGTCACACCGATATTAAAAGAAATAAAATCCAATTATGCCACAAATTCATCAGATCATTTCTTAGTTTAAGAGCATGTTGTACACATGCGAGTAGTGTCTAGGTTCTTAATGGTGCGTCAGCCATCCATAGGCAGTCTAATGCAGTTCTACATTGCCTTAGACCTATTTATAGGCGCACTTACATTAAGAGAATCTCCCTTGTTGAAGTCCATCAGAGAGTTATTTGGACCGTTGCAATGCAGCATTAAAGTCACCTCCAATAATGACCCAATATGTGCCGACCTGCTCTATGTCCGCCATTCCTTCCATTACCCTCTACGTTGTTAGATATGTGGTCCATCTCAGATGACCTACTTAAGTTGCCAATAGACGAGGGAATGTTTGGCTCTACATTAAGAGTAACAGGCATGGTTACAGGACTATCAACATGAGCACTGAGAGTCAATCTATTTCCTCGGTTGTAGTTAATATGTCACAATGCATTTGGGTTATCATACATCACTGGATAACAATATGCTTCCTAATGATAACCTTCCTCAACATTCTTAATACTGAACCAGTCTCTCCTCTCGTATTTCAATGCAATCTGACCTCGAAGGGCAAAGATAAAGAGTGAGTAGTTTGTTTTGGTGATTTGTGTTGAGGCTTTAATGAGGCAAACAGGTCTTATAGTGGAAAAATAGACCAGAACTGAGAGAAAGAGAATATCCTGTATTGTTGAAAATTCTGCTGTGCACAAGATAAAGTGGTAAGCTGTGTCTCACTATACTTAATGTTACAGAAACAATATTAAATAGCGCAGCCGCAGATTGAAACATACATAGACCTTTAACAATGTATATCATTTTCAATCACCGATCTGCTTTAAACGTAGTCTTTGGAAAGTACCTCTGAGAGTAAGGTAGCCATGTGCAAGATTTGCATAGGACTGTGCAAGCCTCCAGTGTCCATCTCCATAGATTATTCTAGTGAGAGCTACACACCGGATCAATTCCTTGTTTGCTTCAAGAATCTAAAGGCAATATCAACAGAAAGTATTACGCATCTTTGGAAAATGAATCCATGGAAAATATGAAGGCATAATGTAAACATGTGAACATAATGTAGGTCTTTGGGCAAACTGCAATGAACATATCCATACAGTTCTCATTTGTGGTTGAATACATCATTCAGGAGCATCATGTTATCAAGGGGAAATCATTTCCAGTTTCAATCTACTAGCCAGGCATACAGTCATTTGCCCCCTCATTTCTCCACAAACACACCACACAAAATGTCTTACGCATCAAGAGTCAATTAGAATTAGCTAATGGCGGAACAGATTTTGAGGCCTGATATCATGTAGCATTGCACGTGCTCCCAATTATTGTGGATGCATGTGCTTACAAAAAGTATAGTTTATTTTACAATATGTTTGATTCAGACGTTTGACACCCATAAATGTGCTGCGCATTTGGAATGTGGTCTTTAATTCTGCCATTCATCTTTTTCACTTGCTTTTGCCCCATTCCTACATTTCTCCACCTCTCCCATCCCTCTGTTGGCTTTCGTTACTTGCCCTCCTCCAGTTCAGTTTCCTGTGCATTGTTTTTAAACATGGAACAGCTCAGCTTTCTCATTTCTTTTTTTTATTTATTTAATTTGTTTTAGTTGGAATTACAACTTTTTAAATATTAAAAACATTTCAAATAAAAACTTTGCAAAATAATAAACTAATATAGATACACAGTACATATTTCTCAAGAGCATTACCATCACAAATTTTTCTTTTACAAGGTAAAAACTCATTCATTCTTTACTATTTACTATACATTTTGTTACTTCTCTGGTTGGCTGTCATGATGTTCATGCTTCAGACTGCACATCAATTTTACAAGCTTAGTTTTTGAAGAAAGTTAATTTTATCAATACTTAGAGAGACGTATTGAGCATTCAGAATCATAAGCCAAATTGCGGTAGGCATTAGGGATGCGATAATCGCAAAAACATTTATGAAAAATAAAATGCATTTCCTTAAGCTAGAAAGCACATGGCAATGCACCAATATATGTTCTAAAGTTTCCACCTGTGCCTCTAGATTGCAGAATCTGCAAGCGGTTATAAGGTCGCTCTCTTTAGACCTCATTGCTATTAGAGCTCTTGTCGGCCAGAGACTGAAGGGAACCCTCATTATTTGCATGCAACATATTGGATCAGGAAATCTTTGTAAATAATTTGGGATTTGATTGATCATTTTTGGAGTAAATATCCCAGATTTAAAGATTTTGTACTGCTTACATTTTATCTCTGTGTCGGCCCAATCATTATACCAAAACGTTTGCTTGGCACGGTCAGGATTCAATATCAATCTAGATTTATCTATGCCAGCTTTCTCCAAATTTACTATGCAATTGTCTTTCCATTTATTGATCATATCGTTAGATTTGCTATCGATGGCGTGTGAAATGAATGATAGAACAGTTGATCTTAAAGTGTCTTTCCAGCATACAACTGCCTTTAATGAAGTCAGACCTAACTCAAAGCGGATAACTGCATTGGAAAACTGTTAGGCAAGGGTAGTATTGTTTTCCAAAATAAGCCTTCTAGATATTCCCAGTATGGCTGGTTTTCCGGGAATTTGGATTGAGCACCATATGTTAATGAAGGAATTACTTACACTTATAAAATGTCAAAAGGAGTATGCAGGAGAACTTGCCATATTTATGATGAACCACTTTTGCTTGTGAGCACAGAGATTGCAATTTGTATTTCATCTCGGCCGTATAGGATGCATCAGATTTATTATCATTTATGTTTAAACCTAGCTATTTGTATTCATGTAAGCTTATTAATGAGGTTGTACTGATAGACCATACAAAACTTGATTTTCTATTTTTCACTTTGGTGGGTTAGAATTTTAGAATGTAAGGGGGTAGGGGTTTGATATACTAATATAAGGTCATCAGCATAGAGCAGCCATGCTATTGGATGCATGCTCATTCTAGGTGGAAAAGTCCTCACTGAAGCAAGGTGTTTGTTTAATTTCTACATCAAAGACATTCACAAAGTGGATGCAAGAATGCAACCTTGCTTAAGTCCACGAGAAGTGCCGATATGACGGGATAACAGAACTTTGCTCTTTAACTTCACTGGAATGGTTGTTTCAGAATAGAACTGATTTAACAGATTCAATATGTAGGGGGGGGGGGGGAACCAGCTATTCTCAGTTTCTTCCATAGTAAAGTGTGAGAGATTGAATCAAACGCTTGTTTGAAGTCTATAAATGCGATATATAATGGTTGTTTATTTACTATGAGCAGATTGGGAGCTGTGCCCAATCCATTAAGGAAACCAGATTGATAAGGGTCTAGTATGTTATTTGTCTTTAGCCATTTGGTTAAGCCTCCAAGTGGTAGTCTCGGGAACATTTTCCCTGGCATATCTAGAAGTGCAAATGGTCTATAATTAGTTGGCTTGGTCCAATCTTCCCTTTTTAAAAATAGGAATCAATATCCATGAAGATGGTATGGCACCTGTTCATGCTATGTTTTGTAATATCACATGCAATATTTGGGACCATTGATCCGGATGTGCTTTTATGGTTGCATTAGATACCCCATCGGTTCCTGGTATTCTCAACGAGCTTAGTTTTTTGATTTGCATATAATTGTCTAAAATATACATTTCTAAATTAGCTGCATAATTGCTGCTTTGTTGGTGGGCAAAGTGGGGTACATAGGGATCCGCAAATAGAGCGGTGAAATGATTAACCCATTCTTGCTTGCCTATTGCGTTCAATAGAAGCAAAGCTGTTCCTGTTTTTGCGCCTTCTTTAAGAAGATTCCAGGGAGGCCACCAGGGGGCACGCAGGTGATGGCAGCCTGAGCGTTGCACTTCCGTCGACGCAGGCCGTTGAAGGGGATTGAGCCCCCCCCGGACTCCCCCAGTGGCAACGCAGTGTCGGATCGGTTGCTGGACCCCCCCCCCGAGTCGCCTTTGCTCGAAAGAGCGGACTTCGGGGGCAACGGGAAGTCGGAGAACGGGCTTCACGGCCCAAGGTGACAGAGCGAAGGGAGGGCCTGGAAGGGCGATCCCCGCGGCCGCGGACCCGCAAGCGTGGGTGTTGCCCGGCAGGGCGGGGCACTCTCATCGGAGTGTTGGGCCCACACGGAGAGCCCTTCGCCCGCCACCGCGGGAAGACACGGAGACCTGGGACATCGGTCCCGAAGCAGGACGAGAACGCGCCTCCGGGCGGGCCCGTGAGCGGACAGAAGCACCGCGGACGGGGCTCCCATAGCGGTAGAGCCTGGGCACGTGTCCCACAAACCCCCCCGGTGAGGAGAACTGGCTGCGGCGGGACCGGAGACGAGGCGACGCCCGGGGCGGGAGGGTGGCCCTCTACCCCCCCCCCCAGTGAAAGGCCCACGGGCCTCTCGAGGCCTGTGCCCGAGGAGGAGACAGACGACGGCGAGAAACCGAGGAGCAACGCCGCCAAGCCAACAGAATCAACTGGCGCTCACATCTGGCAGGTGGAGGCCCCTGCGTTAGTTCGCAGGGCGTGTGCCCGCCTGCAGTCCCCCAGGATTTAACAGGACAAGGAGATAGACCCGGGTGTGAGGATCCCATCCAGTCCTGGTGGGGCGTGTGCCCGCTTGAAGGTCCCCTCCCGCCGTACGGGCCCATCTGCGGGTCGTACTCTGGCTCCCGTCACTTGGCCCCGGGGGGCATTCCCTTTGGCCCTGAGCCAGTGGTGGTCAACAAAGCAGATACGTGAAATGCCCGTATGAACTGGCGGGAGACCCTGCAAACCTTTCGATACGAGGGGGCTGGTGACAACAACGAGGACCCTATAAACCACGGGAGCATGGCCCGTTCGGAAGCCCCGACTCTTTCCTCAGCAGCCATGGAGAGGGGATTTGCAACCATACACCAGGAGATCCGGGATATGCGATCAGAAATTGCACAGAAACTGGAAAAAGTGGACAAGATGGAAGACAGACTCTTGCAGGTGCAGACCAATCAGTCGAACTCAGCTATGCAGGAGGTGCTAATGGATATGCGGCTGGCGGCCCTGGAAAAGAGGGACGAAGAAAAGGCCAGACAAATGGACGACTACGAAAATAGGGAAAGGAGGAACAATCTTAGACTTTTTGGGGTTCCCGAGGTGGAGGGGGAAACGGAGAGAGACTTAATCTGTGTAGTGCGAGACATAATCACCCTCCTTTTCGCTGAAGAGATGACCACGGAGCTGACATTTGATCATGTGCACAGAGCGGGCGGAAGGGCGGGGGGGCCCCCGCTCGATCCTCGCACGATTTCACTATTATACAGATAAGGCAAAGGTCTTGGAGGAGGCAAGGAAAGTGGGGGTGATTTCCTACAACAACGCAGAGATCTCAATATTTCAAGACCTCTCCGTCTACACCTTGGCGAAGCGGAGAATGTGCCGCCCCCTCACGCAACTGTTGAAGGATAAAAGGGTGCACTACAGATGGGGGTACCCATTCTCCTTGACCTTCGAATACATCGGCCAACGGACATCGTCAATCACAGATGAGGACATAAAAGGGGCCATTCAGGATTACGTGACGGAGCCTACCCCCAGAAGAGGGCCGGTGGGCCCGGCTGCGATTGGGGAGGGACCCTCGGACCGCCCTGGGTCCAGGAGGAGGAAAACCGGCTCTAGAAAATACAGGAAGCTAAATACCCCACTGTCTGTGAGGGAGGGGGAGCGCAAGGACTCAGAGGACTGTGGATCGGGGTGACTCGTCCACTTGAGGGGCGGGATCCGACGCAATGATGGTCCGGATGAATAAAGATTCCCCCAGAGCAGCAAGTAAGATGGGGGCGACGGTGGGGAAGAAACAGAGGGGGGCTCATAACAAAGAGCTTGGATACGAGTGCCCGATCGGGAAGGGCAGTCTGGTGGTCCGGCCTAATGCCAGGAATGGCGGAACTAATTGGCTGGACGCCAGGGAGGGGGGAGGGGTTGACGAAGTTAGTTGGGGGTTTATTGTTGGGGCAGGGGTTTGGGGAAGGTCCAAATAATGTCCAAACAGTGAGACTAAGGGAGCGAAAAGGGAATAGTGATGCTAAGCAGGTGCCCAAAAGATCTAGATTATGGCTGATAGCCAACCGGCCCTGGGAGTGGGCACCCTGAATATGCAGGGCTTGAACACCCCCACCAAGAGGTCCCTGGTTTGACGAGAATTCGGGAGGGCAAAGTTAGACCTGCTGTTTTTGCAAGAGACACACTGGGCGCGGGGGAAGGAACCCAAAATGAGAGGGGGGGCATAGGGGAGGTTTTCCATGCATCCCACAAGGGGAAGAAAAGAGGGGTGGCTATCCTGGTCGCCAGGGGTGTCCGCTTCACTAGCGAAGCCACCCTGCAGGAACCTGAGGGTCGTTTTCTATTGCATCTATGAGGATGGCGGTGCGCAGGGCCAGCAGATGCAAAATATTACTGAGCTCTAATTTAAGGAGCTGTATACACGGGTGAGGGGACAACCATGGTGAAAGTTTGCCACCAGAGTCTAATCTTAAAGCTGCAAGAAGGCCAGCCATGGGTCTCCCTTTAGATGGTTTTATTGCGGGTACCCAGCATACTTCATATTTGGCCCATATGGGCTGGGTGGTAATCCATGTTCTCTGAAGAAGAATGAGATCATACAAATCTAGAGGATGAGCTCTATTGGATGCATAAGATGTGAGAAGCCTCTGGTGTTCCATAGCACCATTCTCATTGTGTGAAGCAAAGGGTTAGTCACTATTCATTATGTTTGCGATTAGTTTTTTTGACAGCTTTTTGGAGCCATGACCATTTTGTTTCTTTAGAAGATTGGGGATCGTATTCAGAATAGACTTCTCTTTTAAGCTGACCTGTAGATCCTTGGCAGTTAACAAGTAGAAGCTTGTTTTCTTGATCAGACTGTGAGGACGCTTTCTCAGTAGTTTGCTCCCTCATATTTTTGTTGTCATATCTTGTACTTTAAATATAAGATTAAATCCTTTTTTATATAATCTATCTTTTTCATTCAAAATGATTCGTTTCACAATTTGTGAAGGAACTAATAGAGTTACTGTATCCATCATTCTACTCTTGTTGATGTAAAGGGATTCAAGTCCTGTGTTTGGATTGATTTTAGATTAGTAATTTTTCTAAAGAGGGCCAATATCGTTGTTCGATTGGAATAAGAATCTCTAGTACATCTATCTTATTGTTAGAATTAGTGTATCAGATAATTTTAAGGTGATATCACCATTCTTTAGCTTGTCTTGATGAGGGGATATAGCTATGGTTGTAGCTGCGTGGTCAGTATGTCTGTGTTCCCTATTAGGATATTTCGTGGAATGGAGTGCTTTTAACTGGATATTATCGCACTTGTTTTTAGGAAAGTTCGAACTTCTTTGTTCTAATGTAAAAAAGGGGCATTTTCCGTGCTCGGATTATACATGAGTGATTTCGTTATATATCAGCAGAGATGTCATGTTTGGGAGTATGTACATCTCTAACTTTGGGTAAGGAAGTGATTGAGTAAGTTGAATAATTCATCAAATCACTTGCCTCTTGTTCCTGTAATATAGGTGTCTTCAAGGAAAAAGTGGCGTTGATGCCAGATGAGATTTTAGTAGCTAGGTCCTGGGTTCCCTGTTCAGATATTGTAATGGGAACAATTTTGTCACAGGATTTGCGGGACGAGAGTGGAGGAGGGGTAGTTAAACCATTGATGAATTTTTTGGCCCCTGTAATGATTGACTTTTTATTTGCTGATTGCTTTTTCGTTTTCTTTTGACCATCCACAACTTTTGCCTGCTTAACTTTTCTTTTGCATCTTAAATTTAAGATTACTTCAAATATAGGTTCTTGTGTTACTTCAAGTTCCACAATAGTTGTTTATATTTCTGCGATAGTGATTTCGCCAACAGGCTCAATTTCATGTTGTATGGTTTTTTTGCGTTCTGCAGATGTTGAATTAGAGGGCTCAAATGTTATAACATTAGCATAGGCAGCAACATCAGTGACCAGTGTGAGCAGTGTGATGTACCCCGAGGGTCGTAGTGGGTATTAATGCCTTATGTGGCGATATATCCAAAGATTTTGTCAAAGAGGGACTGTCGCAAATTTCTTGCAGTCTCAAATTTTGCGGATTTAATTCTGCAAATATATGGTCAAATTGGGAGGTTATGGCATTTAATCGCAGAGTATTCTGGTCGATTTTCTTTTCCAGATGCTCATACATTTTTGTTAGGCTGAAAATCCCATTATTCATAGCAGCTAGTGTAATTTCCTAAGTGGGAATGCGTAAATGTTTTAAACCAAACGATGGCCTCGGGGTAGGTCTAATAAAGGAGATAGCAGATGATATTGGGTTAGAGGATCTCGGATACATAATGTGAGATTGAGGCAGATCAGACTTGTGGAGTTTAGCTGAAGCAAGTTGGGTTTCTAATATCGTATTGATTAGAGGTGACATTTTCAATAGATGTTTCATGAGATGAGGAAGACTTAAGTTTGTCACTCGAATTCATGATCACTTCTAGAGGTAGTTCTAATGCATATTTATTTAGAGTTTTTCTTTTTTAACTATTTGAGAGTATATTACTGGAATGCCCATGTTATCTAAAGCATGAACCAGGGTATCAGTCTTAGTTGGTAATATTGATGCTTCTGGGTCAATCAGATGGTGGCATGTCGCTTCAGGTATCAGATTGGAGGATGATAACCCCTGAGTCTGATGCGCTAAAAGGTCCTCATCCGATATTTGCAGGCTTGTCCCGACATCACGGGTAAGAACCGCAGGTGACGGTGGAAAGCTCAAAGTTGAGCAACGTTCTTTTACTCGATCGTTGGAAGCTCGTGTGGGGGGGGTTCTGAGCTTTGGGCCGTTAAAAGTTGCGTCAGCTGCACCCTCGTGGTGGATGGGCAAAATTGTCTAATGTCAGACCCCACAGACTTGGTGCGTATGCCTTTGTTTGATTTGTTATTGTTTTTGGATCTTGTTTCACCAAGTTCTACGTCATTGGAAAAAGTGGAGCGTGTAATTCCCGAGAGTTTATCAGCGTTTGAGGGCATTGCTGTCTTGAGCGTATAGAAGGGCATGAGAGTAAACCTGGCACAATAGGTGATCAGAAGGGGGGAAAATAAGCAGAATGCAGCGCATTGCGAGAGCCGACTGCTGCTCAGCTGAACAGCAGAATAGCATTCGCAAAGCACTCCCAATGCGCGCAGGTCCGATTTTTGTAGGGCTGCTGGGATTGGAGGCGGGGCCTGAGAGCACAAAAGGATAATAAACAGCGTATTAGTTTGAGGATGTTTTAAAAGTCAATGCCAACAGTTTTATGAAAGGGATGTTCAGCATACCAGAGTCAAATGATGTGAAGTCACGGGTAACACAGCTTTTCAGTATAGCAATCAAGTGGTTAGCGAGAGTTGCGAGGCAAGACAGAGTCCTCAGCAGAACAGCACTCGCCAAGCACTCCGACAATATTTCTCTGCTCTAGTATCCTCATGAAGCCATTCACTGCTTAGCTGCAACAAAAAAGCATTTTTTTCCTAAAAGGGGGGGGGGGTTTCCCCATCAAGGCCGTTTTTTTATCAGAGCCGTTCTATGCTACGAGCACACTCGACACTCTGGACATTCCATCAACCAACATATCCCTGCCTGAGACCCCAGAAGCAACTAAGACTTTGCAATACTACTCACAACAAATATACTGACTGCAGAGGTGCTGCTAGCTCAGGAGACCTTCCATGAACAGACAAGTGCACACAGATTCTCTGCAACGCCCCAAACGTGTCGGCTGCGACTGACCTGGCAGCTCACTGACATTTACGTTTGAAATAATATTTTAATTGATTTGGGTTGTTCATTAAAGTTCTTTAGCAACAGTTTCTTGTCATGTGCATCCAAAGATCTTGCTCCCTGAAAAATTATTACTCTCATATGTTCCCCTCTCGGGGTTCAAATGTCTTTATTTGCACAATGCAAATCAATGAGACATGGGTTATTTATGCATTTGCTGGGTATGGTTCATTATGAAGAATAGTTTGCTTCGACTTCATTCAACATAACTAGGCTGGTGCTGCATATCTTTGCTTTTCACAAAGATTAAAAGGTACTCCCAGACTTGTGGCAACCTTCCAGCACATCTTAAGATTTGCTTCTTGATATATCATACGTCCAGATTTGGTCAACCTCAAGCTTGCCACCTACTTTTTGACATTCGCTTCAGCTCTGTACGTAGGGGAAAACTGCAGTACCAGGTCATTATGTTCATTGTCTATGGACTAATCTAGGATATCCTGACTGGTTGTAACAGACCTTAAAATATAGTTTCCTTGTACGTTCAAGGCCTTAATTTCCCAGTGAAGCAGAAGAGCTTGTTACATCAATTGAGGGAAAAATGAGCCATTAAAACCCTGCAGCAAGAAAGCAACTTCTTAAAGGAGGACTATTTGCGCCCTCAATCAAAATGCCTCCCACACCATTGTTTTGGATAAGAAGGCTGCCATGCCCATCTTTCCTTTCCTCTCCTTCCAGTAGAATCTCATTGTCTCCAGAGCTCTGGTTCTCTCTAGGCTGGACTACTGCAACAGCCTCTTTCTAAATCTGCCCGCTTCTACTCTCCGCCCTCTGCAACACATCCAGAACAGGACTGCGAGACTTGTCCTTGGCCTCAAGCCCAGGGATCGTATCTCTCCAGAACTGAAATCTTTCCATTGGCTCCCAGTGGCTGCGAGGATTAAGTTAAAAACGCTCTGCATTGTCCACAAGGCCTTCTGGAGCCTGAGGCCTCAATACCTTCAACTCTCTCTTCCTAAATATCTTCCTTCTTGAGCTCTTCGCTCATCCGCCTCCAACTCCCTCAGGGTCAGTCGCTTCTCCAAGCAACGAGTTGGTGGTAGATCTCTTTCTTTGACTGGGGCCTCCCTCTGGCCCAGCCTCCCTGAAACTTGAGGAGTATCATCTCCGGTTCCGGGAGCACCTCAAAACCTTTCTCTTTGCTTCTGCTTTTTCTCCTCCTCTCCCATGCTGACTTTCTGGCTCAAACTGAAACTGCACTGGTTACCTGGCCATCTTCTGATCTCGGGCCCAGGTCCCGTCCCCCACCAGTTGCACTCCTGCACTGCCTTCCTGGCAACCCTCACACCTTGGGTCTGTTCTGTACCCCTACAGTCCCACTACCAGCACTTGATACCGGATGTCTGCACTTGCCACCTGCTGGCCGTACTTTTACTTATTGTTTTATTTATTCAATTATCCCATGTCATGCACTGTCCCTTCCCCCTTTCCCCTTGCACTTTCCCACTTCCCACTTCTCATGCACTTGCGTGATCTGAATAACACCTGGCCTAGTAGGATTGTTGTCCGTCTTCCCTCTGTTTCCGCTCCCTTGTCTCATCGAGCCTTGAAACACTTGTGTATAGGCGCGTTACAAATGCCATATCATATCACATATCATCTTGATAAACGATCAGTTGAACTTCCAAAAGAAGGGTGTAAAAAAGATGACCAGGGCAGAATGTTGGGGATTAAGCTTCAGTGCAGGGCCAATCACCTCTTCATCGTCGCTATTCGTGGGCCTAATCAAAAACAACAGTTTTTAAAAATTATTTATCGGAGGGAAAAGCTTAGAATAAAAAGGGGAATTGATAATAGGGAGGGATTTTAATACATCTCTGCAGCCTGAGTAAGATAGATCTCAGACACAGTCCTCTTAAACGTCGAACACCGGATGCGATATCTGATATGCACCTCACAGATATGGCAACAGCTAAATTCCTCTAGAGGGCATTACACATACTTCTCACATGTGCATCAGGGATTCTCTCGTATTGATTATTTTTTAGTATTGCAATCCCTTATACCATTAACTACTTTCACTTTAATAGAACTACAATCGGTATCAGATCATGCCCTGGTAACTATCTGGCCCTAGAGGGTACCTATTCCCACAATGGTTTTTATTGGTACATGAATACCTCATTGCTTCGAAATCCATCCATCAGAGATTCCGTTAGCTGAAGAATCAAGCAGTACTTTATTGAGAATGTTGATGATTCACCTCTATAGGAAATATTTGGGACTAATTAGCATGGTCACACAAAAACAGAAGATTCTTACAACTAAGCAAAATGAAATTGAGAAATTAGTATCAGAATTTGAATCCTAATGCAAAGCCACTGCCTCTAGGAAAACGTAAACACTCTTGCAATCTGCGAGACCAGAGCTAAACACGATTTGGAAATGAGAGATTTCATTCAAACTTCTTAGAAATAAATAGTTTTATTTTAATGCATAAAATAAAGCCACAAACCTCCTTGCATATATATTTCATAACACACTTAGTTAGAAATAGAGTTGATAAACTTTCAGACAATGAAGGCTACCTCCATTATTCTGATCTGGCCAAATCAAAGATATTATATCCCAAGATGTTTCTTCTTTTTTTTCGCCACACTAGATGTACAGTAAGAGTTGGGAATCATGTTTAGATAAATATTGGCCTTGGGTCAGATGGGTGTGCAGCTCTTTTCTATTAACAGTTTTCAACACTGCTACAACTAGTATCACTTAATAGTTTTATAAGGACCAGAGAAACCACCCCATCAATGAGTGATACGAACTTCACATTGCTGGTGAAGCTCCTCACATTGTGAATCTTATAGGTCAACAGCCATTTTAAATGATGAGGCCTAAATCTATTCGAAAATATCAGGAAACTGTTTAAACTCCATTCTTCCACATATAATCCATGCAGATCAAACAGGATTAATACCGGGCCATCAGACCCATGACAATATTCGAGTAGCGATTATGATATGATATGTCGTTTATAATGTGCTTGTACACAAGTGTTTCTAGGCGCAACAAGACAAGGGAGGGAAGACATAGGGAGGACAAGATAAACGATTTTACTAGGCTTTGTGTCATTCAGATTGTGCAAGTGTGACAACACTAAGTGCAGGGTGAAGGGAGCAAGGGGAAGTGCCAGGGAGAGGGAAGGGGCAAGTGCAATCAGGCCAGCATTGCTCGGAGTAAGTGCAGCACTGCTATGGATAAGTGCAAGGAGGCAGGGGACTGTAGGGTAACAGTTACAGCTCCAAAGTGCATGGTATGCCCGGAGGCAGTGCTGGGAGACTGATCTGAGGGTAGCCAAGAAACTAGTCCGCGCAGCAGACAGGTAGGTCAGCGGGCGAGAGAGAAAGAGAGCAAGCAGAGGAGAAAAAGGAATTTCAGGTGTTGCGGCTCAAGTTTCAGAGGGGATGCCATTCCAGAGGGAGGCACCTGCAGTGGAGAGAGAACTGCCCCCCGCCCCCCACTCTCTGCCTGGAGATGTGTCTGACCCTCAGAGAGTTTGAGGTAGCTGAGCGAAGGGCTCGATCAAGGAATGAATTTTGGAAGAGAGAGTTGGATGTAGTCCGGCCCCAGCCCCAGAAAGCCTTGTGGACGATGCAGAGGGTCTTGAACTTGATCCTTGCAGATTGTGAAAGGGGCTGTTTCAGTAGTCCAGCCTAGAGAGAACTCGGGCTCTGGGGACAGTGAGCTTCTAGGGGAAAGTGAGAAAAGGAGGAATACCTCTAAGGAGGTGCAGCTGGTAGTGGGCCTTCTTGGCAAGGTCTGTGATGTGCGGAGAGAAGGAGAGAATGGAGTCGAAGATGACACCAAGATTTTTTGCCTCACAGGAAGGCAAAGGAAGAGGGACCTATGAGGGTGGCCAGAGTGAGAGGGGGGTAAGCAGCAGAAGCAGGGGTCCCAATGAGAAGGATCTCAGTGTTATTGGCATTAAGGCAGAGATCGTTGGAGGCACACCAATCCTGAATCACGGATAGACAGTCAGCAATGAGCAAAAGAGGATGTGGTCTGCGGGGAAGGTTCTGCCTGAAAATACAGGAGGACTGTGTTCAAGACTGACCGACTGGGGTAAGTATCCTCCCTCCACCCCTGTATGATTTTAGGAACCAAGCTATGTGGATGCCTCCATGTTGGCTGACAATACAATAAAGTAGTTCCCAAGCACATTGTTTTTTATGGTGCATGAGCCTGGTGCCATAGGCGCCAGGACTGGCCCCGTGAGGGCTTTTGAAGAGGATGCCAGGCTCTAGAGGCCCGGGTCCTGACTCCAACTGGCCAATGGGTTTGCCAGAGGGGGTTTTGGGCGAGTGTCGTGACAGTTAGCCTTACCAGCACGAATAGTACAGAAATTAAAAATTAATACCTGAAAAACGAATTGTCTGGGATAAATTAACGGCTTGCGTACAAGGTAAAGGTGAAGGTGAACCGGCTACTGACTATTTCAATCGATTTGAAGAAGTATTCGCAGCTTTT
Source organism: Ambystoma mexicanum (assembly GCF_040938575.1). NCBI lineage: Eukaryota > Metazoa > Chordata > Amphibia > Caudata > Ambystomatidae > Ambystoma > Ambystoma mexicanum. The sequence continues at coordinate 344,201,635 of NC_090935.1, read as the reverse complement.
AGTGGCCAAGATTTGAGTACTGAACCCGGGAAGAGGTGGTTTGTTGATAAGTGTGTACGAGGGTTGTCACCGAAAATTAAAAATGTAATAATGACATCTGAGAGTGCATGGCAGGCAAAATCGCAGAGCGAAGTGTTACACATGGCCCAATATTATGAGAATAGAGTAAATGCAGAGAAGGAGAAAGAAATAAGGGGCAAAGGGAATCTGAAAACAAGGGTATTGATGCAACAAGTAGCAAACAATAACAGAGGTGGCGGGAACGCACAAACAAGAGGGAACTTTTCCAGCATGCACGGGGGTCAGATTGGACGTAATCAATGTGCCTATTGTAGACAAGAAGGCCATTGGCAAGCACACTGCCCGCAGATACAAAATAGGAGTGGGGGTTTTCCGAGAAGACAGACTGGAGGTCCCCCGGGACACAAGGACAGAATAGAAACATGAGAGCACCACAAAGCTAAAACAACCAGAACTAGCAGCAGCAGAATAGTACAGGAGATGGAAATGTTTTCGATAATCAGGCCAATGCATACTATTCTGGCGACTTTACATCTGATGATGTATCATTTTACTAGGACAGCCCAAGATAGGGGTTGGAACCAGTGTCTATTCCTGTAGACCAGAAAGGGCCGTAGATAGAAATGAAGGTTGGGAATAGGGAGCACACTTTTCTAGTGGACACAGGTGCACAGAAATGTTCAATTGACCATCAACTGGTTCCAGATATACCACTGTCAGGGCAAAATAATGTTTCAGTAGGGTTTGCAGGTACCCAAATTAGTCCTTTGTCACAGCCAGTACTCATAACTCTAGGTCCATTCACTGAGTCTTGCCCATTTGTTGACACAAAATCTCTGTGTAGCGGAGATGCACTTTGAGATTAAATAAAAGACAGACAGAAAGTATTTTTTTGTTTGGGGATAAAAGTAGTACCCAATTCTTTATTAACGGCTTCTTTTTCTATTTTATACTCTCAGATAAAGGATACGTCTTCAAGCTGCGCCTCTGGGAATGTCGATTCTGGAAGTTCACTCTGGAATGTTCGAGGTAAGTTATTACTTTCTTTAATATTCATACAGTTCTGCTCCTTTCTGTGTTTCTACACTTCTCCTCTATAGTCCACTTGCGAATTTCTTTAGTCCTTCTCTTTCCACTTTTCTTGCTCTCCAAGTAAGTCTTTGCCTTTTTAAGGTTTTTTGCTTTGTTTATTCAGTTCGACTCACTCTGTTTGTCTTTCTCCCTTCACAAAGCATCTTCATGTGCTTCTGTTCACTTCCTTTAAGTGGGATCTGATTCCCAGCGACTTTTCTCCTATTGCGATAGTCCTTTCAGGCTAGTAGGGATACAGTTCAAACAGTCTGTATTATGGGCTGAAAGATCTTCCTTCGTGTAACATATCCTCCTCTCCTAACCACTCACTGTTCTTGAACTACCACCTTTTATATATATAATTCTCGTGACCTCCTCACCTCCCAAAGTTCTGTAATTGTTATTTTTTAGGCAAGTCGGGTCGCACTCTGCTCTTTGGCCCCTCCCATTCGTTTGACTCTTCGCTCGTATCTTCAGCGGTAAGGAGAAACACACAAGCCGTGACACTCTGGCGTCCTCCACAGTCATATATGTTTACCTCGGGTGTTGGTCCCTTTACTTCTTGAGCGAGTTGTTCGCTTTGGCCTCCAGGCGAGCATCTACACAGTGGGACCAGACACGTTCTTCACGCGTTCACTTCATACGCTTCCATCCGTCACAGTATTTGTATTTTTGTATTTATTTTTGTATTTATTTTATTTATATAGCGCAAAGCCAGGCCCAAGGGCAACCGGGCGCATATCATCGTAAGGTAGTTACATTATATTTACAAGTAAGGGAGCAGTACATTACATATCATCAAAGCAGTCCAGACAAATTGCAACACGTACGCCGAGGACGTTACAAATCAGGCATCAAACAACAGTGCAAGTGGGGTCCCGGAGGCCCAGTCGGTAAGGAGGAGCAGTCGTTAATGAGAGGTAACTAACCACAACTTGGCTTTGTGTTTGAATTGGTTGAATGAGGGTAGGGTTCTGATCAAAAGTGGTACTGTGTTCCAGAGCTTGGCTGCCAGGACAGGGAAGTGCTTTCAGGGAGATCCTTTGGGCGACAGAGAGCCAGTTGAGGTTCTTCCTGGTTTCTGAAATGTGGGCAGATCGGGGGATGTTGAGGGCTGCTCTGATGGCATTATTTTGGGTCGTCTGGAGTTTATTAAGATTACCCTGGTTGGTACCCTGGTACAATGCATTGCAGTAGTCCAATTTAGACATGACCAGGGTCCTGGCCAGCGTGATGCAGTTCTGGGCCGTGCGGAAAGGGCGGCAGGCTGAGATCAATTTGCATGTTTAAGCAGATGCGGAGGCCACCGCATTACTTTGTCTAGTGTCAGGGAGGCGTCCAAGTATATACCCAGAGTTTTGGTGTCTTTGGATACCTTAATCAGATTGCCATCAATGTAGAAGGAGCCAAATAGGTGACTTAGTTTGTTAAGTCTCTGTTGTGAGCCTAAGATGAGAAGCTCAGTCTTGTCATCGTTGAGGCACAATTCATGCTGGGCCATCCAAGCCTGTATGACAAGGTAAATGTCATTGAGGGCTTTGGAATCAGCAATGTTGTCACCAGTGATGGGTATGAGTATCTGGGTGTCATCGGCGTAATTGGTGTAGGTAGGTGACACCCAGATAGTGAAGCACGTCAAATAAAGATTTGGTGAAGACATTGTAGAGAGTTGGGAACTCCACACGGGACTGATGTGGGATCGGCCGATGCGTTAGGAGAGAAAACTCTCATATGCCTATTGTCAAGGAATGACTTGATCCAGTTGGATGCATTGTCAGAGAAGTGGGCCGCTGACTTCAGATGCCTGCATAGTATTTGGTGATTGACCAAATCAAAGGCAGCTGATAGATCCAGAAGTAGTAAAAGGGCCAATTTACCGTTGTCTTTAAGGTCATCAATTTGAGTTTTGAGATCAAGTAAAGCTGTTTCAGTCCCGTGCTTAGGTCTGAAGCCAGATTGTCTTTAGCCGAGGAGGTTATTGGTTTCTAAGTATTTCTGAATCTGCAGATAAGCTGCTCTGTCGAGTATTTTAAGGAGGAACGGTACAGTGGTGATAGGTCTATAGTTAGTAGGTATTTCAGGGTCTAGAGTCGGTTTTTTTAGGAGGGAGGGGGATGACCCATGCGTCCTTTAAGTTGTTAGGTACCGTGCCTGTTAGGAAAGAGGAGTTAATGAAGGCAGTGATAAAGGGAGCAAGGTCATGTGCTGCTTCCTTGATGATGGGTGCTGGGCAGGAGTCTCCTTGGCAGTTAGAAGGTTTTAGATTGCGGATGATATTTTCGACCTCGAGGATGGTGAGTGGGGTGAAACTAAAAGGAGTGTGAGTAAATGGGGCCGTCGGAGTATAAGAAGGTTTGGTGGGGGGGGGGGTTGGTGAGTAGGGTGTTTTGTTTGGCGTTAATTTTGGATTGCAAAGTGGTAATTTTGGTGAGGAGGGCGTTTTGGATGTTATTGCACCATTTGCTGTCTTTAGTGCAAGTGTCAGGTGCAGGGGATGGTGATTCCAGTTCTTTAAGGATTTTAAATAATTCCTTAGTGTTGGATTCCGCTTGAACGATGCGTTGGTTATAGTTCTCCTTTTTGGCTTGTAGAATCGCTTCTTTGTAGTTATGGGTAGTAATGATAAGGCGCTCTTTGTTGAGGTCACAAGGGCGACTCCTCCAAAGTGATTCAGCCTTACGTTTTTCTTTGCGTAGAATTCTTAGCTGCGGTGTGAACCAAGAGTTCAAGTGGGCCTGTTGTTTGGCTTTCCGTAATTTGAGTGGTGCTATATTGTCAATGGCATTAAGCAGTGTTTGATTGAAGATGTCTACTAGAGCTGTGGGGTTGTTGTGTTGGGACACGCATTTGTTCAGGAGGGGAAGGATGAGAGGGAAGAGTTTGTCCTTAGTGATGTCTTTTTTGTTCCTAGTAGGGATGGCTGGAGCTATGGTGGGTGCAGTATGGGGGTTGGTCGCTGGTAAGTGGAAGATGATAATATGATGGTCGGACCAGGCGCAGGCAAGGTTGGAACTTATAGATGTATTGCAGTTAAGGTCGGTAATCCAATCAAGCATCCTGCCCTTAATATGGGTGGGTTTGTCAATGTGTTGTTGGAAGCCTAGATTAGCTAATGTGCTAGCTACTTCAGAGGCCAAGTGATCCTTAGTGTCGAGAAGGCCCAAGTTAAGGTCGCCTAGTAGCAGTACCTTCGAGTTGGGTTTGGTATTGACGGTCAGAATGGCCGTGATCTCGTCTGTGAAAGAGCCAAGTGGTCCTGGGGGTCTGTAGATAAGGTGGATGGTGGCAGTGTTAGTTGAAGATAGGGTGAGTTTCACAGAGAGGGATTCTGCGGAACTGAGCTCAGTGTTGGGGATGGTTCTAAGTGTAATGTTATTTCTGTGTATAAATACGACTCCACTTCCTTTAGATGTAGTTTGACGGTCAGCTTATCATTTATGTTTAAACCTAGCTATTTGTATTCATGTAAGCTTATTAATGAGGTTGTACTGATAGACCATACAAAACTTGATTTTCTATTTTTCACTTTGGTGGGTTAGAATTTTAGAATGTAAGGGGGTAGGGGTTTGATATACTAATATAAGGTCATCAGCATAGAGCAGCCATGCTATTGGATGCATGCTCATTCTAGGTGGAAAAGTCCTCACTGAAGCAAGGTGTTTGTTTAATTTCTACATCAAAGACATTCACAAAGTGGATGCAAGAATGCAACCTTGCTTAAGTCCACGAGAAGTGCCGATATGACGGGATAACAGAACTTTGCTCTTTAACTTCACTGGAATGGTTGTTTCAGAATAGAACTGATTTAACAGATTCAATATGTAGGGGGGGGGGGACCAGCTATTCTCAGTTTCTTCCATAGTAAAGTGTGAGAGATTGAATCAAACGCTTGTTTGAAGTCTATAAATGCGATATATAATGGTTGTTTATTTACTAAGAGCAGATTGGGAGCTGTGCCCAATCCATTAAGGAAACCAGATTGATAAGGGTCTAGTATGTTATTTGTCTTTAGCCATTTGGTTAAGCCTCCAAGTGGTAGTCTCGCGAACATTTTCCCTGGCATATCTAGAAGTGCAAATGGTCTATAATTAGTTGGCTTGGTCCAATCTTCCCTTTTTAAAAATAGGAATCAATATCCATGAAGATGGTATGGCACCTGTTCATGCTATGTTTTGTAATATCACATGCAATATTTGGGACCATTGATCCGGATGTGCTTTTATGGTTGCATTAGATACCCCATCGGTTCCTGGTATTCTCAACGAGCTTAGTTTTTTGATTTGCATATAATTGTCTAAAATATACATTTCTAAATTAGCTGCATAATTGCTGCTTTGTTGGTGGGCAAAGTGGGGTACATAGGGATCCGCAAATAGAGCGGTGAAATGATTAACCCATTCTTGCTTGCCTATTGCGTTCAATAGAAGCAAAGCTGTTCCTGTTTTTGCGCCTTCTTTAAGAAGGTTCCAGGGAGGCCACCAGGGGGCACGCAGGTGATGGCAGCCTGAGCATTGCACTTCCGTCGACACAGGCCGTTGAAGGGGATTGAGCCCCCCCCCCCCCCCCCGACTCCCCCAGCGGCAACGCAGTGTCGGATCGGTTGCTGGACCCCCCCCGAGTCGCCTTTGCTCGAAAGAGCGGACTTCGGGGGCAACGGGAAGTCGGAGAACGGGCTTCACGGCCCAAGGTGACAGAGCGAAGGGAGGGCCTGGAAGGGCGATCCCCGCGGCCGCGGACCCGCAAGCGTGGGTGTTGCCCGGCAGGGCGGGGCACTCTCATCGGAGTGTTGGGCCCACACGGAGAGCCCTTCGCCCGCCACCGCGGGAAGACACGGAGACCTGGGACATCGGTCCCGAAGCAGGACGAGAACGCGCCTCCGGGCGGGCCTGTGAGCGGACAGAAGCACCGCGGACGGGGCTCCCATAGCGGTAGAGCCTGGGCACGTGTCCCACAAACCCCCCCGGTGAGGAGAACTGGCTGCGGCGGGACCGGAGACGAAGCGACGCCCGGGGCGGCAGGGTGGCCCTCTACCCCCCCCCCAGTGAAAGGCCCACGGGCCTCTCGAGGCCTGTGCCCGAGGAGGAGACAGACGACGGCGAGAAACCGAGGAGCAACGCCGCCAAGCCAACAGAATCAACTGGCGCTCACATCTGGCAGGTGGAGGCCCCTGCGTTAGTTCGCAGGGCGTGTGCCCGCCTGCAGTCCCCCAGGATTTAACAGGACAAGGAGATAGACCCGGGTGTGAGGACCCCATCCAGTCCTGGTGGGGCGTGTGCCCGCTTGAAGGTCCCCTCCCGCCGTACGGGCCCATCTGCGGGTCGTACTCTGGCTCCCGTCACTTGGCCCCGGGGGGCATTCCCTTTGGCCCTGAGCCAGTGGTGGTCAACAAAGCAGATACGTGAAATGCCCGTATGAACTGGCGGGAGACCCTGCAAACCTTTCGATACGAGGGGGCTGGTGACAACAACGAGGACCCTATAAACCACGGGAGCATGGCCCATTCGGAAGCCCCGACTCTTTCCTCAGCAGCCATGGAGAGGGGATTTGCAACCATACACCAGGAGATCCGGGATATGCGATCAGAAATTGCACAGAAACTGGAAAAAGTGGACAAGATGGAAGACAGACTCTTGCAGGTGCAGACCAATCAGTCGAACTCAGCTACGCAGGAGGTGCTAATGGATATGCGGCTGGCGGCCCTGGAAAAGAGGGACGAAGAAAAGGCCAGACAAATGGACGACTACGAAAATAGGGAAAGGAGGAACAATCTTAGACTTTTTGGGGTTCCCGAGGTGGAGGGGGAAACGGAGAGAGACTTAATCTGTGTAGTGCGAGACATAATCACCCTCCTTTTCGCTGAAGAGATGACCACGGAGCTGACATTTGATCATGTGCACAGAGCGGGCGGAAGGGCGGGGGGGCCCCCGCTCGATCCTCGCACGATTTCACTATTATACAGATAAGGCAAAGGTCTTGGAGGAGGCAAGGAAAGTGGGGGTGATTTCCTACAACAACGCAGAGATCTCAATATTTCAAGACCTCTCCGTCTACACCTTGGCGAAGCGGAGAATGTGCCGCCCCCTCACGCAACTGTTGAAGGATAAAAGGGTGCACTACAGATGGGGGTACCCATTCTCCTTGACCTTCGAATACATCGGCCAACGGACATCGTTAATCACAGATGAGGACATAAAAGGGGCCATTCAGGATTACGTGACGGAGCCTACCCCCAGAAGAGGGCCGGTGGGCCCGGCTGCGATTGGGGAGGGACCCTCGGACCGCCCTGGGTCCAGGAGGAGGAAAACCGGCTCTAGAAAATACAGGAAGCTAAATACCCCACTGTCTGTGAGGGAGGGGGAGCGCAAGGACTCAGAGGACTGTGGATCGGGGTGACTCGTCCACTTGAGGGGCGGGATCCGACGCAATGATGGTCCGGATGAATAAAGATTCCCCCAGAGCAGCAAGTAAGATGGGGGCGACGGTGGGGAAGAAACAGAGGGGGGCTCATAACAAAGAGCTTGGATACGAGTGCCCGATCGGGAAGGGCAGTCTGGTGGTCCGGCCTAATGCCAGGAATGGCGGAACTAATTGGCTGGACGCCAGGGAGGGGGGAGGGGTTGACGAAGTTAGTTGGGGGTTTATTGTTGGGGCAGGGGTTTGGGGAAGGTCCAAATAATGTCCAAACAGTGAGACTAAGGGAGCGAAAAGGGAATAGTGATGCTAAGCAGGTGCCCAAAAGATCTGGTGAACTAGATTATGGCTGATAGCCAACCGGCCCTGGGAGTGGGCACCCTGAATATGCAGGGCTTGAACACCCCCACCAAGAGGTCCCTGGTTTGACGAGAATTCGGGAGGGCAAAGTTAGACCTGCTGTTTTTGCAAGAGACACACTGGGCGCGGGGGAAGGAACCCAAAATGAGAGGGGGGGCATAGGGGAGGTTTTCCATGCATCCCACAAGGGGAAGAAAAGAGGGGTGGCTATCCTGGTCGCCAGGGGTGTCCGCTTCACTAGCGAAGCCACCCTGCAGGAACCTGAGGGTCGTTTTCTATTGGTGAGGGGCACCTTACAAGGATCCCCCCTGATCCTGGCAGTGGTGTATGGTCCAAATGAGGGCCAGGCCCAATTCTTGGAGGAGGTAAAGGAGAAGCTTAACCTATTTGTACGGGGCATGTTGGTGGTAGGGGGGGGGGATTTCAATATGGTGCTGGACCCATCTTTGGATAGGAAGCGGGTGGGCCCCCAGAAACCCAGACCCGCGGATGTGTCCACGGCGCGAACCTTCCTGAGGGTGAATGAAGAGCTGGGCCTGGTAGACTCCCTCCAGAACAGGAATCCCCTCTTTTACGTATTACTCAGCCATCCATGCCTCGTTTTCAAAGATAATTATATTTTGGTGGACGAAGCCCTTTGCCCGTATGTTGCAGGCTACAGGGTCGATCCCGTACCCTGGTCGGACCATGAAATGGTGGGGGTCACAATATCGGGGGGATGGCATAAAGAACGCAGAGGCCATTGGAAATGCAATGATGCCTTATTAAAGGACGAGGTTCACGCCCAAGAGATTGCTGACGCCATAACAGAGAATTCTTTGAGCTAAACCACAATGGGGAAGTGGGCACACATACGCTTTGGGACGCCTTTAAGGCGACTCTACGGGGTGTTCTTATCGAAAAGGGTGCATCGGTAAAAAGGATGAGAGAGGCACAGGAGAAGACCCTGCGGGAAAAAAAATCGCCCGACTCCAGCCGGGGACCGGGAGCCGGAGCGCGACCGTCTGACCGCCCTGGAGGATTACAGGCTCCAGCTAAAGGACTTACTTCTCCACAAAACGGAGAGAAGTCTTCAGATGGTCAAGCAAAAGTATTACGAAAAAGGGGACAAAGCGGACAGGATCCTGGCCTGGAAGCTGAGGGAGGTCCAGAGGAGCAGAATGGTGAGGGAAGTGAGGGACGCTCAGGGAACCCTGGGTTGCGAGTCTTCCCATATTGGAAAGGCCTTTTGCCGATATTATGAGACCCTGTATTCATCCGAATATGACGGGGAACTGCACCGATAGAAGATTTCTTGAACTCAATCCAACTCCCTGCTTTGTCTAGGGAGATGTCCGAGGGTCTGGAGGGGCCAGTGACCGAGGAAGAGGTGGACAAGGCGATAGGTGGGATGAAAGTGGGAACCTCCCCCGGGGATGACGGGTTTTCCGTTTACTTTTACAAAAGATTCCGATCCTCCTTAATCCCCTACTTGGTGAGGGTTTTCAACTCCGTGCTAGAGGGGGTAGCTCTCCCCAAATCCATGATGAGGGCTATCATCGCGGTGTTACCTAAGGAGGGGAGGGACCCCGCAGAGTGTGCATCTTACCGCCCCATATCATTGCTAAATATCGACGTTAAGATTCTGGCCAAGGTGGTGGGGAGGCGGATGGAGGGAATACTGCCGAAGTTAGTCCATGGGGATCAGGTGGGCTTCATCAGAGGGAGGCAGGGTTCGGATAACATACGTAAGACCATAGATCTATTCCACTTCGCGCAACAGTCGGAGCTTAACGCAAGTGTCCTCTCCTTAGATTCGGAGAAAGCGTTCGACAGGGTCGAATGGCGGTATATGGATCTCCTCCTGAGGAAGATGGGTTTCGGGGCCCACATTATGAGCTGGGTAACGGCCCTTTACAGAGCTTCCACGGCAAGGGTCCAAGTGAATGGGGAGTTGACATATGCCTTCCCCCTCTCTCTCGAGGGGGAAGACAGGGGTGCCCCCTCTCCCCTCTGATATACGTCCTCACGATAGAGGCCTTGGTTATAGCGATCAGATCACATCCAGGAATTAAGGGGATCAACAGGGGGGAGGTGGAATTTAAACTCTTCCTATTTGCAGATGACATTCTGGTCTACCTGGTAGACCCTAGCTCCTCGCTCCTCCCTCTGCTGGACCTGGTGACTGAGTTCGGACGCTTCTCGGGCCTGAAAGTCAACGCCTCGAAATTGGTCCTGCTCCCTATGAGACCCTGGGACCGGTGCTAGACCCCTTAGACAGGCTGCATGGAATTGAAATAGGGAAGGCTGAAATACAATACCTGGGGGTTCTCCTCACACGGGATCTAACTAAACTGGCCACTGCGAACTACGACCCCATAATAACAGGGATCACATCAGATCTCAGGAGGTGCGGGGAGGATGATCCTCTCTTGGTATGGCAGGATGACTGCGGTTCAAATTAACGTATTGCCACGACTCTTATACCTTTTTACAGCCCTTCCAACCAATGTCCCAGAGCAGGCTTTCAGGGTTCTACAGAACGCTACCCAGGACTTCATATGGCAGGGGAAAACCCCGAGGACCAGGAAGACCACGCTGACGCTGCCAAGGGAGGGAGGATTTGAGTTGCCGGACTTCCACCTGTACTTCCGTGCTGCCCAGCTGCGGGTATTCTTGGAACACATGAAGGAAGGAATGGGGACGTACTGGTCGTACCTGGAGGATATGGACACCCACCCCCTGAAGGTCCGCAACCTTTTGTGGGCTCCACGAAGAACAATCCCGAGTCATTTGAAAACCCACCCGACCTTGGGGGTTCTCTGGGACATTTGGAAGGAAGGGCCTCAGACAGCGCACCTCACTACATGGCTGTCCCCGATGACCTCCCTCTGGGGCCACCCCCTCAACCTGGGTAGTAAAGGGTTAAGGTCCTCCCAAGCCTGGTCGGATAAGGGATTGGAGTGGGTGGGGCAGATGTTCAGGGAGGGTGAATTCCTGCCTTATGAGGAACTAAGGGACGCGCTCGGCCAGGGATCCCTATCCATCTTCGAGTACCTCCGCCTAAAGGGCATTCTATGTGACCAGTCATGGGGTCCCAACCTGAGTAGACAGTTAACGCCTTTTGAGAAGCTCATAGATACGGCGACCTCGAGGAAGGGGGCAGTATCTTGCAAGTATAAAATCCTCAACACGTACGACCTGCAGGGAAGGAGAAACTTTCGTAAATTCTGGAATGATCTGGCGGGAGAGGAGATTTCAGAGGACTCCTGGTCCAGAATATTCAAAATTGCCTTCCACAGGAACCTATTCACCGCCGATATGGAACACAATTTCAAGGTACTGCAGGGGTGGCATACGGACCAAGTGAAAGTATCTAAGATGTTCCCGGCGGTGTCCCCGTTGTGCCCGAGGGGATGTGGTCAAGTAGGCTCCAAGAGCCATATGTGGTGGCACTGTCCAAAGGCTCAAGTGTACTGGGGGTCAGTGAGGGACTGGATGGCGGAAGTGATAGAGGAACTCTTACCTCTAAATCCCCTGACGATGTACTGGGCCTCTCCCCGGAGGAAACGGAAGTACACCGATACCCAAGGATGTGGGAGACAATGTTGGGGGCGGGTAGAGTAGCCCTCGCACAAAAATGGAAAAGCCTGGAGCCCCCTTCCAAGGAAGATTGGATGAAGAAGGTAAAAAACATGTTTGTGATGGACAAACTGACTGCCATGGTGAACAATGACACTGGCTCGTTCCTCACGAACTGGTTTGGAGTACAACAATCCTGGGGATGGGAGGTCCATTGAATCTTGGATGGGGAACTCAGACTCAACGGGGCGAATCAGACCGAGAGCTGTGCTACAAAGGACAGGGATGCCTGGTACCCGGGGCAAGGCGGCTTCAGGCCTATAGGAGTTACGGGCACTAGCTGCATCACATTCATAGATTGGGAGAGGACGTTAAGAGTCTCCCGGATCAACAAACTTGGTTTGGACACGGGGTCGGGGGGTGGGCACAAGTTGGGGTGGTGGGGTATGGAGGTGGGGGAGGTTTGGGAACGTTCAAATACTGTTTTGTAAACCTGAATAAAAATTGAAGTTTAAAAAAAAAGAAGGTTCCATATTTGAGCACTAGATTTAGTCGTTAGTGCTTCGATCATTTTTTCATAAGCTTTTTGTGTCTTAAGAATTTTGTGTTGGATTAGAACATTTGTATAAATTGTACGAATATTGGCAGCCTTTTTTCATATACTCCAAGTAAGAAACGGCTTTTATGTTTTTTAAATCATGTCTCATCTTCATTTTTGTGTTTCTAATGTCAGGATCATGACTACTCGATGGGCGATAAGTTGAACGATAGTCGGGACCTGATTTTTGTAGAAAAATGGATAGAGTGTTAGTATATAATTCTTGCTAACAATTGGGGGAATCTATGGAGGGGGTTGCTTCAAGCAATTTGTCCAGTAGATTGTTTAATTTACGAATTGTCCATTTAATTAAATTTCTTCCCTCAGACAATTGTAGGGCCGGTTTATAGTGCAGTGTCAAGGGACATGAGTTTTTAATCCAAATAGTTTCTAATCTATTGTGATCACTGTCTTCAGTAGGAATGATGGTGAATTTTGCAACACAATTTATTGAGCAAGTTGACATAAATACATAATCAAGTATTGCATAGGATTGGTTTCTCTTCCAGGTTGGACAAGGAGGAGTATCACCTTCAATAGTTCCATTAAGTAAGGGCAAATTCCTTTCGGCCATCAAATTCCTCCACCTGGTGGCTTTGGGTGTAAGTAATGTGTCATTTAAAGAGAGACATCTTATATTTAGATCTCCCACAATTATTGTCGTATAGAAGTACGATTCATTTGCTAAAACATCAAGCATCAAAGTTACATGATCCAAAAAATCATCATTGGCTAATATGACAGGGTTCCAATACACAATGAGGATGGCGGTGCGCAGGGCCAGCAGATGCAAAATATTACTGAGCTCTAATTTAAGGAGCTGTATACACGGGTGAGGGGACAACCATGGTGAAAGTTTGCCACCAGAGTCTAATCTTAAAGCTGCAAGAAGGCCAGCCATGGGTCTCCCTTTAGATGGTTTTATTGCGGGTACCCAGCATACTTCATATTTGGCCCATATGGGCTGGGTGGTAATCCATGTTCTCTGAAGAAGAATGAGATCATACAAATCTAGAGGATGAGCTCTATTGGATGCATAAGATGTGAGAAGCCTCTGGTGTTCCATAGCACCATTCTCATTGTGTGAAGCAAAGGATTAGTCACTATTCATTATGTTTGCGATTAGTTTTTTTGACAGCTTTTTGGAGCCATGACCATTTTGTTTCTTTAGAAGATTGGGGATCGTATTCAGAATAGACTTCTCTTTTAAGCTGACCTGTAGATCCTTGGCAGTTAACAAGTAGAAGCTTGTGTTCTTGATCAGACTGTGAGGACGCTTTCTCAGTAGTTTGCTCCCTCATATTTTTGTTGTCATATCTTGTACTTTAAATATAAGATTAAATCCTTTTTTATATAATCTATCTTTTTCATTCAAAATGATTCGTTTCACAATTTGTGAAGGAACTAATAGAGTTACTGTATCCATCATTCTACTCTTGTTGATGTAAAGGGATTCAAGTCCTGTGTTTGGATTGATTTTAGATTAGTAATTTTTCTAAAGAGGGCCAATATCGTTGTTCGATTGGAATAAGAATCTCTAGTACATCTATCTTATTGTTAGAATTAGTGTATCAGATAATTTTAAGGTGATATCACCATTCTTTAGCTTGTCTTGATGAGGGGATATAGCTATGGTTGTAGCTGCGTGGTCAGTATGTCTGTGTTCCCTATTAGGATATTTCGTGGAATTGAGTGCTTTTAACTGGATATTATCGCACTTGTTTTTAGGAAAGTTCGAACTTCTTTGTTCTAATGTAAAAAAGGGGCATTTTCCGTGCTCGGATTATACATGAGTGATTTCGTTATATATCAGCAGAGATGTCATGTTTGGGAGTATGTACATCTCTAACTTTGGGTAAGGAAGTGATTGAGTAAGTTGAATAATTCATCAAATCACTTGCCTCTTGTTCCTGTAATATAGGTGTCTTCAAGGAAAAAGGGGCGTTGATGCCAGATGAGATTTTAGTAGCTAGGTCCTGGGTTCCCTGTTCAGATATTGTAATGGGAACAATTTTGTCACAGGATTTGCGGGACGAGAGTGGAGGAGGGGTAGTTAAACCATTGATGAATTTTTTGGCCCCTGTAATGATTGACTTTTTATTTGCTGATTGCTTTTTCGTTTTCTTTTGACCATCCACAACTTTTGCCTGCTTAACTTTTCTTTTGCATCTTAAATTTAAGATTACTTCAAATATAGGTTCTTGTGTTACTTCAAGTTCCACAATAGTTGTTTATATTTCTGCGATAGTGATTTCGCCAACAGGCTCAATTTCATGTTGTATGTTTTTTTTGCGTTCTGCAGATGTTGAATTAGAGGGCTCAAATGTTATAACATTAGCATAGGCAGCAACATCAGTGACCAGTGTGAGCAGTGTGATGTACCCCGAGGGTCGTAGTGGGTATTAATGCCTTATGTGGCGATATATCCAAAGATTTTGTCAAAGAGGGACTGTCGCAAATTTCTTGCAGTCTCAAATTTTGCGGATTTAATTCTGCAAATATATGGTCAAATTGGGAGGTTATGGCATTTAATCGCAGAGTATTCTGGTCGATTTTCTTTTCCAGATGCTCATACATTTTTGTTAGGCTGAAAATCCCATTATTCATAGCAGCTAGTGTAATTTCCTAAGTGGGAATGCGTAAATGTTTTAAACCAAACGATGGCCTCGGGGTAGGTCTAATAAAGGAGATAGCAGATGATATTGGGTTAGAGGATCTCGGATACATAATGTGAGATTGAGGCAGATCAGACTTGTGGAGTTTAGCTGAAGCAAGTAAGGTTTCTAATACCGTATTGATTAGAGGTGACATTTTCAATAGACGTTTCATGAGATGAGGAAGACTTAAGTTTGTCACTCGAATTCATGATCACTTCTAGAGGTAGTTCTAATGCATATTTATTTAGAGTTTTTCTTTTTTAACTATTTGAGAGTATATTACTGGAATGCCCATGTTATCTAAAGCATGAACCAGGGTATCAGTCTTAGTTGGTAATATTGATGCTTCTGGGTCAATCAGATGGTGGCATGTCGCTTCAGGTATCAGATTGGAGGATGATAACCCCTGAGTCTGATGCGCTAAAAGGTCCTCATCCGATATTTGCAGGCTTGTCCCGACATCACGGGTAAGAACCGCAGGTGACGGTGGAAAGCTCAAAGTTGAGCAACGTTCTTTTACTCGATCGTTGGAAGCTCGTGTGGGGGGGTTCTGAGCTTTGGGCCGTTAAAAGTTGCGTCAGCTGCACCCTCGTGGTGGATGGGCAAAATTGTCTAATGTCAGACCCCACAGACTTGGTGCGTATGCCTTTGTTTGATTTGTTATTGTTTTTGGATCTTGTTTCACCAAGTTCTACGTCATTGGAAAAAGTGGAGCGTGTAATTCCCGAGAGTTTATCAGCGTTTGAGGGCATTGCTGTCTTGAGCGTATAGAAGGGCATGAGAGTAAACCTGGCACAATAGGTGATCAGAAGGGGGGAAAATAAGCAGAATGCAGCGCATTGCGAGAGCCGACTGCTGCTCAGCTGAACAGCAGAATAGCATTCGCAAAGCACTCCCAATGCGCGCAGGTCCGATTTTTGTAGGGCTGCTGGGATTGGAGGCGGGGCCTGAGAGCACAAAAGGATAATAAACAGCGTATTAGTTTGAGGATGTTTTAAAAGTCAATGCCAACAGTTTTATGAAAGGGATGTTCAGCATACCAGAGTCAAATGATGTGAAGTCACGGGTAACACAGCTTTTCAGTATAGCAATCAAGTGGTTAGCGAGAGTTGCGAGGCAAGACAGAGTCCTCAGCAGAACAGCACTCGCCAAGCACTCCGACAATATTTCTCTGCTCTAGTATCCTCATGAAGCCATTCACTGCTTAGCTGCAACAAAAAAGCATTTTTTTCCTAAAAGGGGGGGGGGGGGGTTTCCCCATCAAAGCCGTTTTTTTATCAGAGCCGTTCTATGCTACGAGCACACTCGACACTCTGGACATTCCATCAACCAACATATCCCTGCCTGAGACCCCAGAAGCAACTAAGACTTTGCAATACTACTCACAACAAATATACTGACTGCAGAGGTGCTGCTAGCTCAGGAGACCTTCCATGAACAGACAAGTGCACACAGATTCTCTGCAACGCCCCAAACGTGTCGGCTGCGACTGACCTGGCAGCTCACTGACATTTACGTTTGAAATAATATTTTAATTGATTTGGGTTGTTCATTAAAGTTCTTTAGCAACAGTTTCTTGTCATGTGCATCCAAAGATCTTGCTCCCTGAAAAATTATTACTCTCATATGTTCCCCTCTCGGGGTTCAAATGTCTTTATTTGCACAATGCAAATCAATGAGACATGGGTTATTTATGCATTTGCTCGGTATGGTTCATTATGAAGAATAGTTTGCTTCGACTTCATTCAACATAACTAGGCTGGTGCTGCATATCTTTGCTTTTCACAAAGATTAAAAGGTACTCCCAGACTTGTGGCAACCTTCCAGCACATCTTAAGATTTGCTTCTTGATATATCATACGTCCAGATTTGGTCAACCTCAAGCTTGCCACCTACTTTTTGACATTCGCTTCAGCTCTGTACGTAGGGGAAAACTGCAGTACCAGGTCATTATGTTCATTGTCTATGGACTAATCTAGGATATCCTGACTGGTTGTAACAGACCTTAAAATATAGTTTCCTTGTACGTTCAGGGCCTTAATTTCCCAGTGAAGCAGAAGAGCTTGTTACATCAATTGAGGGAAAAATGAGCCATTAAAACCCTGCAGCAAGAAAGCAACTTCTTAAAGGAGGACTATTTGCGCCCTCAATCAAAATGCCTCCCACACCATTGTTTTGGATAAGAAGGCTGCCATGCCCATCTTTCCTTTCCTCTCCTTCCAGTAGAATCTCATTGTCTCCAGAGCTCTGGTTCTCTCTAGGCTGGACTACTGCAACAGCCTCTTTCTAAATCTGCCTGCTTCTACTCTCCGCCCTCTGCAACACATCCAGAACAGGACTGCGAGACTTGTCCTTGGCCTCAAGCCCAGGGATCGTATCTCTCCAGAACTGAAATCTTTCCATTGGCTCCCAGTGGCTGCGAGGATTAAGTTAAAAACGCTCTGCATTGTCCACAAGGCCTTCTGGAGCCTGAGGCCTCAATACCTTCAACTCTCTCTTCCTAAATATCTTCCTTCTTGAGCTCTTCGCTCATCCGCCTCCAACTCCCTCAGGGTCAGTCGCTTCTCCAAGCAACGAGTTGGTGGTAGATCTCTTTCTTTGACTGGGGCCTCCCTCTGGCCCAGCCTCCCTGAAACTTGAGGAGTATCATCTCCGGTTCCGGGAGCACCTCAAAACCTTTCTCTTTGCTTCTGCTTTTTCTCCTCCTCTCCCATGCTGACTTTCTGGCTCAAACTGAAACTGCACTGGTTACCTGGCCATCTTCTGATCTCGGGCCCAGGTCCCGTCCCCCACCAGTTGCACTCCTGCACTGCCTTCCTGGCAACCCTCACACCTTGGGTCTGTTCTGTACCCCTACAGTCCCACTACCAGCACTTGATACCGGATGTCTGCACTTGCCACCTGCTGGCCGTACTTTTACTTATTGTTTTATTTATTCAATTATCCCATGTCATGCACTGTCCCTTCCCCCTTTCCCCTTGCACTTTCCCACTTCCCACTTCTCATGCACTTGCGTGATCTGAATAACACCTGGCCTAGTAGGATTGTTGTCCGTCTTCCCTCTGTTTCCGCTCCCTTCTCTCATCGAGCCTTGAAACACTTGTGTATAGGCGCGTTACAAATGCCATATCATATCACATATCATCTTGATAAACTATCAGTTGAACTTCCAAAAGAAGGGTGTAAAAAAGATGACCAGGGCAGAATGTTGGGGATTAAGCTTCAGTGCAGGGCCAATCACCTCTTCATCGTCGCTATTCGTGGGCCTAATCAAAAACAACAGTTTTTAAAAATTATTTATCGGAGGGAAAAGCTTAGAATAAAAAGGGGAATTGATAATAGGGAGGGATTTTAATACATCTCTGCAGCCTGAGTAAGATAGATCTCAGACACAGTCCTCTTAAACGTCGAACACCGGATGCGATATCTGATATGCACCTCACAGATATGGCAACAGCTAAATTCCTCTAGAGGGCATTACACATACTTCTCACATGTGCATCAGGGATTCTCTCGTATTGATTATTTTTTAGTATTGCAATCCCTTATACCATTAACTACTTTCACTTTAATAGAACTACAATCGGTATCAGATCATGCCCTGGTAACTATCTGGCCCTAGAGGGTACCTATTCCCACAATGGTTTTTATTGGTACATGAATACCTCATTGCTTCGAAATCCATCCATCAGAGATTCCGTTAGCTGAAGAATCAAGCAGTACTTTATTGAGAATGTTGATGATTCACCTCTATAGGAAATATTTGGGACTAATTAGCATGGTCACACAAAAACAGAAGATTCTTACAACTAAGCAAAATGAAATTGAGAAATTAGTATCAGAATTTGAATCCTAATGCAAAGCCACTGCCTCTAGGAAAACGTAAACACTCTTGCAATCTGCGAGACCAGAGCTAAACACGATTTGGAAATGAGAGATTTCATTCAAACTTCTTAGAAATAAATAGTTTTATTTTAATGCATAAAATAAAGCCACAAACCTCCTTGCATATATATTTCATAACACACTTAGTTAGAAATAGAGTTGATAAACTTTCAGACAATGAAGGCTACCTCCATTATTCTGATCTGGCCAAATCAAAGATATTATATCCCAAGATGTTTCTTCTTTTTTTTCGCCACACTAGATGTACAGTAAGAGTTGGGAATCATGTTTAGATAAATATTGGCCTTGGGTCAGATGGGTGTGCAGCTCTTTTCTATTAACAGTTTTCAACACTGCTACAACTAGTATCACTTAATAGTTTTATAAGGACCAGAGAAACCACCCCATCAATGAGTGATACGAACTTCACATTGCTGGTGAAGCTCCTCACATTGTGAATCTTATAGGTCAACAGCCATTTTAAATGATGAGGCCTAAATCTATTCGAAAATATCAGGAAACTGTTTAAACTCCATTCTTCCACATATAATCCATGCAGATCAAACAGGATTAATACCGGGCCATCAGACCCATGACAATATTCGAGTAGCGATTATGATATGATATGTCGTTTATAATGTGCTTGTACACAAGTGTTTCTAGGCGCAACAAGACAAGGGAGGGAAGACATAGGGAGGACAAGATAAACGATTTTACTAGGCTTTGTGTCATTCAGATTGTGCAAGTGTGACAACACTAAGTGCAGGGTGAAGGGAGCAAGGGGAAGTGCCAGGGAGAGGGAAGGGGCAAGTGCAATCAGGCCAGCATTGCTCGGAGTAAGTGCAGCACTGCTATGGATAAGTGCAAGGAGGCAGGGGACTGTAGGGTAACAGTTACAGCTCCAAAGTGCATGGTATGCCCGGAGGCAGTGCTGGGAGACTGATCTGAGGGTAGCCAAGAAACTAGTCCGCGCAGCAGACAGGTAGGTCAGCGGGCGAGAGAGAAAGAGAGCAAGCAGAGGAGAAAAAGGAATTTCAGGTGTTGCGGCTCAAGTTTCAGAGGGGATGCCATTCCAGAGGGAGGCACCTGCAGTGGAGAGAGAACTGCCCCCCGCCCCCCACTCTCTGCCTGGAGATGTGTCTGACCCTCAGAGAGTTTGAGGTAGCTGAGCGAAGGGCTCGATCAAGGAATGAATTTTGGAAGAGAGAGTTGGATGTAGTCCGGCCCCAGCCCCAGAAAGCCTTGTGGACGATGCAGAGGGTCTTGAACTTGATCCTTGCAGATTGTGAAAGGGGCTGTTTCAGTAGTCCAGCCTAGAGAGAACTCGGGCTCTGGGGACAGTGAGCTTCTAGGGGAAAGTGAGAAAAGGAGGAATACCTCTAAGGAGGTGCAGCTGGTAGTGGGCCTTCTTGGCAAGGTCTGTGATGTGCGGAGAGAAGGAGAGAATGGAGTCGAAGATGACACCAAGATTTTTTGCCTCACAGGAAGGCAAAGGAAGAGGGACCTATGAGGGTGGCCAGAGTGAGAGGGGGGTAAGCAGCAGAAGCAGGGGTCCCAATGAGAAGGATCTCAGTGTTATTGGCATTAAGGCAGAGATCGTTGGAGGCACACCAATCCTGAATCACGGATAGACAGTCAGCAATGAGCAAAAGAGGATGTGGTCTGCGGGGAAGGTTCTGCCTGAAAATACAGGAGGACTGTGTTCAAGACTGACCGACTGGGGTAAGTATCCTCCCTCCACCCCTGTATGATTTTAGGAACCAAGCTATGTGGATGCCTCCATGTTGGCTGACAATACAATAAAGTAGTTCCCAAGCACATTGTTTTTTATGGTGCATGAGCCTGGTGCCATAGGCGCCAGGACTGGCCCCGTGAGGGCTTTTGAAGAGGATGCCAGGCTCTAGAGGCCAGAGTCCTGACTCCAACTGGCCAATGGGTTTGCCAGAGGGGGTTTTGGGCGAGTGTCGTGACAGTTAGCCTTACCAGCACGAATAGTACAGAAATTAAAAATTAATACCTGAAAAACGAATTGTCTGGGATAAATTAACGGCTTGCGTACAAGGTAAAGGTGAACCGGCTACTGACTATTTCAATCGATTTGAAGAAGTATTCGCAGCTTTTAGTGGCCAAGATTTGAGTACTGAACCCGGGAAGAGGTGGTTTGTTGATAAGTGTGTACGAGGGTTGTCACCGAAAATTAAAAATGTAATAATGACATCTGAGAGTGCATGGCAGGCAAAATCGCAGAGCGAAGTGTTACACATGGCCCAATATTATGAGAATAGAGTAAATGCAGAGAAGGAGAAAGAAATAAGGGGCAAAGGGAATCTGAAAACAAGGGTATTGATGCAACAAGTAGCAAACAATAACAGAGGTGGCGGGAACGCACAAACAAGAGGGAACTTTTCCAGCATGCACGGGGGTCAGATTGGACGTAATCAATGTGCCTATTGTAGACAAGAAGGCCATTGGCAAGCACACTGCCCGCAGATACAAAATAGGAGTGGGGGTTTCCCGAGAAGACAGACTGGAGGTCCCCCGGGACACAAGGACAGAATAGAAACATGAGAGCACCACAAAGCTAAAACAACCAGAACTAGCAGCAGCAGAATAGTACAGGAGATGGAAATGTTTTCGATAATCAGGCCAATGCATACTATTCTGGCGACTTTACATCTGATGATGTATCATTTTACTAGGACAGCCCAAGATAGGGGTTGGAACCAGTGTCTATTCCTGTAGACCAGAAAGGGCCGTAGATAGAAATGAAGGTTGGGAATAGGGAGCACACTTTTCTAGTGGACACAGGTGCACAGAAATGTTCAATTGACCATCAACTGGTTCCAGATATACCACTGTCAGGGCAAAATAATGTTTCAGTAGGGTTTGCAGGTACCCAAATTAGTCCTTTGTCACAGCCAGTACTCATAACTCTAGGTCCATTCACTGAGTCTTGCCCATTTGTTGACACAAAATCTCTGTGTAGCGGAGATGCACTTTGAGATTAAATAAAAGACAGACAGAAAGTATTTTTTTGTTTGGGGATAAAAGTAGTACCCAATTCTTTATTAACGGCTTCTTTTTCTATTTTATACTCTCAGATAAAGGATACGTCTTCAAGCTGCGCCTCTGGGAATGTCGATTCTGGAAGTTCACTCTGGAATGTTCGAGGTAAGTTATTACTTTCTTTAATATTCATACAGTTCTGCTCCTTTCTGTGTTTCTACACTTCTCCTCTATAGTCCACTTGCGAATTTCTTTAGTCCTTCTCTTTCCACTTTTCTTGCTCTCCAAGTAAGTCTTTGCCTTTTTAAGGTTTTTTGCTTTGTTTATTCAGTTCGACTCACTCTGTTTGTCTTTCTCCCTTCACAAAGCATCTTCATGTGCTTCTGTTCACTTCCTTTAAGTGGGATCTGATTCCCAGCGACTTTTCTCCTATTGCGATAGTCCTTTCAGGCTAGTAGGGATACAGTTCAAACAGTCTGTATTATGGGCTGAAAGATCTTCCTTCGTGTAACATATCCTCCTCTCCTAACCACTCACTGTTCTTGAACTACCACCTTTTATATATATAATTCTCGTGACCTCCTCACCTCCCAAAGTTCTGTAATTGTTATTTTTTAGGCAAGTCGGGTCGCACTCTGCTCTTTGGCCCCTCCCCTTCGTTTGACTCTTCGCTCGTATCTTCAGCGGTAAGGAGAAACACACAAGCCGTGACACTCTGGCGTCCTCCACAGTCATATATGTTTACCTCGGGTGTTGGTCCCTTTACTTCTTGAGCGAGTTGTTCGCTTTGGCCTCCAGGCGAGCATCTACACAGTGGGACCAGACACGTTCTTCACGCGTTCACTTCATACGCTTCCATCCGTCACAGTATTTGTATTTTTGTATTTATTTTTGTATTTATTTTATTTATATAGCGCAAAGCCAGGCCCAAGGGCAACCGGGCGCATATCATCGTAAGGTAGTTACATTATATTTACAAGTAAGGGAGCAGTACATTACATATCATCAAAGCAGTCCAGACAAATTGCAACACGTACGCCGAGGACGTTACAAATCAGGCATCAAACAACAGTGCAAGTGGGGTCCCGGAGGCCCAGTCGGTAAGGAGGAGCAGTCGTTAATGGGAGGTAACTAACCACAACTTGGCTTTGTGTTTGAATTGGTTGAATGAGGGTAGGGTTCTGATCAAAAGTGGTACTGTGTTCCAGAGCTTGGCTGCCAGGACAGGGAAGTGCTTTCAGGGAGATCCTTTGGGCGACAGAGAGCCAGTTGAGGTTCTTCCTGGTTTCTGAAATGTGGGCAGATCGGGGGATGTTGAGGGCTGCTCTGATGGCATTATTTTGGGTCGTCTGGAGTTTATTAAGATTACCCTGGTTGGTACCCTGGTACAATGCATTGCAGTAGTCCAATTTAGACATGACCAGGGTCCTGGCCAGCGTGATGCAGTTCTGGGCCGTGCGGACAGGTCGGCAGGCTGAGATCAATTTGCATGTTTAAGCAGATGCGGAGGCCACCGCATTACTTTGTCTAGTGTCAGGGAGGCGTCCAAGTATATACCCAGAGTTTTGGTGTCTTTGGATACCTTAATCAGATTGCCATCAATGTAGAAGGAGCCAAATAGGTGACTTAGTTTGTTAAGTCTCTGTTGTGAGCCTAAGATGAGAAGCTCAGTCTTGTCATCGTTGAGGCACAATTCATGCTGGGCCATCCAAGCCTGTATGACAAGGTAAATGTCATTGAGGGCTTTGGAATCAGCAATGTTGTCACCAGTGATGGGTATGAGTATCTGGGTGTCATCCGCGTAATTGGTGTAGGTAGGTGACACCCAGATAGTGAAGCACGTCAAATAAAGATTTGGTGAAGACATTGTAGAGAGTTGGGAACTCCACACGGGACTGATGTGGGATCGGCCGATGCGTTAGGAGAGAAAACTCTCATATGCCTATTGTCAAGGAATGACTTGATCCAGTTGGATGCATTGTCAGAGAAGTGGGCCGCTGACTTCAGATGCCTGCATAGTATTTGGTGATTGACCAAATCAAAGGCAGCTGATAGATCCAGAAGTAGTAAAAGGGCCAATTTACCGTTGTCTTTAAGGTCATCAATTTGAGTTTTGAGATCAAGTAAAGCTGTTTCAGTCCTGTGCTTAGGTCTGAAGCCAGATTGTCTTTAGCCGAGGAGGTTATTGGTTTCTAAGTAATTCTGAATCTGCAGATAAGCTGCTCTGTCGAGTATTTTAAGGAGGAACGGTACAGTGGTGATAGGTCTATAGTTAGTAGGTATTTCAGGGTCTAGAGTCGGTTTTTTTAGGAGGGAGGGGGATGACCCATGCGTCCTTTAAGTTGTTAGGTACCGTGCCTGTTAGGAAAGAGGAGTTAATGAAGGCAGTGATAAAGGGAGCAAGGTCATGTGCTGCTTCCTTGATGATGGGTGCTGGGCAGGAGTCTCCTTGGCAGTTAGAAGGTTTTAGATTGCGGATGATATTTTCGACCTCGAGGATGGTGAGTGGGGTGAAACTAAAAGGAGTGTGAGTAAATGGGGCCGTCTGAGTATAAGAAGGTTTGGTGGGGGGGGGGGGGGTTGGTGAGTAGGGTGTTTTGTTTGGCGTTAATTTTGGATTGCAAAGTGGTAATTTTGGTGAGGAGGGCGTTTTGGATGTTATTGCACCATTTGCTGTCTTTAGTGCAAGTGTCAGGTGCAGGGGATGGTGATTCCAGTTCTTTAAGGATTTTAAATAATTCCTTAGTGTTGGATTCCGCTTGAACGATGCGTTGGTTATAGTTCTCCTTTTTGGCTTGTAGAATCGCTTCTTTGTAGTTATGGGTAATAATGATAAGGCGCTCTTTGTTGAGGTCACAAGGGCGACTCCTCCAAAGTGATTCAGCCTTACATTTTTCTTTGCGTAGAATTCTTAGCTGCGGTGTGAACCAAGAGTTCAAGTGGGCCTGTTGTTTGGCTTTCCGTAATTTGAGTGGTGCTATATTGTCAATGGCATTAAGCAGTGTTTGATTGAAGATGTCTACTAGAGCTGTGGGGTCGTTGTGTTGGGACACGCATTTGTTCAGGAGGGGAAGGATGAGAGGGAGGAGTTTGTCCTTAGTGATGTCTTTTTTGTTCCTAGTAGGGATGGCTGGAGCTATGGTGGGTGCAGTATGGGGGTTGGTCGCTGGTAAGTGGAAGATGATAATATGATGGTCGGACCAGGCGCAGGCAAGGTTGGAACTTATAGATGTATTGCAGTTAAGGTCGGTAATCCAATCAAGCATCCTGCCCTTAATATGGGTGGGTTCGTCAATGTGTTGTTGGAAGCCTAGATTAGCTAATGTGCTAGCTACTTCAGAGGCCAAGTGATCCTTAGTGTCGAGAAGGCCCAAGTTAAGGTCGCCTAGTAGCAGTACCTTCGAGTTGGGTTTGGTATTGACGGTCAGAATGGCCGTGATCTCGTCTGTGAAAGAGCCAAGTGGTCCTGGGGGTCTGTAGATAAGGTGGATGGTGGCAGTGTTAGTTGAAGATAGGGTGAGTTTCACAGAGAGGGATTCTGCGGAACTGAGCTCAGTGTTGGGGATGGTTCTAAGTGTAATGTTATTTCTGTGTATAAATACGACTCCACTTCCTTTAGATGTAGTTTGACGGTCAGCTCTAATGATAGAGTAACCAATGGGGATTGCGAGGGCAAGGAGTGGGCCAGAGGCAGCATGTAGCCAAGTTTCCGTAATGGCTAAGAAGTCAAGGTTTTGAGTGGTGATAAGGTCGGAAATGTCCAACGCGTGGGCCGTGATAGATCTGGCATTGATGAGGGCGCCCTTGAGTTCTTTGGCAGAGAGGGTGCATGGGGAGGCTGGTATGTTCTGTATGGTAAGAGTGTTGTGAGTGTGCTGGGTGCTCGCGACACGAGGGGCATGGGGTAATCTGGATCCCAGTCTGAGATTCCTGACTTGGAGCGTGCATGGTTGATTAGGTGTAGGTTTCGTGGCAAAGTGTTGGAGCCATAAGGCGGGGTCATTAAGGTATGGGTTGCTGAGGGGCATAGTGAGAGAGAGTGTGGTGGCGTGACAGTGGTTAGTCTTAGCAGTCCTAGGGTTGGGGGGGGCAGAGCAATGTGGCCATGGTAAGCCCTGCTAAGGTAGCAAGAATTAGGTGGCTGGCAGATGGCAGTGGCCGCATATCATAAGCCAAGTGTCCTAACCGTCTGTGCAGTGGAGCGGGGGAACACTGGAAGGTATGTGGGGGGGTTCTGCACTGGACCGCGTACAGTTTGCTAGGTGAATACAAGTACAAGTAGCGCCGGAGGCTCAAAGGCAATGGTTCAGCTAGTCTGGCAAGGTGGGTGCGTGAGTAGATGCAGAATGCATGTGCAAGGAGGTGCCGTAGACCAAAAGGGTTCACCTAAATGCAGAATTCACAGGAAGGCTAAGATGGCATGTGCAAGCAGGTACAGTCGACCAGAAGGGTTCACCTAAATGCAGAATTCACAGGAAGGCTAAAATGGCATGTGCAAGCAGGTACAGTCGACCAGAAGAGTTCACCTAAATGCAGAATTCACAGGAAGGCTAAAATGGCATGTGCAAGCAGGTACAGTCGACCAAAAGGGTTCACCTAAATGCAGCATTCACAGGAAGGCTAAAATGGCATGTGCAAGCAAGAGGGTTCACCTAAATGCTGAATTCACAGGAAGGCTAAAATGGCATGTGCAAGCAGGTACAGTCGACCAAAAGGGTTCACCTAAATGCAGCATTTAACGGGGATTCCTCTGCGGCACCATTCGGCTGCTACTCACAGGTTTTCCCAGGGGTACGTTACTCCGTGTTCGTTCCGCTTCGCAGTCTTCCTGCAATTCACGGTCTTCAACCGCGTCTGTAAGTCGTCAAGCGGGAGCGATGCCGCTCTCCCTTATCTCCGCCCACATCAAAGGAGGATCGGCTCTCCGAGCTAGCGACAACGTTCGCTTCAACTTTAATTAAACAAAAAATAACTTGGCTACGCGTAACTTCGCAACTTCCTTAACACAAGAGCTTCGTCTCTTCAGGCTTCTCAATATGCCCATGTGTAACCGTCGTTCTCGTTCTCCCCCACACACGTCTCCTAGCAACGACAGGAAAAACACAACAAAGTCAACAAACGAATCCTTGCCAGTGATTGGTAGTTATAGCTGTCAATTATCCCCTTCCAGCTGATCGCTATTCTTAACTCTTTGTTGCCGTGCATATTCTGGTATTGTCAGAGCCAGTTTCTGATTGTGCATCCCTTGTGTTTCCGACAATGGATTCATTACACACCCTCTCTTCTAGGCCCTTACGCTCGGGAAGGGCAGTGTTGCGTGATAGAAAATCTGCTTGAGCTAACAGTTTCCCAGGCAGATGGATGGTCTTGAAGGTAAAAGGTTGAAGTGCCAGAAACCATCTAAGCACCCTGGGATTGGTGTCCTTATTGCGAGCCAACCATACCAAAGGAGCATGGTCGGTCACTAACGTGAACTCTCGACCTAACAGATAATATCGTAAAGCCTCTATAGCCCACTTAACAGCCAGGCATTCCTTTTCGATTGTGGCATAATGTATCTCGTGGGGAAGTAGCTTCCTACTTATAAATACCACAGGTCTTTCATCTTCCCCCATGTTCTGGAATAGCACCGCTCCAAGGCCCGTACCCGATGCATCTGTATGTAAATAGAATGGTGCGGAGAAATCTGGGCAATGAAGAATTGCTTTTTCTGAAAGAGCATTTTTCAAGTCGTTAAAAGCCCTTTCCGTTTCTGGTGTACACCACTCTTTCCTGGGGGGTGCAGAAGACTTTAAAAGATTTGTCAGAGGTGTAGCCAACGTGGAAAAGTGAGGTATGAACCTTCTGTAATAACCAATAAAACCCAGGAAAGCCCTCACTTGTCTGGGTGTTACTGGAAATTGTAAGTTCTTTATAGCCACCAATTTCTTTATGATGCCCTGTCCAACAAAATACCCCAAATATTTTGTATGAAAATTCGCCATGAAAGACTTGAGGATTTACATGTAGTCCTGAGTTTTGTAGTAGTCGTAGTACAACCTCCAGATGTACAAGGTGATCACCCCATGTTTGACTAAAAACAATAATATTGTCCAGATAAGCTCCAACATAACCTTCATGCCCTCTAATAATTGAGTTCATCAGCCTTTGGAACGTTGCAGGTGCCCTATGTAACCCAAAAGGTAAGACTGTAAATTGAAACAATCCCGAGGGAGAGGCAAAGGCAGTTTTTTCTTTATCCTTTGGATGGAGCGGTATCTGCCAATACCCTTTCGTTAGATCGATGGTCATTAGAAACTTGGCCTTTCCGAGTTTATCAAGTAAATCCTCGATCCGAGGCATAGGATAGGCGTCGAATTTTGAGATCTCATTCAGTTTCCTGAAATCTAAGCAAAAACGAGTTGTTCCATTGGCTTTTGGGACCAAAACTATAGGTGATGACCACTCACTATTGGAGGGTTCTATCACCCCCAATTCCAACATTTCTTGGATCTCTTTATTAATTGATTCGATGAAAGGTATCAATACGTCACAAATGTTTTGTGCGCTGGTAGATCTAAGAAGAAAAGCCTCTGGATACTAGTTGCATAATCCACGACCACTAGGATATATTTATGTCCTCTGGAAGATGGTTCTAAAGGCCCAACAATATCCATCCCAATTCTACTAAAGGGTTCACACACGATTGGCATGGGTTGGAGCGGAGCTTTTTTTACATTTGCTCGATTTATTTTCTGACACTCGGGGCAAGCCTGGCAGAAACGCGTTACTTGTGCATATATTCCTAGCCAGTAAAACCTCCCTAGGATTTTCTGGACAGTTTTCTCTGTTCCCAAATGTCCTTCGCCCACCTGTACATGTGCAACTTCCATGACGGTTTGAAAGTATTTGCTAGGTACTAATAATTGTTTGGTAACAGCGTCATTTGCATCTTTACTGTATCGATAGTACAGACCCTTCTCTTTAATAAAGAAAGGTCCCCTTCCTGATATTTCGTCACAAACACTTGCCCTAGCATTTGGCAATAATGTATCCAGTTCCTGGGCCGTGCGAAAACTATCCCCACCTTCATCGATTTTCCAATCGACCACCATCGGACAAACATTTCTTGCCCCTCAGTTTTTCTTCATCCTCCGTATAGTGGCTCTAGTTTTCTTTTCTTTTGTAAAGGTTGGTGTAATTTCCTGGTGAGCAAAAGGCGCATCTTGTAACCAACTTTCCTCGACTTTCTTCAGTATCTTGGTAAATTTCGGTACATCGGACCCAATCAGAAGTGGCTCTGGCAATATCGGCATTACAGCGGCCCTGACCTCCAGCTGTTCTCCCGCCACCTTTACATTTATTTCTTTGGTAGGATAAGACCTCACGTCCCCATGAACACAGCGAATAGGAATCTTCTTTTCTAAGAGCTGCACATCACCTACCAGTTCAGTACTTACAACTGTTTGTAAGCTGCCAGTATCTATCATAGCTCTCGTTGGTTTACCATCGACCTCCGCTTCACATGTATAGGAATAGTGGGATCTTGTCCCGATGGCTGGGTCAGATGCTTCTCCTTCCTTGATTACTTCCATATTTCCCACGTCCATAGGTTCTGTTTTGACTCTTTTTGGGCACATTCTCGCCAAGTGCCCCCATTCCCCACACTCAAATCACTGTATTCCTTTTGGAACCCCACTTGGTGCTCGTATTCCGGCGGGACTTTCACTACTTGGTCGTACTCTGGTGGGTTCCCACTCGGTTTTCCTGAGCATTGAGTTGGGCCATCTCGATGGGCCTAAGTTTTTGGCGGAGGAATTATTTAAGGTAATATTTGGCTTATTGGCGGACACATAATTCATGGAGCGTCCCTGTCCGGCCTTCTGATAAGCCGAGGCAATGTTAACTGCCTCCACAAGGCTGGGTCGATGATGTTGACGGACCCAGCGTTGCATAGGGATGGGTAGGGCTTCAATTAACTGTTCCATGACAATTTTTTCACTCATTTCCGGTACTGTGGTATTCGGGGTCTGCAACCACTTATCTCCCAATTCTTTAACCCGATAAAACAGCTGTCGGGGTGTCTCTTCTGGTTGCAACTTGATCTCACAAAACATTAGCCTATAGGCCTCCTCATCATGTCCCAAGCGTTCTAGGACCACTCTCTTCATTTCCATATCTTCTCTCCCGTGGGGTTAGCTGCCTGGTAGGCACTTTGCATATCGCCTGTCATGAGCGGCGCAATGTAGTGGCACCAGCTTTCATTAGGCCATTGCGCATTCCGCGCTATTCGATCAAAATGAACAAAAAAATGAGCTGGGTCCTCTCCGACGGAGTATTTTTGAAGAACTGATGCGGGGACTTGAGCATGTCTGCGTAGGGCCGTCGCCTCCAATAATTGGGCCTGTTGGACTTGAATCGCTTGCTGAAACGCTTGTCTATCAGCTTGTGCTTGTTGATTTTGTAGCTGTAAGGCTTGTTGGAGTAGTTGCTGCCCCTCACTCAGTGTCTTAATGAGTTCTTCCATGGTGTTCCCTTTATCCCACTCTGACACCAAAATTGTAGCAGAGATGCACTTTGAGATTAAATAAAAGACTGAGACAGAAAGTATTTTTTTGTTTGGGGATAAAAGTAGTACCCAATTCTTTATTAACAGCTTCTTTTTCTATTTTATATTCTCAGATAAAGGATACGTCTTCAAGCTGCGCCTCTGGGAATGTCGATTCTGGAAGTTCACTCTGGAATGTTCGAGGTAAGTTATTACTTTCTTTAATATTCATACAGTTCTGCTCCTTTCTGTGTTTCTACACTTCTCCTCTATAGTCCACTTGCGAATTTCTTCAGTCCTTCTCTTTCCACTTTTCTTGCTCTCCAAGTAAGTCTTTGCCTTTTTAAGGTTTTTTGCTTTGTTTATTCAGTTCGACTCACTCTGTCTTTCTCCCTTCACAAAGCATCTTCATGTGCTTCTGTTCACTTCCTTTAAGTGGGATCTGATTCCCAGCGACTTTTCTTCTAGAGTGATAGTCCTTTCAGGCTAGTAGGGATACAGTTCAAACAGTCTGTATTATGGGCTGAAAGATCTTCCTTCGTGTAACTTGACCTCCTCTCCTAACCACTCACTGTTCTTGAACTACCACCTTTTATATATATAATTCTCGTGACCTCCTCACCTCCCAAAGTTCTGTAATTGTTATTTTTAGGCAAGTCGGGTCTCACTCTGCTCTTTGTCCCCTCCCCTTCGTTTGACTCTTCGCTCGTATCTTCAGCGGTAAGGAGAAACACACAAGCCGTGACACTCTGGCGTCCTCCACAGTCATATATGTTTACCTCGGGTGTTGGTCCCTTTACTTCTTGAGCGAGCTGTTCGCTTTGGCCTCCAGGTGAGCGTCTACACAGTGGGACCAGACATGTTCTTCACGCGTTCACTTCATACGCTTCCATCCGTCACAGTATTTAACAGGGATTCCTCTGCGGCACCATTCGGCTGCTACTCACAGGTTTTTCCAGGGGTACGTTACTCCGTGTTCGTTCCGCTTCGCAGTCTTCCTGCAATTCACGGTCTTCAACCGCGTCTGGAAGTCGTCAAGCGGGAGCGATTTATTGATCACTTCAAAAATCGTAGGGGAGGAGTCACTTACAAATACACAGCACGCTGACCCCACAATTTTACACACACCTCCACGATCGGCCAAGATTATATCAAGAGCCATTCTATTTTGAAGTGTCATTAATCTAACTGCCTTTTCTTCTAATGTCATGTTATATAATATATCGGTTGTTCCATTTATCGTTTTTTCTAACGCCCTGAACAGTTTTCTTATATTCCATGAATTTATGGCTTGCCCCCAGAATGGGATAAATTACTTTGCTATGTCCTCCCGCAGTGGCCTCGATCTGAAAAGGAATACAGCAGGGAAAGGGATCCTAAAGTAACAGGACCCTCCACAATTTCTAGGCAACCAGGGATAAGCTTGTTCTCCACTTATAAAATAAACAGGATCACCTACATATATTGGTTCTTCGTTTTTCTCAAGTACTGCAATATTCATGCATCTAGTGAATGTTACTACTGAATAAGAACCTCGCTTTCGTAAAGGAATGGGTCAGTTCGTGGACTATAATTGATAGTATAGGAGGGGTGCACAACGTCCTTGTTTCCTACTGGATTCACGTGGAAAGTGATTACAGATGATTTATAAGGCACAAAGAGTCTATCTACTGGTCTTATCACTGGTTTTATTATTCTTGCCCTGTTAAATATGGAACAACCTACTGGTTCCATTACCACTCTTTCAAACTCATCTATGTTTGTTCTATCCAATTGGCCTGTATCACTCTTATTCCATTTCCCAAAGAATAATGCACTCAAGGATGCATAACATGCCGTATTAAGGGGTAATGGCTGTACGTACCAACCCATTCCTTTTCCACCATGCTGGGGTAAATGGGAGCAGACCCAACAATTTGTTCTATACAGGATAGTGTGAGTCATATTCATAATCAAAAGCAATGTGTTAATGTCATAGCCTGTTCTGCGTCTCTCTTATAATGGAGGGAGAGTGTAAGAGAGCACATGTACCAGACTGTTTGTGGCAGGAGCATTAGTAGCAGGCAAAAATTTTCTTAAAGGATGCACAGCTTCCAAATACCAAAATATTGGGATTAGTGTAATCAGAATGCAAAGTAATGTCATAATTATTAACATATGTTTCCTACAGCAAATTCTTCTAGGTATTTTTTTATTTTAGTCTCAGTCTCTATGACAACATCATCAGCGTTGGTATAGGAGGGAACGGGAGTAAGTATAGGCATTGTCTGCAATCCTTATCTCGGCAATGTTTGTCGCAAATAATTTCTTCAAAGCAGCACACGTTTAAGCAGCAAAGCGTCTAGACCAGTTCTCGTTAGCCTGCTTGATAAAGGAGTAGCTAGCTTATTGTGACTCTGCACAGTGCTCCAAAAACGTTACAGCAAGCATCAGTTGTGTTGGTACCATATGCCTCCCCGTTTGTCCACTCGGGCTCGCATTGGCCATTCCTTTTATTATTATTTTTGTTCAAGGTAGCACCGGGAAGCCGCGTTCCAGAGCTTTCAATTTGATGCAGATTGATACAGCTCCCACGCTCCACTTCCCTAGGCCTCTGATTCCCAATTCATCCGTGTTGGGAATGGAGGCAAAACAAACACGCAGATCAGATCACTTCCGACTTTGAGAAAGTAGGTTGTACCCGATTGCTCCAGGTAGTGTCTGATCAATGAATAATGCATTTCCATTTCCAGTAACAGGCTTTGTGTCAGCCTGCAATGCAATGGGTGATGATGCAACAGTCGTCGGGCAAGGCTGAGGCACCTTTGGCCCTTTGATCCGTGTTCCAATCTCCCCAGGCCTGTCCTCGGGCTTAAGAAGCACTTCTGGCAGAGAACTGGCAATCGTGTCTTTTCGATCGAGTGCAGCTGTTTCTTTCTCAGCATTTGGATCAGGCAGCTCTTTCAAAGGGAATGGAATTCTTTTCGTATGCGCCGCATGGATCCACGTCTTGCGACCATCCACTCGGACTGCAGTCTGTGTTGCCAGCAGGACCTGGTTCGGGCCCTTCCACCTCAGTGCCAGTGAGGACTTCAGCTCGAAATTCTTATTCAGCACCTAGTCTCCAGGCTGCAGACAATGTCCCAGGCTAGTATATCTGACAGGAAGAGCCTCCTGCACCTGCTGATGAATCAAACGCAATTTCTGAGTTAACAGTTTACAATAAGTGCTGAGCAAAGGGTATTCAATTTCATTTAGACGTTTAGGCTGTGGAGCTCTCCAAACATTCGCAGGTCTCCCCATTACGATTTCGTATGGGGAGAGCCCAGTCCTTGCCTGTACAGACATTCGCATGCACAGCAAAGCTAATGGCAGCGCATCAGGCCACTTCAGCTGACTCCCTGAGCATATTTTGCTAATTTTATTCTTCAAAATACCGTTCTGGCGCTCAACAAGACCAGCACTCATCGGGTGTCTGGCCGAATGGAATAGTTTATCAATCTGGAGACCTGCACAAATTTGTAATGTCATGGCCGCAATAAAATACGGGCCGTTATCTCACCATATGACACGTGGCAGGCCAAAACGGAAGAAGTATTCTTTTAACATCACCTTTGCTGTGCTCATTGCCATGCAATCTTTAAGCGGATGTGCCTCCACCCACTTGCTAAATGCAGAGACCACTCAAAGCACGCACTTGAAATTTTGACACCTTTCCATTTCTATGAAATCACCACTGTTCCAATGGATTTCGAGATGGAACCAGTGTTTTTTAATCAATATCAACTATTCTTTCCATCTTTAAAATCCTTGGTAAAGATAATTAAAATGTAGAAGAGTGTTTTGCCTGTGTGATGAAGTCTCACTGGTACTAGACCCTTTGCATGGTCCACAAGGCCTTCTGGGGCCTGGGACCAAAATATCTGCAGCTTTCTCTTTGGCAGTATCTTCTTACTCAAGTGCTTCGCTCCTCTACCTGACCAAGGGTCAGTCGCTTTTCCAAGCAACGAGTTGGGGGCAGATCTCTCTTCGGCCATCGCCTTCCTCTGGAACAGCTTCCCTGCATCTCTGAAACTCGAGCAGAACCATCTCCGATATCGGAAGCTGCTCAAGACTTTCCTCTTTGCTTCGGCCTTCTCTCTTACTCTTCCCTGCTGATCGCCAGTCTTGTACTGCACTGGTTACCTGGCTACCCTCTGAACCACGGGCCCAGGTCCCTGACCTCCGAGTTGCACACCTGCACTGCCTCCTGGCAACCCTGCACTTGGGGCTGTATCTGCAACCCTACAGTCCCCCTACCTGGACTTATCGAACACTTGTTTTGTGCACTTACCCCTGCACTGCCACCTGCTGGCTGCACTTCTTGCTTTAGAGGTTTTGACCCTTTGTCTTGCATTTGCTCCCACTCCCCTTCCAAGGCACGTTTCCCTTCCCTCTACCCTGGACTTGCGCAATCTCAATGTAACAAGGCCTAGTAAAATCGTCGTCTTGTCCCCCCCTTGCCTCGTCGCGCCATGAAACGCTTATGTATAGGAGCGCTATAAATGTCATATCATCCCAGACTATGGAGACTAACAGGGTGGGATACAAAAGCCACCCAACGAAGTGAATGCTATACCTGGAGGAGTTATATGGGGGACCCCCAAATCAACCCCCACTGGTGCATATTAAGGTTGGGCAGTCACAGGGGCACACCCACCAACAGCAATGACCCTCATGTAAATGTGGTCAGGACTAAACCTATTGAAGTGACCTCAACCCTTACAATTTGGTACACCTAGAAAGCACTTCCAATTCACTAGCTAGACACAAACACTCAGCATTGACATTATTGCCTTTCTCTTTAAGGAAATATAGTTGCAACTTTCAGAATATATTGGTGAGTGGGAAATGAAACAATGTTGCTGACACGCGAACAGACAAAAACAAACACGTACTGTTCTCCTGCTCCGCTAGCATTGAAGGGATTACAAAGTTACCATTTCCACATGATTAACAGTGCATTCACGCCAAACAGCTTCC
Source organism: Ambystoma mexicanum (assembly GCF_040938575.1). NCBI lineage: Eukaryota > Metazoa > Chordata > Amphibia > Caudata > Ambystomatidae > Ambystoma > Ambystoma mexicanum. Next base: position 344,166,537 of record NC_090935.1, on the reverse strand, counting down.
ATATCTTATCAAACGAGTTTCTGAATTTTGATTTACACGCTGTCCCACCCTTGCCTGCCCCGATTAGCTCCAAGATGCCTTTTTCTCTGCTTCCCTCACTGTGTTCTTCCCTCTATAGTTTTAAAGCACTCAGCTGTGTGACAGCAAAACCCCTAATGCAGGAGACAGCTACAGTGGAGCTGTGAAGCGTGCGGGGAGACTAAGTGACCTAGGCAACGTTCGTCAAATGTGCTCACATTGATAAGTGTAAAAGGAAAAATTAGACAAGCATATAGTAACTGAGCAAATAAGATCTGGCCAACTGATTGGCAAGAGGTACTGTTATCAATGCAGCAAAGCTTGTGTCCAAGTATCACTGCAACACAAGTATAAAGAAACGACTCAATTGGTATATGGAGGATTATCAGCAGGACATGAATCTGTAAATGCCTACTCAGCAGCTCGGCTCAGTTCCAGCAAACGCAGCCCCTTGAGCTTTAAGTTGCCATAACAATGCAATCACAAGAAGCGCCTTCTTACTGGTGATTTAAGGCATTTTCCTTTTTTCCAGAGAAGTGTTCATCCCTCCTGAGTTGCCTTCCTTCCTCGTTTTGGTGACCTGTGTGACATTATGCACCCGCGGCTGTCTTGCTGCAGGGCCGTCTGGTGAGTTCATCATGCATTGTGCAGTTTCTCTGCCTCTCTCTCCCCCCTTCCATCTCTCTGCCCTCTCCCTCCATCTGTCACCTCCTTGAAGACTTTGACGTCCTCGCTCTCACTGAGACCTGATTGGCTGCCAGATCTGTCACTGTTTTTGACCCACTCCTCCCTAAGAGCTACAAGATCCTCTCTAAGCCCAGGCCTAACCGGTCTGGATGCGGAGTTGCCCTGATCTTCCATGATTGGGTCCCGGCTACTATCATACCCACTCAGTCCTACTCTTCCTTCGAATGCTTTGTCTGCAGGTTTGGTGTCTTTCCTATCCTCTCACTAATTCTCACCGCCATCTACAGGACACCTGGTCCAGTCTCCCACTCCCTTTTGGAGTGGTCTGTCCTCATCTTTCCTGGCCTTCAACAACAAGCTTCTCCACCTCAGATTTCCAGATTTACCTTGACTCTCCTGATGCGGCCACTGGACTCTTATGCAGCCTCTGTCACTCTCTTTCCCTCACCATTCTACCCTCCGGTCTTAGCCACTCAGCCAGACACACCTTGGATCTCATCTCGGCAGACATCCACATCTCCAACCCTCTCATTACAACGCTCTCCTGGCCTGACCATGCTTTTCTGTCCTCTCATCTGGATCTCTTGGGTCCCCCGGCTAAGCCTCCACCTGCACTGCCAGTCTCCTTCTCCGTCATTCGACCGATGAATTGTGTGTCAGATGCTGCCTTTGTCACCACTTTAATTCCCCCTCCCACACCAGCCACTGACTCTCACACTGACACAGTCCTTGCTAATCTTCACCTCTCCATCTCCAACACCCTGGACATTCATTTTCCTGTCATGAGGATCCACATGAATCCTGCCCCCTAGCACAATACCTAGTATGATTCAGACCAAGCCTCTCTGAAACGCAAGTGCAGAGTTGCTGAACGGAAGTGGCTGTCATGATGCCTACCCCCAGGCATCCGAACCAAGCCCATCAGCCCCGGGAGCAGGCATCTAGACATTTAGTAAAACCTCAGCAGCCCCGGCTAGGGGCTATCTGGGTTCAGTCCTGGCGCCAGGCTCATAGTAGAAATCAGTCCTGGCGCCTTAGGCGCCAGGCTCATAGTCATTACTTACCTCAGGCAGACCATGCTGCAAATGACTCCAATCCAACATGAAGCCTGAAAGGGACTATTTTTCTACAGGGACTATTTTTTACTCGGGTGTGGTTCTAGGGACTTCTTACCTGGGACTACTTTTGAGGCTATTTAAACCACGCCCGACCAGCAACACACGCTTCGCGTTATTCTGCATCCAGCAGCGTAACGCTCACCATGCCTGCAGCCTGCATCCAGTCTTCTGCCACGCCCGCCTCGAATCCGGAGCTCCTAAAACAAAGAGGAAAGAAAGGGACAAGGTTAGAAAACTAACTTATTACTATTCCTCACCTGATTCTGGATCCATCTCATCTCCGGACCTGGAAAGAACATCATTTCTGCACGTGCCGCACCTCCAGCTGCAGTGCCGCGCCATACTCACCAGTCTTCACAGCATCCTTCGGGTCGGCGCCACCTCCATCATTTCTTCGCCGAACTTCGGCACCTAGGAGACAAAAGAAAACCACAAGGTGAGCCGAGGGAACCAACAAATATAATTTTACCACCCTAGACTTGCCCGATTTACCACCGGAGGCATCCTTTTGTGATTCTCCATATTTTCACGTGCCGCATCTGTAAAGAGAGACAAAAACAACACGTTTTCCACGTGCAACATTTACCGGACAGTGCCGGGTAATACAGACTCTTACCTGAGCGCCACCAGCTGCCACAAGAGCATCTTTTCAGGAGCCAGCTGCAAGACAAGAAAGGAAGGGGGGGAACAAGAGTGAACATCAGACATATTGAACTCTATGAACTTAATACTTACTGGTCCTCACCAGGAACCTCAGAGTCAATACTCTCCGGAACTCTCCCGAACCGTCAAACCAGTGAAGTAACTGGAATCGACGCGCCCCTGCAAGTCCACGCAGGATGGAGAGCTCATCTTTCAAGAATATAAGGTGAGATTGCTGTGAGGGCATTTCGGAGGTGATTAGTTGGGGAGGACTGTGGGGGTGCCATCACTTGAATCCACAAGTGGCTAAATCCATCTCTCCACTTGCAGGAGAATATTTCTACGGTTTAAGCAGACAAGATTAGGAGGGCAGATCCAGTCAGTCATCGCTGCACTACGCATCATGTGGGTGGAGACCGCAGCTGTCCGGGTCCGAACGACGCCCCTGTGGGAGCCAGGTGAGCGCAACAGTGGCTGGCTTCAAGCACATTCACTGACAGACTGGCCTGCTGCCTCCTCCAAAGGCAATACAGACTCTCCATCCACTCGAAGAAGAGCGCCCATATCAAAGACTGCATTTCCAGGGCCACCAACAACTCGGCTAATCTGTTCAAAATCTGCAAGGAACTCGCCAATCCTACTGCCGTCTCCAATTCTCCTCTGCCATCCCACGCCCGCTGCTCTAAACTGGCCTCCCACTTCACAACCAAAATCCAGGACTCTCCTCTACTCCCCTCCCTCCTCCTTCACACACTTCTAGGCCTCCCTTAGCCCCCCTCTGCCCCTCCCTCTTATACTCCTCCTTCTCACCCATAGCACTACATGAGGTCTCTAAACAAGTCCTCTCTATGAATGTCTTCTCCAAACAGGTGCTCCCCTGCTCCTCCAGAACTATCAAGGACAACATTGCCTCCCTTGCTCCAGCCTTGGCTGATTTCTGCAATCACTTCTTTGCCACTGGCTACTTCCCACTACACTACAGGTACTCCCCTATGCATCCTCTACTAAAAAAGCATTCTGCCGACCCTTCCTGCCTGGCCCACTACCACCCTATCTCCATTACCCCCTTCCTGGGGAAACGCTTGAGGAAGCGGATCATCCCTCAACTGACCCACCACACTGAAGCCGGTGGTTGTCTCCAAGACCACCGGCCTGGCTTCAGAGCAACCAGAGGCACAGACATTGTTTTCCTGAACACCTGTGAAGACTTGCTCTCAAATCTGGATTCCAACTCTCCCTACATCCTCCTCGATCTTTCCTCTGCCTTTGACAAGGTCAATCATGTAACTCTTATAAATTGGCTCTGTGATACCTTTGGCGTCACGGAGCTGGCACTGGATTAGTTGTCCTCCTTCCTATCCGAGTGACCTTCCCAGGTTCAATTGGGCCCTCTCCTCCACCAAACTCTCCACCATGGCATCCCTCAGGGTTCTTATCCTCTCGCTGTGGCTCTTCAACATCAACCTTGCCTCTATGGCCCATCTGATTTTGACCTTCTCTCTTCACTTCCAGTGTTATGCGGACGACAAGCATCTCTCAGTCAAGCTTTGTTCTACTTCCTCCTCTTCTTCCTCTCTCATTCCTGACTGTCTGACTGCTATTCGGGCATGGTGCTGCACTGCTAATGATCTCTACCTTAATGCCAGTAAGACGGAGACCCTTCTCATTGGGACCCCTGCTCCCTCCTTGCCTCCTACTCTCTGGCCGCCGTCCATGGGACCATTCCGCTCAGCCACTTCTAAGGCTAAAGACCTCGACTCCTCTCTCTCATCACATTGCGGGCCTTGCCAAGAACGACCACTTTCAGCTGCACCTCCTCAGATGCATTCTCCCTTTCCTCACCTTCCCCCAGAAACTCAGTGTCTCCAGAGCTCTGGTCCTCCCTAACCTGGACTACTGCAACAGCCTCTTCCTCAATCTACCTTTATCCTCCCTTCTCCCCCTTCAACTAATCCAGAATAGGACTGCAAGACTTATCCCTGGCCTCAAACCCAGGGACTGCATCTCTCCAGCCCTAGAATATCTCCACTGGCTCCCAGTGGCTGTGAGGGTTAAGTTCAAGACCCTCTGAATCATTCACAAGGCTTTCCGGGGCCTGGGACCCTACTACATCCAACTGTCTCTCCATACATACCTCCCTGCTAGAGCCCTTCCATCCTCTACCTCCAACTCTCTGCAGATCAGACACGTTTCAAAGCAGAGAGTGGGGTGGGGGGGATCCTTGGCAGGAGCCTTCCTCTGGAATGGCCTCCCTGCCCCTCTCAAACTTCAGCCGGATCTCCTTAAGTTTCCAGAAGCTTCTCAAGACCCTCTGTTTCTCTTCTTCCTTCCCTCACCCCTGCTAATGCCCCCTCTGCCGCATTGACTAGCTGCCTGGTCCCTTCTGAGTCAAACAGGGCACCATGCCCTCCTTGCCCAGTCTACCCCAGTCTCCCTGACTCCTTCCCCATAACCTGAACTTGCCCGTCCTGTCCCCCCCCCCCCCGATTAGCCTGGCGGGTGTGCCTCCCTACTGAGCCTGGTCCACCCCAGTCCTCGCATTTAGCATGTGGTCCTCACTCTCTGCATTCCCTGGCACTTACCCACCTGGCCTCCCCTTAGTACTTTCCTAGCCCTAGGGGCCTCCTTCCTCCCCCTGCACTTGTATGCCACCACTCTGCTCCCCACTCTAGCATTTCCCGTTCTACCTGACCGGCACTCCCCTCACTGCCCTCCCCCTGCACTTCTTTTTACTTACATGATCCCGATGACATAAGGCCTAGTAGGACCATTATTGTTGTTTGCTCCCCTGTACCCCCTGCACTTTTTTGTCTTGTGGCACCTTGAAACACCATTTCCTGTATAGGCGCTTTACAAATACCCAGAAAATAAAATAAATAATAACTATAGAATAATAAAAATAACAGAAAGGCCCAATTCAAAGCAGGCAATGTCAGCAGAACTCCAGAGGGATGGGAAAGACCCACATGTCTAGTATAGGGCAGTTTGTAAATCCAAGATGGCAGTAGACCTCGATATACGTTCAAGCTAACCTTCTTTAAGCCCACCTGCCCACAGGTACATGGCCCAATCACAGACCAGCCCAACCCACACTGTGCAGGTTTAACATATACATCAGAGCACCATCCAAAGAAGGGGAGAGCAGACTATACGGATTGTTCAGTCCAAGAGTATGGGTTGTTCATGAAGGAGTTGAATGAAGGTGTTTGGACAAGATGGGTGAGCTATTGGTTTTCTGAGAGGAGATCTGGGAAGAGTCTTTTGGAGGTTGGGAGTTATATTCCAGGCGAATTGCCAGCAACTGAAGAGAGATTTAATGAAGAGGTGGGAGGAGGGCTTGTTGAGGAGGGTGGAAGGAAATGGTTAGCATCTGGGGGAGAGTTGTTGAGGAGACAGGAAAGGAGAATCGTGGAGGTTCAAGGGGGAGAATTGTTTGAAGAGGAGTCAATGAGGGAATGGAATAAGGAGAAACCCATTACCATCTGGTGAGTGGGACAGAGGAGAAGCTATGGGAGAACAGATGTAAAAGGCAAGCGGCAGGAGAGCAGGCATCCAAACTAGTCAGAGAGACCAGGGCGGTTCTGGTGGACCAAATCAGTTCAGACAGGACTTCAGCAGTGAGAGGAAGTTCAAGATGGTGTAATCTCAATGAAGAACAGGGGTAGTCATAGATCCTAGGACTGGGAGGTAGTCAGCTGACAGAGACCTACACAAGCGTGTACCAGAAATCCTGTTGAAGTAGACGGGTATTGGGAAAGATTGACCTCTATCTCAAACCTCAGGAAGAGAGCATTAGACTCTGACAAAAATGTGAAGTGTTGGCCCAAGAGGGCCTTTATCACAAATGCTCTTGAAATGGATAGAGGAACCCCAACAACCCACAACCCAAAGACAAAGACCAGAGTGTTTCATTACAGATTTGAGTGGGCCAGGACGAGATAATACCAGGAACTTCATAAGAGAAAATATTTTTGCTGATTATTCATTTTAAAGAACACTTCTTCTGTTTTGGTTGAGCAAATAAACTTGTTCTTCTTGAGAACTACATCATTGTGCTTACTACTCGTTCTGCCCATAACACCCAATGCCCTACAGCAACATACATGTACTGGGTATCCTAGAGCCCAACAAGTAGATAATGGAGACTGTTTGCTGACTTAAGGAAGGGGAACACAAGTGCAAATGGTATTAACACTTGGCAAATATTACAAAAATAATTCCTTCTGGGTACATCAATAGTGGGAACAAGTTCTACATTTGTCCCTACAAGGTAATGCCATATGTCTCAGAGGGGGAGATTTAACTTATGTTGATTATGTCCTGATTAAATCTGCAGCTATGGTAGATCACTTGGCAGAGATCCAGCACATGCTCACACAATTAAGTGATGTGGTGGCAAAACTATTTCTCCTGACAGCTCAATGGTGTAGGAGGAAATTGTTGGGAAACATCGAAGGGGTGCCTATAAAGTGCAGCATCTCTCTAGGAACAGAAAAGAAGGCGTCCATGTTAGGATTACCCTTCTTAACTAAGGGTGAAACATTTGTCAACAATGCGAGAGATCCTGTTACGCTCACCTGGTCTCTTAGGCACGGTCGCAGCCCTCCCAGGGATGAAACTCCTCTTGTCTGTTCCTCCCTCTGCGTCTGTGTGGGGAACTGCGGTGATGAGCAGTGCGGTTCCTGCGTGAATATAAGGGGGGGTCGTATGAGTATGCAGCCTGTGGTCCCTGACCCCTTCTCCAGACCTCTTCTCCCTGAATGTGGCCAGCTGCGACCAGTCCACTTCTCTTGTAGGTAAGTGTTTCATTGCTTCCACTTACCCACTTGTCTTCCGACTGTTGTCATTGTGTTTGTAAAGTTCGTTCTCTGTCCTGTGTATGTAAGATCTCTTTTCTCTGCTCTCTCCTCTTGCAGGTGGTGTAGTGGTGCTGGCGGTAGCTGCGGTAGAAGCAGCGGAGCCGGCGGTACAGAGGAGCGGGACTGAGATGTCTGATAGCTGGTAAGTAGCCTTTAATGGTGCATTAGGGTGCGCGTTGGGTTTTAAATGCAGCGCGACCCTGCGTTGGGTGTTTTCAGGAGTGCTAACCTTTTCTTGTCTTCTTTTTTCGTTTCAGGACTCGACTTCGTGGGACAGAGAGCGCAGGTGCTGCGGCATCGATTCGGGATCTGCCAAGAAGATGAAGCCTTGCCGTGAGATCTGAGCCAGGGTCCAGGTAAGGATGCTGTTGTTGCAGGATGACAAGGTAAGTAGCTGGTCCAGGCGACGGTGAGCGTCACGTTGCATGGAGGTGCAAAGTAACGCAAAGCGTTTGCTTGAGGGATCGGTGGGTTTATATAGTCTTCTTCGCGGCAAAGCCCAGTAGCTCTGGCCTGCCTGCTGCCACGCCCTGCCACACCCGAGGAGTCAGCACCTGAAGACCAGGCCTAGGGAGCCACGCCCGATGAGTCAGCACATGGGGATGTTCTCTGGAATAAAGGCTTGCAGAACCTGGAAAGTTCTTGTAAAATAAAAGCACTCCTGCACTGAAATAGTGTTCCTTCTGACATCAGCGCCTTGGTATAAAGCACTAATTAAATAATTAAATCAATCAATCTCTATATGAGCCTGGCGCCAAAGGCACCAGGACTGACTCCAGCCGGGGCCCCTGTGTTTAGGAGTCCCAAAGGGACATAAGTGAGTCAAGTGACCCATTGCCCCAGTCACTAGATGGTGTGTTTTTTGTGTTCTGGGGCCTGTGGCCATGACAGATCCTTTACTGATAATTAATAAGGCCAAATAACCTGTTGAAGGAATAGGATGAATTTAGAGAAATAGTGGACATATTCATTAATAAATAGTACAGAAAAGAATATGCAAGCCGAATTTGTGGCCATTATAATTTAGATTCTGGTGACCACCAACTTACAGTCCAAGTGAGATGGGAACTATGGTCGTTTTAAGAACCAGTATTGAAGAATATCTGAGGTATACATAGCTAAAGTTTATTTTGCCCTGGCATGACAGCTAGGCTCTTGCCAAGAGGCAAGGGAAGGGAACACTCCAACTTCCCACCACCACATCAGTTAGAGGGAGGATATAGGCTGACTAGGACACCATGCAGTATACGATGTTAAAAGGAGTGGGCTACAACCAGAGTTCATGATGGGCATTGTTGTTGACCCTGGAGCAAAAGCGGTGTAACAGGGTGACTGGGTGACTGGGTGAGCGAAGAGCCCTAACAAACACACCACACCAAATAAGTCTGCTGTAGTCCTGAGCAGAAAATATGTATTTTCCAGGTAGACTTTGGGCCACAATAGTGAGCTTGTGGTAAGCACCCTCAATAGTGAAGTGCCTAGTTTAGCTATGATGTACACATAGACCATATAAGCATAACATGGGTTACACATATTAACTTTGTATGTCTCCTCGCCTCAATCTAATCGCACATTAAACCTCAGGACCAAATTTGCAAGGAAGACTGAGAGAAGACCGTTTCTCTCAAAACTCAACAAATGCCTAAGGGGTGCTCCAGTCAGCGACAGTACCTTTAACTATGAAGGGTTTTTAACTTGGGGCCCCAGTATTGCTTGACATACCCTCTTGACTGATTCAGATGCAGTATAGCACTTTTAAGACCAGGCCACCAGCGTTTTCTTCCTGTGCATCTCCTTTGTGGTGTTTGAGCGTGAAGATCACCAGTGGGTGGCACAGTTCCACTATAGGAAAGATGTTCTAACCCCAAAGAGCAGATCCAGCATGATGCCCGATTGAGCAGGCCTACCCAAGCCTGTTTTTTTTACAGGTGTCCAATACTCGGAGCAGCACAAATACCTCTAGAGTGCTAGGTTGGTCTGCTTTCTTCCACCCAGTATATCTGCCTACATAATTAATTAAACTCAGGCAGCAGGGCACTCTCACACATCTTACAACTGCAAACCCCTGCAGCACCTGCGCCCTGTCCCATTCCACCACCAGGGAAGAGGCACACTCCGTACAGTTTCCAGCACACCCCACTACTACATGCAGGCTGGGAGCGAGGGGTCTCTCTGCTGTAATGCTGGGTCAGTTCCTGTTGGGCACAGAATAAAGAGAGTTGCGCGAAGCCCGGCTCCCGCGTGATAATCGTCCTACGTGGTTTACGGGGCCCGCGCAAAACCCTACAACTGGCGACGAGGGGTACATCGTACCCACTCGTATCAATAGGAGGCCAGCAGGCGAGCGGGGGCAGCGCGTTGGCGCACCTCTGCCCCGGAGGCCCGGGTGAGTCACGGAGGTCCGCGGTCGAGCAGCGTGGCGCGTCGGCGCTCCTCACGTGAATGGGGTCCCGCCGGATCAGCCGCAGGCACGGAGTGCCGAGGAAGGAAGCGGCCCTTCGTATGCACCACGTGGGCGCGTTTGCGCTCTAAGAGGCGAACACGGCTGACCCGCAGGCAGGTGCGGGCGCTGGTCCCGCCCCCCCCCTCTCACATCAACCTGCAGCGGGAGGCCCCACGAAGACCCAGGAACCCAGGCAACAGAAAAAAAAAAAAAAAAAAAAAAAAAGGCACACGACAGCCCGCGAAGGTGCTGCATACCACCAACACGTGCTGAGGGCTACAGCACAGCACGACAAGGGACTGCTGAGGGCTACAGCACAGCACGACAAGGGACTGCAGAGGCGCGCCAGGCATCCACCGGAGCACTACAGCCACAGCGGACATGTCGGCCCCAGCAAGCCCAGTAGCTTCCACTTCTGACGGAGCTGGAGCCGTGGCTGATGGCCTCCAACAGGCACCAACATCAGGTACCGCCTCACAGAACTTACCCTTACCGGGCCCATTCGATGTCAGGGACACCTCCAACCTAGGGCCCAGATGGGTCATATGGCTCAGGGATTTTAAATTCTACACGGGGGCAATCGGCTTAACCGATGACGCGATGCTTAAAAACACCTTATCCATGACAGTAGGCCCCGCTGTCAGGGACATCGCAGGCGAACTGATGAACGTAGACATGGTCACCTATGGAGAACTGCATGGGAAACTATCAGAATACTTCACGCCCCATACAAACATTGACTACGAGCGCCATGTCTTTCATGCTACTAGACAGGAAAAAGGAGAGTCACTCGATAACTTTGTGATGCGCCTACGCATCAAGCTAAAGTACTATGAATTCCATAAGTACGCAAATGACGAGGCTCTACGATCCCAAGTCATAGCCGGCTGCATCTCGCAGCCCTTCAGGAAGCAGCTGCTCCAGAAACAAAGGTCCCTCGAGGAAATCCTCGCACTTGCCAGGATGGAAGCCGCAGTTGAGTCGCAGCTTGACAGCCTAGGCAAGGTCACCATTCAACACCCGACACTGAATGCAGACACGATTAACAGACTATATGCTGCGCCCTCACTGGGAGGGAAAGGCACAGACGCCACGTGCTACAGATGCGGGTTCGAGTATCCACACGTGGGTGACTGCCCAGCAGTAGGACAAAAGTGCGCCGCCTGTGGCAGAATGGACCACTACAGAGCAGTCTGCAAGAATCCGCCGGGACCAGGACCCAGCAGACCGAGACAACCGGAGAGAAGCAGAAGCTCGCGACACAGCCCACCAGCAGGGAGAGGAAAAGAAGAACAGACGGGACCCTGGAGAGAAGAAAAACCTCGAAGAAGCTCCTACGCCAGAGACGACAGAAGGCCATCCGACGGATCAAGGCGATCACAAAGAAGACGGTTCGTCCGGTACATTGAGATGAGATCCCCATCAGGCAGTGAATCTCAGTCGTTAGAGGACGATCAACGAAAAAACGGGTACGTGTGGGCACTCAACAACGCCACAGCCACCCAACACAGTCCGACGCTCATCTTACAAGTCAACAACACACCTCTGGAATTCCTCATTGATACGGGGGCGACAGTCAACATAATAAGTGAACAGGCATACAACTCACTCACCAACCCCCCCAAAGATACGAAAGGCGTCAGTGGACATATACCCTTACGGAGCTACAACCCCGCTACCCTGCAAAGGGACAATATCCGCATGGTGCGTGCACAAATCGCACGCGGCAAAGATCCCGCTACACATCCTGAAGACGGAAGCCAACAGCGGGTGCATCCTCAGCTTTAAGACCACCGTCGAGATGGGTTTGGTGCACATATTATATCAGCTCATGGCCCATAAATACTTCGCCAGACCGGACGCCATTGAACAGACATTCCCCAAGCTGTTCAAAGGCCTAGGAAAACTGAAACATCGAAAGGTACAGCTGCATATAAACCCGAGGGTACCGCCTGTAGCTCAGCACTATCGGGGCATTCCGGTAAACATACAACACCAGGTCGAAGAGGCGCTAGACAAGCTAATTAAGCTCAACGTCATTGAACCAGTCTCGGGGCCCACCCCATGGGTGTCCCCCATCGTTCCCGTCCCCAAAAAGTCACCGGACGGATCGATACGCCTGTCTGTCGACATGAGGAGAGCCAACGTGGCCATTGAAAGGGAAAGGCATCAGGCGCCCAGGATCACTGACATGATACACCTCCTCCACGGGGCACAGGTTTTCTCCAAATTGGACCTCACGAAAGGTTATCATCAAATTGAGATCGCTCCCGAATCCAGATACATCACGACATTCGTTACACACCTGGGTTTATTCCAGTATAAACGGCTCAGCTTCGGGATATCCTCCGCAGCCGAAATCTTCCAAGAGGAAATACACCGAGTCATCAAACACGTGCCCAACTGCCTGAACTACTCGGACGACGTCCTCGTATTTGGAAAGACTAAAGAAGAGCACGACACAGCTCTCCACAGAGTGTGTGCGGTACTGCAAGAGGCCGGACTAACACTCAAGGCCAAATGCGAGTTCGGGAAAGGCTCACTGAGGTTCTTCGGCCACATATTCTCCGACAAAGGGATGCGACCAGACCCGGAGAAAGTCGCGGCGCTCAACTCAGCTGCACCCCCGACGAACACGACGGAGCTTCGATCCTTCCTGGGACTGGCCAGTTATTGCTCCAGATACCTAAAGGACTACGCAACCATCAGCAACCCGCTGCGCCTTCTAACGTGCAACGACCAACCCTACACATGGTCCACAGATTGCCAGAAAGCTTTTGAGGCGATACGAGATACCATTTCGAGGGCGGAGGACATGGCCTACTATGACGCCAAAAGACGCACCAAGGTAATCGTGGACGCCAGCCCCGTCGGTCTGGGTGCCATAGTAACACAAATTGACCCACATGAACCCGCAAAAGTATACATAGTCGCATACGCCAGCAGGAGCCTAACCCCGACAGAACAAGCCTACTCCCAGGCCGAAAAGGAGAGCCTAGCGGTGGTATGGGCATGCGAGTACTTCCACCTGTTCGTGTATGGCAAGGAGTTCACCATCATTACTGACCACCAGGCACTGCTTACAATCTACGGAGACCCCAAGTCAAGAATGCCGCCAAGAATAGCCCGACGGGGTTTACGCTTGCAGGACTATAAGTTCATCAGCAAACACCGGCCTGGAAAAGAAGACAACCCAGCGGGACTATCTGTCGCGCCACCCGACTGGCCCTGCCAACCCTCAACCATCCATCGCCGATGAATATCTCAATTACGTTGTCCACCACTTGCAAACCTTACCAGTGGGGTGGACAGACATCATAGCACATTCAGAACAAGACCCGGCTCTACGAATTGTGCGACACTGCATACAGGAAGACAGAAGGGCACACATGCGGCAACAGGCGCAGCACGAATCGGAAGAGATCCAAGAAGATATCAAACAAATAGACCATGTCGGGGACGAACTCTCCATTGTCGACGATCACGTAATATTAAAAGGGTGCAAAGTACTCCTCCCGAAGTCACTGCGCACCAGAACAATCCAAGTAGCACATGAAAGCCACCGAGGAGTGGTTGCCACCAAGAGACTACTAAGGGAAAAAGTGTGGTTCCCCAGGCTGGACACGATGGTGGAGGAAATGATAGGACAATGCACGACGTGTGCGCAGGTAGCAACGCCTCCGCACCCAAACCCACTCCACATGTCGCCACTACCGAAACACGTATGGGAAGAACTGGCGGTGGACTTCTTTGGACCTCTCAGAAATGGCACCTATGTGTTAGTGCTAATAGATGAACACTCCAGATTCCCGGACGCACAAATTGTAGACAGCACCGCAGCCTCCAGTGTCATCCCTGTACTGGACCGCATTTTGTCCACATACGGAATACCCAGGATCATAAAATCCGACAACGGAGCGCCGTTCATGAGCACGGACTTCGAGAACTTCGCGAGATATATGGGATTCCGCCATCGGAAGATAACTCCGAGATGGCCACAGGCCAACGGGATGGTGGAGAGGTTCATGGCCAACATCAAAAGAACCCTGCAAAATAGCGACCATCCTCCATAAACCATTCGAACAAGCACTCTATCAGTTCCTCAAGGACTATCGTCACACCCCTCATAGCACGACGGGCATATGCCCAGCCGACTTGATGTTTCGCAGACCAATCCAGACACGGTTGCCGGAAGACACACACTCGGCAGTGGCCACGCCCCTGGAACAGGAGGCCAGACACGAGGACGACACAGCCAAAGCCAAAATGAAGAACAACGCTGAGCACAAAAGAAAGGCACAGGAGTTGAACGTGGAACTGGGAAACCAAGTGTGGTTGCGGCAACCCAAGCAACGCAAGGAGGATGCCACGTTTGCACCGGAACCGCTGACGGTCACGCACAAGAAAGGGACGATGATCACGGCCCAGAGAACCGACCAATCCTCCGTCACTCGAAATGTGTCGTACTTCAAACCCAAGAGGTATCACATGGAGGACGTACAGGACAGAGAAGTAGACAGTGAGGACGACCACATTCAGGACAGCTATTACGTAGAGGAGAGAAGGCCTTAGAAGGTGAGGACATTTCGTCACCCCAGGGCCTGGCCGAGCGGACGCCTGGTCACAGTGGTCGACCCCAGAGAAGCCGCTTCAAACCCCACAGACTCGTAGAAGAAATGGAGTGAGGAGGAGAAAGCACCTCGGTTGCTAAAAAGGGGGGAGATGTCAGGTTGTTCCTGAGGGCTCTGCAGCCCGCCCACATCGTTGTGTGGGCAGGCCGCCGTTGCAGTCTTATTTCCCCTGACAAGGGGAAGTGACGTTGGGCTAGGGAGGGGGCTGGGGGATGTTGGGTCAGTTCCTGTTGGGCACAGAATAAAGAGAGTTGCACGAAGCCCGGCTCCCGCGTGATAATCGTCCTACGCGGTTTACGGGGCCCGCGCAAAACCCTACAAACAGCTACCATGATAAATTGTGCTTTACTGCCAACAACTGTAGTGGTGCACATGTCCTAACCAAAATGTACACCCGGTACGCTGCGAGAAGCAGCCCTGCTTTGTAGTCTGCTTGCTTCTAACGTGTTTCCTGTTTGGCACAACCAAGCGTGTTTTAGATCACTGACCCTCCCCCCCGTCCCCCGTCGATGTGGCTTCAGCATGCAGAATTAGCAAGACTAGATGGGCCAGGCACTGCATGAGCTATGTGAAAACTGTAGTCGTATATGCATGCTGCAAAACCTATTTGCCAAGGTATGAGAACCTCACTGATGCTTGTTGACCAGAGTATGAGAATTATGTAGTAAAAGGCTGTAACCACCTCAATACATTGTATATTGTTGTCATCAAAAGTTGCATGACTCACCCTTTCCATAGATGACCTGTGTTAGAAGGGGGGTGGGGGAGGTTGTGGCGGCGCCGTATACAGTTTGTATGTTGGTTTTGTGTCCTGTTCCATGGATTGGTTGTATGCTGCTTTACCGACTGCCATTAAAGATGGTTTCCAACCTACCTTGCGATTGGATTATTGTTGTATGGTGATTTTACACTACATTAGATACTAGTAAGGAAGAGGGGGAGTAGAGATGGTGAATAGGTTTCAATATCAGAAATGGATTCGGATCTGGATCATCACCACATCCAGTGGTTTCAGCAATGTTGCAGACATAGTGGCAAAGTCAGATGCCAGCAGGACTGGATGGGGCACAACATGCGTTACAATCTCTACATATGGGCGGTGGTGGGCGAAGGAACTAGATCTACACTGTGGGATGTATTTACCCATGCATCCGAGCCCTACCTCAAAACTGTGCAGTACTGACATGGAAAACCTCATGATGGCCAGAGCTTCCCAGAAAATGCACAGGGAAATGCATGAAGAATAGGCTGCCACTCATTTTTGCCGATGTTATGGGCACAGAAGGACACTGCCTAAAACCACCATTGGACTACCCACACAGTAGTCTGAAACCATTGGGAATGGCAATGCTGATTGCCAAAAGCAAACCCATAACTGTTGGGAATTCATTTTCTTAAATCCCAAAAATGGGTGCAGTACCAGTACTCACCACTATCCAAAAGCCGGCAGTTTAAAACCACCCTGTGTTTCTCTGAAGGCAGGCTCAAACTGTCTATTTTAAACATTGCAACACATCTAAAAACTCACTGGACACCAGCAGACATTTGGTAGAATGGAGTGTTGTGTGCCTACAAAATCTGGGAAATGAAGAGCCCAGAACAATGCTTATAACAAAACTGCTATGGAGTCAGCAGTTTAAGTAAATTTGGACTGAAAGACACTACAAATCTAAATGTTCAAATTGACTGAGTGACCTACTTTTGAGTGTCACATAGGTTGAAATTGTTTAAATGTCATAGTTTTAAACTTAGAATCAGCCTTCTAGCTGCATATGTGAAAATGTTTAGTTTTATTTGAATGCAGAAACTGGGGAACAAAAAGTGACATTTTATCTGAAACCTGGCTTAAGGAACTGAATTCTGCCTGGCAACTACCCCCATCAGGAGTGAAACTTGAGTCACAGCTGTGTTCCCAGGCCTAGCTGCCCTTTTGCTGCTCACACTAAGGATATGCCATCTATCTGATAATTGAATTACCTGTGCTCTGCAGGAAAGTGAACAAAGCCCTGTCCTGGCTCAGGCAAAGGTTTTATTGGCAGGAGTCGTAAATGGTCGTAAAAAGTGGCTTCCTCCTGAGGAAAGGGGAGGAGCACTGCCTGTGAGAGCAAGCTGGCTTGGCAGAACTGGAAAAACCAGAAATTCAATCTTGTGCTGAGGGTAAACCACACCCCTTTGGAGCCAGAACATAACTTTAAAAAGATGGATCATTCATAGAGCGGACAAGTGAAAATTTTATAAATGATACCATAATTCTTGTGATTTTTCTGCCCACAGTTTAAGAGGTTTTTAGAACCGGTGGTATGTTCAGGGGGGTTTTAGCGGAAAAATGGATATTACTCTAACTGTATGCATGTTAAAAATCTGAAACTTCATCAGTTAATGTCCGTACTCCCTGCGCACATGTATGTAAAGTTGGGTCAATGTCAGAAATTGCAAAATCAGTTAAAAAGTGAAATATGTGCCATTTCTGAATGCAAGCTCCCAGGAAGAGCAGAGTTTGAACAGGGGATACCTCCTGTAATGCATGATGGGTGCATATGATTCTAAAACAATATGTACCTCTGCAAATATGTATTTGTTTCAAATCTAGATTTGTGTGTAAGTTGACAGGAGGAGTGGACTTTCTGCAGGCTGTAAAATGACATCACTCTGACTCACAGTTCATTCCCCAATCAAATGATAAATGGAAGTTTGACCAATTAGAAGCTGAGAGAGAGGTAGGGTCAGTGATGCTAGAACACACCCACATTCTAAACACATAAAAGCAGACAGACAGGACAGATAGGGACCTTCAATTCCATTTGCTGCAACGCGCTCTGCCGGACCATACAACATCCAGAGATCCAGACTTCACCTCCATCAAACCTCCAGAGAGCCAAACTAGAGACTTCAATCTATCCAGAACTAAGAGACCAGACCAGAGAGAAAGCAGTGCTGTACCCAGAGAGACCCAGACCAGCAGAGAGAGCTGACCCAGATCACTGTGAAGTGCAGAGGCCAGACCAGACCAGAGTCCAGTCTAAAACCCTGACCAGATCCGTGATGAGGCCCATTTCACTCAAGAATATAGTGTGAGTACCTAGAAAACTGTGCAGAACCAATCTCTTAGTTAAAATAATATAATTCAATCCTATTTTAATCTAAGTAGAACTGCAGCTTAGAAATTGTGTTATTCTGCCATCATTTTTAAAGCTGAAAAAGTGTTGCGTTTAAAATTTGCAAAACTAAAAACGACCTCTACTAAATCGCTCATATCTCCGCAACCGTTTGTGCTAGAGACTTGCAGTAACTTTCATTTTGAAGCTGAGATCCTAGGCTTTCCTAGGACCCCAAAACGATAGAGATAGTCCTTGTGGTTCCTCTGTAATAGCGCTCGGCGCATCCGCGAATTTTACCGCGATTTGCAAATTTCTTCACATGTAAAAACTGCTGCTGCTTGCCTTCCATTTGCCAGAAATTCGTTTAACCTGCTAACTATCCCTGCATCATTGCCAGTGTGAGCCTGGACTAATATTAACTAGATACCACTCACCCTGAACCTCTGAAAGGGAATTAAAAGCATTTCCAGCATATTTCTCATCCATTGCTAGCACATATCAAAGCATTTGGGCCTGTGTTTTCAAAACTCCTATCTGTGTTTTAAACTTCTGTTGTCTAAGCTTGGGGGGGATTGAACTGATTACATTGATTGCATTTCTGAGAACTGTGTGCTTTCCTCCCATTCCCTTGCATTGCATAAAGAGGGGGGGAGTGAATAGCCAGAGAAAAGTGATTACATTGTTTTGTTGAAATCATATTGAGTATTTTCTATACTGCATTTCATTCATTCAACCTTGCATTTCCTTGAACCCTATAAAGCATTCTCTACCACATTATACTTCTGTACCTATTTACCAGTGTGCTACCTTATCCATTTCATGTCAACTCCTTATTGATTATAAGAAGTGTGCTAGTGCCAGATTCTCCGTTGTTGATCTTTATCATCTCAGATTAAGTGTGCTATTCAATTATTAATTTATTATAAAGTGTGATATATATATATTTTAAATTATCAAATAAACCTTTTAACTTGCAAAACAGAACTACTTCTTGGCTCAGTGGGGTCAGGGGGATTCCAAGAGAGGGGTGTTATATAGGGGTAGTCATCCAGAACGCATGAACTGGACCTAAAGATATATCAATAAGGGTTTTCATTCAGTATTCTAGACTAGGCGTTAACTTAGCTGTAGTGCTGAATTGAATCCTCTTACAAATTGGGGGCTCGAGCCGAGACGTTGGGTTAGATTTACCACTTGTGCAGCTTAATACAGTGTGCTAACTGACGGGATACATACATCCGGTCGGATCACCACGCTGCATTACGCTGTGAAGCATTCCTCAAAAGGGACACTCCAAGAAAAGTTCTGTTCTGCAAAAATAAAATACAAACTTCTGTAAGTCAGGACAGAGACCAATCTCTAGAATGACGACCTTAGTAGACATGAAAATAGCCAGAGAGCACCTCTTGCATAAGCTATTTGTGAGAGGTGAATGGACCGAACAGGGCCAGGATGTGTGGTTGCAGGCCATCACACAACAGGTCACTGAAACAGGGTCAGATATATATAGCGATCAGGGTCCCTTACATGTGGCCCTGAGTGAACTATATATGGCTCCTAAAGCCAAAGAGGAACACAATAAGATTGCCAGGATAGCAGCATACCTGTACCTATATATGGGAGACATGCAGGATAGATGTGCTGAAAGCCAAAATCTGGCAAATAGGCAACAGATGGCGTTAGAGAAGGTCCAATCTGACCTGGTCTCTTCTGAGCAGAGGCTGCAGAGGAGCCAGGAGTCAGAAGATGATAGTAGGCAGCACATCATTAAAATAAAGAAGGATATGGATGTGCTGCAACAGGAAAAGGTAGAACAGGATACCAGATTTCTGGCCTTGCAGAAGGAATACCAAGAAGGTTTGGACTCCCTACTGCAAAACCAGAAAAAGCTGGAGCAACAACTGGACTTCAACAGGGTATGTGCTGAGCAGGTAGTCACCCTGCAAGGCCACCTAGATAGAGTGAAGGCAGAGAGCAACAAACTAATTCTGAAAGACCTGGATACCCAGGCAGAGTTTGATCAGGAGCGCCAGAATGCTGGTGCCTTCCAAAGGCAGAGGGACGACCTGGCGGCACAAATGCAGGCTCTTAGTCAGGAAAGAGACGCCATAGGCCAGGAAGTCTGCCATTTAAAAAGGAAAATGGAAGAAAATCACCTGTCCCTCCAGGGGCTGGGTGACCTCCAAAAAGAAAATCAGAACTTGTTAGAGCACACCAGGAGGGTGGAAGAGGCTTTGGCAAGAAAGGAGCAGGCCAATAGGGACATTGCCCAGGAGGTAACCATCCTGCAGCAAAGACTGGCCCAGTACTCCAGGACCAATCAGGAAGCACAGAGAGAGAATGAGGCTCTCTGCCAACACAATGATAGGCTCCAACAACAGGTAGCGATGCAGGAGAGACTGATAGAGTCGAGTAAGGCCTTAACAGAGGAACTGAAAGCACAAATGCAGGCTCTTGCATTGCAACAGGGAGCAGGGGCGGATAGAGATGAGGTTCGCTGGGAAAGGGAAACTCCGGAGCATAACCTCAGGAGCACTAGTACCAGAGGCCCTCATACCTCTCAGTCCCTGGACTCTGCCACCCCCATGTCCCCTGGCGCACATAAGCACAGGGCTGCAGGGATGGCAGATTACTATCCAGCTAAGAGTATGGGGCTCATAGGCCAGTACCACTCAGGAATGGAGGGGTGGGCATCCGGGTATGGGCACCCAAGTACAGTACAGTTCAATGGGGAACCCCAGGAGAGTAGGCCCATTAAGGGCATCCTGAAAACCTCTGCCCAGTTAGGTCAGTGGAGGGGGTACCCATCAAATCCTGGCAGCAAGGAGGAATCTGAAGACTCCTCTGAACTGCGCAGGACACAGGAGACCAGGTCCCCACATTCTGCCAGCCATTCCCAGGCTCGCAGAATCCGGGAAAACCTGGAAGAACAGACGGGAACCTCTGGGAGCAGTGCCTCTGAGTCCGAGGAAGAATGGACAAGGGTTACCCGAACCAAAAAGGCCAATAAGGCAAAAAGGGCCTTGCTTAAGGACCCCTTAAAGCAGATTAAGGCGATCAGGAGCGTCATCACGCCTTACCATAAGAACGCTAAGTATTCTGTTTGGGAGCACTTAGAGTTGTTTGAACAAATGATGGAGACTTTCCATTTGAAGGACAGCCAAAGCTGTATTCAATATGTAAAGTGGACATTCTACCCGGAATACTCCAGTTTCTTTGCGGGGCTGGAGGACCAAAATCATTTAAGATGGTCCACATATAAGGCGGCCATCCTGAAACATTTTTCTGTTCACAGAAATCCTCAAGAGGCTCGCAAGGCAGCCTACAATTTGCAATGTGGGGAGGATCAGGCCCCACAAGAATTTGTGCAGGAGTTAAAGCGTGCTTTTGCACAGACCACAAGAAGGGTGCGCACGGATAGCAGGGAATTTATTAATACGTTTTTCCATGCCTTGCCCAAATATATCATGACCCAGCTCGTGAGGGATTTTCACGAGAAAAGATCTTTAGACTGGGTCATTGAAGAGGCTACCCGGATCTATGAGGTGCAGAAACCGATAGATAGCAAAAGTAATGCCCAGAAAAACCCCAAAGCCAACAGCACCCCTGCTGCTGCCAAGGTGGCAGAGGTAAAGGTCACCCCCGTTTTGGATTTGGAGATGGGGGGGCCTAAAAACCTACCTGCACCTAATAATGCTAGGCCCAGAAGGTCCTCGGGCCAGTCACAGACCGGGAGCCAAGGAGGCAGCCCCACAAATGGGGTCCCTCGCTCTCCGGATTATGTAAGTCCCCGTTACAAGGGAAATCGACCCATCCTGGGTTATGTGTGGACTCCTCCAGCCCAAGGGGGGGGATCCAGCCAAGCACGTAACCCAGGGAACTTCCCTCCAAACTTCCCACAGGAGGGCAGAAATTTACCAAACCCTGGGCAGATCTTTTTCCCCAGATATCCACCCGACTTTCAGCCCCAAAACCATCCATCCTTCTTTCCCCAATTCCCTGAGCCCAGACCACTGAATCCGGGAGAGGGGAGGCCAAGGGTGGAGGGGTACCCAAATCTTCCCAACCCGGGGTATCACCAGAGGAGGGACAGCTACCCTTCCCGGGATCAGCCCAGGGGAGAAAACAGGGCCCCGTATCAGCCTGAGCGGGTTTCCCAGTTAGAGCGCCAGGTTCAAAACATGGCGCGGGACCTGGGTCACATACTGAGGGCTCAGCAGAACCCTCAGATGGGCGTGCCGGCGCAGAACGCACCCAACTCTGGACCTGGTGCTCCAGAACAATGACGGGGGCAGCACCCCGATAACACACCGGTTCCCAGGGAGGAGGCACAAAGGGAAGGGGGGTGTAAAGCCTTGGAGGAAGCTTCCTTCCTCACTTGTAAACAGCCCCTGGAAACCCAGGAACCGGAAACGAAATCTCTTGCCCCTGAAAGTCTGCCCCCTAAGGAGCAGAGGGGGGGTGGGAGAAACAAAAGACCCAAACAGACTCAGTTTGAGGAGGAGGTACAGGTCTTCCAATTTGAGGGAGAGGGATCCTCAGAGGATCCTGGGAAAAGGATCTTCTCCTTCAGAGAGGGGGGAACTCCTCCCAAAGAAAAATGGGTCCCTAGGGATGCAAATCCAGACTGGGGAGATGTGGAGACTGAGCTACCGCCGCCCACCATCTCATCCCAGAACCAACAGCAAGAAAATCCCCTGGTTCAAACCCATCCTGGTGACTGCCTCCAAAAAGGGGGGGGCGGCCCGGAACCGGAGCCAGGGGAACCCACAATGGCTCTGATCTCCAGTTGCCAACTGTTTCTTTCAGATTCCCAAGACTCTCCACAGAATTCTGCCCAAATCTCTTCGCTATCGATGTCCAAAACCAGAAAGTTAGCCCACCAGTTGTCCAAAAATGTACATTATCTGTGCCCCCTTGAGGAGAAGGAGGGAAGATATTATGCCCCGGTACAAGTACAGGGGCAGGGTACAATCTCGGCACTGGTGGACACTGGATCTCAAGCTACCCTTCTGTCCAGAAGGGCTTTTGACGAACTGAATGCAGGAAGGGGAGAGAATTACCAAATTCCTCTCACCTCTCTTCCGGGACAACTACAGAACTTTGACGGGAAGGAAATTCCCGTTGAGGGGACTGCAGACTTGGACATTAAAATTGGGCGACACAAGCTGAAACACCCGGTCATAGTTGTGACCCCGGAGGGCACCCCTTGTTTACTAGGGAATGACCTCCTGAGAAGGTTGTCACCCCTAATAGATTGTGTAAACAAGGTCCTCTGGACCCAGACTAGCCGACCAATAAAATTAAAACAGAGTGTCAACCATGTTAGTTTAAACGGCACCTGCCACATGGTTGAACAAAAATCTGACCAAGTAGAATTTCACTTCCAGAACAACCAAATTCCAGACGTGACAGTAATAGCAGTAGGACAACAGACTGGTGATGGGGGGTCCTCTCTATTTCTGAAAATCAACCTTCCTTCCAGTTTAAGGTGGTATTCCACACTGGAAGGAAACACCCTGAAATTCTATACTCATCCACAATCTGAAACTCCCACTCCTATAGTCCAGAAAGATGTGAAATCAGCTCAGAGCCTGGCTGATATTCAGCAAATTGGAGAGCAGTTGTTCATCCCTGTTCAGTTAAATGAGGGGAAGGACTCTGTTCTCGCTCGAGTGTGTGTGAACAACGGTAAGAGCTTCATCAGCGAAGCCATGTTCCGCCAACTCCCAAAAGATCCAGCCATTCCCACCTTCAAACTGATAGACAAATGGGAAATGGACCTGGAAGCACCTAATTCCAAACATCTCCTGCCAAGCAGGTGTATGCTCAAAATCTCCATTGGCAACAAGAGCATAGTCCACAATTGTTGGGTCGTGCGAGACGTCACTGCCGCCTTTTACTTAGGCAGTGACATTCTCAATCGCTTTGCCATTAGTTTGGACCTAATAAACTTCAAAGCTTGGTCCCGATTAGCGGATAATCCCATGGGCTTTGATGATCCAGAAAAAGCATTTAGGTCAGCTCAATTGCTACCTTATGCAGTTGAAATTCAGATCAAAGAGGAAGTCACCATCCCAGAAAGGACCCGACAATTCTCCCTGGAAGTGAAAGTTAAAAGGGGACAAGAGTTGAAAAACCCTGATGCTTACATACATCTAAATGCTTCTCTCCAACAGCAAGGGTTGGGGGTAAACCCAACACCACTAGTCAACATAGAACATGACACCATTCCAATAGAGGTGGATAACAGCGACTTAAAGAGTATTACTCTAGCCGCAGGCACCATTATTGGAATGGCGGTTGATGACCGACATTTTTCCATCGACTTAGTAAATGAACTGTTAGGACCAATCCCCAAGGACTGTTTTGACAGTGACAGTGAGGACAATACAACACCAGACAGGATTTTTACCCGGCATGGGGGGAACTTCCTGGTGTACACTTCCTGCCCTTATGGGAAGGAAGATGTGACGTGTGACTTCAGGAGGGATGAGGTGATTTTCCAGGTCCATGAGGGCTGCCTTTCCCACCTGAAGCCTCCGGTCCAAATCAGCACTCTGACCAGGGACTTCTCCACCCAGCTGGAGGAGGCCGCGGAGATAGCCAAACCAGAAGTCTTTCCAGGCTTCAGGCAGATGGTGGAAGAGAGAGTCAACCTAGCTGATGCCTGTGTGACTCTGGAACAAAAGCAAAAGTTGAAACAAGTTTTCTTGGATTTCCAAGATCTCTTTGCGGTAGACTCATATGACTGTGGTCGCACTGACATCCACACAACAACAATCCCCACGGACCCTGGCATGACTCCTGTGTTTGTGAAGCAATATCGCTTGCCTCTCGCATCAATGGAGTCCCTTACCGAAATAATTAAGAACCTTGAGTCCCGGGGAATAATCCGTCCCGTCCACAGCACCTTCAATAATCCGGTGCTGGGAATATTGAAGCCAAACGGCCAGTGGAGACTCTGCGCCGACCTCAGGGAGCTCAACAAACGGGTCCATACTTCCCGATGGCCTCTTCCCTACATTGACCAAGGGCTGGCCCAGATTCAGGGGTCACAGGTATTCACTGCAATAGACCTGACCAATGGATACTGGACCGTGCCTGTCAGTAGGGAGGACCAATACAAACTGGCTTTTACCTTTGGGGGCCAGCAGTACACATGGACCCGGACTCCCTTCGGATACCTCAACTCCGGCAATGAATTCAACATTTTCCTACATAAGGCCATGCCCGACCTGGGTGCGAGGGGTAACCTGGCTTATGTAGATGATGTCCTCATCAAAAGTTCATCTGTGGAGGAACACATAGCGGAGATCCGTTATGTTCTGACACAGTTGAGGGCCGCCGGAGCAAAACTTTCCTTTCAGAAAGCACAGTGGTGTAGAACCCGTGTTAATTTCTTGGGGCATGAGATTACTCCTCAGGGTCTCTGTCCCCAGGAAAAGAAAGTGGAAGCACTTCAGAAACTGAAAGACCCCACAACTCTGCGGGAACTAAGGAGCCTCCTTGGACTGACTAATTACAGCAGAAAGTTCATTGAGGGCTACGCAGAGATCACCAGACCCCTGATTCATCTCCTGAATGGGGAGGGTCAAGTGGGAATGGGGTCCAGAACAATCCGAGGCAGTAAAACAACTCAAAAGAAGCCTCTCACAAGCGCCCTGCCTAGCTTACCCTGTCAGAAACAAGGAGTTCTTCCTGGAGACAGGGTTCTCTAATGCGTGCTTGACGGCAGTATTATATCAAAAGCATGACAAGGTCAATAAAGTAATCTCCTATGCGAGCAAAACTTTATCCTCTGTGGAGGAAAAATTAAACGATTGTGAGAAGGCACTCCTGGCAACGGTGTGGGCATTGAAGAATTACCGCCCGTTTATCCAGGGGGAACACATCATAGTGGAGACTCCACACCAGCCTCTGCAATATCTCCAAAGTGACAGAATCCG
The DNA here is from genome assembly GCF_040938575.1 of Ambystoma mexicanum. Taxonomy (NCBI): domain Eukaryota; kingdom Metazoa; phylum Chordata; class Amphibia; order Caudata; family Ambystomatidae; genus Ambystoma; species Ambystoma mexicanum. The sequence goes on along the minus strand of NC_090935.1, from coordinate 344,141,092 downwards.
GGCCGGAAATGTGAGTAATTCCCGAATTACTTCCTGGATTCTGTCAATGCAAGGCTTTCCTGTGGAGGTCAGATATGGCCAAAACAAGAAGAGTCCCCTCGCGCAAGGTCTGGCTGACTTGCATGATTGAGCCAGAGAAAACTGTCTCGAGGACGAAAGTCTAAAAATAAAGGACAACATGGAGGCATACCTTAATTCCCCACACAAAGTATTTGAAGAAGACAAGTGTGAGGGAATGCCCACTGTCTATGTGGATGGATGCTCTTACCATGTTGACAACGACGGGGAGAAAGAACTGGTGGCTGGCGTAGGGAATGCATGGGAGAATGAGTCCCCAGAACCCTCCGCTGGATACAAAATTGGTCCCCGAAGTAGTCAGGTGGCAGAATTGATGGCTGTGCATCAGGCCATCCTCACTGCTGTCCAACATCAACTCCACGAACTGGTCATAATCACAGATTCGGATTATGTACGGAACGGGTTCGTGGAGCACCTGGTTAATTGGAAAACCAGAGGCATGTTATGTGCTAACAACAAACCCTTGAAACATGGGAAGTTGATCCAAAACATTGATGATCTGGTCACATCGAATGAGATGACCATCTATTGGAAAAAGATCAAGGGTCATTCCAAAGTAGAGGGACCAGACAAAACTGGAAATTACTTAGCTGATCAGCTGGCCAAAACCGGGGCCATCCAAGGGGATCTAATTGAGATTGAGTCCCTGTTGGGGGAAATCCAGGTCACTGCCATCACTAGGTCCCAGACAAATGCTCACAACGACCTTTCAATTGCACAATGGAGTAAGGAGACCCCTGATGCTGATTTGATTACTGCTCAGAAGGGGGATCCAATAATTGGTAAATTTTACCAGCACCTTGAGGACCCTGAGAACTTTCCCCTGACGGATACCGATTACATTGGGAAAGAGGACCTAAGAGTGTTGATGAAATGTCCAAAAATGTTCCGGATCCAAGACGGTTTGTTGGTAAGGAAATCCAAAGCTGGCCACGATCAGTGGGTGGTTCCTACCTCATTCCGAAGCCTGATGTTAAGTCACGCCCATGATGCGGCCACCGCCGGTCATAGGGGATTTCACACAACATTGGAAATCTTAAGAGAGGTTGCATACTGGCCACACATGGGGCAGGACCTCGACCAATACTTGAAGGGGTGTCTTGTGTGTGCACAGTTTCAGCCATCATCCCTCACACACTGTGCGCCTCTCCAAAAGAGGGGGATGACACTGCCATGGTCAGATTTACAAATCGACTTTGTAGGCCCTGTGATTCGCTCGGCTAGGGGGAATAAGTACATGTTGACTGTGACATGCTTGTTCACCAAGTGGGTGGAATGTCTCCCAGCCCCAAACTGCAAGGCAGAAACGGCAGCTGCCTTGAGGATTAACCACATCTTTTCCCGTTTTGGTCTACCTCAAAGGATTGAGTCAGACAGAGGTAGCCACTTCACCAGTGAAGTAATGACAAAGATGTGGGAGATACTGGGGGTCAAGAGGAAGTTGCATATTGCTTATCGGCCAGCTTCTTCTGGGGCAGTAGAGAGATATAACCGAACCATTGTGAGCATATTAAAGAAGTTTGTGGCAGATTCTGGGCCAAGTTGGGATATCCGATTACCTCTGGTCCTAATGGCTATCAGATCTACCCCTTCATCTGCAACCAAAATGTCACCATTTGAGTTGATGACTGGGCGCAAGATGGTGCTTCCTCAGCATTTGCTCTACAGGACCCAAGAGCAGACACTGATAAATGCCTCCACTACTCATGAGTATGTGGAGAATTTAAGGAAACACCTCCAACATGCTTTTGCTTACGCTCAGCGGAATCTAGAAAGATCAGCTGATAGCATGAAGACCCATTATGACCTGAAAACTTCCAGGAAGGAATATCAGGTGGGGGACCGGGTCTATCTATACAACTTCCAAAGGAACCAGGCCAAGCAGCGCAAATTTTTGCCTACATGGAAGGGACCCTTTGAGATCATCGACAAGATCTCCCCTGTGGCCTACAAAATCCACATCCCCAAAGGTCCTTTGGCAGCGGGGGAAGACAAGTGGGTCCACATAAACCAGTTGAAATGTTGCCATCCCAGGCACGCTCTGCAACAACTGGAGGAATCCTCTGGAATCCTAGCGGGTACTGTCTCAGACTAATTCAGTTCCAATCATAAAACATACCACATCTAGTCTCTAAAATACTGTGATTTGCATGAAACTGTCTCTTAGTTATACTGTTTTTTTTTTCAAAATAAGAATGTAATGTTTCGTGATGATGAAATGCATATGCTGCCCCACTATCTCAACGGTGGTGGAAAAACGTCTATGAATAGGTATTGCCGCTCTTCCTTTGTCGTCCTAGGAGAAAGAAGACCTTGAGACTGGCCAAGGAGGGCGATCCGGAGACCGGGAACGAAGATCCAATGGGCCCAGTGGACCGCCCAATACTCCCATCAGGACCGGCGAGGAGAACCGATCGATCCGACCGGATGGAGGAAAAGATGCTGAACTGTGCCATCTATTGGAAGAAGATGAGGAAACATCCCAGGTCTTGCGAGTCCCATTCGTGAAATAGAATGGCCATCGCAAGAGGGGGGCTTGTGGGATGTATTTACCCATGCATCCGAGCCCTACCTCAAAACTGTGCAGTACTGACATGGAAAACCTCATGATGGCCAGAGCTTCCCAGAAAATGCACAGGGAAATGCATGAAGAATAGGCTGCCACTCATTTTTGCCGATGTTATGGGCACAGAAGGACACTGCCTAAAACCACCATTGGACTACCCACACAGTAGTCTGAAACCATTGGGAATGGCAATGCTGATTGCCAAAAGCAAACCCATAACTGTTGGGAATTTATTTTCTTAAATCCCAAAAATGGGTGCAGTACCAGTACTCACCACTATCCAAAAGCCGGCAGTTTAAAACCACCCTGTGTTTCTCTGAAGGCAGGCTCAAACTGTCTATTTTAAACATTGCAACACATCTAAAAACTCACTGGACACCAGCAGACATTTGGTAGAATGGAGTGTTGTGTGCCTACAAAATCTGGGAAATGAAGAGCCCAGAACAATGCTTATAACAAAACTGCTATGGAGTCAGCAGTTTAAGTAAATTTGGACTGAAAGACACTACAAATCTAAATGTTCAAATTGACTGAGTGACCTACTTTTGAGTGTCACATAGGTTGAAATTGTTTAAATGTCATAGTTTTAAACTTAGAATCAGCCTTCTAGCTGCATATGTGAAAATGTTTAGTTTTATTTGAATGCAGAAACTGGGGAACAAAAAGTGACATTTTATCTGAAACCTGGCTTAAGGAACTGAATTCTGCCTGGCAACTACCCCCATCAGGAGTGAAACTTGAGTCACAGCTGTGTTCCCAGGCCTAGCTGCCCTTTTGCTGCTCACACTAAGGATATGCCATCTATCTGATAATTGAATTACCTGTGCTCTGCAGGAAAATGAACAAAGCCCTGTCCTGGCTCAGGCAAAGGTTTTATTGGCAGGAGTCGTAAATGGTCGTAAAAAGTGGCTTCCTCCTGAGGAAAGGGGAGGAGCACTGCCTGTGAGAGCAAGCTGGCTTGGCAGAACTGGAAAAACCAGAAATTCAATCTTGTGCTGAGGGTAAACCACACCCCTTTGGAGCCAGAACATAACTTTAAAAAGATGGATCATTCATAGAGCGGACATGTGAAAATTTTATAAATGATACCATAATTCTTGTGATTTTTCTGCCCACAGTTTAAGAGGTTTTTAGAACCGGTGGTATGTTCAGGGGGGTTTTAGCGGAAAAATGGATATTACTCTAACTGTATGCATGTTAAAAATCTGAAACTTCATCAGTTAATGTCCGTACTCCCTGCGCACATGTATGTAAAGTTGGGTCAATGTCAGAAATTGCAAAATCAGTTAAAAAGTGAAATATGTGCCATTTCTGAATGCAAGCTCCCAGGAAGAGCAGAATTTGAACAGGGGATACCTCCTGTAATGCATGATGGGTGCATATGATTCTAAAACAATATGTACCTCTGCAAATATGTATTTGTTTCAAATCTAGATTTGTGTGTAAGTTGACAGGAGGAGTGGACTTTCTGCAGGCTGTAAAATGACATCACTCTGACTCACAGTTCATTCCCCAATCAAATGATAAATGGAAGTTTGACCAATTAGAAGCTGAGAGAGAGGTAGGGTCAGTGATGCTAGAACACACCCACATTCTAAACACATAAAAGCAGACAGACAGGACAGATAGGGACCTTCAATTCCATTTGCTGCAACGCGCTCTGCCGGACCATACAACATCCAGAGATCCAGACTTTACCTCCATCAAACCTCCAGAGAGCCAAACTAGAGACTTCAATCTATCCAGAACTAAGAGACCAGACCAGAGAGAAAGCAGTGCTGTACCCAGAGAGACCCAGACCAGCAGAGAGAGCTGACCCAGATCACTGTGAAGTGCAGAGGCCAGACCAGACCAGACCAGAGTCCAGTCTAAAACCCTGACCAGATCCGTGATGAGGCCCATTTCACTCAAGAATATAGTGTGAGTACCTAGAAAACTGTGCAGAACCAATCTCTTAGTTAAAATAATATAATTCAATCCTATTTTAATCTAAGTAGAACTGCAGCTTAGAAATTGTGTTATTCTGCCATCATTTTTAAAGCTGAAAAAGTGTTGCGTTTAAAATTTGCAAAACTAAAAACGACCTCTACTAAATCGCTCATATCTCCGCAACCGTTTGTGCTAGAGACTTGCAGTAACTTCCATTTTGAAGCTGAGATCCTAGGCTTTCCTAGGACCCCAAAACGATAGAGATAGTCCTTGTGGTTCCTCTGTAATAGCGCTCGGCGCATCCGCGAATTTTACCGCGATTTGCAAATTTCTTCACATGTAAAAACTGCTGCTGCTTGCCTTCCATTTGCCAGAAATTCGTTTAACCTGCTAACTATCCCTGCATCATTGCCAGTGTGAGCCTGGACTAATATTAACTAGATACCACTCACCCTGAACCTCTGAAAGGGAATTAAAAGCATTTCCAGCATATTTCTCATCCATTGCTAGCACATATCAAAGCATTTGGGCCTGTGTTTTCAAAACTCCTATCTGTGTTTTAAACTTCTGTTGTCTAAGCTTGGGGGGGATTGAACTGATTACATTGATTGCATTTCTGAGAACTGTGTGCTTTCCTCCCATTCCCTTGCATTGCATAAAGAGGGGGGGAGTGAATAGCCAGAGAAAAGTGATTACATTGTTTTGTTGAAATCTTATTGAGTATTTTCTATACTGCATTTCATTCATTCAACCTTGCATTTCCTTGAACCCTATAAAGCATTCTCTACCACATTATACTTCTGTACCTATTTACCAGTGTGCTACCTTATCCATTTCATGTCAACTCCTTATTGATTATAAGAAGTGTGCTAGTGCCAGATTCTCCGTTGTTGATCTTTATCATCTCAGATTAAGTGTGCTATTCAATTATTAATTTATTATAAAGTGTGATATATATATATTTTAAATTATCAAATAAACCTTTTAACTTGCAAAACAGAACTACTTCTTGGCTCAGTGGGGTCAGGGGGATTCCAAGAGAGGGGTGTTATATAGGGGTAGTCATCCAGAACGCATGAACTGGACCTAAAGATATATCAATAAGGGTTTTCATTCAGTATTCTAGACTAGGCGTTAACTTAGCTGTAGTGCTGAATTGAATCCTCTTACAACACGTACATTCTTTAGAACGTTTTCACCAAGTCATTCACAATACGATCCTTGCTCAAGAACAAAATAGTCTTGCATAATGAGCATCAACCACTTCAGGGACACAAAGTCCAAAATGCTTACGAAAGAATTCTGCAGTTTCTGCCTAAAATGAAACTGTCAGTCACTGCAGAACACCTACCCAGAATTTTGAACACAGTTGCTGATTGGAATTTGAGTAACCTTCAGGACTACAGAGACTGGAAACTAGGTGCTCCTGGAACACAGGCAAATGTTGCTCAGCGAGTCTCTCAATGGGCTTGGAGACGCCCATTTTGTATTGAAAACTACAGCTATATTTGATCCCAAGTAGTACATTTTATAATGTTCTTTCTCTATTCAACCTATTTAGGTTGCATCAAATAATGATCACTGCATTTGTTCGAATATTCAGCCACATTTTTTATTATTTAAATCTTCAACTAGCAGACGCCCGAGCCGATGCATTTCGAACGGTGTGTCCTCCTTCAGGGCGGGATACTAGTTTTTGTCAACCCGCATGGTGCCTCTTGCTGGACCAAGGGCAGAGTCGGGCAAGTGCTTGATTTCAAATATCCAGAGCCTGAAGCAGCCTGGAAACTGAAACAGAGCGTTTCGTAAAGGGAAGCCTTATGTGCTGCAGGGACGCTACAAGTGGATCTCTTTGCTTCCAAGCTGAACAAGCAACTATCCCAGTTTTTCAGTTGGAGGGGCTATCCAGAGACTAAGGAAACCAATGCTTTCATCCAAATTTGAAGTGGTTTGCAGGTGTATACTTTACCCACATTTGCGATGATCCCCAGAGGCCTGTCGAAGATAAGGAGGGAGAAAGTTTAACAGGTGGTTATAGCCCCTTGGTGAACTATGCAAGCATGGGATCCAGTAGTTCTGGAACTTTCTATGGATTTCCCCTTAGTTTTGCCTCAGGCCCCCTCTCTGCTGCTGAATCCTGCAGGAGAGAGACAGAATAAACATGAGACCATCTTTCCCAGAAGAGGGGGACGCATAGGAGGCCATCATTGGACAGAAAAGTCACGCAGAGTAACTAAGGTTTTTGTACACTTACCCTTGGATTGGGAGGCGGGCGAGATATCAGTCAGATACTGGCCGAAGATATCTCAGGATACTTCGATCCAAGAAATGGTACCACAGAGCAGGGCAAACAAACCCTGCTGGGGTGCAAAGATTTGGGGAACGCTGGAGAATGGCATGCATTTCAGAAGCAGCTTCTAGACTCATCCAAGACTCCTGGGCATCCTCAACAGCTAGGGGTTACTGGAAGGCCTTGTTTAGATGGGAGATATGGTGTTCGGAGAGGGAGCTACAACCAATTTCTGCACCTGAAGTATCGATGCTTAATCTTCTGATATATCTTAATCTTCCGACTACTTTATCTTTTGGCGTATTTTATGCAGGAAGGGAAAGTGTTCAATAAGATAGGAGTGTATAGGACTGCAAATTCAGCCGGACACAATGTGGTTGATGGGAAGTCAATAGGGGAGCATGTCACGGTCTACAGGCTAGCGAAAGGCATAACACTGGTGAAGCTGCCCAAAGCAAGATATTCAATCCTTGGGGATGTGGATTTAGTTTTTCGGCTGTTTGACAGTTGGTCACATAACAAGGTTTGGTCTATTGCACAGTTGTTCTGAAAACTAGTGATGTAACTGCTTAGTATCATGTAGAAAAATTTCAGACCTCCGTGTACTGAGGTGACGCATAGGTCTTTTGTCCTTGAAGGGGTGACCTTTCTAGTAGTTATATGCACCAAGTCTAATTCTAGATGCATTTCATATCCACATGTTTCAGCTAAACCTCAACTTTGTATGGCTTGTTGGTTGAAGGAGTCACACTCGCGTCTGTAGGCTGGCAGGAGTGTCACAGTTGGTAACACCACTGAAGAAAGCATAGTCAAACTCAAGGCCATAGGCTAGCAGGAATGTCACAGCTGGAGGAAACAGTACAGAAAAGTATTATCGCCAACTCCAGAGAGCTGGATGCAAGAGGTTATGAAATGAGCTGGCATAGACTTGACTGCATTCGGAGCACATCCAGCAAGGGATTCTATGGCATCTAAAGCCTTCATGAATGGTGCCCCTTTGGAGACCATCATGAAACTTGGCAACTGGCCATCTAGTGCAACGTTTAGAAAGTCTTATTTTGGACCAATGGAGAAGGTCTCTTCATGTGTAGTATGTAGCAGGTTTGGAGGGAGTTAAGCTTTGAACGGGCATAATGCTTGCATCCATTTTCGATATACAATAAAGATTACCCAGACAATATACGTTTAGGAAGTCTTAGTGGTATTAAAGAAACAGAGGCAAGCATTATCTATCCCATAATCTAAGTGCACATTTTTTTAAATTTTGTCGTAATGCGATAGCACTGAGGCAATCGTTATGTTGCACTTAGACCCTCGCTAAGCCATGATTAATCTTTTTCAGGTACAGACCAGAAGAGGAATCAATAATCTGAAGTTGGAGCCATTTGGAGCAGAAGTTGGAAGCAAAGGTTTACACTTTAGATGGACAGACGCTGACAATAAATTAGTGTTAAATAAAAAGGAGGAGGGCAGGAAATAACATATATAACAGGGAAAGAGACCAGATGGGCTAAGCATTCAATGCTACAGGAAATGCAGGGTTTCTTGGGACTTATCAAGCATGCTAGGATGCAGGGAGATGTGGTTTGTTTGAAGCATTAAATGATCTTTGATTGTGTAGCTAATGAGTGGCAATAAAGACAATGAAGCATACTGCTTTCCTCCAGATCTCTAATAGAATATAGACTCTCAGAGCTCATCTAGTCTGGGTAATCTTCATTGTTCTTTCAAGTGGCCAAAAAACAAACTTTTGGTGAAATGCCAATACATAAAATAAACACTCAGTGCCTGGGAGCCTAACCCCCAGACATGCATTTTATTAAATGTAGATCATTCACATTCCTTAAATATACCCTGAAAAGATTTGACTGTTTTGTGGGTCAATGAGATCAGCCCTATGACAAAATGAGCTAAGTATACACAAAATGCCTCAGAATGCTCTTGGAAATTAATTTTCTCAAAGGAAGTAGACCATGTCACGTAGACATACCAGAATACAGTTGCTACACCTCTAACAAACTGGGGACCTAGACAAATGATTAGGCTTTGTGGCATTCATCTCCCAGTTTGCTCAGAGTGCCAGAGGTTTTCTTTGTGTAACCCACATCGATTGGCTACATGTTATATGATATGATATGGCATTTGTAACGCGCCTATACACAAGCGTTTCAATGTGCAGGCAGTTGAGGAAACAAGCTGAGACACATGAAAGGAGTTGTAGTAAAACATTTTAGGTTTCAAAATTACCTCTTTTTCCTTAATAAGTTCTTCTACAAGTTGCAATGTGTGAGATAATCTGTGCTCAGGAGCTGAATCATTGTCCAAATACAGGGCTTTTTGTCTTGGTTTCTTGTTATCACGCCAGCTTTCTCGTGATGTACTATCATCCACAGAATCCTCTGGATTTTCAAGGGAAGGTGTATTTGCCGTTTGTGGCCTAGCAAAGGGAAACAATTATTATTTTGCTTTAAGAATCCGATACTACTTAAGCCAACAGGGTGACAGCAACATGTATCAAAGACTGTTATTTGATGAGACATGAGGCTTTAAGAGAATGTTGTATTGTTTGTGAAATCAACAGATTGAAGTTTGTTTAAAAGAGTCTTTGAACTCATCACAAATTGTCCAGATTAAAAATGTGCAGTTCCAATCAGGTTTTAAAAAAGGATAGCATGTAGGTTTTTCTACTGCTATTTATACCGTCTAGCTCCTCGTTTAACATTGTTATATTACTGCAGATTTAGGAAACCGGCCTAAAAGAAGATCCTTTTGTTGTAAAATACATGGCATACCAGCTATTCATGCACACAAGTTATGGTTATGCACCAAGATCACTGAATTGTAGGCAACCTCTTTGCCCATCGGATACAAATGACATGTGAAAGAAAGGGACAACATTGGCTGAGGAAAAATTTCAGAAAATGGATGCTGGGCAATTACCTTTCCCCATCTTCTAGTAGATGAGTGACATTTTACTCATGAATATCCATCAATTTGCAAGCATGTAATATGTGGGATCTATCTCCAAATTCCTAGAATTGTTGACGTGTCTAATAGGGAAAATGTTGCCCTTCACTTACCATCATGTTGAGTTGTCAAACTACTGCGATTCCTGTAACACTTCTCTCGCTCATAGCTGCCTGATCGTTACTTTGAAGGAACTCTAATACCCACCGATTTCTGCTCTGCCTCACCATATCTTGTGTTAGGCAGAAACCTGTGCAGTTCCCTCTGGGACCACTGCAAAAGATTTAAGACTACAGGTGTTTGGCAGTAAACCCACTGGGTAGCAGTCTGTACCACACAGATTCACTTGGTAGCTGTGGCTGAGCAGTCAGACTTCCCTCAAGAAGAGTTGGGCAGTATACAGAGTATTAACAATAGGTCAAAAGAACACAGTAGAACAAGTAAACACTGACCAGAGCTTGGTGTAAAAGAGATATAATTATTTATTTAAAACCACATCTAGTAAAACACACAGGCACTAATGTTAAGCAGTTCAAAAACACGGTCACTAAAAGATATACACTCCCTTAAAAGACTACTAGACAATTCTTAAGTAAAGCCCCACTTATTTTCAGACAGCGGTGAGCGCTTAACGCAGATGGCACTCTAATAATTTGTTTTAAAAAGGGAGAGAAAAGCAGAGTATAAATTGAAACAGATCCCAACACCTTCACAAGAACACAACAAGAGAGGAAGGCAAAGTAAAACCGTGAAGTTAAAGTTCAGAAGGCCGGATCCACTTTAAGAGGATCAGAACGAAATGTGTCCAAGGTCACACGGTTGAAGTGCACAAAAAGTCTTGAAAAGGTTCAGAAAGAGCTGGACCAAAGAAAGGGACCAGTTAGATGGTCAAGGCGGCCAGCCCAGTCCAGAAGGTTAAGGGATTATTATTACCTTGTAGCAATCTTTAGAAAGGGAGGCCTGGCGGACACGGTACCTTAAAGTGGTGAGAAAGCTCCAGCGGGAGCAGTTGTTCCTGGCAGCGGATGCAAGTCGGTGCTTCATCCAGGGTAAGAGAGGATCTCGTCGGGGAGGAAGACAGGAGTCTGTTGCACTGCCAGGGAAGAAACCAGCCGCAGAGTTCTCAGGTAAAAGGAGCGGTCCTTTTATTCGCGGTCCAGTGGTAAGTGGCTATCCGGTTGCAGGGGTGCTGGGCACGGGCAATTCGACCACAAGACGTCCTGGGATGCGAGGAAAAGAAGGTAAACTGGTTGTGCCCACCAGTCAGGGGAAGAACCCTCTCCAGCCGGGAGATCTTCTCTGTCGGCGGGAAGTGGTGAGTCGGTTCCGCAGGGCTCCACCGGTGGTGTCGTCGTGGTAGGTCGGCTCAGCTTCTCCCTCGTCGGATTCTCAGGTCCTGTGGCGACTTCTGAAGTTCCAGTCCCCAAAGCCCTGCTTTTATGCAGCACACCCCCATTCACTCAGCCTAGCTGTCAATCAAACATGCTAAGGGGTGAGCCGGCCGGCTCACCAATTGGGCCAATCACACAAGAGTGCGACTTGAGTTACCAAGGTAACTCAGTCCAGGGTGCCTAAACCCTCTCCCACACCCCCTGTGGTACCCAGACACAGTGGCACCACTTTTGGAGGCTTCTGTGGAGAAGCCCGCCAAAAAGTGGAACAAAGGGCTCGACTTGGGTTGGAGTCACAGAAGAGAACACAAACGCCATTTTAGAATCGAGTCCTGGCAAAAAATACCAACCGGCGAATTAATATTAAATAAATAAACCGGCGGTATGTTCGAGGCTATGAGAATTAAATAATTAAAGTTGGTAGCCTCGAACAATGGGAAAATCCCATAGGGATTTATACGCGGTCGAATATAAAAAGTAGTATCCACTGCCACCAGCCAAAACTCGATCAGAGGGGACGGAGACGTACCCCCTCGACTAACAGACCGCGGGGCAATCGAATTGCCCCGACCAGTACGTCCACAATATGATGGTTTGTACCGGTTTCTGTTAATAATTTGGGACTAGTAAAGCCAGTGGTGACTTTACATGCCCTGGGAGACAGTAGTCAGTCCCAGGGTATGGAGTCTATGGTGGGGTGTCACTATGACACCCCTGTGTCACTGCACGAAGGGTGCTGTGTAACACACATAGTAAAAACACATGAGACCCTATGGAGTAAAGGACCCCATAGCCCATAAAACACATTAACAGTCAAAGGAACACCATAAATCATGTCAAAGAGTGGGAGAAAGAGAGTCTCACTCTTGGCGGGAGAAAAAAACAAACTCCAGAAATCCAGCAAAGCTGCTGGGGGACTCACTGGGTTAGGAAATTCAGCCTAAAGAGAGAATTCTCCCTAACATCTTGAAGGAGATATACACACTACTTCAATGCATGAACATCATTAAGGGGTTTCCAGCGTTATCAACTGCCACCCCTCACATTCGTCTTGTAAACCCTGGCACTTTCTCTGCTGTCCCTGGCATGAAAAAGTGCCAATGCCAGCAGGCCCAGTGCTTTACAATTGCAAGCATTTTTTTTCTAGGCTCTGTGTTGCATGAATTGTATGCACAGACCTGCTGGCCTGCTCAGCTCTTAACTACATAAAAAAGGACAATATTGTTTCATCAATCCAGAATACCTTTACTTTTAGTCTGTACTACTATTAGTCTGTACTGCATTGAGTAAGTGGTTTATGCACTATTTTCAGTATCATTATGTTCATGTAATTGTAATATACAACAGAATGTCCAGCAGGCCAATAGGCAACCAAGGATGTTATGAACTATGGTTCAGGATGTATTTAAGCCTTTGTAGGCTATTGTCAGCGTTTTCCCTGTTCTTCCCTCCAAACATCCCCCAAGAAACCCCAGCTCAACACTGGGACGAGGAGGAGACCAACTAGGAAGACAAATCCTCATTTTGTTAATACAGACACATTTCCGCCTCAGCTGTATTCTGGGACGAGGAGGATGACAGCACGAGTAAGGTAGAACCACTATTGTAATGGTGAGCAGTCTAGTTTTTCCTGCACTCATCATGGTGGTGGGAACTTTAAAAGCCAACATCCTTCTGGAAATGCAGTCAGCTCTGGAGGGAGAGGGAGTAGCTGGGAAATCAACTCCAGATCAGCGGTGTGGCAAGCAGACCGCTCAAGACCCGTTTACAGATGCAGAGTTTATGCAGCAGAAAGCAGCAAAGCTAAGGAACGCTGGAGGCCGGTAGCAGACCACAAGAGGGAGACCGGCATGACCGAACGAAGCTGTCACAAAAATCCTGAACTGCAGCATTGGTGAGGAGAAAAACCACAAAAAGCCGCTAGGAGTGGAAGCGAGGTGCCGCATGGAAAAGGCTCGACCTCACAGCGCCATAAGCTCCGACCAGTGAGTTTGGGAAACACCGGACTGGCAGGCGAATATGCACTTTTGGATACTGAATGAAGTGAAAGTCATTAGCAGTACTTTTGGAGCAATTACAAGTACTTTTGTATACTGAACAAACTGTTATTGAATGCCGAACAGAGCAAAAGCAAGTTTTGAGCACTCATGAGTGCAGTGAAAGAAAGGTGGTGACATTAGCGGATAACCCGAACTGTGTTATCTGAAATAAAAGTCAAGAGAATACCTAGAAGGGTATGGTATGAGAACAAAAGTATTGGCCTAATCCAAAAGAATGCAAGGAACTGCATTGTTATGAGGAAACCTGCATTGGCAAGAGCCAGGAGAATACAACTAGGTGTAGCAAGTGCGTGGTCAACAACCAAGCCATGGTACAGTGTCAGAAGAGTGTGAGAGAAGCGTATGGAAATATTGTTGATGGAAAGCAGCCAATAAAGGGGTAATGTTGAGTGACCTGTAATGGGTGGACCACATGGTTCGGCAACTGCACCTAGACCAAGTGCCCCCCCCTGTATGGAGAAGCCACTGAAAGTATCCATAAAGAAGATTGTGCGTTTCAACAACCTCTTATGTGATTTTGAATTTAAGACACTGAACTGCCTATGTGAACTAGTGAAAAGAACTAATATCAAAAGAGCTGGGAAGTGTCCCAAGGAACTGTGTTGTTTTTGGAAAAAGCTGGAAGATTTAAACTCTTGGGGAAGGGAACCTCAACGTCTTATACATTTTATTTATTTATTTATTTATTGTTCGCTTGTTAGGCGCTTATACAAGTAAATACTGTTTCAAAGCGCCCACAGGGCAAATGGAGGGAACAAGGGAGTGAAACACAATAAAAAACACAACATATTAAAATATAGTGGAGGTATAAAGGAAAAAGGAAGAACCTACTATGCCTTGTGAGTATTCAGAAAGTGCAAGTGCAGCAAGGGAGAGTGCAGAGGGGGTAGGTGCTTGAGTATCTGTGCTCGTGGGTGAGCAACAGATGAAGTGCATGTTGTGGTGAGTGCTACACAGCCTGGAGCCGTGTTGGGTGTAAGTGCGAGCCTCCAGGGTGGAGCGTGTGCCGAGGCAAGTGCTGAGAGTAGACAGAAGCTTGGGCGATTTGGTGTGGGAGGTCAGGCCCCCCCCCCCCCCCCCCCCAAGGATGCATAAAAGCCCAGGACACCAATCACAGCAACTGTGAGATTAGCAGATAAGAGAATATGGGAAAGAGGAGGTAAAGAGGAAAATCTTAAGGAGCTTACTGGATTTAGGAAAGTCATGCTCAAGGCACAGAAGGAGGGGGAGGCGGTTCCATAGGAGGGATCCAGCTGAGGAAAGAGATCAACTTTCTTCCCTCTGTTTAGCAAAACGCTTTACACACAAAGAGTTGCTACCTGAGGAATGTAAAGGTCTGGAGGGAGAGTATTTAGTAAGATAAAGTTAAAGATAGTGTGGTCCCCGGGCCCAGACAGCCTTGCAGATGATGCAGAGGGATTTGAATGGAATCCTTGCAATAACCGGGAGCCTGTGAAGACTTTTTAGGGCAGGGGAGATGCGTCCCTGGGTTTAAGGCCAAGGATAAGTCTTGCTGCCCTATTCTGGATTAGCTGGAGCGGTTGCAGAGTGGAAGAAGGTAGATTCAGGAGGAGGCTATTGCAGTAGTGAAGCCTAGAGACAACCCGGGCTCGGGTAACATTGAGCCTCTGGGGGAAAGTGAGAATAGGGAGATTTCCTTTGAGAAGGAAGAGCTAAAGTGGGACTTCATGGCAATGTCCTGAGTGTGACGGAGGAAGGAGAGAGAGAGGAGTTGAAGATGACTCCAAGGTTTATGGCTTCAGAAGAAGGAGCAGGGGGAGAGCCCATGGAGGAAGACCAGAGTGAAGGGAAGACAGAGGTCCCGAAGGATGTCTGTATTACAGGCGTTGAGGCAGAGATCATTGGAGGTGCACCAGGACTGGATGGCAGAAAGGCAGTCAGGGATAATGGAAGGTGCAAGGGGGTCAGCAGGAAGTTTGAAAAAGTGTTGTGTATCGTTTGCATAATACTGGAAGTTGGGGGGAAAGGAGGAGATGAGGCGTGCCAGATCTTGTGAACTGTTTTGATCTTGGGGACGGGAAAGCTGTTTACAAGACAAGAGCTGTAAGAAGCTTTGAACACTACACATTTTAATGCGGACATCCCTACACATTATTTAGAGTTCGTTGTGAGGGCAAGTATAAGTTTTGGACACAGACATACATTTGCTTTGGATTTACTGACACAGATTATCCTTAGTTTTCTTTAGGTAGAAAAATCCCACTTTAGCATAGGGCAAGTTAGCCCTTAGTCCATCCTCCTTTTTAAGTTAATAAAACCATTGTGAACCAAACTTGAACCTGTTGTCTGTGTCTACTTCATGATGCCTTCACAGCACTTAATGGCAGTACCAAAATACACATTTATTTTATTTATTGAGCATTTGTAAGGCGCCTATAAAAGAAAATGGTGTTTCCAGGCGCCACAGGACACAAGTGGGGAGGGAACACAGGAATAAATAAACAATAGCAAAAACAGCAAATAAACAATTGCAGCCCTACTAGGCCATTTGACATTTGGATGTGCAAGTGCAGTGATGAGAAGTGCAGCAGAGAGGGAAGGGAGGGAAGGAACCCACTGGCTTAGAGCTAGGGCGGAGGTGTCCCAAGGGGAGAGATGAACAGCAGCCCGGCTGGGGGCCCAGAGGGCAGTGCTGAGGAGGTGGGGGGATGCTTGTGTCGACTGGGCAGAGGGCCTGGTAAGACTCATGAAGGAGCAGGCTGCCAGTCTCAGCGGCAGTGAGAAAAATAAGCAAGGGAGGCAAAGAGGTAGAGAATAGAAGAGTTTTGAGAATAAACAACAACCAGCAGCAAATGCCAGCAACAACCATCAATGGTAGCTCCACTGCACAAGCTTCAGGTTTGTCCACTCAGAAAATGGACCAGGGATCAGGTCGAGGGTAAATGCAGGTGGATACCGTCCACCCACTTTCTTCAGTGGGTGGAAGACGCCCCCCTGGTTATTATAGAAGCTCTGTATAAAATGAGAAGCATTGGCGGTCTTATTTTGACTAAATGTACCCTGTCCATAGGATTTGAACCGTGGTCGCCAGGTTTGCAGGCTGGGCACTTCACCACTGTACCAAATAAGCTGATGATCACATACAACTAAAAGGTGAAATGTCACATTTCGGGACTGCATGTTCCAGGGGAAAAAATGTCATTGATTCTTGCTGTTTAAAACATGCACACCTTATAACGTGTTCAAAACACTAGTACAAGAAAATATCTTCTCTTGGTTTTTTGTGTGTGTTGATTTTATGAAAGGCCTGGATACTGGCAGGGGTGGAGAAACGAATGACTTACATAATCTTTCATTTTTGGAAGAAGATCCTTGATAGAATTGTAAACATGAATTGACGAAAATGAAGTTTTAAAACAAAATAATTGTAATAAGATAAAATGAAAAGTTTAAACTTAAACTGAAACATTTTAAAAAAAAAAAAGGCAAATGCCATTCGTCCTGTGCAATTTGTATGGCTATGCAAAGTCAGCTGAATGAAATGTGCATATTTCAAGTTGATATGCTCATTTCCGGTAACGTCGCATCCTATTGCGTATGTTAATAAGACCCCTCCTTTAGGACTTGACCTCTGACATGGACTACTCAATTCATGATTTAATAAGTATCATTTATTTTTAACAAAATGTAAAAGAACACAATGGATCTACTGTACACATTGATCAATAGTGCAACAAACATAGCATTCTAACAGATTAATTGGTAAAACAAACCTAATGAATTAAGGCATCAAGTCACAAAAAATAAGGCAATTTAAAACATGCTGTGGTATAAAACAAATGATGGTAACATATTATTATATCACTTTATATAATTATGTGAAAACACATCATTGAAAAGGTCCAACCAAATGGTCCTTTATGGGATTATATGCGTCGATTCCGAAGGAGGACGACCCAAAGTGCAAAAACGTCAAAATATTCATACAAAATGATGTATAAAAAGTTGATGGATAAAAAACCAAAGAAAGACAGGTGGAAACAATACATTATAGTGTACACATTCTTAAAAATGGACCTCAAAGTATACACATATCACTAAACATAGGAAGACTTCACAATAGAAGAATAGAGAAATTATAGATCACTGGGTATTTCTTTACACATGTACACAAACTTGTAAAAAGGATCCACCCGGTGTGCACATAGGCATACATGATTCAACAAGGTCTCATCTCTTACTAGCTGTATTGTATTGTATGTGCAATTGAGGCAGAGGGGTGCATATTCGAAAGAAGCCGGAAACCAGAAGTATCTGTAATAACACAAACAGCCATATCACTAAGGATACATTCATGATTAAAAATTGAAGTACATGTTACCCAAGATAGAACGCACCAAACACAGTGCAATGTATCAATGTGCCTTCAAGTTAAAGCTCACAACTGTACATTTGTAGGTATGTCCCACTATCAGAAGAAGTGTGCCAACTGGGTGTTTGAACTCGTACAACGCTGAAGAAGCACGTTTCATACAGGACTTCACTGCAATTACTCCAAATCAAGAAATGGCAAGACATAATTTAGCAGTGGCACACATTCAAGTGGGAAAGACACTGCCCCCCACAAATCAAGCATGATACCAAATGTAACCTAACAGTATACTTAAACTTAGGCTAAAATAATGTTATACCTAGTGCAACAGGACTGCTTTAACAAAGACTAAGAGCAGCATAGCAGTGAAAAGAAAGCAAGTTAATTATACAACTCACTGCAGCTGGGTAACGACTTCCCAATCCAAACCGTGTTGGACACAGCCAAACACACAAAGGGTTCTTGAAAAAACAGCAACATATTTGTAGCCCTAGGTATTACCCATGACTCCCCTGGAGGAACCTTCTAGACTAAGGCCGAAGAAAATGGCAGCCTCCATAGACCTTTTACCCATAATTCAATGCTAATACAAAACATTGGGGAAACATGACTTAAAACATATACATACAATTTTCCAATAAAGGTCTTTAAACAAGAAAATGGGGGTACAGATCCAAGCACAAACCGTACATGAACATCTACATACCAGATCTAACAAGGGAGGAAGCGGAGGTGCCTCCACAGTGCGGCATGGTCGTCAGCGGCTGCTGGCAGATGGTGGCTGATGGCCGTGGGCGATGCAATGGTGGCCTCGACGGAGTAGCCGGCGTAGTGCCATGGAACCGGTCAGACCTGTGCTGTGCTGGACACAGAACCTCCATTGTCCTGGGTGAGTTATGGTGGGGTTTGGTTCCAGTTCGGAGTGGTGTCTATGCCTCGCCCATGTGTGCCCAGCCAGTGCTCCGTGTTACGGTTCGGGGCACTGCTGTGATTGTCAGTTGGCTTGTAGTCCTTTGCTGGTTGACAGGGGCCCCTGTGGAGGTCTTGGAGTTGCTGCCTTTGCCATGTGGAGCGTGACCTGGCAACAGCTGCTGCAACCATAGCGGACTGTGCAGCTGTATTGGACTCTGGGGAGTGATGGGGAGTCCGGAAATGTTGAAAATAGTACCCTAATGACTAATGAAGATGTAGGGCAGTCTGTTGGAGCGGCCCTCCATTTTCTGTCCTAGCATCTTACTGCTGTCCAGACTGACTTCTCAACATCTGCCCCTCATCTCTTGCTGTTATTGTGATGCTGTTTTCATCATTGACTCCCATGTCTTTCCTTCCATGTCCTCCTTTTTATCCATTTTAATTTAAACTTACTGTCTGGCAAATTTAGCTTCATTTGCGAAGTCTTCATTTTTACAGCTAAACTGGATCATCTCTACATTTCTTCTTTTCAGGTTTATATTTGTCTTGCTTTCATTTTACTGTTCTTTCTAGCTTTTGAATTGTCATCATATCTTATTAATGTAAAGTCCAGTGCTTTGGCGTAAAGCGCTTTAGAAATCAAATAAATACAAATACAAACAAAATGGTGGAAATTCAACCATATAATCTTGTCTCCACAAGAACTAGTATAGCTATCAGAGACTGTTCAAATTCCAAATGTCAGGTTCTTTATGCTTGTATATTTAATCAGACACTGTCATAGATGAATCAAGCATACCACCCAGTCTCAGAGGAGGTTCGAGATTATTTATTAAAGGTTTTGGGGGCCTAAAGGCATCCAGTCTCTTCAAACTCCAAACTAGCCCTGGCATCCTTAACTCCCGATTAGTGCTACCAAGTGTGTTGCAACATGCATGAGCTGCGATGACGACCTAAAGGCGGTTGGCTCAATCTCTCTAAGCTCCTTCAGGGACTTCCTAGCTCGCCAAACACTATTCAAGGGTTAGTGTTCTAATCAGAATTGGGTTAGTGCCCTGCGATTACCCTGTTGCATTCGGGGCCCTTCGATCGTGCTCACTCTCACCTTTCCCATTCCTATTCTAAACTCTCTGTCCCTTGTCTTGCTCATCCATCAAGTGTCCTATTCATTCTGCGTTTCCCTCCTACCAGGTCTTCCACCCTATAATGTTGCTCCTCTTATTACTACCACTGCTCCTTCCTCCACACTACTACTCCCTCCTCAATGCACCCACTCCCTTCTCCATGCTCCTACTCCCTCTGCACACTCCTACTTCCTTCTCGACAGCCTTACTCCTTCCTGCAGGTCCCTTTCAGCCAGGACTCAGTTGTTTCACAATCACCCCTTACACTATCTGTCATACCAACATGCCACACTAACACACACTCACATTAACCAATATCTTACATTTTTCATAAATCACCTCCACAGTCCACCGCACCTTCCTCTCTCCTGCTGGTCTCTTCGTCGTCCTCCACCTCTACCTCTGACCTCACGCGAATAACCAACACCTTCTGCTACTTATTCTCTTCATATATTCCCTGCTCTCTACCAAGATTGGATTGCTCTCCCCGGACAATCTGGCTCTGTCTTTGCATCCCGGGGCGTTTGTGTGTAGTAAAAGCCAAAAGAAGAGGGCTAAGCTGCATCAATTTTCTCAGCACAGGATTGCAGAGCAACTGGAATGATGGCAAGAGTTCCTTTTCATGTTCCGGGCTTTGGTTTCACCCAGTCTCCTGGTGACATCTTTGGGGAAGGATCGGTATGGCTCCCTGTTATGTCCTTGGTCACCACTGTCCAATTTAGCAGTTGGACGGGCCGTGGCTTTCCCCCTATTTCTCCACCCCCCTGACAAGAGGGGCTCTTATCCCTGCATGACAAGGCCAGGATGCCGGACTTGTCACAACACGAACTACTAATAGTATTGCACGCTTTAGTAGCACAGACATAAAAGGCAAGACATAATAACCCAGGATGCAGGCCCAAAAAATGTCCCTACACTGTCAGAAACTGCTCCCATTCTGTACACAATGATATTATGCACCTGCCTAGTACAGGATAAGCCAGCAATTGAAAATGTATGACATTATATTAGGTGCGCGCGCATGATACACTTATGGAATGAATGTACCTTGAACTATAAAAAAAAAATGAAAAAGAAAAGAAATGTAGGAACACATGACATACACATAATAGAATTACACATAGGAGCTCATTTTGCAGCGTAATGTAATTTGAAGGTAGGCAGACGTTACGTTAACTTTAACATAGGTGGCTCCCACTCACCTAATTTTCATCATTTGCACTATGTAAAGTGAGTAAGTGCTAACCGGCATGCTGCATTTACTTTTAATTGTGGGTGCTCGGATGGCAGGCGCGCTCACAATTGAAATTAAATGATGTCTGACATGCTTGCATTGTGAAGGCTGCTTATCTTGCGTCCATGGTAGGCAGTCTTCACACCTGAAATTAAACGCTGTCCGACACGTGAGCATGTCAGACACCATTAAAGTTCAATTGTTAATGTTGACTGCCATGAGAACATGGCAGTCAGTGCTTACGATGGATTCCTGTGGGGTCCACCTGCTTTTTGCTGGAGAATAAAGTAGGTGGAAAACATAGGCATCTCAAGCATTTGCACCGGCATGAAAATCCATGCTTGGGCAAATGCTGGAGCATACAAATGCTTGAAAATGGTGCCCGACATGAATGAAAGGCATTACAGCCCTACTCATGGCTTTTACGCCAATCATTCATGTTACGCCCCATGGAAAATGAGCTCCATAGTGTCACCAATAGTTAACTTAGGGGATGCAAGTAAATATTCAAAGATATAATTCGGTAATAGTAACCCTACGTGTAATAATAATGTATGCTACATTAAACACAAATAATAATACTGCTAAATATCATTAACGTATAGGTGTTAATACAAGATCAGTGTAACATATTAAATAAAACAATTAAGTTGCAAAGACTCATTCATACCTTTCAGATGTACAGTGCCTAGTTTTACAATTGAGTAAGCCACATGTTGCAATAGCAATAGCCATTGGTGAGTGATGCCTGGGTTTCTTTTTAGCTTGTAACTCATAACCTGTACCCCCGAAATTAAGATGCGATTGTCAAAGAATTATTCAGGAACTGGTCTCAGCTGGTCTGAATAATTGCCACTTGCACTACTTCATATTCAAAATAATGCTAACTACAAACATGGGTTTTCACCACATCACATCCTGACAGAGCCCCCTATGCATATGGCCACACACACTCCACTTGCTCCGTGTACAAACACATCCTAAATGACTGTAGATCTTTGATGAAACCTTTTATTAACTTGCACTTTAAGATGAAAGAAGTACTGCCCGTCATGAACGCCTGGTGACTGGATCTACACCCGAATGCACCAGAGGAAGTCGGCTTCTAACCTTCTAGTCAAGTGCCACCGACTATGAAAACTGTGGTGAGGTGGCAAGGACATTCATTGTGGGTCCAAGCTTCTGTGTGCACGTCTATTTCAACACTGCCCGAGGCTCAGGTGCTCCAGAAGCAATCTCCTGAAGTCTCACTGCTTACTTAAGAAACATGCTTCAGTGGCTGCATCTCACCAGCCCACTGAGCCCAGAACAGTTCTGCCACTGATGCCTGCTACAGTGGCCGCATCTCCTCAGCTGGTTGCTGACCAGCTCTCAGATCAGGCCTGACACGAACTTCAGCTGCAGTGTTAATGTCATCTCCAGTAACGTCATCTTTACATTAAGAGTTTGAACACCAGCGCATCCCTGCTCGATGTGCAGAGACAACAGCCTTGCACAGGCATAACCTCTGTCCTCGTCTTGGGAAGCAACTGCTGGCATTACTGCTGTGAATTTGAACGATTTGACTATTTTGCCAGAAGGCAGGCACAGCACATACTTACATCATGGTCTTTGTAGATGCCGATCAAGATGCCACAGAAAGGAGAAAGAGCTGTAAAAAGAACTCTGCTCATGCCGTTTCAACCACATTTCGACAACATTTTTGTACCACTAATTCTGTTGGCTATTGGAATTCTCCTACTTGTAGTTCTGCACAGTTTTCAGTAATACTGGCCGATCCCAAGTCTAATGCACTGTTGCTCGTACCCCCAGATGACTACCTCCGATGACTAGCCCTGTCATTATTCATATTGGTGGGATGGTATTTTCCCTGTATGATCTTTTGTGCACTATGAGGAACTGCTGCTGCTGATCCGCAAAATGTTGAGAACTTTTATCTTGCACACTGAAAATTGACTGAGTGGATCCGACTACACAACATGGCTTCCCTTCATCTCATTGCTGTCTTTCCAGTATTGATTTCCGTTACATTTGAGACTGCTTGTCTTAAGCCCAAAGAAACGGACATTCATCTGTGGCTTGACAACAGAATCATTTATCTACTTTCTACCTGGCTGTACGCCTGCCTCCAGAACGTACCAGACTGCTGCGTCCACGCACATCTGCGCGTTGATATAGACAATGGATTTCTGATGGCACCTCTCCCCTTCGATTAGGGGGACTTCGGTATTGACTTGAGATTTACAGCTGAGTTTGAAGTCCTAAGGACTGCGATGGACATGGCTCTCAGTGCGGCATCACTAAACAAAAACATTTCCCTCCACCCTCTCAATTGCATAAGAAACAGGCTACTGTTAGATTGGCCTTTCAATCTAAGGTTCGCCTCTTTTATTCTAACAATGGTACCCAATGTATGGACAACATTCGTGAATGAGATTGAACCCGATTAACCTCAAGGAACATTTCAAGCAAAGGTGTCCTGGTCTTTTTAGATGCAGGTTTCTTTTTCACCAGGTCTGGCTATACGATTTATGGTACATATTTTATCTACCAGTCTACCGAGATAATGAACCAAATACTGGCCTTACCTTCGTCTCATGGAATAGCAGAGGTTATCGCTTTTTTTTCTGAAAGAAGGCACTCTATTACTAAAAAGTAGTGATGTTCTTGCACTCCAGGAGGACGTGGGTAAGGGGGCCAATAGTCATGGAGGGTTATGATATTATGAAAAAACCTGCAATAGCTGGAGAGAGGGTTCGCCCCATGGGAGGACTCTGTGTTGGTGTCAAATGTCTACTCACTATTAGAGATTATGGAAAATTTGGTATGTCGGATTATGTTATGTGTGTTATTATTGGGAATTTGGTTGATCGAGAGGAGATACTTTTGATAAATGTACACTCCCGACCAGGGGGGGGGGGGGGGGAGTTGTATTGAGGAGGTGGGAAAGATTGTCACAGATTCTATCGAGGGCTGGTCGATGGAATCCCCTAAAGCCTTGGTCATGTTGGTAGGTGATCTTAATTCCTATTGTGGTGCATCTTTGGGAAAAAATGGAAGAGTGGGAGATAAGGTGTGTCGTTTTTGATATAGTCCCACCATTAGTGCTAGGGAATATGGGTATGGATCAAAAGCATTTTAGCCAGATCACTAGTGGGATAGCTTGGCTGAATAATTTACAGAGTTGGGGCTTATCCTTTTTAGAACCAGATAATAAGGGTGATACCCATACAACGTGGTCTAATGGAAAGGTGAGCTATAGACTCAATTACATGTTCGTAAATACTGGTTTATCAAAATTAATTCACTCAGTGATCATAAAATATTGAAATTTGCTTATATGGCAGCCAAGCCAGGAAGGATATAAAAAGGTGAAAGGATGAATATCCAAGTTAATGGGTCTTCCAAAAGGTTATGTCGAACAGATAAAAACTTAAATAAATTTGATGAGATGTTTGATATTTTAAATAAAGATGGTCAGGAGATTGCCTGTAATGGCTTAAAAACTATTGGCAATTTAATGGGGATTTTACAGAGAATAAATAGTAAAATTACCCTGACACACAGGACGGGGGAAAAAAAAAACAAAAAAAAACACAAGAACATGTACGATAGCCAGATAGATGAAAGGAAGAAGAGGCTTAAGATGGACATTAATACAATTAAGAAAGATTATATATATATATATAAACGAGGAAACTACAGCAAGCTTTCGTACGAAATATACAAACTGGCTCAGGGTCCATAGGTGGGATATAAATAACGCAAATTGGAGAATGATTTTAACCTTATGTCGCACTCATGACTCCAAAAAATATTGGTATTTATATCGTCAATACCTTATAGAAGAAATAGATTCAGACATTAATACAATTTCTATGGAGGAATGGATTAAATTCATATCCACACTGTTATATAGAAAATAGACCGGAAAATACCAGAGAGATTAGACTCGATGGAACGAATAGGACCTTTCTCTTCCGTATTGAGGATATTTTTAATATTATAAAGAAGATGAAAGCTTCGTGAACCCCAGGATCGGATAAATTGGCTAACATAGTCATTAAACGTAACCCTTTGAGGTGGGCACAGATCTTGCTGGAATATTATACATGTATATGGAAAAGTGGGCAAATCCCAGAGAGTTGGCGTAAAGCCATTTTTATCCCAATCCATTAAAAAGGAAATAGAAGCTGCCCAAATAATCATCGCTTATTGGCGATGGCAGATTCAAGCTGCAAAATCTTTTGCTCTGTTTTGTTGCAAATTATAAGAGATTGGAGTAACAGAAATAAGCCGCTATCACCTTGCCAAACGGGATTCAGAACAGGGTTTAGTACATTAGATAACATGGTGGCACTAAATTATGTTATCGCTGAAACACGGAAGAATAAAGATAGGAATTTATAGATTTGTTTTATAGATTTCTCAAGAGCTTTTGATTGTGTCATTAGAGAGAGACTGTGGAGTAAGTTAGCAAAATGGAAAATTAGCTCCTTTGTGTTGCATTTGTTAAGAGAAATGTATATTAACACTACAGTTACCATCTGTTTGAATAAAGGGGTAAATACATCGCAACCCATTATCATCAATTTGGACGTTAGGCAAGGCTGTGTCACATCACCTGTCCTGTATAATTTGTATGTTCCAGACATCGGCGATAGGCTGGAGAATATTAATAATCATCCACCGAAGATCAGAGAACACCTTATCAGCTGGATTTCATACGCAGACGACACAGTATTGATGGATAAAACTCCTATTGGTTTACAGAGACCCTTAGATGAGCTGCAGGTGTATGCCATTGAGAATAATATCAGTATTAATGTAGCGAAAACTAAGATTGTGATTTTTGGGAGCAGCAGGAAAATGAAAAAGAAAAATTGAAACGAAAATGGAAAATTGAATCTCAGCCGATTGAGGTGGTAGAAATATACCCTTATTTGGGTATGTTAGGTAAGGATAATCCTCCCCGCAACTTTTGTCATGAGATGACTGAAAATAAAGTAACAAAAAAATGGAATGTGATGCAATCTTATATGGTCTCTAAGGGCGGTCAGAGATTTATAAGAGTTGTATCGTTCAGGGGCTTTTTATGCGTTAGAAACTCTGGCAGGTAGATGTTTGGTAGATTTAGGCCAAGTAGAAGGGAAATTATGGCGAGAACTGCTTTAATGTTTAGCAAAATCTATTCCTATAGAGGCTATAAGAAGTGAACTCGGGCTCCAATCCCTCACCACCCAATGGAAAATTAAGTGCTGCAAGTTCAACATAAAAATTATGTTGCCAATTGATAATGAACATAGCCTACTGAAATGTTAGAGGTATGGTTGAACAGAAGTCTATTAATATGGCTGTGAAAGATTTGACTGATACATCTCTAACTTCTTAAGTGATATAAATATGAAGCTGCCTAATGAATGAGAAGAAAACAGTTTTTTTTTAAAAATCATGACGAGAAAGGCTAACCGGTGAGACCTTTGTAAAAATCTAGAGCTGCTTGGAAAGAAACGACGATCTGAGGTATATAGTTTACAGGGCACTGCAGTATCTAAACCCTGTAGTTATTTATGGAAGGTACGAAATCGTGACTTTTCTAGATTTATTATACAGCTGACATTTAACATACTACCATGCTTCGAATATGTTGTTGGTTGGAATACCAAGAAAAAAAGGTAGGTTGTGTCAAAAGGAGATTGAAACAATTAGACACCTCCTAACTGATGGTGAGAAATTGCTTGAATTGTATCACTGAGGGTATAAAGATCTTACTTGCAATCGTAGGATGGTAGCATCAGACCAATTTTGGTCAAGTATTTATGCGGCAGATCCACTGATGTATTGTCATGATGCCTACCCCCGGGCATCCAGATCGAGTCCATCAGCCCCGGGAGCAGGCATCCAGATACTCATTAAAACCCCAACAGCCCCGGCTGGGGGCTGTTTGGATTCAGTCCTGGCGCCTTAGGCGCCATGCTCATCATAGAAATCAGTCCTGGCGCCATAGGCGCCAGGCTCATCGACTTTACTTACCTTATGCAGACCATGCTGCAAATGAGTCCAAGCCAACGTGAGGCCTGGATGGGACTATTTTATTACAGGGACTATTTTTTACTTGGGTGTGGTTCTGGGGAACTTCTTACCTGGGACTACTTTGCAGGCTATTTAAACCACGCCCGAACAGCAGCTCGTGCTTCGTGTTATTCTGCATCCAGCAGTGTAATGCTCACCGTGTCTGCAAGTCAGCATCCAGTCTTCTGCCACGCCCGCCTCGAATCCGGAGCCCCTAGACAAAAGGAAAAGAAAGGACAAGAGGTTAGACCACGGACATTATTTGATTCCTTACCCGATTCCGGACCCAGCACATCTCCGAGCTTGGAAAGGACATTATTTCAGCACGCGTCGCTTCGCCAGCAGCAGCGCCGCGTTATACTCGCCAGTCCACCACATCTTTCAACTCGGCGCTGCCTCCATCATTTTCTTCGTCGAAACCCAGCACCTGGGGGGAAAACAAAAGGAATAACAAGGTGAGCTGAGAAAACTGACAAAGTCAATCTCTTTGCCACCATAGGCTTACCTGCTTTACCACCTGAGGTATTATCCTTTAATTCGCCGGATCTTTCTATGCCGCACCTATAAAAGGGAGAGAAAACAGCAAGTTAAACTCATGCAACTTTTACCGGACAGTGTTTGGTAATACAGACTCTTACCTGAACGCCATCAGCTGCCTCCAGGCAATATTCTTTTGGACCCAGCTGCAACCCAACGAGGGAATGGAACAAGAGTGAACATCGGACATATTGAACTCTTTGAACTTTATAGACACTGGAGTCAATATTCCTCCGGAACTCCTCCAGTACCTTCAAACCAGTGAAGTAACTGGTATCTACGCGCCCCTGCATGCCATGCAGGATGGAGAGCTCATCATTTAAAAACATAAGGAGAATACTTCTACGAGTCCAGCAGACAAGATTAGGCGAGCCAGTCCAGACTGTTATCTCTTCACTACGCATCACGTTGGTGGAGACTGCAGCTGTCCGGGTCCGATCGACGCCCCTGTGGGAACCAGGTAAGCGTAACAGAACACGAAGCCTATCTACAAATCCCCACCCGAGCGTAATGGAGACCTCAGAAACCGACCAACTAGCCCAATTGTTAGGAGAATTTAGGGCAGAAGTGCACTCTGCGCGCCAAGAAACTAATGCCCTCAGGAGAGAACTGATTGTGTCAAAGGAGCGCACTGATGATCTTGACAGACAACTGCTGCAAAACCAAGCCGGGCAAACACCACTACCTAGACTTGGGGGTACTTCAACCCCCCGTTTCATCAAGCAGCCCTGTGCAAGTGGTTCTACCAGGGAGCATTCCTTTAGCTCCACCCAAACGCTTTGCTGGGGACCCGAAAAGGTTCGCCGTGTTCATGAACCAATGCCGCTTGCACTTTTTATGCAGACCAGAAGCTTTTCCAAACGACCAAGCCAAAGTAGCCTTTGTACTGTCATACCTTAGTGGCAGCGCAGCGGATTGGTCAATTCGATTAGTCAACCAGGATGACCCTCTTCTTCGGGATTTTCAGGGTTTTCAATTGAGCATGGAAAGACTATTCGCCAGACATTCACAGGGACAGGCCCTGGATAACGAACTTCTGTCCCTACGACAAGGAAACCAGGACCTGCTAATTTACATCGCAACCTTCAATAGGTTGGTGGTGGAAACCAGACGGCCAGAGGTAAAGCGAATTACATTATTTCATCGTGGACTTCGGGGTGAACTCAAAGATGTTTTGGCCCAAGTTGTGAACCCACCTCAGGATTGCGCAGAATATAAAGACTTAGTGGTCCAGCTAGACCACTGACTTCAGAATAGAAAAGCTGATTGAGCCAAGTTCGAGAATCGGGTATTGGTTAAACCCAATGTTACTCCCAAAGGAACAGATGCATCAGAACCAATGCAGATCGGGGGGGGGGGGTTTAAGGGACCCTTAACTCAAAAGAAAGAGAAAGGAGACGACAGATGCAGTTGTGTCTGTACTGTGGGGCCCTCAGGACATTTTCTATGGGATTGCCCTATAAAACCGTCCAAGAAAGTAGTTGGAGTTGCTGATAGAACTCAAACAGAGCCTGATTCGGGAAACGACCACGCCCGACAAGCGTAGAGGTCCGCTTGCAGAGCTTAAAGAAGGACACTCAGACCTCGCACCTAATCATACCAATGGTCCTTATTGATCCAAGGCAGCCATCACGTATGCACGCAGTTAGGGCATACATTGATAGCTGGGCCGTAGGAAACTATGTGGACCACGAATTGGCTTCTAGGGTGAATCTACCTCTCTGCAAAAAGACCACTTCGGATGTTATCACCACAGTCGATGGAACTGAAATTTCCTCTGGGCCTGTAACTCATTCCACCACAGAGATGACACTGTTGGGTCAAGATGGGCATCGAGAGACTATTGTGTTTGACTTAATCAAAGCCCCGCAGTTCCAAATACTGGGGATACCTTGGTTGGAAACACAATCCTTGTATTGATTGGCGAGAGAAGAGAGTAACCTTCCCTGAGTGTGCACACACCTGTTACCCGGAAAAAACCTTGAACAAAAGCCTGGCCACAGTCGCTAATCCAGTCATGCAGTTACCTCAGGAATATCAAGAATTCCAGGATGTTTTCCAAAAAGAACAGGCAAACACCTTACCACCTCATAGATCATACGATTGTCAAATCAACCTCATACCCGGTGCACAACCTCCATACAGTAGGATCTACGCCCTTACGGAACCCGAAAACCGTCACCTACGACAATACTTGGACCAATACCTTGCTAATGGCTTCATTCGTCCATCTAAGTCCCCCGCATCTTCAGCTTTATTCTTCGTGCCCAAAAAGGAAGGTGACCTCAGAACGTGCATTGACTACCGCACATTAAACCAGATCACGGTGAAGAACCGATATCCATTGCCTCTGATCCCGGAACTACTAGACCAAGTAAAGGATGCTTGCATCTACACTAAATTAGATCTCAGAGGGGCATATCATCTGGTACGTGTAAAGAAGGGCGACGAATGGAAGACCGCTTTTCGCACCAAGTACGGATTATTCGAATATCAGGTGATGCCCTTCGGGTTGTGCAATGCACCAGCAGCCTTCCAGTATTTTATGAACGATGTCCTTCATGAACTCATTGACGTCTGTGTTGTCGTATACATAGACGATATTCTAGTGTACTCCTCCTCAGAATCAGACCATGTTAAGCACGTTTGTGCAGTCCTTGAGAAAATACACCAGCACAAGTTATATGCAAAATTGGAAAAATGTGTTTTTCATGCTACAGAAGTTGAATTCCTTGGATTTATCCTGACTCCAAAAGGAGTCCGAATGGACTCTCGAAAGGTGGACGCAATTCTCAAGTGGCCATCACCCAGTTCAGTTAAAGGGGTGCAAAGCATGCTTGGATTTGCCAATTTCTACCGCAGATTTATTCCCGACTTCTCATATGTTGTACACCCCATCACAGCACTTTTGCGAAAAAACAAACGCTTCTTGTGGACCGAAGAGGCTGAAAAAGCCTTCCAAGAACTGAAATTGAAATTCACGTCGGCACCTGTCTTAAAGCATCCACGCCCCGAGCTCCCATACCTAGTTGAAACCGATGCATCCAGTTTAGCCATGGGGGCTGTCCTGTCCCAGAAGGATCCGGAAACCAGAAGGATCCGGAAACCGGTCAACTTCATCCAGTAGCATTTTGGTCCAGAAAATTTTCGGCCCCCGAATTAAACTATGCGGTTACCGATAAAGAGTTGTTAACCATCAAATCCGCCTTCAAGGCTTGGCGGCATTATCTTCTCGGTGCCAGGCATACCATTACTGTAATCACCGATCACAGGAACTTGCAGTATTTAAAAACAGCCAAGGCCCAATCATCGCATCAACTTCGATGGGCCTTATTCCTTGCCGAATTCGATTTCGTGATCACTTATCGACCAGGTTGTAAGAATAGTAAGGCAGACGCTTTATCCAGAATTGGGATGGGAGAAGCATATTCAAACCCGGAACCGGTGCCTATAATTCCTGAACAGGGGGCGTGGCCAAGAAGGCCATGTGAAGAGACGTGCGCTGGAGGAGCTCCCTTGATCCTGCATTGATCCTGTGCTGAAAATGCATGAATAAATGCTTGTAGATGCTTATAATTCCAGGCGCGGACTTATGAGCAGAGCGGCTGTATCTGCTGAAGTTTGCAGGGACCGCGGTCGCGCCGCGAAGAAGTTAATCCCATAAGAAGAAGAAGAAATCGTGAGCCGGATAGAAGAAGGCAAGATGGCCGCCCGACAGCGAGGACAAAGGAAACGGCTGACCGAGGAGTTGTGAGATGACCACAGCGGACTGGAAGGACAAGGCGGTGCTCCGGATGTGGACATATGCGCCAGACAGGTTCCGTACACCCGCAGCGTGACAGGGTGCCATTACCATATTTACACAGCGTATTACGTTTATGGAAAACCGAGAATATATGCGCATGGACTGACGGCGGTCGGAGCGTGAGAAGCCTGGAATTGCCTTCCTGCGGTCGGAAGCGTGTGGCAGAAGTCGTGAGACTTTTTAGAAGCAGGATCGGCATGGTGACGGGAGAGGAGACATGGTGGATGCCCACGGGCAGAGAGGGACACTGAGAAGAGGAGCTGAAGTTGAGCGGTGTCCGCGGTGCGGTGAAGAGCAAGTTGAGTGAATTAACTTGGAGAAATGCAATGTATCCGAAGTAGGATACATTTAGTCTACAGCTAGCCCCTGCGACGCGCGTACAGTAGCGCTCCGGCACCACGCTCCACCGCTTTGTTACAGTGTTGCGAGAGGCAGTCCGGACTGCAGAGTGAAGCCAGGGGGGAAAAAACAGTCATTGCCCGTGCTGGAGGACACAGTAGCGGAGAGCCCTGACGCGCGCTCCGACTTCACACTATCGTGGAGATGCAGAGCATGGGAGCCCAGCATACAGGCATGGAACGAGGGAGTGACAAGGCCAACGCTGAATGAGGAGAAAGACCGACGGGCACAACAAGAGGTCCTTGGGGAGTGCGACAGCCGGGGGTCACCCGCGCACAGCCAGTGTATGGATGGGAGTTGCGCACTAATGACACCTGAGGTGGTGTCCCAGGGTAAGGAGCAGTACTTTGCACAGTCGCCGGCGCAGATTAAAGTACCAGGACACAGAGAGTAATATGCTGTGCTGCAATCAAAAGGCACACTAAGTAGTGCCTTACAATCCCGAACAGTACGCGGGCACTTTGAGCGGCATAATTGCTTTGGCGACACGTGGGACAAGTGACAGGAAGTACCCCTGCGAAGAAATTTCTCTTTCCAACTACGTGGGAGAACACAATCCATTGCGCAAAAGAACGTGTGTGTGAGGGTCCCCTCAGACACGAAAGTCAGCTACGGACCGCCACTCTGGGACTATGTGACAGGGGTGTGGGCGCACTGTACGAGAGGACGCACCACCGCTTTCAGACAGTAGGTGGAAATGGGCGAGTCCGAGACTCCTACGAAAGGAAACTAGAGACACATTGCATGCCGAGGTGTACGACGACTGGGAGAGTGTGGAGCGGAGAAGTTTGGTGGAGCTTTGAGGTTTTGTGGCCCCCCATGCTTGGATAGGACGTTGGACACTGAAATGGAAAGGGTGCCCTTCTCCCCCTGATTGTGAAGCAGTAGAAGTGGGTGGACCCACGCAATACGGCTGTTGCGGCATGTCTAACAAGTCTCTCAGACAGAAAGTGAAGCAACCAACGCTAGACGATTTCGCCAAAACACAGACGGGCCCGGAAAGTGTTAGGAGCAAAGATAAGCCGTCTGCAGGTGGCATGGCCACCGTGAGTCCAAATCAAGAGGTTCTTGCCGCAATTGCGGAGCTGAAAGCAGATCTGAAAGCATCCTGGGAGGCCAAGCTTGAAATAGTAGTGGCCGATTTAAAAACTGTGTTGGACCTTAAGGTCGATGAAGTGCACGAGGAGGTGAATCTACTTCGACAGGATGGGAGGTCCCTGTCGGAGCGCACAGAGAGCCTGGAGAAAGAAGGGAGATCGAATACGGCGGACTGCACCACACACAAATCAGAACTGCATGCCCTGGTGCAAAGAGTGGGCAACCTAGAGAGCAGAGCGGAGGAAGCGGAAGGGCGTGCCCGAAGGAACAACATTCGCATTGTGGGCATACCAGAGGGAGCAGAGGGCCGCAACCCCACGGAGTTTATTGAAAACATGCTGTTACAGGAGATCACTGGAGGAGTTTTGACGCAGGGATTCGCTGTGGAGCGGGCGCACAGGGCACTGACGAGGAGGCCGCCGCCAGGCAACCCGCCCAGGCCAGTGATTGCCAAGATCCTCAACTACAGGGACCGGGAGAGGATTCTGGAATATTTTCGCAAAGGTGGAACAATCGAGCGAGGGGAGGCTAAAATAACAGCCTACCCGGACTACACCCTGATGGTGCAGAGGAACCGAATGAACTTTGGGGTGGTTAAGAGGAGACAGAGAGGCGGGGCAGAAATATATACTACTTTACCCAGCAAAACTGAAGGTCTTTCATAAAAACAGAACTTTCTTTTTCGACACTCCGGAGGAAGCCATGGGATGGTTAGATACGCTGGGCTGCCCCCAGGAGCCAGACGTTCAAGCGGAAGGAAGAGGCGAAGGAGATAAGTAAACAGTGATCAAAGATGGGGTTGCTTGAGACTATGGGACTTGATTATAGTCACTGAAGTGGCCTGTTCGTAGACGGGCTTGGAGTGGAGCAGATAATGCATGGTTTGCACTATTGCTGTTGCTTTAAGAAGGAGCCTTTCAGGGCTAGTCCTCACACCCCCGTGTAGTATCAATAGTTAAGTAGCCGCTAGGGCGACTTCACCCTACTGAGCTCTGAGCGTATCAGACAGGGCTAGATGTGGGGGTGCCTGAGATCCAGGGATGGAGCTGGGCAACAGTTGGGGAAGGTGTTGAAGGGGAAGGGACGTAAGGGGGGGAGGGTAATTAGAGGGGGAGTTTGGTGTGTATATAGTGTTGGGGAGTTTGAGTTTAATCGCGAGCCTAAAGGGACTAGCCCTAGCATTGTATCTGGATTGCGTAAGAGGATGGGAGCGGTTGGAAATGAGAGGGGTATTGATGAACCATGGGGGAGCTTAAGATACTGACGTGGAATGTCAGGGGACTCAATAGTTACCTAAAACGGAATAAGGTCATGCTGTATCTGAAAAGACAGAAAATAGACATCGCGTTATTACAAGAAACGCATTTGACCCGGGATAAACTGGAGTTGGTGAGGAGAAAGTGGAAAGGTACTGTAGTGGGGTCCACATACTCGGCCTATGCTAGACGTGTGCTGGTATGGGTGGCACCACACGTCCCGTTTCAGCTGAGGCAGGAATCGGTGGATACTGAGGGGCGTTTGGCCATGGTGAGAGGGATGGTGGAGAATAAGGAGGTGTACGTGGTAAACACGTACGCCCCCAACCACAATACGGCAGAGTACTTCTGGGCTATGTGCACCAGCCGGAGCTGGTGCGTGGGTGGCGCAGTGATTTGGGGAGGGGATTTCAATTGTGTGCTGAACCCTGTAGTGGATAGGTCAGATGACAAGATGGTCAGGCCTGCCCCAGCGGCTCAGGCATTGCAGGCGTTGTTAGATGACTTTGGGCTGGTAGATGTGTGGAGAACTAAGCACCCTAACGAGAGGCAATATTCTCACTACTCGGCCCCACAACAGCTGCACACCAGACTTGATTATGTCTTTGCCACGTCGGATGTGATGACAGAAATCTCTTGCATAGAATACAAAGCGAGAGTCCCATCAGATCACTCGCCTTTGGTGGTGGGGTGGCAATACGGCCGCCCTAGAGCACGGATCTCGACGTGGCGCCTCCATGCGGAGGCGCTCAAGGACCCGGCTTTTCGCGAAGATGTAAGAGAGAAATCATTAGTTATTTTGAGATGAATACAGGCAGCGTTGACTCGGCGGGGACACTGTGGGAGGCATTCAAGGTGGTGGTGCGGGGTGTGGCCATTGCTAAATCGAAAGGCCTGCAGGATGGGTTCTGGCCGATTTACAAAGAGTGGAAGGCGAGTTAGAGATAGAACTAAAAAGCGAGTGCATGGACACCGAGCTAGTGCTTAAGCTACAGCAACAATGCACGGAATACTGGGAGAGGCTCTGTAATCTCAATTATAAAAAGTACATTGAGAGACAACATGCGGGAGGAGACAAAACGGGCCGTCTCTTGGCGTGGCTATATAAAAGTGAAACCCCAAGACCCCCGATTAGGACAATAACTAGAGAAGACGGGGTGGTGCAGATACCCAAGAGGGAGTAAATAGGGAATTTGCAGACTACTATAGAGAGTTATACGGGGATGGAGGAGGAGGGAGCCGGGACGAAATGTTGGAAACTTTACAAGACATCGAGTTGCCCAAAATAAGCATAGAAGAAAGAGAAGCACTAGATGCTCCAATTACGCTAGAGGAGTTGGAGGAGGTGGTTAGGCAGCTACCCACTAGTAAGACCCCGGGAGCAGACGGATTACCTAGTAAATTTTATAAAGCATGTGGGGCGGAAGTGCTCCCCCCAATGTTGGAAATGCTCAATGAGGCGTTTGAGGTGGGACGGTTGCCGGACTCGCTCAGAGAGGCGATTATAATACCGCTCCCTAAGCCCGACAAGCCTGGGCACAGATGCGGATCGTACAGGCCGTTGTCGATGTTGAACCAGGACAGCAAGATATTAACGGCTGTCCTGGCGAATAGATTGCGGAAAGTAATAAGCAAGTTGATCCACCCGGACCAAACAGGCTATGTCCCGGACAGGAACATCACTCACAACCACAGGCGACTCCATCGGGTGATCGAATGGGGATGTGACAATGATGGTGAGATGGCAATCGTGTCGTTAGACGCGGTGAAAGCCTTCGATTTGGTCAGATGGGCGTGGCTGCTGGCGGTTTTGGGAGAGTACGGAATGGGGCCGGGGTACATTAGATGGGCGGAGATGCTGTATAGTGCACCATTGGCCAGAGTGCGGACGGGTACAGTGATATCGGAGAGATGGCAACTCAACAGGGGCACTAGACAGGGGTGCCCCGGTCCCCGATGTTGTACATTTTGGCTCTGGAACCTCTGGCGCTGTACCTGAGGCAGCAATATGATGAAATAGGTATCGAGGTTGGGGGGGGAACGGCACCTGATATCCCTGTATGCAGATGATTTGCTATTATATTTGAGATACCCGGAAGAAAACCTGCAGTATATTCTGGAGGTGATGGGTAGGTATGCGAGATTGTCTGGTATAGCAGTGAACCCCCAAAAATCGAGCATTTTCCCGTTGGGCAGCTACAGAGGAATACCCGTGGAAAGGTTACCGGTGTTGCAGGTGCCATGGACTGTAAGTTCTTTCCGCTACCTGGGAATAGATGTGTGCCATACGGTGGAGGAGGACCACAGGCGTAACACCGAGATGGCCGTTGAGAAAATCCGCAAATGCATGAGTTTTTGGGAGAAGTTGCCCTTAGCGATGATGGGACGGGGAGCGATGCTTAAGATGGTGGTTTTGCCTAGGCTCCTGCATTATTTTAGCAATATTCCACACATGATTCCTAAGAGCTTTTTTGTTAAACTAAATGGGGTGTGTAGAGACTTTTTGTGGCATGGTACCCGGAATAGAGTAGCGCTCTGGAAGTTGCAGAACTTTTATGAAAAAGGGGGTGTCAAGCTACCTAATTTTGAGGCCTATTATATAGCGAGTCAATTGCAATTCGTGGCCAAGTGGCTCTCCGATGAAGAGACCCCGGAACTTAGATTGTTCGGGCATGACTGTGCCCCGTTTTACCTGAAAGAAATGATCTGGTTGCCTGAGTTGGTAATAAAGGAGTATCCGGGGATGATGAGGCTTGGGTGGAGAATGTGGCGACGAGCATGTATAATGATGGGAGATCCGCTTCCGTGTTCTCCGCATGTGCCACTGGTTGCTTTGACGGGGGGAGATGAGCAACTGAGGGTGATTATCAGAACCTATTGGGAGTCAGTTGGACTAGTAACGTTGGGAGATATATGGCGTGAGGGGGCCATTAAGGAGTTTGAGGGACTTGGGGAGGAGATGGGACTACATGGGGGCCAATACGTCACGTATCACAGGTTGGTGCGGAAGATTCGGATAACGTGGCCTGAGACAATTTTGGCGGAGGAGCCGGACGCCATCATGGGGGTAATATATGACATATCTGAAGGGGGGCATGAAATCTCTAGAATATACGAGATGGTAATGACTAAGGTTGGGAGAGAATTGACGCAATTTGAGATTGGATTGGGAAACGGAGGTGGGAGCCCAAATGGAGGATGGGATGTGGGAGAGGGCCTTGGGATACCATAAGAAAGTATCTAGGAATGCCAGATTGCAGCCAGTACAGTTGTATGTAACACACAGAGCGTACATGACCCCGCTGAGGATATCTAAATTCCGGAATGCCGGAAGACAGGCGTGCCCTAAGTGTGATGAAGAGAACGCTGATATGACACATATGTTCTGGCCGTGCCCAATGATTGAGGGTTTCTAAAGAGAAGTTGCACAAAAGTTAGCAGAGAGAGGGGTCACGCTTGCCGTTGATACGGCCTGGGCCTGTCTGTTGGGAGGGTTCCCCAGGCCTCGGAAGCTGAAACATGTTGGAAAATTGAAAGACTTAGCGTACGTGCTTGCAAAACGAAGAATAGCCATGGGATGGAAAAAAGTGTCACAAGCCACGGGTGGAGGTGTGGTGGAAGGACTTACAGAAATGGGTGGGGGCTGAAACGGTGGTGTGGCAAGAGGCAAGTTGTACGACTGGGGAGGAGGAAATGGGTACCCTGATGGCATGGAAAACATTGATATCTGGCCTATTTGGAACAACGCTAGATTCAGAGGAATCTGACGATAATGAAGCCCATCCATGTGCGGTAGATACTGGGCGTGAAGAACAAACGGGCTCACGGAGGGGGGGGGGGGGAGGGGAGCAGTGAACAATGATCAATTGATGTTAAATGTAAGGATTGTGGATTGCACTGCGTGTTTGGTTTGTATTGTTGGTTGTGTTGGAAAATTAATAAAATTATTTTTTTTAAAAAAATAATAATTCCTGAACAAAGAATTCTTGGGATAACTATTCTACAGACCTTAGAAGATATTCATTTAAAGATCCAACAACTTTTCGATTCAGCAGCCCTGCAGGACTGGGTTAAAAAGGGCCCAGATTATTCAGTGGTCAATGACCTACCTTACTATCAAGGGCGTCTATTTCTACCACACAAGGAACTACAAGAACAAGTCATCTCCAATTACCATAAAGCTCTGATGGAAGGGCACCCAGGTATTGCAAAAACGGAAGTTAAAATTAAAAGACAATTCTGGTGTCCCACCTGGCGAAAAGATGTAAAGTCATTTGTACTGTCTTGTGGCATCTGCGCCCAGAACAAAAGTCAAAAGAAGAAACCAGCTGGTCTTTTACAACCTTTAGATATTCCACCCACACCATGGCACACTTTGTATTTAGACTTTATTACAGATCTACCACCATGTAATGGATTCAACACCATGCTAGTTATTGTGGATCTTGTTTTCAAAGATGGCCCACTTTATTCCTTTAAAAGGATTACCTTCTGCTTCAATCTTGGCCAAGGAATTTCTCAAAAATATTGTTCGAATACATGGATTTCCTTCCGTATTGATCTCTGACCGAGGTAGTCAGTTCATTTCGCAATTTTGGCAGAAGTGTTGTCAATTGGCACAAATCGACGTAAGGTTATCAACCAGTCACCATCCCTAAACCGATGGTCAGACGGAGAGAACCAACAAGACTCTTGAACAATACCTACGTTGTATGCTCCACCAAACCGAAAGTAATTGGAAGGACATTTTATGGATTTCTGAATACGCATACAATGACTCTGTACATTCAGGAACCGGACAAAGCCCCTTTTATACCATATATGGACATCATCCTCAAACCTCAGAACTCGATTCGCCCCAGCATTTAGAAATGCCGGCAGTAACTCATCTGCATTCTACTATTACACAAGCTTTTAAAGAGGCAACAAAACATTTGAAACAAGCAAAAGAGAAATACACGAAAAATGCTGATCAACATAGAAGTGAGACCCCACCATATCGAATCGAAGACCAAGTTTGGCTGGCTATGAGACATATACCTCTAAAAGGCACTCAGACTTTTAATCCTAGATATTTGGGACCTTACACCATTAAGGCCATTATCAACCTGGTGGCCGTCAAATTAGAATTACCCTCTAATATGCGGATTCATCCTGTCTTTCATGTTTCACTTCTAAAACCAGTTCAACCCGGGACAAGATTAACCAAACCACCTGACCCCATCCTAATAGATGGAGAACCTGAATTCGAGGTAAAAAACATCCTGGACTCTAAAATGGTTAAAATCAAGACTTTTTTATTTAATCGACTGGAAGGGTTACGGACCACAAGAAAGGTCATGGGAACCTAGTGACCACGTTCATGATCCTCGATTGGTGGAAAAATTCCATCGGGACTTCCCAGACAAGCCAGGGCCAAGGGGAAGAACAACTTTAGGAGGGGCCTGAGGCGGTGGGGTGGGGTGCGTGGGGGGGGGTGCTTGAGGTGGGTGGGGTTAGGGAGGAGGGGGTAGTGCTGTCATGATGCCTACTCCCGGGCATCCGGATCGGGTCCATCAGCCCCGGGAGCAGGCATCCAGATATTCATTAAAACCCCAACAGCCCCTTAGGCGCCAGGCTCATCATAGAAATCAGTCCTGGCGCCATAGGCGCCAGGCTCATCGACTTTACTTCCCTTATGCAGACCATGCTGCAAATGAGTCCAAGCCAACGTGAGGCCTGGATGGGACTATTTTATTACAGGGACTATTTTTTACTCGGGTGTGGTTCTGGGGAACTTCTTACCTGGGACTACTTTGCAGGCTATTTAAACCACGCCCGAACAGCAGCTCGTGCTTCGTGTTATTCTGCATCCAGCAGCGTAACGCTCACCGTGTCTGCAAGTCAGCATCCAGTCTTCTGCCACGCCCGCCTCGAATCCGGAGCTCCTAGACAAAAGGAAAAGAAAGGAGAAGAGGTTAGATAACGGACATTATTTGATTCCTTAACTGATTCCGGACCCAGCACATCTCCGAGCCTGGAAAGGACATTATTTCAGCACGCGTCGCTTCACCAGCAGCAGCGCCGCGTTATACTCACCAGTCCACCACATCTTTCAACTCGGCGCTGCCTCCATCATTTTCTTCGTCGAAACCCAGCACCTGGGGGGAGAACAAAAGGAATAACAAGGTGAGCCGAGAAAACTGACAAAGACAATCTCTTTGCCACCATAGGCTTACCTGCTTTACCACCGGAGGTATTATCCTTTAATTCGCCGCATCTTTCTATGCCGCACCTATAAAAGGGAGAGAAAACAGCAAGTTAAACTCATGCAACTTTTACCGGACAGTGTTTAGTAATACAGACTCTTACCTGAACGCCATCAGCTGCCTCCAGGCAATATTCTTTTGGACCCAGCTGCAACCTAACGAGGGAATGGAACAAGAGTGAACATCGGACATATTGAACTCTTTGAACTTTATAGACACTGGAGTCAATATTCCTCCGGAACTCCTCCATTACCTTCAAACCAGTGAAGTAACTGGTATCTACGTGCCCCTGCATGCCATGCAGGATGGAGAGCTGATCATTTAAAAACATAAGGAGAGTACTTCTACGAGTCCAGCAGACAAGATTAGGCGGGCCAGTCCAGACTGTCATCTCTTCACTACGCATCACGTTGGTGGAGACCGCAGCTGTCCGGGTCCGATCGACGCCCCTGTGGGAACCAGGTGAGCGTAACATGTATATTGGTGTGGCCTTTTATATATGGAATAAAATGTTAAGATAATTGGAAGATTTGCCGGATAGCACTATTGCAAATGTAAATTAGGATTATGGTGTGAAACTCTTTTAGACTCTTTTGATGAGAACAATGGAGTATTAGGCTTTAGAAAGACTGGTTTTATATTTATATTCCAGATATTAAATTGTTATGAAATGGTTATATGAAATGACAATTTGATATGATAGGTCTGATGTCTTTGTTTAGGTGTTATATTGATTTCGCATCTGTGAAATGAAATTGATATATGAAATGAAATTCGAATTGCTAAGATTTTTATATTTGTATTAATATTTGTATAAGTGTTAAGTCCAATATGGATTTTATATTTGGGATTTGAAATTGTTATATGAAATATAAATTGATAAGATGTTTGTTGTAATTGTATAAGTGTTTAAAGTTTTAATTAACCAATTACATTATAAATGAAATTAAACATTTTATTCGTGGAAAATATGCCTACAATTGGCTTCCAGCCTTTTGGTCAGGTTCCTTTCATATTGGTTACATTTGGCTTTACATTTGATATTACTGCACAATGCTACGTGTCCATGACATAAGATACATTCTGGGTGGAACAAGATTGCCAAAGGTATGGGCTAAATGTCACCCTGGTTAGATATTAAGCTAAACAGAGATCAAATCTGTGGGCTCTTAGAGAAAGTTGCTATTGACATATCTCTGGCCCTGATGAGCAGTGAACAGGTAGACTTGAATACTATGGTTCTACAGAACCTTTGACTTTGGATACCATACTAGCCTTCCCTGGAAGAGTATGGTCCTTACTTGCTTATGAATGTTGCATGTGCATTGTTGTTCACAAGAGCAACATAGGAGTCATTACCTCTCATAGCCATAAAACAGCCCCTACCCTACACAGGGTAATATAGCCTGAGGCTCGTACTCATGAGATTGTCTTTTCTGATCACAGGGGCCCTTGAGAACATCCATATTGCATGGAATCTGGATGCCACTAGTAGCACGGGTTGGAATCTTTTGTGCGATTATTCTTATAAAACGTGTTCTGAACTGTACCTGCACGAGTATTGCAAATGCTATGAAGGTACAGGAGAACTTGATGGTAATGAAAAGGAGAAACTGTCAAGAATTGTTAAATAGTTGTCTAGAAATATCAATGGAGAATTTTACAGTATTGTAATGCCATTTGTAAAAGCCATGAAGGAAAGACTTTTTTTTAACAAAAACAGAATGCGAGTGTCATGCAATGTGCACAGGCCTGTTGTAAAAGCGGAGACTTTTCAGTTAAAAAGAATAGACCGAAAACAATGTTGGCAGGTGCTCTGTAAGGAGAGAAACAAGAAACTAAAAAGCAAAATAATTAAGCAGCTACTGTACATTTAAAATGTCTATGTTAGCCAGTATCTTTATCAAGTTGTATGGGATGATTCACAGTGGCACTGACCAAGCACATACAGGCTCAGAGGGGTCCCTATCCTCTCTTAACAAGTCAGATTGCTGACCTTCTCAAACCAGACACGGTCTTGTAATCTTTCCATCCATATTATATGTCGAGATTGTTTTGCAGTCTCTGGGCCAAAAGTTTAACTATTAGAGTGAATAGTAAGGAGAACGATAGATGGGCACTCCTGGCGGATACCTTCATGATAAAGCAAATGGTTCCAACAACAAACTACTAACTGGAACCCAAGCCATGGGTCTCCCATAAATAGCCTTTGTTGCCTTTTGGAAACTATGTCCCAAGCCAAATTTAGATAACATTTCTCTGAGAAAGCCCTACTCTACCTGGTTAAACACCTTGTCCTCATCCAACGTGATAAGTGCTGCTAGGATATTTCCACCTCTGGGTGATGATATCAGGTAAACTATGTTCCTAACATTATTGGTGGTCTGCATATTCGAAACACTACCACAATGATCGTCCTCATCCAGTGTGGGTAACAGGTTCTGAAATCTATCGGCCTATATTTTGAGGAGGGCAATCGGCTTGTATGAAAAACATAAGGACGTGTATTTACCCTAGCTTGGGTAAAATGCACATTTTTGCTTCCTCATACATTTACATAAACAGCCCCAGGTTCTTTATGGAATAAATAAAGAGGTCATAGGTGCATGCATATGTTTCTGAAAGAGTTTAAAGAACTAAAGAATGCAACTGCATGGGCTTATTTACTTTTAGTTCCCCAATTCCTGATATGATATATTCTTTGGTAATTGAGGTCTCCAAACGATCTCAGATTGCCCGATCCAACCTCAGGAGTTTTAAACTCCATCAGGAGTACAGTTTGGAATAGAAATCCCCTTAACAATTTCAGTTTTCCTGTTTCATTTCAAATCAGATCTCCCTTTCTGCCCCAATCGAAGCCTTCAGTTGAAAGGTGAATAAAATGTTAGTTTTGTTTCCTAATTTGTTACATTTATGACCAAAAGGCACACTATCTGCCTTATTCCTCTGGCATTCCTGAAGCTTTTTCACAACCAACAACTGCTGATAATTTTTACATGAGCCAGTTTACTTGTGTTTTTGTTATAAAACAGCCATTTACTTGATGAGGTCTTCCTACTACTTGCCTCTGTTTTATTAAGTCTTGTCGCTTCTCAATGAAATGCTCTGTTAAGACAGCTTTAAAAGCATCTTATCTGATATCTTCACTCGTCCCTCGCACAGGATCTAGAGAAAACATTTTTAATACAATCTTCCATTTCACGTTGAATCATGCAACTGTCATGGTGGTAGCTTTCATTCCTTTGGTCTTTTCCCGGATCAACCGATCTTGACTTCAAAGTAAAGAGTGCCATGGCCAGAAAGCAGCATACGGCCTATCTGAGAATTCTTTGAGACATAACGTATCAGTTCATCATTTATCACAAGGTAAATTTGAGATTAAGAATTGTGGACATGCAAGTAGAACATGACGTCCTTACAGGTAAATCTGTCTTTTCATGAAACATGTTGCAGTCCCATTTCCTCCCAGGCCCCAATTGCAGCTTTAGGGGCTTGGCCACGACCTCAGTGTTCCTTACAAAAATTGCCCAATTCTTAGTCTAAAACCAAATTAAAGTCCCCAGTTAAAAGGCACGTGATGAGGTTTTGAATATTTGGGAGAAAAATTCGAAAAATATATATTTTGAGCATTATTAGGCGCGTGCACTGTGGCTTTTTTTTTAAATATAATTTTTTATTGGTTTCACGGCAAAAGGTACAGTGACATCGAACACATGTTAAAATCACAGTGAAGGTCACAAGGCATGTTAAATGAACAGTGCTAAAAAACTGTAAAACCATTTTTGTTACGTCTTTTCAATTTGTTTCACCCTTACCCATTCCCTCTCCCTTCCCCATTCATCACATGGGAGTTCAATTTAGCTTGAGAAAGTTCACTGTCCACAGTTATTTTGCCGATGCATCCACTCTTTACAACAAAAAACCCAGCTCACATCCGACAAATACCGCCTGTCCTCTTGTTGGAGTCAGAGTGTAGGGTCTGAATAGGAGCTGCTAG
This sequence comes from Ambystoma mexicanum, assembly GCF_040938575.1. Classification (NCBI taxonomy): domain Eukaryota; kingdom Metazoa; phylum Chordata; class Amphibia; order Caudata; family Ambystomatidae; genus Ambystoma; species Ambystoma mexicanum. The sequence continues at coordinate 344,096,796 of NC_090935.1, read as the reverse complement.
GACTTGTAGTGGGCAGCTCTAAATGCCTCAATATACAATGCTGGTTTGCTCATTTCAATGATTCGTAGTATTCTGTAAAGGGGATCCAGATCCTCTATGTGCGAGCGGGAGTCTTGCAGGGCGGAGACTTTCCATCGCATATATGGAGTAGGCCTTTGTGATCGATTCTCTTTTTGTAGGTAAAGAGTTACTTTTCCATTTGATTGTTAAGCCAACTCTCGCTGCTAACAGTAGATTCCGGGTACATGCGAGTGGTGCGTATGAATCCTCTCCCTCTAGCTCGATGCCAAACAGTACCAACAGTGGAGAGAGTGGTCTATTAATACCATCTATAGCTCAAATCCACCCCAACACCTCTTCCAGTAGACCTGAACTTTTGCAACATTTCCACCATTGATGCCAATAATCGCATACCTCACCCCATCCCCTCCAACAGAACGTGGGGGGGGGGGTGAGGTCCCCGGGAACATTTTGGATAACCGTTGAGGGGTGTATTGCCATCTCATCAATAATTTTACATTGTGCATTTTATATTGCATGGATATTGAGTAGCTCCACACAGCTTTGCGTAGGACCTTCCACTTATCTTGCTGGATGTGGAATTCTAGATCAGTATCCCATTTAATTTCAGAAGAGGGATGTGCCAGGTGGCCCCTAGTGAGGAGTGCATTATATATTTCCACTACCAGTCCCCTTGAACCTCGATTTACTCCTAGGAGCTTTTCAGATGGACAGCATAGGGAATTGCCTCAGCGTGGGTCTCGCAGGATACTCTTCAGTTGGAGGTAAAGTAAGGGTGCTATCATGATACCATGCAACGCTTCTTCTAGCTTCTCTTTAGAAATATAGGTCCCTTTCCTCCACATTTGCCCAGCCCTAACTACCTTCTTCATATAGAGGTTGGAAGCGGAGTACTTCACTCAGGTGATTGCGTATTGGGGGCGGGGGGGAGACCAAATGCAGCTAAGAAGGGGAAGGCCACGTTGTAACTCCTTTCATGGAATGCGTGGGAAGCCATAACGACCAGAGTACAGTCAAGATCGGGTGTTAGAGGGGCATGGAACCCACAACCATTCACCCATTGTGAATGGAGCAAAGAATGTTTTCTAAGGCGACCCATTGATTCACCGGGTTTTTCCCACAGGTGATCTGAGAGAATTTGGAATTGGGAGGCCCTATAGTATTCAGGAAGATCTGGGAATCCCATGCCTCCTTTGTCCTTTGGCAGGATCAATGTCGCATATGGAATTGTAGGTCTCGAGTCTGCCCACAGGAAAGCCAGCAGTGAGCGCTTGACTTCTACTAGAAAGGTTTCGGGGACCACAACCGGAAGGGACTGAAAGAGGAATAAGAACCTAGGGAGAACATTCATTTTAATTGAGGTGAATCTCACAGTCCAGGACAGGGGGAGCTTGGACCATCTATTCAGGTCTGTTTTGACAGTGTTCCACAGGGGCACGTAGTTTGCGTCGAACAAGTTGGCTAAAATGGACATGATCTCCACCTCCAGGTATCTAATAGCTTCCGTTTGTAGTTGAAAACCCCACTTTGCTATAAGCTGGGGTGAGAGGTTGACCGGAGGGGTAGCCCTATTGTCTTCCTCAAATTAGAGCAATCCATACTCCTGCATGGTTTATAAAGAGTGTGGGAACAGAATCTAATGGATGTGTGAGGTATGTTAGAATATCATCCGTGTACATTGGAAGTTTATATTCTCCCCCCTCCCTTATGATACCCTGAATTCGGGAATTGGATCTCACTTTCTGCGCAAAGGGTTCAATTACTAGGACATACAAAAAGGGGGAGAGCAGGCAGCCCTGCCTTGTGCCCCGGGTTAGGTCAAAGGAGCTAGAAGCGATGCCATTAACAAGGACTTTGGCTGACACGTTGAGATACAATGCTCGTGCGCCCAGAGACCATACCATGCCCAGGCCTGTCCATTTCAGAACTGCGTTTAAGAAGGGCCATTGAACGCGATCAAATGCCTTCTCGGCATCAATGAACATCAAGATGGGGCAGTCATCATGATCATCGGGGTCAGCCATAAGGTCTAATGTTTTACGAAAGATATCTGCTCCTTGCCTGCCTCTTATATAGCCAACCTGATCAGTGTGGACTTGTTGGGGGAGGACCTGGGCTAGGCGGGAGACCAGAATACTGGTGTAGAGTTTAGCATCCACATTTATTAGTGAAATTGGACGGTACAACGCACACTCTGAACCATCTTTCCCGTCCTTCAGAATTACGACTATTCTTGATTCGGCAAATGACAGGGGGGCATTGCCTGAATCTAAAATCGAGTTGAAAAATTTAGTCAGATAAGGGGTCAGGGCATTGCAGTTAGCTTAATAGAAGGCTGGTGTGAACCCATCCTGTCCTGGTGCCGTGCCTGCTTTAAGGTGGCAGATGGCACTCTGAACCTCTTCAGACAAAATCGGGGCATTCAGCATGTTTAGGTGGTCTTGCGCTATTGGGGGCAGGGCAGGCCAAATAAATAATTCTCCAATGTCTGAGTCTGACCCGTTTCTCTCAGCAGTGTAGAATCTGGTGTAGAATCGCGAGAAACAGTCAGTGATTTCACGGGGGTCAGTCAGCATTATTCCCTGCTCGTTCTTAATTTTTTTATTTGTTTATTAATAACTTAGCGCACAGGAAACAAAGACATTAACAGAGATTAAATCTCACAAGCATATCAGGCAGAGGAGTCCGAAACCCCAGCCCCAAGTTCCCAGGTCAGTGACAGTACACACCTCATTCGGCCTGAGCAGGCGGGGAGCCCTCTCCCATCGAACAGAGGGCCCGGGCAATCAAGCGTGGTTTGAAGGTCAGGGCCGGGTAGTTCCGGTCGTAGTCCAAAACTGGGGCCCAAATGTCAGCAAATCGATGGAGCAGTCCCGTTTTGGCTGCCGTGACCTTTTCGGCTATCAGAATATCCCATAGTTTAAGCCACCACAGGGTCATCAGGGGACACTCCGCGGACTTCCAGGTGCGAGTCACTGTGATTTTGGCAGCCAATAAGAATTGGGAAATCAGCGCCGCTCTCCTCCCTGTTCTCGGATATGAGATCTGCTCAGGCGTTAGAGGGATTTCAACTTGAGTGATCTCTCGAATGGTGGCCAGGCATTGGGTCCAAAATTCGCTTACTCTAGGGCAAGTCCACCACACGTGGAAGTAGGAACCCGGGGAGCCACATAGGCGCCAGCAGTGGGGGTCCAAGGCACGCTGGGAGTGATGGAGGCATGGGGGGGGGGGTAATACCAATGCAGCAGGAGTTTATGGGCGCTTTCCCGGTTGGTAATGCACCGAAACACAGTACGTGTTCTAGTCCAGACGTCTACCCATGTGTGGTCTTCGATCGCATGACCCAGGTCCGACTGTCATTGGGCCATGTAGGAGGGCCTGGAGCGAAGGGGATCATCCTGCAGTAGTTTGTAGAGAGCCGAGATCTTTCCCCGAGCAGGCAGGTCTTTTATCATGAGCTCCAGGGGTCTTGTTGCGGCAGCTCGAGTTTGGGGGCGAGTGCACCAGTGCCTCAGTTGGGCATAGGTGAATCTATCTGCCTTTGTTACCTGGAAGGTCGCTTTGCATTGTTCAAAGGTGAGGGGAGCGCCCCCTTCAAAGAGCTGCCCCAGAGTTTCGAGGCCTCCTGCAACCCAGTTCCTAAAGTTCTGCGGACGAGCTCCCAGGGTGAAAGCGGGGTTGAGAAAAATCGGGGAGGATGCACTGAAGGTTCCAGGGATACCCCCACGTCTGCGGGCCCACTCCCATGCCTTCAACGATTGTCTCGTGGCAGTCAGCACCCCAGGCCAGCTGCGGCGGGAATGAACGGGAGGAAGCGGAGGGGGAGAGGGAGGTGAGATTGTTCGGTCTCCACCCATTTCGGGCGATCGGAGGCGAGATCCCAAGCTTGAAATTGGGCTAGCTGCGCTGCAATGTGGTATTTCTGAAGGTCCGGCACCCCCAGCCCTCCCAGTTTCGTGCTAGCCATCATCGTTCTCCGAGGGATCCGTGCTTTCTTGCCCTTCCAAATAAAGCCAATGATTTTCCTCTGGAGCCGTTGCAGAGGGGGAAGGGGGATTGTGGTTGGGAGGGCAGCGCACGCGTAAAGGAAGCGGGGAAGGAGGTTCATTTTGCTTGTTGTTATGCGCCCCAGCAGCGAGATCTCCTGTGTCTGCCAGCGGGTCAAGTCCTTTTCCAATTCCGCAAAAAGTGGGGGGAAGTTGGCCTGGTAGATCTTTGCAGGGTCAGCGGGGATCTGGACCCCTGGGTACGGCATCGCTTGGGTGCTCAATTGGAGCGGGCTGAGGTTCTGTAGGGCTTCTCTTTCGCCTGGGGGCAGGCCCACTCCGAGGGCAGACGATTTGTGGAAGTTAATAGCGAAACCCGAGACCCTCCCGAAGGCCCCAATTTCCGCCAGGGCTGCCCTCATGGAGTCTTTGATATTTGTGATGGTCAGCAGCACATCTTCCGCGTAGAGGGCGATTTTGTGTTGGGTGGTGCCGATCCTCGGGCCAGAGATCAGGGGGTCCCGGCGAACTCGCTGGCCCAACGGTTCCATGGCCAGAGTGAAGAGCAAGGGGGATAGCGGGCATCCCTGTTGCGTGCCGCATGTGAGAGATCGGGTCCGACAGGCGGCCATTGACTCTCAGCCGGGTCCTCGGGGCCTGGTAGTTTGCCAGGGTCATCCGCATGAAGGTTGGTCCGAAGCCAAAGGCCGCTAGGGCGAGGGACAGATATGGCCAGTCTACTTTATCGAAAGCTTAGTTGTGTCTAGAGCGATCAGGGCTAGTTGCTGAGAGTCCTGACTGGCGACCTCTATTAGGTCTAGAGCCCTGCGGATGTTGTCCTTCGTTGATCTGTGGAGGATAAACCCAGTCTGGTCTGGGTCTATAATGTTCGGGAGGATAGGGGGAAAGGCGGTTGGCCAGGACCTTCGAGTAGATGTTGGCATCCAAGTTCAACAAGGAGATGGGTCTATATGAACTATTCTCCAAGGGGATCCTTTCCAGGCTTAAGAATCAAAACAGTAATGGACTCCTGAATCGATGGGGTGACTGTGCCAGAGGCCGCAAATGAGTTGAAGAGGCGGGTCAGAGGGGCCACCAATTGAGGGCGGAAGAGTTTATAGAAGCGTGTGGAGGACCTGCCTGGATGTCATGATGCCTACCCCCGGGGAACCAGACCAGGTCCAGCAACCCCGGAAGCAGGCATCAAGTTATTTTGAGCAAGCCCAAAAACCCCTGCTAGGGGCTGTTTGGGTGCGGTCCGGGCGCCATAGGCACCAGGCTCATAGAGTAGAACTTATCTGATGCAGACCATGCTGCAGAGCTCCAAGCCAAATGAGGCTTGGAAGGGACTATTTTACCTAGGCACTATTTTTTACTCGGGTGGGGCTGGGGAGGAATACTTACCTGGGACTTTTGGCGGCTATTTAAACCACGCCTGAAGAGCAGCACACACTTCGCGTTATTCTGCATCCAGCAGCGTAACGCTCACCGTGTCTGCAAACCTGCATCCAGTCTTCGGCCACGCCCGCCTCGAGTCTGCAGCTCCTAGAAAATGGGAGAAACAGAAGGAGAAGAGGTTAGAATAAGAGCAAAACCTTCGATCCTTACCTGAATTCCGGATCCACCGCGCCTTCGAGCTGGAAGAAAATCATTTTACATGCGCCATGCCTGCTGCAGCGCCGCGCTGAATTTACCGGCCTTTGCAGTATCCTCAAGATCCACTGCATCCTTCTGCATGTTCCCGCCGCACTCTGGCACATAAGGGGAACACAAGAACAGCAAAGGTGATCCAAGGGAATAAACAGAGGCAATAGTAACTACCCCCATAGACTTACCTGATTACCGCCGGGGGTACTATTCCTCTTCACGGGTCGGCACAGTCTCCATTGCATCCTCGCCGTACCCTGGCCCCTAAGGGGAACAAAAGGACAACAAGGTGAGACGAAGGGACAAACAATGGGAACTCTTCTCACCACAATAGACTTACCTAATTTTACCGCCAGAGGCATTATTCCCTGAACTTCATATTTTCTCTCCACACCTGAATAAGGGAGCAAGCCACAGGTTACATTCTGGCCTTATTTTATTGAACTGTGTAGGAGAAGCCAAATCCTTACCTGAACTTTGTCAGCTACCACGAGGAACTCTTCGCTGGGGTCAAGCTGCAAACTGCAAGGAATCGGACAAGAGTGAAAGTCAGACATGTGAACTCTTACGAACTACATACTTTTCGGAGTGAATATTGTTCTGGAACTCACCAATTCCTTTGAGCCAGTGAAGCAACTGGTTATCAACGCGCCCCTGCGCTCACTGCAGGATGGAGAGCTCATCTTTTCAAACCATCAGGTAAGACTATATGAGGGGACATCAAAGGTGATCTGTGGGGAGCACAGCGGGGGGTGGGGGGGAGTTACGCTCAACCCCACGGGTGGTTAATTCCCTTTCTCCATTTACAGAAGAATATTCCTACGGGCCAAGCAAACGAAGCTAGGTGGGCCAGTCCAGTCCGTCATCTCGGCCCTACGCGTCACATTGGTGGAGACCGCAGCTGTCCAGTTCAGATCGACGCCTCTGTGGGAGCCAGGTGAGCGTAACACTGGAGCGCTCGGCTTTAGGCTTTTAATGGCCTCCTCCACTTCCTCATTAGTGATCGGGGACTCTAGTCCCTCTCTCGCCTCTGGTTTGAGAGTCGGAAGCAAGGCCTCCTGAATAGCTGCTCGTTCTTAATTTTATATATTGCCCTGTCTGCTCTCTGTTTACGCAAGTGATTGGCCAGCATGGTGTGGGTCTTACTGCCTTTTTCATAACATTCCTGATTTAAATGCCTCAATTGTGTCAGGGCCCTTCCATGCCAGATGTTATTCAGTTCTTTCTGAAGCACTCTGATGTGATCCAGGACTGGGTCTTCCTCCTCTGGGTGTGCTTAGAGTCTCTGTTCACGCTGCGCAATCTCAGTTTTCAGCTCCTCCTCTTCTTAACATAATTTTTTTGCTGTGAGCACCTTCTGATATTAGGATCCCTCTTATCGTGGCATTCCCCACTTCCCAAACTGTGGTCAATGGCAGGTCACCTGTGCCGTTTATGTCGAAATAATCCTTAATTGCTTCTGTAAGTGTATCTTTGAATATGGGATCTCTGCAAAGGTAGTCATTGCATACCCATCTCCGTTCTGCGTTATGGGGGGGGCCCAGATCGAGATCTAACTTGCACAGTTCGTGGTCTGACCATGCTACTATCTCTATGGTTGCATGGACTATCAAGTGCTCGCTTTCCGCCGCCACAAGTAAATAATCTATTCACGAGTACATACCATGTGGAGGGGAGTAAAAGGTAAAAGCTTTGTCATTCGGTTGTACTGTCCACCAGCAGATGGTGTTCCCTCAGCTGGCTCAAGAATCTTTCCCCTTGAAGACCGTTTGGTGGGCAAGCATTAAGTGTCATTGAATCCCAGTGTCAATTGGGGTCTGCTACAACACTGGGGTCTCCTCCACATACAAGTGTAGCCTCCCGCCAACCCTCCAGGAATTCGAGTAGGGATTCACTAAACTGGGACAGATTCTGATTTGGGGCATAAGCAGAGCATAAGGTGATCGTGCGCGATCTCAGTGCTCCCTTCAAGGCTACAAACCTACCCTGGCTACGCCTGTATATGTGCTCTATTTGGAGGCCCTGCAATTTCCTACACAGGGTACCAACACCACCTTTCTTCCCAGGTCCTGAGGTCCATACCATGTCTCCAATGTCTCTACTCAGTATTTTGCTTTCCTTCCCTTCAGCATATTTCATTTCCTGGACAAACAGGATGTCCAATTTCGATAATTTGAATTGACGTGCCAACATAGAACGTTAATGCGGCGAATTGAGGCCCTTAACATGAAGGGACCCAAATGTTATGCCATCAGGTAGCATCATGTTGGGATGTGCTTCGCTGCTGTGTAACCCCGCTAAAGACAAGTACTTGAGAGTATGTGGTAACTCCATGTTTGAAGAGTGGCTGAATGCCATGATGCCTACCCCCGGAGCGCCAGGCCCAGCACCCCCGGGAGCAGGCATCATGCCCTCGGGTAAAAGCCCAGCGGCCCCTTATAGGGGCTCTTTGGCCTCTGTCCTGGCACCATAGGCGCCAGGCTCATAAAGGAAGGTGTTTTGTGCACTTACCTGATGCAGACCATGCTGCAAGATTCAGGCCTCCCTGAGACCTGAAAGGGACTATTTTTTCATTGGGACTATTTTGCCACTCGGGCGTGGCCAGGGAAGGATACTTACCTGGAACTACTTTGGGGGCTATTTAAGCCACACCCAGACAGTAGCTCACGCTTCGCGTTGTTCTGCATCCAAGCAGCTGAACGCTCACCGTGTCTGCTCCTGCATCTGGTCTCCAGCCACGCCCGCCTCGATCCTGGAACACCTGTAAGGAAAGAAGAGAAGAGAAAGGTGAAAACCAAGAATTTTATCAGACTTCTTACCTGCATCCGGAACCTTCACGCCACCGTTCCTGAGAAAAGACTTTCATTTAAAAGCACCGCGTTGCTCGCTGCAGCGCCGCGCTTCACTCACCTGTCCTCGGGAGTTCTTCTGGCTCCACCGCGACTGTCTGCACCGGTCCCCACATCTCTGCGCCTAGGGGAGAGAAGAAGAGACAAAAGGTGAGCAGAAGGAACATATGAGGAAAGCCTAATTTTCCGCCATAACACTTACCGGTCTTCTGTTGGTGGACCATTCCTCATTTCGGGTCGGCGCCGCTTCGTTGGCAGGTACCGCACCCCGGCCCCTATGGGGAAAGGACAAAAGACATTACTGGGGGAATATAAAGACATTAAGAGGGATCGCCCCCATCGCTAACTCACCTGAGTTTACCATCGGCAATTCAATCCCTCAACGCATCGCCTTCATTCTGCACCTGAAATAAAGGACAGATCACAGGTTAGGAAGGCAACAGAAAAGGAGGCTCAACACTTGAACTTTTGTAATCTTCATACTTACGGCTTTCCGCTCGGAAAAGTCAAGTGGATTTTGCCAGCGCCATTCTGAAAACCAGTGAAGTAACTGGACAAACACGCGCCCCTGCACCAGAAGAAGGATGGAGAGTTCATCCTTTCAAACCATAAGGTGAGCTTCAACCGGGGATTTCGGAGGAAGTTAGAGAAGAACGAAGGGGGGAAGGGGGGAGCAAGCACACTATTCTGCAGACTGTTAATCCCCTTTCTCATCTGCAGAAGGATATTCCTACGGGCCAGACAAACAAGATTTGAGGGTCCTGTTCAGTCGGTGTTCCGAGTTCTGCGCATCACGCTCAAAGAGGCCACAGCAACCTAAACTAGAGCAGCGCCTCCGAGGGAGTCAGGTGAGCGTTACACTGAACTAGTGTAGTGGCAAACTGGATGCGAGAATGCCATGGTGTGGCATCATGATTTTCCTCCCTTTAGATGAGAATCCCACTTAGCCCTTCAGAAGAGGCCGTAACCAGCATTTTCCAACAATGGAGATGCCCTCAAAGGAAAAATAGGGCCAAGCATCAAGGGCATCTCTCCAGTCAAATATTAGGAGCTACTAACACAGCAAAAACAAAATACAGTGAAATTTCGTAACAAACTTACATTTTCTCATGATAACAAAAAGAAAACGATGGCAGTATGCTTAGAGTCACATTACTGACAACTTTTTCGGTCTTCATATAGGGCAAGACTGCCCCTCACATCAAAGCGACCGCTCCCCAGTTTCGTCATATTCCCGCTGACTTACAGAAGAAGAGGAACGAAAGGAGCGACATATTTCAGGGTGTTTTGAGTCGTTTGCATTTCCATTTTCCAGGAGCACAGCCCTTCCTGGGTGACATGGAAATGTTTTTCTGCAACGGGCCCGTGGGTATCCTGGCTTGGTCTCCGTAGGGGTTCATCGTGCCTGCTTGCAGATGCTCCAGGGCTCTTCCTCCGAGGTCACTGGATAGCTTTCCCCCTCCTGCTTAAAGCTCAAAGAGAAGGGGTGTCCCCATCGGTAACAAATCCCTCGTTCCTGCAACCAAGCTGTAAGGGGGTGGCAACCCCTCCTCATGTTCAACGGGGTGCCGGAGAGATCCTGAAAGAGTCTCGCACTGGACCCCTCAAAGGTTAGGGGTTCCTTTTCCCTTGCTCTCTGTAAAATTTCTTGCTTCTGCTTGTAGTAGTGGCACTTTACGAGAGTGGACCTCGGGCCTTTGGGGGGGGCCCCCCCGCTCTGTGGCCTCTATCGAAAAACAAGTCGGGAGGCGTTGCGTTGTCAAAAAGGGATGCTACTAGTGCCTTTACTCTGTTCTCCAGGCCGACTGGCGTTTCATTGGATCTACGTGATTTTTCCATCGCGGAAAATTCCGTGACAGAAATGTTTGCATGGGAAATGTACACACTACAAATGTTCGTACATTTCCCATGTGAACATCCTACTGAAAACCATACATACATACATACATACACCCACAACACACCCCCAACATACCCCCACCACCCTACTTACCTTTCCTTCCTTCGTGCTGTGTCCCTGCAGTGCCGGTTCCCGTTCACTTCCGTGATCGGGAACCGGTGCCGCAGGGTCCTTTTCTTTTTTTCTGGCCAGCTGCAGGGGTGTCCCCAGCAACACCCGCTCACTATACTGTATACTGTATAGTATAGTGAGCGGTTGTTGCTGGGGACACCCCCGCAGCCCCTAGCTTCTTTTTTTGGTGGGGGACTGCAGGGGGGGGGGGCGGAGTGTCCCCCGCAACCCCCACTCACTGTAGTGAGCGGAGTGTTGTGGGGGACACCCCCAGCCGCATACCCACCCCACCAAACCACCTAAACACATACCACGAAAAGTTCTTTTGGTAGTTAGATTTTGTGGTGTGTGTTTTAGGTCTTTTGGTGGGGGTCGGTAATTTTTCTTCAGACATTTCGTCCAAAACCGTTTCATCTTGTCTCTCAATTAGGCCCATAATGCAAATATTTGTCCTTCGTTCCTGAATCTCTAAGTCGTCAAGTTTCTGCACCAGGTCTTGGAATCTGTCCTCATAATTCATTGCTGTTATGTCACGGGAATGTTGGTAATTCTCTACCGCTTCCACACGATCCTCGACTTTGGCCATTCTTGTTTATAGGTCCGAGACAGTTTCTGTGAGGCTCGATTTGATTGAGCGGATCTCACCAAGCAGAAGGCGGATATCCGATTTAGTAGAACTGTCTCGGTCATTCCCGGGAATTTCTGAGGAGCTCTGAACCTCTTCTTGTTCCACGTTCCTTGGAGTATAGCCAAATGAACGCAACTTGGAAAGAGTATGTGGATCCAGCTCTGCCAACTGGGGCTGGGATACGGCGTTGGTTTAAGATTCAGGTTCTTGTTGAGAACAAATATTTCCAGGACAGAGGTTTCTAAGTCCAGCCCAGGTTTCCACTGTAATGTCTAGTGGGGGGCTGCCATGCCCCTTAAAGTTGCAGTTGAGAGTCAGCGGGATGGAGTTCCTGTCTACACCACTGTATTTTATGGAACCAGCCCTCACGTTATTCTGGTTGTGCTTCTTGCTTGTGGACCTCAAGCGCCTGCGCCGGATTCACTCCCGCCCCTAGCGCCACCAGCACTGTGTTTGTGAGTCATTGCCTTCTGAGGGGTGATGAATTGAGGTGCAGATTGCTAAGGCGGGAAACAGTGTATTGACTTCCTCTCGCACCAGTGCCGAGTCGTGCAGTGCTTGCAATGTCGATCCTAATTTAGGATTTTGTAATGAATCTTGTGACGCAACTCTCGCAATGTCTGTGATTGTGGATCCATCGGCTTCTACTGCATGCAGAGCCTCAGTGGGGGAGAAAACAGCGCGTCTGTTGGGAGATCCAAAAGAGGTCAGGTATGTTGGGCGGACACCTTTGCGAGACTGAGCGTGAAAGGGACGCTTTAGGCGTGAAAGGGACGCTTTAGGCATGCTACTTCCGTGGTCGTCCCCGATGGAGTATTCAATCTGTTGGTGTGTTTGTAGGTAGAACAGAGAGTGGACAGGAAGGGAACATTGCACTCTGGAAAGCATGGGTTCTGTGTTCACACCGCACCTCTCGCTGTGCCGGCTTAGCTTTGAGGCTAACTCCTGCCCATCAGGAACATTCAGAACAGGATCGACATTACGCCACAAGAAAAAGTTGGTGTATATCTTATGGGGTCTTATAAAGCGGATATCAAAAGCTTCTAGTCAGTGTTTACCAGTCAGTGGCGATCCCTGCAGCGCTCCGGTTCCAGCTAACTCATTCGGGGAATTGTGCTGCGTGCAGCGGAGCCCATGGTGGATGCGCGGAGACAAGACTCCAGCCCTCTCCATTGTTCATGCGCTATGCGTGAACTCTGAGCTGTTACAGTCTCCGAACCGGCGGCACAAGCCTGATGTTGTGGGGGGAGCCTGCCTGAGGGGAGCCCGAATCCGCCCACTCCCTCCGATGGGTCCGCTGCAAGTGCCAATTACTTGTCTTTCTTAGTCAAGGCAGTCCAGAACGGGAGGCCGCCATTTTAAGTTTGCTGTGTCTCGGTCAGGCGAGATTCTTAGATAGTCTCATTTATTGGGTGTGAGGCTGAGGTTTTACTCCATACTTCACTGGCGGGACCCCCAAAACCTCTGGAACAAAAACCTATGGTCAGATTAATGATAATGAGGTGTTATTTATATAGCGCCTTAATCCAAAGCGTAACTAATGTAACGTTATCTTCAGATCAAGTGTTTTGCCATGTGCTTATGCCTGGAGAGGGAGAAGGCGGCTCAGGAAGCCATCACGTCTGGCCCCCCCTGCACTGTAGCGTTTGACTAGATTTCTACATTCAGTTGACAATTCGGGACGATAAAGTGACCTTCCCTGTAAGTATGTTGGGATTCAGTAACAACCGAGATGCTTCTAGACCTCTGTTTTAGGTTTATATGCAGTAAAAGCCCTTATTGGGAAATATTTTAAAGACAAGCCTATGCGTATCTCCATTGACAAAAGGTTTTTGCTGAATACAGGGCGTCTATATTCATATTTCTAAGCAACTTTAATAGGCAGATATTCTTTTGAGGTGTATTTGGTACCCTAAAATTAAATGTGAATCTCTTCAATGAACCTAAGAAAAGTAGGTGCTTTTTTTACCCACATTGCCTGACTAATAGTGAAGTTTTCTTTATGGAATAAGGAGTCTGCACATTTGCTTCCCACTACTCCATACAATTCATCCACACCAGCAAGTAGCAAACATACTCAAACTGTTGTCAAAACAAATACATCTTTGTATACTTTCTCCTAGGTATGGGAAGGGCCAAGAATTCTTGTGGAAATGCTTCCAATGAACATGCTTAGCTGCCAAGTGATGATGATTGCAACTTCAGAGACCCATACTAAGCTGACATGTGACAATCCCAACAGCCAAATTACATGTACAGCACTTATAAGTGAGGTCATACTAAACAGACATCTTATAAAGAGTGCTTTTTAGTCTTCATCTTCTATTTTGGGTAAGTGAGTTATGCACCAAGAAGACAGACATTAAATCTAGGATCACAGATGATCTGGAATGGGGAAAGGGTTTCTCACCTCTAGTTTCCCTCTCTGACAGACCAAATCTGATCCATTTTGAGATGCCACCGCTCGCTGGAGTGGCTCTTTGCTCATTGGTCCCATGATCTGTTCAGTGTCCATCACCATTGTGACCGTTTATGCCTTATTCTCCCAGGAGAAAGTTAGTGTAAACAGAAAAATCCAATCCCTCGTTTTAGCTGACCTTAATTTCTTAGTAATGAGTTCGGAATGCCAATATTTTTTGAAGAGTAACTGGAAAGATAGCATGGAACAATGGTAATAACTGACCCTGAAAATAAATTGTTTGCATGCCTGGAGCTTTGCTAAGAATTCTCTCCTTAGTTGTACAAGCAGCGAACTTCATTAGCATCCTGTAGGGGGGGCACCAATTAATCAGGAAACTCAGGAAGGGGAATGCATTCTATGGTAGAAGCCTGCAGATTCTGCTCGGCCGGCCCCCAACCATTCGCTAATTCCGCCACACCTTTAGTACCTGGGTAACTCACATGCAGGTCCTAACGGCACTTAGATTTTTTAAATTTTAAAAACAGACCTTACACAGGCATGGAAACACTGCAGTCGTTACGTCCCCTTTCTTCCTTGATGACTTCCTCGTCATCAACTAAGAAAATGGACTTCTCAGGTGCAGCGGCTTCATGGAGCGGCTTCATGGAACCTCTGCATCAGGTCTGTTCCTTTTTTTAAATTTACAGCGTCCTTAACACCTTTGTGTCAACTGTGCAGGTACCGTTGGTGATATGATATTTGGAGGGGGCTGACTGGGCCGTTAATAGCACTGCCGCTCACAGCGAGGGACACTCACTTTGCTCTGGCCATTACTTGGGTGGGCGGTCATTTTTTCATCAGGATCAATGTGGATAAAAAAAGTGTTAAACTCAGCCCAGATCTTAGAATTGTGTCCCTTTGATTAGACCCTTGAGGCACAGTTTCTAACACCTATGACAGTTTTCTAAATCCTCAAGTCCATTTGAAGCCATTTCCCAAGCTTCTATTGGAACTTGCAATTTGTCGTCCAGTCCAGCCTTCAATTCCTTCACTGCAATTTAATTTTCATCGACACAGGAGAAGGGGGGAGCCATTTCATGGTTCAACTTGTCCGAACTTTTATTGATTGCTTTGAGGATCACATACATTTCAACAATTGTCTGACCAATGTCCTCTTTGAAGGATGCCATATAAGCAAACAAATCCTGCTTGGTTTGGGGCACTGGGGATTCCGCAGAGGTGGTCACTGTTGAGTGCTCTTGCAGGCTGGAAGAGTCCACGCCCCCACTTAGGTGTATTGAGTGGTCATCACCCATCTCAGGAGGGGGCAACTTTGATTTCAGGTGTTGCTTAGAGTGTTCCCTTTTTAGTGGCCTTTCTTTTCAACATGCACAGTGCTGCCACTGAACATAGAGAGCTCTAGCATGTGCAGTGTTGTCAATTGTCTCGAACTAGGCCATAATTGAACCCCAGAACACGACTACAATACACTAATAATAGCAGGCTGGATAGATCACCTTTTAAATGTCTATTCAGTTACTCATGGGCTTTTTGATTGCTCCAAGATCACAACATTTAAGTATGCTACCTCCCACAGTGTACTGGTGCTGAAGCACTCACTAAGATTACCTTTGTAAACGTAGCAGTTGCACCAGAAATCCCAGTGGAACACTTTAGCTCCTGCGGGCCAGTGGGACAAAATCTGTTAACCTGAGCTGCAGACTTCCAACTCTAATCAGCGGGGTGAAGAAATTCCCTGCTAGGCTAGCCCGACTGGGTTGGCATCAGCAGCCACAGCTCTTACGCACCCCATGGGCCATTTCACCAATATGGGTCCGCACCTGAGCACCCAAGGAAAGGATGCAGCCTTCTGTGGTCGACCACCAAGACCACAGCATCCTTCTCTATGTTGCAGCCTGGCTCCCGGTGTACAGGAACAATCATCTATTCAGGTAGCTGCAGCTATTCATCACAGTTGATTGCTTCACTAGGATCCTGGACAGGATGGTGCGCCAATGCTCCATGGACCGCTGTCCAAATACATCTTAGGCACACAGGCCAGGTCCTCTGTCTAGAAAGCAGTCCACATCATCTTGGTTGCTATATTGGGACATGGAATAATAATAATATTAGAGCAGCAGCTCTAACGCTTCTATGAGGCATGTTCCCATTCATTGCCCCCACCACCAAACTGGTTCAGCCAACAACAGTTTATTTGTTGTTGATGGGAGCTTTCAGAGCTGGGACTGTACTCGCTTTTCATGAAGCCATTTTGGTCAATGTCGGAAGGAATAATAATGACGGACAGGAAACTGGAACGTGTGGGTTGTTTGGGTGAAGTCAGAGGAGGAGAAGGTGACAGACCAAGAGACCAGAAGGAGGAAGGATGGTGGAAAGGAGTGTGGAGAAGATTTGCAGAGAAGGTGAGGTAAAGTGATACTGTAATGTGAGTGCAAGGTGTGTGTGAGTGCGAGGGGTAGGGAAATATTAGGGAGTGAATGAGGGGTGAAAGGGAGGTGATTGAGGAAATCGGGCGTGGAGTAGTAGTAGCATAGAGAAAGTAGTGTTAGTGAAGAGAGGAGAGAGTAGTGGGATGTGGGGAGATTAGTGATAGTGTTGTAATGGGAGGAGCATAGAGGGACCTGGAGGTGTAATTGAAGGAGAGGGAATAGACAGAAGTAAAATCACAGGGTGGAGGAAGGTGAGTGAGAGATATATCGCAGGGACAAATGATGTAGCAGAGAGAGGGAGAGAGAGAAAAGGTGGTTAGAGTTGGAGGGAGGACAGTAGGAGGAGAATGGGAGAGGGAGAGAAGGAAAGAAGGACATAGAGAGAGAGTATTATCAGGGCATTAGAGGGGAAGACTGAGCAGGCTGAAGCGCATGGAAGGCTCCACCACAATCCCTAGAACTAACCTGGGAAGTAGTGTACGTCACTCCTAGGAAGTACTTAAGGGAATTAAATAAATATGGCATTTGTCTTTAGGCCATCAAAGTGAGATAGGCAGCACTTATGGAGCAGGGGTTACTGTTATGTAGATACTCACCTGGGGAGCAGGGACTCCGGGGTAAAGGAGGGACAACTAGGTCTAGACAAAAGAGACAAGGCCCTCACATCCATGATTAAAAATACCAATGTGCTTTACATGGTTCTGCATTTCATAACTTTGTAAATAACAGCGCAAAATATTTTTTTTCAAATCAAACTTTGTAAATAACAAATATTATCCAATTGAAAGGAATTTAATTTTGCATTTCCGAAGCATGAAAGACTGAGAAAACCCTTTCAGGATTCAAACTAGTTCCTTCAAGTTGAACTCAAATCTGAGCAGCAAGAAGATCATTCAATGAGCTGTTATTCACTCCATGGCCCCAATATAGTTCAGATATTTTTAATGTGGCATACGTGCATTGCTGGGGTAAATCGTGCTCAATAGGGATTCCTGTGTGGCCATCAGCTGCAGAGCAGCTGTGTTCATGTCTACAATTAACACGGTTTCATTATATTTTTTTTCCCACCTTTCAAAAATAACCTCTTCATAGAAGGAAATCCTACCCAATTACTAGCTCTTTAAGGTCTGTCCTGCGATCCTGTTTTCCCCAGATGGAATCCATTGTTGGGATTAACGACTAATGAATATGCAAGAGCAGGCGCTTAAACAGTGGTCTTGTATAATAATATGGAGGTTGAGCTTCGTGCTGCTCCCTCACTCCGCACTAACACATTGGTAACCTTTGTAAATGAGACCGGTCTATAACATCCAAATCTACAGAAAGAAGTAGAAAAGATTATTCCTTCAGAAAAGTGTCTATGTCAGTATAAAAATAGTATCACAATTTAGAAAGGAAAATGCACTATTTATAGCTGATTAAGACCTTACATGGGCTGCTGGTATGCATCTGCATCCATCGACTCCGAAGGGATGTAGATCGGGCTAGCTTGCATCTTAGTTCTGTCAAGAGGAAAATGTAAAGAAATAACATCTTAGAATATAGTTACAGCGAAGAGAGTTACCATAGCACTACAAAGACATTCTATTTCACATATAATTTGGTTAGCATTCACCTTTGTAAATAAAATAATATAATAAAATACTTTCTGTATTAAACTGATTATCACAACAAGGGAATACAGATCTACCTGTTTTGTGTTGGCAGCTTGTGATGAACTAACAATCTCTTTTTG
This sequence comes from Ambystoma mexicanum, assembly GCF_040938575.1. Taxonomy (NCBI): domain Eukaryota; kingdom Metazoa; phylum Chordata; class Amphibia; order Caudata; family Ambystomatidae; genus Ambystoma; species Ambystoma mexicanum. The sequence goes on along the minus strand of NC_090935.1, from coordinate 344,079,068 downwards.
GCCTAATATATTTGATGGGCCATAGAAATACATGTTAGGAGGTCATTGTTAAAAAACAAATGAGGAAAACCTAAGTAAAAGGGATAGAAAAATCTATACACACAGCTCAAAGCAGAGTCTTTGCAAGTACAGGTGCTTCCCCTAAATTCATCTTTTTGCAATGCACTGACCATTCCCTTTTCCCCTTTCTCAGCTCCAGTGCACACTTACAGTGCATACAATTCTACAATCTCTCTTTTTTTCAATGAGTAAAAATAGGCACGTTTTGTAATTTTGTTTAATTGGAATTATTGTGCATATTGAATTTTTGACTAAAAAACAAATTATCTTAACATTTCATTGCAATTCCTAATCCAGCATGTATATTGAGCAAAATTTAAAATGTAATATATTTTCTGCTTTGTATTATGGAACCATTAAATGGTATGCTGGAGTAAGGATAAGAGACTGGAAATATTGCAGTGTATAATCTGGAGGGGTTGAGCACATTGGGCAGGATGGTATACAGCATTTGTAACGAAAATAAATAAATAGCTTTTTCAGTGAAAAATAAATAACGAAAACAAATGTTGAATGTTTGGTAAAAGTATATATGGGGGCGGGGTAAGGTATTAAAAAGGGTGGGGGGGATTGAAGGGCGATAGCAAAGCGGGGAAACAGAGGGCTTGGGGTGACCCCCCTACCCAAAATTAAAAAGAGAAAAACACGCAAAATTCTTTCGTTATTTTTCTTTCACTGAAGGTATTTTGGTGTTTAGGTGTTCATTATAAAGACATGGAACCGGGCAGGATTACTAAAATTCAATAAACAGCTTTTTCAAACAAATGAGCTTTTCAATTAATGATTTTCTGACAGTTATTTTCTAACAAAAGAAGTTAATTCAGTTCATTTTCAATGTAGGTAATACAGATTCTACTACAGTGTATTGATCTTTTTTTAAAAAGGGCCTGCATGTGTTCCCTTTTCTCACTTTACAGATGGTTTCTTTTGGGTTGCTAATACATCAAGTGAGCTAGCTTTTTCATACAAACCTATTAAAAAGATCAGCCAGAATCCTTGATCCGCCTGGAAGGGAACATACAAAAAGAATACAAATAAAAGCTGCTGCTTTACAAGCCTTTACCTCAATTATCACATCATGATATTACTCATTTAACCCTTAGTCATTTTAATGAAAATAAATGAATAATCGGACACGTATTAGGCAGATTTTCTAAAATAAGAAAACACAAAGTAGGACAGGATATAAAAAGAGTGGATGATCATCTGTTAAGCACTAGATACTTGGGATGGGATGCAGAGCACTCACATGGATAGGAGAAGGAGCCATGTTTATGTTTAGGCAGTGGGATCAAGCCTGATTTGCACATGATCTTCCCCCTTTTGTAATGGCTTGGCAGGTGAAGAACGATGGTCTGGAAGGTTGCCCAGAGTAATGTCAGCGATTAAGATTCATTCTAAACCTTCCAGCCATCACCTATCGTCAGCCCGAGTGGGACTGGCATGCCCAGACATCGGTCCCTGTGCCTGCTTGGCCTAGATACCCCATGTCCTGAGAAGCTGATGAAGGCGGCATATTTAAGACTTCCTCAGCGTTGATGAAACAGGGCATCCTAGTGCCATCGGACTCCTCATGCAATACTGCGATGTATCCAACTAAGAAATCAAAAGGGGGGTTGTAGAGATTTATCCAGGTCCTGCGCCCTCTTAATCAGATAGTGGAAGCAGAATTTCCATTAGCTCCGAATCCCTGCGACAATATTGTGTAGCATCCCAGTTGAGGTATTTCACGGTGATCCATTTGAAAAATCTATTTTTCTAGATCCCATTGCACAAAGACTCACAAGACCTTACTTCCTTTATGTTCAGATAAAAAAGACTGAAACATACTCGTTTGCCTTGGGGTACTGTGAGTCCCGTCGGTTTTTAATAGGGTCCTACAGATGGATTTAGGTGCTATTGAACTGAAAAGTACAGTAATTCAGTACGTAGATGACATAATAATCCGTACTGAAACAGAGGATGAATGTAGGCAGGACTCTGTTCGGTTAGTGTCTGTATTGGCAGGCAAGGGATACAAAGTAGATAAGGATAAATTACAGTATTGCTAGGAAGAGTTGTTGTATATAGGAGAGTTAATTGTACATGAAGGAATGAAAGTGACACCTGAGAGAGCTGTGGTTATCATGAAAACACCAAAGCCAAACACAGTGAGGCAAATGCAGCAATTCCCGGGCCTATGCAATATTGTAGGGCCTGGGTGTTTGTCTACAGCACATACACAAAACCACTTTTGCAAGCACAAGTTGGTAATGAAAAGATAGAATGGACTGAACATGGAGGAAGGATTTGAGGAATTAAAAAGAGAAATGTGTACAGCTTCAGTTTTAGGAATTCCCAATTATAGGGAAGAGTTTTGTTTGTTTTCACACACCATAGATCAGTAATGATAGCAGTACTCGCACAAAGAACAACACTAGGATATAAACCTTTGGCGTATTACAATGGGATTTTAGATCCAGTTATAAGACGACATTTTCCATGCAAACAATCTTTGGCTGCTGCTGAATTTGCGATCGAGAGGTTCACAAGTATTACTATGGGCTGTGCAATGACACTGTGTGTGAAGTATGCATTATTTGCCATTTTAGAGAAACCCAAAAGTACATTGAGGACACAAAGAGCATCTGCATATGAAGTAATGATTTCTAATCCAGCTATAAAATTGTGAGATGTAAAATAGTGAACCCAGCCACGTTTGCAGCTGAACCTATAGAAGAAAGTGATCATGTACACGATTGTACTAACTACGTTGAATTTTATGACGATATACCACGTGTGAAAGAAAATGCTTTAGCGGGTGGGAGATTCTTTAAATTTATGGGTCGTCGAAAATCGATCAGACTAGTGGAGAGAGGCATACATGATCTGAAGTTGTAAGATAAAGATAAAATGGTGAATTTGAGGTAGTGGCGAGTGCAAGACTACCATACCATCCTATTCTGCAGCACAGGCAGCAGAATTGGTAGCCCTTTGTTGTTGCACTCGAGAAACACAATGATAAGGAACGGACGGTATACAGTGACTCTGCCTATGTGACGTCAACGGTACACATAGTGCAACATGCGTCTTCATTGGACAGGCTCATTAAGGCACTACAACTCCCAGTGGCCATAGCAGTTGTAGAATGTGCAGCACATACTAAACAAACAGACTTTATTACTCAAGGAAATGAAGACTCAGATTTAGAAGCTAAAAGAATGTGTATGCCTCAGAAATTTTGAGTTTCGAAACTGAAAATGTTAAAGAAGTATCAAATAGAAGCTTGTTGGTACGAGAGGGGTGGAATATGCTGTCAATTACGCAACTACAGAGATAGACGGAAGAGCCCCACAAGGAGAGCAGGAGCTATGGAGACATAGGGGATGTTCTTTATCCCCCACAGAAGCACTATGGAGACAGGAAAGCACTGGAAAGCCAGTGATGCCAGCAGCTTTACTAAAAGTCACACTTGAGCAGCTGCATTACCCTGTGCATATAGCCCGAGAAAGTATTGCTGCCACTATTGGAGAGGACTGGTTTGTTCCCAATCTATTGGAGCACATTGCACAGCTCATTGTGAATTGCATCGTGCGTCAGAAGCTTGACTAAGATGATATGCTGCAGACATGTAAAGGTTATAGGTATCAATTGGTGGTAGTGTGTCCCTTTTCACGATGGATCGAAGCCGGTCCTTGTACACATTCTGATGCCACCTGCATAGCGAAGTTCTAAGTGCGCAAGGTATTTCCGAGATGGGGTGTGGGCAAAGTATTAAGGTCCGATAATGGGCCTCACTTTGTCAATGAGCTATTTGAACAAATAGGGCTTTTATTGGACATAAAGCCTTTCTTTTCTTCTGCTCATCACCCACAAGCAAATGTAATATGTGAGAGGCTTAAGGGGCTCCTCAAAGAAGAATAGAAACATTAGATTAAGTTTGAAAAAGGGATGGCTATATTGCCTAACCCCTAGTATTGTATGCCCTTCAAAATCAGCCAGGTTCAGACCATCATGAATTAGTAAGAGTTAGAAGTGATGCACAGAGTGTAGCGCCGACTCTAGGTGACGAGATGCATGATTATTTGACATGTATGACTACCAGTGTTTCTTTCATTTCAGATCAAGTCAAGCATCGGAGGGGTGGGTTGCGGAACATGGAAGAGGACGGCCCAGTAACTGATCCAAGTGAATTATTGCCACCACCAACGTTGTATGTTGGAGATGAAGTGCTTTTCAAAAACTTTACACGCAGATGGCATGACCCAAGGTTCAATGGACCATATCAAGTAGCGGAAGTTTCCCCTACTGCAGTTAGGGTGTCTGGAATAGGAGCGTGGTTACATTTGGGTGGCATAAAAAGCTACAGAGGTGAGAACCTCCCTCTGGTAACCGTTGATTGGGAAGCAAGACAAGAAGAAGAATTACTGCGTGTGATCGAGGACCAAGGACGACGATAAAGCAGTGTGTAATTAAAAAACATTTCTTTTGAACTGGAATTCATTGGATACTCCTTAAAATACTAGCAGGGAGGCTTAAAATCATACTTTTTAAAGATTCTTTTAAAAAGTAAAATCATATTGGCACTTTGCCCAAGCACCAATTCCTTATTAAAAACTGAGAGATAAATACCCAGATTCGTTTTGAGAAGTATTGCAAAAATAACACATGACACGTGCCGATAGTGACACACATAGGGTTGTGGTTACAGTTTGTGTTTATACTTCATTCATACACTACCCTTGTTAGGAGAGAGATGTTAATATTCACACCTTTCTCCAAAATCCAAAGAATAGCCCATTTATAAGGAGGCTTTTGATTGCAATAATCAAGCAGATTGTGCAACTACGAATGTGATTAGAGTACATGCATTAAAATGCAGTTGCAAGAAGGCTAGCAAATCAACAAGAAATGGTGTGGCACACAATATGTTTGTCTCAACCGTTATGCATGATGATACGCTATAATAGGTTATTTATAATGCGCTTAATATCCAGAGGTTTCTAAGCGCGGACCCGGGGAATCGAACCTGTGGTGCTCCGTGTCGTCTTGCTTCCAAGGCGAGCACGTTGCCCCCGAGCTATCCTCCCGAGACTGTGCATGTGCTTTCTTTTCCTCTTTATGTATCTTAAATCAATTTCATGTTTCAATTGAAAACACAACACATGCTTTTTTCCAGTACAAGTACAAATGATGATAATTTCTTTGACCTATTTGGGCATGTCATACGACATAAGAGGGATTCAGGAGAAGATAACCCGGCGATAAATACCTATATTGATAATTCAGCTCACTTGGGGATTAATATGTGGTAACAACATATGGAAAAGATGGTTAAGAGTGCATCTGATGAGAGTTGTTATGTCTGCTCTCTCATCCCCTATGTCATGAGTACAGTAAGAACATTCATTTCAAAAGGGATACCGACACATGACGCGAAGGACTGTTCCAAGGGAGCTTGGCAACCCTGCAATGGCGATCAAGACAGACATTCCCATACCAGGAGGATTATATCAAGACAAAGCAAATGGCAAAAATAATCCTGGATGGACAGACAAGATGCTTGTGTATCCTTCTATGGGACAAGACAAAAGTAATAATCGAAGAAATGAAGAGGATAAATTGTTCTGGCAAAACTGAAAATACTAGAATGCCTGGATGCTGCGAGCGCTCACGGCTGTTAATCTATGAATGAGTGATTACGACCACAGGATGGGAAGATGGGATGCTGTCCTGTGCAGCTCATCTACTAAGGAAGGAAACAGTGCACGAGGTGCAGAAAGTGAACAATGAGTGCGTAAAGTCATGGGCCAAGAACGCTGAACTGCCGACATGGGTGGATGATGAATCAGGACCAATGGCTTTAGTCCCATTGACTAATGCAACAATGTGCTTTCGAAGCAAAGGTAAAGTCTGAGTTGGAGAGAATAAAGGGTGCACAAACATAATTGATATCCCAGAAATGAGGAGAGGGACTGCTGTCCTAATGGATCCATATCGGGCCTGTGGATCCAGAGCATATATGAAGTTGCCTAGGAACTGGAAAGTAGTGCGTTCCATTGTACTCATCCATGTTCCAGCCTTGGTGATTCCCCAGATATCGGGGGATTTCGAAAAGTGGATGAGCACCTGAAAAAAAGGAGGTCACTTGCACTCCAGCGGATAGAGAGAATTATTTCTCAGCTAAATCAATATAAGATTACAATGAGATTCCGGATGAACACAAGTTGTGCAGCAAGACTGCTATGATAATGATATATATTTATGCCTGGACTCCAAGCAGTAGTGAATGCCAAGTGGTTGCAGATCACCAGAGGGCGGTGTTACAGACAATCAATGCCACTATAAAAGGACTTAATGCCATAAAGGAAGAGTCGAGGGTCATAACGTTAATGACCCTCCAAAGCAGGTATGTCCTTGACATGATTACAGCAATGGAAGGAGGTGTTGGGGCGTGGTCTGGCACGCATGGAGTGAGGAAGCAGGGCATTGAGCTCCGGCCGCAATCCTGAGTACTGATCCTCCAGCAAGACAGAAAACGAGCTATAAGTGGCAAGAATCGCACCACCGGGAAGATAAAACGACCCACAGCAGAATCGTGTTGGGACTGGCAGAAATCGGATGCTGAAAGACACAGTAAGACCTGAGAAACGAGTCCCCCCTGGACGGCACAAGATGGCAGCGACGGACGCGAGCTAGGAGGAAGGAGGGGGAAGGGCACGGAGACTGGACCGGCCCCAGAACAGACTGCTCCAGCGACGGAAATAGGCCCCGGCCTACGGGAGAACCTCTTGGATTGGGACCAACGGCTGTGGAGGCAGATCGGAGGCCGGACCGAACATCAGCGGAGTCAGCCGGCAGAACCCGCAGGTGAAGCCGAGCGGGGACCACGGAACGGAGGTGACGCGAAGGCTAGCGCAGCGAAGGAGACCGAAGTGGAGAGGCCTCCGGGGTCGAAGCAGCGCCCAAGGACGCGCAGCAGAGAAGCGTAATAAGGTGGAGGAGAGGAACCGGAGCAGACGCCGCGCCAGGAGCCCAGTGGGAGGACCAGCAGCGACTGCGGGCCCTGTGAGCAGGGGGCAAGACACTGACGCATAGAAGCACGGTGCAACCGGAGATCCTGCCATCGGGGGACGCTAGGAAGGAAGGACAGAGGAGGAAGGCGAAACCCCGAAGCACCGCAGGTATCACAACCACAGGATCTAGCACGACCGGAGACCCCGGCAAGGAACGGGCACCCGGGGAGGAGGAGACGGCATCCAGAAGCACGCTGGGACAACCCTGGGGCCATTGACCCAGCCGAGCAGGGAGGCAGAGGGGCACTTCGGACTCCGGACAAGCGGGGTAAGAAACAACCCACAGCACCACTCAGGGCAACGAAGCACCAACACAAGGGAGCAGGGCCGGTGGTGGGGCCAATTGCAGAACTATTATAGACACATCACAGCACGCCACAACTGTGCAGCACCTGAACCACAGGGCTATCAAGCGGCCTGATAGGCCTAGTGCCCAGAGGAGTGAGAGGAGCACTGGTCGCAAAACTGGGGGGACGATATTCGGCAGATTAGAGAACCCAGGAACACCACCAGCAGCCAGTAAGGGCTGAGGAGCAGGTGTGAAAAGTCTGGAACAAGCGGGAACCAGACGATCCCCGATCAATCGCTGTGCCATTCGTAGGGGCTGCAAATTGGAAACCGCACACAGGAAAAGGCCAACACTTGAGGGAAGCCGGGAAAGAGGACTGGTGAGAGAAGTGGCAAGGCGAGTCCAGAGGCACGGATCGGGACTCGCAAACGACACAAAACCGTCGACAGCAGGAATGGGGGACATGGGGTGGCACCACACCCAGACAGGAAGTGGAAGGAGTAGCGCATTCAGAGAACTTGGTACCCCCTGACCCAGGAAAGCCCAACACAAGCATGCCATCTGCCAAGGACAGCGGTAAAGTGAAAATGACGACAATGGACGCGTTTGTGGCACAGAAAACAACGGCCGCAACGCAAAGAAACGTGCCGGAAACAGAGGCACAAAGAGAACCAGAAATGGACAACAAAGATGGGCAAGTGTTAGAGGCCATTGCTGCTCTAAGGACCTCCATAGAAACGAAAATCGATGAAATGAAAGCAGATATGCAGCTCATGAGGCAAGATGCACGGAACCTTGCGGAGAGAGTGGCGGTGACAGAAACTGGAGTGGCAGAAACTGCAGAGGCCATGACTGAATTGAAGACCAAAGTGGGGGAACTGGAGAGGAAGGTGGCAATGTGGGAGGCAAGAGCTGAAGAAGCAGAAGGGAGGGCCAGGAGATGTAATGTTAGACTGGTCGGTATCCCCGAAGGGACCGAAGGAATGAACCCGAAAAGATACGTAGAGTCCCTACTGCAACAAGAGATAGGCGCGGACAAGCTCTCACAGGGATTCGCAGTGGAGAGAGCACACCGGGCCCTCCAGAAGAAACTGCCACCGGGCTCGCACCCCGGGCTGATGATAGCTAAGATTCTCAATTTTCAGGACAGAGAGATTATACTCAGGCACTCGAGAGAAGGCGGGTTAATAGAGCGGGGAGATTGCAAGATAGCCATATATCCTGACTATACACAAAAGGTGCAACGAGCCAGAAACTCCTTCATCCCGATTAAAGCGAGGCTGCGGTACTTAAAGTACATGCTGCTTTACCCCTCTCGGCTGAAGATAATCCATAAAGGGCGGGCCATATTCCTAGAAACCCCAGCGGCGGCAAATATGTGGCTAGAGCATAACAACTTAGCGGATGGCCAAGACAACGATCCCCGAAATGATGAAATCTGATAGACAGACACAAGGGCATGGAAGTGACGTTAACAACTAGGCTGCCAATGGAAGCACAACGAATTATTGGGAGAGAACCACAAGTGCTCTTAACAGACGGCCGAGAGGAGCTCAAATACCGCTCTGCGTACAACGCCCCAACCGTCGGAATGACAGACGCCAGCCTGTTGCTGGCACATCCAAGTCCACGCTGGATGCCCCGGAAGGGGCTAGAGAGTGTGGAGGCACCCGAGCACAACATCGGTTGTGTAGTTGCTGGGCGCAACTGTTTAAGCTGCGTTCGTTGTCGCAGCAGTTTCAGTTTGACACTACAGTCTTCATGCAGAACGAGGAGTAGGGAAAGGTGGCCAACAAATCGAGGATGCAAGAAAGGAGGTGAGAGGGCGGGAAGGAAACAGAGCCCCGGAGGTGGACGCCCTAAGCATGGCAATGCAACTTAGAGTACTAACTTGGAGTGTGAGAGGGTTGGGGTCATACCTACGCCGGAAAAGGATCAGGTCCTATCTTCGCAGGAAGAAAGTAGACATTGCACCTCTCAGTGGAGGACCAGTCTAGGCTGCAGGAGTACTGGGGGGGTTAGGGACAGGGGGCACCATATTCCAAATTTGCTAGGGGAGTGTACACTTGGATCAACCCTGAGGTGCCCTTTCAGATGATGGGAAGTGAAGCGGACACAGACGGGAGGTATTTGATACTGTGGGGAGTGCTTGAGCAAGTAGAGATCTGCATAGTCAACACGTATTTTCCAAACCATGGTATTCCGCCCTACCTTGAAAGGCTGCAGATGAAACTGGCGGGACACAGACGGCCTTTACATATGGGATGGGGATCTCAACTGTGTGAGGGACTTGAACCTAGACAGATCCGAACCCACGCAGAAGCGAGCGGACAGACCCTCCAGGGCATTGAACAACCTGCTGGAACAACTAGACCTTGTGGACGTCTGGAGGGAACACCACCCCACAGACAGAGGATACTCATACTACTCCTCCCCACATAACCTCCATACGAGAATTGACTACATGTTTATAGGCAAAACACACCTAGCTCAGGTAGAATCAATACAATACATGGGCAGATCGATCTCAGACCACTCCCCCCTGTTAATGCACTGGGCATTGAAGGGCCCTAGACCCCCTATCCCGTTATGGCGTATGCCCACGGAGGCACTGACGGACCCAATATTTAAAGAGGAACTGGGAGAAAAATTGGTAGAGTATGTCACCACTAACAGTGGCAGTGTGGGGCGCTGGAGCACGGTGTGGGAGGCCCTGAAGGTGGTAACGAGGGGAGAGGTTATAGCCGGGACTACGGGAATCAGGAAAATGTTGAAGAGGGAGCTGGAGGAGAGGGAGGAAGAAATAAGGCAGGGGGAAGTTAATAGCTCGGGAACTAGAGAGGAAGAGGAGCATTTGCAGGAGGCACGGACAAATTGACACCAGGCGTGGGGACGGCTAGCAAAATTTGACTACACAACACGTACCACCAGAACACACATAAACGGTGACAAACCAGGTAGGCTACTGGCCTGGCTATGTAAGCGAGAGCACCCTAAACACCCAGTGACCACAATAAGAGACATGACAACAACCCAGCACTCCATAAACACCACATTCGCTGACTTCTACTCCACATTATATGCACATGACACCCAAGTGCCGAGAGAGAGACGCTAATAGTCCCGATACCCAAACCACACAAACCACCCGAAGAATGCGATTCTTACCGACCAATAGCAATGCTAAACTATGACAGTAAGATACTGACCACCATACTGGCCAAGAAATTTTCCAAAGTGATAGGAAGCCTGGTACACGAGGACCAGAATGGCTTTGTGCCCGGCCGCAACACATCTGCCAATTTGCGTAGACTACAGCACATTATAGCACACACAGAGGGAGGCCAGGAGCATATGGCAGTGATGTCATTAGACGCCATAAAGGCATTCAACTCCATCTACTGGGAGTGGCTGATAGAGGTGCTAAGGGAGTTCGGCATTCGAGGAGGGATTTGTGCGCTGGGTCAAGATACTGTATAATGATACCACAGCCAGAGTGAAGACGGGCAAATGGGATTCAGGAGCCTGGAACATACAAAGAGGCACCAGACAGGGCTGCCCCCTGTCTCCCATGCTCTATATTTTGGGGTTGGAGCCAATTGCAATTTACATTAGGAAGCAATTCTGGGACGCTAGAATACGAGTGGGTAGGGGGCACCATATTATCTCACTATATGCGGACAATGTCCTGAACTATCTGAGAGACCCAAAAAACAATGCCCCCACAATCTTGGAAGTGCTAGACAACTTTGCACGTTATTCGGGGATACATTTTAGCAGACAGAAATCCTGCATGTTTCCACTGGCGGGTTTGAGGGAGGTGGGAGTAGACAACCTACCCCAAGTTGGGATAAAGTGGCAGCCGGACATGTTCAAATACCTGAGGGTCAAGATCAGACATACACCTGAACTCACACACGAGCAAAACACACTGACGGTAACTCAGGGGCTTCACAACTCAATGAAATTCTGGTCTAGGCTACCGCTCTCAATGATGGAAAGGGCATGGATAGCAAAGATGATTATGCTGCCACCATACCTATACTTCTTCCAGACCATCTGTCACTACATCAGACCACCCTTTTTCCGAAAATTAGACGCCCAGATTAGAGACTTCATATGGGGAAAGGCACATCACAGGCTGGCATTGAATAATCTAACCCTTCCGCATGATGCAGGGGGCATACAGCTCCCGGACTTTGAAAGGTACTATTTGGCAGCCCAACTTAAGTCATGTCACCAAATGGTTGTCGGATGAAGTCACCAACGAAACCGGCCTACTGAGCGATCTCATCAAACCTATACACCTCAAAGAAATAATATGGGCGCCTCCGGATCGCGCCGGCAGAGCACTCCCATTGGCTAAACTGGGCAGACTAGTATGGGAAAGAGTTAAAACCATCACACACTCGAAGAACCTTTACTCCCCTGAAACGCCAATAATGGCAGACATGAGAATGGCACCAGCTGATATTAACACACTCAGGCAATGGGAAGGACTGGGTATATACGCCTGGGGAGACATGTACGAGGATGGGGAATTCAGAGAGCTGGAATCACTGCATGAGAAAGAGGGCCTACCCATGGGGCAATTCCTATGGTACCAGAAGCTTAAACATTAGGCTAAGGTGAGATGGATCGACTGGCCAGAGGAGCCAACAACGACCCCTCTAGTTACAGAAATGTACAATCTGAGTGACGGGTGGAGGCCAGTGTCGACAATCTACACGCAACTAAATGATAGGCCCAACCCCCGGGGCGCCACAGTAAAGACCAAATGGGAAACAGACATTGGCGAAGAGATTTCGGACAATGAATGGGAGAGAGCTCTGAAATACCCAAAAGCGGTGTCCAGAAATGCCAGGTTCAGACTAATCCAAACAAATGTCCTATATAGAACGTATATGATCCCAAAAAGGGTAGCAAGCTTTAAACGCAAAGCGGAAGCGCACTGCCCATGGTGCACCAATGATGAAGCAGGCCTAATACACATGTTCTGGGGGTGCGCAAAAGTGGGCATTCTCTGGGCTAACATCAAACAGGCATGCGAGAGGGGCGGAGTAAGCAGATATGAGTGGACAATGAAAGAATGTCTGCTGGGCACGTACCCCAGGCTAAGCAAAATAAAACACATTGTACGGGTGATGGATATGGCATGCGTACTGGCAAAAAGAGAGATAGCAATGTCGTGGAAGTCAAAAAAAGGCCCACAATACGCAAGATGGAAAAGGGAGATGGCGCGATGGACGGCACCGAGACAGAAGCTTGGGGCACTGGGATCGTCAGGGGTGTGGGGGACATTAATGCTAAATTTGAGGCATGGAAAGCCGTGGTGAGAGACATGTTCCTACCGTCTGATGATATGCCCCCGTGAACTTATGAGAAGGGTAAGCGGCGTATAGCCACAGGAGGCGCAAGGCTCAAAGAAGAAAGGAGGGAGATGCGACACAAAGGGGGAAGAACGTTAACCCTACCCGCCCCCCATCTAAAGGGATATGGACAGGCCACCAATTTGACCCAAAGCAATGTAGACACTACAATCGTTTAAACATGAAGACAGTTCACGTTTGTTATATGTTGTTGTTTTGTTTGCTGTCTCTTTTCAAAAATCAATCGAATATGTTTTGGAATTGTGGAAAGGCGATGGAAATTCAGAAAGGGGGGGAAATGACACTGATGTAATGCCAATAAAAATATTTTGAAATTAAAATGGAAGGAGGTGTTTGCACGAAGGTCGGGCCTTCTGACAGTACTTTCATACCATCCCATTACGGTGAGAACGGCACTCTGATGGATGCTATAACTATGTTGAAAAAACTGCACACGAAAATGGAAGAGGAGACAGAAGCTATTGGAGATGACGATTGGTTCTCATTTCTGTTTGCATGGATTCCCAACTGGATGGCAAATGTGTTCGTTCCTTGGAGCAATATTTGTGATGATAATGTTCGGATTCTGTGTTATAAGGATAATAAGACAATGGCAGAAAACAGCAAAGAAAGCAGTGGGAATGAAGATGACGATCAATGTGAAGGATGAAACGGAGGACAACACGCAGACTGAAAGTACCATTAGAAACCACATAAAAGCAAGTATTGTGGCACCTGAAGGAATGACATTTCTGTACCCAAAAGATCATAAAGATTAAGCGAGATGTTGGTTCTTCTGTACCCCAAGGGGAGAATGCAATTACATGACCTGGAGTGTGGATGAACACATCAAAAATGCAAGCACCCTGAGGGGGGTGTCGAAGATATAGATACCAAAGAAACTCTTTTTCCAAGAGAAGATTAAAGAAGCAGGAAAACCTGAGGAGATGGTCAAGAACTCAACCAGATGGGGGAATGTAGAGGAGAAGACATGGAGATCCTACCCCCCTACCTCACCTGTATTGGAGACATAAGACCATGCTCTGTCTAACACCAGCTATTGTACCAATACCTCATCGAGTACGGGAAGACAGTATCCATTAAGACAACCATATTGAATGAACTCTTCAGTTGATGCCTGCAGGAGGAGACCCCTGATGGAATATACGAAAGAGCTAAGAAAATGGACTGATGACATCATAGGAAAGTGTGCACAAAGTCCTGAAATACTGAATGAAGACAAAGTATGAATCCTAGAGAAGAAACGACAAAGTAACGAATTAAGTGAACCTTAATAACCTTGTAAAAGAACAAGATTACACATTAGAAAGTGCTGCAGAAATCAGAAGTGTAATGAATGTACATATGCTGAAACGCAAGATAGATCACATTATTGTATAGGCTAGCTAGTGAATAGAATGCAGGCGGAGCCACCATTGTGCAGAAACTGGACATTGGTATCATGAAATAATCAAGCCAAAGAACAGGAAGAGAAAAGGAAAGATTGTCTCGCAGTAGAACACCAGGTTATTGGAGCTGCGTTAGTAGGCTGTCTGGCCTGAAGTCGAAATGAGAAGTCGAGGTCAGCTATCTACGCTGAAGAGGCATATGTGTGTGGAGTATGAATCCTCTCACGTTACGGTGCAAGAAAGAACACAGAAAATGCCAAGTCTTAAATCATTAAACCATTTAAAAGCTTGCAGAATGAACAGAATCGTGGTCTCTCGTCACGTGAGTCGAGGCTGAAAATAGGGCTTGAACTTGGAATTCCAAACAGGATAGCAAGTGCCCTCACTCCCGTTGCAGTCCTAGGACAAGAATACTCTGCAAGGCAAAGTACAAAGAGAATTTCATGGCAGAAGGCATGGCTGATGAGATGTTGGTCTAATTGGGTGGTAGGGCAGTCCTATCTACTTGCACCTGGGTCTTGGCTTATGTGCTTCTGATTGAATCGATTGCTCCTGACAAGGCACAAGCGTTACAAACCAATTGTATTAGTCCATATAACAAAGGACCTTAAAGTTTGAGAAACCAATGAAACACTGTAACTAAGTTTTCTTAAATGACACATATGAAAAGGTAGTCATAAGTTGTCCACCAGATGTCCGACAGCCAATAACAAACCTAGCTCCTAGATATACAATCATATAGGAGGTGTCCCTTAACCAATCCCAACCTTTGATAGGTTTTTCACTATTGCCACGTTGCATTATGTCATTCTGACGCACAAAGAAAGTATATAATTGTATTTCATGTGGAAATCACAGAGAGAATGAGCGTACGTCCGTTGATGTTAGTTGTAACCTGCCTGTTTTAGATAATTGTTAATAAAACAGAAACTTGCTATCTTCTTGAGTTGGTCTGGTGAATTATTCCACTGTAATCCCATCCAGTAACAGATGCACGTTTCCAAGGGCCATAAGCTCAGTTTAGTCAAAAAAAGGTTCAATAATTTTGTATAAAACCAAGCTGGAGATATCATGTGCTAGACCATCAAAACAACCCTGTAATTGGTTATGCAAAGTGGATTTCAGTAATGAGGAGTATCTGGATCTTGTTTCACCCCCATTTATTTTATTTGTTGCATTTGTTAAGGAAGGAAGATACATATTTAGTACAATGATAGATCCAATATGAAAAAAGGAAAAAAATCTTCACTACAAGGCAAAAAATTAGCGCAGTGTGAAAAATAGCCTATATACATAACAAACTGGGGTAATACAGATCAAAGGGTACAGTTGTGGAGAAACACATATATATATATACACACACACACACACACACACACACACACACACACACACACACACACACAGCAGAAACATTTAACAGTACAGTGATTGTGTACTGGGTTCAAACAGAGGACTTAGAATGTATTGAATGGCCAGGTTTTTAAAGGTTTCTTGAATTGGGTGTGGGATATTTCATTACTAATGTTTGTTGGGTGAGAATTCCAAATCCTGGGGGCTGCGATAGTAAAGCTGGAGTCACCAGTTCTCGAGTTCTTGAAGCGAGGGACAAACAAGTACTAGTGTTGGATCTCAGGACCCTGATAGGAGTTTTACGCATGAGCCACTCATTAAGATAGATAAACGCATCACCCAAAATGCCCCTATGTGTCGTAGTGAGAGTTTCATGCAGAATTTTGGCTTGAATCGGTAGCCAGTATACGTCTCTCCTCACCTGTGAGATATGGTCCCCTTTTTTTTTTTATATCTAGGGCTGCTCTGAGGGCTTTATTTTGTAATAATTGTAGTTTGGTCAGGTTTTTCTTTGTAGTGCCTAAAAAACAAAAAAAAAAAAAAAGTATATTACAGTAGTCTAACTTAGACATGATGAGTGCTCTGGCGAGTGTGATACAGTTCTGTGTTGAGAGAAACTGGCGGCAGAGGGAAATAAGTTTGGCTGTGTAGGCTGTGGAGGATGCAAGAAAGTTGATGTGTTTGCTCATGGTGAGGCTAGAGTCAAGATAAACCCCTAATGTTTTTACTTGGTTCGAGATGGGGATAGGGATGCCATCTATATCAATGGCGGTGTAGTCTTGGGGCAATTTTTTTTTTTTTTAGTCGGGCTGGGGATCCAACAATATGGATCTCCGTCTTTTCACCATTCAGGCAATGACTGTTCGTTGTCATCCAGTTCTGGATGAGGGAGTAGATTTTATTTATTTTATTTAGCTGGCTCGTTGTACATCAAATTCAGAAAGGGTACTTTGAGTGTTGCAGTGTTCACAAGAACATGGAAACAACCACAGTGCAGCACATGCCCAGCCTGTGGAGAAAGAGGAGACAACAGACCGTTTTGTACTTCTCTGCCCAACCTATAGAGATCTTAGAAATCAGTATCTTAAACCAATCTAAAAATCAGCATAACATGCGTAGCATGCAAGACGCCATGGTAATGTGCAAACTAGCGCACAATAATAATGAGGCTTACTATGTGGCCAAATACATCCATTGGGCCTGGCTGAGAAGATGTTTATCGGCAAGGAACCTGAGATACAATCTATAGACTGGTGATGTTGGGATTATTACTATGATGGATGTCTTACCGTGTTTTAATGCTTAGGCACATACTTCGAATCAAATATTATAATGTATTCAATTTGCTTGTGACATGCTTGGCCCAAGGCAATAGAGTTTAATATAAATTGGACTTGCTAATCATACATTTTAATAACGTACGCTTTATTTGTTTTTACTTTCATATGCATATCCCGAATCAAACACAAAATGCATCAAGTGTGTCTATTTTATGTTATGTTGAGTTCCGTGCAATGAAGCACAAGTTCAATCTGTTAAACCATAAATGTTATCCTTGCAAAGTGTTTCATTTAACGTAATGTGTCCACAGCTTGGGGGCCGTGCATCTTCCATTGCTGCAGCAAAGGCTTGGAACTCCATCCCTTTTTTTTTCTTTGCACAATGGATAATCATTTTCCCTTTCGCTGCTCCCTGAAGACTTCTTTTTTGAAAATCAGATTTGACCCTTTCTTTGCCGATTACTTTTGGTCTCTACCGACAAGTTTCCCTTGGGTGATCGTTGCGCTTAATAAATTCGATAACATAACATTAATGGCTCAAATATGATTGGGGTTTCCAGTTTTAAGTTGAATCCGATAAACCCTGGTAAACTGCCAAAGGAAGAAAAAGTGTGTCCTCAGTTTGAACTGAAAAACACTGTTTTTGTGACCCCACCCCTCCCTGTGGTGCCTTAGTAAGAGAAAGGATGGGTGCAAGTTTGGGGCTTGGCATGCAATAGGAGATGGTCCCTCCCTCCCCTCCCCGAGTGCGCCTCTATGCTTTATCACGTTACATCCTCTTCTTTCCACGGACCTTAATCAAAAACACTGCACATTCTATGTCACGTCATTTTCTTTGTTAAACAATAAAATAAAAAGATTTGCCAGTAGGCAGGAGCTATTTTGAGGAATTGCAGACAGATTTGAGCCATTTTTGTGACTTCCGATTCACGTCTCAAAATTGCCCAGAATTCCTCTAAATTGCCCTTGACAACTGACAAATATTTATATGGCAAAACATTCGGCATGAGGATCAGGTCAGGTGGTATCTGCATAAACGACGGATTTGTCTACCTATCTTTTACGAATCAGACAGTTGAGGGAGGGCAATTTGGAACCAACCATTCCACTCCATTGCCCCCTTCCATGAAATTCTGGGTAATTCCTGAAGGGAGCTGCTGACCTTCAGAGTCATCATGAACAGGACAAAATGCAGAAGATGAATGGAGTCCAAGTCAGCGCGAAAGGAAAGTTCCAGCAGTAACTTTCTTAGGCATGACTTTTTGGGCAATTGGCCTGCGATGGGGCATTTCCAACTGAAATACCCATGCAGCTCGGGATGACCAGCAAATAAGTGTCTGCTTCCAATACAATAAAATTGAATACAACAATAAAGCTCCCTTTTAAAGATTAGTTCATACCCAAGATATCCACTGCCTTGACATACAAAAAAGGATTTTTCTTTTATGTGGGTATCAAATGTACATAACATCATGTACTACAGCAAGCTGAAAGTTTGTGACAAACATTTGCTATACCAGGTGACCTTTTAACACAATTTTTTTTAAGGTAGTGGTGGTCAGTTTCAATATGATATAACATATAAAGCATGTCTAAAAAGGTATACATAAAAAGGTATTACGCACGTTTTTATGCCACACCATTCATTATTTTGTATGGTGGAGAGGGGGCATTTATTTATTATGTGTGTATTTGTAATGCACCACTAGCCCGCAGGCTTCAAGGCGCAACATAGACACAGGAGACGAGAAACACTAAAAACGCAACAGGAAAGACCCTAAGGAATTACTCAGGCAGACGTCAGTCAGTTAAATCGAAGGGTTTTTAAGGCCTTCCGAAAGGATAGAAAGTCAGGGTTGAGTCTAAGAGCGTGAGGTAAGTAATTCCAGAGGCTTGCAGCTTTAACTGGGAAGGATCTACTACAACCTCTGGTGCATTTCACTGTTGGGCTTTGAATCAGTCCCCACCCTGAAGAGCGGAGGGATCTAGCAGGTAGGTAAGGCTGAGCCAGGGATTTAAGATATACAGGGGAAAAGCCAAAGAGGCATCGATGAACCATAGAACCAACTTTAAAAGCAATCTGCTCCTTCATCGGTAACCAATGCAAACGCTGCCTGTGATCTGAGATGTGAGATCTTCTGAGAGTATTTGTCACAATTCTGACTGTGTCGTTCTGAATTACATGACATTTTGATATGTTGGAGCTGGAGACTCCGATAAAGGAGAGAAAAACAGTAGACAGGTTTCGTCAAAATGGTCGCTCTTGCAATTGTAGTGCTGTTGCACTCGGATATATAGGGGCCGATTTCCTTTAAGAGGCGAAGGTGATAATTGCATGCGTGTTTCACATAAAATGTGCGAGCATCTGCATTAAAGGATGCTTCCAATTGGACCCTAAGAGTTTTGACTTTTTGTTGCATCTTGATGTTGTTGTCTTTTAGCAGATAACCGCTGTAATCTGCGGGCATTTTATCCCCTCGCCTGTTTGGAGCTGAAGATCACAAGCTCTGTCTTAGTACTATTCAGGCGCAACCAATTCTCTGACATCCATCAATCAATGTGGTCGCAAATGTTGGATAGAGTTTTAGCATCTGTGGCATAGTCCCCTGTGAGTTCCAGGACAATCTGGGTGTCATCGGCATAATTTGTAAAAATGACACCCAGCTTGTCGAGGAGGGCACAGCGAGATCTGATGTAAAGATTGAATAACAAAGGGGAGATGGAAGCACCTTAGGACACACCACAGTGGATAGACACTGCAGGGGAGTATTCTAACCCCCAATGAATTCTGGATTCTCGTTGGACAGAAAGGATTGAGGCCATTTTGAGGACTCGTTGGAACAGAGGCCTGTGTCTTTTAGGCGGTGAAGTAGATGGTCATGATCAGTAACATCGAAAGTCGTGGAGAGGTCTAATAGGATCAGCAACCCGGCCTTTCCTCTATCCATAATCCCTAGTATTTGAGTCTGGAGATCGATCAGAGCAGTCTCAGTACTGAAGGCAGGGCTAAAGCCAGATTGTCGATTGTGTAGGGTTCCATTAGATTCCACGAAAGACTGGAACTGAGTGGTAGCAAATTTGTCAAGGATTTTTAGGAAGAATTGGCAATTTGTGATAGGTCTCAGGTTACTGGGTTCTAAAGTGCTAATGTGGGATTTTTTCGGGAATGGAGTGATAGTGATTTTTTTAATTACCTCGGGAACATGATTATCCCTAAAAGAGGCATTGACTAAGTAGGTTAAGAAAGGAGCCAACAGCTCCTTATGGTCAAGGATTGGAGGGAACAGGTTGTGCCGGTAGGAGTTGGGGCATGGAACGGAACTGCCTTTTTCACCAACCCCCTTCTCTGTCATACAAAGGGACAAATATTTATGCAAGCATGACATTTTCATGCAAGTGCAAATGCTTTGGAATCTGCCTGCTTTTTACACCAGCCGAAAGCTTAGCAGATTCAAAAGAAATCCATTGCAAACAATGCCTGCCATTCATAAATGGCAAATGGCATTTACCCAATTTGCACTACAAAGCAAAAAAAACAAAGGCGCACAGGTGAGATTATACCTGCATTTACACCTTTGTTTTGCACTCCATAGTCACAATGTAACACACTTTCATGCAGGGGACCCATTTGCATGTAAGGGCAAACGTAGCCAGTCTTCTCTGTGCAATTTACATTTTTAAGTAAAAGGACTCCCCCCCCCCCATTTGTTAGAGTCCTGAAAGCACAGTGCTTTACAAAAGGAGATTTATTTTTCAGTCTATCAACTTTGCATCCTGGGACTTGTAGCATTTTATTCAGGATGCAGAAAATAAAAGGTACAATGAAAACCTTTTGGCTCAACATGTTTCTATGATTATTTACATATTGTTGGGTTGGTTTACTATATATTTGCGTATTTTTCAAAGAAACACTTCACTCTTTTTCAATTTTTGGGAGATTTAGGATATTTTGACTAGGGGAGGGGACTAACAGTTTAGGACAATGATGCTTTGTTGCAATGTTGATGTGTGCACATCTTAAGCAATAAGAAAGTGTGTACAGGTAAGCTATTTTGCGAGTTCTATACAGCAGTTAATTGCCACTCCAGGTTGCAAACGGACATTGTGTTGTTGACTGTTGCATCTATCAGAGTGGTGTTTATGGAGTGTGGAGGGTTGTGTTAGTGTACGTTTGGTGGGTTAGTGTGGGGTTTGTGCAATTTAGTGTAGAGATTTGTCTTTGATTGCTGTACGTTCCATTGTGGAATCAATGTTGTTTTGCTGCTGAGGTTGTGTGAAGAGATGTATTTTTAGGCTAGGGAATGCTATGTCAGGTGACACACTGCCATGACACAACTTCAGTGACCACAGTATCTAGTCAAGTTTCCTGGGACCTCCCTTCTGACTGACCACCGACACCTCCAAGCCACAGCAACTGTAGCAACACTCATGTCCTATAAAGGATTATACTACAATGCAGCTGAATACCCATCAATAACTAACATCTGACTATTGCAACCATGCACCACAACACAACAATAGCATGCTGGCAGTTTCCATCAAAATGTGCATTTTGTATTTAAAACCCATCATGTTGTTGGGCAATGTCACTGGCACAATGGGTATTACATTGCACCATTGGTTGTTAATTTGACACTAGTTGAGAAAAATATTGCTTTGGGACAACGGGAATGGGGCACTATACAAACTGATCGTTAACCACTAATCGTGTAACATTTTAAGGTAGCCCTCTCCTACCAATTACCGTGACACGACACGGCACCCCCATCTCCCAAGTTTCGGTCTTGTGCCCCTGATTCTTTTTAGAAGAATCTTGGTTGGTTTTGTTGCGTCACAGAACACGATCTAAACATGTGGAGGTCTGGTGGGTGGGTGAGGTTTTTGTGAGATTGTTCCGATAGAGTAAACAAGTTGCTCGGTTGTCTTGAAAGACAATAAAGCTGTCTCTAACTGCTATTCGAGAATTATTTTGTGAGCTTGCTTTCTTCAAAATGTGGGAATAATTAAAGTGCATTAAAAGTGCTATAAAAAAAACAAAATAATGTGCCATTCTGTCATGCCTGAAAGCTTTTACGAACAGTTCAGTTTGCAGTGCTGGCTAGACATTCTCCAGAAAGACGTCTTACTTTTGAGAATACAGTTTGCCCTCGTTTTAGTAAAGTTAAGTCTTTCATGTTATTTGCAAAACACTGAGGCAGGCAAAGACAGAAAGCATAATGTATCCTGCTATGCTGGAGTCTTCTTCTTCTTCTTAATTACCGAATGCGTGGGCGGACCTACGCATCTATGTCTGGGTACTGCTGCCTTCTGTGCTTTTGGGGTGGGGCGAATGTTCTCTCGCCCAGGAATCACGGTCTGGCGCTTCCCGACAGCTGCGGTTCCTATACCTCGCGCTTACCTGGTGGTGTTGTGTATAGCCCAGCCCCAGGCCCAGCTTTCACCCCGATTCTTCACTCCACGTTTGTTATTGCCACGAAGTGGTCACCTGGCAACCAGCGGGCGTACTTTCCCGCTACCGGCGTATGGCTCCCAACGCAACATGGCCGCTCTCAGTAGTGTATCTGCGAGCGAAACACAGATCTATCCAACATCACTGGCGCCTGGTCTCCGTTGACAACGCAGCCGGTTGTATACACCTCAAGATGCATCCTATGGTAATTAGCCTGCGTTTCATTCGTTCCGTGCATGCTTCGGATAGCGACGAGCTGGTTGTTTGTAACAAAGAATCTCCACACCCGAGTTTAGTACACAGTTTATTTTATTGCGTGCCTTAAATCACTTAAAGTACAGTGAGATTAAATAGAGTTTTCAGGTTTGCGTTATCTTGCATTCTGGGACTTATAGTTTACAATTCAGATGCCAAAATGTTGCTTAACATGTTCCTCTAAGGATTTACATGCTGTCATGTGGTTTTATAATGTATGAAAGTAACTCTATAAGACAGTATTGTTGTAGGCCTTGAAATCCAAAACTCAAATAGTTGTACCAAGTAAAGCTTGGAAGATGTGTGGTCAAATTTGCACAGTGGGTTAAAATCCCTGCGCCACTGTTTAACCAAAGTGTGTGATCCTTGTAAACGATTTAATAACGCCAAACATTGGAGTCCTTATTTCAAATAATGTGAACTTAATCACACTATTTGAAAAAATGACACCCTTGCAATGGGACAGATTTAATGAGTAGGAAGAAACTAATCTACAGCCCTTGCAGGACAAGGCTGCAGTGTTGTGCGACACAGGCACGCAGGAGACGCTGCCCGATGACACGTAGCATGCAACACAATTTTCCACGTTCCCTAGCCTTTAAGAACCGAGGATCGGATCCTTTGTGCAAAGCCCTTGCAGGACAAGGCTGCAGTGCTGGGTGACGCAGGTATGCAGGAGACGCTGTCTGACAACACGTAGCAGGCAACACAACTTTCCGCGCTCCCGAGCCTTTAAGTACTGAAGATTGAACCCTCTACGATAAAGCCCTCGCAGGACAAGGCTGCGGTGTTGTGCGATGCAGGTACGCAGGAGACGTTGGCCAACGACGCGTAGCACGCAACACAACTTTCCACTCTCCCGAGCCTTTAAGAGCCGAGGATCGGACTCTCTGCAGCAAAGTCCTCGCAGGACAAGCCACCGTGTTGTATGATGCAGGTACGCAGGAGACGCTGCCTGATGACACGTGGTATGCAACACAACTTTCTACGCTGCTGAGCCTTTAAGAACTGAGGATCGGACCCTCTGTGGCTAAGCCCTCGCAGGTCACGGGGCAGTGCTGTGCGATACAGGTGTTAGGCGGTGATGGGGTAGCGGCACAGATTGTGAGCATGGACGATTTCACCCTCCACCTGCGTCCACAAGGTAAGAAGGTGTGGGGAGGGTGAGTAGCATTGCACGCCATGCAACTCCCTAACCTTGCACATCCATCCCACTCTCTTCTTGCACATGCGTTGTCCCCCTGCAACTGTTCCCTGCTTCCCCCGCCTGCATGTCTGCCCTTCTCCCTTCCCCCAATGCTCACTACCTTCGCAACTTAGAGCCCGTTCCCCCTGTCCTCATGCCAGATGCGTTCCCTCACAACTTAGGCCCAGTCCCCCCCGTCTTCGCACCAGATGCGTTCGCTTGCAAGTTAGGCCCAGCTCCTCTGTCTTCGCACCATCTTTGTCCCAACGCAACCTGTCCCCACTCCCCCGAACTAGCGCATCCTTCTCAGTGTTGCTCCACACACAACTGCCCCCGCTCCACTGGCCTAGCGCATCCCTCTCTGTGCTGCTTCCCACGTAACATGTCCCCGCTCCCCCGGCCTTGTGCAGCCCTCTTAGCGGTGCTCCCCATGCAACGCCCCCGGTCCACT
This sequence comes from Ambystoma mexicanum, assembly GCF_040938575.1. Taxonomy (NCBI): domain Eukaryota; kingdom Metazoa; phylum Chordata; class Amphibia; order Caudata; family Ambystomatidae; genus Ambystoma; species Ambystoma mexicanum. Next base: position 344,054,912 of record NC_090935.1, on the reverse strand, counting down.
GGCCTAGCGCATACCTCTCTGCGTTGCTCCCCACGTAACTTGTCCACGCTCCCCCAGCCTTGCTCATCCCTCTATGCGGTGCTTCCCACGTAACTCAGGCCTGTTTCCCCTTCTCTTTTTCCTCTTCAGGCTCCCCTGAGCCGCAACCAGTGTATTGTTCCCTGCTTGTGTCTCTGCATTCCACTCCCTTTCATACTGTGCTTTTTGTATTGTCATTCCACTGCATTGCTTCCATTTCTTCCTACTTCCAGGTGTCCTTGGATTACCAGTGTTTACGTATTTTGTTTTGTAGGGTTACCATTGCATTATTACTTTACATTGCATTATGCGTACATTCTCATGCCCTTGAGTACCATTGTAGTGTACATTTCTTTGCCTTCACTGTTTTCTCCACTCACGCTAGGGCCCTGCAAGGCTCCAGTGTTCTTGTTCTATGGTGTACGTACTTGTTGCCTCCTGTATTATGTGTGATCCCCTGTGTGCCTCCCTCCTGTCTGCCCCAAGCGTGTGACCCTCCCCTTACTCTCTGTCCCACACCCTCTATGGTGCTGTCTGTCTCCCCTATCTTCTCTAACGGCTATTCTATCGGCTATCTGTCTTCTCCAAGAAGAGAGCCTACATCCAAGCTCGCATCTCGGCACCCTCTAACTACTCAGCTGAACTTTTTTTAAATCTGCAAGGAAGTGGCCTTTCCTGCTGCAGTCTCTACCTCTCCTGTTTCCTCCCAGGCCCTTTGCAGGGCTTGGGCATCTCATTTCACCACTAAAACTCAGGACATCCAGTCCTCTCTCTCTTCCTCTAGCTCCTCTTACTCTCCCTCTACCATTCCAGGCCTCTCTCCAGCCGTAACTCCTCTTTCCTACCCCTGTTCCTTCCCGACAATGTTTATAGACACGTCCGATCTATGAAAGTCTTGTCAATGCAGGTGCTCCTCAGCTCCTAAAAAACCATGAAGGACCACATCAACACCCTTGCTCCAGCCTTGTCTGATTTCTGCAATCACTCTTTTACCACTGGAACCTTCCCCTCCCCCCTTAAGCACTCCCTTGTGCACCGCCTTCTTGTTTTGTGAGCACTCTGGAACAATAGGTAATGTGCACTCCAGGTTTCTAAGGTACATGTTTGTGTGGTTGGCAGTGGGTCTGTCAGAGGGGGGATTAAGGAGTGGGGGGGCTTTGTGTGGTGTTTAGGGCAAGTTGGTTCATATACGTGCATCCAAATGGTGTGTGTTCTATTTTGTAAGCTCTGTTTTTTCAGTGCACATGTTGCGTGACATTGTGTATTTTCAGTTAGGGGGGGTATGGGAATTTTGAAGCGGCTGTTGTTACCCTATCTTTCTAAAATCAATGTCATACTTGATTGCATTGACACGCCATGCAAGAGTGGGAACTTGAGGCTTTCAAAGTGCACTTCAAACAGAAACAGTGCACAGAGAATTGAAGCATTTTGCTTCAGTTTATTTTTAAATTGACTCACCAGCCACAAGGGAATCAAGGGCCAGACAAGGGGTGGACCAGAGGAGCAACCCCCAAGGGAGCCAAGGACCGAGGAGAGTGACTCACCAGAACAACAGAGGGGCGATGACCAGAAGGACACCTAACCACCAAGCTTTGCATGTACCATAGTTTTAACTTTGGCTATTAGGTGGTGCTTATAAGCCGAAAGTACTGCATTCGAGTAAAGCTGGGAAGGAGAAGACATGTGAGGAGGGACACAGAATGTGAGGGTGTGGCTTAGTCATTTACAACCTATTGACTGCCCAAGGCCATTTTGGTGCCCCTGGGCATTCTCACTCACTACCAGCTCCTCCCTTCCCTACCCAATACTCATCCTCCTGCGATGTCATTGATCTAGCTCTATCAAGCAGTAACATCAAATGTTGGCCTGTCAGTGTTATTTCTTAATAGTGTGCTGATAGATAATAGTTAATGGTTTAATAGCAGCTACAGGTTTTTAAAAAAAAACTTAAACAAGTGTGCCTTCAGCCACTTGATTTATATATGTTCCTTGCACTGAAGTCCGGTCTAAACAAACATTGACAAACACAACAGTTTTGGCTTGTGCATAGGTTTTAGATAGGCATATGCCAGGCACTCGTATGCCTAGATAATCATGCCATGTTCTAGCTGTTGTTTCTTATGGTCAGGTAGTCCCATTATGACAGTGCCTGGTAAATGGCTATCCTATGCCTACAAAAAAGCCAAATCCGTTGTTTGCCAATGTTTGAATTCCATTGAAGTGACTGCCGCCAGATGATTACTGGCAACTACAAAGTGTATTGAGTTTAAGGAACAGGTATGGGATTGCTCAAAGTAATGCATTTCTGTTTTTCTCAATTGCTGTTACATACAAATGTAGGTATTCATTAAGAGAAGAAATACAGTAATTGAACTGTCATAGATGGATTAACTTCCGTACTATTCATGTAGGAAAATTAAACGTGTACCTACTGACAATGTATATAGCCCTATACAGTTCACATTGTATTGCCAATCAAAATATGTTTAAACAATCTTTGTAATTGTGTGTTTTAGTGTAAATGATGATTCATAGAAAACACTGTTCTATAAAGATGCATATTAAATAGTATCTTGTTTAATTTGCATGCACAGTTTGATCAAATATTTCTATTTATTAATATATTGTTTTGATATTTTTGCCAGGCACGAATACACTGCCATTTGTTTATTATTCCAGCCAACGTATAGTCTGGCAACAAGGGAAAAAGATACATTGAAAATTGCAGACCAAAGGTTAAACCCCAACCTGCCACGTCCTGTCCCTCCCCCAAGCACTCCCCTCCGTACCGTCCCGCACCCATAAGCTTCACCATTCCACTCCCTCCTTTTTGGATGCAGCCAGAGTACCACTAGTTAATTTTTTCCATTTCCACCACTGGTCACAAGAGACCTGCAAGCGTTTTCTGTCTTCACTCCAGTCCTCTATACTGTTCGTCTGACGATTTCTGTTTCTCCCTGTATTTCTGTCGAGAAGCCCCTCAATCCTCACACCATAAAAAATACAACCCTCTAGGGAACAATGGCCCAGCACACCTCTTGAAAGGAGAACAAGGTTAATTTCCACAAAAATAAAATGTACCAGCAAAGCACTCTCCTGCCACAGAACGTTCTGGCTAAATCAGTACAAGCAGCACGTTAAAAAGGCACACAGCGTCATCAGTGACTTAAGTTACATAAGGTACAAATCTGAATGGCTGGTTGGTGAGACCTTATGCGTAGGCTACCTGCTCCATAGGGGATGCCAGGCCATTGTTCTCAGCACCTTCTGTCCACGGCATCAGACACAAAGCTACAATTAATTGCTCATTATAAAAAGAAAAACAATACATTCTTTACCTCTAACTTAATGTGCACCTGATACTGCAGACAAAGGCTAAGGAGATACTTCGAAAACATTGTAACTAACCCCAACTCGATTCCAGGCACGTCAGCGCCCTTCCAAAGCTGTTTTAGGTTTGTTGTTTTGCCTCTCCCGGCACCTCTCAACAGAAATCATGTGACCCTTGGTGAAGGCAGCCTGTCCTTTCTTTCTAATCTTTTCAGATCGATTGGGGGGTCTAACAGTTTTGTGGTCAGTGGTCTGGGACTGACTTGTACCTTGGAATGCTGGGGTCTTTGGGCAGGGGCATCTGGGTGCCTTTACTTAGAACTGGGACGGGGAAGGTCTCAACCGCCCCCATGGCCTTGCAGGGCATATTCCACCTGGGATACAAAGTGCTGGCAACATGGGACAATGAAAGGTCTATGAAAATCTACAGCTCTGGCCATTCCCACTGGTGCCCATGATACAACCTATTTTTGCATGCATACCCTTATTTTTATGATTGTGGCCTGGGCCTGCAGTCCTGGCTGCAGTGCGGCATTAGGCCTTGATTTGAATATGGCTGCTATTATCTAAGATGGCGCTTGATTCCCAATGTGTTCTAAATCCACATCATGCGCTACCTTTTCCGCACAATAGCCTCCATCACCACCCCCCTTCACCCTGTACTCTCCCTGGCCCCCTACCGTACGCTTCCAGGTCTCATCCGAAACCACTTGGGGGACTGGGACGATCCTCCCCCTTCCCAACATTCCCCCTTTCGTTAGATACCACATTAACAAACTCCCATTAGAGCTTCAGATCCTTCTTCTCCATTCTTTCCCTTTCCAATGTTTCTGCTTCCAAATATGGAGATGACCCTTCCTTCGAAACCCATGATCTACATACGGACCGTAAACTTTCCTCTGCTTGTGCATACTGCTCAGGGCATACTGCTCATATATATAACCTCTATCTCATGCTAAATCTACCCAGTGCTCTAGGTCATTCTCAGGGTCTGGTGGGGGAATAGTGGTGGTGCCTGTGGGGTGAAGGCATTTCTCTAATGCAACCATGTTTGGCTTATCTTGGTCATCAGTTTGAACTGCACTATTTCTTGTACCGTGAGGTGCATCCTGTACTCCAATTGACACCATCATCATTGCGCAGCTAGGCATTGCTTTAGCAGAGCACTGAAGCCCAAGCTGACAGGTACAGAAAATCACCCACACAAACACGATTGCAGGAACTAGTAGCTTCATGAGTGCCCCCATCCACGATTGTGCCTAGGAAAAAAGGTAATTGAACCAGTCACTTTTCTGTATACCAGCTTCTGTCTGCATGTGAGTGCTGAAGGTGTGCAGGGCCCCTATTATGCTGGTGAGGGACCCGTAGTCTGCATCATTAGGCGGTATGTAGGTACAACAGGAATCGCCAATTTTCTTGCAGATCCCTCATTCCATGGGCGTGAGAAGACCCAGCACAATACGGTTTTGCAACATCAACTGCTGGATTGCACGCATCTCCATCTTGATCGCATTGAGGCCTTGTTCAGTGTCATTGGCCAACTGGATTACTTCCTGCTGCACGATCTGGAGCCACTTAGCATTCACAGCCGTTTGTACTCCTGGTAACAGTAGTAATGCAAAAATGTTTTCTTCCTTGCTGTATCGTCGATATTCATCTGCCATTTCTTTCAGTAACTGTGAGGAATCTTGTGATAGTTAGTTGGACCTTCTCATTCTCCGCAATTTTTTTTCTTCTTTACTGCCAGGATGCAGAATATATGTCGCTGTGGTAGCATTGTAGTGGGGATATCGGACCCTTGTTTGTTTGTTTGTTTGTTTGTTTGTTTGTTTGTTTATTTATTTATATTGCGCACCAGACCCTTAGGTTACCGGGCGCAGCAACAAGTATATGCGAAGCTTACAATGTTACAATGTTATATAAATGAATTTACAATATTACACCATATTGCACAAATTACAAGAATGATGTATTGGTGTTGGGGCCAACAAGCCACCGGGTCCCACTATCATGTGTTCTTCAGGGATCACCAGGAGTGCTGAGTGCAACGAGGCCAGCGAGCAGGTGCCCCTCCATAGTGGCGGGAGGTGCAGGTGTGCCTGCTGGCCGCACACCCAGTAGTGCCAGCAGGCACACCCAAAACGAAACTATGGTTTGCAATTATGTCAGAAAACACATTAGTAAATAATGATGACAAAAGTGACATCACTGCTGCTGTCACTTTCTTGAGGTCTGAGATGTATAATGTCTTATTGCACCTGCTGTTGGTCCCCACAAAGATGCTCCCTTCAATTTAAACACACAGTTCCTGTTCTTCCTGCTTTTGCACCTTCACTGGTTTCTCCATTGCCACAATCGCATGAGTTTTCCCACATGCTCATTCCAGTACCCACTGCACACAGCATTCACCTGTTGGATCACTTCTTCTCTGGATCCTACGAGTCCTCCTGCCATTCAGCTCATTGTAGTTTCGCGCCATCTGCTTGCCACGAACTTCATGCCTTCCAACTTTAGTTACGGTCTTTGCAAGCACAGAACACTTTTGGGGTTTTGGACACATTGCAGTTGATCTGCATCTGTTGTTTTCCCCACTGAGCGGCTCACGTCTGCGTACCAACTATAACTTAGCTCTAGATGGTGCACATCTTCTATTGTTTCCAAGAGTCCTCTGTACTGATCGTACTTGGCCCTTTTAACTTCTCTTTTAAAAATGTTTAAACAATACCATGCAGGACACCCAAAACGAAACTACGGTTTGCAATTATGTCAGAAAACACATTAGTAAATAATGATGACATAAGTCAATTTGCCCACTTCCCCATGATGACATAAGTAATCTGGGTGAGAGATATATCATTATCAGTTGCATTGGCCTTTGTATCATGAACCACGGTGGTGGTATCAATCTCAGATACTTTGTTTGATAGTAACACATTTGCAGCATTGTCATTGTTATATATTAAGGTACCATTAGTTAAAGAGCCATTAGTAATGTATACATGTCTAAATCACCACTTTTTATATGACCACCTCAGATTAAACCACATCCCAAATATATACCTAGTCCAAGCATAGACTTGTTGGGACAAACTCCCAGGTAGACCAGAGGGCCACTAGGAGTTTGCAGACTCTTTGAAGGCCCAACACCTTCCCCCCAAAGGAACGTAGACTCAGTCAGACGGCAAGTTCAAACTACAGTTTATTACAGCAAAACCACAGGGATCAGTACAAGGACAGAATAAATCCGTGGGCAGCTCAGCGTCCCCTGGCTTGCAGGCCAGTTTTGTCCTAAAGTTGCATAATCGTGCTGTCACAACCTGGGCCCCTCTCCAGGAAACCTATCGAACTACTGGATTGGGTACTGAGTAATAGTCCACCTTTAGTGGACACTATACATGTTAATATACTGGCTCTCGCATGTCAGGTGGCTGGCCTGGCCCATCCCCAAATTACTACTTCTAACAAAAGGTTGCAGTGTGAGGGTCTTACCATTGGTTCTTGCCCGTTGCTACCCACCCCTAGGATACTGAACTGTGGTTGGCTAGAGCTGACGTCCCCAGGCATGGGATCCGCAAAGGTCTCGGCTCACTTTCTCAAGGTAATAAAAATGACTATGTGTCTGCATTGTAACTTGTGTGTCCCACCTTAGACTATGAGAGCGCTCGTTCATCTCGTGCAGCACTTGTCTCGCATTGTAACATCTTTGTTGCGTTCTTCTGTCTGGCGGCTTGAGATCGACTCCCTTTTCCAGCGCTGGTTTCTGTTCATTGTCTGAGTTGGCTGGGTAACGTGTTCGGAGACCATGATTTGGAGCTCTGCAGCTCTGTGTTATGAAGAATTATTCGCACTTATTGCAGCTTGGTTTACTGTCATTCAGGGAATGGAATGTCATGCGTATCTGGTGGCCTTGGCAACGGGTCCTGTCTCACACGTTTGCTCTTTTCCAGCCTGAATGCAACACAGCTCAGCTCTTGCTGAGAGGCTTGTGGCCTGCCGTAATTTTCCTAAACCATTATGCGGTTCCTACAGTCGCCATGTTATTCTATATTCTCCATATGTTAGTCACACTTGGCTCTGTCACGTCCCATAGGTGCTCCTATAGTTCCGTAAGGTTATTTGCATATAGGCATCTGCAAGCTTTACCCCGTCCATGTAATTTATTGCCAGCATTTCTTGTAACCATGGTTGTACATCCCTTCCTAGCTATTTATTGTCAGTTTTTCCTGCAACCATTTCTGTACATCTTATTCTGTTAACTTCTTGTCAGCTTTTCTTGTAACCGCTGTTACATATGTCCTGGTAACTTATTGTCAGCTTTTCTTGTAACCATTGTTGTATATCCTGTGCTGGTAACTTGCCAGTTTTTCTTGTAGCCATTATTGTACATCCAAGTATAAGCGCCCAGATACCTCCCGATTCGGTGCTCTATATAAGCAAATAAAATAAACTAAACTCAGGATCTCTTGCTTCTTGCGGTTTCTGCGTTGCTGCATTCAGCTAATGATAACATAATAAATCAATAACGATATGTATATATATCTGTCCTCTAACTATAGAACTGTACGCTCGTGTTCTTCATGTATTCGAGTGTGTGTTTGTGTCCCGATGTGTGAATGGCACGTGTACTTCATGTTTAATGCTGTCAAGTTGTGGTGTCTCTAACAAAGTCAGTAACATGGCTTCTTGGCTCTTTAATCGATACTGTCAATTGAGGTCTCTTTAGTTGCAGCCTGGAGCTCCTCATCCACTCTGGGGTACACTTGTACCGCACCTGGCCTGTAGGGCTGGTTGAGGGGGTACCTTTTGACATACTTGTCTGTCATTGGAGCACTAGGAATTGGTCCAACATAGTATGGGCATTCAGGGTATCCCCTGGTCTTCTTCCGTGTCATGTATCTTATAGGAGGGTCAGGAGGGGCGAATTTCCCCATCCCTCTTGAGTCCCCCCTCTGGTCGACTTCTCGACCACATCCTTTTATGACAGTCCTTTGGCTCTGGGCTGCCATATCTTCGTTATTCCTCCAAGGTGTCCATAATAGTTTGTGTGGCCGTCGAATGACCAGTGCATATAACAGCATACTTCTTCAGGGTTGCACGAAACCTACTTCCCTTCAATAGAACTTTGGGTCATGCGGATTGTGCAGCTTTATGGTCCATGCTGGAAATAGTTCACACTGCGCAATCTTCAATCTCAGCTTGTCTCGTTCTGCGACAATTTTATGCTTTGTTACTCCTATGTCCACATCCATCAGGATCTGCATTCCGATAGCCTCTTCTGCTGTTTTCTTGCACCTTGCCATGCAGATCTTGATCCCACAGATGCTGCTCCTTGCACGAGTGCTGCTGCTATCCCCTTCAGTCTATCTGACAGCCATGATGGCATCCATGACCATATATACTCTAGACAGCTCATGTCCATCCCAGTTCCTCATGCTTCATCTTCCATTTATGCATGCATCTGGGCCAACTGTGCTACTGCATCTGAGAGAGTTCTGTTATCTTTGTCGTTAGCTGGTATAAATGTGCAACAGGAACTCCCTTTCTTTCCCCAAACCCGTCCTTCCATGGCCGTGAGGAGATCCAGAACATATCTATTCTGGAGCGGCACCAACCTTATTGCTCTTAGCTCTTCTTTTATAGCATTGAACCCATTCACTGTAGAGTTAACCGTTACCATCAGCTCCCGACGAGTGATCTGTAACCACTTGGCATTTGTGTGCGCCTGAATTCCTGGTATTATTGATGCAAAGAACATTTGTGTTTTGCTGAGATCTTGTCCAGTGCCGTTTCTGATGCCTCTGAGAAGTAATTCCCCCCCTCTTCACTCTGCTCAATCCGGCCTGCTTCTCCGCCTTCTCTATCTGGGCTGTTGGTGCCACCTTGACCGATCTCTTCCTTCTCTTGCTGTTGTTCATCTTTGGGAAGTCATCGAGCTTCACATCCTTCTTGGGTACCACCAACGAAGGCATGTTGATGTGTACCAACGAGCATACTCCTCCCCACTCAGGTGGCAGCTTCTCATACGCCTTTTATCGACATTCCCAGTAGTGATCCATCAGCAGTGATGTTCCTGCTCTCCTTGCTACAACTTGTTAAATTGTTTTGCATCCTACGTTCACGCCAATTGCAACATCACCATTGTTCTGATAGCACAGGGCTGGCATTATTGGCATCAATCCAGCTGCGTTCCCTATCCATATCAACAATTTTACGTTTGCATCCCATTCCTTCAGGCACTTGTCATTTTCTTCCTACACCTTGTTCACTGAAGACTGTGCTAGTGTCAGTGCCTTGCTTCCCACCACTCCATCTTGCCATCCATTGTTAGTGTACACCCGTCCATACACTAACATCTGTGGCCTTTCCCAGCATCCAGGCTCTTCTCCTATCTCCTTCACTCTTGTCCAGGGACATGGCAATTCCTTCCGGTGATAGTCTGTTTCTCCCTTTTCAGGTCCGTCGGTTATGTATTGTATGGCTTTGTCTAGCTGCCAGTAATTGTTCATCATGTCCAATGTCTTTATGTAATTATCTTCAAATGGGAATTTACCTTTGAACATCCATCTCAATGTTGCGGTCTTCCCCTGAAATCTTCCTTGCGTTTGCACAATCACGAGATACATCAGGCACTGTGCTCTTGCTGCTGGTATTTCAGTTGCTATGAACGTTCTAGAGGCACTCATGGCGTAAGGGATTAAAGAGCAGATGTAACGGCTCTGCCTAGTGGTTTCCTTACCTACTTTTGTAATGTGTTTGTGCCACATTGTGGAAATGAAAGACTGGAGACAAGACAAGTGCTGCAATAATCTTTATTATTGCCGTATGGTTGATCAGGAAAGAGTCAATAACTGAAAGGTGTAGTAAACCAATAATAAACTGAAAGTTCTGGCGGTTGCTTCACCGTGGGGTTTTCCTTCCCCAATTGCCCTTGGGATAAGGCTGTTGTCCTCTAACTCGAGTTATCTGGATAGGCCCACCACTCGGGGTTGCCTGCGTGCTCCTTCTCGGTGTCCTGTGAATATAACAGACAGCGTTGTTTAGGAAAGGCGGGCTTTTATATACTTCACTGGTTTCAAAACCCCACCAATGAGCAGACGTCTTGCCTAGCTCGTCTGTTATTGGTTGGGAAGGTTTGGTCCCGCCTCCCTTAAGACCAGGTTTCCCTGCCGTCAGTTTCGCCTGCCCCTGCAGCATGGGGACTGTTCCTAAAGCGTTTCCATCAGCGCAATCCATGCGGCGCCGGGACTTGGGGCCATATGGGTGGTCCCTGATGTCGGGGTTCTTACTCCTCCTCAGCCGCGGCCGCCGTGGACTGCTTCCTGACAAGGTTCTCGCCCCCTTCCCAGTCCGGGTTAGCGACTCCAGTAAGGTGGGTAGCTAACCCTGCCGTAGCGTTCTGCTGTGGCGGCTCTGCTCCCGTCATGCTCGCCGTGCTCGTCCGATGTGTGCGAATTGGCGGCCTTTCCCAAGTCCGCTGCCGGCACCTCTTCACACACATGTTGTTGGATACTCGAGCAGTGTCAGTGAGATACATGTCTACTCCCTTCATGTCTGTGTCAACACTGCACTTAACTCTCCTTTCCTTTTCAGCAGTGTCTCCTCGTCCACCTGACATGGTCGTACCTCCTGCTTGGGTCGGGGGAATGTTAGTATAAGGTACAGCGTTAGTGGTAACAACAACATATAATTGCCAAAATACAAATCCCATGAAGCTACTGGGAATTAATAGACATGACACGATAATAATGTTCTTTGTTGTTTCTTTCATATTCACTTACGCTGCTTGATCTGCTCTGAATCGTCTGGTTTTATATAGTGCACAAACTAGTTGGAGAAAGTTTCAGGATGATGGGTGGAAGGTAGCATCGGGAAAACAAGCTATATAATCCCCATGACATTCACGTAGACCTGCGTGTGCGAAAAGAAAAATAATAAACAGACCGTGAGCCTCATTACAACTCTGGCAGTAGCTGTGCCCTTATTAAGGGCACGGCTGCCGCCGGAGTTGCATTTTCTCTGGCACCCGCGAATGGGCAAGAACTGGGTCATGCCGAGCTTGGCGGACCCGGTAATTGCCCATTTGCGGGTGCCGGAATCAAGGGGCTCCCGATCCCCATTGGGGTCGGGAGCATGGTTGCACCGGCATCGTTAATAACGGTGCTGGTGCAATCATGAGTTCTGCTTGCGGATGCCTAGTCAGACCAGGCGTGCAGTCTGGCACCGGCAAGCAGAACTCGTAATGTGGCAGAGAGGTAACAACGGCGCTGGTAGCACTACCAGCGCCGTTGTTGCCTTTCCGCAACATTCATAATGAGGCCCAGTGTATCCTTAGTCAATCTGTACAAGTGTTCCAGTTGCTGCTTCTGCTATTTGGGATTGTCTAACCATGAAGTGACTGGGTCTCCCTAACTCAGTGAGGTCCGCACACACTTGTAGTTCTTTTGAGGTCCTGAACGTTGGCCCTTTCGGTGATGGAGACTCTGTTGCCAGGTGAGGCCACTGCTTTGTAGAGCTTGACGTCTTGAAGGTGATTCCAGATGGTTTTCCCAACTAGCCTAACAGCATGGTCTGCTACCTACTCTACAACATGAGGTCCCGTGAACCTGGGTGCATTCCAGTGCCTCACAAAGTTCTGCAGGAGAACAAGATCTCCCACTTTCACAGAATGCTTTAGTTAATTGTCTTGTGGTGTGTCGTTGCAGTTCGATCTCTTCACCGTCTTCTGGGCCTCCCTGGATCCCCTGTATCTGGCGAGAAATAAAAGAAGCACCTAGAAAACAGAGAAGTAATGTATTTCCTGCCCTAACACATCTGCACTGTTCTCACAGTCTTTCAATGCTCTTGTGGGGGGAACCAGGGGAAGATGCATGTGCCGTCCTGTCACTACCTCATGGGGCGTTAAATGGTGGTCGGACCCTGGATTATTGTGCAATTCAAACAAGGCCAAAGGTAAACAATGCAGCCAGTTTTTCTTGGTGCTCTGCTGAGTTTTTGCTATGCACTCCTTTAGGAGTCCATTCAGGCGTTCACACAACCCATTTGCTTGCAGATGGTACACACAGGTGAATTCATGCTTGATGCCTAGAAGGGCCGTGATGTGTTGAAACAGTTCTTTGGTGAAGTGAGGGCAGTTGTCAGACCGCAGGACCTCACACACACCCCATCTTGGGAACACTTCCCTGACCAGAAAAGTAGCCCCTCTAAGGGCGTCAGCGTGTGAACAGGGCCCTGCCTCTATCCACCAAGAGAATGGGCAGACACCCACTATCATGTAGAGGTATCCATGACAAACTTGGATCATATCCACCTAGTCCACGAGGAGGTGCAGAAAAGGGCCTACGGGTCTGCGTATGGCTTCTCTCAAAGTAAGCCCTGCTGTAAACTGGTGGCAGGTCAAGCAGTTACTTATGAAATCAGCTACATGTTCATTCAAATTTGGCCAAAACCACGTTTCCCCAAGGCATGTAGCAGTGACCTCCTTCCCTGTGTGCTTTAGGATGGTGTAATTGTGCCAAATGCTGTCTTCAGCAATGCTAGTGGCATGTGTAAGGGCGGAGGGGTCTTTTTGCCTCCCCCCTGTACATTCCGCATGAAATAAGTCTATTTGCTCATCCCATCATGGGTAGACATCCCGCTTGTCTTTCCTCTGACGACAGTAGAAGGAAGCCATTGGATGATACACTTAGACTCCATTTTGTACCACCTCGGACTCCATCTTTTTACTAGGCCTTACAATGATCTCTAAGACGTCTTCTCTCCCCTTGTCCAGGGCCGCGCACAGCTAGCCCTGACACCCCCACCAACTCCTCCCCTGTCTGCACCACCCCAGCCCTTTTCTCACGGAAGCACAGGCATGAATTGTTGCAAACAGAAACTGTATTCTATCTCTTCCTCTGAGCTCATTACCCTGCGTGTGACTGGGGCAAATCTTGACTTGTGTACTCAGCCGTCTCTACAAACCTGCTCCTGCTCCTTTTGACCCCCACCTTAAGAACCTATTGCCTGCACATCCTTTTGTCCCTCTATTCTCCTTTCATGTAGCAGTTGGGGGGACCCTTCCTCACGGACCACCCTTGATTGCCCCCAATATACCTAATCATATGTGATCATATATTCTCCATGGACTAACACCTATCAATCCAATTGTTTGAACCATGAGGCACCAAGAAAATATATGTCAGATCGAAACCCCTAGATAAGGCACCTGGGAAAAAAGACCCACCGCACCCCTGCCCCCACAAAGGCCTTGGTTAAGAATGTATATACGTTTGCCCACGATTTACAGGCAACCCCACATTCTGGTATACATTTTATGTCTTGCTTACTCTTAGCATGTCAATGATTATTGCGTAGTTTTAGATTAGTTAGAACAATTGCATCTTGTGGACCCAACCTGACCTTCACCCCGCAGAAATGAGCCCAGCTGACCCACGTGCCCACAGACCACCCAAGCTACAGCAACCAATTGGAATCTGGCACTGTATATTGCTATATAATGGGCCATAGGGGCCCAACAATGAACGCTGCTATTTTACACTGTATGTCGTGACGATGTTGTGAATATAACTTACTGATCATGTATAATTTGGAAGAGCGCTGTCAGCGCAGCAGAGTCCTGTGCAAGCATCATTTACCTGATATAAACTTTTTTCAACTTGCAATCTTTCTCCTGGTCTCATTCCCCACTGGGGTGTGTTCATTTTTTTTTAAACAATTTGTATTGATTTTTATTTCAACAACCAACACAAACCAAACTTACAGCGTTCATAACCATATTAATACACATCACTTTGTCTTGTCCACTGTGTTTCACCCCTTCCCACCCTCCCCCCAAGCCTGCTTCCCTTCCTGTTCCGTTTCTGCATTATGTAGTAGGGTGTCTGTACCGATTTCTCCTGGTGGGTCTTGGTCGCTAGCTCCATCATTTGTGGGCCCACATAATTCTGCCATTAGTTGTTTCCAGGCCATAAAAGTTCCCGCTTCCTCCTCCCCCCAACATTACTCGCTTCTTGCCATACTGTCGTTTCCGCCTCTGCCCATTTTTGTAGATCCTTCCACCACATTTCTATTCTTGGTCTGCTACATGCTTTCTATCTCATTGCAATTTTCCTCTTAGCTAGTACATACACCAGGTCTTTCAATTTGCTAACATGCTTTAGCTTGTGTGGTCTAGGGAACCCTCCCAGTAGGCAAGCCCATGCTGTATCTATCTTTACTTTGATACCTTTATCTTCCATCCTGTGTGCTATTTCCCCCCAAAAACGTTCTATTTCTGGGCATGACCAGCACATGTGTACCATTCCAGCATTTTCTTCATTACATTTGGGGCATGCTTGTCGCCCTGCAGTTTTAAATTTAGCTATCGTTTGTGGCGTCATATACGCCATATGGGTGATATTTAACTGTATCTGCTGTAGCCTGGTATTCCTCGATACCTTTTTGTGATAAAATTGAGCATGCTCCCACATCCCGTCACTCATTGGGGTCCCCACTTCCTCTTCCCAATCTTGTCTAAGTTGTACCACTTCCCTTCCCACCTTGGTCATCACCAGCTCATATAGTCTAGATATTTCGTGGCCTCCCTCTGCTATGTCGTAGATTGTATCTATGGCAGTATCCGGTTCACTCGATAGTTTGTCTTCCGACCACATCTCTTTTATCCGCTGCACCACCCTATGATATGTGATATACTGTCCTGCATGTACCCCTGTTTCTTCCACTAACCCCTCAAAATCCCTTATATTTCCTTCTTGCCATATGTCTCCCAAAGTCGCTATTCCCACAGGCTCCCAGTACCTTCTGATCGTTAACCTTAGTTGTGTTTCTTTTCCCGCCAAAGCTACCAGTGGCACCTGCAAGGAGCTGTTATGCTCACCTGGCTCCCACAGAGGCGTCGATCGGAACTGGACAGCTGCGGTCTCCACCAATGTGACGCGTAGGGCCGAGATGACGGATTGGACTGGTCCACCTAGCTTTGTTTGCTTGGCCCGTAGGAATATTATTCTGCAAATGGAGAAAGGGAATTAACCACCCGTGGGGATGAGCGTAAATCCCCCCACCCCCGCTGTTCTCCCCACAGATCGCCTTTGATGTCCCCTCTTATAGTCTCACCTGATGGTTTGAAAAGATGAGCTCTCCATCCTGCATTGAGCGCAGGGGCGCGTTGATAACCAGTTGCTTCACTGGCTCGAAGGAATTGGTGAGTTCCAGAACAATATTGACTCTGAGATTCCCGGCAAGACGCCGTAAGTATAAAGTTCGTAAGAGTTCAAATGCTTGACTTTCTCTTGACTTTCTCTCCTATCCGATTCCTTGCAGGTTGCAGCTTGACCCTAATGAAGAGTTCCTCGTGGCAACTGGTAGTATTCTAGGAAGAATTTGTATTTTCCAACACAGTTCAATAAAATAAAGTCAATATGTAACCTGTTGCTTTCTCCCTTATTCAGGCGCTGAGAGAAAGTATGAAGTCCTGGGGAATAATACCTCCGGCGGTAAAATCAGGTAAGTCTATTGTGGTGAGGAGGATTCCCCTTGTTAGTCCCTTTGTTTCACCTTGCTGTCCTTTTGTTTCCCCTTAGGGGCCGGGGTTCGGCGAAGATGCAGTGGAAGCTGCGCCGACCCGTGAAGAGGAATAGTACCCCCGGTGGTAAAATCAGGTAAGTCTATGGGGGGGTAACTAATATTCCTCTGTGTATTCCCTTAGCTCACCTTTCTGTTCTTGTCTTCTCCTTAGGTGCCGGAGTGCGGCGCGAGCATGCAGGAGAATGCGGTGGAATGTGAAGATGTTGCGAAGGCCGGTGAGTTCAGCGCGGCGCTGCAGCAGGCGAGGCGACGCGCATAAAATAACTTCTTTCTTCCAGCTCGAAGGCACGATGGATCGGGAATTCAGGTAAGGATTAATGGTATTGCTCTTGTTCTAACCTTTTCTCCTTCTTTCTCCCTTTTTCTAGGAGCTCCAAACTCGAGGCGGGCGTGGCAGAAGGCTGGATGCAGACTTGCAGGCACGGTGAGCGTTATGCTGCTGGATGCAGAATAATGCGAAGCGTGTGCTGCTCTTCGGGCGTGGTTTAAATAGCCTCCAAAGTAGTCCCAGGTAAGTATTCCTCCCCAGCCCCGCCCGAGTAAAAAATATTCCTTAGGTAAAGTAGTCCCTTCCAAGCCTCTTTTGGCTTGGAGCTCTTGCAGCATGGTCTGCATCAGGTAAGTCTGCAGCATGGTCTGCATCAGGTAAGTTTTAATGTATGAGTATGGCACCAGGACAGACTCTCCATATGAGCCTGGCGCCATAGGCGCCAGGACTGCACCCAAATAGACCCTAGCAGGGGTTGTTGGGCTTGCTTAGGATAACTTGATGCCTGCTTCCGGGGTTGCTGGACGTGGTCTGGGTCCCAGGGGGTAGGCATCATGACAGGAGCATGGGTAAGGGTCCTCCATCATTTTACAAGCTCTTCGCCATATCTCCCACCCAAAAACCATCATCCTCGGGCGTCCCTCCATGTCTACCTTAGGTAACCACATCATCTCTTTAAGAAAGAATGGGGCACAGTCCTTTTGGAACAACCTGGTCTCCGAGGTCGGCTCCTCAGAAAGCCATTTAGCTACATACCAAAGTTGGCTTGCTATAAAATAGATCTCATAATTTGGTAGTTTGATGCCTCCCTTCTCGTATGAGTTTTGCAATTTCCAAAGGGCCATCCTGTTCCTTGTCCCCTGCCAGAGGAATTCCCTGCATATACTGCTCAGCTTAGCAAAGAATCGCTTGGATATCAAGTATGGGATATTCACAAAGTAATGTAACAGTCTTGGCAGGACCACCATTTTAAGCATTGCCCCTCTGCCCATCATCGCCAGGGGGAGTTTCACCCAAAATCTCATACTATTTTCTGTGTTCCATACAGCCTTCTCAGTATAGTATTGTGCTGGTGCTCTTCTTCTACTGTGTGATATATATCTAGTCCCAGGTATCGAAACGTGTTGACCTCCCAGGGTATCTGGAGGATCAGTAATTGCTCTAGCGGAATCCCTTTATACCTCCCCAATGGGAACACAGAAGGCTTTTTGGGGTTCACTGCTATGCCTGAGAGCCCTGCAAATAGGTCCAGCACTTCCAGGACATACTGTAGATTTTCTTCCGGGTAGCGCAGGTACAGCAACATGTCATCAGCATACAAGGAAATTAAATGCAGTTCTCCTTTAATGGCGATGCCTATTGTGTCATATTGCTGTCTCAAATATATCGCCAAGGGCTCTAAGGCCAGGATATGCAGCATAGGGGACCACGGGCAACCTTGTCTGGTGCCTCTACTAAGCTTCCACCTCTCTGATATCACTGTCCCTGTCTTCACTCTGGCCAGTGGTTCACTATATAGCAATTTGGCCCATCGCAGATACCCCGGCCCTATTCCATAATTTGTCAAGGCGGCAATGAACCATGGCCATTTGACTGAGTCAAAGGCCTTGATTGCATCCAGTGACACGACTGCCATGTCATTTGTCTCTTCGTTAGCATATTCAATGACTTGATGGAGTTGCCTGAGGTTGTTGGATATGTTCCTATCGGGGACATACCCAGTTTGGTCAGGATGTATCAATTTAGTAATGACTCTCCTCATTCTATTTGCCAGGACAGCCGTCAGTATTTTGCTGTCCTGAGTCAGCATCGACAGAGGTCTATAGGATCCGCACTCACTGCCAGGTTTATTGGGTTTCGGGAGCGGTATGATTATCGCTTCACTCAAGGATTCTGGTAACTTCCCGACTTCGTATGATTCGTTAAGCATTTCCAGGAGCGGTAGGAGCACCACATCTCCATACATCTTGTAGAATTCACTGGGGAGTCCATCGGTCTCCGGGGTCTTACAAGTGGGTAGCTGCCTCACCACTTCTTCCAATTCCTCTAAAGTGATTGGCGCGTCTAGCTCCTCTCGTTCTTCAGCGCTAATCTGCGGCAATCCTATATCCTCTAAAATCTCGTTTATTGCATTATTATCACTTTCCTCCACGTCCGCATACAGGACATGGTAATAGTTTGCAAATTCTAAATTCACCTCCTCCTGGGTAGCTGCTATACTCCCATTTTCTTTCTCTATCATCCTAATAACTGGTCTAGGGGTCTCATTTTTGTATAACCATGCCAGAACTCTCCCTGGTTTATCTCCCCCTGCATGCTGTCTCTCTATATATTTTTTATAGTTTATGTTGCACAGCCTATCCCAGTATCCCGCGCATTTCTGTTGTAACCTAAGTATTGCTTCATTATCATCTTTGGTGCTACCTCCCCTTTTCAACACCTCTTCTAGCTCCTTTTCTGCTTCTTGTAAGTCCGCTGCAATCCCTCCTTGTAGCCCCTTGGACTTGGCTATTGCTATTCCTCTCACCACTACCTTAAAGGCTTCCCAAAGGACCCCGGGCGACTTCACGCTACCTGTGTTGATCTCGAAATAGCTTATTATTTCCTCCCTCATGTCTTCTCTGAAGATATTGTCCTTTAGAGCTTCCGCTCTGAGACGCCACGTCGGTATTTTCGCTCTCGGAGGTCGGTACTGCCATGTCAACATAAGCGGCGAATGGTCCGATAGGGCCCTCGCCTTGTATTCTATCTGTGCTATCTCTGTCGTCAGCGCATGCGTGACAAACACATAGTCTAATCTAGTGTGTAGATTCTGGGGAGCTGAATAATGTGTCAAGGCGAGGTCCGTCCCAACGCAGAAGCAGCAAGAACTCCTACCTCCCCTTGACGGTCTTGGCGCCTGGATTAGACAAACACAGGACACCGCGACCCTCATGGGGAAAGAGGGTTAGGGACCATGGATTGGATAGGTTCGGGGTATAGGTAAACCGGATTGAGGATTGGGAAGTAGTTGTGGACAGGGAAGGGGTTTGTGGGATTGGCATGCTCCTTGACTCCGACTGTTTCGAAGCACTTACAATATCTGAGTTTCTTACCATTCACTCAAACACACATGTTCATACATGCATTACCCAGGTTGAGACTTGGCACGCTGTTTAACTTCTGCACAGAGTTATACTCCGTAATGGTTTCATGCATGCATTACCCAGGGTAGGACTTAGCACTCAGTTGAGACACTGAGTTTGTTCACTGATTGGCACTTCTTGTATACATTGCCCAAAGATCTCAATCTCGTTCTGACGAGAATCTTCTGACTAGCTCAGTTAGCCTTCAAGGTTCTAAACTGTCGCCGTACATAGCATTCAACAAACGTTTTATATCTTAAGCATGCTTTTGACACTTAGCTCTGGTTTTCCAATGAGTTTTCGAATACATCTCCGCCCGCCTGCTCCGCCGTTAGTGGGCCCAGTGAGTGACAGGTCCTGAATGCTGTCGGAATGCTCCTGACAAAAGAGGAAACAATTAGCCTTGTTCGTGTGCTAATAGCACTCGCCGCCGGCGAGTATGCAGATACAAGCACCCACAACTGGCGAGTGTTAAGTTACAAACACCCGCAACAGGCGAGCGTAATCACGGCATGCAGTTAGTACGAAGTTAGCCCAGGCCGTCTCCCCAGAACGTGGCTGACTCCGTTGGTTAATTCACTACAACCGGAGCCTCTGTACTCAGGTTACTGCCAAAAAGGTACGTGACATGCTCTGTAACGTTAGAGTGAAAGAAAGCACTTATCTTTGGTGCCGCGTGGCCAGAGGATTATGTTTCAGCAGCGAGGGCGGCCCCGCGAGTGACTTGGCCGGAGCTCAGACGAACACGTCCTCTCGGTTGCAATGTAGAGCGCGAACAAGCGTTCCAGGATCGCGCATGTGCAGTGCCGGCCTAGCGCATGCGCGTTGTTTTGGCCGTTGGCTTCAGCATTCCCTGAGCCGTTTGTAGGCTCCGTGTGCCTGATTTCTCTCCACACGAGATCCGGGCTGCCAGGGCTGTAGTCCAGGGGCATAATGCTGCTGGGAGATGTAGTTTTCCTTGGGCCTTGCCTCCAGAATGTCTTTTCCCATTACACCTGGAGCATCTACAAAGAGGGCAGAGATGACACCTGCTCAGTGAAGTACCCCCCCACAGTACCTGCAACCACCTTACCCCTATTCCGTCCCTGAGGGCCTGGCTTTGGCTTTATGACATAATGCGAGTATTGTCGCTCTTGCGCATAGTGCATTCTCCATGCATCCTCCAACCCGAAGTCTGTTATCAAGGATTTCAGTATTCTGGCTGCTGGGGCTGGTCTATCTATTTTGGAGTCTGATCTATCTATCCTCGAGTCTATTACACAATTGAAATCTCCTCCCCAAATCACTGCCTCTCCCAGACTTGCGCAGAGTTTACTATATAGTGTCCTGAAATATGCCGCTGTGTCTTGATTTGGGGCATAGGTGTTTATCACACATATCTCCTTCAATATTACCATCCTCCCATCTGCCTCCACCATAGATTGCAATAGTTGTAACGGTACGTGCGGTGCCACCCATGTGATTACCCCCCTAGCATACGGCGAATATGTTGCTCCCACCACAGTCCCTCTCCATTTTTTCCATACCACCTCCAGTTTTTCTTGCGTCAGGTGGGTCTCTTGCAATGAGGCTATATCGATTCTTTTGTCGCCGCAAATACATCATAACCTTATTTCTTTTAAGATAGCTATTGAGCCCTCTCACATTCCAGGTGACTACTTTAAGGTCTCCCATTGCATATCCGGGTCTTCTCCCCCCCAGATACCCTCCAGTACCATCGGATTTCAGATCTTCAGATCTTCCCTTGTTTTATGCAGGCTTGTTCCCCAATACAAATGTCTTCCAACTACCAACTCTACCCCAACTCCCCCCGTTCCCATACACCCAAACTTCCTTCCCTCCCGCCTCCCTCCCCTGTCCCAACTTGCCCCTCTGTATACCCTCCCCCCTCAACACCGTCCCCAACTGTTGCCCAGCTCCATCCCTGGATCTCGGGCACCCCCGCATCTAGCCCTTTTCTGGCAATAGCCTGTACTCACGGCTCAGCAGGGTAAAGTCACCCTAGTGGCTGTCCTACTACTACTACTTCCGGGGGGTAGGTCCCATCCATCCCGCTGCTCCTGTTTGCTTTAAATTCAGCGCGCTTCGTGTTGCACAATTTACGTGTGCATCTTATATTCTAGTCTGACAAGTCTAACAAATTCAAAAGTCCTACGTTTCAATTTGCAATATTATCTGTCTTCGCCTCTCCTCTGTTATTCATACCACTGTCTTTTCGAGGCCTCTCCCCCTATCGTGTTATTATGTATGCCGTATCCCCATCACTTATCGTGCTTCTCGCGATCTTGCTCCTCATCTTGTTCCGGGCAGCCCTGCGCATCCAGCCATGTCGCTGCTTCCTCCGGAGTATCAAAAAAGAACACCCTACTTTTGTGCAGGACTTTGAGTTTCGCAGGATACAAGAGCATGTACTTAATCCCAGCCGTGCGTAGTCTCCTCTTGACCGCCACATAACTGTATCGCTGCCTTTGCAGCAGCATGGTGTAATCAGGATATGCCGTGATGTTTGCAGACGCTCTCTTTATCGTTCCACCTTTGCGAAGTACTCCAAGATCTTCTCCCTGTCTTTGTAGTTTAGGATCTTAGCTATTATCGCTCAGGGGGGGGCTCCAGGGCGTGGTTTCCTCATCAGGGCCCTATGCGCTCGTTCAACAGTAAAACCTTGTGAAAGCTTGTCGGCTCCTATCTCCTGCAGGATCATATTCTTCCCATAGTCCGTGGGGTCCTGGCCTTCCTCTCCCTCTGGCAGGCTGACCACTCGTATGTTGTTACGTCTTGCCCTTCCCTCAGCCTCCTCTGCACGGTTTTCGAGGTTAGTCACCTGTTGCTTCAATATGTGGACCTCCTTAACATTACTTGCGCTGGTTTCTGTTTTGGTCTTCACCGCACTCTCCAGGCCACTTGTTCTTTCAGCCAGCGCTCTCACATCTTGGCGCAGCAAGGCGACCTCTATTCCTACTGCATCTATTATGCTCTCTAGTGCAGTCCTTGGATCTGCCATTGTCGTCCCCCATGAGGCTTTTAACTCATTGATGGCTGTTAGGATCTGACGGTCCTCCTTTGCCGGGGTACCTTCTGCAGTCACGGCCCCTGCACCTTGCACCAGGCCAGTAGGAGTCTGTTGCGTCTTAGCAAAAACGTCCATCGTAGGCTGCTTGCTCTTGGCCTTGCCCCCTCTTAGTGACATTGCACAGCCCTGTTTATATGTCAGGGACTAACTCTTCAGTGGCGGATGTGTCCTGTTTCCCCGTTCTTCTATGGCGCCCCAGGAATAGTTGATGCTGCTTACGAGTGTCTTCCGCAGGGGGCTGCGGCAAGCGTTAATATGCCCTCTCTGTTCGGTACCCCGAGTGGATTGTGTCCCCCCACGTCTCTGCCTGCTGCAATTTCTGCAGTTCGACACTCTCTAGCTCCTGGCAGGACCCCTTGTCGCTTGCATGTTCTGTGGACAATGAGCACTTATCAATGTCTACACAGGTCCTGCTAGCGTGGTTTTATGAATCGGGCCTTATGGCATGGGTCCGAGCGGAGTGGATAGATCCTCTCCCATTCACTTGAAGTGCCGGCGTTCGTGTCCTCGGGACACCAATATGGTGTGTTGTTCGTGTGGGATCTCCTTCCCTCTCAGCAGAGTGGCAGGAAAGGTTTATTGACACCCGCACTATTCTGCAAGTGGGAATGTTTCATGTGAGCCTCATCGGCCCTCGTGCTCGCCCAGTTCGGCTCTCTCACCATTGCTCTCAAGCCCTTCCATTGCAATCCGTGCAAACTGCAGCAAGCCTTCAGCGTTCGCCAGCCCGCAGGGGTGAAGTCTGAGGGCCGTGTGTGCGCTTAATGCCAGTCCTTTAGGCAAATTTTGCCTCCCGGACCTCCTGGGGGGGCTGTTTGTTTATATCCGAGTGTCTGCTCATTTCATTACATGCGGCTCACTTTTCTTGTGCTCTATATGCAACATTGTTGCAGCCGTACCCGCCGCGCATGCTTCGCCCGCAGGGGCTGCCAGTATTTATTGATGTTTCAGCTGGGCTCCTCGGACCTCTGAAAACCACTTGCTTCCTGATAATGTCACGGCAGCGTGCCTTCGTCCATAATACAGCCTCGCCGCACTTTTAATGTCACTCGCCTTGTACTACCTCAGATGCTCTGCCCCCGCAGTACCCGCGTCGCCGAGGAACACCGCCACAGCTATCAGGTTACTGTGCCTCCGCCGCAGTTCGTTCCCTGTGTCTCCGCTTCCCCAGGGGGCCAATGCTGCTTGTTAGTGCCGGTGCCAGCCTTTCACAGTTTCTTCACTCCGTATGGACCAACGGAGCTTTTTACAACCCAATCACTGCAGCCAGAGTGCTGGGGGAGACCGCAGTGTCCTGCAATCACTGTTTCTCCGCTTCGCTCTTCAAGGTTCTTTTGTTCAGGGATCGCCTACGCTGCATTATTGCAGCCGTACCCGCCGCGCGTGCTTCGCCCGCGGGGGCTGCCAGTCCTCAGTTTCTTATTTATTGGTGTTTCAGCCAGGCTCTGCGGACCGCTGAAAACCACTCACTTCCTGATAATATCACTGCAGCTTCCCTTCGTCCGTAATGCAGCCTCGCCGCTCTATTAATGTCGCTCGCCTTGTACTGCCTCAGACCGCTCCGTCCAATGTTCTGCCCCCGCAGTACCCACGTCGCCGAGGAACACCGCCACAGCTATCAGCTTACTGTGCCTTCGCCGCAGTTCGTTCCCTGCGTCTCCGCTTCCCCCAGGGGGCCAATGCTGCTTGTTAGTGCCGGTGCCCGCCTTTCACAGTTTCTCCACTCCGCATGGACCAGCTGAGCTTTTTACACCCCGATCACTGCAGCCAGAGCGCTGGGGGAGACCGTAGTGTCCTGCAATCACTGTTTATCCACTTCACTCTTTGAGGTTCCTTTGTTCAGGGATCGCCGGCCATTTTGGTTTTGGTTCCTCAGTCATCGACCGGAGCTTCTGTCTTCTGTAACTTCAGTTGTATATGTCCCAGCTGCATAGAACTACTCTCCTTCAGGCGTGCTCAATCTTATACAGCAGCTTGTATATTTTCTTCATCGGTTCGCAAGGTTTAAAGGCTTGCGCTTTCCTCGGATCAGTTGACGGATGCTGGAGCTCAGGATGCGTGCAGCCTACTCCATGGCTGCCAAGCAACGCCCCCGGGGTGTGTTCATTTATTCTGAGTTTGGGACCTGCGTTTTGGGGAATGACCACCTTCACATGACCACTTTCCTGTGTTGTTCTGTAGCCATAAGGCATCTGTCGGAGACATGGAACATCCTCCCTTTATCCATAGCTCCTTCTCCTCCTGGGGTGCAGCTCCATAATCTGTGTCTTTGGTAGTACATTGTAACCTTCCCTCATCACCATGTTCCTCACTCCTCCCTGACCCTTTGATCTCTCCTTCAGCTCCCACAATTGCCCAAAATATGCTGCATATTTTGCCTCATAATATGCTGCTTCATTTCCTCTTGATATAGGGTCTTCCCCTTTTGTGTGGGCCTGGCACTTCACAATCACTACCTGTTTTGGATATGCAATCACCTCAATCAATTTGCCCAATAATAGCGCATGCTGCACTGGGGTCCCGTCTGCTCTCCTGAACCCTCCCCTGTGCCATCGCGTCAGTCCTGAGCGTACTGTTGATGTCACATTGGTGGAGTCAGAATAAAATGTTACATACTTCTCTACGCTGTTTTCTAGTGCTAATATAAGGGCAACTAGTTGTGCTGCTTGTGCTGAATAATGGGAGAGTAGTCGCACACTCACAACCACCACGCTTGTCCCTTCCTCCTTCAGTCTTACCACTGTAGTCCCAGTACGTCTGATCCCATCAGTTTGATCAATTGTCGACAAACCGTCAATTTACAGCACGTCTCCCCATTCAAGTGCGTCCTTCTCTACTTTGCAGGTCTAACTGATCATCTCTGTTCTTTTTGCAGTCATGTGCATAGTCTCCTGCCTTGAGGACACCTGCCAAAAATATCGCTGGGTTTACAGTCTTGCACCTTACTATCTTCAGCCCTACATTTGATAGTATCACGTCATACCCCGATGTTCTCTGTGTGTTCAGTGTGCTCTTTGGCTTATGCAGTATCGCAAAGCGGGTGTGCTCCACATACAATGTGGTGGTGCACCCTATTGTCACTGCTGATGACTTCTCCACGGTGAAGGCCGCACCTGCCAAAGATTGTTTACACAGATAATGTCCTCTCATCACTGGGTATAGTTGTCGACTGTAGTAAGCAATTGGTTTATGGCCCATGCTTGTCTTCTGGGTCAGTACCACATTCATCACTATGCAGTCAGTGTGCAAAAACAAGAAAAACTCCTTATAGTCAAGGGTCCCTAACACTGGGGCAGTGCTGATGGCCTCCTTCAGTTCATCAAAAACCTCTGTCATCTCCATGTCAATTTCTTTGTTCCCCTTCGTAGCTCTTTCAGAGTGCCCAGTAGTGGCCTAGTATGTGCTGTAGTCAAAGACCTGTGCTTTGCAGTAATTGCACAACCCCAAAATCAGTTGCATTTCCCTTATTGTCGTGTGCTGGGGTGTTTTGCGTATTGTCTCTGCTCTCTTCTGGGCAATCTGTTGGCCATCCTTAGATCTCATCTGTCCAATGTACAGAACCTCCTTCTGGCAGTACTGTAGTTTGGCCTTGTCCACCTTGTTCCCTTTGTCAGCTAACACTGTCAGCATGTGCACCGAGTCCCTTTTGCAGTGGTCGAAGTGTACGAAAAGAAGTAGTGGAACTATGCTCCCTACTGGCCTGCACCGCTCCCCATAAACACCATCACCACACCCCCTCCAATGCACAATACAAACTCCAAAACACATGTGCCTGTTGTTTAAGGGAATGTCTAGTGCATTGCACCGAAAGTGCAAGCTTCAACCTATTCCTACACTTTTCTTTTAAAATGAAACCATTCCGGAACGGTTTCTTTTTAAAATAGAAGCATAGGAACGGTAAAACGTAATTAAAAGAAGTAGAGGAACACCGCTCCCGCCCACTTCGACCACTGCCCTTCTGCACTGATCTTCTGTCTCACTGCAAATAAAAATGTCATCTACATACCGTAAAACTGTACTTTCTGTCTCTACGTTGCTTAGATCCATCTGTATCACTCTGTTAAAGATAGATGGTGACTCGCAGTACCCTTGTGGCAAACAAATGTTTCTCCACTTCTGATTTCGGTAAATACATCTGGTTAAATCTTGTGAGTCTGGGTGTAGTGGTACTGAAAAGAATGCATTCTTTAAATCAATGACCGTGAAACAGTCAGCTTCTGCTGGAATGACACACAGAGTTGTTGCTGGGTTTGCTGCTAGAGGATACTCTGCTTCTACAATGTGGTTAAGAGGTCTTAAATTCTGAATAACATGCCATGACCGTGTTACGCTCACCTGGTCTCTGCGGGGGACGTTGGGGCACGGTTGCAGCCCTCCCAGGAACTGACTTTCCTGCATCAGGCTTCTTCCCCTGCTCCCGTGTTGTGGACTGCTCTGGTTGTTGTAACTCCCCCTGCGAGGATACGATAGGTTGTGAGGATGCTGTGATATGGCTGTAGTTCTCACACCCTTCTTTCCAGAATGTGGTTAGGATGCGTTTGCCCATATAGTCTCACCTGTTTAACTATGAGGATGAGCTCTCCGTCCTGCTTTTCAAGTGTAGGGGTGCTTTAATTGGACCTAGTTCCTTCATTGGTCCAAGTGCGTGGCAGCCCAGACCGGCTGTGACTGATCCACTTCAAAGGTAAGTGTTCTTCAACATTGATTATTGTCCGTAATTCGTTATCAATGTCTTTTTCCCATGATTAGTGTTCATATCCCTAGTAATGTCTTTCTTTCTCCCCAATGGGTGCTGAAGGCCCAGCGGAGTCGCAATGTTGGAAGGGAGCCCAAACGGAGCCTTGAGGAGTTCACAATGTCCCAAATAGATGCTAAGTTTGGGTCCTAAGGTCAGCGCGCGGATTGTGTAGCGTGCGACCTTAGCGAACTGTCTTTATGTGGTTTCTGACCTTATTTGTCCATTTCTCCTGCAGGTATGGCCTGGCGACGTCAGACGAGGAGCAGCTGTCCGACAGTAGCTGCGAGGGTGCTGGGAGAGAAGAGCTCCTGCGTAAGTGTTGGACTTGCGGAACAGGTAAGGAGCGCTGCAGGCGATAGTATTGCTGGAGTCAGGTAGGTGCGCTTTAGGCGATGGTAGATGGTATTGATGAAAGCAGGTAAGATGTGCTTCTGGCGATGGTAGGCTTCGGGCGATGGTATTGCTGGAATCAGGTAAGATGCGCTTTAGGCAATGGTTTTTCTGGAATCAGGTAAGACGCGCTTCAGGCGATGGTTTTGCTGAAATCAGGTAAGAAGCGCTTCACGCGGCGGTGAGTGTTACGCTGCATGAGCAGACTAACACGAAGCGCTGGCATACGGGCAGGCTTAAATAGCCTGGTCTCAGCCACGCCCCTTTGCTCTGCTTGATGGCTCCACCCTGCCACTCCCAGAAGATGCTGTCTGTGTAGCCCAATGCATTATTATGGCCACGCCCGGCCTGGATGCACGAGGGGTCCCTGCAAGAGATGAAATAGCACGTGCACTAGGAATAAAGTGCGCAGAGCACAGTTTCCCATGATGCTGGAGCTAAAGGCACCAGGACTGGGTCCAACTGGACCCTTTAAGTGATGTAACTTGTGGTCCTTGCCCTATGGCCATGACAGCCCGCTCGTTGGACTTGCGCACAGGGTACACTGCTGTGTTGCATGGAGATTCTGATGGCACCAGAATGCCTTTGTCAATCAAGGCTGTAATTGTTTCATAAAAGCCTTCATCTGCTTCCTTGGTTAGGGGGTATTGCTTCACTCTTGGCAAAATCGCTCCTGGTTTCAATTTAATCTTCAATCCCCCTATGCTCTTTATGCAGCCCACATCATAAGGAATTATGGTCCTTAAACTGCTGGGCATTTTGGCCATGTCCTCCCAAAATGATGGTGGCGCCTCCAGCACCATAGCCATTCTCTGTGACACCTCTCTGTAATGTTTCTTTAACCAGTAGGTTACAATCATTTTGAACACCATCTCCACTTCCTGTCTCTCTCCTCCAAATAGTTCTTCATCTGTCACTATGATTAGCGTGCATCCCTCAGCAACTGCAATTATTGCTCTCCATGTCCTCCCAGTGTCATCCATTCTATGTACTGCAATTTAATCCTCCCTTGCCAGTACCGCCTCTATTTCTATGGACACTATTGTTCCTTCTGGCTCGTCCAATGGCGTCTCTGGCCTGAACAGGTATTTGTTTGGAACCCGCCACACCTTCCCTGCAATGCCTGGCATCCATGCAATGGCAATCTAAGTCCCATATTGAAACATCTCTAGGTCCACCGGCACTCCCCTATGTACCATGCGCCCAGAATATGCTTGGACAATCTGCTTTACATTTAACATGTGTATGCCTGGTGTTGAGCACACTATGCCTTTATCTGTGAGTGAAATGTCATGTTTAGTCTACTCATGATGTCTCGTCCCTATAGGTTTACAGGTGTCTGTCGAGAGTAGAGTACAGGTAGTGATAAATCGCGTTCTCCTATAGATAGTGAGATATTATCAGTAAAAGGATCCACTTCTCGAGCCCCAGAGAATCCTTGAGTGTACATGGCATCGCCTGACAACTTAAATGTTCCTTCCCTAATACATGACCTAGTCGCCACAGTGTCAACAAGAAAGGCAAACGTGTTGTCACCTAGTGCCACCCCTATGTGAGGTTCCTCCGCAGGGTTGGGTGTGATCGACAGGATGGGACACATCAAGTTTGTCGGCTGTCCTATTGAGTATTGAGGGTACATCAATAACCCATTCCCTGTAAAGGGGTTGTTCCCTACCATTGTGACCCCTCCCAGTCATTGGATGTGAACTGTGGCCACAGTGTCTACGTGTGCTTATGCATCATCATTCTGTATCTGTGCTAGTTGCTGTGTGCTCCCTTTAATCTGTGGTACTTGTAAATACTGTGGTATCAGTGCTGCCATCTGTGGTACCTGCATCTGTGCTTGCGGTTGTCGTTATGCTTGTACTTGGGGTTGTGTTTGTGTTTGGGCTTGTGGCATCTGTTGCTATGTACCCTGCATCTGCCTTTGTGGCTGTTAATCCTGGACATAATAATATTCTTGGCCTCATTGATATGATTGCTAGCCCTGCTCTCCCAAATTCTGTTGTGTTCCTCTAAATCAACATATCCTTGAAATGTGTCCCTGCTGGCCGCAAATCCAGCACTCTGGTGGCTCCCTCCCTTGTCCTGGAAAAACCCCTGAAAAGTCTCGTGGGTTCTGCTGGATCTGTTGTCCATATCCCCAAAACCCTCCAAAAAACCCCCTTGGTTGTGATGCATCTGTGGGCCTGAAGCCACGCCCCCTTTGTAAACCTCCCCTTCCTGGGAAATCCTGTTGTGGGCTGCCTCTTCCCCCATTGGTGGTGCAAACTGTTGTGGCTGCTGATACTGCTGTGTCTGTAGGGTGGGTCTGGTTATAACCACCCCTTCCATCGCATACTTTGATAGCTTTTGCTGCACTAGTTTGGCCTCATCTACCTTCCTATGATCTGCTTTTTGTTTGACCTTCTCCTGCCACAGTCTACAATGATGTACTAGTGTGAGCTGTATTTCTGGCCATCCCTTTGCTTCCATCCCCACTAGTTTCTTCATACTCTTCTGTACTGGCTCCAGTAGTCCCTGCACTCAAATATGATAAAATATTGCTATTGTTTTATCCCAAGGCTCTTGAGTTTTGAGGCACCAAAGCTCTTGAATCGCCTGAATGTACTGCACTGGATCTTCATCTTCCCTCATCTTACGTGACGTAATCGCCACAATGCCTGACGTGTCTGGGTATTGTGTTCGCAATGCTTGCCATACTGCTGCCCTAAAGTTTGCAAATGGCACCCCATTGTGCGCTGTGTTCTGTGTCGTCACCCCTGGAAACCCCGCCCTCTTCCATAAATCATCAGCTGCATCTTCTAATATCAATATTAACAGTCTCTTTACGCCACCCATTGCTAGCCAGTGGCCAGCTGTCATCTTCTCCATCTCATAAATCCATTTCCCCTCTCCCGCGCTCAATGATGGTAACCTACAATTCACATTCTTCTGGTCTGTGTGCTTCCATGGCATGTCTTAAGGTCTCACCCCTCCCCTTTCCAATAAGGGCATCTGCGTAAATGCTTCCTCCTCCCCAAGTTATCTCCTAGTCAACCTAATTTGTCGAGGCCCTCTCTCGTCCTCAATGTCTGTGCATATATCTACTGGTTCCAATGTGGCTACTCTCCTGTTATCGTCACAAGCTCTGGACAATCATCCTCTCAAGCAAGCTACGGCTGTCTCCCCCTCCTACGTCCAGGGAGATCCCTCAGTCTGTTAACATACGTGTTGTGTGAGGTGCAAAGGTCATCTGCCTGAGCCACCTCCCTCTTGTCCCTGTACATTTGTCCTGCACTCTCATGACACCAGTTTGTCTGTCCCCAGCCCTGTTGACTGTGATCAGTACTACTCCCCCCTCTCGTGCCTGCTACATTTGTCTCCTCGATGTCAAGTCTGTGTTGGGTTTCATGCTAAGGTCGATATCTACTAAATCATACTTGCTACCTCCTACCCAGGCCCCTAGGCCTGCTCCACTTCCCTCGTTCGTGCTTCTGCCCCATGTGTTTGTGCTGTCTGTCTGGTTCTGTCCGCCTGTCCTCCTCACTCTTATTTCTTTCCCTATCCGATGCTGCCTGTGTCTTGACCGCCCTAATTGCTTGCTCGTCCTCCGCCCTGCACACTTGTTCTCTTGCCAATCTGGCCAACTGCGACTTCCTCTGCTCCCTCTCTTACAACCTGCTTGTTTCTTGCTCTGCTATCTCTCTCTGTCTCTCCGCCTTCCCCAGTTCTCTCTCCCTTTTCTCCCTCATCTCCCTTTCCGCTCTCTTCCCTTCGAGGTCCCTCTCTATTCTTACTTCCTGCTTCCTTTCCAAAGGCTCCTTGTCTTCTTCCCTTCTTTGCTCTCCATCTTCCTGCTCCAGTTTCTCCTGTCTCCTTCTCTTTCTATCCTCACGCTCTCCTCTCGCTTCCCTGACCTTCTCCCTTCTATCCTCCTAATCCATCAGTTCTGCCCAGTTTATCGTGTCGCTGTCCCTCTTCAGGGTTTCTTTTGCCTCGGTCGCCCCTTCTGCCTCCCCAGTAGTCTTCCCTTGAAGTTTTAAAAGTACCTGCGCTGCTATCCTTTCATTCGCGCTTATGCCATTGAACTCCTCCTTTATGCATTGCTGCGCCTCACTATTCGACCCTGCATTACTAGCTGGCTGTTCTGAGCCTTTCACCTTATCCCCTTTATTGTATGGTGGTGGCTTTTATGTCAGATTTGAGTACCCCTGTGCTGCCCTTAGTTCCCTCATTTGATACATTCCCTGTTCATCGTCTGTGTCATCAGATACTACACAGGGAGAGGTGCGCAGGGATGAGTCCCTTGGTCCTTCACCTCCTGTTGGCTTGGCATCCACTGACACCTCGCGGTATCCCTCTCTGCCACATGAAAGATGCGCCACAACTCGAATATGGCCATGCATTTGGTCAATGTCTTCCCTTTGTAGGCACTGTGTATGTGTGTCAATAGAGACTGCTGCACATCTTTGAAAAAACTTCTACAAGGAGGCCGTGGTTTTGTTAATTTATCTTCTGTACTTTTGGACCATCTATGCTATATTTGCATATTTCTTCCTCATAATGCGGAAGTGTCTTACACAAATGCTGAAGGGGAGTAGTCCCCCCGCTGTAACCTTAATACATAGCAATACCTTGTACCTGACCTCAAGTCAATGGTTTCGATATTCGGCTGTTCAGGGATAAAAGTCACAATGCAGTGATAATACTTTCCAGTTTCTACAAGCCCCTCTGGCTCTACAACTTATCAGGCATGCTTCGTGCACCGCCTCTCCTTCACAATCGCTGCCTCCTCAGGTACACAACCGCCTCCCGCGCACCGCCACTGGTTCACCTAGTCTGCCAATCCCAAGTTCTCAATACTAGCTCCTCACCGTCTCAAGCCCTTCCTGTCCTATATGCTGTTAAGGATTTCAATCAGGCGTCACACCTTGGTCTCGGCCTAGTATGCAGCGCACGACTGAAATGCTTATCTTTTTATATTAGATTCAATATTGAGATGGTACACCACTCATATCACACCCCCTTTTCAAATACCCCGGGTCACAATGGACCATGAATCGGGCTGGTTGGTAAGATACAATATTTATTTATTTTAATATTTAAAAGAAATCACAATGTCCCTCAACCCACAAATAATTAATTCTGAGTGGATTAACAGAAGCAGCAGGTAATCAGGAATGAGAAATAGGAAACAGGATCCAAATCTGACCTTCCCTTCACAAATAAGAGAGAAAAACATATTTTAAACCCCTTGCAATGTTACAAAATGACATTTGGAAATGGACAAATAAATAATGAATGTGTGTTAAAAACCTTGAAGCAAATATATTTCCTCACTAAAGCAACAATCCCAAGACACTAACAATCACAAAGAATGGATTACCAAAAGCATACAGTTTGAAAATTGAGTGGAAGTTTAAAACAGATTACAGCAAAATGGCATGTGTGAGGGTGGCATTTTTTCCATTCCCGCCTAAAATTAACCAAACGGTTTTTAATGAAAACGGGTGAAATACACTGATTTGGAGTGAGTTATGCAAGATATAAAAAGGTGTGCTTTGAGTAAAATGACGCCGCAAAATCGAAAAGGAAATCAGTTGTGACAAGAACAGTTTTACTTTACACTAGAGTATTCAGGCTAGGCCACCAAAGGTGAACACAGTAAGCTCCAGGGTTGATTCGCAAGTTCAACCCTCTCACCCCAGCGCCCAACCCTGGCGGAACCAGTCCGATCACTCGAAATAGGGCTAATGGCTTAGGATTTACACAAGACAAAATTACTAAAGCGATGGTGCTAGCACTAGAAATCAAAGGCAGGGTTGCAAGAATGATTCTGAAAGTTTCAACAAGTTATCAGGATAAGGTTAGGATGACTTAGAGAGGGGGATGAGGTCAAAGACAAGATAGGCTATGGGTTTAGATGGGGTAGGGATGATACTTACAGTCCACTTTTAGTTTGGGATTTTGGAGCGTCAAGGGTTCTAATCACTACACGGCAGGACGCCTGGCAAACAGCTGGGCTGTTCTGGTCACTGGATGGCACTTCTGGACTGGCAATTCTGGTCGCTGGATACTAAAGATCAGCTGGATGGCAGGTTTGCAGAAAGCAGGCAGTTAGTGGTATCCGGATGCTTCCCAAAATACCACAGCTTTCCCCTTTGGTTATTTGGAGATTTTAGTGGGTTTTCAGAATAGAGGACTTGATGGAGCAGGATCAGCAATGCTTGAGTTTTGCAGTGGGCCCTGGAGTAGGGTCAGCAATACTTTGGCCTTGCAGTTGGGATCTGGAATCTGGATGGATGGAAAAGGAACAGGACGCCGGCGCAGGAAAATCAAGAAGAGTGTGTGTCTAGAGTCTTGTCAGGGACTCTTATTTATAATGCCTAGTGACGTCATCAAAGTATATGATTGGGGCAGGCTTGACTAAACACGCCTTTAACAACGGGATTGGACAAGGGTAATAGTCTCCGTCTCACTCTCAGCTGGTTGGATTTTAGGAAAATGATGTCAGATTTATGGTGTGAGTTTGACACACCATAGTTACTCACAGTTACTTTAACTAACCTCTCACAGTTACTTTAACTAAAATCGGATTTTACCACAAACATACATTTATACAATTGCAATCTCTTAGCAAATTATATACACAGGTTACATATTTTGTGCAGAACATAGCAGTCCAATCCTCTAGTCCGTAAGACCTTGTTTCGCCCTTCTACCAGTTTTTCGTGCTTTTCAATGGGATTTATATTACTCAAAATTCTATAACTTTATACATGGGTGTGGATTATCTTAAGGGATGTATGTACAAAAATGTGCATTTGCAACATGGATGCTTTTCTCGCAATACGCCAGACTTTGCCATTTCTGTCCACAAGGTGTCAGTGAATTCTACCAAGTCTTAAAAGAAAACCCAAAAAATCACTTATACACTGCGAAAATTCTACATTTTTACACAATCTTGCTGCAGAGATAAAAGTCTTTAGAGTTTATTTATGAAATAGTCTTTGGAAACAAATGGTAGTCCTTTGTCACATGATCATTTTTCTTCCTTCCTTCAACTGCTACCAACTGTCATTTCCTTCAAAGCAAGGTGGGGTTTCTCAGCCTGATTGAAGGTTTTTTTGCCCCTTCACACTTCAAACTTCCTTGCCCTGGGAGCTCCATTGTCAGTGGGTTCAGCCCAGCCTAGAATCTTTCCCACCCTGTAGTTATCAGTGGGGTGTTAGTCTCTGCTGAGAGTTTATGGTGTGACTCCCTTCCTAGGGGGAAGTTTCAGGGCTGCCAACTGGAATAACTGGATTTTGGGAGCTTGCAAATTCAGCCCATGTGTTTTAAAACCTTTATTTTCTTATTTTGGGTCCTGAATTAAAACAAACCTGTGGAATTAAATAGCCCATGTGTGTGTTATCACCAACAACACAACCCCTTTACATGGCTAAATAAGGCAAGCTTTCTTTCAACAATTTCCTTTTTAAATGGGCAATTTTTTTTTCTTTGGTTTGAAAAAGCCCATTTTTACATGTGTGGTGAAAAGCTAGCATTTCTTTCTTTTAATTTGGTTGGGCAGCTCCATCAGATTCCCACACTGTCTTTGTAGTCATAGACATTTTCTTGAAAGCGGGAGTTTTGTCTGAAGCACAGATATATGGAAACTGACCTGGCTCAGAGAGTTAGAGTCTCTTTGAATTGCTGAGCTTTTGGAAAGAAATAAACATGTGTTCCCGTGCGAGTAAAGATTGAGTTCCTTGTTGATTTCTCTCAGAGTTGGTTTGACAGGGCTTGTCATTCAGGAATCATGCCTGGTTTTGCTGAGGCACAATGAAATATCCTGGTCATGGCAGGGCCTTTTTAATCACAGTAGTTTAAGACAGAACAGATGGAGTTAGCGTCAAAGCAGCATTTTGAAAGGGTGAAAAAGTTTCATTTTGAAGGGGAATTTTGGGTTTTCAGCAAAGCAGTGCTGCCTTTTCACTTTATTCCATTTATATGTTTCAGAACACACTGGCACACTCCTTCAGTGTGTCCCCTTGCTCCATCCTGCCTGAAGTGTGCTTGGCAGGACGGTGCAACCATCTTTTTGTTGCTGCAAAAAAGCAGTCTTGAGGTCTTGGTGCACACAGGAGCCAGCACAGCCATTTGCTGTTTTCTGCATACAGGCAGCTTGGTGATGTGGTGAAATACTGTTGAGTTGTTCCATATATCCCACATATCCCCCCAGAATCTTCTGAGATTTCAAGTCGAGGGAGAATCGGGCAAGTGGGATTTCTTCATGGGACAAAGTAGGATCAGTCAGGTATGAGTCCTTCCATCAGAGAGTGGTGCGCCTCTGGTTGGAACGTGGAACGACACCCCCAGTTTTCTCTTGGATCTTCCTTTATGGTGTTGAGCAACAACCCCGGATTTCCTTGGGTTTCTTCTTTCCAGGCCCCTGAGGAGGTCCTCCTTTGTAGTGACGGTGCAACCAGTACAAATCTATAAAAGAGAACACAAACTGGTTACTACCATTTCCCACTAACTGCCCTCCGATCGGGTTGACAGCAGTGGGATATGCAGGCATTCAATGATGACAACTGATAATGAACGAAAATACTCCCTGTTGCATAATTATACCAAAAACTGTTCCCTTATGGTTCTTCTTTTTCTTATTCTCATGTTTCAGATGTCTTCTCTATTTGATTCTCTCTGGGCTCCTCAGTTTGTTGCAAAGTGTGCCTATGGTGACAACTCTTTAGCTGATTAATATGGACCCATTTCTCTTCTGTCAATTCACCTTTGGGAATGCGGATTCTGTAGGCGACAGGTGAGATTTTATCTACAATTTCAAAAGGTCCTCGCCAGCTAGGCAAAAATGGGCGCTCTTTGGTATGGTTCCTTCGGAAATTGTACAAGTAGACCCTGTCTCCTACTTGGTATTCTTTTTTGGTTGTTTTTAGATCATATTGAGTCTTCATTCCCACTGCAGATCTTTCTAGATTCCGCTGAGCGTACGCAAACACATGTTGAAGGTGTTTTCTTAGATTCTCAACATCCTCATGAGTTGTGGAGGCGGTTATCATTGTCTGCTCCTGTGTTCAATGGAGCAAATGCTGAGCTAACACCATCCTTCGCCCAGTCATCAGCTCAAATGGAGACATCTTAGTTGCAGAAGAAGGTATAGAACTGATGGCCATCAGGACTAGCGGTATTTGGATGTCCCAACTAGGCCCAGAATCTGCCACACACTTTTTTAGAATGCTCTCAATGGTTTTATTGTACCTCTCAACTCCACAACTAGAGGACACCGGTATGCAATATGAATTTTTACCCCTAGTATCTCCCACATCTTTGTCATCACTTCGCTGGTGAAGTGACTACCTCGGTCTGACTCAATCCTTTGCGGTAGGCCAAAACATGAGAAGATGTGATTGATCATCAGGGCAGCTGCTGTTTCTGCCTTGCAATTTAGGGCAGGAGACATTCCACCCATTTGGTAAACAAGCATGTTATGGTTAACATGTACTTGTTCCCCCTAGAGGAGCAAATCACCGGCCTCATGAAATCTACTTGTAAATCTGACCAAGGAAGTGTCATCCCCCTTTTCTGGAAGGGAGCTCGGTGTGTGAGTGATGTTGGCTGAAATTGTGCACACACAAGACACCCCTTCAAGTATTGGTCGAGGTCCTGCCCCATGTGTGGCCAGTATGCAACCTCTCACAAGATTTCTAAAGTAGTGTGAAACCCCCGATGACCGGCAGTAGCTGCATCATGGGCGTGACTTAGCATCAGGCTTTTGAATGAGGTAGGGACCACCCACTGGTCACAGCCAGATATGGATCTCCTTACCAACAAACCGTCTTGGATTTGGAACATTTATGGACATTTCATCAACACTCTTAGGTCCTCTTTCCCAATGTAATCGTTATCCATCAGGGGAAAGTTCTCAGGGTCCTCAATGTGTTTATATAGTTTATCAATAATCGGATCCCCTTTTTGTGCTGTGATAAAATCAGCATCTGGGGTCTCCTTACTCCATTGGGCAATTGAGAGGTCATTGTGAGCATTTCTCTGGGACCTAGTGATAGCAGTGACCTGGATTTCCCCCAACAGGGACTCGATCTCAAGGAGATTTCCCTAGATGGCTCTGGTTTTGGCCAACTGATCAGCTAGGTCGTTCCCAGTTTTGCCTGGTCCCTCTATTCTGGAATGATCCTTGAGCTTCTTACAATAGATGGTCATCCCACTAGAGGCAACCAGATCATCAATATTTTGTATTAGCTTGCCTTGTTTGAGAGGTTTGTTATTAGCACATAGCATGCCTCTGGTTTTCCAATTAACCAGGTGCTCCACGAACCCGTTCCGGACATAGGGCCTCATCACGAGTTGGGCGGTAACGCCGGTGCTATTGGCGCCAGCGTTAATAGCCCTACCGCCAAACCCCCCAGTGCAAATAGCACGGGATCACGGGTTTGGCAGAACGGGTATTGCCCATTCCCCACTGAGCCCATTCGGGAATTCCCCATTCCCCATTGGGCTCAATGGGGAATTTTCACGCTCTTACCGCCGGCGGAATTCCCACCGGTGGTAATAGCGTGAATTTTCGGTAGATTTCCCCCCAGCTCAGAGCTGGGGAGAAATCTGCCGAATCCCTAATTTGGCGGGCCCTTAAGTCTGGCGGTAATAGCACTACCACCGGATTTAAGGGTTACAGCCAAACTCGTGATGAGGCCCATAATCTGAATCACTGATTATGACCAGTTTGTGGAGTTGGTGTTGGACAGTAGTGAGGATGGCTTGATGAACCGCCATCAACTCTGCCACCTGATTACTGCGGGGACCAATTTTGTACCCAGCGGAGGTTTGCGGGGCATCATTCACCCAGGCATTCCCAACGCCGCCCACCAGTTCCTTTTCCCCGTTGTTGTCAACATGGTAGGAGCACCCGTCCACATAAACTGTGGGCATTCCCTCGCACTTGTCTTCTTCATAGACTTTGTGCGGGGAATTCAGGTACGCCTCCATGTTGTCATGGGTTTTAAGACTTTCGTCCTCAAGACAGTTTTCTCTGGCACAATCATGCAAGTCAGCCAGATCTTACGTGAGGGGACTCTTCTTGTTTTGACCATATCTGACCTCCACAGGAAAGCCTTGCATTGACAGAATCCAGGAAGTAATTCTGGAATTACTCACCTTTTTGGCCCGGATTCTGTCACTTTGGAGATATTGCAAAGGCTGGTGGGGAGTCTCCACTATGATGTGTTCCTCCTGGATGAACGGGTGGTAATTATTCAATGCCCACACCGTTGCCAGGAGTGCCTTCTCACAATCGTTGAATTTTTCCTCCAGGGAGGATAAAGTCTTGCTTGCATAGGAGATTACTTTATTGACCTCGTCATGCTTTTGATATAATACTACTGTCAAGCATGTATTCGAGAACCATGTCTTCAAGAAGAACTCCTTGTTTTTGACAGGATAAGCTAGACAAGGCGCTTGTGAGAGGCTTCTTTTGACTTGCTTTACTGCCTCGGCTTGTTCCGGACCCCACTCCCACTTGACCCCCAACCTTCAACAGATGAATCAGGGGTCTTGTGATCTCTGTGTAATCCTCAATGAACTTCCTACTGTAATTAGTCAGTCCATGGAGGATTCTTAGCTCATGCAGAGTTGCGGGGTCTTTCAGTTTTAGGAGTGTTTCCACTTTCTTCTCCTGGGGACAGAGACCCTTAGGAGTTATCTCATGCCCCAAGAAGTTGACACGGGTTCTGCACCACTGTGCCTTTTGAAAGATTTGCTCCGGCAATCCTCAACTGTGTCAGAACGTAACGGATTTCTGCTATGTGTTCCTCCACAGTTGAGCTTTTTATCAGGACATCATCCACATAGGATCTGGCAGCAAAATCTTTCACTAATTGTGCTACCAAATGTGGTGATTTATTGCATCATTTGCCCATGTGGCCTTTGGTACATTGGAAAAACACTAGAATAGGTGAACATCGATCCTGTATCAAAAATGGCACAAAAGACAAACCTTTGGTGGAACACTATAAAAAAATGAAACACAGCCATGATGATCTTTTGGTGTGTTTTACAAACTTTGGGTCCACATCCTCGTGGCGGTGATAGAGATTTGAAGCTCCGCAGACTGGAACAAAAATGGATCTATAATCTGGATTCAGTGAATAAGGGTCTCAATCTGTACATCGAATGGAACCTGTTTTTGCAAAAATAATGCCCTTGTGTCTCTAGTCTAGCGTATTCACACTAATTATGTATCCATCATACTGACACACTTATTTGAGTAGCTAACACTCAACCTTTGTCGGTGTTACATCTTAGGAACCCACAAATCAAGCAGCCACCTTTGGGTATGTGATTTATTGCACATAATATCGGATGCGTAATACCCGTACCTATGGGCACACCGATAAAAGCATTTTTCTTTTGCACACCTGAACCAGGGTGCATCACTTGTGGTGAAACAAGCATTCGCTTTTTCCCCAGGTCATTTCTAAAGTCAAGTATCAGTTGTTCGCATCCGAACCATTTTTGTGTTCAGGTCCTTCCCATTTATGAGGTTTATATCGGCGGGCACTTTTCCGTCAGGCAGGGTGGCCGGCTGCTGTTAAGCATTTCCACCTAAATCACGGGTAGTTCTGAGCTGCATTTGTAGTTTTTCTTTAACAAATGGAACTAAGTCACGCAGCATGCGCTCACGTGACTAGTACTTTAATACTAGATCACGTGTTGCCCGTGCCGACGAACGCTGATTTACTTGCTACGGAGACGCCGACAAAGAAACCGCAAACTGCTGTGTCTGCTGCCCTCAATCTCCCAAGTAAGTTTGGAAACGGTTAGTTTTGCTAAATTTTTTAGCTAGCTACTACTCGTTGTTCCACGTTACGGGTTGGTCTCTCCAACAGCTTTTCCCTCCTGTTCCCCCAGGTCAACCGGGAAACCGGCACACACTCCAGAAGCAGACGCGGTTTCACCTACCACTACGTGCCATCTTTGCACTCTCCGGTCTGAATCACCAAGGACTTATGCCTTGATATCGCTGCTTTTGCTTGATTGGTATGCAGCATTCACCTACCTGTCTCCGCCATAGGTAGGCTTCCACAATTATTTAATAAATAGAGTCAGAATACAAAAAATAAAATCAGGCTACAAATCCTAAAGTGGTTATACTTGTTTTCTCCCCCCAGTTAAATGCACAGAAGACTTATGCTTTGTGTCTTGGCCATTATACATGGCCCTTTGAAGCAAAAGAATTAAGATTGCTGACAGTGGTCAGTATCAAAAGAGCCAGTCTCATTCTGTAAATGTTTGTTTACTGAACTGATATGCATAGAAGCTTTTAAGTCACTCAATCCCTTCTCTCTTTCCTCCCCTTCCTTCCCCCCTCCCTTTCCCTTCTTTTCCTCCCTCACCATGTTTGGGCACAATTTTTCAAAATGCCATGAGCTGTTTGTTAATGGAATGAAATAAGGTGACAAATGATGGTTGTCACATGGACCTAATTTAGGTTTTTTCTTGAGCTTGTTTATAAATAAACTAGCATGTTGATGCGTATAAAGATTCTATTCTTTGGCTGTTTAATATATAGACTGTCCTATACATGAAAGGACAAAAATGTCTTTGATTCTTTGAATATGGTCGGTAAAAAATGTTCTTTGTGTTTTTTTAGAATTGCTGGTTATAAATGAATATAGACCATCAACACGACATCTAAAACACTTCCCTATTTGGATCAAAAGTGTCCTGATGAAAGCCTTAACGGGAAAGACACAAATCTACTATCGACCCTGAATTGTGGGGTACTAGTAGCTACCGTATCAAGGATGGAAACAGATATTGTTACTGTCGACACTTTTCTAATGGGCGTTTTTACTTTGTGTAAAGAAATGTGCAAAAATTCACCCACTAGTTACTAACATCACTCTGTAGATATAGGATAAGTTTTCTCTTTGGATGGTAAAAAATACCAGTTTGTTTTGGCTGTTCTATTGTATATATATATATATTGTTTATCTGTATGGACATACCCCCTTATGTCCAGGTTTTATCATGTGTTAAAAAATAAAAACGGATATTTTTTGGTAAATTCCGACCTCATCGTCTTTATATATGTTTGGAAAGACGATTTTTCACCTTTCTCTTGTTTTAGGTGCGATGCTAATTTTGCAGCCAAATACGACATTAGCAGGTAGTTTGTTGTTGGCCCTGGTTGTTTAAACATGTTTCTAAGTCCTCTCCCAACAAGCCCCTAAAAAAAGAGGACACCACATTGCTCATTTTTTGATTGCACATCATCCACATAGGCCAGGTTACCCCTTTTACCCAAGTTGGGCATGGCCTTATGTAGGAAGATGGTGAATTCGCTGCCGGAGTTGATGTATCCGAAGGAAGTCTCGGTCCACGTGTATTGCTACCCCCCGAAGGTAAAGGCCAGCTTGTATTGGTCCTACTGACAGGCACGGTTCAGTACCCATTGGTCAGGTCAATGGCAGTGTATACCTTTGTCCCCTAGATCTGGGCCAGCCCCTGGTATTGACCAGGGGTCAAAGGTAGGGCAGAGGCCATCGGGACATGTGGACCCATTCATTCAGCTCCCTCAGGTCAGCACTGAGTCTCCACTGGCAGTTTGGTTTTAAAATCCCCAGCACCGGATTATTAAAGGTGCTGTGGACTGGACGAATAATCCCACGGGACTCAAGGTTTTTGATTATTTCCGTCAGGGACTCCATGGATGCGAGAGGCAAGCGGTATTGCTTCACAAACACTGGAGTAATTCCAGGGTCTGTGGGAATTGTTGTTGTATGGATTTCGGTGTGACCACAGTCATACGAGTCCACCGCAAAGAGATCTTGGAAATCTAAGAAAACCTGCTTCAACTTTTGCTTTTGCTCCGGAGTCTCACAGGCATCTGCTAGGTTGACTCTTTCTTCAACCATTTGCCTGAAGCCTGGAAAGACTTCCGGTTTTGCTATCTCAGCGGCCACGTCCAGCTGGGTGGAGAGATCCGTGGTTAGAGTGTTGACCTGGACAGAGGGTTTCAGGTAGGCGAGGCTGTCATTGTGGACCTGGAAGAACACCTCATCCTGCCTGATGTCACAGGTCACCTCTTCCTCACCTTAAGGGTGGGAAGAGTACACCCGGAAATTCCCCCCTTTCCGGGTGAAGATCCTGTCTGGTGGTAAGTCATTGTCACTATCACTGTCAAAACAGTCATTGGGGATTGGTCCTATCAGTTCATTACCTAGATCCATGGAAAAATGTCGGTCATCAACCGCCATTCCAATAATGATGCCTGCGCCCAGAGTGATACTCCTAAGGTGCTGTTATCCATCAATATTGGAATGGTGTTGTGTTCTATATTGACTAATGGTGTTGGGTTTAACCCCAACCCCTGCTGTTGGAGATGGGCTTTGAGGTGTACATATGCGTCAGGATTTTGCAGTTTCTGTCCCCTTTTAGTTTTTAATTCAAGTGGGAATAGTCGCGTCCGTCCTGGGATAGTGACTTCCTCTCCAATTTGAACTTCAACTGCATACGGCAACAATCATCAAAGTCCATGGGATTACCCCCAGTCGGGACCAGGCTTTGTAATTGATGAGGTCCAAATTAATGGCAAACCGATTGAGAATGTCACTGCCTAAATAGAATGCTGCAGGGACATCTTGCATGACCCAACAATTATGTACCATGCTTTTGTTTCCTATAGAAATCTTGAGCATACACCTGCTAGGCAGGAGATGTTTGGAATTGGTAGTTTCCAGGCCCATTTCCCACTTATCAATCAATTTAAATGTGGAAATGGCTGGATCTTTTGGGAGCTGTCGGAACATGGCTTCGCTGATGGAGCTCTTACCATTGTTCACGCACACTCGGGCGAGAACAGATTCCTTCCCCTCATTTAACTGAATAGGGATGAATAACTGTTCTATCAGTTTCTGAATTTCAGCTAAACTTTGAGCTTGTTTCTCATCACTTTTGGCTATGGGTTTGGGATTTTCAGATTGTGAATTGGTATAGAATTTCAAAGTATTTCCTTCCAGTGTGGAATGTCATTTGAAACTGGAAGGAAGGTTGATCTTCAGGAATTGAGAGGAGTTTCCATCACCAGTTTGTTGTCCTACAGCAATTACTGTCACGTAAGGTATTTGTTCTGAAAATGAAACTCAATATGATCAGGTTTTTGTTCAACCAAGTGGTGTGTGGCATTTAAACTAACATGGTTGACACTCTGTTTCAATTTTATTGGCCTGTTAGTCTGAGTCCAGAGGACCTTGTTCACACAGTCTGTTAGGGGGGACAACCTGCGCAGGATGTCATTCCCCAGTAGACAGGGTGTGCCCTCTGGAGTCACGACTATGGCAGGGTGTTTCACCTTATGTCGCCAAATTTTTATTTCCAAATCCGCAGTCCTCTCGACAGGAATTTCATTCCCATCGAAGTTTTGGAGTTGTCTAGGAAGAGGGGTGAGAGGAATCTGGTATCTCCCCTCCATTCCTGAATTTAGCTGATCAAAGGACCTTTTTGACAGAAGAGTGGCTTGGGATCCAGTGTCCACCAGTGCAGAAAAAGTACCTTGCCCTTGCACTTGGACCGGGCATAAAATCTAACCTCCTTATCCTCAAGGGGGCAAAGATAATGTGCATTTTGGGCAAGCTGGGTGGTCAATTTCCTTATTTTTGACTCCGACACAGAGGTAGTTTGGGTATAATTCTGTGTGGGAGTTTGGCGATCTGAAAGAAAAATTTGAAATTTGGATATTTCAGGAGGTGTGCTCCCCT
The DNA here is from genome assembly GCF_040938575.1 of Ambystoma mexicanum. Taxonomy (NCBI): domain Eukaryota; kingdom Metazoa; phylum Chordata; class Amphibia; order Caudata; family Ambystomatidae; genus Ambystoma; species Ambystoma mexicanum. The sequence goes on along the minus strand of NC_090935.1, from coordinate 344,010,634 downwards.
TTTTCTGATTCTGGGCTGCCCCCCACCCCTTTTGGAGGCAGTCACCAGAATGGGTTTGTGAGGTTTGGGATCCTCTATTACTATTGGGATTCCTGGGTGCTCATTCTGGGGTTCAAGGTTGGGTGATTCTGACTTGGTCCCCACATCCACCCAGTCCTCACTTAAATCTCTCAGGACCCATTTTTCTTTGGGAGGAGTCCCCCCATCCCTGAAGGAGAAGATCTTTTTCCCAGAATCCTCTACGAATTCTTCCCCTTCAAATTGGAGGACAGTAACTTTCTCCACAAAATGGGTCTTTTTGAGTCCTTTATTTCTCCTACCCACCCTCTGTTCCTTCGGTTGCAGATTTGTGGGGGCAGGAGATGTTTGTTCCAGTTCCTGGGTGTCCAGGGGCTTTTCACGAGTAAAGAAGGAAGCTTCCTCTAGGGCTTTACACTCTCCTTACCCCCGTGCCACATCCTCTGGAACTGGTGAGTTGTCAGGGTTCTCGCCCCGTCATTGTTCTGGGGTGTCAGATCCTTGGTTGGTGGGGTTCTGAGCCGCCATGTTCATCTGAGGGTTCTGTTGAGCCCTCAACAAGCGACTCAGATCCTGGGTTAGGTTCTGGACCTGGCGCTCCAGTTGGGAGACCCGTTCCGGTTGGTACGGGAGTCTCTAGTCAACCCTATGTGGATCACTGGAAGGGTAACTATCCCTTCTCCCATAGTACCCTGGATATGGTGGATTTTGGTAACCCTCCACCCTTGGCCTCCCCTCTCCCGGATTGGATTGTCTTGGTTCCTGAAATCGGGGAATGAAAGGAGGGTTGTCCTGCAGGTTTTGTGAGTATCGGGGGAAGAAACTTAACCCAGCATTTGGGGAATTACTGCCTTCTTGGGGGAAGTTAGTAGGGAAGTTTCCGGGGCAGTACTTACCTGATTGGACCCCCCCTTGGGCTGGGGGAATCCATACATACCTCAGGATTGGTCGGTTTCCCTTGTATCGGGGGCTGATATAATCAGGGGAGTTAGGGGTCCCATTAGTGGGATTACCTCCCAGACTGCCACCTGTTTGCGATTGGCCTGAAGGCCTTCTGGGTCTTTGATTTTGCTGACTTTGTGCAGGTGTATTTTTAGGCTCCCCCATCTCTAAGTCTAAAATGGGGGCAACCTTCACCTCCGCCACCCTAGCAGCAGCAGGGGTGTTGGCTGGTATGGGGTTTTTGAGAAGATTTTTATTTTCTGCAGGTTTTTGGACCTCATAAATGCAGGTCACCTGCTCTGACCCAGTCCAGAGATCTTTTCTCATGGAAGTCCTTCATCAGCTGGGTCATGATATACTTGGGGAGTAAATGAAAGAAGATGGTTACAAACTCCCTGCTATCCGTTCGCAACCTCCTAGTGGTTTGTGCAAAAGCGCTTTTGAGCTCCTGCACAAACTCTCGTGGGGCCTGATCATCCCCGCACTGCAGATTGTAGGCCACTTTGCGAGCCTCCTGGGGGTTTCTGTGGGCAGGAAGGTGTTTCAAGATGGCCGCCCTGCAGGTGGACCATCTTGAATGGTTCTGGTCCTCCAGTCCAGCAAAGAAATTGGAGTACTCCGGGGAGAACGTCCATTTTACGTACTCTATGCTGTTCTGGTTGTCTTTCACATGAAAAGTTTCCATCATCTGCTCATAGAGTTCCAAGTCATCCCAAACAGAATATTTTGCATTTTTATGCTATGGGGTTATGACACTCCTAAGGGCCTTAATCTGCCTAATGGGGTCTTTTGTCATAACTCTCTTAAGTTTGTTTGCCTTCTTTGGCTTAGTCACCCATGTCCACTCACCCTCAGACTCAGAGGCGCTACTACTTGAGGTCCCCTCTGGATCATCTAGGCACTCCCTGACTCTGTGAGCTTGCGAGGGGCTCGCAGAATGGAGGGGCCTAGTTTCTCTCTCCCTGTGGTGCTCAGGAGAGTAGTCTTCTGACTCTTTCCTGCTCCCAGGGTTGGCAGAGTATCCCCCCCCCACTGCCCTAATTGGGTAGAGGTCTTCAGGATACTCTTTCTGGGCCTCATTCCATTGGGTTTTTCATCAAATTGGACCAACTGGTCCCTTGGAAAGTGATATTTCTGTAGATCTAAATCCCTGACCCTCCCCTCATAGGAGACTTTCTTGTCAGAGACATCAGCCTTAATGTTTGGGTATCTATACAGGGACGCCCGTCCATCACTTTCTGTGGGGCGCTGACCTGTCAGTTCTATCATGCATGGTCTATTAAATTCTGATGGCCTCATGGTCTCCGGCTCATGTGAACCGGGAGCCATGAAGTCTTCAGTGTACAAGGGGGCGTGGCTAGGACGGCCATGTGAGAGGTCGTACTTCGGAGGAGCTCCTGTGATCCTGTGATGATCCTTGATGTGAGTGCGTGCACGGGTGCCTGCCAGCGCTGGAAAATAGCACCCGTGCTTCTAAACGTGAGGAGCGCCCTCGTTGTAATTCTGGTTCACGTGCGATGCATTGCTACAAAGTTATGCTTGTTTTGATCCTGCAAGCGCCGGAACGAAAACATGAAACAAAAAGGCGGCTCTGACAAAGGAATCTCTGTAATATTTGGAAACGCTGCAGTGAGCCCTGCTGCAATCCTTGATTGCTGAACGCGCCTGGCCCTGAGACGCGGACGTGGGGAGGCCGGGTCGCGCCGCCCGTGCATCAGTCCTGGGAGCCGGGGGAACCTGTGAAACACGAGCGGAGCGGTGGCGGGCGCCGGGCCTGCGCATGGACAGATCGAACGTTGGGCGAGATACATTGAGCCCAGGCGCTGAATAGAGAAATGACGGTGCGCTGGGCATATGGAGCTGGCTGCTACAAAGTATCAGCGGTCCCCTGCACAGGAGAGAGGGGGAGAGCAGCAGCGGTAGCAGTACCCTTCCTTACACCCACAGTTGCTGTCATACTGGGTCAATACTTATGTTCCATGTTGTGCTGGCGCTGCCGGCTCCCTGTCAAGGAGGTACCCTCCCCGTCCTGGTCTGTCTGGACAACTGGCTGACCTCAGACAGGATTATTTCCAAGGGGCTCCCGATGAGCTTTAAATAGGCACTCGTTTTCCCATCTTTGGAGGGTCCCGCAGCCACAAAGGTGCGGCAAAGGAGTCGACCTGGTGCTGGGCTGGTACATCCAACCATCCTCTTGCTACCAACTTGTTGGGACAAACTCCCAGGTAGACCAGAGGGCCACTAGGAGTTTGTGGACTCTTGGACGCCCCAACACCTTCCCCCAAAAGGAACATAGACTCCGTCAGATGGAAAGTTCAAACTGCAGTTTATTACAGAAAAACCAACAGGGATCAGTACAAGGACAGAAGAAATCCGTGGACCGCTCAATGTCCCCTGGCTCGAAGCCCAGTTTTGTCCTAAAGTTGTGTCATAGAGACGTCACAACCTGGGCCCCTCTCCAGAAAACCTATCGAACAACTGGATTGGGTACTGAGTAATAGTCCACCTATAGTGGCAGGGACTAGGCTCTGGAATTTGCTGCCTTACCAGCTGCGAACCATTATGGATTTCGTACTTTTTAAACAAAGGCTCAAAACTTTTCTCTTCATGTGATTTAGCCATTCAGTCTCTCTGGTATCTCTTGACAGCGCCATGATGCCTTCGGTGACAGTGCGTAATAGAAGAAACTGATTGATTGATAGTGGATACTATACATGTTAATCTACTGGCTCTCTCATGTTAGGTGGCTGGCCTGGTCCATCCCCAAATTACTATTTCTAACAATGTTGTAGTGTGAGGGTCTTGCCTGTTGCTGCCTATCCATAGGATCCTGAACTGTGGTTGGCTAGAGCCGACGTCCCCAAGCCTGGGATCTGCAAAGGTACTCAGCTCTTAGTGTACCTTCTCAAGGTAATGTGAACAACTATGTGTCTGCATTGGAACTTGTGTGCACCACCTTAGACTATGAGAGTGCTTGTTCATCTCGTGCAACACTTGTCTCGCATTATAACATCTTTGTTGCAAATTTCTATCTAGCAGCGTGAGATCAGCTTTCTTTCCCAGCGCTGGTTTCTGTCCATTCTCTGAGTCAGCCGGGTCACGTGTTTGGAGACCATGATTTGGAGCTCTGCATCTCTGAATTATGAAGAATTATTTGCATTTATTGCAGCTGGTGTTACTGCCGTTCAGGAAATGGAATGTCATTCGTATCTGGTGGCCTTGCCAGCGGGTCCTGTCTCACACGCTTGCTCTTTTGCAGCCTGAATTCAACTCAGCTCAGCTCTTGCTGAGAGACTTGTGGCCTGCTATAATTTTCCTGAACCATTACTCAGTTCCTACAGTGTCCATGTTATTCTATATTCTCCATATGTTAGTCACACTTGGCTTTGTCAGGTCCCATAGGTGCTCCTGCAGTTCCATAAGGGTATTTGCATATAGCATCTGCCAGCTTTACTCAGGATCTCTTGCTTCTTGCAGTTTCTGCGTTGCTGCACACAGCTAATGATAAAATAATAAAAGCAATGACGGTATGTATATGTATCTGTCATCTAACTATAGAACTGTACGCTTGTGTTCTTCATGTATTGGAGTGTGTGTTTGTGTCCCGATGTGCGGATGGCATGTGTGCTTCATGTCTAATGCTTCTAAGTTCAAGTGTCTCTAACGACGTCAGTAACGTGGCTTCTTGGCACTTTAATCGATTCTGTCAATTGGTGTCTTTTTAGTTGCACCCAGGGGCTCCTCATCCACTCTGGGGTAGACTTCTACCGCACCTGGCCTGTAGGGCTGGCTGAGGGGGCACCTTTCAACAAACCTGTCTATAATTGGAGCACTAGGAATTGGTCCAAAATAGTATGGGCATTCACAGTATCTCCTGGCCTTTTTCTGTGTCATGTATCTTATAGGAGAGGAGGAGGGGCAAGTTTCCACACCCTCTTCAGAAATAGAAAATAACCCAGCTACACCGTGCATAACACAGGTATACGTGGAAGAAAATACTGTTATAAGAGTATTCATACAAGCACAAATGTTGTTTTTATTACACTTGTGTACATCCATTGAAAATCAGAAGAGAAAGAGAGTGTTGCAGAATATGTAAAAAAACAGGAGAGAGAGACGGTACTCAGTTGCAGTTGCACATGTTTCTTTAAAAATGCTAATATGGTGAAAGGGGGAGAGTGCACTTGGGCAGGGGGTGCAGCAGGGGTTGCTTTGCAACCATCAGATAGATGCACCCAATATCGCAACTCTTGAACTTTTACTGCAAGGGCAGTGGCATAAATAACCTCAATGGGGGCGTTATATCTGGGCTCACTCCATCAGCGGACAAAGTTCCCTATGCACACAAAGTCTCTTGTTAATAGCCGTAGAGCAGGTGCCATTGCTGGTGTGTCAGATGCAGCGCTGGTTGAGTCTTCAGTCCTTGCAGGCACTATCTGTTGAGAGATGCATTTTATTCTTTTTGTTAGAGCAAACGGCTTTTGAATTCGTCACCCAACACGGACGTAGCACTGTGAGCATCAGATGCTCTCCTGATGGGAGACAGGGGCGCATGCATTCACCGCCCTGTTACGCCCTCAGGGGGCGATAGACGGTGATCCTTGCAGGGCTGTGTGTGCATGCTAAATAGAGCAAAGGGCAAGCAGTGCACCCAATTCTTCTCCAATGTGGTGCAAACCTTGGACAATGTACCTTTTTAATAGCCTGTTTATCCTCTCCGCAACCCTATTGGCCATAGGGTGGTACATTTTGCACATGTGATGCTTGATGCCCAGCAATGCTGTTACCTCTTTAAAGAGCTCATTGAAAAACTGCATGCCATTATCAGGTCTTAATACTTCGCACACGCCCCGAACGAAAACCTCCCTGAACAAAAACATGACTGCACATTTCACATCTGCGTGTGCACAAGGACCAGCCTCCACCCACCGTGAAAAGGGACACAATCACTATTAGATACCGGACTCTATTACACCTTCCCTCATATCCACGTATTCGATGTGTAATTCACGTAACGGCCCAGTAGGGCAGGGTAGGGTACCTCTTATTGTCCTTAGGGTAAGACCAGTGCTGTAACTCTGACACGTAGTAAAATTGATAACCATTTTAGTTGGTGTCTCCTGCAGATTGGGGAAAAACCAGTCCTCCGGTATATCTGCAGCGATATGCTCTTTAGACAAATGGGATCGATGATGCAGCTGTTCCAATGCAACCATCAACATTTTGTGCAGCATAACCGCTTTACCCGACGTCTCCTGTCTAAACAGTACATCTGTAGAGGACTGCTTGCATCCCCTTTTCGACCATAGGTCCTTTTCTTCTTGTGGGGCCCGGCCCTGCAAATCAATCAGTTGTGCAACCGGTAAGGAATTGTACGAGTCTGGCAGCTGTTCCCTACTCAGTGTCACTACTGGGTACTCAGAAACACTTGACACCGGGAGATATGCTCCTTGCTTGGCTGCCGTGCCCGTGTTACCCAGTGAGACCTTGGGCCTCATTACACGGAAGGCGGTGAGCCATGGCGCTATTAGCGCCATGGCTCATGCCGTTAAAATACCGGCACCGCCTTGGCGGAAAGGGAATTTACCGCCCCATTCCAAGGTTGGAGGGGCGGTAAATCCCCCTTCCGCCATTGCCCTTCCCCATTCCCATTTCTGCCCCATAGGGCTCTATGGGAATGGGGAAGGCGCTAATTACGGCACCGCAATTTTGCGGTGCCGTAATTAGCTCCGAGGTCCCTTAGCGGGTTGGTTTTTAACGCCTGCAAAAAGCAGGCGTTAAAGCACCAACCCGCTAAGGGACCTCGTAGTAAGGCGGTAATGGTTAACGGCCACCGTTACCATTAACGGTGGCCGTTAACCATTACCGCCTTCCGTGTAATGAGGCCCCTTGTCTGTGTTGTTAGTATGTGTGGTACATTTCACCACCGCCATCGCAGAGGGCTGAGACAGCGCGTCAATCAATTTGTCCAACAGTGCTGCATGCTGTACTGGGAACCCATCAGCCCATCTAAATCCCCTCCTCTTCCAACGTGCAAGTCCTGTGTGCACCATAGTGGTACGTGGGCCGAATCAGAATAGATGGTCATGCGGCACCCTTGAGATGCTAGCAGCTCCTTGATAAATGCTATAAGTTCTGCTGCCTGGCCGAACAGTGCATGGGTAATCTTTTTTGCACCAATACCTTATAGACCCCATGCACCAAGTGGACCACTGCTGCCCAAGTATGCCTCAACCCAGTTCCCTGGTTGATAGTTGCTGATACATCAATGAAAAGTATAGCCCCCTCGAGTGGGCTGTACCTTGCTTTCGGGATGTTGTCTTCCTCACCCTCAAATGTGACACAATCATGTCTGGCAAGGTCTTCATCCGTGCACCGGTCTGTCAAAAAGATGGTGGTATTCACTGTTTTGTACCTCACTATATGAATGTTTGAGCTGGACAGAATTATCTCACACGCGAATGCCTGCTTGATGTTGATCGCTCCAGGATGGCAAACACAGCGTGCTCTACAAACAGCATTACGGAACACCCCATGACAATTGTAGAGCTTTTCTCAATTGCAAATGCATCAGCAGCAAGTGCCTGTTCACTTGGGAACTGGCCTTGCATCACTGAATCTATCACTCTGCTGTAGTAGGCCTATGGCTTGCGGCCCATAGGGTTTTTCTTTGTAAGTGCCAGAGTCAATTGGCCATTAGAATGGGAGAACAGATAGAACTCTTGTGTGTAATCAGAGGTAGCTTACACTGGGGCAGTGGAAATTACCTCTTTCAGGTCATTGAAGCTGGTGAAATATACTCTGTCCATAAAAGCTTGTGGTCATTCTTTTGAGCCTCTTTGAGGCCCTGCAATAGGGGCCTAGTGTACACTGCGTAATCTAAAATCCAAGTTCTGCAATAGTTGCGCAATCCTAGAAACATTTGCATTTCTTTGACAGTCTTAGGCTGGGAAGTGCTGCGCACTGAAGCAGCGCAAACTGGTAATATTTTCTTGCCGTGGACAGATATCATTTGGCCCAGATGGAGCACTTCCTGGAGACAATACTGTAGTTTTGCCTTTTCTACCTTGTAACTCGTGTATACTAGCAGCTGTAAAAGGCCAACAGAGTCCTTCCTACATTGTTTTTTTTATAACACATTTTATTTGGTTTTCTTTAAAGTACAAGACATAACAAATATATTCTAAGCATACAGACATTTACAATGCACAGTTTATACACTAAAATCATTTCCTGGGTACTTCTGCATATGTCGGGTTGTGGTCATTGTAGTTCATACAGTACAGTTTGGCCTCAGGGCCTCATCAAGTCTTACACCTTACAGACTGGTATCTCTAGTTTTCCTACCATCTTTGCCATATTTTATGTGCCTTGCCGGGGCAGCCTCTAGTGGTATATACCCTGATTTCCATTGCAATACACGCATCTACATCAGCTACCCATTGCTCGTATTGCGGAGTTGAGTTTGACCCCCATAGTTGTGCCAGGTTCCTTTTGGCGAACCCGGTGGCCGTTGAAAATGGCTGTTTTTCAAACCTGGACAAGTCAATATTCGCATCCACTCCCAATATCAGCAGTTTGGGGTCCATGGGTATTACTTGGCCTATGATCCGTGAGAGCCTGTCACAGCATTTCTGCCAAAAGGATTGAATTCGTGGACATTCCCATAGGATGTGGAAAAAGGTGTCCCTCTGTTGGTGACATCTTAAACAGTTGGGATCTGTTATTTTCCCCCATTGGTACAGCGCTTCTCTTGGGTAATATATTCTGTGACGTATCTTGAGTTGAATCAGTCTGATTCTGGCGGCTATGGCTGTCTCTCTGGGGTACATTAGGGCTGTGACCCATTCCTCCGGGTGTAATGGCCTCACGTCTTTTTCCCATTTTGCTTTTATGCTGCTGAGCGCCGGTGTTGCAAATGCGGAAATTGCATTATACATTGTAGAGGTTATTTTGCTATCTATTCGGTCTATGACAATATTTTTTTTGATGGGTTTGCATTCTGGCATGTTGGCTAGGTCTGGTTCATATGTTGTAAGTGCGTGCTGCCTCTGCCTGTAGTGGAAGTGTTCTGTTAAGGGTAGGTCGAATTGGTTCCTTAGGGTCTCAAATGACACTATCTTGCCATCTTGTGTCACGTCCCCGATCCTGTTTATCCCCACTGCTTCCCAATTTGCCCATTTCGGAAGCCTATTGAGTTCTGGTAGGTGTCTGTTCCGCCACAGGGGTTGTACCAGTGTAATCTTTCCCTCCCAACCTAGGTGTCTATGTGCGTCCTTCCATATCTGTGCTCTGTGAGCTGTTGTGGTGTTAGGGGTGGTACGGGTTATATTCTGGTAAAGACTCTCCAGTGGGGAAGGTCCCTGTCTCACCGGTGTGTGTTGTCGGATGTGTGGTAGGTCGGGTTGTTATGTAAGATGTCATTTATGACTCCCATTTGGGAGGCCCAGTAGTATGTTTGCAGACGGGGGAATCCGATTCCACCTTCCCAGATGGAGCGTTGCAGGATGTTCAGGGCAATACATGGATGTCCGCCTTCCCATAACAATTTCCGGAGTATCTTATCTATTTTGTGGAACTCTGAATTGGGTATATATAGTGGTGCATTCTGGAGAATGTATAAGAACATCGGGAGGGCTAGCATCTTAAACAGTGCCGCTCTCCCTAGTAGAGTGAGGGGAAGAGCCATCCAGTGTTTCACATCATTCGCAAATCTGTCAGTGATTGGATGTAGATTTTTGGGTACATATTCCGTGAGAACGGTCGTGATTTGTACGCCGAGGTAACGAAATTGCTCGAGTTCAACTTGGTACGGGCAGTTGTCTGGGATCATGCTGTTTATCCCTTTTACCGGGAATAGTATTGATTTGTTCCAGTTTACCTATAGCCCACTGAACAGCCCATATTGCTCCAATATTTGTTTAACTATGGGGCAGGACTCCGACGGGTCGCTCAGGTAAATGAGTAAGTCATCCGCATACAGGGAGACTATCTTACCAGTCACGAGCACAACGGAATCCTTTCCACAATTGCGTGTCTCTCTGCATTATTGCAAGGGGTTCAATCACCAGTGCGAAAAGCATCGCCGAGAAGGGGCATCCCTGCCTTGTTCCCTTGCCCAATCTAATGCTACGTGAGGACCACCCATTTACTCGAACTACTGCTGACGGGGCGTTATATAGGAGCTTGAACCAGCTCATAAATTGGTTGCCAAATCCCATTCTAGTCATTATCATCCACAGGGCCTCCCAATAAACCGAGTCAAAGGCTTTTTCAAAATCAATGGAAAGGAGTGCAAGTGACTCCTGAAGTGCTGGTGCTTTCTCGATGGCGACATGGAGCCTGTGGATGTTCATTCGTGTGGATCTCTGAGGCATAAAGCCACACTGATCTGGATGGATGAGAGTAACTATTACCTTTTGCAGTCTATTGGCGAGGATCTTTGCTAGAACTTTGGCCTCTATGTTTATGAGCGAGATCAGCCGGTAGGAGCTACACATGTTTGGAGGTTTATCAATTTTTGGGATTACCACTATGCTGGCCTTCCTCGGGTCTGGAGGGAGAATTCCTTTTTCTTTTGCGTGTAGAAACATGTTAAGCATGTGTGGTGCTACTTCACTGCCATCTATCTTTTTCTAGGTTTCTGCTGGGAAACCATTTGGGCCTGGGGTTTTCCCATTTTGAAGTTGGGATAGGGCTGTTGTTAGCGCGTCTTCTGTGATTTCCATTTCTAAGTTCATTCTTTGTGTGTCGTCCAGGGACAGAAGGGCAACTCCTTCTAGTGCAGTGGGGTCCATCGAGGCTGTTGGGGCAGCGTATAGTGCCTCGTAGTATCTTGTGAAGCACTCTGCTAGGTCTGGATCGGTCGAGGCCTGTCCTGCATCTGCAGTTGTTATGTTCCTAACTTGGTGTTGCCCTTCATCTCTCTTTTCCAGCCATGCCAACATCTTACTGGCTTTGTCTCCGGTTTCGTGTAGCCTGGCACACATCGTTCTGTGCGCTTGTTTTGCACAATTCAGCGTCACATTATGGAGCTTTTCTTGCACTAGGAGTAGGGTTCTGTTATCTTCAGCTGTCCCCGAGCTTGTGTATTGTGCCTCAGCTCTCCGTACCTCATTTTCAACATCTTCTACTTCTTTCCTATGTGTCTTTTTATGTGCTGCTTTTCTCCAGGATTTCTCCCCTCAGTGTTGCCTTATATGCCTCCCATATTATCTCATTATCATCTGTCGAGCTCTGATTTGTCTGAAAGTATAGGGATGTGGTCTCTTGAATTTTCTCCACTAGGTCTGGAAATCCCAGGTAATAGTTGTTTAGCCGCCAGGCTGGTGGGGGTTAGGGTTTCTCTGTTTCAAGTGATATCACTAGTGGAGAGTGATCTGATATCCCTCGAGGGAGCAGGGCTGCCTCTGTTACTTTATGTATATTTTCAGCTGGGGTAAAGAAGTAATCCAGTCTGAACAATGAAGCATGTGCGCCGGAGTGGAACGAGTATTGTCGTTCTGTCGGATGTAAGTCTCTACACACGTCCCGCAGCCCTAGTGCTGCTGCAAACGTAGCTAGTTTGGTTGGTATCGCTGGGTTTCTCCCCCTTATATGTGTGCGATCTTCCGTGACATTCATTACTTCGTTGTTGATGTCCTCTCCTATTATTAAAGTGTCTGCTATATTGTTGGCTATTATGGGTGTAATGTCTGCAAGTAAAGCGGTCATGAGCGCTGGAGGTGAGTAGACTGCTAATATAGCTATGGTTTGATTCCACAGCGTACCGTGCACGAATAAGAATCTCCCCCCTGCGTCTTGAGTTATGTTTGATATCTAGATGCGAGTTTTTTTGTTAATTAATATTAGTACCCCTCTCGCTCCCATGGAAAATCCTGCGTGTATTGCTGTACGATATTTTGTTCTCTTGAAAAGTTGTCAGGTTGTGCCTGCCAGGTGGGTCTCCTTGAGGACCACTATATCTGGTTGATGTCGATTCAGATATTGTGTTACCAGCCTTCTTTTAATACTATTGGCCAGGCCGTTCACATTTCATGTTAAAAAACGAAGTTGCTTGGTGCTAGGCCCAATTAGTGTCATTCAGTGTTCTATGTGTTTGTGTTTAGGTAGCCACAGCCTTCTCGAGGGGCGCTCTTTATTTCCTTTATTCGAAGTACCTCAATGCTTCCTGTGTTTCGTGTAGACAATCGAACCATGCATACTTTGGTTGTGATAACAATAAATTCTATTCCCAATGCCCCCTCCCTATACTCCATCCCCAACTGAAGCATCTGTTGCCCACTTAACCAAACTTTCTAACGATTAACCAAAATTTTGATGACCCTTGTCAACTCAGCATCAACGGTGCCATAGGGGCGTCTATAGGTGTGTTTGCTTGCTTTTTTCCTCTTTCCCCCTCTAATTAAGTTCTGTGGTGGGGGTCTTTGCTGTGGGCCGCTAGTGTGTTACATTGTATTAGGTCCTTCTGTCCCATTGTGGACAGGCTGTTAGCTTCTTATAGGCAGCAGTAATAGGAACTTGTGCAGGCTGGGCTTCCGGTCTTGTGGATGTCAGTTTTATAGTTTGGCAGGCGTTTTACTGTTGCAGGGTCCTGGTGTTGGCTTCCCGTGTTTCGATCAGTGTTGTTTCCTCCGCTTCATACGTTGTCCCCGTCTTGCGGTGCGACCGGCTCTTGTTGTGGTCGTTCTCGAGGTGCCCTTTCCGGTCTTGGGCGATTTCTGCGGTTGTTTTGTCTTCCACTCGATCTCCAATCGCCTTTTAGATGACTTTCCGCCCAGCTCCCTGCTTCTCTAGGGTCTGTGAAGTGTACAGTCGTGCCATTGAAGTATATTTTCAGTTGTGCAGGGAATAGTAGTCCATATGTTTGGAGGCATTTTTTAAGTGGGTCGAAGGACTGTCTTGCTTTCTGTACCTCTCAGGTAAAGTCGGGGAAGAAGACCATTTTAGAGCCGTTGAATGTTATAGAGCCCTTGGTTCTGACCATTTGGAGTATTGCATCTCGGTCCCTACAATTCAGGAGTCTTGCAATCACTGTGCGTGGGGGCCTGAAATCGGTATGCCAGACGGTATCCGGTGGGCTCTTTTGATTGAGAAGAACTTTGATAAAGTCTTGGGTGCAAAGAGGTCTGCGAACCATTGTTCAAGGAATAGTTCCATGCTTGTGCCGTCTGATTTTTCCGGTAGCCCTAGAATCCGGATGTTGTTCCATCTTGCCCTGCCTTCTCCTTCTTCCACTCTTTCTTGCAGTGCCTTGAGGCGAGCCAGCGCTCCCGTCATCTGTTGGTTTACTGTCCTCAATCTATCCTCTGTTTCTGATATGCGGCACTCGGCTTCCCCGGTACGGGCCGTGAGTTTTGCAAGTCGTGGCGCAGCAGCGATACTTCCGTGCTAATGCCGTCCATCTTTTTTTCCATGGAGGTTCTCGAATTGGCTATAGCGTTCATGACGTCCTTGAGCGATATTTCCCCTTCTGCTTCCAATGTGTCGCCTGATTTGGGTTGTTCTTGTGGGAAGGTTTGTGCAGGGTTAGTGAACTGCTCCATCCTTCTCTGCGTTGACCCAGTTTTCGTTCTGTCTTTCCCCAGGCTGAATTAGTAGATGGTGATTCATGGGGGAGCTCTCCTGCCCAGGTGTTGTTTATAGAGTTGGTGATAGCCGTGGGGTGTGCCGTCCAGGAGGGCCTGTGTGGTGAGGAGTTGTCCGGTTACCACTGTTGCTTCCGGGTCTTTGTGGGATCAGATGAGTTGGGTGTCTTGGTCTGAGGCTGGTGTGGGGCGCTGTCGCGCGCTGGCACGTGGTTATGTTATGCCAGAGGTGGGAGTACTACGGCCTCTTTTGGGAGCTTGGTGCTGCCTCCCTCTTCCTGTTTTTTTATTTTTTTTCTTGAATTGTAATCAAAAAGATTTTTTTGATTTTTACAAGAATCGTTTGCTTCTCATGTAATCCATTTTTCTCGTTTTCATAGATTGTCTCCCTCTGTCGTAGAGTTGGCGATAGATTTCAAGGCTAGTTCTATCAGCTTCACCATGGTTAAAGTCCATCTCGTTGTCTCCCCTGACATTAGCCTGTTCCAGACTGTCGCTTCATCTAGCGTCACTGCCCCTTGTAGACATGATTGAAGATATTTATCTCTGTTTTGCTGTGTCTTAGGGCATCTTAACACTAGATGTTTCAGTGTTTCAACTTGCTCTTTCTCTTTACATAGGCGACAGCTGTTATCTGATTTCGTTGCCCGGATTGCCAGGATTTCATGTGTCATCGGCAGATTTAGTCTGGCTTTCAAAAATGTTGATCGCATGTTTTTATTTGGGAATTTTGTACCGTAGTTCAAGGGTTTCTTGACTTTGTTGAAAGTCGGTGGAAGATGGGTTAGTAGCTTATTTGCACTGGCTGTGTCTATCGTCTTGATCCAGTCCATGAGCTCCATTTTTCTTTTTACCTGGTCTGTGTTGGTCTTCAGATCTTCTTCCGAACACGATATTTCTCCGAGAGTTTCCTGAATGGTTAACGCCCACTTGTTGAGTGCTTTGCACGTTCCACTTTTGCGCTCTTCTGCGATTATGGAGTAAATTGGGAGGGTGTCCGCCATGATGATTTTTCTATATAGTCTCATTTTACTCTGGTCTTCTAAAGATGACAAAGAGACTAGACCCAGTTCTCGCCTAATCGCTGGCATGAGGTTGACTTTGGCAGGCCTAGGATCGATTTCCAAACAAGTCCTTCCGGCTTTTGCCATATCTCTCTCGGAGTATTCAGTGAGGTTTCCATGCCGTAGATGATTGTTGGGACGACCTTTGCTTTATAGAAATTTATCGCCGGAAGGAGGGAAAATGTTCCCAATTTTTTGTCTATTAATCTAGTTTGCGCAGTTAGTTTTTTCGCCTTTACCCATAATTGAGCTTGCATTGACTTGTCTGTGGGCGAGCTGTCAATATGCACCCCTAGATATTTGAACTGATCGATTACTTCAAGTTTAGAAGACCAGTATTTTCGTTTTCACTGTATTGATTTCCAAATTGTTTTCTTTGGTATATCTTGCCAGATTTGATAATTTCCTTTGCAGGCCAATTTGGGTTTGGTCGATTATAATGGCATCGTCTGCGTAAAGGAGTCACAAGATCGGCACCTTCCCAATTTTAGGTGGAAATGCTCTTATTTTTTCCTCATGACGTTGGTAATCGCCAAGAAAGGCGATGAAGAGAGCTGGCGCTAAAGGACAGCCTTGTTTGACTCCTCTCTTTACTTGAATCTCCTCAGACAAGACTCCTTGTTTACTCAATTTCACTCTGATTTTGGTATTGGCGGGAAGATCTTTTATGGGATCCAAAATTGACGTTGGGCATTTCCAGTTGTGTAGTTTGGACCACAGTTTCTCCCGGTCTATTTTATCAAATGATTTCGATAAGTCTACAAATGCGAGGTGCGCCTTTGGTGCGCCTTCTCTGATTTTTGCCTTTAAGATGTTTAGCATCAAGATGTTTATTGCAGTGCCTCCATTTTTTTTAAACCCGGTTTGGAAGGTGTCTGTACAGGGCACATTTTTTGCCCAAGTTCTAAAATGATGTAGCAATTGTATAGCGTAAATTTTCCCCACAATGTCCAAGAGCGCTATGGGCCTATAGCTTTCTGGATCTTCTCTTCCACCTTTTTTATACACCGGAACAATTATGGCCTTTAGCCACGTTTCAGGAACCATTTTTGTTTCACTACAGTGGATGAATATTTTACTGAGGATCCCCGCCCATGCTTCCGGCGATTGTTTCAAGTCCAAATTAGTTAGGCCATCTGGTCCCGGTGCTTTCGATGTTTTCAGGTTATTGATAGTAGTTTCGATGTCAACTGTATTTGATACATCGACCCATGTGGACTTGGTATCATGTTCTTCTTCCGTTCGATTCGATTGCGGCAAAGCAAGTTGAGCCGCTAAGTATGTTTGCCATTTTTCCTCTGGGACCGCGTTCAAAAGTTCTGATGTTTTTGTTGAATTCGAAGATTTAATTAATGGCCAAAAATCTGATGATTTTTTTGTGCTTAGACATCTCAACATGTTTTCAGCATCTTTTTGATATAGGAGCAATCTATGGTGTTTTAATCAATGGTTATACACCTTTTTTTCGCTTCGCCATTTCTCCCATGCTTCATGTGTGCATTTTTTTTGCATTTTCTTCCATTTTCGAACTATTTTCCTTTTTTCCACCACCAATTTGTCATAGATATGGTTCGTACCCTCCTTCTTATTTGGGTGGTTTATAACCGGTTTTAAGGAGTTAGTAATGGTAAGTAATTCGGTCGCACTACGGGCTCTTGTTTGTCATTGGGATCTGGGCGATCATATTTCGCCGTTAGCTTTAGAACTTCTTCTTCCGTTAGGCAGACCCTAGATTGTTGGTTGTTTAGCTCGACGTTAAACTTATATGACTCTTTCTGTAGTTGAAGACCTTGCCATGTGCAGATCAAGAGATTATGGTCACTGTAAATTGTTCTTTGGACTTTGTATTCTAGGATCTTGGGAAGAAGGCTGCTGGTTACATATATGTAATCTAGGGTAGCGCTAGAGTTTAGATGTTCCCATGTTGGAATATTCATTTGTTTTGGGAACAATGCTGCAATGTTGTGCAGGTTTCTTGGTTTTGCCATCGCCCACCAGGCCTTTCCTCGTTCAACTGTCGGACCTTGCGGCCCAAAATTCTTTTTGTCCTTATTTAGTTTGTTACAGTTTGCGTTCAAGTCTCCACACACTATTAGATCAACCTTATTGTACTCTGTGTACATCCAGTCAAGCGTTTCCCCTATGCTATTACAATAGGCTTTAGTTGTCATTCGTTGGGGGTTCCAATAGGTGTTTATTATAATCAGTTGCTTGGTGAACATCTTCTTCGGTAGATTTGTTTGGTGGTTCCATGATGTTAAAATGACCAACATCTCATACGTTTCCTTTAACTTTGTCGGTTCTGTCATTCCTGAGCCCATTTTTATTGCTGTCTGGAGACCCGACGACGGGCGCCTCCAAGAGGCCCTTTCTTGCTGGAGATATTTCAACTACAAACCCGTCTAAAGCTGGTTTATCTTGGCGCCATGTCTCTTGGAGACATAGGATATCGAATTGACCTAAATCTACGTCTCCCGGTATGGTCAAGTGGCTGTGACCCCGTGTATTCTACGACCCCAAAGCATATCTCTGGATGCTTCTTTCGTCCAGAACGATGGTTGGTCCTTTGCTAGTTGATTGCGGGGTCTCATTTGATTGCTATTTCTCCGCTTTAGGGTTCAAAGTTCATTTCAACCATGCCCATGGTCCTTTCACCGATATCGTATCTTTTGCTGTCGCTGGGTCTGCGTTACTTCTTCTCTCAGTTGATTGATTACGTGATGTTGGATTTTGGCTATGTCGACGGTGCCTGTGAACAGCTTCAGGTCTTGTGCGTAAGATATTATCGAATGGTGTTATCTCCAGTCTTTCACCCTTTGGCTGTAGGTTGTTCTTATTTTTCTCGTGACGTGACCATTGATGCCGAAGGTTTGAGTAATCTCGGTGGGACTGCCCACTCTCTCAGTCATATTTCTTTTCGCTCTGCCATTTACCTATCCGATTATCTCGATAGGCCTCTTCCGTTCTAGATATAAATCGGTACTTCCGGTCGTCCTTGCCTTTTGAATAAGGCGTTTTGGTCACCTTTGGACTCTCAAGTTTTATTTCCGTCAATAGAAATCCGGATTGTTCCATTTCTCTCGCTGCGTTAGCGTCAATTTGCCGGGTCTCCCTCTCTTTGACGTGTACATATGCTTTTGCGATCGTTCCTCTGTGGTACGGTTCAACTAGCATGATATCTCCGGTTTTAATGTTTTTCAATGTGCTCATCTTTCTCATTATTTTTAAGATTGTTTTTCCTATTCAAAATCATGTAACCTGGTATTTTTTTTTTTATTGCTCCACTTTAAATATGCGCTCGTCATCTTCTGATTTTGTATTTTTACTTCGGTGCGTGTGGGCTCTTTTTGGGTCGTTAGCCTGATCCTCCGTTTCGTGCGAGCTTGAGATTTTCTCGTTTTCTTTGCTATCAGAGTCACTTCTCCGTCTCCTCTTCGTTTTTTGAGCATTATTCTCTATTTGCTCTTGCGACTCCGTTGTCGTCCCTTGTTCCGTAACTTTTGTAACTTTTACCGGTTCTTTCGTGCTTATCTCGCTCTTATCTGATTTATTTGATTTTTTTTCAGGGTCCTTAGTCAGCTTTTCTTGATCTAGGTTTATAGTGTTTGTTTCCCAGTGTTGGGAGAGGTTCATTAAATTTGTGTCTTTCAAGAAGTCTTCTACGGATCTTGGTGAGCTCGTCGTCTCCTCCATATTTTCTGGTTGTATCGTGCTTTCTTGCGTTTTTTTGGTTTTGGATGAGTTCTTCCCATTTGACCTGTTCGAATCCTGATGACTACCCTTTTCCTCTCGCGTCGGGTTTAGTGTCTGGTCTCTGTTAGTTAGTTTTAGCGTCACAGGGATTCCTGATGTTGGTTGCTTTGGGAGGTCTGATTTGATTGGGTATAAATGGTTCCGCCTTGGTGGAATGGCACTCTTTTCTTTTGCCTCTATCCGTGCATCCGGGATTTCCACAATTTCAATGTGCTGGCTCCTGACCTGATTGGATTTAGATGTTACGATTTGTTTTTCCTTCCCTGTTTGTATACACTGTTTTTTCAGAGCTTCGACTTCTTTTTTCCAGCCTTTTTGTTGATACATATTTCTTTCTTCTAGTGCGGTAATGTAGGCTTCAATGTGAATCAGTTTTGTGGACAGTGTTGCCAAAATTGAAGTGTTGTCATGTACTCCGTCTTTTATTGCCTCGTACAATTTGCAGATAGGGTTTAAGGCAATTGTAATGGCTGACATGATATTTAGCATATCCGGTTTTTTGCTTGGTGAGTCCTTTTGGGTTGTTGTTAATATTTCGCTTAGTCTTCTGTTTTTAGGTGATTGGGTTGTACTTCCTTGGGTTCCCGGCGTAACGGTCGTTTCAATGATCGAAATTTCACTGGACCCGATTCCCTGTTGGTCCCCTTCTATCATGGTCCGTACTGATTGACCTCTGTATCTTTCTCTGTGGTGTTTCGTGTCATGATGATTCCTTGATTTCTCTACGATACTTGGTTTAAGACCTGTGTTCAGATGAATTTTTGACCAGTCAAGACGAGAGTCACTGAGTCGTGAATCGTTAGTTCAGACCGGCTGTTTAAGGTTAGGCGTTACCTCTTTTGATGTTTGTTCTTGAGGGTTTGGTACCTCATCTTGCATCTTCGGCGTTCCCTCTACTTGACCCTCTACTTGGTCCTGCTTGTGTATTTGCTGGACCACATCCTGTGTCGGTGGATTCGCTTGTCCTTGGTTGGTCGGGCCTTGTTGATCTTTCATCCGCACATTTGTCTGAGTTTTCTCTTTTTGCAGTCGGATTGCCAAAGCTGCATTTCGTTTTCCCAATAGAATCTGTGGCAATTGAGCTTCTGTGGGGCCTTAGTTTCCCTCTGAATTTCGTTCTGTATCTGTCTTTCGATGTTTATTGACTGGAGAGGCTTCCTGCACCGCTTCCAACATTTCTGGATCGGAAAGTTCATTATCTGAGACTAGTTTTCTTTTCTGATGATTTAAGAAAAATGCTTTCAGAGTACCCGATATCAGGGGGTTTGGCAATCCTTTTGATTGTGTCGCGATTCTTTTCTGTGGTTTCTGGGATCGATTTGATGCTCCTGGTCTTCCTTTGACCAGTTTAAAGTCTACGTGTTCATGTTTGTTCTGTTTTGTGTTTAGATTCTTTATGTACTGTTGATTTTTCCTTTGAGTTTTTACATTTTTTTGTTTTATAGGAGTTTTTCTTTTTATCGTCTTTGTTATATCTCTCCTTATCTCGGGGTCTTCTTCTAGATCCGAACCTGCGTAAATATCTTCACTTTCCCTCAATTCATCTTCATTCTCACTCTCGTCACTGTCTTGGATGGTGACAGTACTGTTTGGGGTGTGGGCTGATCCAAAATCCATGTGTACTAGTGCCGTGGTACACACTAGCTTTTTGGTCGATTGATGATCCTCTGAATTCAAGATACACAATTCTCCTTCCTCTGCTTCTTTCCCTCTACCCAATAGTTCGCTTTGAGCAGCGAGGCTAGCTGTCTCGTCCGAATCAGCCAGAGTAGCTGCTTTGATGTGTCTATCGGGGCTCCTCGGCCTATTCCGGCTGACATCGCTGGCCGGCCCCTCGCCTCTCCGTGGAGTGCTTGTCCGCTCTCGTACGAGCACCGGGAGACTGTTGAGCAGCTCGTTTTCCGGCGCCCTGGGCCTCTCGGTCCTGCTTTCAGATGCCTCCTCGCTACAGCGCACCCGCTCAGGGTCCGTCAGTTGCCGCCCTTCCGCCGCCCCTGCCGGTGACCCACTCGACGTACCGGCGGTTAGCGAGGCGCTGCCTGCGTCATCATAAGGTGGGTGCCGCTTCTCTCCGCTTAGTTCCAATTGTTCTGATTGTTCCAATTGTGCGTTTTGTTTTTGCACTCCGTGTAAATGGCCTTATAGCGCTTGCGCTTCACCTACTTCATCCATGTTATTCGTTAAGTCCAAGTTGTCTGCATCGTGTGCGCCGAGCCCTTGAGTGACTGTGTCTGTGCTGATTACGTGAACTGTATTCGCCAGTGCCAGCTTTTTTGAAGACAGATTATCACTTCTCAGGAGGCGGCGGTTCAGCTCCCCGTCTATTTCTGCCGTTGTGTCACCTGGGTGCACGTTTTGCACACCTTTCCGGTCTGGGCGAGGAGGGAGCCGTGCAGGTTTCCCGCTAGAGTCCATGGCTCTGGTGGACTCCTGCAGACTCAACTCTCCTCACCAACTCCGCTCTGGATGGCGGTTTTATAAGTCCTTCCACGCACAGAATAACGTAGTAGAAAGGGGAGAGAGACTCCTGCAGACTCAACTCTCCTCACCAACTCCGCTCCTGGACTTGTTTTAGTTACCACCGCGAATCAGTAAGCAAACCATTAAGCGATTTGCGGGTTTAACGAGCTGCGGCGATGCAACCAGTACATGGCCGGAGATTCCCGTTATTGATTCCTCTGGTATCAGGTGCTGCTATGAGTCGTCCCGTGAGTGTGTTTTTGGGCCCACCGCAGCTGGATTTCGTCTGTCTGTGACCTCACTGCTTTCACAGCCTCTACTTGGAGCACCCCGTCATTCTCTTTTGCAGTGTGCTGCAGAGCTCGTGTGACTTATTTCAGCCGTGGAGATTGCTGCAGGGTCATTCTATGGGTGTCTTTATGGAGTCTTCCATTTTCCTGGGGTGTTTAGCCCTGCAGTTTCCCAGTTAATATGCGTTCTTTGTCTTGCCTGCCTTCACCCTGGGGGTTATGTTTGGTTCCGCAGTGCTTGCGTTGCGGCCTGCTCTGTATGCCGCTATGCAAGGCAACGACGTGTTTGGAAGCAGGCAGCAGGGGGGTATGGCTCTAGGTGCACTAGGGCCTTCTGGGTTGTTTTCAGTTGGTATTTGTTCTTCGCCTCACTAGTTGCATCCACGGTTCACATATAGCATTTGCAGTTCGGGGTGCGATTTGGTGGGTAACTTTTGGTTTTCTAGTTGCTTCTATATATGCCCGTTATTGTCCCATGCATAGGTCCGTTATTGTCTGCAACTGTTTGTTGTAGCGGGTTGCGGACCGCTCTGTGGGTGTTCCCACCTCTATGTTGCCGCGGAATACTGCAGTTTTCAGGGTTTGGGGGCCCCGGTCACTTCCCTTTGTTAATGTTATGCCCCTTTCTCATGGGTCCTACAGGTTTGATTCAGAGGTTTGCCTGTGCAGCCCCTCTTCCCAATGTCCAACGTCCCTTGTGGATCCTCCACTCAGTCACACTGCTTGTGTGTTTTTTGTCTGTGTTCACGCAGTTCCGTCGTGTTCTTTTTATCTCTTTATGAGATGCGGGTGTGGGTGGTGTGGTGTGGGAGCCGGTCTACTTGGGGCTCGTGGGGCCAATGGAGCTGAGCTGGTGTGTCAGGCAAGCGGGGGCCCCCGCTCGCAGCAGCCATCTCCCGTCTCCCTCCTCCCCCTCTCCTTACTGCCGTTATTGTATCCTTCTGGACCTTCGAAGGGGCCGCATGTCACGCTCCTGCCCTGCGGGTGTTTCGGGAGGTCTAGCAGGCGCTCTACGCAGATCGGAGCGCCCGCGACCGTGTTGTGTGTCTTGCATGCAGGCTTTAGGTTTGTCGCTGCACGGTGTGGAATTTGTCGGGGGAGGCTCCTCCTCTCAATGTCCTTTATCTCTCCGCTTGATGTACGGCGGTGGAAAAGTAGGGAAGTACTCCTCGCGGGCGCCCAAGGAGGCTCACTGCTTCTTATTGAAACGCAGCTGCCGAGCGTTCTGTTTCGAACTGTGGGGCAGCGTCAGTGGGCAGCAGCGTTCGGTCTGATCCTCCCGTCTGCTCCGATGGCCATCTTATTTCACACGCGTTGTCTGCTGCCTCTTCTCTTCGTGGCGGATTTCTCCGGATTCCCAGGCTGGTTTCTTCCCCAACTTCAGCAGCTCATTGTATCAGGTTTCTGCCCTTGGTGGATATCATTTTCATGGCTGGGAGTTCTTATTTTTTCCAGGATTTTGCAGGATTCAGCTGGCAGCCGCGGGAGCACAGTGAAATCACGTCTTCATGCCGTGCTCGCTGGCCACGCCCCCTTCCTACATTGTTGCTCACTGTCAATACACACCAGCAAGTCGTCACCATACTGAATGATGGTACTGGGAACCTGGATGTTTCCTAAATCAGCATGTTATATTCTGTTGTAAATACTGGGGGATTCACAGTATCCCTCAGGCAATCTCGTGTGCTTGAAGTGCAGCCCCCATGTGTAAACACGGTGAGGTACTGTGAGTCGGGATGTAAGGGTATAGAAAAGAAGGTGTTCTTTAGATCCACCACTGTAAAGTGCATCGCCTCGTTAGGGATGCTACACAAAATTGTTGCAGGGTTTCGGAAGTACAGGAAATTCTGCCTGTACATTGTCATTCAGAGGGCAGAGGTCCTGTATCATTCTCCAGCTCCCGTCTTTTGCCTTTTTGATCAGATAGCTGTATTTCATGGGGAGTTGGAAAGTACAATAATCCTCTGATTCAGGAGTGCAACCATGGTGTCTCGTATTCCCTCCTTTGCCTCTTTGGACAACGGGTACCGTTTAGCTCGGGTCAGTACCGCGCCTTGCTTCAGTGTTATTCGAACTGGCACCACCCCGGCAAAAGCCCTACATTGTGGGCATTTGCTGTCCATAACCTCTCCAGGACCTGTTCTAGGTCTGTTTCAGTGAAGTGGAACAGGGCAACAAGAGCCATCAAGGAACATTCCACTTTGCAATATTGCACCATAATCAAGGGATACAGATTGCTAACACAGTTTCACCGTCATCAACTTGATCCTCAAACTGTTCTGCGCCTGTTACTTCTTTAAGGGGCACCTTCGGATCAATACACAACACAGTACATCACTCACACCCATCAGAGTCCGTTCCTACCACAATCCTTTTTGCTGATACCACTAGGCCTGTAAATCTAGGGAGAGTATCATTCTTGCCACAAGCTCTGGGGTCACCATGGGCCAGAAGATGAAATCAGATGGCACCACACCATATCAATCTGGGGCACTGCATCAAGTGAAACTGTGATTCCATAGATAAACATGTCCGGGTCCACAGGGATGCCGGGAAACACCACCTCTCCAACCTGAGCCTGTATAATGACCATCGCCTTCAGGGTGCAGATGCCTGGGATGGCACAAAGCAGCCCATGATCCATGAAGGAGATGGTCATGTGCAATTTACTCATGTCCCGCCCCAACAAATTTATCGGGTTCGATTCGGAGTACAATAAGGGTGCACACACCAATTTTCCTCCTATTTTGATTGCTACCTCTTCTGTGTAGGGAACCGTTGCGACAGCCCCAGAGAATTCTTGTGGGTCAAGAGTTTCACCTGATAATGGAAAGTTTCCCTCACTGATGCATGATTTACTGGCGCCCGTGTCGACCATAAAGATTAACTGCTTATTACCTAACCCAGCGCCCACCAAGGGTCCCTTGTCAGGGTGGATAGTCATGAACAGGACTGGCTATGCAGGAGATTTGTGGGCTGTCCTATTGGGGTACGTATTGGTACCTGGGAACATGAAAGGGTTTCCCCCATGACACTGACCCCTCGATAAGGCGCTACTGTTCCATTAGGCACTGCATTGGTTGTGGACATCTGACCTCCATACGAGGGGTTCTGCTGGGTCACTTATGGTGGGACATTAGGCGGTGCTGGTGCTTGCATGTGTGGGGATCTGGGTGGTAACTGGGTATACACCTGTATATGTCATAGGGTACTCCATAGGGTATGGGGGTGGGAAAGAATATGGTTGTGGCAGGGCAGGATGATCATATACATTATAACCCACTCCCTATGTACTTCAACACTCCCTCACAAAATGTCCCCACCTGCCACAACTCCAACACTGAGATAGCCCCATACCTCCTCTGGGTCCCATTCCCCCAAATCCCCCTCTGCCCCCTCAAAATCCTCCCCTTCCCTGCTACTGACCTCCTTGCTGCCATTGAGGGGTACTGATGCTGAGGTCCATTGCACCCTCTGACCCTGTCCTCCACTTGGGCAAAATGATGCTATCCTCACATCTGCGCACGTCGCTGCCTGTTCCGCCGAGCCTGCTTCAGTATTTGCCATTACTGCCCCTTCTACTGCTATTTTAGCAAATGTTTTTTTGCACTAGTTTCACTTCCTCAGCCTGCAGTCTTTGAGCCATTTGATTTTCTCGTTCTTTAATCCTTTTACAATGATGTATAATTCTAGTTTGAATCTCGGCCCGCGCGTTTGCCTCTATGCCCACTATCTTGTTGAGTGCCTTCTTCACTTCTTTGGGCAATCCCCTCTAAATGACAAAATAGAAAAGAGGAACTGATCGGTCCCACTGCTCACCTGTCTCTGCCCGCCACATGTCCTGCACTTTTAAAATGTACTGAGCTGGGTCTTCATCATCCCCCATGGTGTACTGCATTATGGACTGCAAGTCCGGTGTGTCAAGGTACGCCTGCTGCAGCGCATCCCGCACTTGCGTTCTGCTACTGTTGAAGGGTGCCCCATCGTGCACCTCATCATCTAACTTCACGTCTGGGTTCCCTGCCTTAACCCACATGTCCTCAGCTTGGTCTCCCACAATTGCAACCAACACACTTTTCATATCTCCCACTGCCAAAGGAATTCCTGCTGTCTGTTTTTCAAATGCATATATTCACTTCCGTTTTGATCAAATTATTCTTATCCATCAGAGCCCAAGGCACATAATCTGCCCTCCCAGGACCCTTGTGCAATAATGACAGCTACGTGCCCACTTCCTGCATCACTTCCATTTTTCCTTGCCACTGCTACCCACCCAAACCTACTCCTCAATTGCGGTCCCCACAAGCTCTCCAGTGCCTCCTGTACGTCCCTTTCCTCATCTTCAAACTCATCCACAGTATCCCATTCGCCTTCCCGCAGGTGTCTGTTTACATCCCTGTCTGACCTTACTGTCCCATACCCTACATTCTCCACCCCTCAATCACCATCATTCCCCTTCTCAACATGCACATCCTTTATTACTGTGCTGTCCAGCCTGAACAGAATGTCTCTTGCCCTCCACTCGTCCAGACCACACCTTTGCTTGCCTTCTCCCTCCTTTACTGCCCTTAAGCAAGCCAACTGTGCTTGCGTTGCCTCCAACACTTCTTCTAACTCTTTCTGTGACTTGGTACCCCACAGTATGTTGAGTTAGGTGCTGGATGATATGGGGGTGGTGGGGGAAGCCGCATATGTCGGGTTGGTGTATCCTGTGGCTGATCGTGCCGTAAGCGGGTACAGCCCCACTTGCGGCGGGGGTGACTGTATCTTCTGGGGCGGTTGGATGCACTACCCTTGGGAGTAGAATGCTACCATCTTGGGGTCCGTGCCTCTCACTGTCCTCAACCATCTCCCAGAACTCTAAAATGTCTTTTCAGGAGTTTTTTTTACCTTTATATTTAGCAGCTAGAAACTTGCTCATGTGTTCCAATATTTCTCTGTTATTAGTACCCTGCTCCGTACTCTAATGGATTCAGCTCCCCATACTGGCAATTGTTGTATTTGCACCAAAAAAAAAAAAAAAAAAATATATATCTCTATCTCTATCTCTCTCTCTCTCTCTCTCTCTCTCTCTCTCTCTCTCTCTCCTCTCCCCTCCCCCCCCCCCCCTCTCTCTCTCTCTCCCCCACCTTTGCAGGCCCTCCCTTGGCCTCCACACCTACTACACAATAATATGTCAACACAACAAAACAAGAAACTAAGACAATAAGCCAAAATAACAAACACTACCTTGTCACCTTTCCCCACCCGAAATACATTGGGCACAGGAATCCGAACTCTCTAATTACTACTTTTTTATCCTCTTATCATAATAAAAATATGGTTTCACCTTCGCCCCATACTCGGAAAGGATCCCACACTCCTCTTTTCCTCCTTGTTATCTCCTCAATAATAATAATATACAAAAACTGGCCACATGGCCTTTCATGCTCTCCCTACACACATGCACCCGCTACGTCACCCTACTCACTCTTGTCTCTGTTGTTGTCACTCGCAAGAGCTGTACTTACATCTGTGTGTTTACTCAAGCTCATCAGTCACAGTGTCTGAATCCCAGCCTGCACCCTCCTAGGAGCTGTGCCCCGCTCCAAAGAGCAGACAGGAATTCTGTTAAAACGGCTCCTGTGCACCACTATGGGTTGCGTGCTTGGGACTGGTCACTGAAGGTGGGAGCGGCCCCTCCAGAGATGCGGCATGGAAGCCTCGGTCTTCACGGAGGTCACTCAGATCATGTTGTGGTCACCAAAAATGTAGAGAAGACCCTCAATGTTCCCACCAGAAAAAATACAACCCACTAGGGAAAGAAGGCCTTGTACACCTCTTGCAAGGAGAACAAGGTTTAGTTCCAGAAAAATAGAAATGCCCCAGCGAAGCACTCCGCTGCTATGGAACGTTCTGGCAAAATTAGTACAATCAGCACGTTAAAAAGGCACACAGTGTCATCAGTGACGTAAGTTACATAAGGTACAAATCCGAATGGCTGGTTGGCGATCCTATACATAAGCTACTTGTTCCATAGGGGATTCCAGGCCACTGGTCCCAGCCCCTTCTGTCCATCTTCTTCCTCGTGGGCTCCTCCTCGCACGTCATCAGACATGCAGCTACAATTAATTGTTCATTATAAAAAGAAAAAACAATACATTCTTTATCTGTAACCTAATGTGCACCTGGTACTGTAGACAGGGGTTAAGAAGATACTTTGAGGCCATTGAAAGTAACAAACCCCAACTTGATTCCAGACACATTGGCCTTTCTCACTGGTGCCCATGAGACAACCTATTTTCGCATGTATACCCTTATTCTCATGTTTGTGGCCTGGGCCTGCAGTCCTGGTTGCAGCGCGTCGTAAGGCTGCAATTTCAATATGGTTGCTATTATCTAAGATGTCGCTTGATTCCCAGTGCGCTCTAAAACCCATGGCATGAACTACCTTCCCTGCACAATAGCCCCCGTCACCACTCTCTGCCCCTGTAACCTCGTCAGGCCCCTACTGTACGCTTCCAGGCCTCTGCCTCATCAAAAACCGCTTGTGTCTGGGACCATCGTCCCTCCTTCCCAACATTAACACACAGTCATTCGTCTCTTTTATAGGCGTTACTGTCCCTGTATCTTTTTTCCATCCACATATCTGCTGCCTTCCTGGTGGTTGGCCTCCTCGTTTCTGCACTGAAGTCTGTTGGCCGCTTGCATGGGCCCTACCTCGAACGTGTATCCGTCTAGTCAATCAGTTACCCACTTAACCTACTGCTGTTATATCACTTTTCTTTCCTTCTGCCAGAATTCAGGATATTCATCGTCAAGGGTACAGTTTGCTTTTTATCTGTATTGTTTCAGGAGGCGACGAGGTGGCGATGACAAGAGGATGTCCCTTTATTCTGGCTACAAACACCTAAAAAGGTAACTGATACCACTACTGCCATAGCTCTCAACTCACACGCTTTTGGCGGGTGTCACCCGCCTTGTAAACAGCTGACTCACCCGCCAAGCCTCCTGCACGCCCATTCGTTTCAATGGGCCTCTCACCCGCCAAAAATAAAATCGGGTGTTTTCACCCGCCTTTGCGACACAAATGGTTGAGAGCTATGCTACTGCCGCTCATACGATTAGCACCCCATAACAATCTGCCCACTGGTTCGTATTTCTAGATTTTAAAATAGTTAAATTCTATTACTTTTAAAGGAAATTGTGTACATACCTGGTCAGGGCCCATTTCAACATGATGGGGGGTGTGGGGCTTGGCTACAGCTGAGGAAAACACTAGCGCAATGCATCCATGGGGTGCTTAAATTACAATGGAGACAAAAGAAGGCAGGGAGGGGGTTGCAGATTGACCCTTGAGGGCCTAGTTTGCGTGACTTGATGAGAGGGGTTACCTGCTTGAATCACTTTGACAGACACATTTCAAATATACATTTCTGTGGTCATTGTTATGGCCCCATAATGCTCTCTGCCTTTATGCAAATCACTGGGATTGGGTACATTGAGCAGATGGCTGCTGTTCACCGGTGTCCTGCCCACATCACTCTGACCACACATCCCCTAGTCCCACTGCGCTCCCACTGCACAAGGTGGGGTTTCCCATTGTTTTTTATTTCCATTTCCAGCAAGGACTCACAGCACGACAAAGGATGTGTGCGCCAACAAACATTGTAGCGAGTGCAAGCCCCACACCTGTACTGTGTCGCTCTACCCATTCTTCTCCCTTTTCAAAGGCTCGAGCCACCCATCTCAGCAGAATTGTTGGTCAGCTTGTCTGTGACGATTGAGACTAAAATGAAGGTGGAGAGACTTGCTCTTCACTGCTTGTGCACACATGATCACGTGAGTCTTAGCGGCGGCAAAACGAGGCACAGAGAGGAAGTAAGCAGAGCTGCTTGCGTGGACCAGCCGATTAGCTGTTGCTTGCGTGCTGCGTCCAATTTTAACAATGCGAATCTAAACCCAACTTAGAGAACATGCACCCCATTTCAATACAGCCTTGAGGATAGTGGGATCCGTGATGGCAGGAATAAGGTTGATGGCCACTGCACAGTGCTTTAGAAACAGGGGACAGCTGCAAAGGAGGCAGAAGCAACACAGAAAGCAGCGGTTCAGTGGCTACCAAAATTAATGTGCAATATAGCCGAAGTAGTTCTCCTGCACCAGGTGGTAAAATACTGAATAGTCCACTTCAGAATCGGACAACCCTAAATGATTTCCACACCCCCTCATTTGTATTTCTTAATGTAGTAATGCTGCCCCACGGTAGCTGAGATGCCGGTTTTCCTTCATTTCCCAATCAAATGCATCAAACGGGCTGCAGATTTCAGAGGGTTACAATACGAACATTATTTTGCGCAAAACAGGCCCGGCTTCAGGACCATTCATCTGGGTGGGCCAGGTTTGTGATAAGGGGGGCCCAAATTCCACTGGGTTTGGTTTTAGGAGCACCCTAAAGAAAGTGCTTGCGTCGATCTAGATTTCAGTGATCTGTGATCCTGCAAAAACATCTTCCCAGATCTGGAAAAAATACATTTGCACCCTTCTATAAAAAAAAAAAAAACAGTACAGAGCAAAAGGAGAAGCAAGGAAAAGAGTGTTGTAAAATCAATCTACCTATCTTCCCTACCCATCTGCTCTCCCAATGCTATTATGACCTATCCTCATCCACCCCCAGTCACCATTCTTCAGCTCCCTTAATCACCATTCCCTTTTACCTCCACTCCCAGCATGTCTTCCTTAGCCTGGCTGGGGTACATCGAAGGTGATGCATCCTCCACCTCCTCTGAGAGGACAGAGCATTGAGGCCCCCAGTCTTTGTACCATCTCTGATGGTGTTCGCCCAACAATGCCTACAAGTGCTCCGGTCCAGAATTAACGAAGCCGGTATAACCATACCGGCACCGTTTCCGCGTCCGCCTAATCATGACCTGCAAACCCGGAAATAGCACCACCTCCAACCGCCACCGCAGAGTTAAAGCTCCCGTAAACTCCGTCGGCACGGAAACTCCTCCGTTGCCGCCAATACGAAACACCGCGAGCATCACAACTAGCGCGGACATGGAAACACAGACAAGAAAATGGCGGTAAAACCGTGATCATGGTGGCGGTACCGCCGCCACAGCGAACATGACGTTAAGCTGTGCCTGGTGTCCTGAATCAGGCCACAGGTGCACCAAATCAGCCCAGCTGGACCCAGCAGGCCACTGGGTGCGTACAAAAGGGCCACACCCAGCCCAACCCAAAACAGAACCATGCAGGCAGCAACTCTAGTAGCATTGGGACTGGGCCTACTCAACCAACAGGCAGCACTGCACATGATGGCAGTAATGTTGCAGAGGAGGTGGAGGCGCAGGCAGCAACCGCCAACCCTGTACCCATGGCAAACCCCATTGTCCAGCCGGCACCACCCCACAGGCAGCCTGCAATACCACGCATCAGGGCCTCACCCTGGAACCTCACCCCAGGACAGATCCACACATTATACCGGCTGGATTGTCCAACAATCCTGTACATCAATGGCCTGATAGAGGACGACATCAGCAGCCACATAGACACCCCCACCGCCATCCCCCCCCCCTCCTGAAGGTCGTGTCTGTACTGCACTTTCTTGGCACCGGTACCTATCAACACATAGTCGGTGAGCTGCACAGCCTATCACAACCCTGTTTCTCAATAATCCTGGTTCAGGTACTGGATGCCCTGTTGCGCCATGTGTCTGAACAGATTGCCCTACCCCGTACCCTCCCCCAGGTGATTGCCACCAAGTTGGCCTTCCATGCCATAGCAGGCATGCCAAATTGCATAGGTGCAGTCGACTGCACCCACATTGAGCAGACAGTAACACGTGCAATTGAAATGGTGTTCCGCAATAGGAAACAGTACCACTCACTGAATGTACAGATGGTATGTGATGTGACGCAAGTGATTACACATTGCTGCGCACGTTTCCTGGGCTCAACCCATGACTCAATGGTACTGCCGAATTCAACATTGCCACGGTAGATGGAACGCTATGCTGGACAAAGCACATGGCTATTGGGTGAGTACAGCTGCCAATCCTCCGGACCTGTGTAAGTGGGGTGTGTGTGTGTGTGTGTGTGTGTGACCAGCGCAATGAGCTACGTGAGTGGGCTGCTGCGACTGCACATGCATAACCCCCCCCTCCCCATCCACTGAATAGACAGCAGTACCCAAACTTCACAAAGCAACACATGACAGGTAGCCACAGTGTGGCCGTACACACCCTGCCACCTGACATACACAGCCTGAACTCCCGCTGGCACACACACCTGGAGCCACAGCAACCCCCCCCCCATAATATGCAACACAGCACTAAAAAAAAAAATTATTTTATTTTTTTTTTATTTGTAATTTGCAGTTTATTCAAACTTTTATTATAAAACACGGAACTCAGAAAAGAAAAGAAGAAAACAGATAATTATGATGCAGCAAAAGCAACACTTTGTTTTCCTATTCTACTGATGTTTTCATTACTTCATTTGGTATAATCTTTTCCAGGAAATTAATCACCGCACATGTTAAATGAACGTTGATGCTAGACAACATCTTATACCACCAGTCATCTACATTTTCATTTACAGGAGCATACTTTCCTAAAAACAGTGAACGAGCTTCTACCAACTCCTCACATTCCATTATTAAATGTTTTAAGGATTCTACTGACACTTGACAAAATCTACAAGTATTATCACT
This sequence comes from Ambystoma mexicanum, assembly GCF_040938575.1. Lineage (NCBI taxonomy): Eukaryota > Metazoa > Chordata > Amphibia > Caudata > Ambystomatidae > Ambystoma > Ambystoma mexicanum. The sequence continues at coordinate 343,978,825 of NC_090935.1, read as the reverse complement.
TGTTTTATCATCATGTCTGACCCACAGCACCTATTTTGTGTGGTATATGTTTAGTCGTAGACGCAGGAATTTATTTCGGTGGAATCTGGAGGGAAATTGCTTTAGATATTTAGGCATATGATCTAAGCTGTTCTCTGCTAGTCCTAAATCCAACGCAGTCTTCATACCAGCTCGATTTTCTGAGTTCTGTATCCAGCTCCATTGCCTTAGTTTTAGTTTGGCTATTTGTGGAGTAGCCATCACTGTTTCCCACTTGATGTCGGCAGAATCAACAGTTTGCTTATTTTATTGATCCAACAGCTTAGCAGCCCTTCATGAGGTTGTTTGAAGCAGTTAAAATCTTATAGGCAGGTGCAGGATCGGTTAAATCTATTTTCCTTACCATACTGATTGACCTCCATAGCATTGTTGTATATAGGGAGTCGAGGCCTAGCTCATGTCTAATTGCTGTTACTGAGACATAGGTAGGTAGTCTAAGTACACGTCTCCAGAACTTGCTTTCTAGTGTTTCCCAGCACTTAGCATTCAGATTCCACCCAGTTTCTGCGCCGAAGCAGATTGCTGGAACCACATTCTGCTTGTAGAATGTCAAAACCGGGAGTGTTGTAAATTTGCCATAGTCAGTATGAATCCGGGCTCCTTGTAAAGCGTAGGTGTTCATGCGATTTTTTAGATCCATCATCCAGTCTGCCTCTCTTAGTGAGCTGTTAAAAAGTATTCCTAGATATCATATGGAAGAGACAGTTTCAATGTTTTCTCGACTGATGGCCCATTTAAATGCACAATCTCTCCTGGTAAAGACCTTTCCAATTGCCAAGATCTTCGTCTTTTTTTTATTTATTGTTAAGTCATTTGCTTCACAATATATTTGGAAGCTGCAAAGCAGCCTCTGAAGCCCAATTTGTGTAAGGTCCATTAGCACTATGTCATCGGCACAGATTGCATAGTTGATCTTATGTCCATTCACCTTTGGTGAGAAGCAGTTGATGTTTCTGAATGCTGATGGAATGTCTGCGATGTATAATTTGAACAGTAGCGCCGCAAGGGGGCAACCTTGTTTGACTCCATTTTAGTCGGTATTTTATTTGTTAGCTCGCCTTGGGAATTCGTCCGCACACATACACTGGTATTCGAATGTAGGGCAATCACTGGATGTAAAAGTGAAACTGGGCAGTTCCAGTGATATAGCTTACTCCACAATTTAACTCGGTTGACTGAGTCAAATGCTTGACGCATGTCGATGAAAGCAAAAAAGATCTTTCATTTTTTTTCAGCGTCTCCAGTTTTAGCAGAGTTAGTAACAGGTTTACCTCAGTCCCCACACCTTTTGTAAAGCCTGTTTGTCTGCAGTCCATCAAGCCCGATTCATTGGCCCATCGCGTTAGTTTGCGTTGTAGGCAGGTTGCGAAGATTTTTCCAACAGTGTCGAGAAGTGCAATCGGCCTATAATTTGAGGGATTGTTCCGACTGCCCTTCTTAAACACTGGTACAATAACCGCTGATCGCCAAGAATCTGGTATTTCTTTAAATGATGTGATTATTTCAAATAGATGGGCAATGAACTTAGACCAATGTTCCTTTTTTTCTTTTAGCATGATATTCGTTAAACCATCAGGTCCTGCTGCTCTGGAATTTTTTAGATGCTGGATTATGTACGCTGGATCCTCCGTGCTCTCGATGACATCCCAAGTTACATTGCTTTCTGGTGCCAACGCAGTAGTATGTGTAGAAGCGGCTCCGAATACTTTGCAGAAATGATCTTCCCAGTTCGCCTTTGAGATGCCATTAGACTGGGATAAATCTTGATTTAGCGTACCTTTATTTAAGATCTTCCAAATTTCTCTTGAGTTATGAGTCAAGATTAATTTTAGTATTTCTTCGCCTCTTTCTTGGTCTCTTAAACACTTGAAATCCTGTCCTCACTCTCCTCCTATCACCTCCATCCCTCTCTTCCCGACTCTTCCTCTGGCCCTTCTGCAGCCACCCCTCCTCCCTCCTTCTCTGCCTTTCCACTTTTTTCTGCTGACGAGGTTTCCAGACAAGTCCGATCTATGAAAGTCTCGTCTAAACAGGTTCACCCCTGTTCCTCCAAAACTATCAAGGACCACATCGACTCCCTGGCTCCTGCCCTGGCTGACTTTTGCAACCACTCCTTCGCCTCTGGAATCTTCCCTTCCCCCCTCAAGCACTCCCTTGTGCACCCTCTTCTTAAGAAACCCTCCTCTGACCCCTCCTGCCCGGCTAACTATCGCCCAATCTCCATCACTCCCTTCCTGGGCAAGCTCCTGGAGAAACTGGCCATCTCCCAGCTTAACCTCCATGCCGAAACTGTTGGTAGTCTCCATGACCATCAATCTGGCTTCAGAGCGGCCAGAAGCACGGAAACTGCTCTCCTGAACATCCGTGAGGACCTGCTCTTGAACCTCGACTCCAACACTCCGTGTGTTCTCATTCTGCTCGATCTCTCTTCTGCCTTTGACACTGTCAACCATGCCATCCTGCTCAACCGTCTCCGTGATGACCTGGGTATCACTGGTCAGGCTCTGGCGTGGCTGACCTCTTTCCTTTCAAATCGACCCTCCCAGCTCCAAAAGGACTTGGGTCCTTCCTCTCTGACATCTTTTTCTCCACCTGTGGTGTTCCCCAGGGATCTAATCTCTCTCCCTGGCTGTTCAACCAGTATCTGGCACACCTTGCCCACCGCATCGCCGCTCTCTGCCCCTACTTTCAGTGCTATGCGGACGACACCCAGCTCATTTTCAGGCTACCCTCGGCCTCCTCCTTTCCTTCCCTCATCTCTGACTGTCTGTCTGCCATCCAGGAATGGTGTGCCGCCAATGACCTCTGCCTTAATGCTAGTAAGACTGAGATTCTACTCATCGGCACACCCACTCCCTCCTTCCCTGTAGCTCTCTGGCCATCCTCGCTTGGCCCTCCTCCTGCTCCTACCTGCAAGGCAAAAAACCTCGGGGTCATCTTCGACTCCACACTCTCCTTCTCCCCTCATATATCTGACGTCTCTAAGAAGTCACACTACCAGCTGCACCTCCTCAGAGGTATTCTTCCCTTCCTCTCCTTCCCCCAGAAGCTCACTGTCTCCCGAGCCCTGGTTCTCTCGAAGCTGGACTACTGTAACAGCCTCTATCTTAATCTGCCTGCCTCCACTCTCCGCCCCCTGTAACTCATCCAGAACAGAACTGCGAGACTTGTCCTTGGCCTCAAGCCCAGGGACCGTATCTCTCCAGGACTGAAATCTCTACACTGGCTCCCAGTGGTTGTGAGGATTAAGTTCAAAACCCTCTGCATTGTCCACAAGGCCTTCTGGGGCCTGGGGCCTAAATACCTTCAACTCGCTCTTCCTAAATATCTTCCTTCCCGAGCCCTTCGCTGCTCCATCTCCAACTCCCTCAGGGTCAGCCGCTTCTCGAAGCAACGAGTCGGGGGTCGATCTCTCGCCGTGGCAGGGTTCTCCCTCTGGAACAGCCTTCCTGCCTCCCTGAAACTTGAGGAGAACCATCTCCGGTTCCGGAAGTACCTCAAAACCTTCCTCTTTGCTTATGCTTTCTCTCTCCCTCTCCCCTGCTAAAGTCTCGACATGAATCTGCACCGAATCTGCAACTGGGCCACTCTCACCGACCTCGGTCCTGGTCCCAGCCACTCTCCTCTTGCACTGCCTCCCTGGCAACCCCTGCACTGAGGGACTGTTCTCTGTATCCCTACAGCCCCCCTTTTCCCAGCACTTGTCTGCACTTACCTTGCACTTGCCACCAGCTGGCCCTATTTATTTACTTATTCTACTTACTTGTACTGCACTTCCCCCTTCCCCCTGCACTTTTCCCCTTCCCCCTTCCCCTGCACTTGCGCGGTCTGAATGTCACCTGGCCTAGTAGGATCGTTGTCTGTCTTCCCCTTGTTTCCCCCCCCTGCCTCGTCGCGCCTTGAAACACTTGTGTATAGGCGCGTTACAAATGCCATATCATATCATAACCAGTTCCTATAAGTCAATTTCCTCTTTTTAATTTCATGGGAAAGGTTATGACATTGTACTTTCTTAAGGCGTCTGATGTCTTTTCGCAGTCTCTTTTTTTCGCTGCACAGAGTCCGGCTGAAGACGTGTTTCGGATCTTTGGGTAAAATACTACTTGGCTTTCTAGCGGTACTACATTTCGTAAGCAGTGGTGCGAAATTTATTTTGCTTCGTGGTGACAGATTTCCTTCACGCAGATTTTGAGATAGCCAGTCTACTTGGGCTGCGTTGATTCGAAGCCTGTTCCCACCTTGATTTACCTCAACAGCGGTTCCGTAGATGCTATCTGTTGTGATTTTGTCACACATCCAGCGCAGAACCAATGGATCATGGTCACTGTTAACGCTTTTTCCTATTTCAAGATCTTCAATGTCAGCCCATACATTGTTTGAGATCCATATATAGTCAAGCGTTTTATGTGTTGACCCACCGTGCCACGTTGGTTTGGGTGGATTATCACTCTTTGTCTTCCCATTTATCATTTCACAGTCCCGGGATTCCATGGCACTAGACCAAAGGTGTCGTTTCTCTGTATGAGGATCAACTGGTTCGTGTGTGAACCAAGACGTAGACTTGCTGTCATCAAACCAGGAACAGTTTAGATCACCGCATATGATTATCTGCAGTGAGTGCCATTTCACCAGATTGTTGTCAATGATTGCTGTTAATGATTTCAAATAACAGCTCGTAGATATCATCTTTGGGTTCCAATATGTGTTTAACAACAGTAACATTTTTGGGACCTCTGAGACCCTTGGTTTAAATTCCATCAAGATCCCCAAAACAAATAGGTTGGGCATATAGGTTTCTTTTATTTCCCAACCAAAGGAATTGTTCACCATTATTAACAACCCCGAAAATGAGCGACCAAGGCGATTTTTTTCCTGCGGGGTTTAGAATTATAGAATAACCATCTCTTATTGGTTCTTCTCGTAACCATGTTTCTTGTAGACATAACGCTAAGTTGTTGTCTAGCGAGAAGGGAAGATCTTGAAAGAGATGGGTAAAACCCAGTGTGTTCCAAGACACCAGTCCACTCAACACTTTTCCATTCTGCGAGACTAGTTACTTCCTGCGTTGACCAGTTGGGTTAGCACTGAGCTTATTCTGAGCTGATTTGGCAGGTCCTGCAGGGTGGATGTTGAATACGTCTTTTAGAATGTCTCTCCTCTTTTCGTTGGTTGTACGACTGTCTTCGGTCATAGACTTGTTCATAGACTGCTGTTTCATACTTTCATCTCTTTGGAATGAAACCTCAAACCCATATGAGAGCAGTTCATCTTTTGCTGCTAGTAGGGTTTTTTCAACCGCTTGTGAGCGGATATGTAAGAAAACTTGGTCAGAGCATGTCTCCGAAATATATTCCACGAGACGGATATCATCCGACGTGATTGTACGTAATAAGGGAATCACATGAAGTAGGCGCATCACATTATTTCTGTTTAGGTTTACCTCATTTCCATCGGGAAAGATGTTCACAATCCGAATTTTCCCAGAAGCTCCTGAATGCGCACAACGATTCTCGGCATTTTCTTGAGGTTTTTGAACAGCCTGTTTTGACCTTTGTGCTTGTGTTTGTCTTGGATTTAGAGTTTTGCTTAGCACACTTCTATTTTTTGCGTCTTCCTTAGGTTGGTTAATCCCACTCAACGGTATGCTCTTTGGCACCTTCATTTGATCCTTCCCTTCGTTAAGAGGGTGAATCATTTTGCCTTTTTTTGCTTTACATCCACAGGGTGAGTGGTCAGAAGATAAGGATCTATTTGACAGCGCCCAGGAGAGTACTCCCGAAGTGCCCTCATTTTCTTCATTTGCTGCTTCATCGTCACTGTTGATCGAGTACGTTGACCACTCCTCACCAACCAGAGACTCCTGTATAGCATCTCCATGGACGGAGACCTCGTCCAACCTAGGGCGTTTTTTAGGGAATGGTTCGTGAACCCGGTCACTTCGACCTGCTTCTTTCGAAACCTCAACACTGGTGTCTTTAACGACTTGGGGTTCGGAGGGTTTATCAGCCGTCCTTCGCTAAAATAGTCCAACTTTACGAGGTGTAGACAAATTACGAATGAATTGTTTAGTCTTGGCTGGTAGCTGATTACGACATCTTTTCTTTGCGCCGGCAAGCGTTTTGGTATTTACGTCGCTTTTTTTTAATGGATAGATCCAATGTCTTTGCGTTCCCCTGGAATATACCAAAGGTATTGCATTGTATGTCCTTTGATGGCTCTTGTGGTATCACTTCTGAAGGAGTTGCCGGAGTGGGGGGATCGACAATCACTGCCCTTAGAGCCTGCTTGACAGGTTTTACACTTTTTTTGGCCACGGCCGGGATTCCAACATCCTTTTGTCCTGATTTTGGGGGTACTGCTATAGCTCCTAGAGGTATTGATTGGGTCGAGGTGCAAGGCTCTTTGGCATACAACGCTGGGTTTGCTGGTTTGAAAAGCTCCTTTGACTGTTGTTTGTCTTGTGAGTTATTGTTAAACAAATGGTCATTCAGTCGATTTTTATCTAAATGGCGAAACCATTTCATGCATTCTAAAATGGCCTCCATTAGATCAGCCGAGTTTGTGTGCTCTTTCATTGCCAAGTCGCCCAATCTATGTTGCCATTGCATTGAAATATTGGCCTCCATTTCACTTTTTTGTTGTAATAGCGAGTAGCTATAGGTCAAATTGGATAATTTATTTTCCATGTTTGTCAGTATTGCGCCTTGGTCCCTTATTGACTCATTCAGTGCTTCGTATAATTTTACAAAGGGTATTAACGCCAATGACGTTGCGGCTAGCACGTTGTTGTGGATCTGGATTGACGCAGCTATTGAAAGATTAGCTTTCTGGACATTATCTTTTTCTTGCTCTTTAGGTATTTGGTCTTCGTTGCGTTGCATTGAGTTCTCCTCATTTGCAATCTTGGAGACATTACTATTAGTGGGTTGCTGGTCCAATATGGCATCGTCCTGAGATTGTAGCACCGAGTCAGTTTGGGCATCACTTGACCCGAGTAATGTGTCCTTTTACTTGCGAAGCTTTTTGGTAAGGCGTGCTTGTTCTCCCTTTGTTTTTCCTTACTTCAGCCGAGCTTGCATTTGTTCGGCAGTGATTTGTGTCCATAACAGGCATCACCCTTTGTGTGTTGCCTGGTTGTAAAAAGCTGTTGGTCAGCCTATCTTTGATTTGTAAATAGTCTTCAGAGAGCCGCTTTGACAAACGAGCCTCACGCTCGGCGGCGTCACGGCTCGGTGTTAGGAAAATCGTCATTTGATTTTGAATGGGCTCGGAACCTGATGGATTTTTTTTTACTGGGTCAGATTCAGGCCGCTTAATCAGGTCACTTCCTGATGCAACACAACAGCTGCGGTGACTGCTCAGACGTCCCGTTAACAAAGTCTTCGATGTATATTGGCTGGGGACTGTGTCCCTGTTGAATGTGCCTTTTGCATTTGCAGGTCCAGACGCAGTGATTTCTTGGCTGCATTCCAGTTGCCTATCGGGAAAGACGAATCCCGTCTGCATGGAGTGCAGTGACGGTTGCTTGGTAATGCAAGTTCGAGGCGTAGATAATAGCTCTGCTGCTGCAGGAAAAGCCAAGACCGAAGCCGGGACTGCAGGTTGTTTAGTCGACTTATTCAAAGTGGCTGCAGCTGGTTCGGTTTGAATGTGGCGTCGATGTACTTCAGAGACCATAATGCATTGCGTCTGGTCACACGGCAACTGGGGCAGCTATGGCTCAAATGATACTTCTCTTCGTTCAAAGGAGCTCGCTGACACTTGTAGCTCCAGTAGTTCGATATCCGTGACATCAAACGGTGACAGGAATTGTGTGGGGTCAATGATTATCCTGTTCTGCAGTTCAGACGTGGGATCCCTTCTATCCCTGATGAGGTCGCTTGCGTCGACGGAAGGTAAGGTTAGTTGGAGAGGGTGGGCTGGTTGCGTAGACGCCTGGTCAGCGGGACAGGGAGTTGCTTCGGGCTGACTACTTAAGTCAATAAAAGGTAATTGCGTGCACACGGTTTGTGTAACTGCGCTTTCCTCTTCATTTGCGGTTACTTGGGCAGTGGCGAGCGCCTGTAAGGAAGGTATGAACATTTTCTTAACATTTGTTTCCTCCATTTCTACACTTGCATCGCTTACCTCAACGGCAGACTTAGTTGACTTGGTAGTTGTGGGAATGCCAAAATCCTTTAATTTCGACTGGTGGCGCTCAAAAAGAGTTTTCAGTCTTGTCTGAGGACCTGGCACCCCCGTTTTGCCACTGATGGCCATCTTAGTTCGCACACCGCCCGTACACCGTCCTGAGGCGGACTGGGCAGAGTAGGACTCTACGGGACTCCGCGCGGCGCTTCGTGTCTGCAACACCTATTTAAGGTGGAGTCAACCAGTTAAAGGGCCAGTTTAAAGCAAATGAAAAAGTATTTTCTTGCACAGCAGAATGTAGCAGCAGCTCCTCACAGATCAGAATCCTGGGCAGACTGGGACTCTACGGGACTCTGCGCACTCACAATGCACATGATGGCTGTGCATGAGACGTCCTGCATCTACTATATCATCACTGTGGAGTGACCGTGCCATGTGTACACATCACTGCACAATGCCATACTCACAAGCCACATGCACACCAATGCATTGGTCAATGTCCAGCTGCCAACCCCCACTATGATGGCCATAGAAGATTAACACCCATCTGTGAAAACACTGCATGACACATACGCATGAATGACCAATGACACAAGATTGCACTGCATCTGATGAAGACATGATACTACCAACACTGACATGTCTCCCACATCTACATCCCATGTAGGAGATTCCGGATATGCACTCACACCATGGCTGATGACGCCTTTACGGAGGCCAAGGAACAGGCAGGAGGATGCGTACAACAGGGCACATGTGCGCACACGTGGCATGTTTGAGAGGACATTTGGACTACTGAAGGCCCGGTTCCACTGTTTAAGCAGATCTGGCGGATCACTGCTGTACAGCCCAGTGAAGACGGGTAAAATTACGCTCGTTTTTGCCATGCTGCACAATCTGTGCCAGCGCAGGAACATTCCAGTGCCCCCAGACGGAGATGATGGGGATGGTGACGGAGATGGGATGGCACAACCACCTCCTGGGGGTCCACTAGATGGACAACAAGCACGGGATGCACCGATTCGCATTTACTTTTGAGAGACAGCACATCCACAGCATTTCAGGGATATGGTGATGTCACTAAATGAATAAAGGGTACTTCCGTGACCAAATTGTAATTGGCCCTACGGGTCGGCCATGTGTTTTCAGGCATGGATCTGTCGTTCGTAGAAAACTTTCATATGGACCTTACCCGACTTTTCATCCACTAAACAAACGATAAATCAGGCTGCTGTGCACCGACATTAGGTGATAATCCTATCACTTGCCCCATCGCCCTGGCTGACCTGCTTTTGTGGCACTAAATCATATCCCCCGCCACCTGAGCCTGACATCAACAAAGCATTCATATTCCCCGCCTCTCTCTGTGACGTTACTGGGCTGCGTAGCCAAACGCGCCCAGTCGACTTCTACGCAACTTCACACAGAACCCGTAAAACAACACAGATCATCTCACAAGACAGCGCGCCACAATTTGGAATATGAAACTGTGGTTTAAAAGCAAACAGCAAGATTGTACAATTAGTAAAGTACATTTATTTGACGTCAAATGTTTAGAGAATATTCAGCGATTCGCATTTGTCTTTGCTCTCGATCCGCAAAAGTTAATCTTGAGTCACGCGCTGTTCCTTTGTGGTACACAGGGTGTTGTTTTATGATAAAAGAAGCACTATGGTCGCACTGATAATCGCAAGGCTGTTCCAACAACGAGGCACTACACCACCGTAACGGTTGGGATGTTGCTTCTAGCGGCTAGTACCGCGTAAGGGCATATTGGTCCTTGCCGATCGTCCCATAAAATGGTCAGGGTGGTAAAGTTGTTGACATGGAGCTGCACCTGGCAGCTGAAGAACCCGTCGGCCGGGGTCTGGAAATGATGGCATTGGCAGAATGGAAGAATGTACCTGTATTAAAAACATAAATTAGTCTCTCCAGCTAATCTTCTTTAAATGTATTCATTTATTGGGCCTGAAACTATTTGCTAGCGAGGAGAGTGCAACGGAGTATGTTACGTTATTCCCACTAACCCACCCCCTCTCCTCCACCTTTTTCAGAGCCGCCTGGGCGCCAGGGGAGCACTTCGACGTTGATAGTGCGCGGTACAAAATGCCACATTGAACCAACAAGTACAACTTAACCGGCCTTTAACGCTACGCTAGTGTTAATATATTCCGGTATAAAATCTTCTAAAGGGTTACTTACATTAGATTTGCATTTTCCATTGTCTCAGCGTATTGCAGTCCCTAAATACCACTCCGTCTGTGCCAACGATCTTTCTTTTAGTGAACAAACATGAAAATCGGTCTCGTTTCTGAAATTTCATCCTTATCATCTCTTACGTTATTGCACCCCTCCTTCAAAAGAAGTCTTTAGGCACGGTGCCTGCTGTCTGTCAAGGTCAAAAAACAATAGAACCTTATACTGCGAGTCGTGGGCCACTCCGGCCCGCGAGCAATAAATCGAAGCAGCTGACCTTCACTGTGAACGTGCATACATTCTTACTTTGCAACATTCTGTGTAAAGCCATCCCTGAGAACTTGAATTTTACACTCCATCTTTGTATATTGTCCGCGTGCTTTGCAGCCCTAGAAAACCATATATATGGAGATAATTGTCTATTTATGTGAAAGAGAGATTTATCGTTTGTTTAGTGGACGAAAGGTCGGGTAGGGTCCATAGCAAATTTTACTATGATCGACCGATTAATGTTTAAAAACACACATGGCCGACCTGTAGGCACAATAATAATTTAGGACCGGAAATACCATTTAATTGTACTGCATATGAAATGAGAAACGTCCACTCATTATGGTACTTTTCAAAGGTGTTGTATTTTCGATAAACCAGGTAAGAAAGTGCATTGGGTAGGTAAGCTGTACACCCGTGCCCACCCACCACCCAAACGTACACACCCCCAACCAGGCCCCAAACAACTAACCCCCTAATGGACCTCCCCCACCACCCAAACGTACCCACCCCCCCTATACCCATGGTGTTCCCAAATGTCATGTTGACTGGCATCTCCACATGCCACTATTTGCGGGGGCGCTTATGCGGTGCCGTGTCCTTGCTGGCGGCTGCAGTCACCCGACTAGAACGCCTCCGTGTCCTGGCAGAGCTGGATGGGGTGGTGCTGGCTGAGGTGACTGTCGGTGTGACTGTGGGCAAGCGCCCTTGCAACGCCTGCTGGGCTACCAACATTGACTGAGCAATGCTGGATTGCACACTGTTCCCTTCCCTGACATGGCGTGCCAGGGTGACAATGGTGGCCGCAAATCGTCCAATCGACCTGGAGAGCCGCCGCACCGACGTAGCATTGCTCTCACACTGCAGCCTGGCCTCCTCCCGCTGATGCACAGCCTCCTCACGCTGCAGCCTGGCCTCCTCCAGCTGACTTTCCACCAGCTGCATCAGGGTGGCCTGTTGTTGCTCAAAGTGCTGCAAGCGTGTACTGAGCTCAGCCATGGAGGGAGTTGGGGAGCGCATGGGGCTGTGCAGTTCTTGGGAGCTGAACTGTAGGCCATGGATGGGTGACACCTCATCCATGTTGTCCCCCTCACCCTGTTGTACTGCTTCGGCCTGCATGGCCGGGGCACTTCCATCACTTGATGCAGCCTCCTCAGCTGTGCAGATGGGCTGCGAATCATCATCCGGGGCTAGGGTGGGTGCCTGCATGGGGATGGTGGCGTATGCTGGTGTGCCTGATGTAGCCGGTGTGCCTGATGCAGCCGGTGTGCCTGATGCAGCCGGTGTGCCTGATGCAGCCGGTGTGCCTGATGCAGCCGGTGTGCCTGATGCAGCCAGTGCTTGTGTGCTGGAGCAGGTAGCATCATCCTCCTGGGCAGAAGTGCTGAGTTGGGCGCGTGCAGGTGGCCGCTGCGTTGCCTCTTGGCCGTTGCTGTCACTTGTCTCGACTGTGGGGATACAGAGGGCATGCTGTTAGTTGTGTGATGTTACTAGATGTGTCCATCACATGCATCCAACATGATAATCCATTACCACTTGCATGTACACACTTGTGACTATTGATGCACTCAGGTGTGTGTGTCTGCTTCCATTCAGGCACGCACTGTGTGCATTTCCAGGGTTCAAGCGTTGGGGATGTGTTACTTGTCATCTGGCCAGTCAGTGGGTCCATTGGGTCACTCCTGGCCTGTTGGGGGGGGGGCATTGTGAGTGGGTCCATTGGGTCACTCCTGCCCTGTTGGGGGGGGGCATTGTGAGTGGGTCCATTGGGTCACTCCTGCCCTGTTGGGGGGGGGCATTGTGAGTGGGTCCATTGGGTCACTCCTGCCCTGTTGGGGGGGGCATTGTGAGTGGGTCCATTGGGTCACTCCTGCCCTGTGGGGGGGCATTGTGAGTGGGTCCATTGGGTCACTCCCATTCACACTTATGGCTTTGTACTATGTGCACATACCAGCATGTGCAGGTGGGCTCACTCCTGCCTCTGCCTCTCCTATGCCGTGGATGCCTTCGAGGTGCATGACACTGCTGCAGCGCTCCTCCCACGGTTGCAACTTGAGAGGGGATGCAGGGCCTCCACCAGTGCCAGTGCTGTGTTGGCAGTGTGCAGTCATGAGGTTGCGCACCCGGAGCCTGAGGTCATCCCACCTCTTATGGCAGTCCTTCACAGAGCGTGTGGTCACACCGACCGCTGTGCACTTGCGTGCTGCCTTCGCTCACACATCCTTGCGCCGTTGCTAAGTAGCGCGCCGCTGATGCCATTCGATGAGTTGTCAGTCTCAGGGAGGTAATCTGACCTGTGGTGTCCGAGGATGGCAGTGGATTGTGCTTTATATAATGGCCGCCTCTCTATTTCCGTTTTTTTCCCGCGGTCATGCTGTTTCCGCTTCCGGTGTTGGTGTTTCCGCTTCCGGTGTTTCCGTGTTGGCGGGGGCGGACACGGGTTTAGCACCGTTTTCTGTGGCGTAAATTCCATGTGCGTGGGTGTTTACATGACGGCGGTGACTCCGTTTCTGCCTCGGTGTGTTGCGCGCGACCCAAGTGCCGTAATCGGCCCTTCTTTCTGCAACCTTGCGGTCGCGGAAGTGGAGTAACCGCCGTCACGGAATCACCGGATTCCGGCACGGCCGACTCGCAATGAGGCCCTGTGTTTCTTAGACAAATTGCGTTTCATTTTTGCAGCACATTTTAATTGAGTTGAGGGTGTGAGGGAGTGCTAGCATGTAGGAGAGAAGGATAGTGCTGTGAGAGGTGCATGAGGAGGCAGACTGCAGGTTGAGGTGTTACCACTCGTGGTGGGGTGTGGCAGGGAGGAGACGGCCTTGCTCCCCCTGTACATCATTGTTTGGTACATACTGGTTATAATATGCAATTGTCCATGATGACTTTTGTTATGTGTTTACTTTGATTTGCTATTGAATAACACAATTGTCTTCAATAAATGCAGCCTGATATTTTTTACAGAAAAATGTGTGTGTTCTTGGTGGGTTCCAATGCTTGTGCTCCGCATCTAATAAACCATGAGTGGGGTGTTTGGAATAACTTATAATGCAAAATGAATCTATTCTAGGGGCACCTAAGTTTAGTGAAATTAAATGATTTGTACAGGATCACACACTTTGGTTGACTGGTAAAGCCAGAATTTGAGCCTAGCCTGAAATTTAGATACTCGACCATGCATCTTCCAAGCTTGGTACAAATGTGTGCTGACGTTTGGTTTTTAATACCTACAATAATACTTAATTTTATACCGATTACTTTAAAAATGCACAAGTCAAAGGATAAATCAACCTGACAATGTATTCATCATTGTAGAAACATGCTGATGAAAAGAGTAAGAGGGGCATCTTGTTTTGAATCCTAAATTGCACAGGAAGTGGCCACTCCTAGTTGCACTTTTTGCAAAAGGGGCAATTCATTAATTGTAATTGTTTCAACCAAGTACTGGAAAAGTAAAGTGTAAAACACATGCAAAAATCGCCTTTGCTCTTCACATTTCCACTATGTGTCTTGGAAAGTGTAAATCACTTCCACAATTAATGATTGTGAGAGCCAACCACAATGGATTCTTTTGGAATCTGCCTGCTTTTACCAGGTGTAAATGTCAGACAGATCCCAGAGGAATCCATTGATTTTCTGTCAACATCAAAATACATGCTGGTGGAAAACCAATCTGATTTGGCTGGGGAACCTCTAGTCTCCAACCTCACATGCCAAATCATACAAAATTCTGCAGCTCATAAAAAGTGGAGATAAATGCATTTAACACCACTTCTTGCACTCTGCTTTGCTTGGAAAATGACCCCCTATTATTGTAGCTTTGTTTTCCCCATCCTGAATGGAAGCGTATAGGCTCCAACATAGTCATTAATGAGAATTTGCAAAAAAATCTCATACAGACACGAAGTGAAATGAAATGCATAACAAGATCATTGTTTCACACTGCTTGTTATGTTCCTAATCACCCAACAATCACACTTAAATAGCTTGTTTAAACCCTACATAATTTAAAGAAAAAAGTGCCACAACAATGGCCTACCTTTTCTCATCTCTAATTACTTTCTGTTAATCACTTCCTATTGTAAATAAGTTGCCTCTGAGAAAAGTTAAAAAGATAAGACCTCAGTGGGAAGGCCTGTGCCGCCCTGGCCGTTTGTATTTGGGGGGGAGAGGCAGAGCAGTGGGGTATGGGCATTTGTCCCAGGTCCAAATGTCAAATCCACCTCTGCTTGCACTCTTTAGGAAATATTTCAATGCTGCTTTCCAGTTTTAAAAGATGTACACCTTTTATACTTTGCACGCAGCATTATAGGAAATGCTCTTCTCTCGTGTTATTTTAAAGGTGCTCTTTAAGGGATTCCGGCACAGCCTAAACACTCAGCACCCAGGATTTACATTATACTTTCCAAACAAGACCCACAATGTACATGATGTATTCTGTTGCTAATGCAAACTGTGCTAAGTTACTCAAACAGTATGAGTTTATCAAGTCGGTACTTAGTTTGAATCATGAAACGTTCTGGCAGACTAGCCTAGGCTTCCTCACAGATAAAAGATACATTCTACTTAGGTCGGAGCCACGCTGTTAAGTTTGCATGAGAAGATCTGAAACTGGTCCATACTTGCCATCCCAGCCTTATTATTTTCAGGTCAGGCCTTGTTGGACCAACTCAGTGAGGTCCAGCTTGATTACCTAGGCGTAGCAAGCAAGGCACTCACATCTGGGCATATACATGTTCACTAACTGAACCCAACATACATTGACAAAGCAAACAGCTTGGGCTTTTGATCAGGCATGGATAGGCATTTGCCAGGCACTGCCATAAGGGTACCACCTGGCCATAAGATGGTAACAGCAGGAAAATGATGAGAACTTGGGCATATGATGGCATTGCCTGGCAAATGTCTAATATCTATACACAAGCAAAAACTGTTGGCTTTTGCGATTGCTTGTTTAAAACAGTGCTTCAGGCAGAGGCATTGACAAAGATATTGCTTATAAAATCAACTGGCTGAAGACACACATCAAGAGTTTTTTTTATCATACCAGGAGCTCATTTACAGTGGCAATTAAGTAATTAAACACTAAAAGAATTCTTAGAAACAACACTGGCAGGCCCTAAATAGCAACACATTTGGTGTTACTTTGTGATAGAGCTTGCTCAAAGAGGTCCGGACAGGATACGTTTTGGTGGCGAGAGGCTGGTAGTTGGTGATAATGCCATGGGCTCTAACATAGCCAATGCTAGTCGTTGGGTGGGTAAATGCCCAAATACACCCATAGGATGTGTGTTTCCCTTACATTTTATCTCCATCCTATCTGTGTGCCACTGCATAAGATCTATCTATTCTGTCTTAAACCTAATAGGAAAAGGTCTGAATCAATTATAACCACTGGCATTGCAATGGCAAGTCTTCTTTACCATTGTTTGCAAATCAGCCGTGGCCCATTCACCACTGTGAGAAGCCCTTCCCAAACTGCTAGACTACAAGGCCTAAAAATGCATGTGGTTGCTGTGTTCCAGCGCAAAGGGGCCATGGCCTAGCAATTCAGATTGGACAGCACCTTTTGGTGGCAGCACCAAGAGTCATTTGCTAATGGCTTGTCCCCTTCTGTAATGGCACAGACATAATACAGAATTATGGCATGGAATGTTGCGCAGAGCAATGGTAGTGGTAATGTTTCATTCAAAGCCTTGCATCTATCACTTTTTATTTTACTACACTCCAGAATTACATTTGTGTTACTATCAGCCTTATCATTTTACTTATACCCAAGTAGTTAATGCAGCAGAATAAATACTTCAAATGTAATTTGTAAGGTCCCCCAGTCAGATGATGCACATTCTGCATAAATCTGTGTTCAAGCAACATCATCTGTCATTTATTGTTTGATATAGTTAACCATTTTATTAAGCATGATGCGAAAAACCAGTATATTGCCACAAAAGAAAAACATGCTTTAAATTACAGAAAGCAAAACTGATTTTAGGTTTGAGAAAATAGTTGTAGGCAGCCAGCTTGAATATGTATGCTACCTCACGTATAGTTGTGAATGGCCCTCCATCTCCCCGGTCACGTCATGGCTGTTGGGCATACATTGTCTAGGGCATGAAAACAAATCCTGGCCGACCTCCTGCAGTTAAGCCTCTCAGAATATCTCTGAGGTTGCTGCTGCATGTGTAGAGTGAAATCCACCCCCACGCCCATATTCCCTCAGGTCCCGCTGGCATGGCCTATTTCTAGGGGGGCCAGAGGGTGGCATTAGGGGGGCCTGGCCCCCCTGGCCATCCTGCTAGAGCCGGTCCTGGCGCTAAATATAAGGATCAAATAAGGATTGGAATGTCCAAATATCGATATAATTGTGCTTTTATAACCGTTTAATACTAAGACAAACGCGTTGCCCTTGAGCTATCCTTCCTCCCGGAGGATCACTTGAGAACTGCAGGCTTTTGTTGCATGTGTTTAGCATGCAGCCAACCATAGCTTGCAAATTGACCAATGGCATACGTAGCTTATTCAGTCCTGGGTTTCTTCTTTGTAGTCTGGTACTTGTATTTATTTAGTTTGGGTTACTAGGCGGCACCTTCGCCACCCATAAGTCTAAACTATTGTATTCGAGTACAAATATGGAGAAATGGCATATGAGGAGGGACCTACAGCTTGTAGGTGTTGTTTGGTTAATTGCCCACCCATTGACTGCCCATGACCATGCCAATCCCTATGGCCAGAAGCACCAAATTCCAGAAGACGTTGAATGGGTAGAACAGCTGGCTCTTCCTAAGAAGTAACCCCGCAGACATTAAGCACCTTGTGCTGGCAGTGCTTAAGTGAACAAAGTAAATGGAACAGATCCTGGACTAAGTCAGGTGAGACGATATATTGACAATGACTTCTCAGGTCTACCCGAGGAAAAGCTGATTGGGCCAAAATAAATAACCAAACAGAAGAAGTGAGACTCTCCTGTTGAATATTTAGGCAGACAAAAAAATCAGGTTCACGCACCATTCTGGCATCAATTGGCCCGCCGACACCATGCAAGAACCAGTAGCTGCTGCCTTTTTCCAAGGATTGCAAACTAAGACACCAAAGCAATTGAATGTCATTTTTATGGGCTGTTATTAATACGAATTACATATATTTTAATAGCTCAAACCTAGCCCTGGAGCCACAGAGAAGTATGCAGGTCATAGAGCAAATCATTGGTAGCAAGAATTTTCCAAACTCTAAAGAGCATCCTCATTGAGCAAGATGGGGTTGGCAGGGCATGGGGTGGGGAGTAAGACCTAGGATAAAATTGCAAATGTTGCAGAGGACACAAGTGGGCCAGCAGTACCCACTTTCAAAGAATATTACCTGGTGGCACAAGCAGACTTTGCTGCAGACTGGTCCTCACAGGTACACGACTACTGCATGCACGAGTGGAACACTAAATTCATTAAGGTGGTCAAATGAAGAAGTCTACCTATGGACACAAACCCCACACTGACCACACAATGGGCATGGAACAGAATAAGGTGGCTTGCGGGAGAAACACAGCTCTTTACACTAAAATCAGAAACATGGCACACTACAGGGATGGACCTCTCGTTGCACAATGAAATGGGCAGGCTATGTAAAGAATACGTTATTAGCAAGTGGGAAGACATGATACATGATGTAAAGCTGATGTCGCTTCAAGAAACATTGTTAAAATTCCCATGTGATGCCAAAATGAAAATAACACTGCAATACTACCGAATGAGAGCTACTATGAAAACACTGTGGCCTACATTTCCAAAACCGCCTAGCAGTAGTGACATAGTAGATATGATAGTAGAGCCTAATGACGCTGCCAGATTAATCTCCAGAATGTATAGCAGGCTACAATTACATAAACAATACATGGAGTGTAGTGCATTGGGGAAAAGGTGGGCCGACCTGCAGACAGAAATCATGGAAGAACTTTGGAACCAGATATGTAACCTCACACGAACTCAGTCAGCCCAAGACTCTGCCCAATACACTATAGACATATACATCCCATACATCTTGAATACATAAATTAGACAAAAATGCCAGAAGTGTGTAAGTCCTGCAGCAAACCTATCTCCTCTCCAGCCCCTGCAACCCAACTACTCCCCCCACACCCTCAACCATTTCTCTGCTTCTCCTTCTAACCACATCTCCCTCACAACCTAAAGGACCCAAACTGGTAGCCATTCACATGTCAAAGATCTAAGGGGATTGCTGGGAAGTGCTCAGAATGTTCCTAAAATTGGGAATCACAAGCTCATGGACGATAACCTGTCGATTACAATTACAAGATACATAAAGTCTGCATGCCCTGTTCCAATATAGAGAGAACGCAGCCTTACAGATTACCTTAGTACCAGCTACTCCAATGTCAATGGCCCATTAGGAAATATGTGAAATCCTGCACAGGTACGGCTCTAGAAAGATTACGATTGTTAGTACAAGTATTTTACTTAAAGGATCTGTGATGCTTAGACGGATTGAGGGGTGAACTAGGTGCTGTACCCGGATAGATCTAAGAGTGGACACTTTGGCAGCACCTCATAATGTTTATCCCGTCCATTGCGCTAGAAGACATATGATGGTAATCTATCCTTTGCAATTAGAAGACCTATGAATCAGCCACTGTAACTTAATGATATGTGCAGGTATCCTTGATACTGCACTAGAAGCCCAATGTTCATCTATTATGATATTGGGCCTCATTACGAATCCGGCGGTAACCGAGCCGGAAATACCGACAGGTTACCGCCAGACTCCTATTACCATTCCGCCTCCGTGATTCCCGGAATACTTGGGGCATTATGACCCCGGTGACCAGGGAATTCCAGAGGCAGAATTGTGTAAGTCCCCATTCCCATGGAGTCCCATAGGACTCCATGGGGATAATGGAAACACCGGTTCCGTCTATGACGAAGCCAGTGTTTCCATTTCCGTCTGCAGGCGGGTGGTGTTAAACCCGCCAGGTCAGACCTGGTGGGAGTGACCCCTCCCTCCTGCAGGACTCTTAATCAGTCGGTCCGGAAAGAACAGTGGTTTTACCACCACTGTTCTTTCCGGACCGGCAGGGTCATAATGAGGCCCATAGAATAAGACTATAAGGCTTGCCTGTCTATTGCGCTAGAAATTCCTATGAGCCTAGCTCCTATGGCAGCCAGGCTTCCACACTCAGAAGATGGCCTAAAATAACTGATCTATTTGCGCTTAGGGTAGCCGGTCTATAATGCAGGGCTCAAAATTAAGATTGGCTAAGCAGGACCGAAAAGCAGCTCCAGGGCAGGGTATCCAGCATTTGCTAGTGGCCAGGAGCTGTCACTGGGGAACAAGGAGCAAGTACATAGATTTCTGCAAATCTAAGTTCCATATAAAATGAAAACATCATTTTGCCCATTATTCATGACCCCTTATGCTTTAGATGTTGCATAGATGTGCCCTAATGTTTATGTATACATTGTCCCAAACGCACAGTTAAATGCACATAGGTAGGTATGTTTGTCATTATTTGGCTTGGAGAGCCGAAACTAGCTTGTCGTAGCGGTTGGTGTCAAGCTAACCAGGCTCTTCTAGGAGACAAGCAGGAGCTAATTCGCTCTCAGCTCCTCTCAATTTCGAATCCTGATAATGGCTAGAATTAGCATACAAGGGCAGCTTGTCTTCTTTACACAGCTGACCGGATCATACAGCGAGATCAACGATAAGCTTCACCTGAGCTTAATGTATGTATAAATGCACCACTTTGGGGGACATCTGCCGCAGGCACGACTATCCATCTGTATACTTTAGAATGCAGCGATGACTACGACAAATTCAATATAGCTTGACATCTAACAGCTACTCCCTTACACCAGGCTTGCCTTAACATCTCTGCCATTAGAATACAACAACCTACGTCAATTTGCAGTCTAGCTGGGCACACATCGATTCTCTTGCACTGGTGCTCTGGCGTGACCTCCCTTGGCACCCTTCCACATGTCCGATCTCGGGGGTTGCTTCCTGGAGTCTAACCAGCCGACCTAATTCCTAATCTTGGCCAAATGCACACAGGCACTTTAAGTCTTTTACTGAGAATGTTCCCATACCTGGACTCTGGTCCCTGAGGGAGTTCCTACCCAGGGCCATCACGAGAGGGGTCGGGGGGGGCAAACTGCCCCGGGCCTCGCGGCCCCCTCTCCTAAGTGGAAGGCAGCACAGTCTCCCGTGTCCTTTATTCACATGGGGGACTGTGCTGTCTGTTCTCTGCCCCTGCAATGATTTTGCTGTTTGTTGCGAAGCCGTTTGGCTCCGCAACAAACAGCAAAATAATGGGAGACAGCAGGGCTCAGAAGTGGGCTCTGCTGCCTCCCGTCACACTGACTGATGGGAGAGGAGTTCTCTCTTGTCAGTCAGTGTATTCACGTTGCTCAGCATGACCACGCTGACTGACAGGAGAGAACTCCTCTCCTGTCAGTCAGTGTGTTCATGTTGTCAGCGTGATCACGCTGACTGATGGGAGAGGAATCCTCTCTCGTCAGTAAGTGTGTTCACGTTGCTCAGCGTGACCACGCTGACTGATGGGAGAGGAGTTCTCTCTTGTCAGTCAGTGTATTCATGTTGCTCAGCATGACCACGCTGACTGACAGGAGAGAACTCCTTTCCTGTCAGTCAGTGTGTTCATGTTGTCAGCGTGATCACGCTGACTGATGGGAGAGGAATTCTCTCTCGTCAGTAAGTGTGTTCACATTGCTAAGCATGACCACGCTGACTGACATGAGTTCTCTCTTGACAGTCAGTGTGTTCATGTTGTCAGTGTAATCACGCTGACTGATGAGAGAGGAGTTCTCTCTTGTCAGGCAGCATGTCTACGTGTTGGCTGCGTGGATGCTTTTTAAGGGTGCATGGAGGTAAGGTAAGTGTTTTTTATTTTAAATTAAGTGTATATTTATATTAAATTAGTATGTATATGTGTATGTATGAATGCATGCATGCATGTTGGTGTTTGTTCTTTTGTATACATGCATGTATGGAGTTGTGTAACTGGCGGATGAATGCATGGGTGAACTTTTTTTGTGAGTGCGTGCTCAGCACCACCCCTAAATGTAGCCGCCCTGGGGGCCACTCCATTAAGGGGTGGGTTCACTGGAACTCTTTGAGCTAGCTTTAAACATGCCTGCCATCAAACTTTGCCCTTAATGTGCCAGCAAGTGTTTCCTCAAAGGGGTCTTCTAAGAGTTCATGACTTCACTGGAGTTGTAAACAGGGAACTGGTGTAATAAAAATGTCTTAATCAGGTCTGCCTTTGGCCACTCAATTTAAAAACACCCTGCATGTCTCTCGCTGAAGTTCTTTTAAAAATAAGCACTAGCAAAGCCAACAGTTCTGGCTTGTGTATAAGTATTACGCATTTACCAGGCACTGCTATTAGCTGCTCAAACCATTTTGCACTGACACTATCAATGGCCAGCTAATACCAATACAGAAGTGCTTTTCCCATGCCTACACAAATGCCCAAACTGTTAGCATTGCCAGTGCTCTTTTTGCTTTACCCTTGATGCACAGGACGATGCATCAAGGTTAAAGCAAACATACTACTTGGCTAAATTGGCCCACATTGAATGTAGGCCAATCTAGCCAGTAATAACACTTATGGTACACAGTCAGCCTGGATATATTTTCTGTGGCATGGCATTTTTACTAGCTCAGAGTCCGTACATGGTAATAATGGCATATATTGATGCAGCCTGCATCGACATAATTAGAACAACCAGCATGAATATATTTCTATACTAGCTTATCTCGCGTGGAAAGGCGGCATGAAATGTATTGGAAAATGTTCCTATGCACAATTTGTGATTTGCAACTATTGGGAATTTCCATGTGCTTCCATACAAAACCAATTGCAAACTGTATGGATTTCTACCCAATTTTGCAAAAAAGTGCTGTAAAATGCATACTTTTAACCCAATGTTTCAAACATTTTCTTGGGAGTGAGAACCCCTCTCAAGCAACCCTTGTTTGGTTTGGGCTCCCTCACTGTGCTCTGTTGATCCTGCCTAATTGGCACAAACATTTAAGCCTCTTAAGTTCAGAAATGTAAAAGCCTCCACTGTACATCATTTGTCACTGAGTATGATGTGTGTTTTAATGCGCACACAGGGGCAGAGTGCTCCTTAATGATATGGCATTTATAACGTGCCTGTACAAAAGTGTTTCTAGGCGCGACAAGGCATGGAGGGAGAAACAAAAGAGTAGGACAAAACACAGATCTTACTAGGCCTTGTGCCATTCAGATCGCGCAAGAGCAGGGAAGGGGGGAGGGGAGAAGTGTCGGGTGGGGTAGGATGCAGAAGTGCAAAAACAAAGGAGAAACAAGAGTGCAGCCAACGGGTGGCAAGTGTGGGTACTCATAAGTGCAGCCAACGGGTGGAGAATAAGAGCAAGAGCGGGGACTGTAGGGTTACAGATACAGACCACAAGTGCAGGGGAGCCAAGAGGCAGTGCGGGATTGCAACAGGACAGGCAGGGACCTGGGCCCGAATTCAGAGCTTGACCAGTGCATGGATCAGGCAGGTGATCAGCAAGGGAGAGGAAGGGAGGAGGCAGAAGCAAAGAGACAGGTCTTGAGGTGCTTATGGAGCCGGAGATGTTTCTCCTCAAGTTTCAGCGAGGCAGGGAGGCTGTTTCCAGAGTGAGTCCCCAGCCTAAGAAAGAGATCTGCCCTCAACTCTTTGCTTGGAAAAGTGACTGACCCTCAGAGAATTGGAGGTGGCGCAGTGGAGAGCTCATGCCATCTTATATATATGTATTCATATGATACAAAAGTTAGTCTGGTATGAACCTTTCTTCAGTAGAGAAATCTAACTTTGCTGTAGTTGATTTGGAGTTGTAGTAATAAACCATATTTGGGATCCTGCACACAAACTCAAGGTGAGATTTCACGAGTCTCCTGTTTGCAGAGGTGCCGCCGCTGAGTGAGTTCAAAATATTGTTAGGGGACCTCACCAATTGTTTTGCCCCGGCCTCACCACATCTTCTGACAGCCCTGTTCCTACCACAAAGCACATTGAGGCTATACAAATGGCAACTACAATACAATACATGGTCTGGGCATGCTTCATGATACAAAAATAACGTGGGATCAAAACTATAAACCCTAGGGCGCATAGTTAAAATTAGCATCCAACCTTCCCCCCATGGGGTACCCGATTAATCTGTTTAAGTAAGTAATTCACTACACCACCACATTTATTAGAATGGCATTGTTACTAGCCAAAAGGAGGATCGCAATCAACTGAATGGTGTCTAAAGCACCAACAAGCTCTGAGTGGCTGTCAAATATAGTCTGCGCTAATGAGCTGGAGACGGACTGCATAAACATGTACAACCCCAACAATAGATCCACAGACATCTGGCAGGACCATTGCCAGCGTCTGCACCCTCAAGAGGTGAGGACCGCAAGAACAACTCTGAACCAATGACAGAGAATCAGTAGATCAATATCACCTCAAGACTCTGATATCCAAATGTAGGTGCCCCCCCACACCCTGTCTGTTATCATGTGACTGTTTTATAGCCAGATGGGTTAATGTTCTATTTTCTTGTTGTACGATTCTGTGACATAAAAGAGAATACAAATAAAAAAAATTGTAGCAAGAATTTACCAAGTCATCAAGTAAACATTAGTAATAATTATCACACTACAATATACAGATGGGGATTCAAACAAGATAGCCTAAATCTAGATTTCACCAAAGTGTTGTTGGCAGAGTCCAGTCTTCAATTCTTTCCTGGACTGAAGGAGACCTGGAGCAGTCTGGACTGCCACCGGGATGGAGTTCCAGGGCAACAGAGCATAGCATGTGAAGGACTGTTTTCTAGTTTTCTCCTTACAAGCCAGTCTAGTTTCCAGTCTAACGGTGATCTTACTGCGAGACGACGGTGTATGCCAAACGTTTTTAGTTTGGCCATCAGCTATGTAGGCTTACTGGCAGATGTTCCCCTTGTAGATCCTACCCAGGATGTAATGCACGCATGGTGGGGATCATGTAGAGCCGGTGAACAGGCATGGCATGGTGGACACCTAGGAGGGGTCCAGGTGAGTAGCCAGGATTCCCGGCAAGAAGGGAATTACCTCTGTCAGTACGCAAGCTCCCTAGGGTCACCACCAGAATTCAGATGTCCCGAGGCACAGAAAGGGCTTGCTCTTGTGGAGTAGAGAGATCTGATACCAAGACGTTTGAGCCTTTTGCGCAATGTGTTATTGGGAGCATAGATTGCTATCCAGAATGAAGTCTACACATTTTGCTGAGTGGGCATGGTGAATGTTGTACCCGTCCAAGCACACTTTGTCCAGCCAACTTTGAGTGGGTCCCGGCTTGCCCCAGAAGCACTAATTCACTCTTAGTGTGGTTAAGCTTTAAGGAGGCATTAGTCGTCTACCTTTGAATTGTTGCAAGGCTTGACCAAAGACTAGTGCTATCTTTTGGGCCCCTAACCTTACCTTGACCACGCTGTATCATCTGCAAACTGATGTATTGTGATGTTGTGGTAGCCTAGGAGTGAGCCCAGTGGTTCCATGGAGAGGTTAAAGATGACTGGGGAGAGAATGGAACCCTGAGGGATTCCAAAGGTGATGGGGGCCTTTGGAGCTGAGGGAGCCCATCTGCACAGATTGATATCTGGCAGATAGGTTGGATGTGAACCATTTCAGGACAGTGCCAGAAAAGCCACATTGTGTGAAAGAAGGGTGAGCAATGTGTGATTGTCAAGTCCAAGAGGTCTAGCAGGCCTGAGTCCCTTTTATGGATAATCTGAAGGGTTTAGCCAACCACCTGGATGGTGGCTTTTTCAGTGATGCGTTTGCAACAAAAACTGGATTGGTAATCCCGGAGCAGAGAGAGTTGTTTGGATTTTTTTAAGTAGTTGGTTAGCAACTATCTTCTCAATGTCGTTGCCGATTAACAGGAGGCTTGTGATCGGCTGGTAGCTTAATTCTTCTGTGTCGACGGTTGGGTGTTTCAGGAGTGGTCATATAAGTCCTGTTTTCTAGGACATCTGGGAATGTTCCATCACTGAGGGAGGTGTTGGCTATCCTAAAATGAGAGGCAAGGGCAGGATGGGTGCCTTTGTAAAGGATAGTGGCCAAGAGGATGTTGTCTGGTAGGTTGGTTTGATGGATGTGAACCAGATGGGTCCTCATAAAAGAAGGCAGTCCAGTGTTGAACCATACATGGGGGTTATTGGAAGGGACTACCAGAGGATTTGGAGCCCTCATAGTGGATTGACCTTGATGGTATCGCTCTTGTCGATAAAGAACTTATTGATAGCTTCACACTTCTCTCAGGATTCTGGTACCTCTGGTTTTGGTGTGAGTGTTTACTGCAAAAAGGGTTGGTGGTTGGTGGTTGTGCGTGTAATCCTAGCAATTCACTGTTTAACTTGTCAGGAATAGAAAAATGAAACTGTTGAAGTGAAACTCATAGCATTGCAACTATTTCATTTTCAAGCAAGGAAGAGTGACTACTGCAGGAGAAATGGATGGGGACAAGGAACCAGTTGAGGGAGAGGTACTGTAAACCCCATTCATGTAAGGGACACTGGGTAACAGTAAAGCTTGGAGCGATTGTAAACTGGAGGACCACTGAAGTTTGAATGCTCCAACAGACCACACCAAACATTTCCATTTCTGTTTCCAAATCCTAGTTCCCCTACCTTTCCCAGCAAAATAATGCAATGGCAGCAACAGCGGAAAATCCATACTAGGACAGCCTGAGCGATAGTAACCTTTTACTGAGCTTCTTAATATCTTTTAGTCAAGAAGGTTCCCATGTACAGTGTGTGCTAAAGGAGCAAACTGCACCTGGCCGTATATATATATATTTTTTTTTATTGTTTATTGGTTTAACAAGGTGCAAAAAAGAATAT
The DNA here is from genome assembly GCF_040938575.1 of Ambystoma mexicanum. NCBI lineage: Eukaryota > Metazoa > Chordata > Amphibia > Caudata > Ambystomatidae > Ambystoma > Ambystoma mexicanum. Next base: position 343,952,278 of record NC_090935.1, on the reverse strand, counting down.
ATTACATCATTTTACAACAGTTAATCATCCATTTTACAAAGATAAAGAAGAAGAAAAAGGAAAATAAGGTGAAAAAGATAATATTCAATTTATAATACACTAATAAAATCAGACAATAATAAAATCAATTCATCGTCATCCAAAAGATTAAAAGAGAACGGCTTATACTTAAAATCATACCAATGAAAGGTGGTTGCCACCTACAGAAATGCAAGCACAAGCCCCTTCATGATTAATTGTTGACCTCGTCTTCTATTCTTAGGGCTTTTATAAAGGTAACGACTGCTATTATCGTCCAGGTGGAGCAGCCAGGTCTACCTGGTCTTGTAGATATTGGAGCAAGCTGGTTGGCTCTCCGTTCAGAAGTATTTCCTATTGTACCTATTTTCTACTCTGTCAAATCTGCTTTTAAACTTTCTTAACACAATTTGTCTCAACCAATACTGGTCTCCTGGGGCTATTTGGCAGATAACATGCATTCTTGTTAAGTTACTGTTCCCCCTTTCCTCCCGTATTAGGCAAGATATTTTATGTAAATGAAACTACCATTCACTGGACACCTGATGTGTTTTTAGAAGCCCCATATGAAAATGCAGACATCATGCTTGCTAATTTGCAAGAGAAACCACTTGCACTAACAGCCCCCAAAGACACATGTTTCAGCATGAATCCTATCGAGAGGGAAAGAGAAGAATCTTAATGGCATTAGTACTAACAGTCATATCACTGCAGCTATTAGTTAGCTATTAGACTCTCTACAAGTATTGATGGATTGTCTCTCTGTTCAATATTTGGTCCTGAAGAGAAGTCACTCCTTTGTCTTTTGCAACAAAGTTAAAAGTTCAGATGGAAATTTGACTTGCTAGACCAAAATCGGATCCCGCTTCAGATGTGATGACTGGCCAAGTGAGCTGTCTTATGTACAGGTTAAATGTTTATAAGGAGATAGCATTGCACTGGTCCTGTGAGTCAATGGCCCCAAGGGGAACCTAATGTGCTTGTGCCATGCACCTCAAAGAGTGGGAGAGATCTGAATGCAATCTCTTGACTGAGTCAAAAGAGGCCTCTAATCATATTACTTTTAATTTAGCTTGAGGGGTGCTTTTTGATGAACCTGACAAATTGGAAAAGGTTGATCTGTTATTTAATTGCTCCGTTTACACCCCCTCCCCTTTAGGACACTACATTAGTGGCAGTGAACACAAGGGTGCCGGAGTTGAAAGGGTCCAAAAAGAATTCACGGTTTCTTTAATTTTAACAAAATGTGCTCATATCAATAAGAAATCTGGCATAGCTTCAGAGCCAAGGTATCATATTCTGATGGCTGGAACAGTGCAGTGGGTTTTTAGGGGGCCTAAACATCTGGTAGGGAATTCGGATATCGCCTGTAGGTCACCATGCATTGCTGAGAATATTTTTGAATTTCTGGATAGTCGGTTTGTATCAGAATCTGTGATAAGAGTAGTCCTTTTGGGCTATTAGTTTAAGCCACAATGTGTCAGCGGCATGGGAGCCTGTCCATTTGGCAGATAATGGCTCTGGCTGATGGGAATACTATAACTAATAACCCCGTAAAGATTTTCCATAGTACAATGATGCCTACGAGTTAGGCTTCATGGAATGCGGCTCTGTGTGCAGAGATCTACTGGGCATGGGATCTTTTATCTGGATCTATCAAATAGATTTTCCCCACTACCCTTTTGGATCAGATGGATGGACTTAATGCACACTGGTAGTAGTGAGAAGTATATTCTCTTTAAGATTACATAGCTACTGTAGCCGAGGCAATTTGTACAGGATGGGTCATGACCTGTCTCCTTTTATTAACAAGTCATTTTAATATAACTAAAGAACGCTCTATTTAAAAGACATTTGAGCTGGGATCAGCGAGGATTCGGATGTTATAGGATCTCAATCTACTAATGACTCAGCGACTGAACTATGTTCCAGTTGATTCTTTCTTGGAATATTGCAGGGATAAAAAAACAAATGTATGGATCCAGGTTGGTGTTCCTTTGTATCTAGTTTTGAAATCATTCCACTTCAAGAAATAAGGCCAAGAAACCCACTTTACCTCCCGGGTTATGCCACCTTTGCGATATCTGCCCAAACCTCTATAAGGAGAAGATTGGAAGGAAACTTGATTATATGACTATCTGCACATTTAAAAATGCTGTCTTGGCAACTAGTTGCCTTCATAAAGCACAACCATCTTCTAGACCCCCCTGCAATTGGGTTTCCGTCTGGGACATTGGACTGAAACTGCTCTGGTCTCAGTATGGGATGATCTGCTACTCCACTCGAATCAGGGCTACCGGTCATGGCTGGCGATGTTGGACTGATTGTCTGCCTTTGGTACAGTGGACCTCCGTATACTTTTAAAATTCAGATGATTTAAAACTGTTTCTCAAGGTCTCCGCCCCCCCCCCCAGAAGAACTAACAGTCGTCTTTCTGAAGTTAAACTCTGGTTGCATAATAACAAACTACAACTCAACCGAGCCAAGTTGGAGACCATATTAATGTGAAATTCACATCTCCTCAAAGAAACTTCGAGGTGTCCGGGATCACCTATCATGCTTGATCTGCCTACCAACAAAGATCAAGAAATTAGGAGTCTTCATTTTTTATTTATTTATTTATATCACGCCAAAGCCCGCAGGCATCAGGGCGTGCACACAAAGACATGGACAACAAAGAGAAGACGGGACAGCAGAGTCAATATTACAGAAGATTATTCATTCATATAAATAGAATTGTCTTTAGTTTCTTTCTAAAATTATTGTGGTTTGGTGTAGTCTCAAAGGACATGGTAGCTCGTTCCATATTTGTGCTGCTTTTGCGGCAAATGAGCGTCCAAGCCCGTTCGCTCTTTCGGAGATGCATAAGCTTCAGATCTCAGTGACCAACCTGGTTTGTAGAGAGTAATTAGCTCCAGACAGATTAGTGCTATAGAAACTATTAACTTGGTGAAGTCTCCTTGAAGGTTCAAGACTGGGTGTCTAGTAAATTATTGTTCAAGAGTCAATTTCCCTCCTGTAATGGTATGGTAGACCACTGCCTAAATCTATCATTGATCGATGGGTTCCATAAAGCGTGTGAAGGCTCACTCTATTTGGCCTCCATTGACCTCCCAATGGCCTTCATCAAGGTGAAGTGGCAGCGACTATCAGAAGTTTTAATCAGAATGGGTATTGACCCCTGATTATGAAGAATTACTAGGTAAGGTATGGCACCAGAGGAGAATACACCTCTACTTTTACCATTATTCAGGGAGTTAAACCAGGATATGTTACTGCCTCAATGGTTTTTCATTCATATTGAATGGTTTAGAAAGTTGCCTCCTAGAATTGGCTCTTGATGCTCTGCATTCTTTGGCAGGTTAATACCACTTAACTTCTGCAGATGATGCTGTTTTTGTTAGTCAACGACAAAAGATTTGCAGAGGCGAATTCATTGGTATCCTCTACAGAGATATTAAGTCAGATTTAATTGTTATATGTATTCTAAACAGGGCTAAATATGTGCACTCATCAGTAGCTTGGTGAGTAAGAAATGGCGTGCTATGTCGATGTGGAGAACTGAAGTGGCAAGTGACTTTCTATGCCTTGCTATTGTCTTGGTTTTGCAACTTGACATGTTTTCCCCTGTAGAAAGGCGCCAATGTATATCTTAATTTAATTTTGACACAGATATAATGTTTTGATGATTTAAGTTCAGACAACAATTTGTGGAAAGAACATTTCATTAAAACGTCTATCCTGATGACTCGAGCTAACTCGAGTACGTTATATTTTTTGGTTAATTTTGGTGGTAATGCGGTTCACCTAGTAATTAAAGTGTTTGAGACAAAGTCAAAAGGAATTGCTTGACACGCTGCTGGTATTTGGGGTTATTGCTCTGTGGATTGCTTGACAAAAGTAAAATTGCTATTCTTGAAACGTGAGCTCCATGTATTCCCATCCACAACAAATACATTACTCTGATTTACTTGGAGATTCATTTTATCATCAATTTATCCATAACACTAGTTCTTTTGTAGAGGTTTTGTGTGCAATAAAGGTTATGCTATCAAGGCTCATTCTTGGTGGCTGAATGGCAATAGAGAGATGTAAGAAAAGAGGGTTGGAATTGGTTGAGAGGAGTTCATTTGGTTATTTTATTTCATGACACAACCCTGGTGAGACGGAGCATACAGAATACCATCAGTGCGGACTCAGCCTTTCAGATGCAGATAAAATGAGTACGGTTTAGCTGAGCATTGAAACAGCCAATTTCTGAAGCACCAGGTTAGTTTATTGTGCCCAAAATAACATGACTCCGATATTTTTAAAATTCTTGTCTGAGGAAGAACTGCGGGTGCAACACATTGGAGGAGAGAGCCTGAGGAGGGCATTGGCAGGTTCTTACGTTAGTGGAAAGTATTTCTGGTGTGGAAGCAAACCCCCACTCCCCACTCCCCCCCTCCCCTGTCTCCTTGATTTTGCAAGGCACACAGTGAAAGGGCTCCTCCATCCAGGGGGTCTGTAAATAAGTGTATGGTTTCAGAAAGCAGGGATGTAAAGCCCAAGAGGGTAACAATTCTGAAAGCAACAGAGTATTGTTTTTGCACAGCATGCTTTAAGAGCTAAATCATGTCGTTGTCCTTTAATGGTTCGTACAGCACCTTGTATCGCACATAGGCCCAGGAAAATGCTATCTCAGTCAGATATTGGGCCATTTCTAAGCAATGGCACATTAGATTTGCAGTTGTTCCTGGCCAGGGTAACCACCCTGGAGCCTGTCTCTCCAAGAGAAAATAAAAGCAGGTGACATAGGCCACGCCCCCAGATGTAACAGGAAAGTAATAGTAACGGAAACTATGATGGCCCAATGCACAATAAATATATGTTTTGGTGAGTGAAGGCTTTTATTTTGAATATTTTCTCTGGTAGTTATGTGCGTGCCCAACTGTTTTAGGAGGAGTTGTACACATTTTAAAAAACAGACATAGGTTGCAATCTTGCCTTAGTCCTTGCCGCTCAATTTTAGCAATAATTTTGAAAAACAAAAAACACTGACAGGCTTACTCCTCTGTGAGTCTGCGGTTTGCAGCATGCCTGTTACAGTTCATCTTCGGTGCAGGGCTGGCATCCACACCCTAGCCATCAGCACCTTGCAAATCTCAATCAGTGCCTAGTTAATGTGATGGCTGGGAACAAAAAAAGGAGCGTGATAACAGGCAGGACAAGTTTGACCTATTTGTCGGCATACACTGAGATGTTGAACTATGGGAGCAGCCTTTACCTGACTACAAAGAAGTAGTTAAATTTTTTTAAAAGACTTAAACACATCATGATAATATAAAGTGTGCTTATGAGGTTTTGCAACCTAGTTCAGATCAGATCAACTGAACCTTTAAATGGCCAGTTTGTGTATTTACTACAGCACAACCTTTGTGGTAATTCCATCTTTCTTTGGGAAATTACATTAAAGTGCAATAATCAAAGTTCAAATGAACATTAATAATATTAATAATTTTGAGTTCCACCATGGTGAAGATAGCTCAGTGAGTTGAGCACTTGTTGCAGAGATCTGTGTTTGTGTGCTGTGGTTCATATTTGTGCAAATGCATGCTGATGATAGGCGCACTTGCTGTGCTACTAAACATACCTGCAATAAAAAGAACTAGTTATGTGAACTAAAATAGCATCATTATGGCGTTGGTCTAGTTAGTGGTTGTGCGTGTCCTTTCTCACACCAATATTTTTTATAGAAAGAAAAGCATTGCAAGATAAATGATAGCAACTACATTTCTCTGTGTCATCAATCTACTGTTTATGAAAAATGTGCAATGAGAAGTGATGTTAGTGTTTCTCCAAGCCCCCTTATAATCGCCATTTTCATCTCTTTACTTTAATTTGTGCTTTCTTTGAGACATGTCTTTTATATCGTCAGTCCCCTTTGATCAAAGTCCTGTTTTTTGTTTTTTTAAATCAATTCCTGAGCTTGACGTATGTCACAATTTAGAATGCACACAGTGTGATGAATTGCCATCTGGCAAGGGCACAAAACAGTGGCTTTTAAAACTTTTGTTTATACAAAAAATGATGTAGGTAATTCCATCTCCAAAAGGGTAAATCTGCCAACCAGATTCCCCCTTTCCTCAACTCCAAGCCAAAAGCATAGTGTACTTGTGCCCTGCTGCATCAGTATCCTGGTCTTCAGCACCTGCTCTGCTTGTGGCATAGAGCAGATCAAAGGTCACAAGATTCCCAATTGACAGCCGCTAGCCATAGACAAGTTTCTGACTCGCAGGGACAGCATTTCCGATATGCCCTGTATCAAAACTATGATGATCACGGTTAACCCATGCTGGTGGCAGGGTTAAATAAAGCTGTGCATGAGTTTAGCCATCATGCATGGTACTTCCTATAATCATGACCACCACATTCCAATTGATATGCATGTGTCCGCTCCTGTGAGTCAGCTCTGCTGTGGAAGGTGATGTGTATTCTGGTCAGCCAGGTGGCGACAGCTAAATGACAGGACAAGAACCTGGAGGACCAAGCCTCTTCTTTGATCTCTTTGTGAGGGCAGGTAACACTCTCCATCAGAGGCAGCTATCCTGGGCCCGGGTATCAAAGAGCACACCCATTCAAAGGACATAGCCCCACACAAGGGTGCTGTATCTCTAAGCGCCTTTGTTCTTAGTGGGAAGGGAGTTGAGGGTGATATTCAGTGTAGGCAGGAGGCACTGGTCAATGGATAGAGACTTCCACCATCTTGTTTCTCTCGGTCTCTCTCTTTCCTATCCCCGCCACTTCCTCTGGAGCAAAGCTGTGTGACATCAGAAGGGCAAAGTCCACTCTGTTCAAGAACATGGATTGGGCCACTAAGTCAGGCTAGCTCTAGCCCAATCACCTGGGATTTGCCTTTAAAAGAAGAGGGGTCTACGGCTGCTTCTTTAGCTACTCTCAGATCCTCTCAAGACATGAAGATACACCAAGAAGACCTCACTGGACTTTCTTTGGGAAACTTGTGCTTTCCAAAGCCCTCAGCCTGCCCCCGACCCACTTCCAGGGCACATCAGGAAGGACGTTTGCTGTGGACCAGACCCTGAACGGAACCATCCTGTCCTCTAGTCCCTCTGGGCTTCGCAGTAGCTGGATAGCCAGACAACCAGTCGCTCTATGTTTATTGTACAGTGAACAAGAGGGAAAGTGCTGGCGCTAGCTTTTGCGCTCTTCCACCAAGTCGAACTATTGCTTGCACTTCAAACCAGCTTGACACTGCCTCATGCCCTGGCTAAGCCAGTCAATTGCTAGGCCTGAATGCTGGGACCCAGTCTGAATCACTGGTGAGTCACACACCGACTCTGACCAGGAGTTACAACCATGGCTCAGGTCAGCTAGCCCTTCAACGGCCACCTCATTGACTTGGACATCAACACCCCCAAAGTCACCACTTCGACAGATGCCCGCCCACTCGAATCTCTGGAGCATCACTCATTGACCCCCTCCCAGCGGCTAAAGCCCAACTCGGCCTGGCTCACCTGCAAAGCAATCTTGCGACCGCTCTGACCTTCGTCATTGAGAGCACCCAGTCTGCTGCAGAGACGGACCAAATTCGCCTCTACTCAGTGCCCACCACAAAGAACTGAATCCAGGTACTGTTGACCTTGAACTGCCCCCTTTGGTCCACTTGGGCCCTAGAAACTGGTTAGGTCAAAATTGCGCCTGTATTTAACATTGGCATATCCTTTCTGTGGCTAGTAATTCGCTTAGAAACCCCGTGAACCACGCCCAGAATTCTAGTTTCTTCTTACTTCTTCTCTATTCTTCTGTTGGGGTGGGATTTTGTACAGTATTTTCTATTTGTTCCATTACAGGTGGTGTGTTTAATTAAAGTGTATACATTTTACTAGACCCTGATTGGAGATTCCCTTTATTTTGGTTTGGACTGTGATCCTATGTTTGGGCCACTACTTGTTCATCTTCACACCCCTCTTAAGAGCATAGCCTTCCCTCTGCTCACATTACCACAAACGGCGAAGGAGGTATATCTCTCAACTGTCCCTGTTTTACCTTGATAATTGAAGCAAGATTGAATTGTTTGGCTCTGTTAAGCATTGAGCCTGGAATGGTTCAAGAGGTAGAACTTTCAGACTTAATGATTTTGTATTATGCAAATCTAGATGGAAATATATAGTTTAATCTTGGCAGCGCTTCAGTCACATCAGCCATGGGCAGTAGAAAGCAAATACTCACTGTTTGCTTCTTATTTAATTATTTCTATGATTAATTACATTTTCTGCTGTGTGGGCCTGAACTGAAATGCCAAGTGAATTTTGATGTTTATTACATGCCTTTGTGTTTGCTCTGCTGCCTAGTCCTGTAATGTTTTGCCAAGTGCATGTACTTTGGACACATTCATACAGAAAGAAAGAAATGGTCAGGTTGAATGGTTAGGTTATCATTTTATTAAATAAATACTTGCTTAAAAATAATGTTCCTTTATTTTCTTTCAAAATTAAATATATTTTTCAAAAAACAAAGTGAAAAGGTCTTTAACCGCTTAAGTTCTAAGGACGAGGTATCTCGTCCTCAGCACTATGTTTGCAGGGAGGACGACGAGATACACAGCTCGGGAGTTGGATTTCCTTCAGTTTCACAACAGTGTGCATAATGCATGCGGACATGACACAATTTACATTTCCCTGCTGCAGCCATTTCTGTTAAGCATGGAGTCTGGAATGGTTCAAGGGATAGGATACCGTCCAGGATGGTCAGGGGTGATGTCCCTGGCCTTGGGCGGATGTCTCCCATGTGGGCTGACCGTCCCCAAGCCCAGCAGCGGTTTCAGGGAGCCCCGTCAGGGTTCCCATTCTTCCTCAGAGGGAAAAAGCTGCAACGCAGCCCAGCCAGTGCTCCAGGAAGGTTGGGATGATGTCCCAGGCCTTGGGCACTCATCTCACATGTGGGTCAACCATGCCCAGCCTGGAGTTCTGGCTGGGCAGTGTTACAGCTTTTCCCTCCAGGAAGGGACGACCCTGCCGGAGCTCCCTGGGACAGTCGTTGAGCTTGGGTGCTGTCCACCCAAATGGGAGACAGCCGCCCAAGGCCAGGAACATCACCCCGACCATCCTGGAGGTCTGGCTGGACTGCATTACAGAATTTCCCTCCGGGAAGTGATGGGGACCCTGCCGGGACTCCCTGGAACTGCGGCTGTACTTTTACCCCTGACCGTCATGGAGCTCTAGATGCGTTGCGTTATAGAATTTCACTCTGGGTAGGGATGGGGAACCTGCCAGGGCTCCCTGGGACTGCCACTGGACTTGTGGACAGTCAACACTTTATTTTCTGCCCAGGTAGGTGCTCCCACACATGTGAGGTACTGTTTTCATCGTGACACCTGTGGGAAAGTGAGAAGGTAGTACATGTGTTGTTGGCAGCGTGTTTCAGTGGTTTCCTCGTGGCAAATGTCTGAAAATTGTGTTTTTTCCCTACAATTTGGACTTTTTTGGGCCTTATGGGTAATAAATTCTAGGGCGATTTGTGCATGTTGGGTACTGTTTTCATCGGGACACCTGTGGAAATGTGGGAAGGGAGGACATTTGTTGTTTTCTCTTGGTTTTGATAACGTTTTTATACATTTTCTACTGCACTTTGTTACACAACCCTTTAATTTCCCAAATGTAACCTACATTTAGTCGCTGCTTTAGGCACTGTACGTTTATGTATCTTGCACAGGTTACCTATCCTTCAAAAGGTCTGCCTGTGCTCTTTCAAAAAATGTATGTTTCCATTCCTCACCACATTTGTTTTCCTTATTTTCACATGCTAAGTACGTCTGTTTAGGTCATCAGCATAGAAATCCTGTGTACCATGGCTTGTTTTGTGAAACATGAAAAATGTGTGATTTCCTAACTAGAAGAGTCGGGGGGGAATGTAGCAGAGCATTGCTTTTCTCAATATTCACAGAAGCCATTACCTTACAAGTCCAAACATGTCCAGTATACACCTTTCTTTTCTGTCATTTGTCCCCAAACTATGGGAATTTTACCTATATACTGGTTGTCTGACTTGCGTAAATGACCCCTTCCTAAACTTGGATTTTTGTCTACTTTTCAGAAATGTATGCCTTTCTGTCTTCCAATTTCAGCTTTCCCAGCCTCCTCTTCCATTACGTCTATGCATGTCCTATTGGAAAAAAGGGAAGAAAAAAAAAAAAAAAAAAAAAAAAAAAAAAATCGCCTTATATAAATATTGATTTTTTGTTTCCACTCAGCCCATTCTTGAAAGCCTGGAAAATGCTGAATTCAGAACAACAAACCATTTGTTCATAGCTCTTACAAAGACAAAACCACAGGCTTCTTGTACATCATTTTATTGGCATTTTCTAAAATACACAAAAGTTGCTCTTTTTTGTTATTTTCTCCCACCCCCATACAGCAAACTAGGATTTGGCTGAGAGATCACACGTAGTAAAGTTACAAGGGATTGAATGCGGACATACCAAAATCAAAAGAAAAGGGCTCAGCACTGGGAGGGAAAACCCTTGGCAGGTAAGGGGTTAATATGGCATCCTCTTGGGGAAACAGGTCACAGAGATGTGTAATGTTCATATTTTATTGACAATTATCTAATCCCTTTAAAGCCTAGATGAGTTTCTGTTCAATTTGACTAGAGTTATATAATCCCCTTCATTTTGCGGATTGGGAGGGGGTATGGGTTTCGGTGGGGCTGCCCAAGGCTGTCTGAGCCCTGGGCCCAAGAAACTGTTAAGATGGCCCTCCTGGAACCATTCTGTCATGTTACTGTAAGGTTATGACACGCTCTATACCACACTTCATGCCACCGTAAGCCATCTCACAGGACAAGGGAGCCAACATGGAAGTGTCAACGCCACTGTACCCACAGGTCCCCTCAGCCAGCCTGTCGAAGTTGAGAGTGGGCAAGAAACAGAAGTGAATGTGCTCTAAAACGGCCTCCCAAGCAAGCAATGGGGATCTAGGTAGCTTGTGCATCCTGACATCCTTTTAATAACAACATCCGGGAAGGGCTGCATGCCAGAAATGCCAGTTTGCCGTTTTTACAACACCCTAAAAATGAGAAAATGTCTCTTCTCCCCAAAGATGTTATACTGCGCCAAGTAATCTCCGATCACTTAGCCATGTCCTTTTATGCTAAATGTTGAGGGACATGAGCACTGAATTTGGCACAGTGGTCAGGGTTTATTTTTATTTTGTATTGCTCCACTATGCTAATCTGCATTTATGAGGTTTTCAAACGCGAAGGCTAAAGAGCACTGGAGAAGAGGGGAACAATACGTGTACTGACTGAAACAAAGCCACTCAGTCTGATAGATATTGCCAAAGAGGATTTAAAAGCTTTTCTGAACTTGGTGAGATTAGATTCAGTTATAAAAGATACAGGAGGTTTGCTCCAGAGCCTGGAACCGTAGACCAAAAATCATCTACCATTAGCTGATTTTAATTTGAATCTCATTGGTGGTGGGGAGGGGAAGTAACATTAGGGTTGAGGCCGATGTGGTCGAACTGAAGAGTCACAAAGTAACCTACTTGAGAGTCAAGAAGGGACCCTGCCATAAATACATGTATGGAGCAGGGGGAGGATTTTAAATACAATTCTTGCTGAAACAGGTCACCAGTGTAGTAGTCTCAATGCAGGTGTGATATGGGTCTGAAAATGAAGATTCAGTAATGTTCTCAGTGTTATTTTGCAGAATTTGTCATTTGTGGCAAATGAATTTTGGAAGACCAGCGTAAAATGAGTTGCAGTAAACCAATTTTAAACCTTTTAATGGCACGAGCAATTCCAATAAGATGGTCTTGGGTGAGGAAAGGATGTACATGTCCAATTCACTGAATGTAGTTAGAAGTGGAACGGACAATGTGATTCATGGGAAAAGAAAATTATAAAAAAAGGATCTAGGTATGGACTCAAGCAATTGCCTTTGTGGAGTGGAAGGGGACTGGAGTCAAAGCTAGAAGGAGGGGATACAAATAAGAACCGAGACAAGGATCAGGGATGAAGCAGCAATAGTTCTGTCTTAGTAGTATTGAGGCCAAGCTAGTTAGTACACATGTAAGATTTAACATGTGTCACATGATGTTCAAAAGAGTTTAATTATCATCAGTAAAGCTTCCAAACAGTTCCCAAAAAAAAGTGGGCGTCCACAAAAGCTGTGATGATGTTGTTCAAAGTAAGGCAATCCTGCCGTCCAATGACAAAGGAAGGAAAGCAGCAGGACAGATTCCGACTCACTAGCCGGAGACAGCGATCTCTGAAGGAGACCGTGGTGCTCCAAGGAATCGAAGGCCACTGATAGATCTAACAAGATAACCAGGGAGGCTCTATGCCTGGCCATGTTCCAAAGAAGCTCTTCCTTAATATCCAGGCAGTATCTGTACCGTGTAGAGGTCTGAAACAAGACTGACGAATGCCCAGACAGTTAAGTTCAACAAAATCATGGTGTTGAGAAACCACCCCTTTCTCCAAAATCTGCATGCGATAGGACGGTAAATAAATTATTAAATCCACACATGAGACAACACAGAATATTGTTTGATAAACATTCAAACATTCTTCTACAGTGCATTTCCGTGCTATAGTTCAAATTTCTTTTTCTTTTCACAATCTTCATCACACAAAAAGTGAACCTAAAACAAAGTAAACGCCCGGACAGAAATAGCTCGCAAATCCTCGCTTAATCACCACAGCGTCATCATAATACATTTTTATGTGAAATACATAGTAGAAATACAATATAACATCTCTTGGATCTCATTCCATCTAATCAGCATGTTCTTTCCTGTCTCTTTTTACTTTGAACAGTTATTTCCACCGATTCTTGGGACTGCAGTAGCATTATAATATTCCCTAAAGGGTCGCCATTAATCCCTTGGCCCTCGATTTCACTTGGTCTAGATTACAGAGTTCCCGCTCCAGTTTATGGACATTAATCATGTCCATAAACCATTTAGTTTGCTAAGATGCTTCCCTTCTAAGCCACTTCAATGATATCTTGAGTTTTGTGAATAGTGCCAGTCTGATGATTCTAGTATTTGAGCCATTGCCGAGCATAAAAACTCCCAGCAAACAACCCCCTGGGCCCCTGGGACCATAGGGATATTACACCCAATTAGATATCCCAGCTTACAGCATACTCTCCATATTTGGAACATGTGCCCTTTTTAGCTGGGTCCATCATATATCATCTTTTTCCGAGTTATGAGAAAACTAAGGTCACATTCTTTTCTCATAAACCTGTTAAGGTACCCATCCTGGTCATCAACAGGAATGTCATTAAGCACGTAGACAGCTTCAAATATCTGGCAGTCGAATTTATCAGCAAGCAGGATTACTCTGGGCTGGTGGGGGCCAGGAAAAGGAAGGCGATGATAAAGATGACTATGCTCCATCGATGTGGGAAGTCTTCATCAGGTTTAAGCCATCAAAGGGTAATGAACCTATATAAACCATGCTTCTGCATGTCTTTATTGTACGTGCTGGATGCTATTGGGATGACAGACTTTTCCTGGCTAAATGTTCTTAAGGGTAGATTCTGGAGGAAAATGTTAGGACTTGGCCCTGGAGTATCGGTCGAAATCATCCGCTTAGAATTGGGTCTCATGTCCTTGGCATCTATGGCACGAAAATAATAAACTTGCTATTTCTAAAGGCTCATAAGTCCCCTGTTTGTCTCCTTAATTTGTTGGGACAACTACCTTCTGGTAGTACTTCTCCCACCATGTCAGCCTTGAGTCTAGCAAGCTTTGACACTATAGGATGGAGTCCCCGTTGGGATGATAACCTTCATGTCCTGTCCAAGAAAGTAAGTTTCAAGATGGACCAATGGGATGGCTGAGCTAACTATATACATCTTTCTGCACTCAACAGTTATCACCCAGTCATCAACTCACTGTCACATAGCTAAAGGACTGCCCAAGGTTATATTATATATCTGCATCTCCTGAGCTGCGCAGGTTTGTTCTTCTGCTACTTATTGGCAAACTGCCACTATTAGCCTCTATCAGCTCTCAATCAGGCATCCTAAAAGAAAATAGAAACTGCTGATAATGTGTTATAATAGGTACACTTGAGACTGCACAGCATATCCTGACAATGTAGGGAGCATGGCCATTTATATATAAAGATGCTTGGTCCCTTTTGTGTCCGATTGTAACAATATAATGAACGATTCCTTTTGACAGCACTGTTTGAACTCTGGGTACAAAACCATGCACATAGCACTATTTAAAATTTGGAATGCCATTTGAAGGCTGGGTAAAGTTGGGAATAGTGCCCTGTGGACTAAGCTTTTGCAATGCCTGTCGCTTGGTTTAATTTTGTCGTATCCTTAACATTGCAATACTATTGCATTTCTGCACAACTCACCAGTTTCCGAATTGTTCTTCCTATGCCTCAGTCATTAATGTGATTTTCGGGGCACTGGTGTCAAATTGCATCGGTACTTGAATATGTTAAAGTAATTAATTGAATAATGCATACCACAATCTTGCTAAATATTTGTACTTTTTCCATGGAAGGAACAAGTTACTTACCTGTAACTGTTGTTCTCCAGCATGGGTCTGGCATGGATTCACATGCTCATGAATATTCCCCGTCGTCAGGCTGGGAATCCTCGGTAAAGAAAAATCAGTATCAGTTTCGTTTCGTTTCTGATCTGTCTTTCGTAGTAGTAACCAATCACTGATCTCTTCGTCATACTGACCACAGCCAATGACTGCCCTCTCCCTAAGCCCCGCCTCTGGCAGCCATCTTCAGATTTGGTAGCACGTGAAGTGGCAGTATGACCAAGTGAAGAGCCGCAGAGGGGTAGGCGGGAGGGTTCGCATGTGAATCCATGCCAGACCCATGCTGGAGAACAACAGTTACAGGCAAGTAACTTGTTCCTTCTCCAGCATGGGGTCTGGCATGGATTCACATGCTCATGAATAAAAGAATACATAGCAGTACACACATGCACAACCACGGGAGGTGGCAAAGGCTCAACATTAAGCATTATATCCAAAACTCAACATTAAGCAATTCTTACCTCCTCACCAGGCTCACCTTAGGCAAACAGGTTGCGCAACACTGCTTGGCCGACCCTGGACTCCTCCCTGGAATCCCGATCGACGCAGTAGAATTTCGTGAAGGTGTGCGTCGACCTCCACGTAGCAGCCCTGCAGATGTCCAGCAAGGGCACACCAGATAGGAACGCCGTGGTAGCTGCGATCGCTCTGGTGGAATGGGCTCTTGGACGGCCAGGCAGCGGTCGGTTTGCCAACCGATGACAGTACATGATACAGCCGGAGAGCCATCTGGAAACGGAAGCCTTCGAGAGAGCCTTCCCCTGATTGACAGGTCCAAAGTTCACAAAAAGTTGTGACGTCTTCCGAAAACACTTAGTGCGGTCCACGTAGAACTTCAGCGCTCTAGCCACATCCAGCGAGTGCAAAGTCCTTTCAGCCGGTGACGAAGGCGACGGGAAGAAAACAGGCAACACCAAGGGTTCGTTGAGGTGGAAGTCCGACGGCACCTTGGGCATGAAGGAGGGGTGCGTCCTGAGCACTACCCTTGTGTCGTGAAAAGTCAAGTACGGGGGCTTGCAGGAAAGGGCCTGGATCTCTCCCACCCGTCGTGCGGAGGTGATGGCCACAAGAAACGCTGTTTTCCACGACAAGAACTTCAACGGAGCCGAGTGCAGAGGCTCGAACGGAGGTCCCATGAGCTTGGCCAGCACCACGTTGAGCTCCCACGCCGGGGCCGGAGCCTTCACCGGCGGGAACGATCTGAACAGTCCCTTCATGAATTCTTTCACCAGACGATGAGACCACAAAGACGTCCGTCCCGTGGTTCTGGTGTATCGGGAGATCGCAGCAAGATGAATCTTGATGGACGCGTGCGCCAGTCCAGCCTTGGCCAGCGTCAGTAGGTACGGCAGTACTTGGGGAGCCGTAATCCGTAAAGGGTTGATCTTCTGTGCGTGGCACCAGACAGAGAACCTCTTCCATTTGTGTCCATAGCATTTAAGAGTTGAGGACGCCCTGGCCTTTGCAAGAACCTCTCTGCAGTCGGCCGGTATGTCGTAGCCTCCAAACTCTAACGCTGCAGGAGCCAGGCCTGCAAGTTCAGCGACTTCGGGTCGTGATGGAGGATGGCGCCTCCTTCCCTGGAGAGAAGATCCGCGTCCACTGGAAGCTTGATTGACGGGGACGCAGACAAGTCCAGAAGGTCCGGGAACCATATCTGCCTCGGCCACGCAGGTGCGACGAGGATCATCTTGCACCGTGACCTCTTGAGCTGGTTGATGAGCCGGATCAGCAACGGCAATGGAGGGAACGCGTATAGAAACAGGCCCTCCCAGGGGAACGAGAAAGCATCGCCCATGCTCCTCGGCTGGGGAAACCTGCTGGCGAACCTCCGGCACTTGAAATTCTTCGCTGTCGCGAACAGATCGATCTGGGGTGTGCCCCACCGTCGGAAGAGGCGGTCCACTAGATCCTGTCGTAGTTCCCACTCGTGGCACGAGCGCAGCTCTCTGCTGAGCGAGTCGGCGATGGTGTTTTTTATTCCTGCCAGATGAAACGGCACCAGAAACATCCCTTGGGCGACAGCCCAATGCCACAGATCCTGCGCCTCCTTGGACAGGGCTGGGGATCTGGTACCGCCCTGCTTCCTGATGTAGAACATGGTGGTGGTGTTGTCAGTGAAGATCCTCACCACCTTGCCCTTGAGGGACGGAAGAAAGGACCTGAGGGCCCAAAACACTGCACGGAGCTCCAAGACGTTGATATGGAGGGACTTTTCTGTCGGAAGCCAAAGGCCTCTCGCGGGCAGATTTTCGGTGTGCGCTCCCCACCCTTCCAGGGAGGCATCCGTGGTCACTGTCTTCTGGTGGGCGGGGGTCTGGAAGTCCATGCCCGCCGTCAGATGCGCGCGGGTGCCCCACCACCGGATCGCTAGTCGGAAACTCTCATCGAGTGTGATCCTCTCCTCGAAGCTGCCCGTCGTCTGGATCCAGCGCGCGTCCAGGAACTCCTGCAACGGGCGCATCCGGAGCCTGCACAGGCGGATGAGATAAATGCAAGAAGACATCATTCCGAGGAGGGTCTTGATGGACCTCACCCTGGCCGCGTCCGCAACCAGCATCCGCTGCACCTTGCCCAAGATGGCCCTCGTCCTTTCCTCCGACGGAGAGGCCAGAAGCGACACTGTCGAGCTTCGCTCCCTGAAACAGTGCGTCTTGCGCGGGCACCAGGTGGGACTTGGCGTAGTTTATGGAGAATCTTAGGTCCGTGAGTAGTTGGACGGTCCTTGCCATGTGCTCCACGGCAAGCTCCTTCGTCTTCGCTCGGATGAGCCAGTTGTCCAGGTAGGGGTAGACGTGGATCCCCTCTAGGCGCAACCGCGCCGCCACCGGTGCGAGGCACTTGGTGAACACCCTGGGTGCCGACCTCAATCCGAAGGGAAGGGCTCTGAACTGGTAGTGACGCCCTTGGACCACGAATCTGAGAAACTTTCGGTGTCCCTTTAGGATGGGGATATGGAAGTAGGCATCCTCCAAATCCAACGACGACAGGAAATCGCCCTCCTCCAGTTGACCCAGGACGTGTTGGAGGGTGACCATCCGGAACTTCTGTGCCTTGATGAATTTGTTCAGTCGTCGTAGGTCCAGGATGGGACGCCATCCTCCCGTCTTCTTCTTCACGAGGAAGTATCTGGAGTAAACTCCGGAGCCCCAAAGCCTCTTTGGGACGAGCTCGATGGTGCCCTTCCTGAGCATCGCCCTTACCTCCAATAGAAGTTGAGGGACGTGATGTTCCTTCCCCCTTGGCCAGGAACGCGCGGGCACCTCTTTAGAAACTCGAGCACGTGACCCTGAGCCAGGGCGTCCAGCACCCAACGGTCGGTGGAGATGGACTCCCTCACGCTAACGAAGCTCGCCAGCCGGCCTCCCACCGGGGTGCTTCGGTGGGGGCCCGACCCCACGGTCAGTTCAGTCGTGCTTCGACGAGGCTTTGCTGCCTTGTCCTCCTTGGCGACGACGGCGGGGTCCGCCCGACTTGCCTCGTCCCCTGTAGGCTTCCTGTGACGACGAACGGGCCGCTTGACGATAGGTGGAAAATCCGCCGCTGGAACCTTTGGAGGCACCCTGTTTGCCTCCGCCGCTCCGAAAGGGCGGCCGTCGTTGCTGGAGAACACCAAGAGCCCGGGCCGTCTCCGTGTCCGCCTTGATGGCTTGTAGGGAATCGTCCACTGTTTTCCCAAACAGGTTGCTCCCGTCGAACGGCATGTCCAAGACTCTGGTCTGCACGTCCTGACGGAAGTCAGTAGCCTTGAGCCATCCACGCCGCCTAAGGCACACGCCGTTGCCCAACTGGCGAAATCCAGTGTCCGCGATGTCCGTCGCTATCGTAATGGCATGGTCCGACGACACTTCTCCTTCCTGCAAGATCTCTAGGGCCTCCGCTCTCTTGTCGTCTGGTAGGAAGTCCAGCAGGGGGGCGAGTTTGTACCACAACTCCCTGTCGTAGCGGGCTATGATAGCCAAGGGGTTGTCAGCCTTAATCATCGTCGCTGCCGAAGAGATGACTCTGCGTCCCATCGTGTCCAATTTCTTTCACTCGCCGTCCGGCGGGGAGGTTGACGTAGAGGCCGCGCCCCCCACCCCCCGCTTTCTTCCTGGCCGCCGCGGAGACGACCGAGTCCGGGTTCGGCTGTGCCCGAAGGCACAAGGGGGCCGCGTCCGGGACCCGGTACTTCTTCTCGAACCGATCCCTGCTAGCCGACGTTGTGGATGGGTTCTTGAGGAGGGCGAGACCCTCATCCCGGATATCGTCCAGTAGAGGTACAGCGAGGACCGTCTTCCTCTTGGTCTCGCGCCGTTGATAAAGGAAACCTTCCTTCTTCTTCTCTTCCGGGCAGAGCTGGAAAAGCTCAGATGCCCTGGCGATCATGGCGTGAAACGATCCAATCTCGTCGGGCGGGGAAGCCCGGGTGGGAGGTGATGACGGGAGATCCTCGTCGTAAACCTCGTCGTCAGTACCCGTTGCGGCCGTGTCAGTCCCCGTACCATCCCCACGTGTAGTGGACGGGGAGGAGGGCTGAGCAGGGCGCGAAGGTTGAAAAGGAGGTGGAGGATGAATCCTTCTTCTCTTAGGAGGAGGGCTCCCAGAAGGGTCTGGCTCCGGGTCCCCCGTCGGGAGCGGTTCCTCCGTTGGTGGTAACGGCAGTCTCGTCCTTATCTCCGAGCATAAGGACTGTATAGCCAACAAAATGGCCGCCGAGTTGTCTTGCGGCACTGGTTGAGGGGGTTCCGACGGGGGATCAGGAGCCCCGTCGGCACCCTCTACTTTCTCGTCGTCTCCCACGTCGGGATCCCTCCCGACAGGATGGTCTTCTTCCACGCCAGAGCCGTGGCCTAAGACTTCGATCAGCTCCTCCTCAGAGGTTGAGGCCGAATCCACGACAACCTCCTGCCCCCCCTTTTTCTTTTCCGTCGGAGGTTTCACAGGGGTCCTGTCAATGGGCATGAAAGAGGACTCCCTCCGCGGTGGCAGGGAGATTCTGGGCCCCGAGGTCGCCACCACTGGTGTAGCCTCCACAGGCTGAGCCAGGGCCGCCGCGACTGTCTCGATAGAGGCCTTGGCCGGATGGATCAAGGCTTTCACCACCTTAGGTGCGCTCACCGCCTTCTCCTTGGGGGGAGGGTCACCACCTCGCTCCCCCTCCGATGGGGCCTTCGAGCACGACCGGGGTCTCTCCAGGAGCTTCACCGGGTGCTCGGCCTTCCTCTTACCCGAGCCAGAGCGTTGGCTCGTGGTTGATGGCGCCGGGGAGGATGCGCCCTGCCTGGAGCCCGTAGAGCCCGACCGTTCGGCACTCCCGGTGCCAGCGGACTCGCGGTGCTTGGCCTTCTGTTGGACCTCCGTCGCCGGGGCGCCCTCAAAGGTCATAGAAGAGCGCTCGGACTTCTTCTTCTTCTCGCCTGACGGGCTCTTTCCTTCCAGCCAGTTGGCGAGACGCTGATGGCGGTCCTTCATGGTCCGCTCCGACATATTGCCACAAAATGCACAGTCCTTCTCCACGTGCGTCTTGTCTTCATGCAGGCAGTAAAGGCAAAGGGAGTGTTCGTCCTCCTTAAAGACATTCTGAAGCTGCCATCCAGGGCAGACCCTGAACAGCTTTCCGGGCGTCGATCTTCCCTTCTCCTGGGCCATGCTCGAGACGGGCCTGAGAAACTTCTGGAGTCCTCCAAAAGCGTGGCTCGACGAAATCTTCACCCTTGAGGGGCGTAGAAGAATCCGACACGGGTCCCCGTTGATCGGATAAAGAAACGGTGGAGCTGGAGGCTCTTTTGACCGAAAAAGAGAAAGTTTTCCTAAGAAAAAGCGCGATAAAAGCACTAACGCTCGAGAGCAATAGCACGAGGATCCCAACACTTGACCGTGCGGTAAAAATCTGAAGATGGCTGCCAGAGGCGGGGCTTAGAGAGAGGGCAGTCATTGGCTGTGGTCAGTATGACGCAGAGATCAGTGATTGGTTACTACTACGAAAGACAGATCAGAAACGAAACTGATACTGATTTTTCTTTACCGAGGATTCCCAGCCTGACGACGGGCAATATTCATGAGCATGTGAATCCATGCCAGACCCCATGCTGGAGAATAATTGTATTCTTTCCACTGTTCTATTTATTATGCATAATCAAATATGTCTGAATTTGCAATTGTGAGGGTTACGAAAAAGCTCTTTTGACCTATAAACATAAATAATGAATATATTTTTGACATGTAATGCATGCAATGTATTTAGTTACAATGCATTACACATAGATTAGGGCTAGGTGAGATGTTACGTGAGGCTACACATTTTCATCCATTTTCCTTCTGTGGCCTCTGCTTGAAGGTCCAAGGTCCACTTACAGAAGGCAGCACACATTTCAAATGGCTTGTTGCCTTTCAGTTGCAAACATAACCGCGAACCAACTCTAGTTGGAAGACTGGAATCGGTCACTGTATGCACCGGGTTCATTTGTTTCTATCGGTCTAGGAAATTCCCTCCTGCACTCATGCATTGTAGCTCTGAACCTTTTATATCACAACCGGACCATACCATTCATTACCAGTCCAGACAAAATCTCCTGTAGTGACCGGAAGCCCTCATTTGCTAAGATCTGTACCCTTCTCGTTATTCCAATCGCAGCCGGATCGGTTTGACACAAGGGTCCAAAGTCGCCCCCTCGCCCCCAAGCACTGGGGTGTTGGTAATGTAAAAATGCGGGGAGAAGAGATGGGGCTCTTTTCTTGCTTTTCCAATGCACCCCCACAGCCACCAAGTACTCTGAACTGGGTGAATTCCCGTCTATATTTCCTTTCACAGATGTGTTCGGGGCAGTAGGTTATGCAAATCATTTTTGCAGCCCTGTGTGCTGGTACTCATGTCTTCAGCGTACTAGTATTCAGCTAAATGCATCCGTGACATCCCGTGATACTCTCTCAGAACAGGTATTGCAAGGCCGCCACTGTCATAGGCACCAGGCATCACTGCCCATTTTACTCTGTATTTTCCAGGGGTCAAGTCCTAAAAAATAAAAGTGGGGGGGACTCATCAACAAACGCAATGGGATGTGACATCGCCAGAAATTAGCATATCAAGATGAAATAGGCACATTTCATTAAATTGGCTTTGCATAACCACCCAAATTGCACAGGACGAATGGCATTTGCCTTTCATAAAATCACCACACACAACACCAGGACAGGATGTTTTCTTCTATTAGTACTCCGGTGAGAGACAATAAGAATGCAAGAAGCATTCTGATTGTCTCTTCCCAGGTCCCTACCCGGCCGGGAATCCCTCCGTCGGGATTGCACAGCCTTTGTCCCCGGCGGGGGGGGACGTTGCAGCCCCTCAGCCAATGAGGAGGCTCAAAGCAGGGCCATCCCCGCTCCGAGCCTCCCTGCGGCTGAGAGGCTGCCTTCCCCCCACGCCGAGGACTCGGGCAAGTCTCCCCCCCCTTTCCCTCCCACCCGCCCCCCAACTTACCTTCTTGATCCTGCGTCCCCGGCAGGGGACGAGGGAAGCCTCCAGCCGTGTGGAGACTTGGAGCGGGGCCATCCCCGCTCTGTGCCTCCACACGGCTGGGGGCCTTCCCTCGTCCCTCGCCGGGGACGCAGGTACTTTTTTTTCTCTTTTTCCCCCGTCCTACTCCCGCCCTCCCAACCCCACTTACCTTTTTTTTAAATCCTTTTTCGGGAGCGGATGGCCGCCAAACGGACTCAGTTTTCCCTTTCCATGGCAGCGGCCATTTTCTTGGTCGTTTTTTTTTCTGTCCCAAAACGCCGCAGCATTGAAACGCCACAGCGTTTCCGGACAGAAAAATATTGCTTTTAGTACCCCGGTCACGCAAATTTTGCAGGCCGGGATACTAATAGCAATTCTGGCCTGCAAAATGTGCGTGACCGGGGTACTAAAAGCAATATTCGCTCGGGTCCTTACCTATCGGCCCCGGGGCATTACCTGAGTCGGTAATGCCCCCGCCGCGAGGGTTCTATTGCTTAAATAGTGTTTTTGAAAACGTTAAAAGGTGTGCATGTTTTAAATTCCAAGAACGAATACAAATATTTCCCTGGGACTTGCAGTACCTAAATAGGACATTTCACCTTTAGTTGTTTGTTATTTTTCATCAAGTTATATAGTTTAGTGGTGGAGTGTCCGGCCTACGAATCTGCCGACGGCGGTTTGATCCCTGAGGTGAGCTTTTATTCAGAAATTCAAGGAGGACATTCAATGTTTCTCATTTTAGCTGGGGGGGGGCTGAGTCCCCCCTCTGACTAAAGTGGGTGGTCTCCGTTCCAACCCCTCCCCCGCCCACCACGTGTGCCCTCGACTTCAGCCCTGGTATTTTCCCACCCCACGCTAATTGCAACAAAAACCAGTCAAGCTCTTTCAAAAAAAAAAAAAAAAACAATGACCGCACAATAGGCAACGCTTCAAATGGATATCAACCCTTCGGGAGCACCACCCTTTTAATTATTGCCTTCTCCCTACCATCGATATTTGCAACTTAACCCACCTGCCAGTCGTGTCTCATATGTACTTTATCAGTGGCTTATGGTGAAGAGCTAATAGCATAACTGGTTCTGTTGCCAATGTTATACCCAAGTATTTCACCGAGTTCGGTGTCCATGTAATTCTAATTTGTATCAGTGCTTGTCTTGCTGGTTAAAGGATATATCTCTGACTTAAACAAGTGTATGCAGAGTCCTGCGACATCCCTGTATTGAGTGATATCTGCCATCATTGAATCATACTCACCACTGGGTAAGCATACATAGCCATATCTTTAGCTTACAGCCATAGGATTGATTGTTTGTTGCCCTTTGATTTTTAACCCCTGCTGAACATGATGTACCTCATCAACGGCACCAAGGGTTCTATTGCCAACACAAATATTAATGTCGACAAAGGGAAGATGTCCGAGTATGTGATTACTGTAGCCCACGGTAAGGTTTATAACAGATGAATCCACTTCAACATAATTTGCCTAAACCTAGACAACATTTCCCTTACATATTAGCATTCCAGAGTCAGAAACCTTTTCAGCTTCTAAAAAGGCCACAACACAATCGCCCCCAGTTCTAACGTTGCCACTGTGACAAACAGCCTGCAGATGTTTAACTGTGTGGCTCTCCCAGGTATGAAACCGGATTGCTCCCCATGCACAGGAGCATACGGTTTACAAGGATTTTAGCTAGTATTTGAACAAGGAGAGGGGACCACATGGGCCACGCTGTTCAATGTTTTTATTAGGTTTCAGTAACACCATTAAATGGGCTGTCGTCAGTGTGCGAAGTAGTTACATTATGCAGTCAGGGGCTGCTTACTTGCCACTAGCAACACTTTGTTGTGGATCCTCCTCATCTCCCGCCCTCTTCAACCTATAGGTTTTATTTCTCAGAGAATCTCTTGACAGCCACAACATATACTTTCACCAATATGCAGCCAACACCCACATATATATATACTCCAAAACTCCTCTCCCTCACAACTCCACACTGTCACGCCACCATAACCACCTGGAAAGGCAACTTACTTCCTTAAATTCAACCCATGCAAAATGGAATACCTTCTCATCTGAGCACCCAGGCAGAAAAGCAACTGCACCCACTGATTTAAAGAACTCACAACAGACAACCCACACATGGTCCTCTCCACATTACTCAAGTCCTTGGGCTTCTCTATTGATCAACTCCCACCTATCCTTCACACACAACATAACTACCATCACCAAAACATGCCATCTACATCTGCACCACCACAGCAAGAGAAGACATCCTCCACCTGATGACTTTGGTACCACAGTACAGGCACTCATTTTCTCCCAGCTTGACTACGGAATTACTATCCTCATTGGATTCCCTAACACTCTCCACTCCTGCAAGCCATACAGAATGCCGTATCAACTCATTCTACACCTACCCAAACCCTCACACTCCAAATCAGCACACTCCCAGCTCCACTGGCTACGCATACCCTAGATCATTGCTGTGAAAGGTGTCTGGTCGTGTACATGACCATCCACCACAAAACCCCATCCTCCCCTTCACAGCAAACTGAAAACTTTCAACCACACAAACACCAGACAAGCCAACCAAGATATTCTACCCATTCCATTCCCCAAGTTAACATGCACACACAAACTAGCCTTCACCCAATGGACACCTAGAACATGGTCCGCCCACCCATCCCACATCCGTGCCACACTGTCCTTCATCACTTTCCGCAGATGCCTCAAACCGTTATTCTTTCTCCACACCTAATCAACAAGACCATCTCCCCGATCTCTCCCTTTGCCTATCAGTCTTCCAATCGTGTTCTGAAAACATCAACTTCTTTGTCACCTCCTCACGGTCAAGCTTTGTAAGGTGCACCGAGACCCTCCATTTGAGAATAAGTTTGGTGATCTGGAAACCGTACTATGTGTATGAAAACAACATGTTGCACACTAACGTGCCAAATACACCTCTAACTAGGGAAGAGGCGCAGGCCGCAAAAAATAAACACTTTAACAAAACTTCAAAGTTGTTTCGATCTTCTCGTTGGGATGAATATAGTAGACAACAAAAGATGGGAAAATGTGAATGACCGTATGTACGTGTGTGGTATGTGTAAAGTAAGAAGTTATATGTTGTGGAAAATATTTTAGGTAGAACAAAGTGTGTACTTTTTTTTGTACAAAGTTTTCATGTTCAAGCCTGATAAATGCCAAGCTTTCTCTGCAGTATGGCTACCCTATACCAAATCACCAACTTTGGGTGCAAGTAATCTGATAGAACATAAATGATTTTCATACACCAGTATCAGATTTCTTTGTGAATTGCTGTTTTGACATGCAAGTTATGACCAGACAAATGTAGCTTAAGGAAACAAACAAGATGCCTTCATATTTGGCTCCTTGCAGGTGGACATTATGGCTTTTTCCAGGCAGAACTCAAACAAAAAGCTGGAGAGGATTTTCTGATAATGTAACAACATTGAACAAACATTTTAGTAAAGGGATGGAATACAAAAATGGAAACTAGCTTTATTTTTTGCATACTGTTTTGAAATTTACATTGAATGAATTTGTATATTAAAGTGTAAACTTCTCAACATGTCAAGATAATAAGCTGTAATAAATACACAATACAAAAAGTAAATGGGAAATCTATCTGGTGAACTATAAATTATGTCACCATCAAGTTTAGTCTTTACTTCAACGTTTGAAACATTTTCTAGTGCTTTGTAAAAAAGGTAATTCTTTGGAGTACTTACAAAGGCCACATCAAACCATATAAATCCAGCATTCTATTGGCACTTATAAGACAATTCAAGAATTTTTTTTGTTTGAATTTTAACGATTCTAGGCCACTGTTTTGTTTCTGAAATTGCAAAAAGTCGTTGCAGACGCCACAAAAGAGTATTGTAGTGTGGGTAAGAAGTCGGGGCACTACATATTGTTCAGTAATACTCATTTCGAATAGCATTCATACAGTTGTACTCTTGCCACCTCCTAATAGCTCCTAATAACCGAAACAAAATGGCCCCAGAAATGCAACACTCAAAAGTTGTGTTGTTTCACTTCCATTCTTAAATTTCTTTTGCTACTATTTTTACAGGGCTGCCATTTTAAAATGAACCTTAATAGGTTAAGGCATCCACATATTTCAAAATAAGAAATGGTGAATTATGTGGTGTCTTAGTTAATCTCTCTTTTGGTGTCAATGTGTCCTCCCTTACCAGTTCTCTAATGTACTTTTTATTACTAAAAGTTGATTTACATTTTGTTTTGGACACTTCCCAGACATGTATGAATCTATTCCTAGGAGATCACTGTGCATGTTTAGAGTTATTACATCATTGAGAAATCATTAATTTATTGAGACTCCTTTATATGTTTACATATACACATTTGTGATATTCACGCGCGCCCACACACACACTGGATGCCTCGGGCTGATCAACACAATGATCAAATGCACGGCAGAGAAATACTGATGCTTTATAACCATTTTTAAAAAGATGTTTGAGGTAACAGATGTTTTCTGCTCTTATTCAGGTTAGATCTTAATGACTTTTCTAAAAATGTTTTTTCATCACATTCACATGTGAGGTTAATAGGTTGGGAAATTAATTTTCCTGTTGCTCCTTGCAGGGAATTCAGTATGCAACTTCCCAGAAAGAGGTCTGTGGTAAATAAACACCAGACTAAGCAATAATAGTCTACGTTTCCACATGCATAGAATTGTAACCTGAAAGGTTTGTAGGATCAGATGTATTAATAAGGGTAGCAGAAACATTACTTGACTGGGAGCTCTTAGCAAGCGTCAGTTCTGGTCTCGCAGCCCGTTTTAGTACCAAGTAAAGTTCAGAAGGTTGCTGTAGTAGTTTAGTAGTCTAGTGTGGGTTTGGCAGACAGAACTCACAAAGTATTTCCTTATTGTACATGCCTTGCACTGAGGACGAATAATACTTTATCGACATTTTCAATTATATCATCCATTTCTTCATTTTTGATTCTTAAAGTCTATCTGAATTATCATAAACGTTTACGAAGCAAGACAAGCACTGTCAATGTAGTTAATACAATCTACATTAGTTTTGCTACAGAGGAGCATCCTTTGACACAGGGATGGCGATATAACACTTATAACCCACTTGCCGACATTTCTGAATTTAGCTGGACTTCATTTTCAAGAGGCTACCAGAAAGCAGCATCACAAGACTAATCAAAGTTCCTATAAATTACACAACAATTTAACAAAACTTTCTAATACAGCATAAGAACCAGGTTAATTGGACGGCAGCAGCGTTAGGCTTCTCCTGTTCTAAAACTAATGGGAACAACTTCTGGGAACAAACCCAGAAAGGAAATGTACAGCTTCAAGCGCTGTGAATGTCTGGAACGAAATTGGTGGGAAACATTTGCATTTGTAAATATTCAAGGGTGGCACAAATTTGTAACTGACTTTACAATAATGCTATATTTTTATAGCAGGGCACACAGTTCCAACGTAACAGTACTTCATAAAATAAAAAACAATATAAATAAGACGTTTATCAATGTACCATGTTTTACAGGAATTTTCCAATTTTGTTTCTTGTGATGCTTATGAACATGAGAACTAAACAATTACGTTTTCTTAAATGCACCTCAAGGGTGTTATTACTGCGTCTATTTTTCAAGACCTGCAAACTGGGTTAAGTGCATACAACTGTTCCATGTTGAATTAATACCCCTCTTCCTGCATCAGCTCAGTGCTTTGTTGTGTTTTGCAAGATTTTCCGTCCATTACTTTAAAACATTGACAATCAGTTCAGTAGCCATGGGCATAAATCAGCTTTAGTACAAAAGGTGTGCCTTTACATCTGAAATTTTCCTTCTGAAAGACCTGTAGCAGGTCAACTCCTAGCCTTGCAGCATAATGGGCACTGAGAATTGTACTGACAGTTAACGTCCACGCAGCAGAGGCAACTATGTTGCATATTGGCAGTTTTAAACCGTTTCTGATCACAAGACTCATCCCTCGAGGGCTTGACAACACGGTTGCTGTTGAAATGAATGCAGCAGTAAATCTTCTTGTCACTTTTTTTGCGTTTGACTTTTACACATTGTTAATATCTGTTTAAGTACTTTTTGAACATCTTCATCCATTTGACCCTATGTAACAAAATACAAATAAATAATGAATTGAAAAAAATACAAAGTTAATTTCTTTTATGAAACATAACGTCCAAATTTAAATTAATCTTACATGCCGATCGATAGAAATATTCAATTCCTCTGCTGTGGCGTTATAAAGATTACTGATGGATAGTATGACAGTGCATCCATTCACTTTTAGACAAGGCACAAATCTGTGGTAAAAACCTACCTTTATTATTTAGATGTATTTTTCAGTATGCTTTTTTTTCATTACCATAGTATAGCTGAATGTTTGGAAATTGATTGTCGCTATCTGATGAGAACATCATTTTTCTTACTTTTAACTGTGGGTTTTAGAATGTACCGAGGTATCCCCAAAATCAAACTGTTTAGTGGGCCCAAAATACGTGACAAGGGAATTCGGTATCAATAGTTTTATAGCCTGCAACTAACATTCATCTGGGTCATCCAATAGCAGACTTGTACATAAGGATCAAGCTGGAATTCCTTTTTGCTTTCATCATTCACCTTTTTGTGTCCTACCTGTACTAGATGCTTTCAGTTTAATATAGAGCAGCAATTGAGGGAAGAAAGATCGCCAACAGTAACTTATTCTTCTCCAAAATTAGATCAATATATTGAGAAAGAATACATCATGAAAATGAAGAATAATGTTGTGGTCTACTATAATCATTATCAGCACTTCCTCTGGTTCCTGGTTTCTACTCATCCAAGACAGAATCTGGGCACAGGCTAATGGATTGCGCCTAAAGGTGATTATCAGTGCAATTCAAGAAGAAATTGTGGCTCTGGCCTTTCAAGAGCTCATGTATTCGTTTCTACATCTACACGATCACAAAGACATCAACTAGGCCTTACATGTCACCAGCTTCAATGGAGGGGAATTCAGCAGGTGGTACAACACATTTTCACTGGTCGACAAATTATGTGGGTTAATTGGTAAGATAGCTTAGAGTGTTAAGTTCTTGCACCACATATCTGTGGTTAACCTGCATGTTTCAAATGAGGCAACGGAGACTAGGGGCCTCATTATGAGTGTGCCTGTCCGGAAATAATATTGCCGGTAGACCTACCGGCACCGTTGTTTCCAGACCGGCACACTAGGATTCTGTGGGCAGGTGCCGTCCTGCCCGCCAGTGTCCTACCTGGTGGGTGGAATGGCACCCACCCGCAGAGTTTCACGGAAGCACTGGCACCGTTCTTAACAGTGCTGGTGCTTCCGTGGTCCCCTTTTCCATGGAGTCCTATGGTACGCCATGGGATGGGGACTTACAGAATTACTGGCGCTTGACTTTCCGGCCACCGGGGTCAGAATACCCCAGTGTTACTGGGAAGTCAGGCGCCGGTGAAATGTGCAAGTCTGGCGGCAACCTGACTGTTTTACCAGCACAGTTACCACCGGGCTTGCAATGAGGCCCTACATCTTTTGGCCATGTGAGACTGATAAAGGAAGGACCATGAAATTGTGCTTTGGTAACTAATTTTATTTACCATGCCTCAAGATAGTCAAAACTAATCATAAAACATCATTAATCAATTAATTTCACAATGACAAATCTTCAGTCTTCCTGCCTTGAACACAGTATGTGGACCTAGACCATAGAAGACCTTTGACACAATTACACAATTCTCTCACTTGAGGGATAGCAGAACGTGCCTATAATCAAGAAAAGTTGCCCTGAGCAGAGCGGGTTTCATGAAACGGAGAATATATAGAAGGTACTGGGAATCTGAAGGGCTTTTACTTTGAGCCTGAAAGATGTTGTCTTTAGCCATATCTAACCCATACACAAGGTGAACAAAGGTCTGTGGTTTGAAGGCTGTAATTCTGGGCTATTATATCCAGGCTCAAGAAACTTCATCAAGGCCTCAATAATACCTTCAGCAGATCTCGGAGACAAAACGTACAAGTCACAGTTTAACTGGCTAGCTGGTTATTCAGGGAAATCTAAAAAAGTGGCAAAAAGCACCAATCCGCTGACTCGGGTGGTTAATTTCTACACCAAGAAAAGGGGGCAATAATACCCTGTTAGAACCGCCAATAGGTAGGGGCTATCGAGCACAAAATCTAGAATGAGCATGGCCTATTTTGGTGGAGATGTACCGTATAAGGCCAATGATGTGGTGTTTACAGAGGAGACCAAGAAGACAGCTTTGTAGCTCCTGTGGGTGTTCATTCCTTTAGCAACCCTTGGATCAGATGCTTACTTGCAAATGTGACTCCAAATGTTAGACCTTCAATACAGATCCTTGCTAATATAATGGAAAACACTGCCGAATTGCCCCTCTGAATGTAACCAGACGCAATGGCCTAGATGCAGATTGTGACAGTATGTTGCTCACCAGCCAATTGCAAGAAATTCTTAGACCAATGGTAAAGCCTTATCACAAATCTCTAACTTACCACTAAAATTTAATAACATAGGGAGGACCTCAATCTGGGCTCGAGTAATGACAAAAAAGCTAGACAGAAGGTTTTAAGAGGCAGGTCAACAATGAAGATGTCTCACCAACCTACTGGACCTGGTCACACTATGGCCAACAACAAGATGCTATACCAACATGGAAAAGCTCTCCCCCAACATGAGTGATCAATTCTGGAAAGACCTTCATCTGCTTTCGAATGTCGTAAAAATGTTTTTTAAAAAACAAACAAGAACTGCAGCACTTTGTTCCAAAAAACCTGAGGCAGAAACCAAATGGAGAACACCTACTGATGTCCACAAATGGCAGTTTGATATGACAGCCAAGTTGTATAAACAAGCCATCTTACAGGCCAAATCCACCACATACAATATGAAAATCGCTAATGCCAAATCCAACACACAAGAGATCTTCACCATCCTCAGAGAATTGGAACCCATCCACCCCCTCACCCCGCCCCACCCTTACCACCAAAGACTAAGCCTGGTGCTTCTAGATACAAAATACCCTCTCCGACGAAATAGACACCCATAACAAAAAATAATCAAGCCAAACTGTTAGGGAGATGATTTATCATTTTTACGTTCATCCCCTCTCCTGTTGAGACCCCCCAGCACTTTTTGCTGGACTTCTGACTGTTTCTTTTAATCCTGAATGCGTAGAGCCTTTTTTCCACTCATTCATTCTTATGGGCTCTGTCTTTTGGAAGTCTGTTCTCTGTGTTTTACTTTCTTTATGGAGTCTACTTTCCTCCATATGGTTATATGTCATTTTATTGCTGAGTTAACAGCGAAATACATGTATAACGAAACCGTAAACCTCTATGAAAGTAATAGTGAAAGCCCTTTTTCACAGCGCCTAATGTCTACTTATATTTAGGATAAACGTTCTCACTCTGCCATCTAGTGGATTTTATGTTAATACAACCTAATCTTTTCCAAAGATTGTACACTCCTTTATTTTCATTTCCCTAAACTAACTTATATAATACCGACACGCAACCTATAAAGTACCTTTTAACAGGCCCCCTCCCCCTCCCTTTCCCCTTCCCTCATCGACACCTGAAGCCTACCTTAATCCCTACTTTTTATAGTTTTTTAACTGAAGTCTATTTTTTTGCACTTAAACGCAAACCTGCAATACTAATTATTGGCAATATTTCGATATTTTTACATACTGGCACTGTTTTTTTACCCTCTTTATTTTTGTATTTCGGAATTTGTACCCCTTTACTTATTGTGTCTGTTTCTTCTTGCAATAAAAATCACTCGATACCCCTCCCCCCCATATCTCATTTAAGGCATCTGTATTTTAATTTTGCAGCACACAGCTCCTTATGGGCAGTGTTGCTGGGAATCCTTTTGTTTCTCCTTTGGGATTCTTACATAATCCTTACTTTCTACTGTTCTTAAGGATTGAGCGATACTTAGTATCTCTACTAACACTTTATATGCTGAGAGACTGGCACACACCACCTTATGTAGAGTGCCAAGGGCATACTTAGTAAGCCCCCCTCTATGCTCCTAGTTATGGCTGGTGGCAGTGGACGTGTTCTACCAACTATTGTGTGAATTTCTACCACAGGCTATGTTCATAGCTCCAGTTGTGCACAATAGGTTCACCCAAGTACTAACTTGGCGGCTCCTTTCTTTTTTTTGCCATTTCTGGCATGGTTATTGTTTGTCAGCCCTTCTTCTATCATCCTGGGAGGGGGAGGTCTGCATGAATGTTCTGCCTTTGGATGGAACCCTTGGGTGTCCCCGCCTAGGCTCTAGTGTGTCTGGTCACGCAGGAAGTGGGGGAGGAGTTTTTCACTCCCCTGCTCTTTGTCTGCCAGAGTGCCTGAATGGAACAAGCTCCCACTGGGGGTCTGGCAGTCTTGATTGGACAGCCCACCACCCCTTTCTGTAAAACTGATCAGGGAGATTGACAGGAACAGGGTACGGCGATGGGGGCAAAGTTTGCACCCTCATACGCTAACCTGTTCATGGGACATTTTGACATTAATCATGCATGGCAACATCTAGCATTTACAGACAGATACATCGTCTACTGGGGACGTTACATTGACGATGTATTAATGATATGGAATGGTGATGAAAGGAAACTACATGAATACATTGGACACCTGAACACAAATGATTATAACATCAAATTCACGGAAAAAATAAGCTCAGAGAGCATAGAATCTTTGGATTTACTAATTTATACAGATGGAGACAAAATCTTGACTGACCTGCATATAAAACCGACAGCGGTAAACAAAGTGTTACATGCAGAAAGTACCATGTGAACCATATAATTAAAAACATACCTTATGGTGAAATTCTAAGAATAAAACGGAATTGCAGCTCTAAAGAAAAATATGAAGAACATGTCTTATCTCTCAAAGAAAAGTTTATAACAAGAGGCTACAAAATTGAAGAAGTTGAAAGAGCTATAAAACGAGCTGAAAAAATACCCAGAACTGAATTGCTGAAAGATAAACCAAAATTGAAAAACAAAGAATCAAAGGTAGACTTTATTACTACTTACAATAGTGAGGCATACATTCTAAAGAAGCTTCTGAAAAAACATTGGAATATCCTGCAAAGCGACGATACTATTAAACACAATATAGAAGCCAAACCAAAGATTATCTATCGAAGAGCTCCAACATTGCAGCAAAAAATCAGCCCAAGTCATCTCAAAGAAGAAAAAACAGAGACTCTCAGTCAATTCCTTAAAGTGCCGGCACCGACAGGAACCTACAGCTGTGGGAATTGTGCAATCTGTAATCAAATGGTGATTGGAACTAAAGAAATAAGACTACCAAATGGAAGATATCAAAAAATAAAACAATACATTAATTGTAACACAAAATATGTTATTTATGCGATTACATGCGTTTGCAAAAAGAGATATGTGGGAAGCACTATCAGAACATTGAAAATCAGACTTCAAGAACATCTAAGAGCCATTAAGAATAATGATATAAGATACCCCATGGCAGTGCACTATAATCAAGATCATGAAATATCTGAAATAAAAGAAATTACATTTTAGGCATTGAAAGAGTTGACACAATGGAAAGAGGTGGAAATAGAGAGCTCCAGCTAAGAAGAGAAGCCAAATGGATTTGTATTCTGGACACGCGTCACTCTGGCCTGAATTCGGAACATGAGATGGCCTATTAGCTATAGAAAGCTGAATTATGAAAATAGAATGCAAGGCTGTCCAAAATGAATCCAATAAGTTTCAAGCACTATCATGTTTTGATATATCTTCTTTTGATCATATTTTATGAAAATATGTGTTGAATTGCAGTAAAATTGCTTACTTTTTATTTTTTCCTAAATAAATGCCTTTTACCTTATGGTTATAATTTGAAATAAGTCTCTTCTCAAATTTGCTCTATTGATCCTTTTCTTTCCTGACTTTCCCTTGTTTTTTCACTTTGATCTGAAATAATGGATCTGTTTGATATTACTCGAAAAAAAGGATCCATAGGAAGGATACATTCAAACGAGACAAACGTTATAAAAAGGTATCACTATGGTTTCATGGCAGAAATAGAGAAACAAAAGGGCCACCGGTTGTAAAAATGTGACGTGTGACGTCATCGCGTAACATGACGCGGTGATGTCACACGTTACGTGATCGCGGCCTTTATAAAGGATAGAAAATAGCACTAAAAGGTAGCGCGGACTATGGCGAACTGAAGTAAAAATAAAAGGTAATTCAATTTAATTTAATTTCTTTGAGATAATTTTGGGTGTGAACAGCATTTTAAAACTTTAGTATCCTGGAACTTTGGGGGAGAGCTTCACAGTAGCCCCACCTTTACAATAAATGTGACTGCTCTAAAGAGGGCATTTGAATGAAGTTTGAAAAATGATACAAAGAGTCAGGTTAAACTGAGGTTACCCTCTCTCATTGTTTACAGGAAATTACTAATAAAACAACTCATAAAACTGAGAGAGACAAAATGAAAGATGAATTATTAATAAGAGATATGTTTACTCAATAAGGAACTTAGGTGAGTACAACTATTAGGCTAATATAATCAGAGTTGCTCACCCAACACACCACCACTAAATTATTAAAACAATTTTAAAAATAACTCATTCATTTTTTTCTTACTTTCTTTCATATTCTTTCTTTAGTATCTCTCCTGATGAACCACGAGCATAAGACGTGGGGAAACACGTGTTGAGAGGCAAAAAAACATCAGTTTGTGAAGTAATGTTTGGAAAAAAGGATATTGCATGCTATTAATGCAAAAAATAAATTACTTAAAAATTGAACTTGCTGGTGTGACGGATATATTATTTTGCCTGAAGCGCAATCCACATAAGTGTTTTCCAAAAAGAAAGATTGCAGAGGAGTGTGTGCTGAAACTGACCACAAGTAAATGAAGATGACCAGAGATGACTCCAGATACTTTGCAACACCGTGAAGCGACCACTTATGACCTGACCCCGTTTTCTATGCAACAGAGGAACTCCGAAGAGGATGACTCTTCCCCTTTGACTGGTGAGAGCAACCAGCCCCAAGACTAACTTTAATCTGAGCCATCTCCCGCGGTGCTGTGCTTCTCCAGAGCTGCGGAACCCCAATACAAGGAGAACTCCGCCCCATTGAAGTGCATCATCGTGGAAAGGCTGAATACATCCAAGTCTTTGCTGAGCTCCAGGTGAACCTCCAGAGACACAATCCGACCCGTCCAAGTCCCCTCACCAGACAGCACGACTTCAGGAACCGAAGACGATTGTCTGGGCGAATCGTGTCCTTTGTTGTTGCTGCAGAAAAGGCACCAAAACCGCAAAGTGACCAGAGAAGTTGCTGAACTCCATGCAACAGGTCCTCCCTCGAGAATGCTGCTGAGAGATCCCGTCCATTGTCCTGGCTTTCATTAAAAGATCCAGGAATCCGAATGTCGGGCCCAGCACTGCCACATCAAGGAGGATCCAGTCACAAACATTTCTTCAAAAAAAAAAAAAAAGGTACTGCTTCATTTAATCCGAAAAGTCACTCCAGAGCGTTGTACTGCATGTAGAGGTGTCCAAAGCAAACCCCTCTTACCTTCAACCCGAGCTGCTGCTTGCGTCCCTTTAGAGAGTCTTTTAACAGGGTCTCCAATGTTGGTTGTATCTTCATGCATCTTACAGACTAGAGACTAGAAAACATCCACAGTATATTAGGTTGTTCTGATGCTTGTCAAGACTTTGAGACCTCTCCAAACTGTCTTTAGCTAGGGTTGCATTTTAGATGTACAAAGTCTTGCTGCGCTAAGTAACTGTCTCTAGAACCTTAAGCTCTGCTAGTTTTGTACTAACCAATTGTTTCCCTTCCTAAAAGTAATCTTCTTATGTGTTTGTGCTAACTAAATTCAGTTACCGTACTACTTTGTGTGTGTGCGAGTGTGCATTATGACCAATAGTACGGTAGAACTGTCACTATTGTCAAAAAGCTGAAATAATTGTAACTGCGAGCAACTACAAACAGTGGCCTTTGAAAAATATCCTAAAGGACTCTATGTGTTTTGATTTAATTTGCTAAGTATTTAAAAGTAATTCTTGTGTATATATAATACATCTAAGTTTTAATATACATTTCTTGAGTGTTTCATTGAATTGCATTACTAACTAGGTTCAGTGTACTTACCTACAGCTCACATTTTCCTCTTAAGATGAGCCCGACTGCTCTGCCACTTTACCAAGGTTCCATGAGTAGTACAGACTGATACTAAGAGTTGGGAATCTACAAACCATTGGGATAGTTTTGTATAGTCTATCTAACAGTGGACTTTGGGAAAACTCCCCTAACACAAACAAGCTAGCATCAGCACCATTCACAACCCTCCCTCCCTCCCTCCCTCATGCCAAACTACCCCACTTATCACTTCAGCCCTGTCACCCGTGCAGAGGTCTCCATCTTGAAAGGTCTGAAACCGTCCATATGCAAAGAAGACGCCTGCTCAGCCGCAATCATGGAAAACTACTCGGACAACCTGACCCCCTTCATCACCACTTACATCAATGCATCCTCCTCCGCAAGCCTGGTCCCCACCATTCTTAGGGAAGCCTGGGTGCTACAGTTATTGAAAAAAACATCCTTGGACCTCTCTACCTCTATCAACTTTCACCAAATCACCACAGTCCACCTTCCTCCTCAAGATCCTTGGAAGAGCCGCCTACCTCCAAATCCAGCAATACCTGGAATCAAATCATATCCTGGGGAGCAGTAATCTGGCTTCCACCCTGGTCTTGGCACAGAATCAGCCCTGCTTGACTTAAAGAACCAGCTAGAGGAGATCAAGGATGCTGAAAAGCCAGCCCTACTACTTCTCCTAGATCTCTCAGCTACGTTCGACCTGGTACCCACAAGATACTCTGCCAACACCTTACATCCGCTGCCAACTTTAAAAAAAAAAAAAAAAAAACATTTTATTGGTTTTTACAAATGCATGACATACAGATAAAAGGTGAACAGAAGGCAGTTAAATCGGTGAGGGGGAGGGGGTCTGACTGAGCATCCATTCATCTTACCCACACCTTTTGAAACTTGCAAGGGCAGCCTCTTGCTGTATAAATTTGTCGCTTCAAGGAGGCGCACCTGGTAACTTCATTAGACCACTGGGTTAGGCTCAGTGCTGCAGCAGATCCCCAGTTTGCAGCGATCCGTCTCTTGCCCGCCCCTAGTGCCATGACCATGAACAGTTTTTCATGTTTAGTGAGGCCCAGTTCTCTGCATATCCCGAGCAGTATCAACTTTGGATCTAGCGGTATTTGGGAACCCACCGTCGCAAGAGACTGTGCCCGTGCAGCCGGCCCAGAAGGTCTGTACCACAGTGCAATCCCAGATTGTGTGGAAAAAGGAGCCCCTTTCGCGCTTGCAACGAAGGCAGACCTCTGCACCCACCCCACTCCATCTAGCCAGTATTGTGCGGGAATAATAGGATCCGTGCAATATCCTGAGCTGGATCAGGCATAGTTTCACATCTATGCCTATCTCACGAGGGAACATCCGAGCTTCCACCCATTCTTCCGGTTCCAGCCTGTCTATGTCCCTTTCCCATTTCCCTTTCAGTGTGGAGAGTTCTTTGGTGCCAAAGAAGTGAAGGGCCTGATATAGTGTTGAGTTGACACCGGAGGGGATATGCTCCGCGAGGACAACAAGCTGTATCACCTCCTTCCGGGAGGGTAGAACCATCAAGGTCTTTACGGGTAATGCAAGCGCCCTTCCTGCACCAATCACCTGTGGCATTCCCCAAGGCTCCTGCGTCCCTCCCACCCTTACAGCATTTTTAATACACTCTCTTTGACCTCCTTGACTCAATCGGCATAACCTAAACTAACTGCACGGACGACAAGCAAATCCTCCTTGTACTCATAGGTAATCATGCTGTCAAATGCCACACTAAACAGTCTACCAAGCTATCCAGGCATGGATGGCCACACAACGTTCGTGCCTTAACGAGAAAAAAAATGAAATCCTCCTAGTGGGATCCCCGACTGTGTTGCGAAGCCTTGACCAACGTTATGCCACCTTCACCATTGACGGCATCTCAATCCCTGTCTCACTGGGAGCGCACCTGGATGCCATCGCCTCATCACAGCTCATACCTCCAAGCTCATCAATTCTTCCAAGCTCATCAATGCTTGCAGACCATTCCTCTCTGCCGACAGCCGCCTCACCATTGCCCGAGCTATCATCGGCTCAAGACTAGATTAGATTACTGCACTGCACCCTTTGCCAGCACCTCAACCCGCAATATCCCAAAAATGCAAGTCATCTAAAACAATGCACTTCGTACAGCCCTTAACCTTCCTAGACAAGCTTATATCTCTGCCACAAGAGGAAACGCCCTATAAGAGATCAAATCACCTTTAAAACACTGGCAATCACCCATCGGTGCCTCGCACAGAATAACACTAAAGCCCAGTCCAAGAGACCAACCAGAACTGCGCATGCCCACCAGCTCCTCATGCCCAAATTCAGAATGGCCAGTGCGGGCGGCGCCAGTTTCCAAGTGATAGTAACTAAACTTTGGAATGCTCTCTCCCATGCCCTGAGAGCTGAACAATCCTACTGGGCCTTCCACAAAACATTTGAAAACTTGGCTCTTTATGGAGCATAGCACCCGAGTAGCTCTCCCCCCTACTATTTTTCTGTCAGTTCTTCTACAATGACTGTGTAACATTGCCTTGATGCCCTGGGGCTAAGTGCCCTTTATAAAATGTAAAAATAAATAAATAACACTGACCAGCACAATCTACCAGAGACTGCCCGGTGCTTCTTCTGCACCTATCGTGAGCCGGCAGGCTCTGAGCCAGCCCACAACATGAAGGCACACCAACACAAAGGCACTGCTTCCTGTCCCGAGCCTGTCGGAGCCAGGAGGGCCGTGGGACGTGCCTACACTCCTTCTCCAGCCAGTCACTGCTCATGTTCCCATATTCCTCAAGAAGCTGTTGTGCCTACCAACTCACCCAGGTTCATCCTTCGTGACCGTTAGGCAGACCTACCTAGTAAGTGAGCAACTGCCCATCAATACAAACGAACATTGAGTCGCAGTTACCATGCCCTACAAAATGTTCCTTATTTTCCTATAACCACTCCCTTGCTCAAACCGCATAGTCGCTCACAGTACTAAGCATGCTCATACACTAGGCATGAGCATTCGAATTTAATGAGCACTGTCATAACCGAGTGCTGCAACCACTGACTGAGTTCTATCTTCATGGACATTGTTCACAACATTGTATCGCGTGTCTGCCAATGTCTTCTGTTGTGGCACATGGGATGCCCTGTAAACCTCCTTATCTTATGTGCCCTGATGATTTCCTAACAATGATCGTCAGACTTGTAATTGATGCTTAGGCACGTATAATATCAACTATCTAATATATATGCACAATGCCACTAGCATGCAACAAGTCGGACTAGCCTATTCTACTGCACTGACTAACCTGCATCAATTTGAACTAAACCTAATGACTATGGTGCCTATTGCCTTAATCTGAACTGACCCTTTATGTCCACTGTTTTTGTTCTGACCTATTGTGCCCACTGCCTTCATTTGAACTTACTGTACCCTCTGCCTTGATTTGAATCTGACCTAATGTGCCACTGCCTTGAGATTAACCCACTGTGCCCACTGCTTTGATCTGAACCTACTGTGCCCACTGCCTTGATTTGAACTTGCTGTGCCCACTGCCTTGACTCGACCCATAGTGCATACTGTATTGCTCCAAATAGCTTATTGTGCCCACTATACCTCACACTGAATCCCTGATTCCGCTTATGATCACGTCCACGGATCACTTTGCACCAGCCTGCTTTCTACCTACCCTCACCTAGTTACAACTATGTGCCTGGGAAAAATCGAGGCTTCCTTTCTGTTGTGCCTCACCCTACCACTAATTTTAGTCATGTCCCTCTCTAAACATGTACCATCCCCCACCAGACTTCGAGCTAAATTACCTCGCCTTTATGAGCCCGTAGTTCACTGCAATAAGATTTCTAATGCCCAATATAAACCTACCTCAGCTCACACTGAGACACTCCCCAGTCCTAAACTCATTCCCATAAAAACGCAGAATAGGTCTAATCAAACCACAGTATCTGGAGCCCTAATCAATGTTAGATGTTTAGTGGCCCATGCCACAGAAATAGCTGGCATCTTAGCATCTGACAACCTCGACTTCCTGGCAGTCATGGAATCTTGGCTGCACGAAGCAGCAGGCCCAGCGCTCTCCCTAGCCATTCCAGACAACTACCAACTAATTAGAATGGATAGACCCAACAATAAGGGAGGCGGTTTTGCCATTATAGCAAAAACTAACCTTGCTTTAAGACAATCTACTCAACATCCCCTTAAATCATGTGAACTTCTCACAGCAAAACTGCCCATCTCCCATTGTCGTACCTTAACCATCTATTTGATATATAGGCCACCTGGCCCTACCGGCACTTTCGAGGAGGACCTATCCAGCCTTATAGTCAATAACACTAAGGACTCATCTCAACTCCTAGTACTAGGAGATCTTAACTTAGGATTCAATGACCCTGAAGATAAACCAGCCCAATCCATAGCTACCCTGCTAGCTAAACACGCCCTTACCCAAAAAGTCCTAACCCCAACGCACAACACAGGAAGGACCCTCGATTGGGTTGCCACTTTGAATTGTGATACTACAAATCAATGAGATCACTCCTCAACAATGGACAGACCACTACCTAATCAACTTCTCCTTAATGCTAGATAAACAGACTACCAAAGACAGTTATGGCTCCTCCCCTACCAACCAGATCTAAAAAAAAACATTACAGCAGATAACCTCCTTCCACTCTTAATCCCTACCATCAATGCTCTCCCTAATAACTTGGATCCCGAACTCCTCGTGGAGAGTTATAACTCCATGATTAAAGCCTTAGATGCTATTGCACTGTTGAAGATACGCAAAGGCAAACAACAAGCTCACCCCAATGCCTGGTTCACACCTCGCCTAAAAGAATTAAGAATGGAAAAAAGGAAAATAGAATCTCAATGGCGTCACACCCCATCAGAAGAAAACAAATTACAACTTAAACACTTTGCTAACAACTATAAAAAAAAAAATCCTCCTCACACAAAAACGTCTTTAACGAAAGGATCTCTAATGCAAGTTCCAATACTAAGGAACTATTCGCCTAAGGGAACTGGAATCCCCAGTACCCCCACCTGACAATACCCCTAAAGATAAACAATGGTGCGCCAGCATCCAACATGCCCTAGCTAACAAAATCATCTCACTTTAAACTAAAATCCCCCCAAAAAAAGCCTCCCTATCTCCTAATGAGACACCACTCCCCAGCCCACCACTAACACTGCAAGCCTAGCTCCTTTCAAATTCACCAAAGTTTCCATCCAGGAAACTGAAAAGATCATTGCATCCCTCAAACTCTCCAACTGTAAGGGTGATAACTG
The DNA here is from genome assembly GCF_040938575.1 of Ambystoma mexicanum. Lineage (NCBI taxonomy): Eukaryota > Metazoa > Chordata > Amphibia > Caudata > Ambystomatidae > Ambystoma > Ambystoma mexicanum. The sequence goes on along the minus strand of NC_090935.1, from coordinate 343,910,678 downwards.
CCCAGCCCAACTAATCAAGGATGCAGCAAGGGACTTAGCCCCATTTATAACTAATCTGATTAATGCCTCCTTCGCTACCAACACTATACCAAGCAACAAAAGAGTCATGGGTTTTACCTCTCCTGAAGAAACAAACCCTAGACCCCTCTATACCCACTAACTATAGGCCCATTACTACGGTACCTTTCCTCCTTAAGATAATCGACAGAGTAGCTTATTTACAAATTCAGTGTTATATTGAATCTAACTAACTCCTTGGTGTCCGCCAATCTGGGTTCAAACCACAACATGGTACAGAGACAGCCTTAATTGATCTCAAGACCCAAATTGACGAGCTCAACGACAAGGGAAATACTGCCATGCTACTCCTTGACCTGTCAGCGGCCTTCAACTTGGTGGACCACACAGTCTTGTGTGAACACTTGGCATCTGCGGCCCACTTCTCAAGGGCAGCTATAGCCTGGGTCCAATCATTTATGGACAACCGAACCATGAGAGTTTTCTCTACTTCGGCATCAGCAGACCCCATCAAAATAGCCTGCGGTGTACCCCAAGGGTCCTGCGTCTAGCCGACCATGTATAATATATTTACCAAGACCCTATTTGACAAATTGGACAGACTAGGTGTCACCTACACTAACTATGCAGATGACACCCAGATCCTCATACCCCTTTCGGCAACTTTGTCTCTGATACGGCCTTGGTAAATGAAATGTATCTCATCATTCAGGCATGGATGGCCAATCACGGCCTCTGCCTGAATGATGACAAAACTGAAATCCTGCTCCTCGGCTCAGATGCCAACCTAAAAAAACTTTGCTCCAACTATTCTGCATTCAACATTGACGGCAACATAATTACAGTTGCCAAAGTAGTGAAAACACTAGGCTTTCACCTTGCCTCATCCCGGACGATGAAGAAACAGGTAGACTCCCTAGCATCCTCCACCTCCTATGCTTGTAAGCTCATCAGGGCATGCAGAGTCTTCTTGATACAAGCAAGTTTCATCATCTTTGCCAATGCCTTAATACTCTCTAAACTTGACTATTGCAATGCCTTGTATGTAGGAGCTAACAAATGCATCATTGACAAACTGCAAACCTTGCAAATAATGCCCTTTCGAGCTGCCTTCAACTTCCCTACTAAAGAGCACATCTCTAACATAAGAGAACAACAGTGGCTAAAAATTAGCGACAGGATTTCACTCAAAACAGCCTCACTAACCTACAAATGCCTTAATAACGCAGCTCCCCGCTACTTGGCAGAGAATATAGTGAGAAAAACATCCACCCACCCAACTAGAGTAGCCAACTCTTACTGTCTACAGATACCGAGATTCAGACAAAAAAAAACAAAACAGGCGGCAGTAGCTTCCCCGTCAAGGCCGTCCAGTACTGGAATGTCCTCCCACTTGACGTTAGAATAGATCAGACCTATTACAGTTTCAGATGTAATATTCTCAAATGGTTACACTCCAATGACCCCTAAGACCAACCACGTACCCTCAGCCCAGACTTCTGTCCCGTTCCAACTCCCCGCTTGACCAGACTTCTGTCCCGTTCCGACTCCCCGCTTGACCATTTGTATATTTCTCTGACTTGTTTTGTTTAATGACTTATCTGCAAATATTGTTCCTTCTTCATGTACCTTTGTGCCTTACTCTGTAACTAAGTTTTTAAGTATCCATGTATTCAGTTCTATGTTGCGCCCAGCTACCTCCGGGTTTGGTGCGCCATACAAATTAATAAACAAACTTCTTCAGGCCGTGATTAATGAAGCCTTCTATCTGGCATTAACCAACCAGTCCATTTGCATTCTGCCTTCATACTGCCCCACCTTAATCTTGACATGAACCAAAACTGATTCAGACAATACCTAAAAACGCTATCTCCAGCCACTTACAACAAAGGAAAGTCAAACACCAAGAAAGTAAATGAATGGCTAATCTGGAACTAGCAGCAAACAACTTAGACATAATTATAAAGGAAATGGCATCAGTCTCACGCCCACTGAGACACACTGGGTGTACTTCATTCTAGAGGCTATAGACTAGGCATCCAGTGTAGAAATAAAGAATAGAATCCACAAGGCCACAAACAAAATGAAAGAACTCATTGAACCAAACTACCCTCTAAGCAGTTGCAAGAAAGCATCCTCCTACGGGACTCTATACACAATGAAGAGCAAATTGCATCCTCTTTCAGAGAAGAAATCTCTACCTTCCAAGGTTCATTTAATTCACTGTCGACATCAGCCAATCAGTCATGCCCCATCATAACGTCTCAACAAAAAAGAAAATCCCAATTCCACGCCTTTTCTCCGACAGAAAAATCAGTCATAACTGATGTGGTAAAGATGATAAGAGTCACATAATTACTCTTAATATCACAATGCTCACGCCTGGCATTATTAACCGGTACAATGCTTCTTTCATGTTGGGCATAGCTCCAAACCATCTAAAATATGTCAATATTACACCATTCTGAAAAGGCCAATCCGGTATCCCGCTGACCTCTCAAACATCTCAATCTGTGACCTCCCATTCTTAGCAAAGATCAGAGAAAACTGCAACAGTACAATTTCAAAATTATTGCAAAACAAACACGCTGTTTCATGATGGATAATCAGACATCAGAACCCATGGGCGCTGTTAGGCAGAGTTTGTATGCAGTACCCTTTGGGACCACTACACACAACTAAGATTAGAGGTGTAAGCAAAACCAACCTTTAGTCCAGGTCCATACTACACAGTTTTGTGGTAGCGCTGCTGAGCAGTCAGGCTTATCTCAAGAGGGAATGTGAGCTGTAAGGGTGTTACACGGAGTTCTATAATTACAGGTATTCAAATAGACTCTTATACTCATAACATTCCCTAGAAGGAGGCAATCTATATCACCCAAAATTATACGTCAGTACTTCAAAATATCAGGTTCTGAGACATTTAAACTAGTTTGAAGGAGAAGCAAAATGGCATTCAGAGCATTTGAAGTAGGAGCAAAAAAGCATAACTTAATAAAAACGGATATTACAGTTACTCTTAAACAGTGCAAATAGTTTGAGTTCGCCAGAGGAGCCGATTCAATGCAATAGGTTTAGGCCAAAGTCAATGGGCTAAAGTCTTGTATAGGATAAAGCAGTTCTGGAAGTTAAACGGAAAAGTATTTGCCAAAGTTCTCAGAAGTAGTTCGTAAAAGAAAGATTCATATGTCGAGTCACAAGCGGACTAGCCCTGCAAGTTGTCAAAGTTTGAAGCACTTTGCGTTGAGAGGCAAGTTCTCTCGGTTGGGTTTTCACAGTATCTTCCAATGAAGAAAAAAGGATGTAGCTGAAGATGTCTGTTCCTGGCAGTTCCTGCAGATCTCGCTGTTCCTGAGCCTCAGTCGTGGGGACAGGAGGGAAGACGTCGGGGGACTCCTGCACAGCACAGGGGCTGGTCAAAAAGCTGGCAAATGCAAATCTTTGATTCTGGTAGCTGTCGTCAAGTACACAAACTGGTGTCCCTCTCCCTCGCTATTCGGTTTCCTGCAGCATTCTGAGGAAAATATAACCCGGTCCGAGAATGGTGTCCAGGTGGCTTACGAGTTGATTGGTTCCACCAACTCAAAGGGAGAAGTCGTCCTTGAAGAGCTTCTCTGTCGAGATGAGCTTGGCAATTCAGACCTGCAGTACGGCTTCACCGGGCGAACCAACAGTCCAGGAGTTGCAGCAGCTGTCCTCTTCCAGCTTGTCTTCAGTTCTTGTGTTTCAGTGGTCGACTGCCTTCCAAGCCAAGAGACTTGCCTTTTAAACAGTTTTCACCCATTCATTCCATTCTAGCTGCCACTCACCCAGCAGGGTGGCTGTCCTTGCCGGACAGTCAGCCAGCCGATCACGCCAGAGTGCATTTGGGTCTCCTAGGAGACCAGGCACAGGGAGTTTCGGGCACCTCCCTCACTTCCTGCCCACCCCAGACACTCGGGCGCCAGAGGCGGTCTTTAGTCGTGAAGCCCGCCAAAGGCATAGGAACAAAGGGACCAAACCTGGTTTGGCGCGCAGAGAAACTCTAGAAGGACCATTCCAAAAAGAAATGGCCAAAAAAGAAGACCGATACCCGTTTAAACAAAAGGAGGCTCAGACGCCATCTTGAAAAACATGGCTCTAGCGATTTAACTCTACCAGTGTTCGTGGTCGGGAAAAATCATGGTAGTTTATCCCAGAGAAGCCATTTAAACCTTGGGAAAGCCTGAAAGGCTTCCCTGTGCCGTTGCACTGAGGGTTCTGTGTGACAAAAATAAAAAGATGATGCCTTTTTTTTTTTTTTTTACTTAGTTTAATAATAAACTTTTAGAAAAATTATTTCTTAGTCATTTCCCCATTCTATTAAGGAAGTTCAAGGATTGCAGTTCTCATATCCGGCCTACGATCTTAAACATCGAGCATGTCGATAAAGTTTATCACCGAGCAAGTTAGAAATACGGAGCTCCCACTTAGTATTCTGAACCACCAATCCTCCATGTTGCCGTTTGTTGGTGCATATTTGCTCAGATGTATCGATCTAATTGAATTCAGTTTAGTGCAACCAATCACCAGATGTTTTATGGTTTCGGTTTCCTTTAGACAAAATCTGCACCAGTTGTCACAGATCGTTGGGGCTTTCCGTCTTAGTAAAACCTCTTTTGTTCGTAGCGCATTCATTCGCAGATGAAGAAAGCGGTCACGGTGATGTCTAGAAGGAAACTGGGTAAGATATCTCGGCATCTTATTTATGGTTGGTCCCAACTTTGGCGCCGATGCCATTTTCTCCAGACGCTCGATGTTTTGTGCCCAAGCCCATTCTTTTAGCTTTTTCTTTGCGAGTTGAGGCCATTTTACCAGCATTTCCTTGCTTATATTGGCTGCTCGCATGATGTCGTGAATTCTTGTGGCCCAGATGTTTAGGATCGACTTTGAAGGGCACACTTCGTCGATTGCTAAGATTTCGTAGGCGGGTTCTTTCTCTATTATTGTCATCTTCCTCAGTAGAGCAATCGATTTCCAAATAACTGTTGTGTGTAGAGCATCCAAGGCAAGTTCATGCCTTATTATTGATGTTGAGAAGCATTTCGGTAGCTTTAAGACACGTCGCCAGAAATATCCTTCCAGTTTTGCCCAGATGTTGTGATCGAGATTCCAACCGGCTTCGGTTCCATAGGTGACACATGGGATTACTTTTTGCAAGTAGAATAGACGAATTGGGGTCAGGGAAAATTTACCAAAAAGGTTATGAATTCCGGTTCCTTGGATGGCCAAGGTATTCATACGACATAGTAGATTTCTTGACCAGCTCTTCTCACATATCGAGGAGGATATCATTATACCTAGGTATCGGAATTCGTTTACTTCCTCAAGACTCGTATTTCCAATTTGCCACTTGAAACATTTTTTTTTCTTTGTTTCTTTTAGCGCTCCGATCTTCATAATTTTTGTTTTTGACGTATTTATCTTCAGCTGGTTTGTATTCATGTATTGGTATAATGTATGTAATAGACGTAGGCCGATCGGCGTGGTGTCTATTAGGATTATGTTGTCTGCGTATATTAGGCAGTTTAGGTGGGATCCATTCAGTTTCGGTGGAAAGCAACGCACCTCTTTCAATGCTGATGGAATATCCGCGATGAATAGTTTAAACAAGCATGCTGCAATAGGGCATCCCTGTTTTACACCTCTCTGGGTCTTCATTTTGTCCGATAGAATCCCGGCTTCATTTAGCCTTATCTGGATGGTCGTGGCTGTATGCAATGCAATGATGGGGAACAGAATCTCCTCTGGACAATTCCAGTTGATTAATTTGGCCCACAAGGTTTCCCGATCTATGCAGTCGAAAGCTTGATGAAGATCAATGAATGCTATAAACAACTGTGTTTTTCTTTCCATAGCATTCAACTTGAGTAGGTTTAACAGGGTCAGGTTGTTTTCAGTTCCGACGCCTTTCGTAAAACCCGTTTGTCTGGGATCAGTGATTCCACTCGTGTTAGCCCAGTTCGTTAGTTTCTTTTGCAGGAAGTTCGCAAATACTTTGCCGATGGTGTCCAGTAAGGCGATAGGGCGATAGTTTGCCGGAACAGCTCGATCGCCTTTCTTAAATATAGGGACTATAATTGCAGATGTCCATGATGCCGGTATCTCTCTAAGTTTTTTGATGTTGGCAAATAGAGTTTCGATTAATTTTGCCCATTCCGATTTGTGTTGTTTGAGCATAACGTTGGAGATGCCGTCAGGCCCAGTGGCTTGCGAGTTGTTCAGTTTTTCAATCGCAAATAGGATGTCCTCCCTGGTTTCGGTGCAGTCCCAGTTTACAGATCTTAGGTTTCTTTGTGGGATATCAATTTCATTATCTCCTGAGAAAACCTTAAGGAAATGTTTATTCCACTCCGCTTCCGTGACCACGTTTGCCATTTTCGTCTCTTGGTCGGCTGTACAGTTGTTTAGAGTGTGCCATATGTCTCTGCATTTGTGTGATCTTATCATGGTCAGCATGAGTTCGCCTCTCTCTTGGTCGCGTTGAAATTTAAATGCCTTAGACCAATTACGGTATGTTTGGGACCTTTTTTTTATTAGGATGGCGCTGTTAATGCCACCTTGCGCTTTCAGCTTGAGTATATCGCTCTTTAGGCGCTTTTTTTCTTCGTTTACTCTTGTGCTCCAAACATGGATATGTTTTTTCTCGGAATTTTTCTTCCACAAGGTCGGTAAACTTTTCAGCGGTAAGAGTGATACATAATCCACGTTACACAGAGACCGACGGTCTGCTTCGTCCAGTTTCTCTGTTATACTGGATATCTGAGCAGTAGATATTCGTAGCCTGTTTTTCCCGTTATTTACTTCCAGAGCTTGAGTCACTGTTGACTTATTTGCTCCTGAATGTATCCTCAGATGTAGTACTAACGGGTTATGGTCACTGGATTTTGTGGGTGTTATATTCAATTCATGAAGTGAGTTCCAGGCATGTTTTGAGACCCATATATAGTCCAAAACCTTTGCAGTGCCCAAATTTTGCCACGTAATTTTCGGGGGCCTGTCGCCATCAATTTGACCGTTGACCATATCACAATCATACGCCTCCATGATATTATCCCAGAGGATCCTTCTCTCCTGGTCTGAGGGGCTGTTGGCACGGTCATTAGATATTCGCACACCCTTTCCAGAAATCCAGGACAAGTTCATGTCACCACATATTAGTAGTATGATATTGTTCTTCTTGTGGATGTGCTTGTCCAGCAGATTTGTTACCGTGCCTATAAATCGTTTGGTGGTGATCATCGCCGGATTCCAGTATACATTTAATACGAGGAGTTGTTGTGGATTGTTCCCATCGTGACTTTTTTGTTGCATCAGCGTACATTGCACAAACAGATTTGGGTTTTCACTTCTAAGCACCTTCCAGTCACATCCGATTTTCATCATGGTTATCAGGCCGGAGAAGGGGCGTCCATGAGAATTTTTTCCCGCTGGATTCAGCATTGTGGCATAGCCATCTTTCACGGGTGGACATCTTAACCATGTTTCCTGTAGACAAATTATGAGATTATCATTCAGCTCAATCGGAAAACTTTCGTAAAGATGACGGAAGCCTCTCGTGTTCCAGGAGATCAGGGAGGTCAATTTCGTTTCTTTGTCGGAGACTAGCTACTTTGTGCCTTCCCCATATTTGTTGATTTTTCCAGAGTGGGGCATAGGCAGTTCGGATCTTAGTTGTTTTCTTAGTTCTCTCCTCCGGTGATCTTGAGAGGACACTTTCTGTCCAAGGCTATTTAACGGGTTCATTGAATTAACTGGTCTTTGACTTGCCAAGTCGGACGATACTTCTCTAGTCTCAAAGCCAAACTGCAGAATTTCATCCTTTGCTGCCAGAATTGTATTGCGTACTGCTTTGGAAGATATGTGAAGGTATACTTTGTCAGCGTATTTCTCAGACACATATTCGATAATAGCAATGTCATTAGATGTCACCGTTCTCAGAGCCGGTACCGAGTGTAAGAGGCGCATAACATTCCTTCTGTTCAGGTTCACATCAGGATCGTCTTTGTGGATGTTCGTGATTGCAATTCGTGGGTTTCTATCAACCGTTGATTCATGGATTCTAGGCCTGGTCTTTACTGCCTGATGTGATCTTTGTCCGGCTGTACATTTGGGATTTAGATTTCTCATGTTAATGGGGCTGCCACCTACGCCTTGTGTTAAGGAGTCCACATCTGACAACTCGCCTCTGGGCATTTTTTGGTTTTTACAGTCCAATTTAGCCTGATGCACTGAGGCCTTCGGGAGCGATTTGGAGTTTAATATCCAAGGGTTTCCCGCCCTCTTTCCCTTGGATGTGTAGGATTCATTTTGGTTAGAATTGAGGGATTCATTTGATTCCAAGCTGCTCGTCGAAATAATTGAGGAGTTTGGGTCGTTTGTCTCGCAGTCATCTTCTATTGAGTAAGTTGATAAGTTGCAGAGGTCAATAGACGCGGATTGGGCTGGGCTTTCAACTTCTTCCGTTTCCGCTCTCTGGCGTTTTTTGGGGTTTCCCTTTTCAGCTATAGGTTCATCGACAACTTTACTCTTACTTGCGGTCTCTTTAGACGGCATTGGTGCATTACTTTTTTGGGTTCTTGAAAAGAAATTCGGTTTGGCCGGAGACGTCAGATTGCATATACATTTTCTAGATTTGTTAGTTTGGTTGCGAGGTTCACAATGTTTTTTCTTTTCTTTCCGTTTCTTCGGGGTGTTGTCAGTGGCCAGCAGCTTTTTAGGTTTCTCAGCGTTTTCTTTCTCCAGTGTTGGCTTTTTTCCTATTTCCTTAAAGTTTTTTGCTGCTCCAAAGAAAATCCCAAAAGATGAGCTTGGGCGGGTTTGAGTGGCACATTTGATGGAGACTTGGGACTTGGGTTCACACTCCTCTAGTCCTTGCTTAAGGTTAGAAGACATGGGAGGTGGCTCCACAGGCCCTACTATTGTTGCCACATCATTGGACACGGCTAGTTCTTTCGGCGTTGATTCCATTAAGTCGGAATTAGGTGTTCCAGTAATTTCTTTTGCTTTAGGAGTCGGTGTTATAGGCTCCATTGAACGCATCGATCTCATTAGTGTGATTGATTGCTTTAGGCAGGCAGCAATTGATGTTATCAAGTCGTTCTTTTCCTGATTTCCTTTTGCCATACCTTCATTTACTTGCTTTTGGATCTCTGACAGCGCTGTTTTATCAGATTCAAGGTTGTCTTGCAGCTGTGCAATTTGTTGTTCTTGTTTGGCTAATTTTTCAATGATGTGGGACAGTAGCCCTCCATTTGATTGCAGTGCCTCATGTAAGTTTTCGTATAATTTGGTGAAGGGTAGTAAAGCAACCGATGATGCAGCTAACACATTGTTATGAATTTGAAGAGCGGCGGCAGCCGACAGATTTGATTTGTAGGCTGCAGCCGCGTCACCCTCTGTGTTACCATCAAACGGGATCATTGGGTCCTTTTGCTTCTTAGGCCCCGTTTCTCCAAGTCCGGTCCTTTTGTTACTCGTGGGTTTGAAGTTAGACGGGGTTCTCGGGGTGGAACAGGTGGATGCAATCTTCGTCAATGAGTTTTGGTTGTTGCTGGAGACGCTGTCCCCCCCTAGATTCTCTAGCCGAGAGAGACTGTTTCTCCGATGGCTTGAGACTTCGTCAGCATTTCTCTGCACCTCTCTTGATACGTGATGGAACGTTTGCGGAGGGGAGACCGTTGCGGCATTATGGGGGCCGACTGGGCGAGACTTTCTAATGTAGATGTCAAGGGGCTCCATCCCAGTTCTTGAGGGGCCTATAGACAAGCGTTCTTTCATTGTATCAAAGTCAGCTTTCAGGCGTTCCGCAAGTCTAGCTTCACGTCCTGCTAGATCTAACACCTGAGTTGAGTATATGCTGCATGCAGGGGAGTATGCCTGTGGGTTTTGCAACTCGGCAGTAGCACGTCTCTCTTTCCTCATTGCTTTGGCTTTATTCAGATTAATCGCGATCTCAGCGCTTGATCTTGGAAATGCTTTCGGATCTTTGTTCGAAAGTGAATCTAATCTCACTTCCATATCGTCAGAGGGTTCGAGGCTCGATTCTACCTCCAGTGTTTGATGGTTGCAAGTGTTGGCAAGGTTCGTTAGTTCGAATATTTCAGCATTAGAAGAGACCAACACCATTTCTTTCTCGTGTTCAATGAGTTCGAGATCCGTCACATCGCACTCATGCAGCGGTCTTCCCATTATTCCTTCATTCGCATGGTGAGAGTCATTCGTGACAGGGACGGAGGCAATTCTCTTCCGTTCGGTATGGTCGTTGGTTATAATGGATGCACAGACTTCGTCAAGCGAGGTTTCCTCCTGGCCGACCACAGGGACAGAAGGTACTGCCACGGACAAATCCGTCGCTGATTGTGTATATGACGCAATCAACTGAGGGGTTTCACCCACTTCCGGATCTAATGGTGACACTAAGGGATCACTCAATAGATCAGGCGCTATATCAGGAGTTAAAGTCTGACGCCGTGATACAACGGCACAGGGATTACAGGAGGGACTAAGGAGGCGGCCAGGCATCAAGGATTCAAGTGACGATTGTGGGCTTGATGAACTTGAGAAGTGGGCAAAGCCTGAGCCTAGGCTGAGGAGTGCTTTGCCCACCATGCGGGGCCCACTCAGCCTCTGCTGCTCCCAGTCATGACTCCCTAGGGAGCCATCTAATAGACTCTCCATAGGCACACAGTCTCTCTGAGAGGAGGACACCGATGATGGAAACTGTTCCCGAGTCACCGCCACATCCATTGGCTCGGGCTCAGCAGGATTGGCGGACAGGGAGCCCTCCGCTCTGAGGGAGTCCAACTTGCCATTGGAATGTAATGTTTGTCTGGACATGGCACGAGTCAGGGGCCCCAATTCAGCCATAGAGGCGTGTTTCTTACCTTCTCTCCGGCGGGTCTTCACCTCAGCGGCGTACGGCGGCGTACGGCCGCGGACTGCCGCAGACTGAACTCAGCCCGAACTCCGCGCGCGCTCCGGGCGAGTTTTTAAAGGGAGTAGGGCTTCTTTTTCTTAAAGAAGAAGTGATCCAAATACACTGGATCTCCGATGCGATGGATGTAGCAGCAGCTCCTCACAGCAACCAACAGGACCAGCGTCTGCCGCAGACTGAACTCAGCCCGAACTCCGCGCACGCTCCGCGCTCCGGGCGAGTTTTTAAAGGGAGTAGGGCTTCTTTTTCTTAAAGAAGAAGTGATCCAAATACACTGGATCTCCGATGCGATGGATGTAGGAGCAGCTCCTCACAGCAACCAACAGGACCAGCGTCTGCCGCAGACTGAACTCAGCCCGAACTCCGCCTTTGGAGTTGTCTAAAACTCCATAACCAAAAGAAATAAACACAGAAAACAGAATTAAAAAGTTCAAAGTCCCAAAGTTCAGCAAAAGAGCTGGAGGGCTCTAAGGTGGGAGGAATAGGCACATTTACAGAGAATTCTCCCTAACAGGCGCGCACACAATCAACCCTTCAGGACATATAGGAAGCTAGCCTGAAACTACTAGATGGTAACCAAAGAAGAGGCCCGATCCTCCTGGACTTAGCAGCATACAACACTATGACCATAAAATCCTCCTAAAATGGCTTCATGCCTCATTTTGAGGCCAAAACATCGCAAGTCTTTCCTGACAGAGCAGATCTCGGGGTGAAGTTAGGAAACACCAGATCATCCGGCATGTACAAACTGAAGGGCTATATGGGATACTAAAACGTTCCTCAGTTTTTCCATGTCCCTTCAATGAGAACATGCAATTGCTGGCATACTTATTGGAGGCCCATGTTGAATTCTTCCATCTCTATTCTGAGAATACACAACCACCAATTAAAGCAGAAGACAATGAGGCTGCCAATACCCAGATCTTGTCATCAAGATCCAAGAACGGATGACCTCAATCAAGCTCTGCCTCAATCCAGAAACATTGAAATAATCAACATATATCAAAAAGTGGATCCTCACATACTATTCTTGTGGCCAGAGCAGCTGGCATCCAACATACATCAGCCACGACTGTAGAAAAACATGGGGGGGTTATCATCTTTGCTTCATCAGTCTCAGTTGTCTCTCAAATGAATGGTCTAAGCATGTCAGCCCACATTCAGATCCATATCTAGGAGTAAATCCTTCCCTTCCTGGGTTGAACTCATGAACTCATCCCGGCAGTGAGCCTATGCAAACTTGATTATTGGAATAGCCTATTCCCTGGGGCTCCCAAACAGAGCTAAATCTACTACAACTGATATTGACCAGAGCACCAACGCCCATCTCTGAAGTCACTTCACTGCCATGATTCCTCTACACCCACTACCCTCCTTTGCTACCAAGTAAATGCCTCTAGCGTTGTAATCAGACTGAATGTTCCCTTTTCAGCTTTCTCCTGATCATCCTTTTCCCCCACTTCGCACCCTGAAATGAATGCAACCCTGCATTTAGCACCTGCGAAAATCAAATAAATGGTTTATTAAAGAGAGCCTGTTGTGAGGATTCCCCTTTTTCGTTTCTGTGCTCGTGGTGGTATTGAGCTGCATGGAGTTCATATGGGTGAACCAATTGGGCCCCTTTCAGTGAATGCCTTTCTGATGCCACAGAACAGAAAAATGTCCAAGAAGATGCTTGTGTTGGTGGGTGAAGTTATTTAACTCTAAAAGCAGGTCCTCTTTCCAGTGGTGGAATAGGCTCTTGCTCAGGATGAAGAAAACCTTAAGTTACATATGAGATTGAAAGTGAGGTCACTTGGCTCACAGTGCTGGGTTGCAGAGAGGGAGCAGCACTACATCACGCAGGAGCAAAAACACCTCAACAGATCAATTTGCAATGTAGATTCAAGAGGGGCTCACAAGTGGTGGCTAAAGCGTTTGGGGGTCAAAACTCCACTGGGCAAGTAATGTACAAGGATGACCTATTCTTAACATGGATTAAAAAGTGCAGAAATGAAGAGTCAAGGGAAAGGGTCCACTAAGGGGATCCCTTATTGTGATAGATATTTAGAGCTCCCTCCTTTTTGAAACAGCCGTGGGATGAATTTAACTATGGGTGCATTTCTTTAAAATTGAATGGTCCTAATAAATTATGTTTTTTCTGTGCATTCATCTCAGAATGCACGGCTTTACCTCTTTAGTGATTAAATGAGGACAAGTACCCATGATCACTAGTTTCCTACCTTTCAAAGCCAGACTTAGTGGCCAACCAGCGAAGCAAGGGTCCTTAAGGAGGATCAAGTGTGTCCCAATGACGAGTATGGACAGGCGATGGAGGGCATTCAAGCTTTTAGCATCCATTGTGATCCTGTGGAGTTCCACCACAGGCCTCAAAGAGCCAGCGGTACACACAGTAAAGGAGGGCGCATACTGGAGTGAGACACAATGCCCATCCAATGCATATCATATGGCTGGAGAACACGGGCAAGTACCAGGATGCCAGTGTCAGAAGTAGACAGTGAAATGGGTGGCATTTGGCTGCAAAGGAAAGGGGCCGAGATGAGTTCCATGGAATAAAGATCTATGAACCAAAAGTGCCAAGGCAGGGAAGGAGTAGGCAGGACATGGAGGGAGGCCATTGGCTTAACAGTGTGACACATGGTGACAAGAGCAAGGAAAAGAATAGTTGGTGCAGGCAGATGAGAGGATGTAGACATTCTGGGCAACTACTGGTTATTAGCAACCAGAATTCCCGTGTCCTTATTGGCTAAGATGCAGATAGTGTTATGTAATGGGTACTAATTAAGGAAATTGACCTAATGGACATTACTTTTTTTACATGGTTAATTGTTGTTTAGGCATTACTACAGTGCAGTAAGGTAGACCCATTCTCTATAAATCTGTGTTCTATGTTCCCTTTGGCCCTTTAATGCCACATCTAGATGGTTCTCAGTAAACATGCTGTCCAATGCCAACAGCTGTCCAGGATTGTCAGAAAAAGGAACATAAGGTGGATGCTAGAAGATTTTGCAGATGATCGTTTTAAAGACCGGCTCCAAGAGTTTCAAGTTATGGGGTTGCCCCTCATATGGAGATCCAAGAGGAATGATGGAGATTCGAGACTCCTCCTACAATTGCTCCAAGTTGGGCCTTATTTCACCTTGGTCTGGTTGGTTTCATTTGTAGATGTTAATGTTAGGCAGGTAGCCTCATCACTGAAAGCATCAGGGCTCGCTGAAGACAGGGGTAGCTGGGTAGATGGGCAGTAGACGGACAGACATATTGATAACTCTTTGAACACACAGACTCCCAAGTCATATGCTCTGCGATTTGTATCCAAAAGGGAAACCTTTTGAGATGGAGATATGCGGGTAAATCTGTAAGGTAAAATTCATACAGCATACCTGCACGGCGTACAAAAGATGCTTCCTGTAAATTGACACTACTTCCTGGTGCTGCTTCTTGGACTCCTGAAAAAATAAAATAGATCATTTACAACTTTGACAGTGCTGTCTTTTGCGACTACCCTGTGGGTTGCTGGATCTCCGGCAAACAGTGATGGATGTAGTTGCCACCAAGTACACAGTCTTCTTCAATCGGTGTGCATCTGACAAAATTACAAAGAGCATCTAACACCCCACACCTCACCTTCAGCCCCTACGGCTTACACACACTGCACAATAATGCCCTGCCCACGGTATCAGGAAAGAGGGGCGATAAGGTTATTATTAGTGCCCACCATTGTGAAGAGTTCCTTCTATATCAGGTTTTCTTAAATTGACTCTGCAATGTTATAACAACGGTCCTGCAGTAATTTATGTGAGTAAAATGCCATTTTACAGCCTCACCCCTCCAATGCACTTTGAAAAGGGAGCAGATTGGTGATTTCTAGGACTAATCTAGTACCCCCACCATCCACATACTGGTGTCAATTTAGGCGGATGCCAAGGTTTCCTTGCTAGTCTGTAGCATATCAGTAACACTTTTTTTTTTTATCCTATGACACACAAAGCCCATTCCTGTATCCACGTACTGAAGCTAAAGGCACTTTGGATTGCTGCTCTCAAAAAAATGCAATGCATTGAAGGTATACTAGAGGCAGTCCAAATCTACATAAAACTTTATAGAATTATTGACTCTACAGAAATATGAAAAATATCTCTGCAGAGTCAATAATTCCATATTTGTAGAGGGGAAATATGCTATAACCGGCCAAACATTTTGAAATCTGCAGCTGATTTCTAAAATTGGCAGAAAATTTGAAACTCTAGGATCATAAAGAAATCAACATTTTCTGATGAAAAATCCACCTAACAGATTTGTACCATCTCTAAAATATAATAATAAATAATAATAATAATTTGGCACTTATATAGCACTACGAACCCTCAGGTATCTGAGCGCTGCGTATTATTACCCACGGTGTGTGGTGCTCATTTATCGACCTCAGAAGGATGAAAGGCTGAATTTGGCCACGCCGGGATTCGAGCCTGCGTTAGCAGTCTCTGCACAGATGTCAAAGCGAGCGCTCTACTCGCTGTGCCACTTGACCGGCAAACGAGATATGCATCTCGTATAATGGAAAGAAGAAATCTACTACTCATCCATGTAAAAGCATTACTTATTTTATTTTCTAAAATGAGCAAATCTAATGGCTACTCTTAAAATGATGGAGATTTTGTTCAGTAGCACGATTAGCCAATGTCTGCTTGCCAGTACATTTTGGCACATGTTAAGCCATCTATTGAAAAGTGGGGGAATAGTTGTTTTGGAAGAGCATTTAATTTAGCCGTAGTATTTGCTTGCATTTTCCTAATAATTAATAAAATAAGCAAATCTAGAAAATTGATTCTAGTTTCTCCTTAGCCTCAGTTTCATTAAACTATTCAGTTAGGGCAGCAGAATCAATAATGGTTAGCATACAGCCCTAACCACTAGCTGGACACTCATATCTCCACTTTTAACCAATGTTCTCTTCCACTGGCTATTTGCCAGAAAGCATTTTGTGGTCAAGGTCGCAAAAATTGGTATTGACAATTAGGTGCCACCTTGAAGGCAGACTTACAATAATCTGGCTTTGTAGTTGCTTTACTTGCTGCTGCAGGGATTCCAGCTGCTGGCCTTGTCTCTTAGAAGTGCAAGTGGAGAAGGAGAGCTGAGATAGACTGTTGAGTGCATCCTTAAGTTTGGTTACTTCTTTCGACAGCTCACTGATCTACAAAACAAGGAGTTCAATAAAAAAAAAGTGCTATTTAATAAAAACAAAAGCTAAACAGTCGCATAAAGAATAGACAAACACAAAACTGGATAATGTCGGTGTTCCGGAGAAACAGAATCAATAGGACATTACTTGTGGGAATGCACAGAATTTGAAAATAAATCAAACAGTAATTCTGCCGGAACAAGACGATGAAATACAAAATTGAAGCCGTAACAATGGTAGATGCATTGAGAGAGAAAGGAAGTGATAAGCAACATAGGAAGAATTAGACTATTTTCAGATTGCTGATAGGGAGGAATTGGGACGATTGTAATGGTAAGCCAAAGTAGAAATTAGAGAGTGCACAATTACTTGGATGGAAATCACCCTAAAATTTGTCTAACAAGATTGTGCATTGAAAGTGCATCATATTATTCATATGCTACATCCCAACATGCAAAATTAGCTGAGGACAAAGAGCGGGTACAGAGAAAGACAGATACATGTATTTATTTATTTAGATTTGTAGAGCGCACTGCATCAAGGCAGTAAGATGAGCTTAGGAAGGCTTGATTGTGGGTTACATGAATGCCGCCCATGGAAGATTCTTAAACATGGTAAAGGTTTATACAACATACGAGTGACAAGGCTGCATAATTAAAGGCGCAGCAGTAGTCGCAACAGGTTAAAAAACCATAGTCAGACAAAGCGCCTAGTTTTGATCGCCTTACGGAAGGCTGCATGAGAGTCAATGCTCCTGTTGTGTGGCGGTAGGGCATTCCAGTTGTACGCAGCCTGAGTAGGGAAGCTACTTCCACCGGCACGCGTTTTTTGAGTTTTAGGGACGGTAATCAGGTTTGTGTAGGGCATTCTGGCTGGCCTGGACGAGAGAGGTGGTGATCCTCTGGGCCAGGTAAGGGGGGGGGTAAGATGATGGAGGCACTATGGGTAAGGGCTAAGGTCTTGAAGATGATTCACTGCTTAATTGGAAGCCAGTGGACCTTCCTTCCGAGTCCTGAGATGTGGCCTCTGCGTGAGAGACCCGTGGCGGCCCTAAGGGCATTATTTTGAGCAATCTATAGTTTAGCTATGTTTTTTCCTGATGTTCCAACAAGAAGGGCATTGCAATAGTCCAGTCTCAAACCAATTATTGCCCTGGCAATAGTGAGACAGTTTTGCTGGGATAGGTAAGGTCTGACTGAATTGATGAGTTTGGAATGGTAGGCCAAGGAGGATGCAATGGCGTTGACCTGCCTATCCATAGTTAGGTTTGGTTCAAGTTAAACGCCCAGGGTCTTAATCGCCTGAGACACATTAATGGGAATATTGTCAACAGCGAAGCAGTTGTACTGCTTGTCCAGCTTGCCCAAGGTGGACGGGGATCCAATCAGCAGCAGTTCTGTTTTCTTAGTATTGAGGTATAACCAGTTATCTGCCATGCAGGATTGGATTGTAGAATAGATTGAGTTGAGGGTGTTTGAGTCCGACACGTAGTCTCCTGATAGGGGGATGAGTACCTGTGTGTCATCAGCATAGTTCGTGTATGAGATGCCCAGGGCATCAAGGATTTTAAAGAGTTCTGGTGAAAATGTTGTACAGGGTGGGGGCAATGCAGGAACCCTGGGGTACACCGCATTTGAGGATGCTAGGTGTGGCACAAGAGGATTCTGAAAAAACCTCATTCTTGTTCTACTGGTGGATATGCAGCTGTGCTCCCATTGAGCTTTATTTCCTATGGGTTTCACAGGACATCACTTTCCCAACTGCACGGTTGAGTCACTGAATATTCCCTTCATTGTCACCTTCTGCTATAAGAGAGTAAGCACATTGTTTCTCTTCAATCCCCCAGAAGACCCCCAACAATGGAAAGCCATCAAGCCCAAAAAATAGGTTTCCTGCGCATGAACATTTGTTGCATACACATTAGCCACAAGGCCAACACGAACATGCAAAATCACCTTCACTAGGTTCGCCATAACCATCACTGAGCTTGTTCTTGCAGAACCTTGTTTAGCAAATTCACGCCTCGTATTACGATATGACAAATCTACTGATTGTCAGGAAACTCCTGAAAACAAGTTAACTCCACAGCCTTCAATTATTGTGCCCATAACTAAGCCTAGGATTTCTATGACCTCATCAGCCTTTCTCAACGGAAATGTCAAGCCCTGATCCTTCACAGTGCCACGCTGATACCGTACACAGCATGACCAGGATAACAAACATGTATGTCATTCAATGATCAATCTACCTCAACAGTCCACCTGGTACTGGTCTATATACTACAACTTATGTCACAGAGTACTGATAGCGGAGAAATGCGTACATCAGTGGCACAATGAAACTATGCTACCTGTGTGTATTCCCCCTATGCAGGCAATACATGTAGGTACCATAAACTGACTTTGCACGGGTGGCAAAGACACCACCTGATGTCAAATGGCACATATAGGAAAACAAGAATATTGTACAGTTGTGAAGTCTGCAGCAGGTCTTTGCCTCGCCCTTAAACAAAATAATACTCTAGATCTTAAAAAAACATATGATCAGATTATTTTGTGGCAATGTGCCACTTCCTTTCGAAAATGTTTGTAATTTTAAGTGGATAGCTCCACTTAATGTAATATGACTAAATCACCACCAACCTTTCGATCTTTGTCCTCCTCCAATTTTGAAGAGCTTTCTGAACATTTCTTCATTTCTGTGAGATCTTCTTGAATCTGACTATTTTTGAGACATAGGTCAGCAACTTCCTGTTCCTTCGACTTCAGAAGACTTTGAAGAACTTCCTTTTCCCCTTTAACCTGCAACATTTCGTTCTTCACCTGCACAATGTCCATCGACACCTTTTCTTTTTCCTTCAAAGAGTCTTTCAATTTACAGGATAACACATTTACTTCCTTCTCTAAAGACAGTTTACATTTTTCAGAGGATTCCCGAGCCGCTACTGCTTCACGACTGACTGCTTTTTCTGCCAGCAGCTGCTCTTGCAGCTTGGTTAATTCAAAATCTTTGTCCACTAGTTGTTCGTTAAGGTCTGTTCTCTCGGCCTCCAGCTCCACAATGGTGTTCCTAAGTGTGTCAATGGTCTGTGCATTCTCTGCAATTAACACCGATTTTTCTTGCTCCACTTCCAATTGCTGCTTAAGGGCCACCAGTTCATGCAGCGCCCTTTCGTATTCTACCTCCATTTCCATCACTTCATCCTCAGCTTTTACTCTCAAGTCCTTCAGTTCCAAGATAATGTGTTCATGCTCCTCTTTGCTAATGAAGTTTGAGTCTGTATTGGCCGCAGGTAGCCTCCGGTAATCATCAAGCTCACTCTGAGACTCCTTGTACAACAGCGATAGCTCACTCATTTCCTTGCGGAGCTCCTCAATGGTTTTCTCCATCGCTCTCTTCAGCTCTGCAGCTTCATGAGTGGAGGAGTTCAGATCTTTCACTGAATCCTGCAACTTTCTGATTTCTTCCTGCCCATCCTCATATTTCTTGATTAGCAAAACCTTTTCCTGATTAATATTCTCGATCAGCAAAGAATAGGAGTTTTTCATCTCCTCTTGCTCATCTTTAGACATCATGCTCGCCAGTCTTTCTTCCATCTTTGAGAGTTCATTTTCCAGCTGTATTACTATCTGTTTGTTTATCTCACTCTCAGCCTGTGCTTTCTCGTATCCCTGTCGCAGTAGGTTTAGCTCTTCAACTGGTGCTTGCTGCTCAGCCTCACCTGTATTTCCATCCTTATTTTCAGCGCCCAAGCTACAAACAACCTGTGCATTCAAGATCTCTCGGGAGGGGGACTCCGTCTTGCATGGAAGTGTGTCTACTTGTTCACTTTTACCTTCCGGGATCTCCTTATGGTCTATGACGATGTCCCCTTCAAGCGCAACCTTTAACTGCGACTCTAGGTGCTTCCTTTCCACCTCTGAACGCTCCAATTGTATCTGCAGCTCCTGCAATGCTTCTGAAAGCTGTTTCACTTCTACTTCACTCTGGCTTTCCATGTGATACTGGGGTTCAGTTTCGGTTGAAACATCAGCGGTAACCACAGGAGAGTCCGTATCTGAAGAATTGGGTTGTTTTGTTTTTTCCGCAGCCTGACACAGCAAGGATTCTTTGCCAATGTCCATTCCAGAGTCATTCAATGCCTTCTCCTGTTCAAAACAAAATCAAGTTACATCTTGTTACTTTCAAAATACTTCATTGTGTGTTAACTGTATTAATAGCTTAGCATACAAAAACTGCACAAAGAATATCAATGGTGTTGAAACCAGTAATTTAGCAAAAATGTTGTTGAAGAAAGGTTAGTTTTTGCAGTAATCATTCAACTGGTAGCTCTGGGACTTGAGCTAGTTCACTAAGATAAGTTTACAAGACGAAGCTGGTCACCCACAAGACGGGGCCAGTCAATGTGTAGCAGGTCCAGTCAAGCCTGCATTAGTGGGGTGGGCAATAGGGACATTGGTCTAGGGACAAGCCCTCGAAGAGAGTCCAAAAGAGAAGGGGCCTTCCCACAGGAGTTTAGTCCCTTTTCTAGTTTGAGTCGTCGTCTTGTATGGGTATCTGATGGGACTCTGCCCCCCCCCCCTTCTCATATAGTTAGCGTGCTTTGGCACCCACCACAAGTGAACTAGTGGAGCCGATTTTCAGATGGGTGTCTCAGTTAGATCCAGCATAAACGAACAGCAGGAAAAGCTGCGTAAATAAGTAAAACGCCCCAGGGAAGTAGATGTCTTCTGCTTTCCTAATAAAAAAATCATAACATGCATCTCTGTGTGCAATTAATGGGGACTGAATATGGTGTGGCTTTAAATGGTGTCACTAAAGTGGTGTATGAACTTAAACAGCGTGGGGGTAGAGCCAGTCCCAGAGGCACCTGCCCGGAGATCCCTTTCCAGCGCCCACATGCACCAGAACATGACTTCCCTTGAGTTTTTGGTTTGTCCGTGTAGCTTGGTGCCCGTGAAATGCTTTCATTGTAGTAAAATGTTGGCTATCATTGTAGTAAAGTGCTATGTGAGAGATCACCTCAATATGACCAGCCCTGCGTGTGCCCACCTTGGGCTGCAAAAGGGGGGGCCCGGGGGGAACGCAAAGCGTTTCCCCCCGGGGAGGTTTTTGGCGCTGCACACGGCCAGTGAGTGGCCATGGGGGCAGAGCGCCCCTCTGGGGTATTTAAGGGGGCAGGGAAGGTTCGGGAGGCAGGCGACGGTTGGACTTGGCGATTGTCAGTCCTGTCGCCTGCTCCCGAGCCTTCCCTGGTATTAGCTGGGCCTGGAGGTGCGTATTAGGCAGGTAGGCAAGGGAGTATTGTTGGAGTGGGCGGGTAGGTAGTATATAATAAAAAATAAAAAAATAAAAAAAGCATTTTATATACATAGTATATTATATAGTCGGGTAATAGGGTAGAAGGGGTGCCGTAGATAAGACACCCCTCGACCCCTCGTTTGCTTACCTGTGGGTCCAGTGGCGGGTGCGTGGTGGGGTCGAGGCTAGGTTGTTGGGGGGATCGAAGGACCGGGGGTGCCGTAGGAGGCAGGGCGCCTCCCGCCGACGTTCACTTGCCGGCGGGGTGCTTTTGGTGGATAGAGAAGGTGTGCTGGGCACTCTGCACGCAGCGCCGGCGCCGTCTCTCAGGGCCCTCCTCGTGTGTGGGCGGCCGCCCGTTATTGTGAAGTAGACGGATTTAGAGTCTATGCGGGGCACGGTAGCAGGCTGGGGCCAGAGGGGGCGGTGTGTTTCCATTAAAGGGACAGTGCGATTTTGTTGGTACTGACAGTGCGGTGCATCTCGTGATCCACCAGGGGGCAGGGTGACACGGTCACTCCTCTGCCTCATTGCTGGTTGGGCTGCTGGTTTTGGGGGCTTTTTCTTGTGCCTGGGGCGGTTAATTGAAAGGGTAGGGGGTGTTAAGGGTTATAGCAGGATTTAGGGGGTATATAAAAAAAAAAAATTCGTTTTAATTATTTATAATTTTGAGAATAGTGTGGGGCAGGGGTTTTATTAACGGTTGAGTGTTCTCAAGCGCCTAGTTGACTCGTTTCCCAGTTTATTAGCGGGGCTTTTGGGGGGTATAGGTCCAAGGGTAGTTTTGGCTCGGGGGCTTAGGAGTTGCTAGGTTAAGTTTTCACGGGATACATTTATTTAGTGCACAACCAGTTTCGTAGTGCACAATGGTTGGCCAGGGAGCCGGCAAGAGAGGGCTGGTTGATGCTAAGGCTCTGAGGGAGGCCTTGGAAATAATTAGTAGGGCATCTAGGGCCCAGTTGGAGGGGGCAGTGGGGGAAGTCACTGGTGTTGTGGCCACGGGGGTTGGGGGGATAAGTGGGGGTAGGCCGCAGCGGAGAGCAGCGGCAGATGGGGCTCTTGCGGCAGTGGTGGCTTGCTCTCCCGCGGCGGGAAGAGGGGAGGTTTGGGAATCCAGGGGCAGGAAGTTGAGGAGGGAGAAAGACAGGAGGGCGTCCGGGGGAGAAATGATATCGGGTGGGCAGCCATTGAGGGAGGGAGGGAATGATAGCCCTAGGGAAGCTGGGAGTGCTCAGAAGGAGGTGGCTCAAGGGAAGCAGAGGGGAGCCAGCGGGGGGGGGGTGCAGAAGGGGGTGACAGGGCAGAAGAGTGCAAGCGGGAGGAGGAGGGAGAGGTCCCCATCAATCGAGGAGGTTAGAGTGGGGTGCGGAACGGCCCCCCCGGGTAGGTTGAGTGAGGGCGGAGGGCGCTGCGCAGCTACCGCTGGTCAGGTGGAGGAAGAGGGTTTTGGTACGTCCCCTCCTCGGTCAGCGCAAGGAGAGCCTAGAGGGTGCAGCACGGCCCCTAGCGATGAGGATTACAGGGTGGAGGACGGAACGTCTCGCTCGACAGAAGAGGACCAGGCAGGGGTCTCCGCGGCCCCGCCGAGAAGACGTCAGAGGAGTGGCGGGGCAGACGCCCCGGGCTCGCAATAGGAAGATCAACTCAATTCGGGCAGGAGCTTGCATCCACAATGGTATATGAGGGGTGATGGAGTTGGATTGGAGGATTATGTGGGGCAGTGGGAGGTAGAAGGTTATAGGGCTTTAAGGGAAAGGGGGGAGGAGAGAGGAAGTTTGAGGAGGGATCTTGATAGGCGGGTGCAGGACGGTCGGGGGGCAGGAGTTCGGGGGGACTATTGGCTGGGTGAGTTTTCTGACATGTCTTGTCCCCGCAGTAGGAGCCCTCTAAGAAAAGAGACGAGGAGCAGTGGTGTGGACGTCGGACCGCATACGGCCTGCGTGGAAAGAGGTGAGCGGGAAAGGGATTGGTCATATGCATGGCAGAGAGGGAACACGAGAAGGGGGGCGGTAAACGAAGATGAGGGACGGCAAGGGGTAAGGAAAGGCCATCGGAGCCTCGGGGGATGAGAAGAGCATGTGCTCAGCGGAGGTCCAAACGGACAAGGAGGTAGAGCCATTGGTGCTCGAGGTGCAAGCTGGTAAAGAGAAGGAGGAAGGGAAAGGAAAAGAGAAAAAGTTGCCATACATGGGGATAACAAAACCGTTGGGGGCGCACTTGATGGCAGCGACCAAAGAAAAAGATCCAGGCAGGGGAATTTGTAGATGTTTTTAAATTACTCCATAGGGAAGTGAGAGCAAAGGAGGGGTCTAAAGAAGAAGAGAGGGCTTCGCGTCCGAGGGTTCCGATGACCATTGAGAATTGGACGTCAGCGTTTATCATTCATGCCAGTGTTTATTGTGAAAGATTTCCGGAGCGTTGCGTGGCCCTGCTTAAATATATGGATGTAATCAGGAAGGCTTTCACGAGTTTTGGGGGCTTTGCCTGGGTAAGGTATGATGAGGAATTCAGAGCGAGAATGGCGGAGGATAGTCAGGTGGTTTGGGGGGAGATAGATATGGATCTTTGGCTGCAATGGATGGCCCCAACGAGGCCTGCCCCGACATTGCACACGGCAAGTGGGCTGCCCGTGCCTTTCCGGCACTTTCTTGGTCGCCCCGCCCATGAGGGGGTGGGGGGAGGAGGCAGAGGGCAGTCCTCAGCAGCGTGCTGGGCGTTTAATAAGGACGGGTGCACAAGGACCCTGCGTAGGTTCAGGCACGAGTGTAGCAAGTGTGGAGGAAAACACCCTCTCACCCAGTGTTTCTAACAAGGAGACGGGGAGGGGGAGAGGAGCAGGTAGAGGGGTTGTGGGGAAAAGCTTTTATGTCAATTAAAGTGGGGGTGCTGCAAAAATGGTTGCAATTTTATCCGGACCGGGAAGGGGCTAAGATTTTGAGTGAGGGGTTTTGTCAGGGTTTCAAATTGGGGTACCAGGGCCCAAGGGTGCGTCGGTGGGCTGAAAATTTGAAGTCAGCCAGAGAAAATGTTGAGGTGGTAAGGCAAAAATTGAGCAAGGAAATAGCGGCGGGAAGGATCGTAGGGCCATTTGATGACCTACCGGGTGACTTAGTTATATCCCCACTGGGGGTGGTGCCCAAGAAAGCTCTGGGGGAGTTTCGATTAATACACCATTTGTCTTGGCCGGAGGGCATGTCCGTGAATGATTTCATTGCCCCGGAAGAATGTGGGGTTGTATATGCAAGTGTTGACCAGGCAGTGGAGCTGGTAAGGAAAGAAGGGCGGGGGGCCTTCATGGCCAAGTGTGACATCAAAGCGGCATTCAGGTTATTGCCGGTGCACCCGGAGGATTTTTGGTTGCTGGGTTTGCAGTTTGAGGATCGCATATACATAGACAAAGCCTTGCCAATGGGGTGCGCAATTTCCTGTGCGCTGTTTGAACGGTTCAGCTCATTCCTGCAGTGGGTTTTCTCATTTAAATCGGGTTGGGAGAGTGTGCTGCACTATTTGGACGATTTTCTGTTCATTAGCGGGGCAGATAGAGAGGGTGAGTGCAAGGGGATGTTAAAGTTGTTCCAGGAGTGAATGGAGGAGTTGGGGGTGACGTTAGCGGAAGACAAAACAGAAGGGCCTGCAGTGGTGTTGACATTTTTGGGAATTGAACTGGACTCAGTGGCTATGACCTCACGCTTGCCGCACGACAAGGTGAGCAAACTGGTAGTGTTGCTGGAAAAGGCAGTGGGGGCCAAGAAAATGACGCTGGTTGACATGCAGAGATTGGTAGGGCATCTGAATTTTGCATGTAAAGTGGTAGCCCCAGGGAGGACGTTTTGTAGGAACATGGCGAGGGCTATGGCGGGAGCAAAATGCCCACATCACCGGATTAGAGTATCGGGGTCAGTGCGGGAGGACTGCAGAATTTGGCTGCGTTCTTTGGAGAAGTTCAATGGGGTGTCAATGTGGTTGCAGGGGGACCCGGTGACATGGGAGGTACAGATATTTTCGGACGCGGCAGGAGCGGGGGGTTTCGGAGTGTTTTGGGGGGGAAAAATGGTGTGCGGAGAAATGGCCGGAACTGTGGCTGAAGGAGGGAAGGAATATAGCATTCCTGGAGTTTTTCCCACTATTGGTGGCATTGGAGCTGTGGGGGAAGGATTTGCGGGATAGGAAAGTGAATTTTAATGTGGACAATGAATGTGTGGTCCACGTGGTACACAGGCAGTCAGCAAAGGATCAGAGGGTGGCGAGACTCATGAGGGAGTTTGTGCTGAGATGCATGGAACTGAATGTGGTGTTTAAGGCAACACATGTGCCGGGGAAGGATAATGGCATCGCTGATGCATTATCTCGTTTTCAATGGCAGAGATTCCATGGATTGGCTCCAGAGGCGGATCAGGAGGGGCAGCAGATTCCCGAAGAGCTGTGGAAGATAGGAAGATGAGCGCGCTGGCTTTGGTGGAGGGTTCATTGGCCGGGGCATCTAAGGAGGCGTACAGGAGGGCATGGGAGGATTTTATTGGGGGGGGAGCGCGTAGTTGGAAAGGAACATGGGATGCGGAAGAGAGGAGGAGGGACAATGTCGTGAATTTCCTCCTGAGGTGTATGGACAGGGGCTGGTCAAGAGCGACTATAGCGTGGAAGTTAGTAGGAATTGCTTTTTACAGGAAGTGGTTTTGGGGTTTCCAGCCGAGTGGGGGGGAAATGGCGAGTAGGATGTTGGAAGGATGGGCAAGGGAAAGTAAGAGGGACAAGGACAGGAGGAGGCCGATATCGGCGGAATTGCTGCAAAGATTGGTTAAGGAAGTAGGGGGAATTTGCTGGTCGGTATGGGAGGGGGAGTTGTTTGCGACATGTTTTACGTGGCTATTTTTCGGGGCCTTTCGGGTTTCGGAGTTGGTGGGGGGAAAAGGGGGATCTGGGGGTCTGCAGTGGGAGGATGTACACATTACAGAATTGGGTTTGGACATAAGGATTAATAAGTCTAAAACGGACCAGAAGGGAAGGGGTTCCTGGGTTTTGTTGGGACGGGGGAGTAAGGATTTAAGCCCAGTGCTGGCAGGCAGGTTGTGGAAGGAGCGGTGTGGGGTGGAGACGGGCTTGGTGTTCAAGCACGAGGATGGGGCAGCGGTTTCAGCGGCACAAGTTTTGGGGGTACTACGTAAGGCTCTGCGGGTGTTGGGAGAAAAGGGTGAGGATTTTGGGACACATTCATTCAGGATGGGTGCGGCATCAGAGGGAAAGAGGTTGGGTTTCACGGAGGATAAGGTGAAAAGTTTGGGGCGGTGGGAGTCTGGGAGATACAAGGGGTACGTCAGGGATTTTCAGAAGGGAAATTGTTGAAGGATGGGGGGGTTTGAGCGGGGCTGACAACAACGTGGGGTTGGGGTATTGTATTGTGGTGGTAATTTTGTAATTTCTTTTTCAGATGCTGTGCGAAAGGAGGGGAAGTTGGCGCAAGTGTGGATTGTCGGCCATTCAATTGTTAAATGGGCTGGGAAAGAAGCGGAGAAAAGGGTGCTGGGCAGGCAACTGGGGTGTAGCTATAAGGAGGTGGTGGTAAGATGGCACGAGTTAGGGGGCCTGCGCTGGGACCAGTTGCTGCCTATGTTGGCAGGGTTGCGGGAGCGCTACGGGGCGCCGGAAGTGTTGATCATTCACGCTGGGGAGAATGACTTGGTGAGGGATACTGGGGTGGCCCTACTGAGGAAAATGAAAAGGGATTTGGTCTGGGTGCTGGAAATGTGGCCGCAAGCGGAGGTGTTGTGGACTAAGTTGTTGCCGCGTAGAGTATGGAGGGGAGCAAGGAGCGAGGGTGCTATAGAGCGGGCTAGAAAGGGGATCAACAGAGAGATGGTGAAGTTTTGTGCCTCGGTGGCAGTACAGGTGATGGATCATAAGGAAATAGTGTATGAGGGCTTTATGATTTTTAGGGAGGATGGGGTGCATTT
This sequence comes from Ambystoma mexicanum, assembly GCF_040938575.1. Classification (NCBI taxonomy): domain Eukaryota; kingdom Metazoa; phylum Chordata; class Amphibia; order Caudata; family Ambystomatidae; genus Ambystoma; species Ambystoma mexicanum. The sequence goes on along the minus strand of NC_090935.1, from coordinate 343,883,275 downwards.
GTCGGTTTATGGGAACAATCACTATTTGGCGGACTTGTGTTGTTGGCTGGGAGATTGGGTGAAGAGTTGGAAATAAAGGAAAGTGGTTGGGGGGGTGGGGCAGAAAGAACACCTCGGGGGAGGGTTTTTCTGGTGCCGGGGGCATGGCCCCTTTTATGTGGGGGGGAGGGAAGCACAATGGGGGAATGACACGGGAAAGGAGGGGGTGGTGCTGGTTGCACAAGCGGGCCACCCCGGGGGAACAGGTATGGACGGGCATGGCCCCATGGAGAAAGCGGGACGCCTGGGAAAGGGGTAAGGAGATGGTAGGGTCCAATGGACATTTAGGGAGGAAATGGCTTTATTTAATTATTTAATTGTTGGGGGGAAATGAAAGTGTGTAATTAGTTAATTGGTGGTTTAAATATTTCGTTAGTCTGTAAGGCCATGGAGCCAGGTGAGCATTAATTGTAAGCTTGGGCCTGTCACATTAAAGCAACCTTTTCCACTTTTAAATGAGTCTGGGTTTGTGTGCAGTAAGCCAAAATGATCCAGTCTCCCGCAAAACATAGGTTAAGAGATTTGCCCAAGTTCCTGTGTGTTCTACTTTACACGGACGAGAGAGAAAGGTTTAGTGTCAGTACTGCATTAACCCTGAACGACCCCCCCGCCCCAGAAAGTTGGCTTCTGTGGATTTTCTTTCATGCCCTGAATACCATAACACATGCTACCTAACAAAATGTTGTTTTTATCAGCAGCTATTTGTAACTCCCTCTTATAAACTGGAGATCATTTTGAATAGAGCTGCTCCAGGCCGGGTTGTGCTGCTGCAGATGTCCAGTATAAACATACACATTTTGATTGCTGCAGTAAGACAATAAAAAGGTGTTAACTCGTTCCAGTCCTCTAAATCAGACGTGCGGGGCAGATCCAGCATCCCTGTTACGGATGTAGGCATCCATTGTATTCGACACAGTGGGGCAGGTGTTCACAAACAGACTGCAGGATTAATTCTTTAACAACAATAATGTCTTGTTGCTTCTTTAAAAAAAAAAGTTTAAAAATCTTAGTGAGCGAGGTTAGTACCTAAATCTATATACATTGCAAATGTGAATGTAAAGATTTCTAGAAACGGTTTAAATAAGCTATTCCCAAATAAATAAAAAAAACACAAACTACCAATCAAGCCTTAATCCAGACTAGCACACTATGTCCAAAACTCACTAACTATATTAACAATTTAGGCTAACTAAAACTTAAAAGGTTATGTTGGGAAATAGCCCTGTGTTGTTTAGATCTTCATTTTTATGTAGTCTGATGGTTAATATCTGGGAAATAATCGGCCTCATTACGAGTTAGGCAGAAAGTGGTAAAATGGACAGTAAATGAGTTACCGCCCATTATACCACTACGCCAAATTAGGAGTTTTGGCTTTGAGTGGAGGATGTACCTCCAGCAAAATCTTGGAGGTAAACCTTCCCACTCGATGCCGAAAAATCAGCAGAATTGGCAGAATTACTGCAGCGGTAATTCCGCATAAAAAAGCCCCATTGGGTCCAATGGACCCAAAATAAATGGGGAATTACACTGCAACCACCCCTGGTAATAAGGCGGAAATCCCGTCTGACCAAGTAGTGGTAACAGTAATTCTTCAGGGCTATTTTCTGGAGGGTTACCACTGACTTTCCAGCTAACTCGTAATGAGGCCCAATGTCTTGATTGTTTCGAGTAACCTTAGCATTGGCCTTTCCAATGCATTTGTAGAATGTACTTTCGGTTGATAGTAACCATTGCTTCACCCGCCACTTTTTGATGTGTTCTGGCCAGTGCCACTGATTGCAGACATGCGTGGGTGGACTGCCACACCTATCAGAACGGTACAACTATATAGGGAGAAGGCAAGACGAGTTGGAGAGGCTCAGAGAGGGAAAGCCAGGATTGAGAAACATGAAGCAAAAGGTTCTAGTTGAAAGGCTGCTCACACAGAACAATACTGCAGGAGCACTGTGCAAGCTCCTCGGACCAGACAGATTTTCAGCTTTGCGGGACAAGACGTGGGGTTTCGCTTACCCCGGCAGCATTTCAGAAGAAAGGGAAAGCGAAGATGGCAGCAGATTTGTACCAGGACATTTCTTAAAATGGTTTACCGAGATCCAAAAAGATTACAATTCTTACTCAGATCCAAAAATGGACAGATTGGAAAGGTCAACCGACATTCAGAAAGGGATTGGCTTAGAGGATGGTTTAGTCTGCATAAAAGGGGAGGTTGCTCCTTGCTGCAGGAGAAGGATGGAGCGAGAAAACGGAAGCGCCTAGAGCATGAATTTCACTGAGGATCTTTGACAGCCAGCTTTTAGCACCAAAAGCATTTGAAAACCATACGTCCCTGGAATCTGAAAGGCAGTGGGGAGCCTTAAGTCCCTAAAACCGCGACAATTAAAGAGGCCAATTTTTAGATTTTGCCTTAAAAGCTGCTTTGTTTTGCTAGAATGGAAATAGAGATCGGCAATAAAACAAAACAAAAAAAAAGGTATTTATGACAGTTTTTAATCTACAAAATAGTTAAATGAACTTGAATTTTGTCATGTAAGGATCCGTAAAATCTGAGGAAGCTTCATCAACACGGTCACATGTTACATTAAGAGCTCCTTGTTCAGCCGTCTCAGTAACGTGCCTTGTAACCTTATTTGGGGCGTCCCCACTGCAGCAACATTATCAAGGGCCAGGGTAACTCCCAATGGGACCTGGAGGCCATACAAGCGCTGTACATTTTCTAACAGGATCCAGGAAGTCAAAGATGCCCTTAGATAATAGGTTCCACAGGTGGAAGTTCCATTTGAATCCCTTTGCAAAGATGTATTCTTAACCCTGCTGATGGCAAATCTATTTTCCCGCTCCATCCACTTCCTGTGAGATTGTGTGTCAAATAATTCTGCTCAGATTTCTCCATTAAAACAGAAGGAAACCATTGCAAAATACTCACGTGTAACCAGAAATCACAATTTAATTAGTATCTATATAGGACTTAAGTCATGGTCTTGAAGACCTAAAAGGTTTAAAACTATGTTCCAGAAGGGGTCACTTTCATCATAGAAAGACTGGAGCGGAGGGTCTATCATGGTACACCCCATTGCTACTTAGGCCTCGTCACGGTGTCGGAATGGGAAGCAGAAGACAGGAGGAGCTAAGGGAATTGTACAGGTCTTGTTAATATTTTATTATTTTAATGTTTTATTTTTGCTGTATTACGCCCCTTATTGTATGACGTACTGCCACATAGCGCTTAACAACTAAGTACCAATTTCTTTGTAATGGAAGTGGTTGATTCCAGAGTGGAAAGATTAAAAGCATTTTGGCTTGCAAAACCATAGCATGACTTCCAAATGTGTACACTTTTAATTGTACTTCTTTTCCCAAAGGGCGCCCCGCCATAATGACGTTTCTCTCTAAATCACGTGACCCAGAACCTTTCTCTGTTGAACATTTCACATACATTATTTATTAAATGATCTGAACTACTCCCCTTCCCATCGGCCTGGAAAGTTTATAAGGATGGGGCGACTATGGAAAGGACCCAGTGAGTGGGAAAGAACCCCGTGAGCGGGAAAGGGCCCAGTGAGCGGGGAAAGGGCCCAGTGAGCGGAAACTGCCCCTGGAAAGCATGGATATTGAAATGTGCATAACCCCAAATGAATCATTTCCAATTAGAATGGTAAATACATATTGATTTAACAACTGATGCAAATATCACATTGGGGCAACAATACGTTCATAGCATTTGAAACATGTCAGCAAACAGTGTCGGACTGTTCTATAACATTGTCTCGGGCACCAATGAAAAAGTGGGGCACAGTTGCACATGGTAATTCATTCCTTTTGTGACTGTTTGAGTAGTACCCAAGGGGGAGTTTTTGGATAAAATGTGATGTAAATTGTGCATTCTAAAGAGTATTTAATCAGCAACACTGGTCAAAACTACTAGCCGCATGGTGAAGTAACCTATCAAACTGGCCCACATTGGCCAAAAAAGTGCCCACTTTCACCAAAGAAACTGGCCCACACCAGCATTTTGCATTTATGGTTCGGCCTTGGGCTTATTGCGCAGTAGGCCAGTCCGTGCCTGTCGGCAAAACAACCCTGTCTGCCATCAACGAGATAAGGGGCCATGGAATAACCGTCCTACATGATAACGGAGAAGGTGTGGGCTTAAATATGGTGCAGGCGGCTGACTTGGAGCCTACGCGCCAGCAAACCGAATGCAGGTGGTGCTTAAGGGAGAACATCCCTCCTCTATAACTACCGTAACTAAAGAGCTCGCAGATGCCAACACCTGCTCTGAACTTGTTTTGGAAGATTTAAGCAAAGCCTCCGTTTCTCCAGGGGCTGCTAGAGCTGCATTTAGGAAGCACGTGGCATTAGTAAAATGCCAAGATCTCATAGGGAGGAAAGGAGCCATGACGCAAAGGTCTGTTCTGTGATCTACTCAGACCTTCATACACAATGCAGGTGGAAATGACATGCACGCAAAATCAAGACCGCAGATTCATTTCAAATCGAATAATGATCTCCTGTGTAATTAAGCTGCAGAAAGAAGGACCAAAAGGAGATTGGGAGAACAGTTAAATAGGAAGAGTGTTGCGATACCAATAAGGTCGTCGGTGGCACAATGGAATAAAAGCTATGCAAGGTTGTACAGAATATGATACGAGTAAAAGGTTATACATGAAAGTAAGAGTGTGGTGTGAGGAAGACACTGGACAATCCCCTACCCCATAATCCAAGTTAATGTCAATGTGGTTCTTGGAGCATCTGCTGAGCCCACATATGGGCAAGTGTGAAGTGGCGTTCACTGCTGCAAAGCCCCCCCCCCCAAGAAATAATACCATAAATGGAAGAAAAGCCTGTACCTTCCACGGTAGCGGTGTGCAAGGTAGTGAGGTGGTGCTTTCCAATTCCTTCCCTTTCTGGAAATTGCCCAGCACCTTTTGAGTGGAAGCATGCTTTGGTTGCTCAATCACGTGGTGGAAAAGCAAGCTGTCCCTGGAGTTGACAGATTAGCACCTTTTATTGATTTTGAGCCTAGGTAAATCACTTACTGCGGTGAGGCTTTAAGGCACCTGGCAAGAGCAACAACATTGATAGGAAGGATTAGAAAGCTGGGCAGGAGCACAAGGTCTTCAAATTGCATTGACACAGGTAGAAATCGGTGATGTCACAAAAATGGTGGGGAAGCAAATTCTTAAGACAAGCTGTGACAAATCAACTTCCGGGGCACAAGTGGTCCAGCGATGAATATCCGTTTCTAAACCATCACTCAGCCCCACACCTCTAGTAACCAGAAGTGATCCAAACAGATTGTAAACACAAGTCAATTATAAATATCCATGTCCAATTTTGGTAACATGGACGGAACGGCAGGCACATCTCTGCAAGGGCGTGGATCGTTGGCTGAACGAACGAACGAACGAACGAACGAACGAACGAACGAACGAACGAACGAAAATACAATTATTACCCAATTATAAAAAGGACTGTCCAGTCAAGGTTGTGTAAAAATATCTACTTTATTATTACTCAACAGACAGTTCTAGCACAATACACAATACAACATACTCTGTAAAGGAATGCAGAGGACGGACAGTTTCAAGAAGGAAAAGGGATGCACGCTGGATACTGACAGGAGGGTAGTTGGTAAAGTAATTCATCTCAATAGTTCAAGGATACTTGGATTCAGCACAAAGGGAGCAATGGGTCGTAAAATGTCACTAGGGGACTTTGGGGAAGGACCAGGGTAACAGAACCACAATGTACCTTGTGCTTGGAGAGGTTCTTTGTGCTCGACAGCTTCGAGTCGGTTTCAGGGCACTTTGCAGCCTCTGTGACAGAGTTCAAGATGGGAGACAGCTGTGGCTATCAGGAGGCAGGCAGTTCGGCAAGCAAGGCTGGACAGATGGCTGAAGGCTGGCCTACAAGGCGGCTCGGGGTCCGGAATCGTCTCAGTGCTGGCTGGCCCGAAGCACTGGTTGACGACGTGAGCGACTGCAGCGTGACAACAGTCTGTGGTGCAGCTCGAGGGGCTCGACTGCCTCGAAAATGTCCTTAAAAGTGGACATTGGTTGATGCTCATCGGTGAACTCCTCCTAGCTTTTTCGCTAGGCTCAAAGCTGGGGAGAGGTTTGCAGGCAGCTGCCTTCTCCTTGCTTTGGTTCAGAGACTCTATGGCACTTCCCACCTAGGAAGCTTGCTTGCAAAGCATAGTAGGGCACATTGTGTGCTGGATGGGTACCGGCTATGGAGCTGCTGGAGGGTCCTCTGGATTCAGTAGCTCACTTTGTTCCCTGGGAGATGTTTAGGGGAGGGATCTTGCTTCCCTCTTGGATTTTCTGGCCTTGATTCACTGGTGGAAGATGTATGGCAGACTGTACCTTCAGCCAGGGTCCCAATGAGTTCTTATTGCTAAACTCCTTGCAAAGTCTTCAGAAGATCTAATAAGAGAGGGGCTCAGCCCTCTTTTAAAGCAAAACGGGCCCCAGTGACTGGTGCAGGCTAAGCCTACCTTAATGAATCAATCCCAGGTCCCCACCAACAATCTTCTGTTATGCGTGAGGTCCTAAACAGAGTGCTTTGCAACAGGCAAGGTAAAGGGGTGAAAACATGTACTACTAAGTCCCATCCATCTTGCTGTTTGTTGTGGAACAAAGGGTCTCTCTGGTTAATTGAGCGCTCTGTGGTTCCTGATCAAAACATTCTGTCTCCATCAAATCACCTACTTCTACCCTCTACAAGGGGTTCCCCATATGGGGGTTGCCTACTGCAAACAGTTGTCCCAGGCATGACCGTTCACTGCCCTTGATACTAAGGGGCGAGAGCTGACTTCAGGTTAACACAGATGCATATCAAAAAGGTGTTGGGTTTCCTGTCCTTTGTCAGCTCTGCGATCAGGCCTCTCGCAGGCCTGCTTCAATTAAATCTCATCAGTATGCACCACCACCAGCAGGGCGAACAAAGGATAGGGCGGATCCCCCTACTTGAGATGTTTTGATGTACCTGTGGCTGTACAGCTGAAAATGACAGGAGAACTGCGCCTGTAGGCTGTGTCCATCCAGAGTACACGTGACTATGTACTTGTTGTGTGGTGAGCATAGGAAAATGTGTGCAGATTAGCCTCACACATTTTCCAGAGGTTGATCTCCCAACATTCCATTTCATTACAAAATTTCCAAAAAAGCCTGTGCAGATGGTCGAATTCCTCAAAGAAGCGACTAGGATAGCAAATCTTCTGCCTCCCACTAGGGTCGATTCACTCTATTACTCCTGTGCCGCAGGTTTGGGAGGGTGTTGTATCACTGTGAGGTCAAGGTAAAGAACGGTATAGTCTTTCTACCCTGCACCTTGGAAGAGGAACCAAACAGAGAAGGAGCCCTCCCCAAAAGCATTGCTAGCCTTTGACCAGTTTAAACCATTAATGGCACCAGACTCATCCAATTAACTGGACGTTTCTAGTGCTCCAGAGTCTGTGGGCTCCTAGGGAACCGGAACCTTGCATCTGCCACAGACAACTTCTAGAAGTCCACTATCCTCCCAAGAACACCCTCTATAAGACGACCAGATGGAAGCTTCCGAGTTCTCAAGCAGAATATGACTGCTCAGTGGAGAAGACAAACCTCATATAATGTAGAAACAAAGGAAATTACACCATGGGGCAAATGCTTCAAACAAACTTCCATCAGATCACCACAAACCTGGCCATCCATGCAGAAACCGAAAAACATTCCAAAATTATACAACGTCTAAAGAAAAACAATTTCTACCCGTGCCTCCAATACTCACTGGAAGGCAAAAGAAATAAAAGGGAGGATGGTGTGAAAAATGGATGCAGGTGAGGATGGGGAGAAGAGGGCAGAGTCAAAGGAGATAAAAAGGACATCGATGGCTAACCTTTGAAACTGTTTTCACTCCCAATCACAAATTTGGAATATGATGGTTTTAGACTAACGAGTTCACAGGAACGCTACAGTCTACAAAATCATTCTCAAAAAGTGATGGGACTGAAAATAAACCCCCAACTAACATCGATCAAATAAAACAAACACACATTGTGTTCTAACTGAAGCACACACCACCAAGCTTACAGCACTTACTCGACCGCAACATGACACTTCAATGCAAGGTGGAAAAAGTAGGGTTCCGGTTTAACAAGGGCAGGCTTGTATTTCTACAAAAGCTGCATAATGCATGCACTTATCTACCCTGTAAGGCTGTCCTTTGCACAAGCCATCCCTTGTTTACATATACTATTTAAATGCTAACAGGATCTTTTGGACGGCTACCAAGAGCAGAGACTTAGCGATACACACCTGTAATTTAGACTCCAATTCCTTATTTCGTAATGTGAGAAGAGCAATTTTCGCCTGAAGCACTGAAAGCACGTTTTGAGGCTCCACTTCTGAGCTCGCGTCCAGCAAACTATCAACCCCTTCAATAGAGAAAAACACACGTGTTACAACAGATGCAACCACTGAGGCAACAAACAATAGAGGCATTTTCTAGGACCTCTACATTCATGTTAAATTCGGCCCAGTCGTGTTAATTACTACTGCCAGCGTGAAAGATTTAAAGGGCATGTTCATGAAAGCTAGTAATAAAGAAAACCGAGAAATTGCCCCCATTTCAAATTGTAGGATTTCTTGCTAAACCCAAGTAATGTTTTGGGAATTTAATAAAGGGTGAAGAATGTTTGGATTATAGATTTACATCTGGGAAATTATATACAAAAGAAAGTCTCACATTTCATGTCAAAAGCAATGACAAAAATGCATGTAGATCAGGGAAGAAGCTGAACACAGGAGAGAAATAACGAACAAATAAAATATGGAAAAATAAATAGATATGGGGTGTGGGTATGGGGCTTGAAAAGGGTGATGGGGTTCCAGGTGGGGTTAGAAATGTGGGGAAATGGTGGGTTTTGGGCTGGGGGCCACGCCCAGATATGGGGTGCGGGTATGGGGCTTGAAAAGGGTGATGGGGTTCAAGGTGGGGTTAGAAATGTGGGGAAATGGTGGGTTTTGGGCTGGGGGCTACACCCAGATATGGGGTGCGGATATGGGGCTTGAAAAGGGTGGTGGGGGTTCCAGGTGGGGTTAGAAATGTGGGGAAATGGTGGGTTTTGGGCTGGGGGGGTCACAACCCCAAATATAAAAATTAAAATGTGCTATTTTTTCCGTTATAATTTAATTTGTTAAAATTTCATTTGTTAAAATCTCATGTAACCAGTCAGAATTAGTGTGTCAGAAATAACTGCCATGATTTGCGCAACCCCCAGGTGCCTGTTCCCAATGCAGGCAAATGTGCTACATTTCCACTTTTTTTTTTATAAGTGCTCCCCGTTTGTGAATTTGGGATGCGCTTTTAAATGGGCAGAAATGGCCCCCGATTAGCGCAAAGAGGTAACATGGGACATCTGGCAGGAACATATAAACTACCACCGCAAAGGACTCCACTGGTTAGCGGACACTGTGAGGGTGCATTTAAAAATTCTTGCACTAACAAAGATATACATTTATGGGGAAGCACCTTGCTACCTGAAACAAAACTTGGTTCACTATACACCAAGTAGACTCCTTTCCAGTACTGACAGCCCAGGCATGGAAGGACCTTCCGGCAGACCTGCACCTGGGAGAAAGGCATCCCATTTTCAGAAGACGCTTGAAAACTGCTTTTTGAATGGCCAACCTGCTAATCCTTCTGATAGGCGAGACACGAGACGTAACCTAAGTGAAATGTCCACGTTTTCATGGTGTGCCCTAATGTCTACGGGCTATGGTGCAGTACAAACAAATACATCTGAATGCGTCCATTCAGATAACCTTTGTGGATTGGTCCGCTTCTTATTTTGGTGCAAGTGGTGAGATGTGGTAGAGCATCTCATCACTGGCGCAAAAAAACAACAGGTGCAGGGATTTTAGCTATGGCAAGAAAGGAGGACACCTTCATCATTACATGAAAGGGGCCCAACCTTGGAGTCTAAGAGATGGATGCCTCTGTATCCTTCTAAAATTAACTCATTTAATAAAATAGTGGGCTTTCACTTATTTTATTCAACACAAATCCTATTAGGTAACTCAGCAGGTTAGATATCTGTAGGTTACACGGCTGAAATGATACTCATCACACTGTAAGATCTAGTGTGGTAATGGTTTATTGAGTATCATAGTTAGCTCACCGGTTCTGTCAGTAACTGCACAGCCAACTCAATCCCAATCATTCCTTTCAAGCACTTTAACTCATCCTCTGCATTCCATATTCCACAGCTCCCCAGAACCTGGCCTATGGAACATGGAATCCTTCCTACAATACGAACTAAGATATTACGCACTACAGTCTAACCTAAGACATTACACACCTCCCTTCCTTATAAACAATAAGGACACAATAGCAAAGGAAACATTGTCTATACTCTAACAGATAGTACTTTATTATTATGTTTGTGCCAAGTACATCACATACTATAAAACAGGTTCCTCACGAAGAAAACTTGCCAACAGGAAATTTGCTAAAAATGCATATTATTTCATCTCCTAAATTCAGATTATTGACATAACCAGAATACATGATGAAGACAGTATAATCAAACAAATGGAAGTACCATTGACTTTAACTTACATAGTCTTTCAAATATGACGGTTTACCATAAGCTCGTTTTGCTCGTTGGACCATTCCTTTTGCAGCACATTGCCCTTCTCATTCTTGTTGTTATTTCCATGGTTCTTATTACTATAATTCGTTATAGCATTTTTGCAAAAACGATTATGACTCTTACATACTCTGTTGACATTCCATACCCTACCATCTGCTACCTTTACTGAGCCATGAAATCTCTCCATCACTTTTATGAGTTCCGACCACTTGACATGTCCACCTGCAGACACTTGAGGCAGCTTAATGCGGACATAGTCTCCTGCTTGCACATCACACACTTTTACAGCCTTCCTGACATCAAAATAAGATGTATTCTTCCCTTGCGTGTGAAGTATTAACATATTTAAAATTAATATCTTTTATTTGGGCTCTGCCCAACCATGAGGGACACACCCTCGTATTGGGTTTCCTGCCCCTCAAATGGAGATATACCTGTAGTGATATGTGGTGTAAACCTATGCGCTACAACAGTCTCTTCCACAGCCTTTCCAATCTCTCCTTATGGCTATAGCCCCTCTTATGCTGTTCTCTATGACTTTATTAAACCTCTCGACAATTCCATTAGTTTGGGGATGATATATTGAGCTGGTCTTATGTTCAACACCATTCTCTCTGAGAAATGACTTCATCTCCTCAGATACCAACTGTACACCATTATCCGTGATTGTGGTAGGGTAACCTTCCCTTTTAAAAATGACATCTAAGAATGAAATAATGTCACATGAACATATATTATTCACCCATTGAACCTCCACCCATCTGGATACAATGTCAATAACCAGTATGCAATATTTTAATATACCTTCACTCCTCACCGGACCCACAATGTCCAATCCAACACGTACCCAAGGTATGCTGGGTATAGACATGACAGTCATTTGTTCCTGTCTAGAAATGTACCCCTTGGCAGAATCCTCACAAGCACAACAATCTCTTATAAGTCTCTCCACTTCCATATCCATACCAGGTCACCAAAAAAATCTTATCTAACAAACGGTTTAGTTTTTGTCATACCTCGGTGACCCTCGTGAGACAACTCTAAAATCCTTTTTCTGACTCCTATTGGTGGAAATACTTTGTCACCTCTCATAACTACATTTCCCTTAACATGTAACTCATCAAATATGTGCCTAACGGCCTCTGGAATCTCTGCCTTCCTGATTTCATTGCCCCTAACACCATTTAACAATTGCTCCTTTACTTTCCTCAAAACTTCATTGGATGACATGGCTTGTGCCCATTCCTCCTCTGAAACTACCTCTTGATTGACATGGAGTATCTGCTCGTCATCACTCATCATCTTCCATGTCATCAATAACATTAGTTAACCAGGATAAACAATTATCAGACTTATTTTTCACACCAGGCACATACTCCACTTCACAGTTATGCTCCTGTTACCCAGCAACCCATTTTCTAATCCTAGAAGAAACTTTGTCCAGTCCCTTTGTCTTGAGTATTTCCTTAAGCGGTTTGTGATCTGACCTCACAACAAACTCTGTGCCCCATATGAATGTGCGAAACTTCTCAACCGACCATTTTACAGCCAACAACTCCTTCTCAATTGTAGAATAATTGTGTTCCGCTTCCTTCAACACTATTGAAATAAAAGCAATGGGATACTCCACACCCTTGTCAATTTGTGATAACACAGCTCCCAAGCCATGCCCACCAGCATCCGTGGTAATGACACTTTTCCTGTTTGGATCAAATGATTTTAAAGTGGGAACATCATTCAAATCTATCTTGATCTTCCCAAACTCACATTCACACTGCTCATTCCAATCAAATTTCACATTCTTCTTCACTAGTTTTCTCATATTAAATGTCTTGCTCACCAGATAAGGGATGCATTTGGCATAATACTCTGCCATGCCCGGGAATGACAACAGTTTGTCTTTACTAGTGGGACTAGGAAAATTGACAAGTGTTCACCAATTCAACTTTTGGTCTGATGCCATTACCTGAAACTTCATGCCCCAAATACTGTATGCTTACTCTGTTGAATTTACATGTCTCCTTGCTAAGAGTGAGGCCAGCCTCTCTAAAAATGTTTAACATTCTGTGAATCCTACTATCATGTTCATCTTGGTTCCTTCCATAAACAAGTACATCATCCTGGAAACATAAGACTCCCTCCATATGATGAAATAGTTTCATTATTCTTTGAAAAACAGCCGCAGCAGAAACAAGACAAAAAGGCATCCTTTTACATTGAAATAATCCTTCCATCGTGATAAATGCCGTAATATTTCGGGAACTGGGATGCAGTTTTATTTGGTGGTATGCAGAATTCAGGTCTAATGTACTCATTATTCTGGCATCTTTAATTGTGCCCAACATTTCAGTTATGTTAGGCAACGGATGTCTGTCTGGAATAACACTCTTGTTCACCCATCTGAGGTCTATGCACCGTTTCAACTTCCCTTTTGGCTGGTGTACAGTGACTAACGGAGACACCCATTCTGACGACTCAACTCCTTCTGTAACTCCTTGGGCTAGTATTTTCTCTAATTCTTCCTTTACTGCAGCCCTCAGTCAACGGGACAGGTCTAACCATTTGTACTACTGGAACCGTATAATTTTTCATTCAAATCTTATGATAGAAGCCCTTTAAAGTACCCAGTTCTTCCCTAAACACCAAATGCTGTTCCAGTGAATTGGTCAGGGATACTTGTTCCACGGCATACACAGCCTCTTCCAGCACTGGGACAAAGCTTAATTTTTTGTCTCCTCTGGTGTGACCAACTGAGCAGTTGTAATCTCCCTATTTTTCGAGACACATACCTTCCCTTTTGCCACTCGATCCTTACATTTCATTGCCGACCAAAACCATCCATCTAACTCAATTCTTTTCCCACCATATGCAACAGGTTTAACATTCACTTCATGTAGAGTGATCTCCGACTTGAAATTCTCCTCAAAAAGTGTCTTAGGTAAAAGCGTATATTTTGCACCAATCACCAACCAGTCAATAACCATACTTAGGCTCTTCTCACTCAATTCTATTGTTGCCATTGGTTTTTCCAAATCAGCATCATCATCCTCAACTTCATTGATATTTGAGTCTTCAATTGAAAATCTACATTCTTCCACCTCATCACACAACTCTTCAATGCATTCTCCGTTTTCTAGTTTTGTCTTGCAATAAGTAGTGAGATGACCCTTCCTATGACATCTCTATCAGGTCTCATTAATGGCAGGACAGTCCTCACTGCTCGCTAAATGATTGGTACTATTATATCAATAGCATTTCTTACAAGCCTGAAACCCTTTCTTTTCCTTGAGCCTCGTAGATTTCTTCTATACATACATACGATTCCTTTTAAATGGCTTATTCTTGGCTGTGTTTATACCTTGAGTTAGCAAGGCATCTCCTTCCTGCAATGTTTCTCTTTGCTTGTCAAAAGATTCAGTCCTTTTCTCAAGTTCCTTCACACGCTTGCATGTATGTTCAAATTCCTTTGCAACTCTTATACTTCTCCTAATTATTGGTTTTCTTTAGACCATAATGCTTCCCTTACTTTGCTGTCTCAGCATTCCAGCATGAATTGGTCCTGTAAGCTTTCATCCAGATTTGTTCCAAATTCACATGATGTCGCTAAACCCCTCAATGAAGTGATGAATTGCTCTGTTTCTCCAGGTTCTTGCTTTCATTTTCAAAAATGATACCTCTCCAGAACAATACTGACAGACTTCTCATAATAGAGATCAAGCATTTCAACACACTTTTCATATTCTGAAAGTCCTGCAGACTGCTCCTCCGAAAGGTGGGGAAGATTCTCGAATTGCTATTGACCATAGTTGCCCAAACAATGTATTAAAAGACATTTCTTCCCTTCATTGGCAAAATTCAGGCCATGGGCATCAAGCACATAATGTTCAAAACGTGTTTTCCACCTTTTCCAAGGTACTGCAGGTCCCCCTTTATTGTCCAGGAAATAGTGTGGAGGTGGTATTCCTTGCATTGTAGCAGAAACAATGTGTATTCTCCCAGTTGTCAGAAGTTGGTCCTTATGAATATTTCTCCTCAATTCTTCAATGTCAATGTTTTATTGGACTGAGTATTGCCTGATGTTGTGTGATTATGCTGTTCTTTGCTGCTGTTTAATGAGAAGCACTTGATGCCACCAAAGTTTATTTATATATATATTTGTTTCCTTTTTTTATTATCACACTCTTTGTACTGGATTTGTTGCGCCCAGTAATTAAGTCCGTCGCTCTGCAGGATGCATTCTGCGTCATGTAACTCTGGATGTTACACTGTATCTCTTCATTATTCGCTTTGGTTTGCTTGATAATACTCGTAACTGGGTTGCCAAGTAACCGTAATAATGAAT
The DNA here is from genome assembly GCF_040938575.1 of Ambystoma mexicanum. NCBI lineage: Eukaryota > Metazoa > Chordata > Amphibia > Caudata > Ambystomatidae > Ambystoma > Ambystoma mexicanum. Next base: position 343,868,258 of record NC_090935.1, on the reverse strand, counting down.
TCACAACAAAATGGTGGCACGTCGCACTATGCCTTTAGGTTCTTTCCTCTGATGTGTACTTTGCGAGTGACATCTCCGATTACAGGTTGGGCTTGCGCTGTGTGCCGGTAAAATCGCTCGCTCAAATAATGCTATTTCAAAATTGCATGATGCGCGCGCCTCTCATAACCCTCAGAAATATTGCCATAAACATATTTCCAAATCTTCATCCTCTTCCCCAATATTATAGTGTGCCTGACAAATGCATACACATAGAAATCCGGATTGTAACCGCACGGCAGCACAGGCGTTCTTGTTGTGCTAATTAATAACGACTTACTGCCATTGCTGCCAATGAAGCAGGAGTGTTTGTCTCTTTTACGCACTCGGTGCCCCTTGCAGCAGCTTCTAGCCGCACTCCGTGCCCTTCGCAGTAGCTTCTGGTTTCAACCATTGTTTCTTCACGATCAGCGTACGTCTCATACGCAGTTCCTCAGTGCCCTTGCAGTGTCGATTGACTCAGCACACAAAGTTCAACGGCTACTCGGTGGGCTGCCATTCCTCATTCCCTTACAGAGAATCCCATCCTTGTCGCCACTGAAATGGTACTCATCACACTGTAAGATCTAGTGTTGTAATGGTTGAGTATCATAGTTAGCTCACCGGTTCTGTCAGTAACTGCACAGCCAAATCTATCCCAAACATGCCTTTCAAGCACTTTCACTCATCCTCTTCATTCCATATTCCACAGCTCCCCAGAACATGGCCTATGGAACCCTTCCTACAATACAAACTAAGATATTACACACTACAATCTAAACTAAGACATTACAACAGTCAAATCCCAGTAAGGCCTTTCATCCTTCCGAGCTTGCCAGTTGGCAGTGTCAACTTTGGTTCGATGGTAATATTTGTGTATACATATTTTCTAAATTCAGTGCATGGTGAAAGCACTATATAAACAACTATTATGTAATGAAATAACTGTTCAGTGAAAATATTAACTAGTTGCAAATCCTAGTTGGAGGTTTTGCCATGCTACTATATTGGCGACATCCAGCTATGCGTCAAATTCCTAGAGAGTGCGGGGCGTGATGGTTTAAGGGAAGGGTGGGTCATCAAATGTTTGCAAAGAGCCGCTTTCACAACCAAGGGAAGATTTCCCCATTTGTTTCCGACTCAATGCCTTCAAGACAGAGAGGTCTTGTTGATGGACTCTGTGGGTCCAGGTTTCCGACCGTACCTGTAGCTGCTCATTTTTTTTTGTTTGTTTAGCAGGCTAAGCTCTAAAAGGCATCTGTGCGCTGGCTTACATGAGAAAGACCTGCCTCACGTACCCCAGAACAGAGATTGAAACCTGGCCGTCAAATGTGATTTTGACCTGTGGATCCTGTAGAAACGACATGCCGTGGCAGTCTATCCGCCATCACCGGATATTCCTGTGACCCATCCTTCCTTTCGACTTATTCCCCTCAGGATCCACTGGTCCAGTCAGCTTTCAGTAGTTAGTCCTAGCCCAGCTAATGCAATGATATCTAAACATGCCCGGGTCAAACCAAAGTCCTGCACAATTTTCAAAGAACTCATAACTATGCTAGCAACCTCAATCTTTTGCAAATGAGAAGTAATCATAAGCAAGGCTAACAAAGCTACATTGGCAGATAGACAAACATATCTACCACAAGATTGTGCAAGGTCATTCCTCTACTTTACCAAAGTGCTACTGCTCTACCAGCCAACAGGATAACAGCTCTTGGTCCCCATTACCTAATGGCTACCTGCGAGACAGGGTGTTTGTTTTGGGAAGTACCAGCCTCCATCATCAAGGCGTCGCTCACATGACTTCTGTGCATCTCTAACCTGACCATATTATTAAGGGGGCGGGGGATTTGCTTCTACCTCTGCAGAGGTTTCAAAGACTGGGCCATTACTGCTTTTCATAGCTCCTCCTTTATTTCCCATGCTCTCAGCTTCAGGGGCATGCCAGTGGCACAGAGCACAATATGAAAATCATCAATGAAAAAAGATCTTAGAAATCTTTGTTCAACAATGCACCTACCTAGAGCAGCCTAGTGAAGTCTTTTGAATGTTTATGTCTTGCATGGCAACACAAAGTTACACAGATTGTGAAAACATCATATGGCTGCACATTGACTTCGAAAGTGGGGTGTAGGACATCTTTACCAGTCCAAGCATTTTCCTAGCACCGCTGGAGAGTATTGCGTAGGTTTCCATAAAGGCATCAACCGATTTTGTTTATTTATTGAGCATGTGTTAGGCGCTAATACATATGAACAGGGTTTCAAAGCGCCACAAGGCTAAATGGGAAGGGAGCAGGGAAAAAAAACAATGGCACAAATAGTCAAATACAGTCATGGTCCTACTAGGCCTTGTGACATTCAGGCATGCACGTGCAGTGAGGAGAAGTGCAGGTGATAGGGAGGGGGTGCAGAGGAGTGGAAAGTGCTGGTGGAGGGCCGGGAGGGAAGTGCTAAGTGGATCCAAGCGGGAGAACCTCAGGCTAAGTGCTAGTGCAGGCGACTCCCAAGAGTGGGATGCAGAGCCGCCAAGCAGGGGCCTGCAAGGACAGTGCAGTGTGGGGATGAGGAGAGGAAGCTGGTATCAACTGGGAAGAAAGGCCTGGAATCCTGTGTGATCAGGCCACCAGTCGCAGCGGGGTGATTAGCAGAGAAGGGAAAGGGGGAAGGAGTTAAGGAGTTAGAGAACAGTAGAACTTTGAGCAGTTTCTGGAACTTGAGGAGGTCTGGCTCAAGTTTGTGAAGGGCAGGGAGCCTGTTCCAAAGGGAGGCGCCAGCCGAGGATAGAGACCCGCTCCCCACTCTCTGCTTGGAGAAGCAGTTGGCAGTCAAAGAGTTGGTGTTAGAGGAGCGTAGGGCTCTAGCAGTGGAGTATTCAGGGAGGGAAAGCACGCGATAGCTTGGTCCCAGGCCCTAGAAGGCCTTGTGGATGATGCAGAGGGTCTTGAATGTGATTCTTGCAGCCACCGGGAGCCAGTGGAGAGACTTTAGGGCTGGAGAGAGAAGGTCCCTGGGCTTAAGGCCAAGAAGAAGTCTTGCAGCCCTATTCTGGATTAGCTGGAGGGGGCCTACGTGGGAGAGAGGGAGATTGAGAAAGAGGCTGTTGCACTAGTCCAACCTGGAGCGGACCAGAGCTCCGGAGACATTGAACTTCTGGGGGAAGGTGAGGAAAGGAAGAAGGCCTCTGAGGAGGTGGAGCTAGAAGTGGGACCTCTTAGTAATATCCATGATGTAAAGGATGAATGAGATAGCGGAGTCAATGATGACCCCAAGGTTTTTGGCCTCACAGAATGGTAGGGGTAGAGGGCCCAAAGAGGGTGGCTAGAGGGTAGGAGGATAAGAGGGTGCAGGTGTCCCAATCAGAAGGATCTCTGTCTTACTGGCATCAAGGCAGAGATCGTTGGCTGCACACCTGAATGGCAGATGGACAGTCAGGGATCAGAGAGGAGGAAGAGGAGGTAGTTGAGTGAAGTTTGAAGGAAAGATGTGCGTCATCGGCATAACACTGGAAATTAGTACAGGAAGAGGAAATCAGGCGAGCAAGACGGGCAAGATAGATATTGAAGAGTCATGGCGATAGGATAGAGCCCTGGGGAACACCATAGGTAGAGAGGGATGTGGTGGAAGAGAAAAGGCCCAATTGCAACTGGCAAGGGCGGTTATTGAGAAAAGAGGTCAGCCAATCCAGTGCCCGTGCAGTGATTCCGAGGGTGACAGTCGTTTTACGAGGATGGAATAGTTGACCCTATCAAAGGCAGAGGAGAGATCAAGGAGAATGAGAACAGCGGGAGAGTTGGAATCAAGATTTGCAAGCATGGTTTCACGGGTGCTCACGCGAGAAGTTTCCATGCCTCTGGATGTCTGGAATCCAGCAGACCACTTTAGAGACCCAGTGCTATGGGCAGAATGGAGGAGAGTGAGGGGGTGGTAGAAGAGGAGCCAAGGGAGGCAGGGGCGGGAGTGGAGATGGGACTGGAGGAGAGTGAGGACAGGATGTTAATCTGTTAACCTAAGACAGAGAAGACTTGCCAACACAAAGTCCTCATCTGAAGGTGACTGTTCTCTAGTTCTTTTGGATGACATCACATGAAGGCTTGAGCTTGGATTAACCTACTGCATCACACCAATTATTCTTGCAAATAGTTATCAAAGTACACTGTAAAGCTGCACAATAGCCCAGATGAAATAATTGGGGTTTGTGCTACACCCGGAGTACCTACAGCACTTTTGCTTGAACTAGCTGTTCCCAGTGTAACGTACGCCATTCTAGCATATCTTTAAGGTCAATATCGGTTGTAATTCATAGGATATTTTCTGTCCTCCTCCTTATATATCTGAATTACCACTGACCGCTTTCAGGAAGGGTCCCTGTTTCTTATTAATGGTCAATGAAAATGCTACACCCATAGGAAACGGTCTTCTTTTGAATTTGAAAGGCATATTTGTATCACATGGAATGAGAGGTATGCGTGGTATAAAAACAGTATCTTAGTTGAATCCATTGATTACACGGTCCTCTATTATGGGTCTTTGTAGAAACGCAATTGTCAACCATGTTCCATTGCAGAGTCCCCGTGATGGCATAATTACAGCACCTACTTTCAGTTTTAGCTTGTGAGGAGGCATTCGTCCTACAGCGTTTCGCTCTTTTGAGACTGAAACGCTGAGCTGGTAATTAACTGTTCATTGACACTGGAACCGCCATGCCCTGTGTGAAGAGAAGTGGGGTTGGAAAGAAGTAACTTGAAATTATTCTGAATTATTGCGATAGTGGAAGGTGACGGTGTAGAAGAACAAGTTACTCTCTTACCTGGTAACGTTCTTTCGATGGGATGGTCCGACGACGTATTCCATATCTATGACATATAATCAGCACAGCTGTGGTGATTATATGTCATAGATATGGAATACGTCGAAGGACCCAATCCCCTCGAACTGTGCTCATTATGTTTGCTGAAATGATAGCTGTTGAAGTGGAAGGGCACATAGCGGAGCACTTTGCCATTTGGACAGCAGAGGGCAACCTAACACTGATAAATTGCATCAGCTGAGTACGGAAACATACCTAAGCATTTTATATAAATAGATATTGATGAAGTGGCTAAAGTGCAACAACTATTTTGCAGTTTTCTCCTTTGTCCACTAGCTGTAAAAATTTATCAGAAAGATAGATTTTTAACTCAAATGCCCTTTGGTGTTTCGGGCCGAAGAATCCACACCATGCAATCTTTCCACATACTAACAGACCAATAGCTTTCCAATATGTAAAAGGATCTTACCACTATGTAGTAAATGTAGGCCATTAGCCGTTTCCTGAATCAATGCATATGGACTTTATCCATAGGGATGGAAATCAGCCTCACGCCAGAGTACAAAGCCTCAGTAGGAAAGATCTATTCCTATGGATGGGATGCTTCCGTTCAATCAAAACATATTGACGAAAATAAAGCTGTGAGAAGCAGATCATGGAACTAGACAATTTTGAACATTCATCCGGATTGCTTCTCGATCGTTGCCGATTCATGTGTCTTTGAATAATAGTGAAAATATTTTTTGAAGCACTTTACCTGCACTATCACTCATCCGATCCTTTTCTTGCTGTACATAACCGTCATCTTCCTGCAGAAACAAACACAGTTTAACTAAATTAAAGGTACAGATTGGAAAACCATTTAATTATGTCTAACATATATGGTGTCTTTTTTTTAATTCTGAAAATGGTTTAAAGAAAATTCATAACATGAACATTGAAAAAATACTACTGGCAGAATTGGGGGGGGGGTGACTGCTATTGTAAAGTATTGGTGGATTTATGCTGCATACTTCACGTTGCAGATTTTTCTACCTTGCTGCTAACTGATATATATTGTTTTCATGCAATAGGAACTTGCATGACATTTATCCTGAAGCATAACTCAAATCCAACAAGATACAAGTATATGATTTTAAATTTTTAATGAATCCCTAACATGTGTTGCTCCGCTTCTATGGCTTCATAATGGGAATATTCTATTCTAATTAAGCAAGAGTGTGGGGAGCCTCTCTACTGAGAACGGACATGGGTCAAATACCCTGTTCTATGGCATTTCTTCCACTCAGGAGGGTCTACAACCACCTTTTAGCTCACTGCTTCCGTGGAGAATGGTCTGTGAAAGGTACAGTGAGCTAAAACGTGGTTCTAGACCCTCCTGAGTGGGCATTTTCCCATAGAATAGGTTATTTGGTCGTGGTCGTGTTCAGTAGAGAGGCTGCAGACCTTTGTGAATTTTTAGGAACTTGAGGTTTCACCCTAATTTACGCAGGGCAATCCAGAACTGGACCCACTTGCTCACTTTGCTTAGAGAGGCACAACTTCTCCTGAACTGATGGAGCCCGACTCGTCCGAAACACGTGTCTGTGGTTGCTCTTGGTACTCTTGTTCAGAGCGGAATTGCCTGGCATTTCGATGCTGGACTGCCCAGGTGGGTGGTACCAGACTGATATGCAAATGAAAATGTCTCCTCTGTGAAAGGTACAGTATTCTAAAATGTAGTTGTAGACCCTCCCGAGTGGGCAACTTCCCATAGAGCAGGTTACTGGGCCATGTTTGTTCTCTGTACAGGGGCTCCCAGACCTTTATGTGAATTATTTTATCTTAATCCAAATTCCTGCAACACGATTTCGTGGCATAAAATGAAAAATAAATCACACTAAAACAGGGGCAAACAAATAATACATCAGATCGTGTTGTCATATCAATATGGCATTATTGATCACTTCTTTTCTAGGTCCTTTGTTCTTTTTCTGTCAAGAAATGGTGTTGCAAGAAAGAATCCAGATTAGAGTAAAATAATCCCCCAGAGTGGAGAATCCCGTGTTGGGGCATTCTTGCTGAATTGAGGAGAAATGCGCATGCAAGATCATATTGAGGGAAAACAATAAATATCACTAGCTGATATTCCTGGGCTTTCATTCGGTCATAGGTACAGGTAACTGTGCAAAGTTTGGTGCACACAGTGTGGAATGCTTTACCAAGCCACAAACCCACAACAAATGTTTCCTTTTGCTGAAATGTAATGAAAGGGTTGGAGTGTCCAAATGTCATGTAGCCAGTAATATCCAGAGGGTCCTAAGAGGTGACTGTGCAAAATATGGAGTAGATTGGTACGGTGTGGAATTGTATAGGGAACATACGCAAAGCCACACACCCACACATTTTTACTTTTATATATATCGATAATACAAACAGTGATACTGCATAATAAAGCTACAAGTACATTGTTATTAAGGGGCATGGCTATAGGTTATGTATTTTATTTTAAGTTAGGCAACTTTAGTATAACATTGCTAAGCAAAGTTATTTAGTAATGCACGTTATGGTGGCTTCATACATGAATGATCTATATTCAGAAAGAAAGTCCAATAAACAAGTTAATGAATGCATGATCAGCTGTGTTGTACACATGCAATAGGGATTGAACTGTCAAACATGGAAGAGCAACAGCTGTTACGTCATAGTCACAGGGACACCAAGTAGGCATGGACTTATAGTGGGCTAAGCATATTTCAATAGTTCTCCTTTTAGGGGCACATGTGTTTAGGTCAGACAATAGGTTACGCAACAGCACATGGAATGAAACACTTGTTTTGGGCTATAGAAACAAAGTGTGGCTGTTCTTGCATGCTGATTTCCAAGAGCCATAGAGTTCATGTTTTAGCATATAGCATACTTAATATACGGTGGTGGATGGGAGAAACAGGGCTTTCTGTGAAGTATGCAGGGTACTGGGTCAGTCACACATTACAATGCCTGTGCAGTTACCGGCCAATCAGTTGCTCAAGCGGAGGCAAGTCTTTGGGAGCACCGTCGCCCAGTCCTGGCTTCTTAGGCCCGAGCGCTCTGGACGCGTAACTTGCATAGAGATATTTACAATGGAAAGAGCAATCCTTCAAGCCCCAGTCCTGGATTTCCAGGACTGGGAACATTAGCTTGAAATCCAGGACTGTTTAAAGGGGCTCCCGCTACGTGGGGCTGTTCAACTACTACTACTACCGTGCCGAATGGAGAAACCCGGAAGTGAAGCTTCTCTCCCATTTCGTCAGATTACTTCATCAGTAATAAAGGGACTCCGCTATGCACATGGAAATTATAATGTCGCGAAACTGTCCACAACAGAGACCAATGTCTTTAAATATTGGCTTAAAATCAATTGTATAAAACCAATATCATAAGGGAGAAAATATAGCCAACAAACTGTCGGGTAGGATGCAAATTTGACTGTAGATTCACCATTCATAAAGACACATGCCCGTCCGCTGAGAACTTCACCATACACTTAAATATAGAGGCTGTCCTTTTCTTGTTAGTAAAGCAGGAAAACATGAATTCTTTTCACAGCCTAGACACATTTTAAATATACAAGTACCTTCAAAAGCTGTTCAGTGAAGAATGCCCCGCCTTTGCCAGATGCTGGAGTCGAAGTTGCAGACTGCGGCGAGGATAAATCACCCATCTGAAAACAAGCATTATGCATTTCAAGGATATCCTATCTAGATTGGCATCATGCCACTTGGGCGCAGGCAAAAGAGCAGATTGATTCATCAACAGTTTGACGGAGCGGTTCCAAGTATGCAGCGCGAATGGGCGCTCTAGGACACACCCAACAGCCATCCTCTTTTTGTAGGAACAGAGTATCAAAGGGGACTCTCTTATGGTCATTTGAAAAGGTCCATTATCTCAGACAATAATATACAGAATCATGGACCTTGCCAATGGCGGAAACAATACAGCAAGGGTGGCTCTGAGATATGAGGAGCACCTTCAATTCCTACCGCCACACACATGCAGAGGCTATGGGCAATCTGGGGGTCCCTGAATAGAGGGTCCCGGTGCAACCAGGGCTGCAGAAGGTGCAGTTACACATATGGGACCTTCACATATCCCTCAGGCGAACACATCTGCACCTCAGAAGGAGATTACATTTGCATTTATAGCATGACGAGACTCTCCGAGCCTCACTGGCCATTTAAAAACTAATAGACTCTGCAAAATGGTACCAATTTGTACTTCTCAGAGATGACTGGTGTGTTAAACCTGAATGAAACTGCTGCCACCTTCACACTGTACCCATATATCCCCGCCACCCCCCTTAACGCAATGCACGCTCAACGTTTTCTTTACCTGGAGCGGACTGATTGGAGGAGGTGGAGCTTTGCGTTTTTTGGGAGTTGCACTTCTCTCAGAACTCAATTTACTGACTTGATCATGCTGTAAGTGTGGTAGGCCAGAAAATGGAGGGAGGTTAGTGTTGTTAGTAAAGTAAGAGAAAGAGACAGTGATACACATTTCAAATGACACAAAGAGCTGCCGGTAGCAGTTCACGCAGCACTTTTTCAGAGTGCACGTTTAGGAATAAAGAGCACTTTGCTAAAGTCACTGATACATGCGTGAAAGGTTCTTTTTAAGAGGTAGCAAGACAAGAATGAATATAAACATATACGGCAAAATATCACCCAACAGAAAATCATACTTTATAGGTTTTACACATTACACATGATGAAAAATCTGAGTAATTTACAGAATTGAGCTAGAAAATACTACAGTCTCAACATAAAAAGTCCTCCTTGAACTAGAAGTTTAGGCTAGTCTGCTTCCATTGGTCGCAGCTCCAATACTGATTTGCATATGGCTATTCTTCTACAATGTTGCAGACGAGCTAAAAGAACTGTGGTCGGGGAGATTTCCCAGAGCTATGCCAGTGGTTAAAACCTCCCCCTCACATTACATGTTTAGTTACAGTTTGCCTCTACAATGAAGCACAATTGGCCTCAAAACGTGTACCTGCCTCATGTCCTGACAACAGGTAAAAAACCCTTGCCCAACAGTGTTTTTCCAACTTGACAACGTAGTACCCGCGGAGGGTGTAGAAGTGCATACTCTTCTTGAGGGTCCTGGTTTTCTAAAATTAACAAAGTGAGTCAAAGATTGGTACTCAGTGGGAGTAGCTCAAATGGGTTACTGTGTGAAGACGAAGGTCCAAGTATGGCCCTCATGACCCCCACACGACTCTCAGCCCGAAGACTGATGCACCTCACTCTCAGGTCCTTCACCGCCACTGTCGCATCACAGATGTGAGAAGCATCACTCCCTTATATAGCCATTTAGTCCATACCCAATCGATGATCTGGAGGAGATGGAGATGCCAGCAATCGAACAAGTCGACTGACCGCAAATTAAGAAATCAATGGCATCATCACTGACATCACGACATAGCCGCACTTAGACATGAAGTACATAGCTATCCATTCACAAAGTTACACGAACATGCACTAGCTTACTGCATATAGACACGAAACACATGCTTATGACTCACGCAGATAGATGACACATGCATATCTCTATATACAACCACATTTTTTGCCAAAGCTAAACCGCAAGACACCAAAGTATACCTATGCCTTGCTTGCACATGCTTGACTGCCGCTAACATGATATGATATGGCATTTATAAAGTGCCTATACACAAGTGTTTCAAGGCGCGACGAAGCAAGGTAGGGGGAACAGAGGGAAGACAAACAACGATCCTAATAGGCCAACTGTCATTCAGATCACGCAAGTGCATGGGAAGGGGAAGGAGGAGAAGTGCGGGGGGAGGATAGTGCAGTGCATGGGATATAAATAAATAAATAACATTAAAGGTAAAGCCAGCAGGTGGCAAGTGCAAGGGTAAAGGCAGATAACAGGTGTCAAGTGCTGGTAGTGGGACTGTAGGGATACAGAAACAGTCCCTAAGTGCGGGGGTGGCCAGGAAAGCAGTGCAGGAGTGTGACTGGCGGGGGAGGGGACATGGGCCCGAGATCATCGGGTGCCCAGGTAACCAGTGCAGTTTCAGTGTCAGCCAGGAGGTCAGCAAGGGAGAGAGGGAGAGAAAGCAGAAGCAAAGAGCAAGGTTTTGAGGTGCTTCCTGAACCGAAGATGATTCTCCTCAAGTTTCAGGGAGGCTGTTCCAGAGGGAGGCTCCAGCTGAGGAAAGAGATCTACCACCAACTCGTTGCTTGGAGAAGCGACTGACCCTGAGGGAGTTTGAGGTTGATGAGCGAAGAGCTTGAGAAGGAAGGTATTTAGGAAGAGAGAGTTGAATTATTGAGGCCCCTGGCCCCAGAAGGCCTTGTGGACAATACAGAGGGTTTTGAACTTAATCTTCACAGCCACTGGGAGCCAGTGCAGAGATTTCAGTTCTGGAGAGATATGATCCCGGGGCTGTGAGGCCAAGGACAAGTCTCGCAGTACTGTTCTGGATAAGTTGCAGCGGGCCGAGAGTAGAAGCAGGCAGAGTTAGAAAGAGGCTGTTGCAATAGTCCAGCCTAGAAAGGACCAGAGTTCTGGAGACAGTGAGCTTCTGAGGGAAGGAGATGAAAGGAAGAATACCCCTGAGAGAGTGCAGCTGGTACTGTGACTTCTTAGAGACATCAGAGATGTGGGGAGAGAAGTAGAGTGTAGAGTCGAAGATGATCCCAAGGTTTTTAGCCTTGCAGGTGGGATCTGGAATCGAGCCAAGAGAGGCCGGCCAGAGAGCTACAGGAAAGGAGGGAACGGGTGTGTCGATGAGGAGAATCTCAGTCTTACTGGCATTAAGGCAGAGGTCATTGGCGGCACACCACTGCTGGATAGCAGACAGTCAGAGATGAGGGAAGTAGAGGAGGAGGTCGAGTGTAACCTGAAGATGAGCTGGGTGTCATCCGCATAACACTGCAAGTGGCGGCAGAGAGTGGCGATGCCGTGGGCCAGGAGTGCCAGGTATTGGTTGAAAAGCCACAGAGAGAGGTTACACCCCTGGGGGACACCACAGGTAGAGAAAAAGATATCAGGAAGGAAGGACCCATGGAAAAGCCATAAGGACAAATATAAAAGCTATTAGCCCAATTAAATTAATGAGGAAGGGGAGACAAACTTCGAGTAACATGGAAGGGCTGGCATGATTGCTGCAGCCAGAGGCAAGCAGAAATGATGCACCCAGCCAAGGACGAGTGGAGATGGAAAGTTCCTTGTTACCAAGACGATAAGCCACCTGCAAGAAATTCAGACTAAAATCCTCATAATTCATCATGGGCCCAACACACATGACCCAGCAGAACAAGACCATGCCCATTCAATCGAGGTGGACGGAGAGAACTGTTCCCAGCAGAAACAGAGGTGGAAAGATACAAGTGATCAGAGGTGGCAAAATTAGGGAACACGCATCCCCTCCATGTTAGTTTTCATTATCTTGAGAAGGTACACTCAGCCTGTTACTGGCCAGGGTCCCAGGGATGGGAGGACACATTCTGCCAAATCCAGAGTCACCTTTCACTTGAAGATATAATATGTTGCAGGAGCCAATGGCCTCCCTGCAACATTGTAGATGAACACATGTAGAGGTGGTCCTAGGAGGAACCATCAGATATGGCTGTCCGATAGTAGAATTAACCCCTATAGGACATATACCTGGTTCACCTAAACTGACCAATGTGAATGCTAGATAGGTTTCGGTACGAAGCTTGGTTTTGTGATGTCACTCCTGTATAAAACCGGGTGACACACGCTCAGAAAACGAGAACCCTGGAGAACTCATGTTTTTTCTGGTGGTATCCCTGTCATTTTGTTAGATAATAAAGACAGTAAACTTTGCCCCATGGCTGAGCCTTTTGTTCTTGCAGTGGGGAGTTTTTAATGGGCCTGAGTGTCTCTGCTGGTAACTGGGGTGACTTCTATAGGGCCCTGCAGCTCTACAACATGCATCCAAGGCTTCTTTTGACCAAATCTATTGTCAATCTCCAACGTACATTCTCTAAGCCACGTGTCTCTGCTGCAAGAGGCTCAGAGAATATGCACATATTTGTATTTGTGTATGGTATATATGATGTGCAAACCTAGCTAGAAGGCAGCTAACTGCTATATTTAGGCATGTTTCGTTAGGCCCAAGACAACTTCTCACAGATGCTTTGTTCACCTGTAGAGCCAAGTAAACCACTAATAGAGCACTAGCTCAGAGGAAGACATAATTTTGCAACGGCAGGAGATCAACCAACTCATTAGATACCTTCCAGGAAGAGAAGACACATATGCCCTTAACTCATCCCATCAGTGGCCTGCCTCAACGAAAATAAGTACCTTCATCTATGTATTTAAATAAGGGATATTTTAATTTCGGTGTTTGGCTAAAGCACACAAGCAAAGGGATTACCTTGGTAATCTATGGCTCAATGAGGGGCAAATGCCCTTCTCACTGATGTTCTGGCAACACATCTGGCCCCACTTAGGGCCACCCCACATGCCAGGGTACGACACTGAATGAACTTCAACCACATTTCTCTCAACCTAAGGGAGCTGCACTTGATTTCCATTCGATCCAGAATATTCTATTTATATACAGGAGGAACAATAGATAAGAAATCAGATTTGATGGGAAGCAGTGAGCTTCTTACAATGGGGTGAGCTTGAGGGGCATTCTAACCAGGTTGCGGAGGGAATTAATGGAACAGTCACCAGGGACAATATATAAGTGGACATACATAGATTATGGACAACCAATACTGGACATTTTTAAGTGCAGGTCGGCGGTACAGCCAGCTGTGTTCAGGATGTGACCATGACGCCTAACAAATTACCAATAAATACATAAAATAAGTGCTAGAGTGGAGGCAGAGTAAGTGAGGGACAGAGGCAGGTTAGAGGCAAGGAAAGAATGTAGAACCATCCCCGGTTCCGGAAGCACAAGAGCTTCCTCTTTGCTTCTGTTTTCTCTCCTCCTCTCCTCTGCTGAGCTCCTGGCCGAAACTGAAACTGCACTTATCACCTGGCCTGCTCTCGGGCCAAGGTCCCCTCCCCGCCAGTTGCACACCTACACTGCCCCCCCCCCCTGGCAACCCTTGCACTCGGGGGCTGTTTCTGTATCTCAACAGGCTCCTACCAGTACTTGACACCTGATGTCTGCACTTACCCTTGCACTTGCCACCTGCTGGCAGCACTTCTTATTTATTGCTTTTATTTATTTTACTGTTTATCCTATGTACTGCATTGCCCCTCCCCCACCTCCTCCCCTGCAGTTGCGCAACCTCAATGTCACCTGGCCTAGTAAGATCGTTGTCTCTGTCTTCCCTATGTTCCCTCTCCCTTGCCTTGTCGCGCCTTGAAACACTGTGTACAGGCACGTTATAAATGCTGAGGAGGTAGCTTTTAGTTTGGTTTTAAACAAATCCGTGTGGACTGTTTCTTGGATGTCCGGGAGAAGAGAATTCCATGCAAGTGGAACAATAAGAGAGAAAGAGCAAAAGCAAGACACAGCAAAGGTACGGCGAGGAGGCAGAGCAGAGATTACGAGAAGGCTTGCAGAGTTGGATAGAGGACGATAGATAGAGTGGCGCCTTACTGTGGATAGATTTGTGAACCAGGAGATGAATCTTTAATCTGGCCCCATTTTGCATCTTCAGCCATCCGGTCTGGTGATGGTACGAGGAAGTAGGTGCGAAGTGAGGGAGTTCAAAGAGAGGCCTGGGAGCGAAGTTAAGGATCTTGAGATGACAGAAAGCATAGTTCGGAGATCAAAGAGGATGCTGGCTCAGTAGTCCAGTTTAGAGAAGATAAGAGTGGTTAAGAGATGATTGCCGGTGTTGAAAGGAAGGAGGTTCCTGATTTTCCTAATATTTAGGAGGTTGAAGCGGGCTGCTGTTCCAGTTTTGGAGATGAAAGTAGGCAGAAGTTTCTAGCCGAACGAGAGAAGGGGAGAGTGTCAAGTGGGAACTGGAAAGGCAGAGGAAGAGATGTGGAAGAGCTTTTGGCAGGGAAGAAGAGCATCTTTGTTTTGGTAGCATTTAACAGAGTGTGAAGCCATCCAATCTTTAATGGCAGAGAGACAGTTGGAAAATTTGATAGAGAGATCTGAGGAGAGACAATGATTAAGGGGTTGTCCGCGAAGAGTTGGCACGAGAACCCAAAGGAGGAGATTAGTGCCCCAAGAGCAGAGGTATGGAGTGTAAAGAGGAGCGGACCAAAGACAGAGCCTTGTGAAACACCAACAGTTAGAAGAGTGAGTTGAGGGGTGTTGTTGCTCCAGGGAACAGAGAATATGTGAGGTGCCAGGTAGGAATGAATCCAGGTAAGGGCTTGATCATGAATCCCAAGAGAGTAGGCAGCAGACAGGTTAAAGCGAATTAGGAGCGGATAGGATGGAGTGCTTAGAGGCGAGGAAGTTGGACACATTCAAGAGAGCAGTTTCTCTGGAATGACGGGAGTGTAATCCTGCTTGTAGGGGTCTCAAAGGTTGTGGATGTCAACAAAATTGGTAAGACGGTTGAACACAACCCTCTTGAGCACTTTAGAGTAGTGCAGAAGGGAAGACACAGGGCAAGCTTTAGCCGGTAGGTTTGTGTCAAGCTATCGCTTTTTTAGGAGAGGGACGAACGTGCCTGTTTTGAAAACAGAGGGAAAGCAAGCAGAGTCGAAGGACAGGTTAAGAGTTCAGTGAGGCAAGAAGCCACTAAAGGGGCATAGACTCGACTATCTGAGGAGAAGAGGGTCTGATGGGGCACAAAGGGTGTTAGCCTTCATCAGCAGAGATAGCACTTCATCACTACTAGTACTAGTGTGACTGAAGTGGGAGATAGAGGTGGGAGAGAGTCTCTAAATGTGGAGATTTTTGCAGTGAAGCATTCAGCAAGGTCATTAGCTGCAAGAGTGGAGTTGAAAGTCAGACTTGGGGATGGCCTGTAGATGCGCCGAGGATGGTTGGATTGTTAGGTAGAATTCCCTTTTTGCTCTATCATGAGTGGACTTGAGAGAGTTCAGGGCAGAGAGGTAGAGTTGGAGGTCCTTGCAGGTCCTCATGCAAGTGGGTACGCCTCCATTTGCGCAGCAACCAACGCATGTCTGTGCGGAGAGAGCATATAAATGAGGTGACCCATGGTTGAGGATGCTGAGACTTGGGGGTGAAAGTAAGCAGCAGAAAGTGAGAGAACAAGTCATATAGTAGGAATTGGAAGCTGGAGAAGGTAGTGTTGGCGGAAGAGGCACCGGGTGTGAAGGAGGAGAGAGAACTGTAGGTTGGAGAGAAAGGGGGGAAAATGGCAGAAGGTTTAAATTTCCTTTTAGTAATTGATGAAGCAAGTGGTAAGGAGAGGTCAGAGGCTGAAGAGAAGAGATCCAAAGAGTTACCCCCTCCCCCCCTGTGTAGGTAGGTAGGTAGGTTATGGATAGAGTGGAGAGCATGGTCACTAAGAAAAGACGGAAGTGGTTGGAGAGGGAAGGTCAAAGTCACCTAAGAGAATGAGGTGATGTTTAGTGGAAAGAGAATCAAGGAATTGGCCAAGATAACCAAAGAATGGTCCAGTAGGACCCGGAGGGCGACAGATGGAGGTAATGTGAACCGAGTGAGGCAGAGCAATTGTAGGGATGCTGAATTCAAAAGAGGTTGAGAGGATGTGGCATTGGAGATTTGTGAGGCTTGAGGCCATTAAGACTGCCAATATTACCTTCAAGGGAACTACCACTCACCCACATACCTCTCCAGGAGCCAGGCCATTGCTAGGCTTGAGATGAACCTAGCATGCAAGAAAACAACCCACAAAAAAGAGGCCTGCTCTTGCTACGCCTCTTCCTACTGGAAAACCATCCTGGAAGCAAATCGGACCACACATTCTCCAGTCAATACCTAGGTGTCACAAATGCTCCTTGCATCCCTGCACCACATAGCACCCAAATTGCCAGAACATCTCATACTACACATTGTAACTCTCCACCTTATTTCATATCCCTCAATGACACGTACAGCGCTCCATTGTAGCTAGGTTTCTGCTAAAATAATTCCCAATACAAAATGCAAAGACACGCCAAACTCACCTGCCAAGTTGAAAACCTAGCTCTTTTGCTTGGGAGTGGGTTGCCAAAATGTAACCACCTTGCCAGAGCCCCAATCTAGATGTTTTCTTGTTCTAGTCATTGCTGGACTTTGCTTGTTCTCAGAATATTCTTGACATTTACCTAGTTTGTTATGGTGAAATTAACCATCTATTCATGATATACCCTCCCTTTAATTCTGGTTATGTAACGGGGGCTTGGTTTGTGGGGGCTTTATTTCCAACTTGAGACGGGCAAGTGGAGATTTTCAGCTCAGCTCACGGGTGGCACAGTACGCACATTGGTGGTTTCTATGCTCGTCGGCACTGAAGCATGGGGTTCAAAGCGCTCCATCTTGACACAAGACCGAATCTTGAAATACAATTTTACATTGTTTACTGTAGAAATCCAGGATCAAAAAGGAAGGTCTGCAGTGATGAATCATGACATTTAACACCTGGATCTCCATTTCTTTATCTCTATGGTTAAAAAAATAACCAGTTAATAATCAAGTGCCAACTAATAGTCTCCTCCTCCTGCACTCGCAATTGCTGCTTTGGGCTGGAACCTCCTATCGGTCAAACAGGGAATGAGGCTGTTCACAGTTGAGCGTTTCCTGTAAGTAGACTTGTGTACCTGGTGCATAAATGCTCACTGATAAAGAATGGGAAAGAGCACTAATATTCCCCAAGAATGTCTCGAGAAACTCCAGATTTGGCCAGATACAATTGAACGTCCTTTATCGAACTTACATGACCCCCCACAGGGTTGCCTCGTTCAACGCGAAGGTTCCACCGGTATGCCCATGGTGCGGGAACGACAGGGCAGACATGATTCACATGTTCTGGTCCTGCACCAAAGTGACGACACTCTGGTCGAAAGCCAAGCAATCCTGTAGAGACGCCGGTATGGAGCGATACGAATGGTCACCAGGAGAGTGCCTATTGGGTACATACCCCAGACCGAGTAAGTTCAAACACCTCGTGAAACTGATGGACATTTCATGTATACTTGTCAAAAGAACTATAGCGATGGCCTGGAAGACACCAGCGGGCCCTAGACACGAGCGATGGTTTAACGAAATGGCGAGGTGGACGACGGCAGAGACCAGAGCCTGGCAGGAAGGAACTACATCCAGTGGAGAAGCCACAAGCGGCTCCTTGGTCGCTTGGAGGGCCCTTCTAACGGGCATGCACTTCGACGCGGACCATAAGCCCCCTTGAACACCTGTTGCGGTTCCCAATGACAGGCCCCCACTATTACAAAGTATATGCCTCTTGCAGCTGTTCCCCCCCACTTCCTGAGAAGCCATACTCTGGACTGAACCACCATCACGAACTTCACTTACTACATTATACGAAGACTATCGTTGTTTAGGATAAGTTTCCTCTTGTTTTTTTCCTTTCTTTCTTTCTCCCCATCTTATTCTCTCTTTCTCTCTTCTTCACTTGTTTAATTCACGAGTTTGTAATGTCTTATCTTATCACGAAAACCAATAAAAATACTTTAAAAAAAAAAAAAATAAATGTTTATGGATTTGCATCAGCACTGTTAACTATAAAAAGATATAAAGGTTTGGACAATAAAAAGGTGTCATAGCCCTCTCCGTACACCATGAATAATGGTGGAGCCACTTCATCTCGTACTGGATTGACATAGAAAGAGGTCCAGCATCCCAAATGGAGGCTGATGAGCTGGTGTTCCCTTAAGAAAGTCTGTTCATGTATAATTATTATAGACAAATCAAATAATATCATACATTTGTCATTTCATATTAGTACTATCTTTTTGACATTGTAGCTGTTCTATACAAATCCGACGCAGCCTTGATGGACGTGAAGTTTCTTGAACTCTGGATCTGTGAATTGGAAGGTCATCCACAGTTAAGCTATCTAGACAAAAACCTGTGCCTTACATTTACAGTTAATTGCATGAGGAAGGCAGCAATGCCGACCCTCCTCTGAACAGCCACAATTCTGAGGCCATATTAAGAACCACCTCTGATAAGTTTCGGACATTGGTTTCCAACAGATCTGGGCTGACTTACCTGTAGCCACTAACTGCAAGGATAACCGGGACTGCGCTTAGAAATGGGTCCCTGGTATTAAGCGTATGATAAAAGAACAATTATAATTATAGCCTAAGGTGTCTTCTCCTGAGCAGATGGTTGTCTAGGCAATGCCAATTTTGCACCTTTGCCAACTGAGAGGAGCTCTATCCAATGTTGCACAGTCTGAAGCCGTCGAACACGGTGTTCCGAACACCCAAGACTTGCACTGCGGAAGGGATTAAAAAAAAACTTTTGGTCACCTGACGCTGACCCGTAAGGGCTAAAACATGTACATGCCGTGGCACGGTGTCTCCATTGGCCGTCATTATGATGTGAAAACCACAGAAGTTTATTAAATGAAAATATGCGAATAAATAAAACAAGTTTTGAAATAGCAAATGGTCGAAGCTCTTTTTGTGTGAAAACTGACCCATCGTTCAGGAAGTAGTTTCCTTTGAATTGACCACAAGCATTTATAGTAGGGCACGGGTCCTTTTCCGAAAAAAGTAAATCTAGTGAAATCGGATGTCATTTTATTGTAATGCCTTCATGAGACTATTCTGGCGTTTTAGGCAAAGAAGGAATGCCTCTGTATTTGTCTCTAAAATGACATCAATTAGATGGGCAATTGGGCCATGTGAAGACCGACACAAAGACTAGAACTGAGCCGAGGATGCACTTGCAGGTGTGTGATGGGTTTAATGTGGGCTATGTCGGCTCTTCTAGACATGTCAAGATTCTCAGCAGTTAAAGCAGTTTGGACCCCCCACCCCCCAAACACGCTGATAATTCACAGGACGAGAAAATCAATGGAACGTAAAACGCAACAAGAAGGTTAAAAAATAAAACACACTTCAAAACAAAAATAAGGTTGGGACATAGCCATTAGCTGCTCGAGCAAGATGATTGTTTATTTATTTATGTAAAATGCGCGCCAGACCCGGGGGTATCAGGGCGCAACAGTTACAGCAAATGCACGGCTTAGGTTACAATGTTACAGATAATAAGCATAAGTAAATGTTCTACACAGAAACAAATACAGATATACAAATACAAGTATATATACACAAATATACAACAAGATGTCAAGGGGTAACGCTCCTGTGGTGCTAGTTCCCTCTTCCAAGGGCTGGCAAGGGGGGTAATGGCCTGGCAGCCCAAGTTAATGGGCTGAGGGAAGCAAGGGCATTTAACTAGCACTGCGGGTTACCAACGCAGTAAGCCAGGTTGCATATATATATATATATATATATATATATATATATATATATATATATATATATATATATTGTCATTCATTGAACGGGATGCCGCGCACGTCCCATTCAATGAATGAAATTCAATGAATGGTTGTAGAAGGCGGGGCTCCCTCTTTTATTACCATGGCGGCCGGAAAAGCGAGGGAGGGAAGCTGCTGTGCCTCCAACAATCGGGTAAGTGGGACTGGGGATGGGGGGGGTTTGGAAAGGTAAAAAAAAAGGAAAAAAAGGGGAGTGAAGATGGCAGTCTGTGGTGGGGGAGGCAGCCTGCGGGTTCCATGGATTGCGGACTGAGATTAGCAGTTTCAACCCGTGTTTCATGGAACCGGATTGGCGGTTTCACACAACATGGGTGCTTATGGCTCTGCAACCCAGTTTCTTTACCATAACACATACTACAGAGAAAAACCATTACCTGAATGCAGAAATTCAGCAGCGGGATGCACATCGTCTGTACTCACCTAACATGGCGGATTAAGATTTCATACCACATGGTGTATCGAGAGTGCTGCCATTCACTGAAGACCTATGGTACTTGCAGCTTGAATATCGGCTCTGCCTTCCCACAGAATCTAAATAGAAAATATTAATTGAGGAGTCTAGGCTGCAGGTGGTGTTCTGTGTCTGGCTTTGGTGGCCATCGGGAAGTGGGGTGCTTTTGTCTTCTAGCCAGAGGGAAGCAGTAGATGTTGACTCGAGGAGTCTTGCACTGCACATTGTGGCTGTGTGTGTGGATGGCAATGTCGTAATTTCTGGGGAATGGAACACAATGTACTTCCTGCATACTGGGGAGACTACCTAGGGCGAGTGGCTGGAATCGGGTGGGGTGAGAGTGACGGCAGAAGGTAGTCTGAGCAACATCCAATCCGTAAGCATTTATCTGGTCCCAGTAACACATATACCCTAACCAAGTTTCCATAAAGCATCTAGGCACAGAGTAATCCTGGGTTCCACATGAACCCATAAAATGAACAAGTTTCCTTTCTGACGTAGATACTTTCTACTGCTGCATTATGTTCCACCTGTTGGATCTGAGGTGTTCCTCATCTGATCACAGAGTGGAAGCCCTAATGAGTCATACACCCACCTTGTGGGGGCCTAGGTGAAGCGGCACCCAAGACAGTGGTACTGCGAGTATGTACTTCATCCAAACTCACATTATCTGCAACAGCCACTGTATATCATCTAGAAAAACCTAACAGTACCCTTTAAACAAATCCACACCACACAGCAGTGCCTGGACTGGTTTCTAGATAAGCATCTTTAAGAACAGGTTCAATTGATCAAAGAAGAGGTGGTCAAATTGATCTCAGACCTCTGATTGACGATGCAGCAACTAGTTGACAGGATGAACGCAAACTGAACAAGTACTATAAGAAGAGATGCCAGGTCAGAACAGCTCTGTAAAAAGGATCAGAGAAGCAGAGCGGTCTCACGAATGAGAAAATATGAGGATAAGCACATCCTGGCAAAATAAATATTCAAGTACAAAAGTGAAAAGATGGACTTAGGGAATGATTCCCCATTCGCATAAAAAATATTTTCAAAGTAGTGTTGAGCCTGGAATATTATACAGTTCTAGATAGGATGCACATAACAGGCAGTTCTGGGGAGCAAGACTCCTTTAAACTAGGATGCACATAACAGGCAGTTCTGGGGAGCAAGACTCCTTTAAACCACCAGGCATAGTAGGAAATATGGCCTTTCATCCCCTCAAAGAGCAATCTTTGCAGGAAGCCAAGAAGCAGGCACCACTTTGCTGTGCTGGTTCAGAGGTGCAATTACATTGAGTCCTAGCCCATTAGAAGCTATCCAAACAGATATGCAGAGAGCCATCACAGCATTAACAAATCACTAGATCAGCTACAAATAGCGGTTTCCATTCAGCCTCCACTTTAAGGTATAACGTCCTATCCCTGTGATAACTACCGAAAAGGAAGGGACCATCTAAAAAGTGGAGCACGAACAACAATTTCCCAGCCACTCTGAAGAATTTTCTGAGGTCCAGCAAATGCAAAAAACATGCCATCTTGTATTATATTGTATTTTATTTAAGTATGTGTTTCTTGCACACCCTATTACTGCACCACAGATTTGTAAATCCTAAAGTTCCTTTGTAAATGAGTCCCAAATTCAGTTTGCTGGTGATCCAAATGTGTAATCATATGGAGCCAACAATAAACACGTGTTTCGGCACTTTCTGTGCCTTTCTCAAATCAGGGCATATCCTTTAACCTTTACCGCTTGTCGTGTTTGCATGGTTGCAATGTTAAGAGTAGTACTGTGTTAAATCCCACCTGCAAATGTTTGTCTCTCGCGTCTCGCATCGGATAACATGCACGTCTGCCAGTACCAGATTGGGGGTGTTCGGGCTGGAGAAAAGGCTCTACGATGAAGCTGAGGTGAACAGTGTGCAGTGGAGCCCTGGGAGATGCCTTCCTGAGGAGCTGCACTAGTTCTGGGGGCAAAGGACTCCGAAGCAGACGCAGGAACCAAAAGAGACTCTGCCGAGAAGGGGGAAGCTGGCCCTGCACAAGCTCCTTGCAGCAGCCACACAGTGAACTGGTGAGTCAGCCTAGGCAAGTAGTGTGCCCTGGGACGTGCAAACGTTTAAAAGATTGTTTGGAAATCATTTTTGAATGCTGACCAAATGGAACTGAAAAGTGAAGGCAAATATGGTAAAATTCTCCTGACATGGCATGTCAGTTGGGAGAAAACATGGAGCCAGCATTGCCTAAGCCAAAAAACATTACTGATAGAACAACAGGGACACATATGGTAAAATTCTCCTGACATGTTAGTTGGGGGAAACCTGCAACAAGCATTGCCAGGAGCCGAGATATTGAAAGAAAGGTTGACAGAAAGAGCTTGAACAAACCCTCATGTATGGAATCTCAGTGTGGGTGGGAAAACTGGTAGAAGTAACAACTAAAGTCAACAGAGTTGTGCTATTGAAGAAGTACAATTGTGGGATACCTAAGAAGCATGTGAATGTTGTAGAGAGGCCTGATCAGAGTATCTGGTAGTTAACCTTTTTGGAAAGAGAAACCTGCCAGACGAGTGCACCAGGAGATCTATGTGAGCCAAAAAGGGAGATATTCCTGGCAGGTGAGTCAACCAGGATATCAAGAGTTTCAGTTGAAAAGTTTACTGGCAGCAGAGTACCGGAAACCCAATTTGAACTAGTGTGTTGAAGAGAAACGTTGTCATATTAAGTTGTTGTTTTAATTGAACATTTTGACAACCAGTGACTTGCCTTTTTGCCATACTTGAATCACTATTTCTAGAAAAGACATTTGTTCACCCATCCAGAAAAGGGGGAACTACTTTCCATTGCTATATTCCAACCAGTGTTGTGGAAGGAACATTTGTTTTGCCATCCTGAGGAAAGGATTAGGTAGGAAAGACATGTGTATTGCCTTTAATGGACTGGTCTTGACACAGAACATTGTTTTCCTGAAATAATCCAGGGGAAGGGAACCAACCCCTGCACACACAGATTGTTTTGGTTGAAGTTATATGTTTAGGGTTTTGCACAATTGTGTTAAGCTGAACGCTGAACATTAACCTTGTGGTTTTGCTTGTGTATGTTTGTTTGAGAGTGACATTTAGTTTGGACACAAGGTCAGCCGGCTTAACTTTTAGTTTCATAGGAAGGGACATTCACTTTAGGATAAGGAAAGTTAGGCCTTTATCCTAACCCCTTTTTGTTAATAAAATGGCTAATGTTGAGAATTTTACCACTTTGTGTCTGCTCTCATTTCTGACCCCTCATAATATATAAAGCTGTAACTTATATCTTAACCATACATAGGATTAGGTTATAACAGACATTGGGTGGCAGTATCCTCAAAGGCTACTACAGCCACTCTGTATTATGGCAGCACCGGGGAATGTGGGGATTTACTTGGCATTTGATTACCCGATATGTGCAGAAATAATTGGTATAAACTGGCAATTTATTTATTTATTTTACATTTATAAAGCGCTCACACAGCCCGCAGGCATCGAGGCGCTGTTACAGGAATTGTTTGTTGTGTATTTATTTATTTTTTTTGTCTTAGTTACGTATTTATAACGCGCTTAAACACCCAGAGGTTTCTAAGCGCGGACCCGGGGATCGAACCTGTTGTTGCTTCGTGTCGTCTTGCTTCCAAGACGCGCACGCTGCCGCTGAGCTATCCTCCCGGGACGCAATAAATTGCCATACAAGGCTAAAGTAGCATATGCATGGCTTATGTTAGTTAAAATCTACTGCGTCCACCCCTGCCATAACAGGACCACCTCCAAGGCATATTAAGGCAGCTCCATTCTTAAAATGTGGTTGGTGTCTAAAAAAGTTTTAGGTCTGCTTTACCGGTTTGGTATTTCATGAAATGTATGCTTTCCGTCTGTCACTTTAGGTGCCAACAACGGGGTTAAATGTCATGGGATGGCATAGAGGTCAAAGGTCATATTACATAACTTCCTGTGATGCCATTGCATGTGTGATGCCACTTCTGCGACCCCTGGCAATTTGGTGAAATTACGTCTGTGATGCAGAGTATGGCAGAGTCTGAAAATGAAGTGTTTTTTTACTAACAGTCTACTGGATGACTTCAGGTACCTATTTCACCAGTGTGGCCTGTTGATTCCTCAAGAAAGGACCACCCCTATGAGACCAGTCTCACGCTAAAATAGATTATGTATTTGCCGTCCATGATGCTGAGAAGAGTGGGATCAGTGGATATTATTAAGGCAATATTGGACCACGGCCGTCAGATTCTATGTTTTGGTGAAGCATGATTTGGAAGGCTGGGCTGGAGGCTTTATGAGATGATTCTTAGAGATCAAACAGTTAGAAAAGAATTGAAAAATGGCATTGGAGATTATTTGCGTGTTCATTTTCCTTAAAACATCACTGGGTACACACTGGGATGCTCTCAAGGCAGTGGCTAGAGGAGCACTAACAGATGTATCCCTGAGGGGCATATGAGGACAATTAAAGAAGATACACACTCCAAAGAACCCCAGTCAGCAGAAACACTATGAAGCGAACCCTTCAAGAGTATAGGTGATTAGATGACACCATTGTGTCCCCGGCAGATCAGGATCGATCATTGACAGTGGTAATGTTAGAGATTGGTGACTTTGGTGCAGTACTGGGATTTAAAGCCAACACTAGCAAGTATGAGAATTTAAAATTGCCTGCCCCAGTGCACCAGAAAAAAATAATCTCCAGTGGACAAAGAAATTGATACAGTATCTCAGGATTGACATTAGATTGAGTTCTGCTCAGATGTATAAGGTACATTACCCAAGGTTTATACATGCCATTAAAATGAACATGAGAAAATGGAGGGCACAATATATATCTTGGCTTTGCTGGATTTTGGTGGTCAACATGAACATTGTGCCTTGGATAATATACTTATTTCCGACTATCCTGAAGCTACAGTCTATTACTAGGAGTTTATCTGGGGAGGTAAAAGGGCCAGAATAAAATGGAAAATCATTTTTGCCCTTAAGGAAAGTGGTGGTCTGGCCTGCCCAAATCCTGATAGTGATTATTTAGCATCCCCAATAAGGGTGATTCCTGAATGGAGCCAGACACGATTCGAGATGCGCAGGTTTTATAAAGAGCAGGACAGTACATATGGAATAACCCAATCACAAAACCCACATAGAAAACATAGGATGAGGTGGCCCAAAAGCCGGTATACCCATTATGCGCCTTTTAACCTCCTATGACGTACAAAAGAGTTGATGTTCGGTTTAAGGGTAGGTTATTAAATTGGAGACCTATTTATTAATAGAGCCATCAGGTCCTTTCATACTTGTAAGCAGGAATTAGGGATGACTGAACCAGAGTGGTATAGACATTATAAAAAGTGACACTGGTCATTACACCCCACTGAGTGGGAAAGTGGTGGACATCACACTTTCCCTAAACCGAGAAACTATTATGAAAGGTTTGATTTCTGATGTGTACACCATGCTAGAAATACCTGAAAAACATGCTGATGGGTCCTATGAAAACATCATAAGTGTTTCAAAGGAATATAAGCAAAGGGATGTGGGACTCTAATCCAAAGATAATGGTGAAACAAAGAACAAGTTACTTACCTTATCTGGTAACGTTCTTTCGATGGGATGTTCCTACGACGTATTCGACAGGTAATGACCACAGCTGTGCTGCTTCGGAAAACTTCGGCAGAGGGCGTCCTGCGTCGATAACTTTGATACGTTGTTCCTCGAGGGCCTCCGCCGATGGTCGACATCACCGGATGTTATATATAGGACGCACGGCGCCCGTAGCCTCAGTTGAAGTTTTTTCCCAGAACGTGTGGCACCAATCTCCTGCCAGTATGACTGCAGAAAGCCTTGCGGAAATGTAAGCTGCTATCGCATAAGAAATTCTGTAGACGGGCAGGCTGGGAGGGTGCGATGTGGAGTATGTGGAATATGTTGGAGGAACATCCCATCGAAAGAACGTTACCAGGCAAGTAACTTGTTCTTTGAGGGGATTGTATCCTCTGACGTATTCCACATCTATGACAGACTCCCAAAGCAGTACCAACATATGAGGTGGGAAAAGAATTTACATTTTTAGAATTTTAGAATGTCCAATCAAATGGCTGAATTGAGGACTGCCTTACCAAAGGCCAAATCCTGCCCATGGATGGAATCCAAGGAATAGTGTCTCAGAAAAGTATGGACAGAGGCCCATGTGGCCGCTTCACAAATGTTGCTAATAGGAACACCTCTCTGCAGAGCAGTGGAGGCAGCCACACCCCCTAAAAGAGTGAGCCCGCAAGCCAACTGGAGGGTCCTTCCCCGCCAAACGGTAACACTCGGAGATCGTCAAAATGATCCATCTAGACAAGGTCTGCTTGGAAACAGCTTGACCCAAGTGTGTACCAACAAAGAACTATATCCGTGAGAGATAAAAATTCAAAGCTCTCCTAGGATCCAACCTATGGAGCCTCTCCTCTTCCTTAGCAGGATGTGGAGGCGGATAAAACACCGGAAGAGTTACCTTCTGGCTCAAATGAATTCCGACACAACCTTCGGAAGAAAAGAAGGCCGTACCCGTAGGACAACCCTGTCCTTATGGAAAACTGTAAAGGGTGGCTTGGCGGAAAGTGCCTGCAACTCACTCACTCTGCGTGCGGTAGTAACCGTAATCAAAAACACAGTTTTAAAAGAGAACAGTCTCAACGGACAAGAATGTAAGGGCTCAAACGGAGCTCCCATTATGGACTTCAACACCAAATTCAAATCCCATCCGGGCACCTGGAAAGGCGACGGCGGAAACACATTAGTTAGCCCTTTTAGAAACTGAGAAATCAAAGGAATCTTAAAATAAGAAAATTCCTCAGACGAGCACTTAAATATGGACATTGCCGCCAGGTAACTCTTAATGGTACCCACTTGCAGGCCCTTGTGGGCTAAGGAAAGCAAAAAAGACAAAAGGAATGGAACATTGGAAAGGATCCAGATTCTGTACCCTGCACCAGTCGCAGAACGTTCTCCAACAGCAACGGTACAGGGATTTTGTTGCGGGCCGTCTGGCCGAAAGCAACAACTCCATCACGTCTTCGGGGAGGTCCCAATCCTTATACCTCAACCTTTCAGATACCAAGCATGCAGGCTGAGAGACTTGACCTGTGGATGGAGAACCCAACCCCCCCCTCCCGTGAGAGCAGATCGTCTCGGTAGGGAAGATAGCGTGGAGGGCAGATGGACATGTCTAGAAGGTCCGAGTACCACGCTTTCCTGGCCCATGCCGGAGCAATGAGGATCCTTCAGGAACCGAAACTCTGCAACCTCTGCAACACTTGTTGAATGACGGGCACTGGAGGAAACGCGTACAGCAGTGGGAAGGACCACTCCACTACGAACGCGTCTCCTAAGGCTCCCCTTATAGGATATTCCCGCGAGCAGAATTTTTCGCACTTCTGGTTGACAATGGTGGCGAAGAGATCCACTTGTGGGGTTCCCCAAAGGGCGAAGATCTCCAAAAGAATTTCCTGAGCCAGCTCCCACTCGTGAGAGACCGTGTTCTGCCTGCTCAGAACGTCTGCCACTGCGTTTTCGTCTCCGGCCAGATGAACTGCCAAGATCGAAACTTCCTGCTGGATGGCCCAGAACCAGAGCTGCATCGCCTCCCTGCACAACGGGAGTGACCCTGCCCCCCTTTTTTGTTGAGGTAGTGCATGGCCACTGTATTGGGCATCATAATCAGGACGTTCTTCCCCCGCACAGATGGCAGAAAAGCCTTCAGGGCCTCCTACGGAGACCAACTGCCGCTGGCTGTCAACTCGTTGGCATGAGCTCCCCAACCTGTGAGGGGTGCGTCCGTCATGATCGTCACCTGCGGCCACTGTTGCCAAAATGAATCTCCCTTCATCAGATTGCCTTCGACGGCCCACCACAGAAGATCCTGGGTGACCGAGGGAGGAATCTGAACGGGATCCGACATCCTGCCGGAGAACTGTGACCACTGCATCTTGAGAGCCCACTGCAAAGATCTCATCCGCAGCCTGGCCTCTGGCACCAGGAAAATGCAGGATGCCATGAGGCCGAGCAACCTCAAGAACTCGAACGCCGGGATTCTTTGGGCACGTTGAAATTGGTCAACCATCTGCAGAATGTGATGAGCCCTCACCTGGGGAGGCGAACACAGCCCCAGGGATGTGTCGAGCACTGCTCCGATGTATTGGAGCCACTGGGTAGGTGTCAAATGGGACTTCTTTAAATTGAGGGAGAAGCCCAGCTTGTGAAGGGAGTGGCAGGTGACGAACAGATGATCCAGAGCTTGCTCGGGAGAGCGCGCCCTGATCAACTAATCGTCCAGGTAGGGGTAGACGTGAATCCCCCCTTTACTGAGATACGCTGCCACCACCACCATCAGCTTGGTGAAGACCCACGGGCGGAGGTCAATCCGAACGGCAGGACCCGAAACTGAAAATGCGATTTGCCAACCGCGAACCTCAGGAACTTCCTGTGCTTGCGATGAATCGGCACATGAAAATAAGCATCCTTGAGGTCGAGAGACACCAACCAATCCTGAAGTTGAAGGGCCTGGAGGACTTGAGAAAGAGTGACCATCTTGAATTTGTCCTTCCTGAGGAGCTTGTTCAACCAACGCAAGTCCAGGATGGGTCTCAATCCCCTGTCCTTTTTCAGGATAAAAAAATAAGGGGAAGACCATCTCTTGTTCCTCTACGCTACAGGCACCAGTTCTATGGTGCCTTTCTCCAGCAGGGGTAGGATTTCCTGCACAAGGAGTTGATCCGGATGCTTCAAAGAGAGCTTCCCGGTGGATTGTCGTGAGGCCGCTGCCGTAAAGGAAGACAGTAGCCATGGGCTATATGATCTCCAGAACCCACACATCTGAAGTAATGGCTCGCCATTCTCCTAGATGCTGCGCACGTCTGCCCCCAACCGGCGAACCATGGGACATGGCCTCATGACTGAGCAGACGCGGCTGCGGCAGTGCCTGAGGGCAAAGAGGCAACTGCCAGAGCAGCTTTGGCACGTCGAGTACCTTGCTTTCCACCTCTGGTACTCCTACGGTGGCCCCTTTGACTGGCAGCTCCTCTCGATCTACCAAAGGTAGAGTAGTACCGAAAGGAACCTCCCCTCCATTGCTGTCCCCTTGGACAAAAAGGCAGAGGTTGACGGACTGCTGCGCTCAAAGACTTCTCTGCAGCTTTGGAGGTCTGCAACCTCTCAAGGGTCTTGTTAGCCTTGTTGCCAAACAGATGGACACCATCAAAGGGCATGTTGGGAAGCCGGGATTGCACTTCAGGAGCAAACCCAGACTTCCACAACCACGCAAACATGCGTATCATGGTGCTCGCAGCCATGGACCGGCTGACAGCCTGCCATGTCCAGACCCGACTGAACGGTTTCACACATGGCATCCTTGCCATCTTGCGCCAGGGCTAGAAAGCCATCCCATTCTTCCCCTTCAGGAATATGCTTAGCCGCCAAAGATGCACAATTCCACAGAGTGTGAGTGAATCTCGCCAAGGCACAAACAGAGTTGGCTGCCTTCAAAGCCATACCCCCAGCTGAAAATACCTTCTTCGCCAAACCATCAAACCACTTTCATCCCTATCAGGGGGGATGGTAGAGTACGCAGCCTGCTTCGCGGGGGCCGTAGCCGCCCACACCACCAAACTCTCCAGAATAGGGTGCGTCGACAAGTAGCAGGGGTCGCTACTGGCTGGGCGGTATTTTTTCAGAAGCGACTTATTAACTTCCGGGAGGCTCTTCGGAGCAGTCCAAGCCGCTGCCACCCTTCTTTGCAAAGCCATGTGAAATGGCAACACCGGTTCAGTGGGTGGACCTTGGTCTAGGATGTCCATCAGATCATCCTGATCAAAATCAACAGGTGGTGCAGACCACCCCAAGTATTCAGTCACCCTGGACATGAGACGCCTAAAGGAGGATTCGGCATGCGTCCCAGGCTCAGGCCTGCCAAACTCCACCTCCGGAGAGGTGTCAAGACCACTGGCATCATGCAAGGACTGACAGAGTTCTTCCATCTGACTGTGACCAGACAAAAGGCCATCAGGGACATCAGGAGGCACAACCATCTCCTCATCAGACCCTTCTTCCACCTCTGAAATATAATCCAAAGGTTGGAACAAATCCATTCTGAGTGCAGGAACAGAGAAGGGCTCAAAAACAAGCCTCACAGACTTACTGAGAGCCTTCCTTAGAGTTTCCACAGCCCTCTGGGGCACCTCTGGCAAATCCTCCACAAACGGCGTTGAAGGCGCCGAAGGAATCGGCGTCGACCGAGGTGCCGACGGCATCAACAACTTCTTCGAGGCCGGAACCCCAAGAGAGCTCTTCGACGGACACTGCGCTTATTGCGTCAACGCCTTCCTCGAAGGCTTCACAGGTTCCAACGGTCTCAATGGCGTTGAGGACAGGGACCTGGATCTGGCACGGCTACAGCGATCTTCCTTGTCTGATTGGGACCTCGAGGGCTCCCGATCACGCCGACCGTCCGAGCCCGAAGGTGTACGAGTGGTGGACTGAGCCCGTTCCTTGCCGGCTTCTTTCGAAGGCGCAGGCGGATCAGTGCTTTGCGATTCGAAAGTCGCCATCATCTGCTGGCGGAATGCAGCCCATTCGGCGGGCGACGAAGACTAGGTGGGACAAGTCAACCGTCTGGCAGAGTCGACCTCTGACGAGGACTGGGAAGGCGACCAGTAATGGCGCTTCTTAGACTGCCTCGAAGAGGCAGAGGAATGGGGGGAACCACTCCAAGTCCGAGACCCCCTGGACTTTCGCTGATGCCGAGAGTCGTCCCTCGAGTCATCAGTCAAAAGCCCAGCGGACTTTGATTTATGGGGCTTAGACACCCTATCTGCCTTTAATTTCTTCTTCCGTTTCCACAAGGCCTTAGACGTCAGGGACTGGCAATCATTGCATTCGTCGGTGGCGTGGCTTTCGCTGAGGAACCAGAGGCAGATGTTGTGCGGGTCCGTGATGGATATTTCCGACCTGCAGTCCCGACATTTTTTAAATCCCAACTTCGGGGTAGAAGAAGACAAAAGACATCACTGTTTGAAGAGAAGAATCGAGCGCGCCGAGATACCAAAGTAAACACGTTTGCGGAAAAAACGGAACTGAGACTAGAGGCCTGTGTGTCCTATATATAACATCAGGTGACATCGACCATCGACGGAGGCCCTCGAGGAACAACATATCGACATAATTGACGCAGGATACCCTCTGCCAAAAATGTTCCGAAGCAGCACAGATGTGGTCATTACCTGTCATAGATATGGAATACGTCTGAGGACACAATCCCCTCGAATCATATGTACTTTCAACAATGAAACACAAGGAACAATTCTGTACCGTTGGCCCTATACTCAATCTTGAGAGAAGATATCCACTTGCACTGATAGATGGTGAGGGGGCACGGGAAAGAAGGGACATTGGGTCATGTATTACCGGATTGCCCTAACCTTAGAGCATTCCGGTTGGAAGTTTGATCAGCTATAAAAGAATTGGTTGGACTGGATATTCCTCTTGATCCAGTCTTTGCCTTGCTAAGGTTGACACATATCTGCACGCTTCTTTATTAGCATGTTTTGGATACTCACCACCTGTTAGCTGTGAAAGTGGCAGCTAACTTATTGCAGAACTCAATTTAGAACTACGGCCATATGTGGTGGGTGAAACTATGGAACTTGCTGGTGATGGAGAGAGTCTCATAAGAAATTCTTTGCAGTTTGGAATCCATTTTTAGAATATATATAAAAAGGAATATTAAGCGTTAAAAAAAGTTATCTAACTGGCTAAAGAAAATACAGTGACAAGACCAGATCAGAAGCATGATAGGATATAGTTTAATCGCATCCTTTGCTTTTACACAGTGAAACTGCACGGATAGAAGGGAGAAAGGCATATTACTTAATTATCTGAACCTTACTTCACAGAAATGTTTGCTCTGTGCGGTTTCTGGAAACCAAATAAAATGTGTCAAAATGTGTTTTTTACAAATTTTTTTACAGATTTATTTTACATACAACCATAATTTCAACAATGGGTCATTTTCTTCAAGCCGCAACAGTATCAAACACAGAGTGATCGGGTACGAGCCCTTCATCAAGTAACCAGCCTTCTGGAACACTAATCCTGTGGCAACCACAATTGTTTCTCTGTTGAAATGGCTTGTAGTAGGCGAGTACACCCCCAAAACGGAAAGCTCAGCTCCACAGATTGTTGGGAAAGACATCAGAAGTCTGCTGGTGGTAGAGTGAGGTAAAATGAAAAAAGTGTGAACAAACCAGACTGGTGAGGAAGGAAAGCTCAGGGGCAACGAGTTTGTCTTGGAAGCAAGACAACGCATCGCAACACAGGGTCGAATCCCGATCCCATGCTTAGAAACCACTCGCTGGTATTAAGCGCGTTATAAAAGAACAATTGGAATGATAATGTGCAAGCATTAGAGTATCCAGGAGGCAAACGATCGTCTCTGAAGAATAAAGGAGAAAATGGTGCAGGAACGGTATACAATTGAGCATACAGAAATCTGTCCACATGCTAGAACCTGGTGCAGTGCATGCTGAATGGTGATCCTTGGACTAAAATCATACTGTTGGACTCAATCCAGCTGGTGAAAAAGGAGACCTCTAACCTAGGATGAAGCAGATGGAAAGTAGCAGAGCCCTTATCCCCAGAGACGAGTGGCAATGTGGCTGGGTCAGGGGAATGATTACGGAGCCACCCATGTGTAGAGGTGGGATCTTCTGCATGAAACCTGGAGTAAAGGCCCCAGCAGCAGGAGAGCTGTAAGTGACATGCCCGATCGAAGCAGACTCTACGGTTCTGAGACCGAGAACATGCGACTGCTGTGCTGGTGGATGGATGGATGGATGGCCGATGGGAGCAAGGACCAGGACCCTGCAGTCTCGTCTAGAGGCCTGACAGGGTGGGACACTTGACCCTTCTAATAGGCTAGACATCTAGGTCTATCCCATGAGACTTACTTTTCTCCACTCCATACCCCCTGGCTGTTTTCCTTCGCTCCCTAAGAGCCCCATTTCTCAGGTCAAATTTTTCAACCCAGATACATTTTACAGCGGCTTTCCGTTTCAAAGAAATATGCTTCTCAACCTTCAAGTGTGGATTTTGCGGTTCCACTAGCGGAGAGTACATACCTCTTAAGACGAGGTACAAATGCCATATATTTTTGTCTGGTTTTGTGTTTCTTTAAAACATTTTTAAATTAGTTGATAGGAAAGTCAAGTAAAACGATCGAGTCGAATCCCAATGACTCTAGGGAAACAAGTTCTGGGATTGAGGATTTGATTCATAGATGGAGTAGGTAAAGACACCCAAACTTGGCATAAAAGGGACTGAATAAACAAGAGGCTAGCAGAGATTAAAAGGCGTCTCAGTATGCAGAAGACTTATTTGATCTAAGCAAGACTATTGACAAAGTGGGGCAAGCCCTTTTTGCCACTAAAAGGAACATTTACTCTAGAGATATCAAAATCCTCTGTCACAGTAAATTGAGATTTCAAGAATATGTTGCCTTAGCAGACCCCAAAACGGAGTTCCAAACTCAAATTGACAAGGGAGTGTTTGTAATCAAAAGCTCTACTGCATCCCGCACAATTGGATCTATGAAATTAAAAGCATAATACATAGTGGAGGCTGGTGGATATTTAGAGTGCTGACTGCAGGAGGGTCCAGAGTGGTTTTCCCATCAGAGAAATGTAAAGCATGTCAAAACGGTGTATTTAACAGCGGAAATGACTGGAGAATGTTTATAAATATCCATTGGATTTAAAAATATGTTGTACAGGAACACGTGAAACTTTGCCATTTCCCTGCAGCAAATCATGGGTGTCCAATCAGAAAATGGTGCACCCATAGACATGCAACGTCAACATATCTATATTTGTGCCATATTTTCATGAAAAAACCTGATACAGTTGCCACTATCACACCGGGGGAAGTGTCAGTAGAAATTACACAATCTTGAAATATTAAAGCGTTTTCCAGGGCTATATCTTAAAACTGCCACTTTAATTCAACCTTATGGTATAGGTTTATATTTTATGTTTTTCATGCAAGATGTTGGGGAGAATTCTCAGAAATGTGCTAATTCCCTCTACCTTAGAGACCCCCAGCAACTTTGCTGGATTTTGAGGACTTGATTTTTTTTTAAGCTGGAGAAAGTGAGACCCTTTTTCCCCACTCTCTCATGTTCTCATGTGTTTTAATGTGATTTTGTAATCCGTGTTTCTTTTGGTTGTGGAGACTGACAAACTCCACAGGCCTCGTCTTTTACATTGTGTCACACAGCACCTTCAGTGCAGCGACTCAGGGAAGTCTTTCAGATTTTCCCAAGGTTTAAATACCTTCTCTGGGATAAACTACTGTTTCCCAGAGCAGTAAAGGGACTTAAATTTGTAACTTTCTAGACCCAGCACACACTATCTTACAATAGGGTCCTGGGGGAGAGGGCGGTTACTTAGTATCCCCTTTGTCTAGCTTCTCATCTAACATTTTTGTGTTACCCTTTCCTCGATGAATGGCTGGTGGCAGCGGTTTACTTTTTACTATCATCATGGGATTTTACCGCTGGTTGCGTTCGCAGCCACGGTAAAGCACCCATGGGTGCCATTTTTGTCAAAATGGACCAGTCTTTTTTCGCCATTTCTTTGTGGAAAGATCCTTCTTGAGATTTACTATGCGCGCCAAACCAGGTTTGGTCCCTTTGTTCATTTTGTCTTAGGCAGGCTTCACGAGTGAAACCCACCTCTGGCTCCATGGTATCTGGCGGGGGCAGGAAGCGAGGGAGGTGCCGCAAACTCCCTGTGCTTAGTCTCCTAGGAGACAGGAATGCACTCTTAGGTGATTGGCCGGCTGGCTGTCCGCAAAGACAGCCACCCTGCTGGGTGACTGACAGCTGGGCTGGAATGAATGGGAGCAAGCTGCATACAAGGCAGCGTCGACCACTGGACGAAGGAATCCGAAGATGAACTTGAAGAGGACGCCTGCTGCAACTCCTGGACCGCTGATTTGCTCGGTGAAGCCCTGCTGCTGTGCTGAAACTTCAAATTCGTATCGACAGAGAAGCTCCTGCAAGGGCGACTTCTCCCTTTGAGTTGGTGGGACCAATCAACTCCAAAGTAAGCCACCTGGACATCCTCTCAACGCTGGTCGAGTATCCACTGCAGTCGCTTCTGGAACCGGATAGCCAGGGAGAGGAACACCAGTTTGTATGCGTTGCTTTTAAGCTGGCCAAGAGCTCCAGGAAGATCCTCCGGACTCCCAGGAAGCAGGACTGAACTAGCCTGAGCACCCTCAACAGAGTGCGTGACCCCAGAAGCAAGTAAAGTCCATCTCGACAGCAAGAAACCGCAGTGTTGCTATTTGCTGTAGACGCGAGGAGCTGAAACACCAAACAGCCACTTGTTTGCCGGTTGCGAGCGGTGACTGTCCCATTGCAGTGCAGGAGTCCGCATCAGTCCTCCCATGAATGAGGGCCAGAACAGCGAGATCTGCAGAGCTGCAGAGGAACAGAAGTCATCTGCTGCACTTTTTCTTCAACCTAAAGTTACTGTAAAGTCTAAGAGAACTTACCTCTTGTTGTGTAGCCATTTGTCCTCATTGGAGACTTGCTTGGTTGCATGTGTAGAGTTGCTACCAGCTTCTTTACTTGACAAGCCTAATCAGCTTGTGGCCCTACTTTGATTTTCCTCTGCTCTACCAAGACTTTTTAAACACTGGAAAATACTTTCTACTTACCTGCAAGAAGTGCTTCAGTTCACCTTGACTTTTGATAACTTAACATTGGCTTGCCTAGGCTCCCTGAATGATTCTTGTCTCTTCTGTTTATGTGTTTTGCCTTCCTTCCAGGAAAGGGCTAACTGGCCTTGCATTGAGGGGTTGTATTGAAAGTACTTACCTGCTTGAGAATAACTGTGTCAATAGTTGTTTTTTTCTGTACTCTCTTTAACACTACTCTCAATAATATTCTAAATGCACCAGTGATATATTAATTTCAACAGCACCCTAGCTATTGAAGTCACCCGAGGGTGCAGGTAGTGTCTTTGTGTCATCCCAAATGGGTATTTGCTGATTTAGATAACCAGGAGTGTGTATTTTTGAAGTATATTTATGTGGTGTTTTATATTGCTCCCTTCTCAAGAAGGCTTATTCTAACTGACTGATAGATAAATTAATAATTGTTTTACCAAGTAACCTTGTGTGTAAGAGTTTATTTGAAAACTTGTCACTGTGAATCTCTGTGTAACTCCTCTACAGACCGCTCACATGGACCCCTCTTGAGATAAGCCTGGTTGCTCCACACGCTACCAACATGTCTAGTGCAGACTTATATCAAAGGTTGGCTTTCTATTGCCAGGAGGTCAGGGTTGTTGTAGTGCACTCATAGGGTACTGTATACAACCCTGCCTAACACAAGGTAAAATGGTTAAGCACTTTTTCCAAATAAGGGTGCAAATGAGGCATCAGCTAATGTTGCTCTATCCTCCTGAACTAACGTGAACTAGTTGATTAATCATGAATGCAGATTCATCTTTAATTCAGATATTGAACAGGTACTGAATGTTACAGACAACAGTGATGCGTTAGAAGCATTTTTACACATCTTGCGTAGCTTAAGAGTAACTCAGTGACGGTTTATTAATGGTGCAAAACTCCTACCGGGTGGCTGCCGAAAGAAACATCATTCGGCTTTACTGGTAAGGTGGCTATTTGAGACGGTTTGGATTTTAGTCTGGTGATACTCCCAGAAGATCTGGACACTAGCCTAGTGACCACATCTTTCTCGCAGAGTAAAGCCTTTAATTTGCTTAGAATAATGAAGCTGAAATACTAACCTGCCTCACGTCAGACCACTTGCCAGTAGCAACCACATTGGCAGAAGTGGAAGTGTGTGCGTGCGCAACCACATTGGCAGGAGTGGAAGTGTGTGCGTGTATAACCACATTGGCAGGAGTGGAAGTGTGTGCGTGTGGAAGTGTGTGCGTGTATAACCACATTGGCAGGAGTGGAAGTGTGCGCGTTTGTGTATAACCACATTGGCAGGAGTGGAAGTGTGCACGTGTGTATAACCACATTGGCAGGAGTGGAAGTGTGCACGTGTGTATAACCACATTGGCAGGAGTGGGAGTGTGTGCGTGTGTGTAACCACATTGCAGGAGTACACACACATTGGCAGGAGTGGAAGTGTTTGTGTAACCACATTGGCAGAATTGGATGTGTGTCAGTGTGTGTCATTTACAGGGATCCGCAATGGTAGAATAGCATGCAAGCTAAACAGAAAGGCTGGATTCGCTCAGACTGCAAATATAGTTGAGGGCATGTAAGTAAAAGCTTTAAAGGAATTCACACAAGAACAGGAGTGAATAGATGTAAATGAGAGCATAGATAGTAAAAGTCCGGAGTGTCCAAGTAGAGTAAACTAAAATACATAAGCAGGGATTTCCACAAACACGGAAACAGGGCCAGCATTCGTCTTGGCAAAGAAAAAGAATAGAGGTAGCCTCTCAAATGATCTTACAGCAATAGCAAATTTATTTGAAAGGTACAGTTAGGAACTATACGATTATGTGGTACAGTCCCATGAACCGCATCAAATCGACAAGCGTCTAGAGAAAGTGAATATGGGTGGAAATGGCTCTGGTGTGGTGAAGGCGCCTTATCAGGGGAATTCATGTAGGAGGAGTTAAAGGAGTTTGTCAAATGGCTACCGAGGAAGACTGCCCCAAGAAAAAAGACTGGTTTACCCCAGTATTCTTTAGCCAACAGAGATGGCTGGTGATTCTTCTGCTCTCTAGGGTGTTTAACAGGATATAGACGTCAGCTGAGAGTAAACGGGTGCTATGGTTGGGAGCGGTGGGGACAGTAATAACAAAAACAGGTATGTCTAAAACTATGCTGCTGATACAGACCTATTTCAGTATTGAGTAGAACCACAAAACCTTCAGCCAAATTACCAACAGATTAGAAAACAAAATCTTTTTACGTGTATGGGATAATGTAAGGAGTGTGATGAACTAACCCCATTTACCACCTCTCGAAATACAGGAGAAAATGAAACTAAGGTCACTGGGAATCCGGTACTGTGAGCGGAGCCAAGAAGCAGGGGAGAGCTGGCGAAGAGACATGGCACAGGGGACCATTGAGGAGAAAGACACAAAGAGGATCATTGCAAGTACATGGCCGAGGGAATGACACAGCAAAGGTTGCAAGATATCGGCACATCGACCGCCCACTGATGAGAAGCAGACTGATGGGGTTATTGTGTCTGTGACCAACTTCACAGACTGCTTCTGATAGAGGTAGAGAGGCAAGCATGAGCACCAGGGCATGGTGAGAAGGACAAACCAGATCTGGGCATGAAGAGAAACCATTCCCAGGATACCTTTCATAACAAAAGGGTGACAGCTGGAGAGAGTCCAGAATGAGACAGTGGAGAAATTGAAGACTCAGAAGAATAAGCGCATACTGGGGCCTGTTGTTCAGACCCTTCTAAAGCATAGCACTGTGTTGATCTGCAGGTCTGTGGACCATGTTTCGGCGAATACCCACATTCAACACAGAAAAGGACATACGAAGGACTGGAAGAGGCCGCACCAGATCTGGAGACAAGCAAGCAGTTTGGGGGCTGTGTGCTGAGTAGGAGCCAGAAGGAAAGGCACAGAAGAAAAAGGATTTGGGAAGGATGGCCATGAAGGAGGATTTGTGAAGGCTGGGAGACTAGTGCACCAGAAGGAAAGGGAGTAGGGGTTTGGGGAACCCCCTGCACCCCGATGAGGTGAAAATTTTACTGGGTGGCCAAAGAAAAGCCACCATATTCAGAGCAACCTCAAAAGGGTGCTAAATAAACAGAACTGCACAGTGGCACCAATAGAAGCAAAGACAATCCAAAAACCTCCAAAGCCTAGCACAGTCCTGCTAATAAACTAGGAGAGCCAAGGAATGATCAGATATTGGAAGTTATCCCAAAAGACCAGGAACTGCATACCAGGATATGAATTACAGACTGACACTAGGGGAACTATCATTTCATTAATACTGTGTTCTAATGCTGACAAGTAAAATCACAAGAGTGGAACTGCAAGTTGAGAGTTGTGGTTTAGATACGATCAAGAGTAACTGACAAGGGAGTGGAAAATCCCACAGAAAAGCACAGATTGCAGTAGTGGATGTAACACTCCAATTGAAGCAAAGTGCAGATCCCATGGCGTTGTGATGCAGACCTGCATGAGAAACATCTACGAGCTAATGACCGAAAAGACCAGCACTCCGAGAAGATAGAAAGATCCTAGTCAGAGGTAGAACCGGAAACTCTTGTGCTTCAAGGAAATAGTGCTTTTTCTACTTTTCTAAATCAAGTTAGTTATTTATAAGTCATCACAGAAAGTTGGTAGAGTTAAATCGCTCCCAGACTGTTGCGTCCAGCTATTGTGCTGGCCCTCGATGCAGAGAAAGCATTCCACCAATGTGGGATGGCCATTCATGAAGTGGATCTTACGAGCGATAAAGTTAGCTCCAAGGTATCGAGAGGCTTTATGAAAGTTACACTTTGAGGCTCAAGGCATACACTCTAATGTGCTCTCTCTGGGAAGAGAGCCGAAGAGCAGGGCTACTCCTACAAACCACAACTATTTTAACTTTGAATAGAACAGATTGGTGAGACCATACGTTTCAACCATGAGAAAAGGTGAATTGAGGTATTTGGGTTCATGGTAAAATGCAGTTTTTCGCACCTGTATCCTGTTAAATGGCTCATGTCCAACAACCTGCATAAAGGTCGAGAAAGAATAAGGCAAATTCCCTAGTTGCAAATGTAATAAACAAAATGGGAAACCGTCTGACCAGGGTCAGAAAATTGACTTGGTTGATCATGGCACCTAGAAATTTAAAATCACCTCAGAATGTTAGCCATACATTTCTGGGTTGCAATACTTGCAATGCAATCATCCTGTCGACCTTCTGACAGCTATACGCAACCCCTTTTTACTTACTGACCAACTACTGCTCTGATGATCATGTTACTAGTCTGTGTGAGAGGCAAGAAAACTGTGCCGACCCTGTGCAGTGTCGAGAGTGGCACAGAAGCAGCACATGAGTGCTAAAGAAAAATGAATATAGGAGAACAAAGTATATAATAGGATGCAATACTATATATAATTACATTCCTCAACCGGCCACAGTTTATGGGGTTGGAAAGCCCCATACAGCATAAATAAATACTGGCTGACGTAGCATGCCAAAGATAATTTAGATTCAGGATAAAATAGCAGTAGACAACAGTATTACTCAAGAACCCAGAGTGCTGAAAAACAAAGGTGCACCACAAAAAACTTCTCCCAATTAACCCCATACAATCACCCAAGGAGTAATACTAAGGACCCTGAATAAGACACAGCCAGGCTGTGTAAAATGCTAAACGTCAACTGGATTCCAGAGAAAGTTAGCCAACCACAATCAAGGTGCTATAGAGCATCTTTAGCTCAGGATCACACAGGGGCATGTATAATGATATTCTCAGAGTACTAGAACACCAGATTGTGACTCCCAGAAATAGGGGAATGTGTCAAATTTAACAGAATCCCACCACCCTTATAAACTAATAGCGCTATTTGCAGGTATCGTTCATATGACCAGAACACCCGCGAAGGTGGGACCAAACAAACACCAACAGAGTGCATGTACGGATTTATGCCTCAGAGCATTCGGTGGGCACTGAAGTTACAATTAGTGCTCCCATGAAACACCATAGCAGAAACAAGGCATTTATGGAGCAGTCAAACATGAAAATTGGGTAGCACTTATCGCAACCACTGCCGATACAAAGCACAGGAGGGGCATTCCTGAGTTGGTGCAATGTACAACGTATAGTAACATCAACGCCCAACTTTGGTTCATCTATGTGGCACTCAGGAGACCTCAGATAAAGAAACTGGGACAAGAGGGCAGGCCCCAAATTGCACAGCAAAGACACCTGATGAGAAGTTCCATGAGCCATATACAGAATTCTATCAGTCTACTGGGGCAGATTGCAGGATACCCAACCTTACTGATATCAAATCTATAAAGATCTCTAATAGATATTGAGGCCGCTGATCACAATAAAAACCAGTAATAGCTTGGAATTACAGGAGGGGATTTTCCTCCTCACAACCACCCATAAACTAAATCCTAACTACATCCCACAACACTCATCTGTGTGAACTCCAGAATGAAAGTAATATTCACGGGCATCACCGTGAAGGTCTCGCCACGTAGCCCCATTGCAGACACGAAGGAGGCCAATTTGGTGGTGGTAGCAGGATTTCTGGCTCTCAAGTGCGTGCGGTCCAGGACGTTGTCCATGACCTCATTGAAGTCCCCTTCTATTACCCATGGGTCTGCGGGATTTGCTGTCAGGATGGGGGTAATATCAGTTAACAGGGTGTTAAGGAGGGTTGGCAGGGAGTACACTGCCATGAGTGCAGGGTTTGGTTCCAGAGTGTTGCCTGAATTTGTACACAACAACCTCCTCTATCTTGCATTATATGCATGATCTCCAGTGGAAGCCTTTTATGAATTAGTATGAGCACTCCCCTGGCTCCCATGGAGAAACCTGCATGCACCGCTGTGTGGCAATTAGATCTTTGTAAGAATTTGCAAGCGTTTCCCACTAGATGCGTTTGTCAAGACAGCTATATCCGGAGAGTGCCTGTTGATGTGCTGCAGTACCAGTCTTCTTTTGATACTGGATCCCAGCCCATTCCCATTCCATGACATGAGCATTAGCTGCTTTTTGATTGAAGCAGTCTCAGGTGACGTCAGTTGTTTGAAATTTGGATTTGCGTGTGCGTATCTTCGGTTGCAGTCGCAACAGTTTCATTGTGTTTGTCCTGTTCGATGTGCTCACAATGCCACTGCATGCTGAACATTGAATAGAAACGTTAACTCCAACTCCCCCCTCCCCATACACCTCCCCCCAACTGAAGCATCTGTCGACCCAACATAAACATCTTAACAGTTAAGCTTTATCCTACATATGATCGCCCCGCGCTAGCCAGGTTCTGCAGTTCGCGGTAGCCAGGCACTGCAGTTCGAATGTAGCTTGGGGCTGGGCAATAGCACAGCGCTTTCTGGTGCTCCGGGTGCTCTTCCTTGTCTGGGGGACGGCTATTTGGTTGGCCGCCAGCCGTGCTGTGCATTTCATCTAAATTGGCAATGTAAAGTGTGAGCTCCTATTTCGTTTCGCTTACAGTGCTTGGTCATCCTGAGTAATATTGCTACTTATTATGCGCCACCTTGCTGCGGGTTCTCCATTTGCTGTTGCTGATCAGAGTCCGGCGGCCGCTCAGGATGTGGTCTGTTGCGTTATCCTCTCCTCTTCCCCACAGGGCTCCAATCACCATCTATATGCCTTTCTGCCCAGCTCAATGCTTCCATAGGATCTGTGAAGTGCACTGTCGTATTTTTGTGAAATATTTTGAGCTGGGCAGGGAAGATTAGCCCATATTTGACTCCCATTGAGTGCAGGCGTTTGAGCGGGTCAAATGATTGGCGTGCTTTCTGTACTTCTCTGGTAAAATCAGTGAAGAAGGCGATTTTTGATCCATTGTACGTGCCGCATCCCTGTCCCTATAATTTAGGAACCTTGCGATGACCGTACGCGGCGGTGCACCTGGCGTGACTTTGCCGGCTGAGATGCGGTGTGCCCGCTCAATGGAGAAGAACCTGGAGAAGGACTGTGCGTCATATGAGTTCACAAGCCATTCCTCAAGGAATAATTCCATGCAGGCCCCTTCTGCCTTTTCGGGGAGGCCAAGTATGCGAACGTTGTTTCGCCTGGACCTGCCCTCGCTATCGTCCACTCTCGCTTCCAGAAGCTTTATACGTGCTAACATGCCGGACATCTGGTGGTTTACCCCACGTAGACTATCTTCAGTTTTCAATATCCGTGCCTCCGCTTCCCCGGTACGTGAAGTCAGCTTTTGCAGGTCATGTCTTAGTAGGGACACGTCTGCGCCAATACTGTCCATCTTCTTCTCTATTGAAGTTCTAGAGCTGGCAATGGCACTCATTATGTCTTTGAGAGAGATCTCTTCCTCCATGCAGTCTGTATCGGATGGTGCCAGTCGCTCTGGGGAAAGATTC
The DNA here is from genome assembly GCF_040938575.1 of Ambystoma mexicanum. NCBI lineage: Eukaryota > Metazoa > Chordata > Amphibia > Caudata > Ambystomatidae > Ambystoma > Ambystoma mexicanum. The sequence continues at coordinate 343,824,422 of NC_090935.1, read as the reverse complement.
ACTGGTGTGGTTGCAGATTGCTGAATTCTACTTTGAGTCTAGGTTTTCCTGGGCTTATCCTTCCCCATTTCCGGTGTTTTGGTGTGATGGCTATGGAGGTTCGTGCCCTGTCTGGAGGGAGAGGCCGGTGAGAGAGTGTATAGGCAAATGCTTCTGAGGGGAACCGGGGATGATTACAGTTCGCTTTGATGTTGTATGGGCGGTGGTCACGTGGCTTTGTGGCAGATATGTCTATAATGTTCCGTTACCACAGTATGGGTGGGGTGAGCACAGGGTGCAAGGTTACGCTTGGAGTTGCGTTAGATATGAGCCCGCGTGTGGGAGTAGACCTGCCGTGGATTCGTGCTTTTGTGCGCTCTGTTTGTTATGGTCACCTTGCTTGGTCTCACTCGTACTGTAACGTGCAAGAACTTCTCCTTTGTGCATGAGAGGGAAAGTGATGGCGGGGTAGGCAAGCGTGAGTCTTCTGGAACCCGGTCTGTGATTTGTCCACACTCCCAGTATCAGCAGCACGCTTTTGGAGCGAGGAGCAGGACCTGAACGCTTGGCCTCACCAGTGGCGCACTGCAGCTGGATTGGGCAGTTCCTGAGGCTTGTCTGACGGTAGTGCAGGCTACAGCGTCTGTTCCTTTTTCATCCCTCATTCACTTTATGGTGGTGCGTGTACATGCTTGTCGGTTAATGAAGTTAATGCGAGTGAGCACTCTCACCGGTCCTTTTCCGATTTCAGCTGCACGGGAGGGTGGGAGGGGGCCCAACCCCAGTCAGGCACCCCCTGTGGTTCACTTTGTTGGATATATGTCCATACAAGTCAGGGCATGTACATGACGTCTTCAGTGTGTGCCCCGGAGTTGTAATGTACCGTTGGGGGACCCGATCAGGATTGTCTCATAATTCTTCCAGCCCCGATCCCCTGTCCCTTCCCCTCCTTACCACTGTGCTGATTGACCCCCACGGCAGGTGAGTAGAAATCACTCCACGAGCCCCGCAGGCGCTCTGCGCATAGCTGAGCAGCTGCGACTCTGGTGCAGCTCCCGTTGGCCCGATGGCGCTGTGCCCCGGATCCGGGGGAAAACTGTAATGGATCGCGGGCTTACGCGTCGTCTCAGCGGTGGTGGCTACCGGGTTAACTGTGCCCTTGAAGGTGGAGGCCACTGTCCGTGGACTCCTCGCACCCGACGCCAGAGCCACCCGGCGCTCGCTCCCTGACCTGTAGCGGGGGAAGGAGACTGCCTGTTTGAGGCAGCACCCACAGGCGGGAAGCATGGAGGCACCCGCTGGAACTTGCCGGCAAACGGAAGGGGGAACGGCGGCGCCGGCGGTCCCCAAGTTTCTCCACCCTCACCGAGGCTCGCAACTACGATCCTCTGCTCACCGACTCGGTGTTGGGTCCAACGTCGGCTTACAGCGACCCTTGTTCAGCAGCAGTGTGCAGCGGCCATTTTGATGATTCCACGCCACGCGGGCCCTCTCTTTTCAGGCTTCACATCCGAGTGTGCCAACTCCGATTTCACTCCGGAGCAGGCTAGACCTGTGCTGCAGTGTTTCCCATGTCGTTTACACTATTTGGGTCCTCACAGGCTGGCAAAGAGGAACAGGATTACTGAAGGATCAGCGGGAGCGATGAGAGCTCACGTCCGCACCATAAGCCTGCTGGCTACGCCCCCCCCCTTGCTGTGAATTCTTAACTAAACTGCTCTAGCAGACTGCTGATATCAAACTATTAGGTAAGACCACCTTCTTTGCTTCTTTTCTTTAGCTAAGCATCTGAATTACTCATCCCCAACCTAATGAGGATTGGGGCAAGCCCTGTTAAGCTGGAGGAAAGGTTCTCCTTACTACTGCTGGGCATAAGCCCCCTTTGACAAGCTCATTTTCAACTTCCGGATGATTCTGTCCATTCCGCTCGGAGGGCGGGAACAGAGCCACCACCTGTTCAGCTGGGAGAATGGGGACAGAGCACACCACAGTTCAGCTGGAAGGGTGGGGAGCGAGCCTGCCCATGTTCAACAGGGAGGGAAGTGGGTGCCGGTCTGCTGCTGGGCACGTTCTGTCCATGTCTGACAAGGCCAATGGATGCAACTTCACTGGCAAGTTTCGTTGATTCAAAATATATCCACTTAGTACCGGGCAGCACATCTTTTCGACTTTGCTCTTGTGAACAACTATATGAATAACAATGCCAGTCATTCTGGTATAAAGCAGTTTGGTTATGTGCCATGCACATGGGTGTGAATGCGTGGTATGCTTAGAAAGGCTGTAATACCATTAAAAAAAACATACCTGTTTTGGTTTAGTCGGGGTCTTCACATCTGTGAATGAGAAAAAAATAAATATTTATTAGATTGCCATGTACAAAAACAATTTAAATCATTTCTTGGATAGTTTGTACCGACAATCCTGGAGGAACCTCACCTCCTACTAAAGAGCCATAATATCATTTTCAACGTATTCACATCTTACAATGTCACCCATATCCCATAGGCAATAAAAGGACTGCAGGATCGACTCTTTGAAATACTTGCTTTTAAGATGATGCTCTGGGTCCTCTGGAGGAGGTAGGCATTGTGATGACTATTTTTTAAATTTATTTTTAGAAGGACCGGTTTGGTCCCTAATAGAAGAGATGAAGTTAGATTTCTAATGCTGCCCAGGTAGGTCTTCAACAAAAAGAGAACATAATTCCAGCAATGCTGTGGGGATGTGATGTTAAAGTATGAACACAGCATTCAAGGCAGTTGTCCAAACCCTGGTAGTAAGAATACTTTAAAATGATTATTTGGAGGTGGGGGTGTGGGTTGGGTATCCTGCTGCTGAAAGCAAGTCCCCCGCTGCTGTGCACATTTTGGTTTTGTTTTGTTTTCAGAGAAAATATTTCCCCTTTTTGTAAAGATGAATTGATGCAAATGCAAACAACCCCATCAAGACCCGCACACTCTATTCAATATCCTTAATGTAATTTCACAACTTTTTTTTTTTTAAACCTGATTTTAGGTCTATTTTAAGACTGAGGCGGCGTCAAGAGTGAGTGGAAACAAACAATACAAAGGGTCAATCAAAGACCCTTTCTGCATCATGAAGCAGCTGAATGACGCCAATCTCTCACATGACACCCCCAACCCAACCCCCCTCCCATCCCATCCCATCCCAACCCCCCCCCCGCCCCGCCAAAACCTCGTCATCCACAACTAGGTAGCCCAAGCTCGGGTAGAATATTTAAGTTATCCCGAAAGGAGACTCAAGAGTCAAAATGGTTTGAATTCTCCCAGTAAAGAACAAATATAAAATAATCCTGTCAACATTTAAAGATGCTATCGATTTATCATATTCCAAATCCAAAGGGAGACATCCTGCTCTTTAAAATCTCTCATTCCAAGAAAGAAAGATTGATGATCAGCAACAAAGCGCATTGTAACCAGACCGCAGCAAGACCCATACCAGCATCTGGCGAGATGTTGAGCAGGAGGAGGGTGTGAATATCTGCATTGTCAGAGAGCTTGGAATAATGTAGGGCGTCGCGACCAAGGGCATCGATAAGCTTCACATCAGCCCCTTTACGAACGCACAGGTCCACAATGCTTATGGCACCAGTTTCACACGCCAGCATGAGAGCGGTCCTGGAGAGAGAGAACACAAAGTTAGTTTATGAAGTCACAAGGCAGTGGATCTATTCCTTGCTCCTTGCTCTTATTTCTGGCGCAAGCTCTGATCTCCCACCTGCGTTAAAAGAGGATTCCCTTCTGTAAATTACTGTAGGGATCCTTGATATGGTTATGCTTGTATTATTGATATAGCTAAATAAAAAGTGGTATTGATTGTACATGGTTTTAGTAATGTGTGATGTCACACAGCGTTGTACAAGGGACATCGCTGCAGGCCCCCATTTAGTGCCACATTCACCCTCAATCTCCCCAAGAAGACAACAGTATTAGAAGTTGTGAAGGAGACTAGTGAAAATATTGAGTGTAAAATACTAATCGCACATAATGTACAATACCCACATAACGTCCAATTTAAACGATCAGCTGTTCAGCGTTAAATAGGCACATTTGTCCTCATAACAGACTAAAATAAAGTTTTGCAGTTCATATCATTTTCATGTATGCCAGTCCTATTTGCATAGACTTGCATGATAGCCTGCCACTTAACGGGGTTAAAAACTGTCTTTCTAGAAAAAGTTATTCAAATATTTTTCTCTCCTTAGTAGTTGGTGATTAAATCTTGTGTAGAGGAGATGAAGAACTTGAAATACTTATCCCTCACTTACAGATAGGAATACTTGCCCAGGCTTGGCCAATGTGCAAAATGGCTTCCTGACCGTATAAGTTTCTACGGTGCCCCTTCAATGTGAAACCCGAAAGCCATCACCGGAGAAGGGGGGGAAGGGGGAGAGGAAATCAGCCTACTAACGGGGAAGGAGGCAGTGAACTATACAAGTTGCCAATCATCGGGAGGCACCTCTAGGACCCAGCATGGACGGCAAATCTGAGACGGTGAACAGCCCGCTCAAGGGAACCTAGCACCAAACCTTCCACCTGCAGGAAAGGACTTGCATGCCGTCTCTGAAAACTGCAGCTCCCCGCACTGCATAGCAGAATAAAACATGAATTAGGACTTCCTTTCTGAAGACCCTCAGTCGCATTCATCAAGCACAACAAAATGATCTTGAAAATCATTCAACTTGAGTCAAAACATGTTGCCTCATTGCGGAATCCTACCACCGAAAAAACGGCACAGCCGTGGGAACAAAGATGCACGCTCGTGTATCGTTCTCTACATCAGTGGTCTATAAACTGCGCAGCTTGACTCCCACTGGGGTCCCAAAGAATGGCCAGGCGTGTGGGTCATGAGGCTCTTTAAAGAGGGATTACGATGACTGCTTTTAATAGAAAATATAGGCATTTCATAGGAAATCTAAGCAGTTATTGCTTGTAGGGGTGTACGGAAACAATGTACTCAGCGGAGGTGGGGGGCGTACTCAATATGGATAAGGTGTGAACACCACTGCTGTACAGGGACACTACAAATTACTGAATCCAAGGCAACAGCCATGGTATAAAACAACTGAGTCGTCCTATGCCGACGATAAACTTGACAATTTGAGACGGAGAACCCTCAACGGCTATGTCACCTATATAAATAAAATGTCTCCAATCTGAACATGACAATTCAGAGGAGTACTACAACAAAAGATATTCTGCACTTTGCCATCTATGAGAAAATCAATGCAATGCCGACAATATTGCCATTGTGCAAGAAAAAGACATTGGCAGAATATGCTCCACACCAACTGCAATCACCCACACAACCTAATCAAAAACATACCATCCGGAGAATTGCGAAGACTGAAAAGGAATTTCAACACGGAACGTGAATGCAAAAAACTCTGGCAATGATTTCCTGCATCGACGCTGCAATAGGCACACTAACTCCAGCAGGCTTGGAGATGTAAAAGAAAAGGCACAAAGTGTCTCCCACTGCTGATTTAGAAGAAAATACCAAAATGAGATAAATGACACAAAAAATAATGCCAATAGAGACATGTTTAATCAATAAATTGCTAAACACCAACATCCTCATAATAGACAAAAAATACCATTAATCCCATACAGAAAACCTAAGAAAATAAACACCTCATCAGCCCACGCTTCCTCAAAGAGAAGAGTATCCTACCCGGACACTGGGTTCCCCCAGCTACCTACAGGTTACTATAAATGTGCACAATGTGTAGTTTGCAAACATCAAAAATGGCACCATGCGCGTTAGATACCCGGTTGGAGTCACACATCACATCAACATTTCCACACACTTAGTGATGTACACCCTTGAGTGTGTATGCATCAAGATATAGGATGGGACCATATGCCCCCTTAAAGCAAGAATTAAGGAGCACCAAATATCAAAACACCACAGAGCTCCAGCTGTGCACTGGAACTAACACCACAGGGATGAACCGATCAAAGCTATCAAGATCATTCACCATAGAGCATGTACCTACCCATCCCATGAAGAAGCGACGGAACATCAGGGAAATACTAAAAATAAACATTATGTACAAAAAAGACTCGTCAGACTCACACCAGAGCCCTTGTCATTAAATCTAGCAAATCCAAGTGGATTCAACTGGATGTTCTCAATCTGGAACGGATTTGTGTAATTTAATTCATTTTCTAATTTGACAGTGATATCCAATAGACCACCCAGCAGAACCTTCTTATAATCCTATAATTTGTTTTATTTTTCACAAATGCATTTCTTGACTATGACACCGAAAGTTGCATCTATATTTCACATTGTGGCCATCCTCCAGTGTGTCTCTAGCTTTTATCACAACACTGAAATAGCATTTATAGCTCACACAAAACTCAATGCTCTGCTCATCTTAATGGAAGATGGAGAAGCCAGCAGTAGGAAACCATGAGGCTTTAACCAGACGCTTCCTCTCAGTTCCGCTGCCTACTTGTGGACGTCCTTAGCAATCTCTTTGCCATACCCTGCTGATGAGATCACTCAATTATTGACCTACCTCTCCTTTTCAACCTTTCCCTTACATGCTTTCACCAGATACATGATGCCTTCCCACACATTAAGTTGAAAATTGGAGACATTGGGTACCATTTCATGTAGTACTTTGTCTTGTTTCTTGCTGATTTTGTTTAGTATACCCACTAGACAGTTAGCAAACAGCAATAGATCCCCAATTTTCATACTGTAAAAATTAACATACGGTAAGAACTGGTGCAAACTGTCCATACAAACAAAGTTTATCCGTTCACCATAACAAAGGTTGTCATCTACAACTCGAGCATGCAGCATCAACATAAATGCAGAGACATTCTTCCGTGAAATCTACTACGAACACCCCCCTCCTGGATGCCCTCCCATGCTGCTACGTAACCCTAAGTGAACACTTGCATGACAAAGCCAAGACACTGGTCCAGTCCCTAGGGAACAGCTCATGACAAAGCCACAAAGCTAGGCACGTTGGTTAGATTCTGTTTGACGACACAGGCAAGTGGTTGGTGAAGTCTCACAGGAACGCTTGCCAGACAAAATCAAGGGGCTGGTTGAGGGTCTGTGAAGTATCTCTAAGGAGTCTTCATCTGAAACAACTAAGAAGTTGCTGTAAGTACAAAGTCCATTTGTCTGAGGAAACCAGAAAATTGAGGGTCTATGGAGAATAACTGAATGACCTAGCCAAGAGGCTAGAATCAGAGTTTGATGGAATACTGTTGTGTGACCATTAGGTCATTACAAACAAGACCCCAAAATGGGGAATATTCATCAGAAATGTCTCTTTTATGAAGAGTTCGTCTTTAACCAGATCGAATTCTTAATATGCTTGTTTTATTAACTAAATTGCATTATAGTACACAGATAATTACATGCATAGTGCTGGCTCCTGCATATACACGGTGGAGCCGTAGTCCCTTCAATCACACTGCTCCTCGGGCCCTGGATGAGCTGGGAGGTGCAAGAGCATCCTATCGACCATTCGGCCTTGCAGTACCACTGCCTGCATACCCAATGGGTCATGGAAATCTGGGGAAGCAAAAACGCCCACAGCATTGCATGGCTTATTGGGCATGTGCGCTGGGAGACTACTAAACTGTCAAAGGGAAACCACGTTTTCCTTTGACCGTTCAGTTAAAACCAGACGGGAGCACTCCTCCAGCTGCTTGAAGAAGGTGGAGGAGCGCTCAATGTTTTCACTAGACTGGCTTGCCACCCATTATGGAGACAAGCTGCCCCTGCTTGCACCGGACCACATTATAGTGTGGTACAACAAATCGAATGAGTATAGCCACCGAACGGTAAGTTTACAAATCCCAAATGTATCTCTAAGTATTTTTGCTGTCCCTCACTTGTACACAGGGGAATTTAGCTAATCTCGGTTTCATACTTGACAAAGATTTTAACTTTAAATAAAATAAAAATAAAACTTTCTAATTTGGTCAAATCAGGTTTGTTTCAGTTATACTTAATAAGGAAAATCAAATGTTGTCCATCACCCTCAGATGTCCAGCCTGCCGTTCATTCACCGCTGATTCAGTCTACACCAGATGACGGTAAAATCACCTTAGTAGGGCCAACACAGAGGTTAAAGTGGGCGGGAACTACATGTACAGCATTCCTCTACTTTTCAGCAAAATCAGCCTTCGAACCCTTACTTTTGGTCACCCTGCACACCGTTCCCGGAGGACAACATCTTGCTGAGCTAATTCACAGACACCGGTATGCTTATGTTCATTTGAATAGACTGCTTGGGGCATGACACCCATTGCCAAGCGGTCACAGACTCGTACTGCAGTGATCAACATTTGTCTTCTGCAATTAATCGCCATTAAAGTCAAATTGTTTCAGGTACGGATTTGGGTCCAGGTAGTGGTTGCTATGTAGTGGGTGCTGGGGAGGGGTTGCTATAGCCCTGGGCTCGAGCGGTGCAATTGATGGGCGATTGCAAAGGAGAGGGTGCATAAAGATAAACGCTGTGGGATACAATGACGGAAAGTAATGGTGGTTGTTTAAGATGCATTTTGTTCACTGTGTCTTTCAGTGTTGATAGTACTGCAGTAAACCACTGAAAGGGAGGAAAGGCAGGACCTCGGTATCGTTTTTGCCTTGGGGAGGTGAGGATGGGTATGGGCCAGTGGGGAGACGGTGGGGGTAGGGGAAAGCCTCTGCAGAGTGAACATAGTTCAGCTACTTTTTTTATACACTTCGACCCGTTGGCTAACCTCCTCCACTCTGATCTCCTGAAAGACCATACTCTATTCCAGAGCTCATGATTATGTATATTATGTATGCCCCATCGCAGATTCTATAGAATGGCTCCCGGCCAGCCTTACTTGTTGTAAGGTCCTTAAAAAGACATGCATTCACTAAACTCTCTCGGAATGTATTTTTATTCCTGTAATGCACAAACGCAAATCGCCAGCATTGGAATGGGGCATAAAACTAGCTCGGACAGCAACGAAAAAGCAGCCCCTAGTCACAAATGACAATTCGTTCTTTTTGTGACCGACTGTTTTGTGTAGTACCAAGAGGGAAGTATTCTGGTAAAATGTGCTGCAAATTGTGCATTTTAAAGAATATTTGTTTAGTAAAATTGGTCAAACCTTTCAGCTGCAGAGTGAAGTAATTCATCAAACTCACACACTTTTGCCAAAAACGGGCCCATTTTGATTAAATACCGGCCCATGCTAGCTTTTTTGCCTGCACTTCAGGCATTGCCCTATTGGCCAGTCCGAGCATGACAGTCACACTCTGCTCAAGACGGCCTCGACCTTTGCCTCTGAAAGAGAAGCTAGACACGTCAGTGTGTTGAGACGTGAACCCAGAAACAGAGCATTCCAAAATGGTGCCTCACAGGATTTCAGAAAGTTGATCGAGAATCCCAATGAAGTCAGGCCCCTGATGGTCTCTTCGATGTGCTGTAATGTCAGTGGAAGAGAGGATGCAGATCAGCCAGTTGTCCAAGCAGGGATAGACGTAGATCCCTGAACACCGTAGATGGGCCACCACTGAAACTAGACACTTGTGAAGACCCTCAGAGCTGACTTAAGGTTGAAGGAAAGATCCCTGAATTGGTAGTGTTTCTGTTTACGACAAACCGGAGGAAGCATCAGTGTGTGCGATTAATGGGGATTTGAAAGCAGGCATCCTCTAGGTTTCAGGAGGCCAGGAAGTCGGTGCTCCAGTTGTTTGAACACGTGCTGCAATGTGACCAACCAGAACTACTGGGACTTGAAATGTGTTGAGTTGTCTCAGATCGAGGATGGGCCTCCAACCACTGTCTCTATTGCACCCTTCTTTAACAGTGCCAATATTTCTGGCTAGAGCAGAGGCAGGTGTTGTTCCTTTCTCATGATGGGATGAACTGAGGGGCTTTTGTCTAGGAATTTGAGGGTGTGACCCTACTGGACAATTGAGCACCCACTTGTCGTTGGAGATGTTGCACCACTCGTTGACAAACTGTGATAGACGGGCCTCCCACTGGGGTGCTCGAGGGGGTCCGGGCTCTGGACCTGGTCAGGCCGGCTTAGTGTGGAGGAGGATGTGCCACGTCAATGCTGCTTACCCCCTCTGTAGGACTGTGAATGTCCTCTGTATGCCTCTTGTGTGCTGGGGCACGAAGGCTAGTGAAATGCTGACCTGTAGTCTTTTACGGACCTGGAGAAACAGCCTTTGGATGAATGAAAGGACTGCCTTCGTTGATGAAGAGTACCCAGCAAGCATGTCATATCTGTGTGACTTTAGGACTGTAGTCTTATCCATAACATTGCCAAAAAGGTCCACACCTTCAAAAAGCATGTCAATAACTTTTGATTGGACCTCTGGGCGAATGTGAATGGCCTTTAACCAGCCTTGCTTGTGGAGCACTGCTCTGTTGACTATTTGTCAGAAACCTGAATTCGCAAAGTCCAGAGCAACTGTAATCGCGTGATCAGATGCAACCTCAACCTCGTGAAATAATGCTAGTGCCTCGCTCTTCTTGTCCTCCAAGAGAACATCTAAGATGGGTCCCAGCTTATACCATAGCTCCCCATCATACCTACAGAGTATCCCTAAGTGTTACCTGCTTTAATGATGGAATCGGCAGTGGTGATGAGTTTCCCATATGCGTCCAACTTTTTACTCTCTTGGTCTGGTGGAACCATGCATGGACAGGAGGGGTTAGTGGACCTTTTCCTCACTGCAGCAGAAACCAGAGTCGGGTGAAGGCTGGGAACGTAGACACTTCGGGGCATAATCCAGTATTCTGTACTTTTGTAGGCGGTCGTCCTTTGGCGGGGCAGAGAAAGGAGTTTTCATGAGCTATGAGCCATCTTCCCATAGGTCGTCGAGCAGGGGGATGAACAACTTTTTTCCTAGAGGACTTTCTCCTTTGGAAAAGGAAACCCTCCTTATTCTTCTCCTCAGGAACCAGGTTGAATAATTTGGTTGCACGGGGTCAACAGCGTATGTAAGAAGCCGATCTCATCCAGTGGAGGGTCCCTGAAGGGTAGATCCACTCAGGGGGCTCACCATCAGCTGGAATCATGTCCTCAAACTCACTTGTACCTTGTGAGGTTTCAGGATCAGTATCCGTGCCAGTGAGGGGAGCCACAGGGATGAAAAATAGCGGAAGTGGAGGAGGCACCAAATGTGACCTTGGCTGTGAGGGCCATGGTGGACTCACAGAGGGAGCAGCCTGCGGAGCTGTTGGAGGCAGACGCTACTGCAGCTTGGAAACCAAGGTGTGCAGAGTACACAAGATGTCCAAGGACAAGTCGCAGGTGCTGTTCCCATGGGAGCCACAGGCAAGAGCACAGATGGTAAAGCTGGATGAGGAGCAGCAGGCAATGGTACAGTTGGCAGATTTGGTTGCAACTGCGGAGAGCAATGAGGTGGTTGTAGCTGTGGAGAGAGATGATGTCTAGGAAAAGGGGCAGGAGAATCCTGGACCTCTTCCAGATCAGATAGGAAATATCCTGTAGGCTCATCATCTGAGAGAGTGCCTGCATGTAGTAGTTGAGCAGGAGGTAATGCTCCAGTAGAACCCACCGACGACAGGGTGAAGAGTGGTTTTGCCTTGGAAGAAAGGAGAGCTGGCGGCATCTCTTTGTCCACAATCGCAAGACTGGGGAAAAAGGTGATGCCCAGAGCTAGTGGTGTCATCAACGGAGCTAATGATGGGCCGGATGAAAGTGGCCGTAGTGCTAGAGCAACTTTGTGGATAGTTATTATAGTCATCAACAAACTCGAAGCGGCTGTGGATGGTTGATGTAGTCCGAGTCATTGACGAGATGGTAGACAGGAGCCGTCGACAATGTGGTAGACAAAGATTTCGGTCGAATGACCGATGCTGATGTCTTTTTTGTTAACTCTAATGAAGGCTTGAGTTTCAATGACAGAACACGAACATGACCTTTGGAGTGACAGCTTGTGGAAGGTGCTCTGCCCGTCGATTGTGCACGACTTGCCGGCGGAGAGGTCATCGATGTGCGTCATCGCTCTGACGATGAGCCCACCGGAGGTGGCAGTTGATCCCACCGTTGCAGACGTAAACCTGGGCTGTGTCGACAGAGATACATTTGGAGCATGGGACTTCTTGTCCTTTTTAGGTCTATTTCACAGGGTAGGGTCCTCACCAGATTCCAACCTATTAGTAGAGGGAAGACGTTCAATGGATCTGCTGACCCGGGCAGAGACGTGACTTTGCACTGAGGCTGTGTTAGAGGCCATGGCACCCTCCTTTAGCCAAGTCACTAACCTTCTGTGATAATCCCATCGAGATTTGGGGGAGAAGGACTTGCATTTGTCCCCATTGTGGTCCAGATGCAAGCAGTAGAGGCATTTATAATGTCGATCAACCACAAAGACATTCTTCAGGTTGCACTTGGAACAGGCCCTGAAGAGACTTCTTGCTGGCGTCCGCCATGCTGCATGGTGAAGGCCCAAGTCCAAGGAGATGGCCTCACACAGAGAAAAAAGATCTGACAATGGAATGGATCTTAACCGGCAACTGGTCCCCACCGCTGGAGGTCACCAATGTGTCTGTTCCATTTTTGTGAAATGTCTTCGTTTCATCTCCAGACATTTTCGAGCGAAATCCGACTCACAACATGAAAACAGGTGGTAAAAATCTTAAGATGTTTACTGGGGGTGGAGAGAAGACGACGGATGCCACTGGCTTTGGCAGTATGACCCAAAGTGACAGCAATAGGCTGCATAAGCGACAAGCAGTTTTAGCTATAAAGCCAAACTGATTTTAATATTACAGAGGCTCACAGTCTGATGGCGGGAAATATTTAAGAGCATGTGAATTCATCTAAGATCCTATTCTGGAGAAAGCAGGGTATGTGGATCGTCCCAATCCTAAACAAACAAACAAAAAGCAAATACTATAAATAACCCGAAAAGACTAAGAAAAGACCCAAATGAAAAGAACTGAGGAAGAGACATAAGCCCTTCTGCTGGTCTTTTTGTTGCTTCCTTCTCCTATGTAGGTTTCCCACATACTGTCCTGGAATAAGCACATCCCCCAGCTCCTATTCGCGCAGTGGGCAGTATTGCTAGCTGCCTCTTGTGGGTTGCGTACCATGTATGACACAGTAGGTGGGACACAGTCTTCTATGAAGCATTCAGTTGCAGATCAGTAATCCGAAGCAAGGAGATCCACACTGTCCCCAGATCACACGATTTAGCCAAGCAGTTTTGGGATTGGAACTACGGTTTGCTGCTTGAGGGACAATGACAACCACTAGACCACATCATCTTCACAAGCCTGCAGACTATGCCAAAAAGGTAAAGATCTATATTTTCTGAAGAAACAACCAAATAAAAAAAGTTCATCGGCAAGCATATATCAAACTCCTACAATTAGCGCCTGAAACAAATAACCATAATGTTGTTCGAGCTACGCTCAAGAGAGGGGACAATTTACATCATCATTGGACAAAACTAGAAAAGTAAAAAGGGCCCAATGCCCTTTCCATTTCCAAATTCAGTGCTACGTTTTGAGTTTTTGTCCATCTTTGAATTAATTGATTTGCCATTGATGAAGCACATTCCCAGGACTAAGGTTAAATTGATATTCATCAGGGAGAAATAACAAAACCATTTTACTCTTTACTTTCTAATAACTAAGATTAGAAGTGCAAGCTACCTTCCTTTCTTGTCTGTGGAATCGATGTCAATGCTTTGATCCATGAGATACCGGCACACCTCAATATGGCCATTTTGCACTGCGAGATGTAGCGGTGTAGATCCGTCCTGAAAAGCAAGACATGTTTGAGAAAACCATTAAAAAAAATGAATGTAACCAAGGTTCATAGTACGAAAAGTTTGAATCATGACCTTTCCTTACAAAGTTCCCCAACATGAAGTTTTGTCATTAGAAACAGAACCACCATAAATCATATATGAACTCAATTGATAAAGTTACAGTTCATTGAATGGGTAACATTGATAGTTCCTGAAGTCATCAATAATTATCAAAGCACTCCAAAACTAGGAGAAACTAGCCATGTTGCAGAAAACCTCAATTAGTTATGTCAAATGGATTATCAGTTGCATAGATCTTCTCCTCAGAGCGCTGAAGTTTCCCCTATCCATGGGCGCAAAGGTCATTCAGTCTCGTTTTGTCCTTTAAATTGTCACTTGTAGTTTTGTCTTTCCTATTTTAGGTTTAGGACAACAGGGTCCCAGAAAGCACAGATGACCACCTCATGCACTGCATTGGGCAACTGGAGAGTTCTTCCAACAGTGCGACTACAACCATTATATTATTTTCTCCCTTACTATTAGATGCGACCTACATGACATTTCGGCTGGCAGATATTTTTCTGTTCCTTACCCTGCAGGACACAGTGTATAGCCCTAAAATGAAGATCAAGAGGCTGCTGGCCCCTTAACAGTTACCTCTACAGGATGTAGAGATCGGATCATGCCTGAAGATAGCCACAGTGTCTGAGAAACCTACGGTGAGGTGAGAGTCTTCACACTATAGGTGGGCAAGGCTGTAAACCATGGGAGGGTATCTTGAAGAATCTATTCTGGCAGATAGGAGTGTACTTACACTAGCTTAGAGATGTGGGTTCTTCTCCCCTCTCCTGCTACTGGCAGACACCAAATCTCAAACATGTGCTGTGAGCTCTTCTGATGCAATTTGTAAATACAGGTAGGGAGGGACACCACACAACCCCAGATAAAGTCTCCTAATGAGAGGCCCCCTACATCCAGGTGGACTAGGGGCCCTAATCATTCTGTCCTCTCAGGAAACAATTTCCTCAATAACATTTCTTTGGATTATTTTTGAGATTGTGTGATTAAACACTATATTTTACAAATCATGAAGAATTGAATGTCATCATTTTCCTATGTTTACCACACATATTTAAAGAATATAATTAACCCCAAGTGGGAACAAGGGTGTGCGACCCACATCGAAGGCTAACTAGCCTTGGTCTTTCTTCTTTCAGTAGCATATTGTGCCCGGCACAGTGGCACATATTAGTGGGCTGCACCCCATGATTAAGTCATTAACTACTCAGCATATACCATAAGGATTCATGAAGATAACAAGGAATAAGCCGTGCCCACTCAACCACTATTTTTTGTATAGCACATATCAGTCACATAACATCTAGCTCTGGCAACCTTCAGTTCACAAATCAATCAAAACTAAATAACTATGGAAAACCTAAAACCATTATGGACTCCAAGATCCATAATGCGTATGTTTCTGGGACAAGGAAGAGGAACAAAGAGTTCATGATGATTCATAGTGCACTGAGAAGACTATGCGTTTTAGTGGTTCCAATTCATATCCCAGAAGCGGGATATTTAAATGTCTGAATGATCCAGAGGTGAGGGTATTGTAAGGAACTCATGGTGGCAACAATAAATACAGACACAAGTGATCACAGGTAAAGGGTGTTTATTAAACCGTAAATGCCGGATGGAAAAACGACTATACTAAACCTAAATCTAAGATGGGAGAGTGTCGACCATCGAATGAAAAATAAGGCAGTCCTTGTGGCGTTATGTCAAAATAAAGGGGCCTATGCTAAGAAAGACTTATTGCCAATGCCTTACAACTAATTATACAAAGAGTGTGGGATAAGGGTTGAATAAAGAAAGAAGTGTTCACAAATAATAAGTCAGGATGTGATTTCCAGGGGTCTCCCTTCCCCACCTTTTCAGCACGAGACAAGGTGGGACCTTGGAGCAGAGCACATGCTTGAGCAGCAGAGGAAGCGCCAGCAGAAGCTGACGTGGGAAGAGAAGGCGTGCGGTTTTGCAGAGTGCATGCAGCAGAAAGAGTCGTGGACGGAAACAGGGAGAGAAGCCCAGCTGTTTGGGAGATGTGCGCCAGATGTGACACACGTAGCTCAGGTGTGCTGGAGGACACAGAGACCAGACGGAGCCTTTGGAGCTCCAGAGAAGGACTGTGTAGACCATGGCAGTCACATGAGGGCTGTCAGCGATATTGCCGGACCGGAGAGTGTTTGACGCAGCATCAGGGAGTGACGCAAAGATGCCGAAAGGAAAATTGTGAGTTGGCCTAAATAGAGGTAACCGTGAGCTCCAAGCAGACTAATTAACAATAGAAGACCATTTTGAATATCAAACAAATAGAATAAAAAAGCAACACAGGCACAATTCTCCTTTCATGAGATATCAGCTTGGGGAAGCCTGCAACCCACATTGCCAAAAGCCAAGAAACTATAAAGGAGAGATAAGAAGGCAAAATGGGTGCAATTGTCCTTTCATGAGATACCAATTTGGGGAAATCTGTAACCCACACTGCTAACAGTCAAGAGACTATAAAGACAGGTAAATATTGAGCAATCCTCCTCACATGGGATACTGGTGTGGAGAACCTTGGAACAAATATTGCCACTAACAGGAGAGACAATGTATAGTTGTAGGAGTTTTTCTTCCTGGCAGGCGAGTAAACGAGGCAAGGGATCAGTTGTAGTCAGTCCTGGCAGGCGAGTGGACCAGGAAACAAACAGTTGCTTTGAAGAAATGTGGTTGTGGTAAAAAAGTGTTGTGGATAGAAACTACGAACTTCATCATCCTGACAAACTGACAAACTGCTGTATAACCAAAGACATTTATGAGGCTGTCCTGACAAAAGTATTCCACAAGTAGAATGATTGTGATATTCTTATAAACACTTTACATCTTGTGAAGAATACTTTGTGGAAGAAACAGTTGCTTTGGTTTTGAACAAGTGTTTTATAGAAGACGTATTGGATGAAAAATAATTTTTGCATTGTACTGAAAAGAACTTAATTAAAACACATCGTTTTTCAAAAGGTCTTAATGAATTGATTCCGTGGAAGGGAACCAAACCCAGTGCTTTGTCAGAATTAGAAGTTTGAATTTTTGCACAGTTTTGTTGACCTGAAACCAGATACATTTACCTTATACACGTTGGTTATATATGTTAGGGTCAGATCTATCGGGACACAAGGTCATCTTTCTTTAGTTTCCTAGGTAGTAACATTCTCGTCAGGATAGGGATAGATAGGTGTTTATCTCACCCCTCTTTACTTTTAATAAATATGGCAAACATTGAGAAAACTACAACTTGGTATCCGTCTCTCATTTCTGACCGCTCACCTTATCACAGAGTCCCGGTTCTCTCCCACCTTTATTTACTCATTCTCACAGAGTAGAACATCTATCATGCCAAAAATGCATTTACCATGCCACACACGCAGTAACATTTGGCGGAGGACTTGCAGTCAATCACAAGTCCTCCTGAACCTGCGCGGTCCATATAGAAACTTCCATATATGTTTGTGTAAACCAGTTGAGGCTGGCTTCTATGGAAGTTTCTACAGATCCAAAAGAACAAGTGAAAGGAATAATAAAGAAAGTCTTAGACGAAGCAGAAACAGAAGAAATTATTACCCATAAAACTAAGGCATTTCTAATAAACACACATCTAATTATGCCTGTAATCTACATGTTACCTAAAATCCACAAAGATTTTCAAAATCCACCGGGACGTCCAATAATAGCTGCAAGTAACAGTCTCCTGGAACCACTGGCACAAATACATTTATAAAATTATCCAACCTTAGCACAACAGGCCACCTCATACATCGAAGACACCAACCACTTCCTGTCAAGGTTGGCAATGATCCCTTTTGATTCAAGAACAGACATAATGTTTACTATGGATGTTACCAGTCTTTATACGAACATCACCCATCAGGCTGGCCTCGAAGCAATAGAATGGGCAATTTTAAACCCAGCAGTTAACATCAAGAGTGACAGACTTTTCATCTTACAACTACTTACAATAGTCCTGAATAATAATTTCTTCATGTTCGAAGTTAAATATTTTATCCAGATCTCAGGAACTTCCATGGGGGCAGCTATGGCCTCTAGCTATGCAAATATCTTTATGAGATACCTGGAGGAGACGAATGTACTCAACAACCCTTTGTGGAATGACAAATTGAAGTTCTTCGCCAGATATATAGAATACTTGTTTGGTATTTGGTGCGGGACAAAAAAAGAACTCGAAAACCTCTTTACCTTTATGAATACGCTGGCACAAAGGATCAAATTCACTTACAGAACCTCGCTTAAATTCCTAGATGGTATGATATATGTACACCAGGACAAACTGTCTACAACTGTATTCACAAAACAAACGGGCAGAAATAGTCTTCTTTTGGCCTGAAACTTTCATCCACAAACTATGATTGAAAGTATTCCTTTGAGTCAACTATTAAGATATAGAAGGATTGTATCCTAAGAGGATGAATTTGACAGAAAAGCAAATTGATTTACCAAGAAATTGCTCACAAGAGGCTATGATCCAACCAAATTACAACTAGACACAGAGAAAGTGAAGAACATTACTAGATAACAAGCCCTATGTCCTAGTGTCAAGAAGGATACTAATGACATAGTATATGTTACCACCTACTCACAACAAAGCAGACCGATCAAAAAAATAGTCAAAAGAAATTGGGAGAAGCTATCCTTACACCCGAAATTAGAAAATCTCTTTCCAACCCCGCCACTCTTTGCCTATAATAAAAGCAAATCTATTCGAGACTGTCTGATCAAATCAGATTTCAACACCAAGAAGAGGCAGAGTAACACATTTAAGGGGACTCTTCCATGTAACAACTGTAACTGTTGTCATAATGTGATGCAAGGCAATTTCATACATCATCCATACAAAGGTAATAAGATCCTATTGAATCATACCTCTACATGTGATACACGAAGTGTCATCTGTGGAATCAAATGTCCCTGTGGACTTTATTATGTTGGCCTTAGAGATAGGAAAGCGAAACCACGATGGTGCGAACATAAATCCAATATTAGGCTGAAAATGACCAAATCTCCTGTGGCTCAACACTTCACTGAACGGAATCACACAATCGCCCAAATGCAGTTTGTCATTTTGGAACATGTACAACTACCAAGACGTGGAGGTAATCTACAAAAAATGCTTCAGCAAAGCGAAACCTTTTGGATTGACAAACTTGATTCCATGTCCCCACGAGGAATGAACTTGGAATGGGACTTATATTGTTTTTTTTTTAACAAGTGAACTGTTTATGTAAAATGTACCACCTTTTAAGAAAAATGTTTTACTTGGCCAAATATACACCTGCTTTATAGTGTTAAACTTATTCCATTATAGTTTGCTCACTATAAAAACTCCCAAAGAGCCAGAATTACGCTTCAACTTATAAATAAACGGTTCATCATAGACCAATATAACAACTTTGTAATATAGGAATACAATATGCAGGTAATAATTGTGCTTGGGTTCCCTTAGCATAAACATTTGTCATCAACCCCATAAGTGATGGGATATATCATTGTGATCATACTTAGGACTACAGGTTGCATGAAAGATTTATTGTAAAGAATCGTTTCGGTCATTTTCCAATCCAAGATGGTGTCCTTAAAGTTCTTTCTAGCTCTGAGAACCCCTCTAGTTGATATAACTAGCATACAATGCCGAGAGTACAGGAAGGATCCCGTTCCCGTTGAAACACAGAGACACGCCAGTGCACTGACACACAGGTAATACTCTTCCTCTGAATGCGAGGTTCCAGCGGTCGTTGTGCTGCTGGTTATACCCAGTAATTATCTGAGCATAAAGATGATTTACATGGAGATTCTCTCTGTTTTTGTTTAGAACAGCGTATGATCACTAGACGAGGCTAGACGCCCATTTACCGTATTATGCACGGATTGAAGTGACCGCGCGCGTGAAATAGCTATCACGGTTCAAAGCCAGACTATTTCTTCATCTTCGAGTCTGAGCACAGATTTCTCAGTAGAATACGAAGACATCTCACGGAACTAATTTTAAAAGGTACGGTCTTCTCCTAAAAACGAATTCACATGCTTCTTTCTCTGCAAACGACGTAGAGTATTCCCGAGTTACAACCCAAACTTTGTTGTTTTAATTGTAGCCACCATTATATTCCTTAAGATGATGCCATGGCACCGTGGAGACACGTCTCGTGTCCGCGGATATGTTTCTCAACCAGATATCATATAAGGTGAGTTATAAATCATGTTACTACAAAAGTATTGACTAACTATAAAGCTTGCGATCTTTGAGCGGGACCCAGCGCTTTTTTTAAGCCACTATTCCCGTGATAGATCGCCTTCAATCTAGATAGGTAATATGTAAGCCATAGATTTTATAATATAAACATTACCTTTTTGTTGTCTATAGGAATGGGATGTCCTACTAAGAATCTCTTACGATTTTTTGACCATGATCACTGATCACAGCAACAGGTTAGTGAAGTAACTAACTAACTCAGCCCTTAATCAGTATTTCAGTCAATTAATTTTATAATTTGTTGAATTAATTAGTAATACTACCTTATATCAATTTTTTTTTAGTAAGTTTCAACTGTCATCAATACAATAATAACCCGAAACGGGTAGTATGAGACAGATGAGACAACAACGCTTTCCTGTCCAGATATCAGATTATCTGACTATAACTTGTATCTAACAGATCACAACTGAATGAAATATTTATGTTGTTATCCAATGTTCAAGAATGAGATGTATGTTTGTGTAATTTGAATACAAATACTTGTGTTCTGTTTTTTTTATTTAATTGTATTTAATTGTATGAGAAACTTGCTCTTATGAGAATCACGCCTTTGTTTGAATACTATGCATAGAGTACAAACCAACAAGACTGTTGATTGTCACCGTTATCAGAGGTGCGCGAGAAGTTTCACACGCGATTGGCCTGTGCGCGTGTATTTCAGGGATGTGCGAGAAGTTCCACACGTGATCGGGTCTGGGGGAACGTGTGCGTGTATTTCAGAGGTGCGCGAGAAGTTTCACACGCGATAGGCCTGGGCGCGTGTATTTCAGAGGTGCGCGAGAAGTTTCACACGCGATTGGCCTGTGCGCGTGTATTTCAGGGGTGCGCGAGAAGTTCCACACGCGATCGGGCCTGGGGAGCGTGTGCATGTATTTCAGAGGTGCGCGAGAAGTTTCACACGCGATCGGGCCTGGGGGAGCGTGTATTTCAGGGGTGCACGAGAAGACCCACACGCAATCGGGCCTGGGCGCGTGGATTTCAGGGGTGCGCGAGAAGTCCCACACGTGATCGGGCCTGGGGGAGCGTGTATTTCAGGGGTGCGCGAGAAGTCCCACACGCGATCGGGCCTGGGCGCGTGTATTTCAGGGGTGCGCGAGAAGTCCCACACGCAATCGGGCCTGGGCGCGTGTATTTCAGGGGTGCGCGAGAAGTTCCACACGCGATTGGCCTGGGCACATGTATTTCAGAGGTGCGCGAGAAGTGCCACACACGATTGGCCTGGGCGCGTGTATTTCAGGGGTGCGCGAGAAGTTCCACACGCGATTGGCCTGGGCGCGTGTATTTCAGGGGCTCGCGGGTGGTTTTACACGCGATCAGGCCTTGGGGAGCGGGGTACATGTATTTCAGGGGTTCGCGGGTGGTTTTACACGCGATCGGGCCTGGGGGAGCGGGGTACGTGTATTTCAGGGGCTCGCGGGTGGTTTTACACGCGATCAGGCCTGGGGGAGCAGGGTACCACTCACCGTCTGCCTTGCGTGTAGAAGAACGCGTAGCCAACACCCACCCGCTGTGAAGTAATAGCGTGTGAACCCCAACGCCTGCAAAACACACGCACCGCACCCCACCCCACGAAAAGCAACGCCCGTGCGCGATACGTTACAGACGCGCATACGCGCTAAGGGCCTTTGGTCCAATGGAATCGTGTATGCGTGCTGACGCGCTTACACGCTAAGGGCCTTTCCTCGAATTACACGCTGACATGCAGAATTTTCACGTGCCAAATCACTCCGTATCAAGCTGGCCACGCGTAAGCACACGGAAGACCATGCTCCTGCCCAAAAAGCCGAATTACTGCCCCCCAGAGCCCCGAGCAGCCTCCCACAAGCCATCTGCTGCTGCCTGCCTGCTGCCACCGTGCCCTGCCATTTGGTGCCTGCACATCAGCCATCTGCAGGGGTCCAGTTGCTGTGTCCACCCCTGCTGGAACAGGACACTCCCGACTGGGATACCATCGCTCCACAGCCCAGCCCCAGGACCCAGTTGCCCACCCACGCCTGCCTCGGGGGTCGCCATGTCGGGGCAAACACCATCCGAGACCACTGGCGACCCCCAGCCAGAGGGACAGAGGGCCACCAGCTTCAGTCAGAAGGAAGTTGGTGTCCTGGTGGAGCTTGTCCTGGGGCATTATGATGCCCTCTTCGGATCACCACGCGCCAACAAGGAAGGATGGGACAGGATCTGGGACGACTTTGTGGTTGCCATCAACGCGGTGGGGGTGGCAACCCGCAAAATCAAGCAAGTCAAGAAGCGCTGGGAGGACTTGAGGTCCAGGACGCTCATAAAGGCCCGGCGCCTCGTGGAGGGGGGCCGGGGCAGCATGAGTACCATCCAGCTGAGGGTCCTGGAACGCATACGCCCAGCGCTCCATGCCCAGATCCTTGAGAGGCAGACCCGTCTGGAGTCGAGCGGTAAGTGGCCAAGCATTGCTGTGTGAGACAGGGCATGTTTCAGTGTGCTGGTTGTCTGATACTTGCCTGTATGTGTGACATAGGCCATGTACATGTGTGTGTGTGCAGGGACATCATGGTCATGCATGTGAGACCAGTAATGTGTGAAGCACACGGTTGGTGTATGTGTTTAAATGCAACATGGGGAGCCCTATGCGGAACGGACACATGAGAGCATGCCAGTCTCTGTTCCTGGACATGGTTGGGGGTGAGGGATGGGTGCTGATGCCATGTACATGTATGGTGTCCATGTCTGTGATTCTGACCTGCGTGTCTGTGACTTGTGAATGCCATGGATGCATGACACATGTCTGTGACAATGTTCAGAATCACTGATACAGCCTAGTTATCCTTGCATCCACTGTGTCTGGGGTGTACGAGTCCAGATAGATGAAAGTACGTTGAAGTTTGTGCATGTGATAGGCATGACCCATGATGCATGTGAGTCCAAAAACAACATTGTATGCTTCAAGAGTCCCTTGGACATGTTTGCTTATGTCCATAGCATGTGCCATGCCTGTTACTGCATGTGTTTTGCCTGCACTGACCCATGTGTTGTGGAGGGACATGATGGAAGTGATATTTGACAGTGCCACTCATCTGCTATTGCTTCCTGTCTAGGGGACCATTGTACAGTACCCTGATGCTTGTGTTCTATGTCTCCCTCTACACAGCGCAAAGTGAAGAAGAGGGCGGTGACGGCGCTGTGGGGCTAGGCGGCGGGGATGCCCCCATGGCTGCAGCGTAAGGGCTGGGTGAGCCCCCACAGGGGCTTGCAACGGCAGAAGACGGTGTGGAGCCATCCAGGTTGGTGGTTTCCACAGAGGAGGAGGAGGCCGCTACTGAGCCGCACATGGGGCCTGGTGGGGGCATCCATGCTGGTGCAAGTGGTGCAGTCCAGGGGTAGGGGCAGAAGGCAGCACAGGTCGCCGTAGAGGTGCCTCTGCATGTCACTGTCCCTGACACTGTGACTGCACCACCATGCACCAGCAGGGATGCCCCATCCCAGGCCCGTCCGCAGGTAGGGGGGGGATGTCCATGTCATCTGACTCCCCTCCACCTGCAGACGAGGGGACCCCTGGCCGTATGGAGAAGGTCCTGATTGGTGTCGCGTTGCGCACGGCTGTCATTCGTGATGAGGTGCGTGCTTCCCGGGGGGAGCACGCACGTCATCACGAAGAGCACCGTGCCAACGTGGCCCAGTTGGGAGCGGTCATGGTCGGGGGTCTCGTACATGTGTCGGGCACTCTGGCGACCCTCTCCTCCTCTGTGGAGGCTATGCGCCAGTCGTACTCCATGCCGTCTTCCGGCCCAGATGCCACCAGGGCCCCCTGTGGACCTGCTCCGACCAATGCAGCCACCTCGGTGGGGATCCCATCCCTGCCACAGTCGGGAGTCGGAGGTCCAGCAGGGGTGGACACACCAGCAACTGGACCCCAGCAGATGGAGGATGCGACGGCATCATTGGGCAGGGCACGTGCACGACGGCGTCGGTGGATTCCATCAGCCTGGATGCCGTCGTGCTGGCACAGGCAGTTGCGTCTGAGGCAGCGGCAGGCTCGACGTGGGAGGCATCATGGCTCGGGGCCATCAACATCAGGGGTGCAGGCATCGGCCGGAGGGCAGGACAACCCTGGAATGGGAGTGGCTTCCGTGTGGGAACCGTTGGGCCAGCAGATAGGTGCGGAGCGGCAGCGGGCAGAGGAGGAACGGCTCACAATGGTCAGGGCGGAGAACTCCATGCGGAGGGCGCTGAGGCGGGCTGAGTGCCTCGAGGGTCTTCGCAGGGAGTTGGAGCTGGACACTGCATTATCCCTGCGAGACCTCTGGGCCAGGGAACATGCCTGCCTCCAAGCCATTGAACAGGAGTTCGATGATGCCCTGGCCCATGACAACCAGTGAGCGGTCAGACTAGCCCGCCTCCCTTGTAAATAGTTATGTAGTTAGAGTTAGGTTTCCTTTGCTTTTTTATTTATTTTGGACCTTTTGGAAAATGGACCACATTTTTGTATATAGTTTTTTTTATTAGGTAGTATTTTTATATAGGTTTCATTTCTTCAGTTGGGATCATGGACCCTGGATTGTTTATCTGTATATAGTTGACTGTTGGATTTTAGGTTTTTTTTTGGATTTACCCATGGAGCAATGGTTTTCGGTTTTGTTTTTACCTTGGATTTACTTTCTTGAACTGTGACTTTGGACACCTTTCCTTTGGATTATGATTTGTGGTTTTTCATTATTTTACGGACATGCTGCTTTTGGTTTTTGATTCCCATTGTCATTTGTTTATTTTTAATTCCATTTATGCTGTTTTTAATACATTTTTTTCATCAAACTTCAATGTGTAGTATCATCTCATTGGTATCATGCATATCATGATATGGGTTTTGAGATTCACTGACACCCATTGGGTGTATGTGAGGGACATGTGTTAATTTCCAAACTTGCAATTGGGGTTCTATCATGTCATTGCCATTTCTAAGTGGGTGGATGCAATACTCGGGTGGGTGTTTGGCATTTGGAGGCTGACCATAAGGGCCAGGGATCTAGATTGTGATGACATGTTGGCTAGGGGACATGTGTGGGGGCCTGCTGGCAGGTGCCCCGCAATGCTGGGGGGTGGGGGTGCAGGGGGACATGAGTGGGACATGAGTGGGGGCCTGCTGGCAGGTGCCCCGCAATGCTGGTGGGTGGGGGTGCAGGGGGACATGAGTGGGGGCCTGCTGGCAGGTGCCCCGAAATGCTGGGGGATGGGGGTACAGGGGGACATGAGTGGGGGCCTGCTGGCAGGTGCCCCGCAATGCTGGGGGTGGGGGTGCAAGTGGACATGAGTTGGTGATCAGTAGTGCAAGGAGACATGTGCCTTTGCTGGGGGGCATGCCCATGTTGGGTGGGCTGCCTGCGGGACATGACCAGGGATGCAGGGTAGTCCCCTGTGGTGTGGGCTGCCTGCAGGGGCCGTGGAGGGTGTACAGGGAACACCTGGGAGGACCCACACTGCCAAATCACATCTAGGACTCCCCGGCACCCCTGAAATACACGTACCCTGCTGAAATCGCGTGTGAAACTTCTTGCGCACCCCTGAAATACACGTACCCTGCTGAAATCACGTGTGAAACTTCTCGCGCACCCCTGAAATACACGTACCCTGCTGAAATCGCGTGAAACTTCTTGCGCACCCCTGAAATACACGTACTCTGCTGAAATCACGTGTGAAACTTCTTGCGCACCCCTGAAATACACGTACCATGCTGAAATCGCGTGTGGAACTTCATGCGCACCCCTGAAATACCTGCACCCAGCCCAATTGCGTGTGAAATTTCCTGCGCACCCCTGAAATACACGCACCCAGGCCATACACGTGTAAAACTTCTTGTGCACCCCTGAAATACACGCACACGCTCCCCCAGGCCCAATCGAGTGTGAAACTTGTCGCGGACCCCTGAAATACCTGCACCTAGCCCAATCGCGTGTGAAACGTCCCGCGCACCCCTGAAATACATGCACCTAGCCCAATCGCGTGCAAAACTTCCCGCACACCCCTGAAATACACGTACCCAGACCAATCGCGTGTAAAACTTCCCGCGCACCCCTGAAATACACGCACCCAGGCCATTTGCATGTGAAACTACTTGCGCACCCCTGAAATACACGCACACGCTCCCCCAGGCCCGATCGCGTGTGAGACTTCTCGCGCACGCATGTTCCCGAAACCCGTAATACACGTTCCCCGCTTTGCGTTTGCTGTTTGCCAGTCTGGTAAACTGGTCCAGGGTTGGCGCAGCCCTTTGCAATGGTTTTGCGATCTTGATGGCTTTTCCTTGCGCAAGGGCGTTCTTGGGGGCGTAACTGGCGCTGCTGCAGGGTCGCTGCGCCACTCTGCGCCACGTCTGCTTTTGGAGGCGAGAATCCATGAATACGCTGTGTGCGGAAATTGATTTTATCGCACGCGGCTGGCGCAGACATTCGCACGGGCACGCTGTGCGCCAGCCGCGTGCGACACTTTTGTGCGAATTTCTATGAATTACCCTGTGAGAGTTCGCAGCCATCTGCTTTTTGCTCACTGTACCTTTCACAAATGGGAAATAACCATTTGCATATCAGTCTTTGTCCCGCCCACATGGGCAGTCCAGCACTGAAATGCTATGGCAATTCCTCTCTGAATAAGAGTACCAACAGCAACCCCATACACGTGTTTCAGCCTTGTTGGGCATCATCAGTGAGGTGAAGCTGCGCCTCTCTAAGCACAGTGAGCAGGGAGTCCACGTCTCGTTGCCCCCAGGTAACCTAGGGTGACCAACCCCAAGTTCCTTCAAAGAATTCAACAGAGATAGCAGGCGCCCCTCTCTCGTCACCAGCATAGAATTCTAGACCTTACCCTGTGAAAGGTGACTCAGAAAACATGGAGAGGGGGGGGGGCAGGATTGTTTTGTGATGGCATGGGGGAGCGTCGGTCCTGGTAGGCTCACCAGAGTTTGGCAATCTTTTAACATTAGAAGGGCATGTTTTTAGCACTGCTCTCTTGTCGCGCACATTTTAGGAAAGTAGTTGTGATCCATAGTTATTTTTAATAATTAAATCTTTTAAAGTGTATTTGTTAATACAATACTGCAGTGACCTATCGGATTAATTGGATTTACAAGTAGATGGTCCACACTTCTTAAAACAAATAAATGTAAATAAATGTACTAATAATTTGATTACATTACACGTTTTGTACCATCTCAAACTCAAGGAAACAGATTAATAACCCATGTCTAGGGGAAATCATTCAATACCAAATCAGGAAGTTTATTTAGAAATCAAGGAAGGTTTGCAAACCCATTCCCTACCATAGTCCATTGCCATCCTGGGAATTGAACTCCTATGGGGTTTTATTCATTTATTTATTTTGCGTTTGCATGGCTTATACATCAAGTAAATTGTGTTTGAAAGCGCCTAATTATGTTTCTACTGAAGCCACATATGCAGCATAGTAACTCTTTTCAGTCCATACGACTTGGTCATCTTGAGCACTAGATGAATGTTATGGCCTTTACGTGGGGCATTGCTAGAGAGTGAGCTCTCTCTCCCGAGGCTTTCTCATCCCTTAACCTTGGACTGAGCGGGCTGCAGGGTGGGTCTATAAAAGAATCGAACGGCCACCATTTCAACTCTTTTCTAAATATTGTGAAGGCTTTGTTAACATGGCGTGTGGTGAGTGGGAAGTTTGTTCAAGACCGTCAGACCAGTGTATCAAAAGGTTCTGCATCCCAGCCGGCCTTTCTTGGCCCTGGGAGCTGCTGCCATCTCTTGGTCTGATGAGCGGAGCGATGAGATGGAACAGATGACTTTTTACTTTTGAGCGAAGGTATGGCCCCGCTGATGGCAAACGCCTAATAACATAATGTGAGTGGCAGATTCGTCATAAGGACTATTGTTTTGAAACAAATTGAGAATGCATTTAATTCCATTTTAAAACGTGGACTTCGAGTTTGTTTAATTTCTGCGTTGTCCACGACCACACTTCAATTCAGTGTCTATGAATCGCCTGACGCTTTACGCTTATTGCACTGTATGCATTTCCGGCTTCTTGGCCAGTCCGTCATCAAACGCCCGACAAGTGCTTATCCAGCACTTGCTTTGAATCCGCTTTTTTAGAATTTCCTTTGGTTTCGTAGATTTTTGAAAGATTAAGTAATTATTGCTTTCGATCTACCAGCTCCGAAAGCACGCGCAAAGACTAGCAGGCTGCAAACATGTTCCCCAAACATCCAGATTCATTGCAGGACTGGGCACCCAATGTTTGGCAACAGCGCAGAGCTGGTTCATGGCTGGTCAGATAGCACAGCCAGTAGAACGCTCGCTTTGATATCCATGCAGATCCCGTTGACTCAAGTTCGAATCCCGGAAGCGCCAAACTCAGCCTTTCATCCTTCCCAGGTCAATGCCTTTCATCCTTCCCAGGTCCATAAACGAAAACCACACAAAGTGGATAATAATAAGCAGCACTCAGATACCTGAGAGTTTGTAGTGCTAAATGCAAATTATTATTAGAGTAAGAGCTTAAGGTACCACCAGGACAGGGAGCCAGTGCGCCTCAATACATACAAGAAGAAAGGATTTCCCCCGAGCTAGGGATTCCAAGTTAATAAAAAAAGGTTACTTTGCTTTTGGAAAGCCCAGCATCAGCTGCACAGTGCAAAGAAGCGGAGGTCCATGAAGTCTGAAGTTTAAAAGTTGGGGATTGGTTCCTCCAGAGATTAATCATTTTATACCTGCAGGAGGACTATCTTCAGGTGAAGTTTAGACCTTACATGCCTTCTCGTGCACTACGCGCCAAGCGTCGTGTTTCTGCCGATCCCTGCTAACATTTTGAGCAGGTGGGTGGCGGCTCCTTCTCAGTGGCGGCAAAACTATGGACTTCCTTGCCACTTCGTGCAACTAAGAACCTCCTTGCCTTTCGTCGGCTCTTAAAAACATATTTGTTCTAAACAGTTATGTCAGTTAGTCTTTAAGCTCCTGGATCATTTTAGCGCCAAGATGCTTCGGCAAACGTGTGCTTTATAAATGTGATTAACATAACATACCTTGACCACGGCTCCAGTACACCTTGTGTTGACTAGGTGAGGCCTGGTTTTAGTAGCAAGTACAAGTTTATTTACTTATTTAGAAATGTAATATAGTGTTCCCGATACACAGACAAGAGGCAGAATAAAAGTCAGAAAAACAAAATAGTGTGAAAATAAGTACCAAGAAACAGAGAAATGGAAGGATAGTCGGGCTGGGAGTCGCTTTAGGAGTGGCCTACTCCAGGAGGAGCAACTAGTTGCTCAAGCTTGGATTAGTGCAGCCCTCCCGTCACCTTCACTGCGGCACCTGTTGCCCCACTGTGGCTGCCGCACACCGCCACCATAGAGTCCTGGCCCGTGGTGCCCTCGAGACCACAGCCACCCAATGGGTGGGAATTTCACTGAGCTCGGCCTCTTCAAGGACCCCCTTCTTTTCTCCTGCACCACCCCACTTTTACCCAGTGGTCGCTTTTACCGTCCCTGGCAATCCCTGCTAGGAGCCAGCCCACTCTGCCCGGACATTGGACAAGGCCGACCTGCCCATTGTCCTTGGCCCAACAAGCTATGGCTCTGATGCAGGCGAGATGGTAGATCCTGAAGTTGGTAAGCCAGGCAAGAACAGCGGAACGCATAAAAACATACACAAATTGAATAAACTATTTAGACAACCCCCGGTGTCAGTGTCTGTATTTCTTTTTCCCTATAGGTGTCGAGCAATGCAACCCACACCTAGCTGAGCCCGATTCAGGCCAGGAGTTACAGTAGTCATTGGCTCCGGTTTCAACCACTTGGATAATGTCTTAGGAAACTATATCCCTATATTGTGAATGCGGGTCTCCAAGTACTGACTTGCTTTCAAAGAAATTCCTAAACCGGCGAATCAATTCTCCGAAGTATCATTCCCAGAAAGGAGAGAAGACTGCGTGGAACTGTGCAAGTACCTTTTTTGCTTTTAAAGGAGTGGGATCTCCATATTCTTACCGTTCGCAGGTCACCATTGTATTGCAGGTGTGATGAAAATGCAGGTTGAAAGCGGTTCCAAAGATTCCTGGTCTTTAAAACGCTGTTGTGTGCACGTTCTAGCCCTTCAGAGTTACTGCGACATCATGGACTTGACGGCCCATGGGAAGAACGGTCTCAACATCCAACGGAGGCGAGACACGTACAACTATTTGGAGGGATCCGTCATTCGAATCTGAGCCGGACAAAAAAGTCCAACTTAAGTCAGAAGCCTGGCGGTTGACAACTCCGCCCTAGTGGGTCAGACGGTTCATCTGCAGAATGAATCGCTCTGCCATACAGTTCTCCCTCACTCCGCTCCGATTCATTGGGTCATTGTGCAGAGCAAGGCCTCGCTGAACCTTCGCAATACACTCAGGGATTCACAGCACCCAAGGTCTATTGAAGTAGGAGAGTTCAGATTGTAGTTATTGGGGGGGGTGGGGTCGTTCCCTGCGGGCGGCTGGAATCCATTTCCAACCTGACATCTTATCCTGCTTCTATGGTCAAGTGTTTGCTTCTGAAAAAACGTTTTTCTTAAAGCACAGGGTAATGGGAGTACGAACATAGCGTAGCGGTTATGAAGCGGCATATGGCTGCCTTCTTGGATAATGCTTTCATTAGTGCAAAACACAGAGCAAAAGACATCTGGCACAATTCCTTGCAGCTTATGACACATATGGAATGCAGCAAATGTGTTTACCTGGCGGACATTATTTTAAAGATTTTGCAGTGGGGCACCATGGGTCAAACTGATTTCGTACTACAGGTGCCATTGTCCCACATTTAAAAGTAGGACTAATCCAATGTATCGATTACTTAAGCAGCAAATACCTTAGCAGAAACATTATTTGTTCCATGTAATTCTCCCATGCAAATCTTTGCGAAATCGTCTCAGTAATTTGATAGAAATCCTTCATCTCCTTTGCTCAGCCCCAGTCCCTGACATCTATACTGACATCTGTGTGCTGTATGCCCACCTTCAGGCACTTTAACCAATGGCAACATGTACATGTGTCTCTTAGGATAGCTCAGTCAGGTAAGGACTCGCCTCCGGCATAAGAAGGCCTGCATTTCGCACTTTCTATTATTAATGACAATGCCGACCGTGCCCTTCATCTCTCTGAGGCAGGGGTCCCTGCTGGTCTGCCCCGCTCCCCACAAACCCATTGCTGTGCCCCCTCCCACACACAATCCAAACCCCCAAACAAACACACCTGCTATTTATGGGAATGCGCAGTGCAGTGCACTGAAGAGGAAGCTGCAACTTCTTCCTACACTTATTTTAAAACGAAACCATTCCAGAATTTTTTCTTTTTGGCTTACTGCACAAAAACCCAGACTCATTAAAAAGTGGAAAAGGTCGCTTTAATGTGACAGGCCAAAGCTTACAATTAAACGCTTACCTGGCTCCATGGCCTTACAAACTAAAGACATATTTTAAACAACCAATTAAATAATTAAACATTCTCATTTTTTACCCAACAATTAAATAATTAAATAAAGCCATTTCCTCCCCAACTATCCCTTGGACCCTACCGTCTCCTTACCCCTTTTCCAGGCGTCCCACTTTCTCCCCGGGGCCATACCCCTCCAGGCTCAATACCTGTTCCCCCGTGGTGGCCCGCTTGTGCAAACAGCGCCACCCCATCCTTTCCCGTGTCATTCCCCCATTGTGCTTCCCTCCCCCCACATCAAAAGGGGCCATGCCCCCGGCACCAGAAAAACCCTCCCCCGAGGTGTTCTTTCTGCCCCCCCCCCACCAATTTTCCTACCTCCACTCCTCAACCAATCTCCCAACCAAGAGCTCAAGTCCCCCAGATAATGATTGTTCCCCAAACCGGAAAGTTTACCCATCCTCTCTAAATCTCATCAATCCTTTCTAAACCATCTCCTTACGGTCCAAAACCTGCACTGACACCGGTGTACAAAATTCTACCATCTCTCGGTTTATCCCCTTCCTTGCCCGCTCTATCGGACCCTCATTTCTCGCTCCCCTCCCAACTCTCTGTGGCAAACACTTAGTCCCCCCTACAGTTGCTTGAGGCCACACTTGTCGGACCCATAACAAAAAACCCTTTTTATTTTCCTAAGAAGAGCCACACCCGTATCCCTTACCAGATCATTTTCCCCACCAAGACTAATCCCCCCCCCCCGCAACTGGAGGCCCATAGTTTTCCCTCAACCCAGCCAACATAGGAAGCAACTGATCCCAGCCCAGCCCCCCAAACCCGGACCATCTTACCACAACATCTTTATAGTTGCACCCCAGTTGCCTGCCAACAACCCTTTCCTCAGCTTCTTTCCCTGCCCACTTAACCCTAGAATATCTGACCGTACCTCCTAGCAGCATCTGAAAAAGAAATTACAAAATCACTTACAAATCAACAACATCCTAATAAATGCAACACTCCTGCTACCTACTGAAAAAATGTTATAACGACATTCCATTTGACCCGGTCCCTGGCATACCCTTTGTATCTCCCTTACTCCCAGCATCCCAACCTATTCACCTACTCCTCTGAATAGCCCAGCCTGCTACCTTCAGATGCTGCACCCCTCCTACGTGAATGAGTTCCAACCTCCTAACCTTTCCCACACCACTAGTAACACCTTCCTCAGTACCCTATCCTTTCTGGCCATCTCCTTAACCCTCTCCGGAAACACCCAAGGTCCTCTCCTACCTGTCCCCCTATATTCCGCCCCTTTCACCTAACCTTTAAACAATACACCTAAACCCAGTTAGCCCCCCCTTTTTCCCCTAATCCCCTAAACTATTACCCTCCTGCTCACCCTTGCCCCCCCACCTTCCATCACCTTATTAATTTGGCCCTGCGTTGCCCCCCCCTGCACCGGGGGCCCACGTGCACCCCCGTCCATGCAGGCCCTTTACTTTATTACTCCTCTCGCCACTGCACCAGGGGCCAAACCTGCACCCCCGACCATGCAGTCCCTTCCATATAACTAATCTTCAAGCTCCTTGCGTCCATTACCACCTGTTTCCCACCTGCACCAGGGGCCCTAGTGCACCCCCGTCCATGCAGGCCCTTTACTTTATTACTCCTCTCGCCACTGCACCAGGGGCCAAACCTGCGCCCCCGTCCATGCAGACCATTCCACATAAATTCCTCTTCCAGCACCTTGCTTCATTGCTCCACTTTTTTCCCCCAGCTGCACCAAGGGTCCTAGTGCACCCCCGTCCATGCAGACCCATCTCATCACTTCCCCCTGCTGCACCAGAGGCGCTCCCGCACCTCCGTCCATGCAGCCTGAAGCTTACTCACCCTGTCGTGCAGCAAGTGTGAGGGCTTCGCCACCGTCAACCATGCCCTCCAAACGACGGCCACCACCCCTTAACAATTTCCACAGTTACACCCCCCCTGCGGCCCTCCTCTACCTACGATTCTTCCTCCTCACCTCTCTCCTACCCCCTTTAAAATCGCCCCCAAAACCTTTCATCAAACCTTGTGCCCCCCCTCCTTTTACGATAAACTGAGCCCGACCTACCAGCACACCCCATTTTACCTGGCATGCGTTCCTTCCCCCCCACCTCCTTGCCCCGCTCCTCGCCCTGACCCACTGTCCCCTGCCTGAAAACAATCCGTAACCGGATGCCGACCCTACACACCTGCTGCACTCGTGTTTAAATTTGCACATCCACCTCGTGCAGCCTTCTTTATTGAACGCCCAACATGCTGTCGAGGGCTGTCC
Source organism: Ambystoma mexicanum (assembly GCF_040938575.1). Classification (NCBI taxonomy): domain Eukaryota; kingdom Metazoa; phylum Chordata; class Amphibia; order Caudata; family Ambystomatidae; genus Ambystoma; species Ambystoma mexicanum. The sequence continues at coordinate 343,790,598 of NC_090935.1, read as the reverse complement.
TCCGCCTCCTCCCCCGGACCCTCATGGGCGGGGTGACCAAGAAAAGGCCGGTAAGGCACAGGCAGCCCACTTGCTGTGTGCAATGTCGGGACAGGCCTCGTTGGAGACATCCATTGCAGCCAAAGATCCATGTCTATCTCCCCCCAGACCGCCTGACTGTCCTCCGCCATTCTCGCTCTGAATTCCTCATCATAGCGTACCCAGGCAAAACCCCCAAAACTTGTGAACGCCCTCCTAATTACGTCCATATATTTAAGCAGGGCCACGCAATGCTCTTGGAATTTTTCACAATATACACTGGCATAAATGATAAATGCTGACGTCCAATTCTCAATACCCTTGGGGACCCTTGGGCGAAAAGCCAGTTCCCTCTCTTCTTCTTTAGACCCCTCCTTTGCTCTCACTTCCCTATGGAGCAACTTAAAAACATCTACAAATTCCCCCACCTGAATCTTCTCCCTGGTCGATGCCATCAAGTGCGCCCCCAAAGGTTTTGTGATACCCATGTACGGCAGTTTTTTCTCCTTGCCTTTCACTTCAACCTCCTTTTCTTTTGCACCCTGTACCTCGAGCGCCAATGGCTCCACCACCTTGTCAGTTTGAACCTCCACTGAGCAAATGCCCTTTTCATCCCCCAAGGCACCAATGGCCTGTACCCCAACTTCTTTCCTTGCCCCTTGCAGACAAGACCCTTCCTTTCCCATCCCCATTCTCGTGTCCCCTCTCTGCCATGCAGATGACCATTCCCTTTCCCGCTCACCTCTTTCAATACAGCCCGTCTGCAGTCTGGCGTCCACACCGATATTCCTCATCTCTTTTCTTACAGGGCTCCTACTGCAGGGACAAAACATGTCAGCAGACTCACCCAGCCAGTTGCTCCCCCGACCTCTAGCCCTTCGACCGCCCTGCACCTGTCTTTCTCACTCGCCCCTCAAACTTCTTCTCTCCTCCCCCCTTTCCCTTACAGCCCTATAACCTTCTTCCTCCCACTGCCCCACATAAACCTCCAAACCAACTTCATCACCCCTTAAATACCATTGTGGCTGCGAGCTCATGCTCGAGTTGAGTCAATCTTCTTCCTGCGAGCCCGGGGTGTCCGCCCCGCCACTCATCTGACGTCTTCTTGGCGGGACCGCAGAAACCCCTGCCTGGTCCTCTTCTCTCGGGCGAGGCGTGCAGTCCTCCATCCTGTAATCCTCCGCACTAGGGGCCGTATAGCACCCTCTAGACTCTCCTCGCGCAGACCGAGGCAGGGCCGTTCCTAAACCCTCTCCATCCTCTTGAACAGCGGGGGCTGCGCAGCGCCCTCTGCCCCCACTCCTCTTAACCGGGGGGGGGGGCGTTCCGCGCCCCTCCCTAACCTCCTCAATTAATGGGGACCTCTCTCTCCTTCTCCCACCTGCACTCTTCCGCAGGTATTTACCCCCTTTCCCCCTCTGCCCAGTCGCCTCTTTCTGCACCCCCTGAGCCCCCCCCCACCGTGACTCCCCTGACTCACCCCTTTCCGAGCACCACTCACCTCCCCTAAATCCCCTTGGTCATTATTAGCTCCATCCCTAACTGGCTCCCCCCCCCCCTCCCCCCGGAATCATGTCACCCCTGGACGCTCTCCTGTCGATCTCCCTCCTCATCTTCCTGCCCCTGGATTCCCAAACCTCCCCTCTCCCCGCCGCGGGGCTGCACGCCACCACTGCCGCGAGAGCCCCCTCTGCCGCTGCTCTAGCATCCACCAAACCCGTCTTGCTAGCTCCCTGTCCCACCATTGTGCACTAATACTCTGAATGTGCACTAAAAAATATGTCCCTTTCTACTCATTACCTAACTAAGCCCCCGAGCCAGCACCTACCCGTGGACAAACCCCAAAAATTGGGAAACCCACTTGACAATGTTGGGCTATAAAGCAAATATACTTAATAAAATAAATTAAATGATGTAATTCCAATGTATAAAATATATTAAATAATTGTGGACCTAACAGAAATGTTTTTATTTATTTATTTATTTTTAAACCCCCCCTTTCAATAATAACCCTGCCCTAAACAAAAAACCCTTTTGCTCCTGACCTGCCCCAGAGAAGAAAATACCCCCAAAAACCAGAAGCTCACGAAGAATTGGGGCCCAAAAAAGAAATTCCTACACTGCCCCCTGGCGGCTTGCAGGCCGCACCGCACTATCACAGGAAATGAAGCGCGGTCCCTTTAAGGGAACTGCAGTGCCCTCTTAGGCCGGAGAATGCTACCGTGCACACACACGGGACTCCGCAGCAAACAGAGAGGGATCCCCAGGCAGCTGTCCTAACCTAATCATCCACTCCAGGAACCCCTGCGACCCCAGAAAACTACTCTCCACCCCCCCAGAGATATAAGGCAAAACGCTCTGCCCCCACCCCAGACAACACCGAAGCTGGGCACTGAAAAGCACACGGGCCACACAGAAACCCCAGAAAGCTGCCAGCCAACGTTATTAAATAAATATATGTATATCTTTTTTTTTTTCTTTTTTATAAACTAAACTGCCTACCCAAAAGTGCTGCTGCTACACTGCCCCACTCCTCACCTCCACGAAAACCCCCTCGTAGGCCCAAACCAGGGAAGGCTCGGGAGCAGGCGACAGGACTGAACAATCCCCATGTCCAACTGTCGCCTGCCTCCTGAACCTTCCTTGGCCCCTTAAATACCCTAGGGAGGCACTCCGCCCCCAACGGCCACTCGCTGGCCGTGTGCAGCGCCAAAAACCTCCCCGGGGAAACGCTTTGCGATCCCCCGGGGCCCCCCCTTTTAAAATAAAAGTATAGGAACAGTGAAACTTAAAAATAGGAGCACTGCTCCCGCCCACTTAGACCTCTGCTCCGAGTTGGATACATCTAGCAGATATAAACTGGGTAATAACACATGATTACATTGCTTAGAAGTGGGACGAATCGGGCATGAGTGTGGCGGTAAGCACGCCTTCCAAGGGCTGGAACCGGTGGTAACGGCTCGGCAGCCCGAGTATAAGGAGCGCACCGGGACATTACTACCCGTTCCAGCCCTTGGAATGGGTGCTTAACACCTTTAGCACCCATCCCATGGGCTGGAATGTGGCTAATTGAAAGTATTTTCATTCCGTGAATGAGGCGGCGCCTCGCTGTGTCCCGTTCACAGAACGAAAATACTGTTTAAAGATGTTAGTTAGCAAGGGTTGGTGAATCGCACCGGGCAAACAAGGCCATAATGCTGCCATAGCACCGTGCTAGCTATACTGACGGGGCACCAGGGACATTTTTGCGCCTTGAAACACTTGTGTATAGGCGTGTTATAAATGCCATATCATATCATTAACCCTTGATACATCAGCTAACACCTATCGAGGCACACATAGAAGCGTTCCTGACAGATGGCAAGGTTCTTTCTTCTTCATCTGTATATAGATGGTTTGACGAACTGCGCACAACTACACCGATATTTGAAGCGTTCCAGGTTTTGCATGGAGGACGCCCTAGGGTCGAAACACGTGTCGGCTGCATTCAGACGCATATCGCATGACTAAAATAAAATGATCTGTAGAAACAAAAAGCTTTTGTTTTTTCGAGGAACTTTAACTCGAGAACAAGGACAATTACAACTCACTATGGCAGCATTATGACCATGTTTGCCCTGCACGATTCATCAACCCTTGCAAAAATATTTCCTTTTTGGAGGCCTTGGGGAGAGTCTCCAGGTTTTGTGCGACACTGCAGCACAATTGCATATATCTAAGATCAATTATTTGAGAGGCAGAGCGCACCCACCAGCGTTTCTGTCCCACCCTTTTCATATTACTGTTCAAAGATGGCTTCCATGGAAACGGAAGGTGGGGCTCCATACAGCCCGAATTCCTAGCCACCTGATTAGCTGGCTCCCTTCGCCAGGGTGCTAATGCAATATATAAAAGGGAATAGTATTTTCCAGGCACATATGGTGAAAAATATTTTAACAGTGTTGATCATGTCTGCGTCACTGACATTAAAATGTAATAGAATGCAATTAGGGGCAAGGATATGCCTCCTGTGAGTCTAGTGGGCTAAGTCTGGCTTTGTGCGACAGGAAGGCAGCCAATTCCTCAACCACCCAACACTTGTCCTGAAGGTTCCCATTATGAACTAGAATACTGGTGCTTTGGCACTGCTGAATGTTTCTTGACTCGTGCTGCCTGGTGAGGGCACCTGGTCCTAGTGGTGTCTTTGTTCACTGTCTTGTTGTACTTCATCTGCTGATGGATCCGGGGCCAGAGATGGAGAAAATGGACCACAACTGCCAAATATTAGAATTGCAGGAAGCCCTTTAGTGACCCCGAAATGGTCTGTATACAGAGTGGAATACCATCTGATCTTGGGAAACTTACTTAGCCTGCCTAGCTGGAGGCGCAAGACCAACACCGTATTCCACATTTATATTTTGGATAGCACGGGAAAGCACCTGCACCATTAACCCCTTTATGAACTCTCAAATGGCACTTGGTCCATTGGGAAATAGACCACAGAGATTGGCTACGTGAAAGAAAGAAGGAACCATTAGAAAATGATTTAGTGGACAGAGTATGTATTCCTGACTTGCCACCAGAGATCTCAATGGAAGTTCACCTAACCTTCCAAGATCATAAAGGGAATAGGTTATAGTTGTATCTGGTAGTAGGTTATAGTAGTATCTGGACTGACCCTTTCCCTGCACACCACAAATCTTATGTGAGCCATTGATCCCCATAATCTCAATATGGATGGTTCACACATCCATTGCCATCAACTAACGAACAGAACACCAATCTGGTCGGATACAGCAGAGTCCATTCGATTTTGGCGTGGCATTGTGCGAAGTGATTTTTTGCTCGAGGATGTAATGTACTTGAACTTCAGCCTATAGCATTGTCTATAGGTAGCAGCTCTTTTAATCCTCAGCTATGCGTCATTGTTTTCAATGGGGATTGCCAGAAATTACCCAATGCTTTTAATAGGTTAATTGATCAGTATGTCAGATAAGCCTTCACTGTAGATTCAAACGTATTTCCACTGTAATCTGTGGAGTAGTCCATGGACAGCTGGCCTTGCAATCCTTCCCTATGTGACCTGGTTTTCAATGGCTGTTAAGGAGTTTGTTTTTTGAAGCTACCTCACAGTGCGTCATTATATGGATGTGACTCTTGGCATACGGCCACCAAAGAGACCAGTGATGTGGGACGTTGACCACGGTCCAATTAAAGTTTGCAGCTGGGCTCTGGGAGACTACAAAATATGGTCTACTTTGTACTTGCTGTGATAGGATGGTTGTATACAAATTGTTCGTTTTACAACTGTTCGAATTACAATTGACCTTTTCACAATTGACCGAATTATGAAGGTCAATTGTAACATACATATATATATGTGGGGGGAACCCCCCACCCAACGCCAAAACCTATATATATATATATATATATATATATATATATATATTCAATTGTGAAAAGGTCAATTGTGACCCTTTAAATTCGGTCAATTGTTCATTCAAACAATTGTAAACGAACAAAGAGGCGTTTCCTTGGACTGTTTGGTGGAAAGGCCAGCCGGTCACAGTGCAGCAAACAGATTTCACCAGGGGTCAAATCAGGCCAATGGGATGCATAATGGAGGAGGTGCGCTAGGAAAGGCTGGGCGTTTCGGTATCTCAAAGCTGGGAGATTGCCAATTGAGCAGGCAACTGTGGCTTTAAGGGGTCTTAATATGCTCTATCAAACAATGTTAAGATGGTACTGTGGCCCCCGTTTATCTAGCGTATCGACATGCCTGGAATGAAGAGTTCATTCCTATCCTATCTCAGTGTAAAGAAGGGTCTCAAGTGACCTTCAATTGGTGAACCAACAACAATTTTACATCCACTTCTCGCCGTAAGGTGATGGATGTTCCTTTGCAACCCACCAGAATATTCCTCAAGACTAGCCCATTTCAGTGGAACGTCAGGGTAGGAGTAAAACATGTACCCTATGAACAGTTGAGAGCAGTGGGGCCCCTTGTAATTGGCGTCCGTCCATTGACCATAATCATGCTTCATGTGTGGCTGCAGTCACTTTTCTGCCCATGGCCTGGCCAGTGATGCTTACTTGAGCCAAGCTAAAGTCTAATGTTTCAATAAAAAACACCTGTGCACGTCTCAAGATATGCATAAGTATATTCGTTGTCTACAGAAAAGTGGATGAGATGGCTGTATTTATAATTATTTTTGTCCATTTTAACATGTTGGTGATAATCAACTTTTGCTTGCTGTCAAAAAGAATTTAGACAATAGTCTTCCATTATGTGAGGAGGCTGCTGAGTCCACTGGGCCATGGATTCTAGCAGGCAGTTACATGGCCATAAGACATAGGAACGGGGTGCAATCGACAGTGCTTTAGAGAGAAGATCAGCTCTGGAATGGGGTCTCTTCTCCACACTTGGATGCAGTGAGTTGAAGTGTAGGATGCTGTTTGGGAAAAAAAAAATTACCTAAAGTTAGCTATCAGGATATACTAGGCAATTTTTGTAAATAGCAAGACTCCTTGGCCCCACCTCTTAATATCATCCAGCCCACAAGAGGATCAACTGGGCAATGAAGGGGTGGAGGCAGTGCACAGCGCGGACACCAGAAAGACAACACCTGGAGAAAACAGCCATGTTCTTGATATCAAGTAATCCAGAAGTTGTCCTTAATCATATGACCGTCATTAAAGATGTTCGCTCAATGCCACATGAAAAACTTTGCTGTTGTCCATCGGCTCCTTGTTATCCATTTCACAAGAAATGAGTGCCATTTTGGTTAACTGCATAAACTAACTGTTGGTCACTAGTAAATGTTCCTCCTGCCATCTTTCCTTAAGATACTTGCCATATTGTCTTGATATCTTTTTCTCTACCTGTGGTGTCCCCCAGGGATCTAACCTCTCTCCCTGGCTGTTCAACCTATACATGGCACTCCTTGCCCACCGCATTGCCACTCTCTGCCCCAACTTGCAGTGCTATGCGGATGATACCCAGCTGATTTCCAGGCTACCCTCGGTCTCCTCCTCTCCTTCCCTCATCTCTGACTGTCAGTCTGCCATCCAGGAGTGGTGTGCCACCAATGACCTCTGCCTTAATGCCAGTAAGATTGAGGTTCTTCTCATTGGCACACCCACTCCCTCATTCCCTGCAGCTCTCTGGCTGGCCTCTTTTGGTCCTCTTCCTGCTCCCAACTGCAAGGCAAAAAACCTGGGGATCATCTTCGACTCCACACTCTCCTTCTCTCCTCACATCTTTGATGTCTCTAAGAAGTCACACTACCAGCTGCACCTGCTCAGAGGTATTCTTCCTTTCCTCTCCTTCCCCTGAAGCTCATTGTCTCCAGAGCCTTGGTTCTCTCTAGGCTGAACTATTGTAACAGCCTCTATCTAAATCTGCCTGCCTCTACTCTCCGCCCTCTGCAACTTATCCAGAACAGGACTGCGAGACTTGTCCTTGGCCTCAAGCCCAGGGATCTTATCTCTCCAGGACTGAAATCTCTGCACTGGCTTCCAGTGGCTGCAAGGATTAAGTTCAAAACCCTCTGCATTGTCCACAAGGCCTTCTGGAGCCTGGGGCCGCAATACCTTGAACTCTCCCTTCCTAAATATCTTCCTTCTTGAGCTCTTCACTCATCCGCCTCTAACTCTCTCAGTGTCAGTCGCTTCTCAAAGCAACGAGTTGGTGGTAGATCTCTCTCTTCGGCAGGGGCCTCCAACTGGAACAGCCTTCCTGCCACCCTGAAACTTGAGGAGAACCATCACTGGTTCCAGAAGCACCTCAAACCTTTCTCTTTGCTACTGCTTTCTCTCCCCCGCTCCCTTGCTGAATTCCTGACAGAAACTGCACTGGTTACCTGGCCACCCTCTCTGATCTCGGGCCCAGGCCCCGCCAGTTACCCACCTGCACTGCCTCCCTGGCAACCCCTGCACCTGGAGGACTGTCTTTTGTATCCCTACAGTTCCCCTACCAGCACTTATGTCTGCACTTACCTTGCACTTGCCACCAGCTGGCCGATTTATTTATCTCATTTATTCTTCTATCCCATGTACTGCACTTTCCCCTCTCCCTTCCCCCACGCACTTTTCCCTTTCCCCTTCCCATGCACTTGCATGATCTGAATGACAGCTGGCCTAGTAGGATCGTGGTCTGTCTTCCCTTGTTCCCCCTCCCTTGCCTCGGCGCGCCTTGAAACACTTGTGTATAGGCGCGTTATAATTGCCATATCATATCATATGTTTGGAGGCCGAAGACGGCAAAATGAAAAGTAGTTTGGTGATGCACACGGTAGCCTCACTATGCATAACACAGTACTGTTTGCAGTATAAAGCTTCTTAATGCCTAGAGGCTGGAAACCTCTGTACTCTAGCAGCAGGAGTGAAAGCGCAAAGACAAGTGCTGGAGAAGTGCAGTGGGGTGAGCGGCTGGGGGGCTGGGAACTAAGGTTTTGTTCTGGGGCCCGACAGGGTTGTTTGAATATGGGTTCCAAAAACTGCTCATTACAATCTCAGAAGTTCCTTCCCCTTCCTTATGCCCCGTGATGTCGCTTACAGACCCAAAAGTTGATCAAAATGCACATTTAGATACTGGATATGTGGAGGCGCACTCAATGTTATAAAGTTAATTGTAATAGTATATTGCAATTAAATAGTTCTTGAGTTTATCTTATGGGTGTTCCCAATTAGTAGAGTGCTTCCTCTACTTGAACAAATGTGAAAAACGAATGGTACAACGATAACCTCGTTGTGCAAACTGGGGCACGGCACAGGGCAAAACAAATTTTGCTACTCAAATCAATAAAAATCTTTAGAATATCCTGGTTCAATTAGTTATTCATTTTGGCCAGTTGGAAACGTATGAAAAATCTGTAAAAGATGTGATTGTAACTTGTTTTGTAAAAACATAAGGATTAATATGTCAATACCTTGTTTATGATGTATAACTTTGATTTTTATTACTAGGAAATGTGTGAAATACAAAAATAAATGTTTTCTTTCATATAAAGGAAGTGGAATGTGAATGAATATGAATGAATTTGCACAAAATGAATAACTAATTGAACCAGGATATTCTAAAAAATGTTATTGATTTGAGTATCAAAATTTGTTTTGCCCTGTGCTGTGCCCCAGTTTGCACAACGAGGTTATCGTTGTACCATTCTTTTTTCACAAAATGCACATTTACGCTAAGTCTACTAGTTGAATGCCTTGAGATACAATCTTCAGACAGTGGCTTGATAGCAGCTCTCCCCCAATATACGAATGATAAATGAGAAATCTGTGCCAAATGGGAAGATTACGCACTTCTTTTCGGTAGCTCTCTGTTCCAGCAAATAACTAATGGGCAGCCGATGGGTGTGCGATCCATTACAATTGTCATGGAAACTTTGCATGCATCCTGCTCACAGGACAAGAGGCCCCAATCAAAAACAGAGGATTCCTTCCTAAACCTCTAATACTGTTCAAACAGAGGTTGAAGGTAGGGAAAAGAGATTTTTGTCAAACACGTCACATTTATCCAATTTAGCTTTTAGCGAATAATACAAGTATGCCAATGTCTTCTGTAGAAGAGGGCTTGCTTTGTTCAACTCATACGTTTTCATGAGCAAAATGGATCTCTTATTGTTTTGCTGGCTGAGGCCAATTCTATGTCCACGTTACAGTTGGAGAAAGGAAGACACTCCTGATGGAGAGTTGGCCCCACAATGGGGTGATTTCCACAAAAACAAAAAAGGGGTGTCTAGTGCCTGTGTCAGAAATAGAGAAGACCTCTCTTTACTAGTGGAAGGAGTACGGTCTGCCTCAGTTGTGGCATTATCAGCAACAGACTTGTGCAAGAGTAAACAGAAAGGGACTAAAAAGAGGCTGATGGATAGCTCGAAGTCAAATTGCCTCAAACCCAAAATCCATAAAACAAGCTCGTGTAAAATTTCTCAGGACCTTGGACATAGCGACAAACAAAATAATGGATATTCCAGGGGAGAAGCAAGGACATGGCGTCCACCAAAGGAAAGGTGAAAGAATCAAATGAAAAGAAAATAAATGTCCTGAAAAAACAACAAGCCCTTGGAGACGTCCGCTTATAAAGTGCAGTCGCAATCTATTCTGCCTTATCTAATATGAGAATCTGAGGTGGCGCCCTTGCAGTCTCCCAATAAGTCGTCCATGTCTTTAGTTCAGAGTGTGTCTTGGAAAAACACCAGTGTGAAATGAACCACTCTGACCTTGCAGAGTCCAATTTGCTAAAATCTCCCATAAATTCAGGAAGTAGTTGGCAGGATAAATGGAGACATTCCACAGAGGAGTTTATGTTAAAGGATATTTGTACCGCACACTATCACCACCGGAGTGGTCCCCTGAAGCTCTCGCGGCTCCGAAAAGGGAAGGCAGGGGATGAGTTAGTGGGAATAAGTGGGAGAAGTGCAAGAGAGAAGTGATGTGCCGTTGGCAGCCTCAACCCGGTTAACACAGTCTGCTGGGCTTGGGGTGTTTTCTGGTCGGTAGCCGTCGTATGCTGTTGTGTGAGTCTATGTGTGGTTTGTTTTGTTGTTGCGGTGATGTTTGTACGGTTTGTTGTGCTATAGGGTTGTGGTTGTGTTTGGTTAGAGTTTGAGAGATGTATGCAGAGGGGTGAAAGTGTTTGTGGATTGGTTTTTGACATCATTGTTAGATGTGATGTGTTGAACTTCCACGTGCTTTCCAGGTGTGGCGCGTGAGCACCACTGCACCTCTATCCCGGTACGGCAATGGCCGACATTCACAATCCCTTCCATCTAACACGCCCACCAGTATTCACAACTGTGACCAAATTCGGCCTCTGCCCACCTTTGAAAACTTGTCTATATGTGAGGCAAGCAAGTGTTCGCGATTCCATCCAAGTCTGGCCTCGATAGCATTCCCAATGCAGTTCAGACGCGGTATCGGTTGAAAACAACCATTACTCTGTCTAGATGTATCAGTGGTTGGCATTCACAGTCCTATCCGGCGGCTCACGCACGCTACCGCTCACAACCCCGTCCAAGCGCGGTACATGCCAAAACTCACAACTATGTCCAGGGGAGTCACCTGCTATCATTCACAACTCTGCCCGGGCCCAGTGCATGCCAGCATCACCACTCCGTCCAAATGTGGCAACTGCTAACATGCACAATTTCATCCAAGTATGGCGCTTGGTGGAGTATAAGGAATGGGTGAAGTTGTTAGATGGAAACTGACTGAAATCCATCCAGAACTGGCCATGGCAGTTAACCACCATAACTCAAAGATTGGGTCCTCTCATTCCCATGCCCAAAATGTAGCATGACCGGACAATTTAACCATTGTTAGTTAATATTTATGTTAAAGGTCATTTATACCAGAAGATGTAGAGTGAGAGTTGTGATGTCCTGTTGACAGCTTAAGTTCGGTTCACACCGTTTGCTGAGGATGGGTGTGATTTGCGTATTGGTAGACTCCCATGTGCTGTTGTGTGGGACTATGCAAGTTTTGTTTTGTTGTTGCAGTGTAGTGAAGTGAAGTGCATGCGGTTTGCTGTGCAAAGATGTGGTTACGTTTTTATAGCGTGTGAGAAGTGTATGCAAATGTTGAGGTTTTTGGCGGTTGGGCCAGTGGGGCTTTTTCTTACCTCTTTGCTTCGGACATTTGTGTTAGGCGGCTCTGCCCGTGCTATGCACTGGGGCATTTTGTGGTGGGTCATACTCTGGGTTCTGAGCATAGTGGTGGCTTGTCTCGGCAGCTGCCTAGTGGTCTGTGGGTAGGAAGGTCTCCCCTTGCCCCTGGTGGAGATGAACAAGTTATTTATTTTACCTGGTAACGTTCTTTCGATGGGATGTTCCTCTGACTTATTCCACATCTATGACAGTAATGACCACAGCTGTGCTGCTTCGGAAATTTTTTCGGCGTATGCGTCGTGCGTCGATCACATTGATACGCTGTCCCTCGAGGGCCTCCGTCGAGGGTCGATGTCACCGGATGATATATCCGCTCGGCGCCCGTAGCCTCAGTTGCAGTTTTTTCCCAGAATGTGTGGCACCAATCTCCTGCCAGTATGACTGCAGAAAGCCTTGCGGAAACGTAAGCTGCAATCGCATAAGAAATTCTGTAGAGGGGCAGGCTTGGAGGGTTCGATGTGGAATACGTCGGAGGAACATCCCATCGAAAGAATGTTACCAGGTAAGATAAGTAACTTGTTCTTCGAGGGGATTGTGTCCTCCGACGTATTCCACATCTATGACAGACTCCCAAAGCAGTACCAACATATGGAGGTGGGAAAAGAATTTACAAATTTAGAATTTTAGAATGCCCAATCAAATTGCTGAATATAGGACTGCCTTACCAAAGGCCAAATCCTGCCCATGGATGGAGTCCAGGGAATAGTGTCTCACAAAGGTATGGACAGAAGCCCATGTGGCTGTTTCGCAAATACTGCGAATCGGAACGCCCCTCTGTAGGGCTGTGGAAGCAGCCACACCCCTAGTAGAGTGAGCCCGTAAGCCTAATGGAGAGGCCTTACCCGCCAAACGGTAACACTCAGAGATCATCAAAATGATCTATCTGGACAAGGTCTGCTTGGAAACAGCCTGACCTAAACGCCTTCCAGCGTATCCAACAAAGCGCTGATCGTCCACTCTGACCCAGGACATCCGTGAAGATAGAAACTCAAAGCTCTCCTAGGATCCAACCTATGGAGCCTCTCCTCTTCCTTACCGGGATGCGGAGGAGGATAAAATGCTGGAATAATCACCTTCTGGCTTAAATGAAATTCCGACAACCTTCGGAAGAAAAGAAGGATGAACCCCAAGGACAACCCTGTCCTTATGGAACACCATGAAAGGTGGCTTGGCGGAAAATGCCTGCAGCTCACTCTGCGTGCAGAAGTAACCGCAACTAAAAATACAGTCTTAAAGGACAAGTCTCAGCTGGCAAGAATGTAAGAACTCAAACGGAGCTCCCATTAGGAACTTTAAAAGCAAATTCAAATCCCATCCCGGCACCTGGAAAGGCGATGGTGGAAACACATTAGTTAGCCCTTTTAGAAACAGAGAAATCAAAGGGATCTTAAAATAAGAACATTCCTCAGACGAGCGCTTAAATATGGACAGCGCCGCCAGGTACCCCTTAATGGTACCTACTTGCAGGCCCTTGTGGGATAACAAAAGCAAAAAAGACAAAACCAAGGGAATAGAACATTGGAAAGGATCCACATTCTGTACCCTGCACCAGTCGCAGAACTTCCTCAAACGGCAACAGTACAGGGATTTAGTTATGGGCCTTCTGGCCAAAAGCAATACCTCCATAACGTCTTCGGGGAGGTCCCAATCCTTATACCTCAGCTTTTCAGATACCAAGCATGAAGGCTGAGAGACTTGCCATCTGGATGCAGAACTCAACCCCCCTCCTGTGAGAACAGATTGTCTCCGTAGGGAAGACAACGTGGAGGGCAGATGGACAGGTCTAGAATGTCAGGGTACCACGCCCCCCTGGCCCATGCCGGAGCAATGAGGATCATCCGGGAACCGAACCTCCGTAACCTCTGCAACACTTGCGGAATAACGGGGACTGGAGGGAACGCGTACATCAGTGGGAAGGACCACTCCACTACGAACGCATCCCCTAAGGCTCCTCTTGGAGGAAATTCCCGTGAGCAGAATCTCTCGCACTTTTGGTTGACACTGGTGGCGAAGAGATCCACTAGTGGGGTTCCCCAAAGGCCGAAGATCTCCAAAAGAAATTCCTGAGCCAGCTCCCACTAGTGAGAGACCGTGCTTTGCCTGCTCAGAGCGTCCGCCCTCGCGTTTTCCTCTCCGGCCAGATGAACTGCCGAGATCGAAATCTCCTGCTGCATGGCCCAGAACCAGAGCTGCATCACCTCCCTGCACAATGGGAATGACCCTGCCCCCCACCCTTTTTGTTGAGGTAGCGCATGGCCACTGTATTGTCTGTCATAATCAGGACATCTTTCCCCTGCACAGACGGCAGAAAAGCCTTCAGGGCTAGCCTGACAGCCCGCAGCTCTAACAGATTGATGTGGAGTCTGGACTCCGACAGAGACCAATGGGCGCTGTCTGTCAGTTCGTTGGCATGAGCTCCCCAACCCGTGAGGGATGCGTCCGTCACAATCGTTACCTCCGGTCATGGTTGCCAAAATGGAGCACCCTTGATCAGATTGCCTTCTACGGCCCACCAAAGAAGATCCTGTGCGACTGAGGGTGGACTCTGAACGTCATCCGACATCCTGCCGGAGAACTGCGACCACTACATCTTGAGAGCCCACTGCAGAGATCTCATCTGCAGCCTGGCCTCTGGCACCAGGAAAATGCAGGATGCCATGATGCCGAGCAACCTCAAGAACTCGAACGCCGGGAGACGCTGGGCACGTTGAAACTTGTCCACCATCTGCAGAATGTGATGAGCCCTTACCTGGGGAGGCGAACACAGCCCCACGAATGTGTCGAGCACTGCTCCGATGTACTGGACCAGCAGGGTCGGCATCAAATGGGACTTCTTTAAATTGAGGGAGAAGCCCAGCTTGTGAAGGGAGAGGCAGGTAACGGACAGATGATCCAGGGCTTGCTCGGGAGAACACGCCCTGATTAACCAATCGGGAACGCGCACAGCAGTGGGAAGGACCACCCAACTACAAACGCGTCCCCCAAGGCTCCTCTTGGAGGAAATTCCCGTGAGCAGAATCTCTCTCACTTCCGGTTGACACTGGTGGCAAAGAGATCCACTAGTGGGGTTCCCCAAAGGCCGAAGATCTCCAAAAGAACTTCCTGAGCCAGCTCCCACTAGTGAGAGATTGTGCTCTGCCTGCTCAGAGCGTCTGCCGCCGCGTTTTCGTCTCCGGCCAGATGAACTGCCGAGATTGAAATGTTCTGCTGGATGGCCCAGAACCAGAGCTGCATCGCCTCCCTGCACAAAAGGGAATGACCCTGCCTCCCCCTTTTAGTTGAGGTAGTGCATGGCCACTGTATTGTCTGTCATAATCAGGGCATTCTTCCCAAGCACAGACGGCAGAAAAGCCTCCAGGGCTAGCCTGACAGCCCGCAGCTCTAACAGATTGATGTGGAATCTGGACATCAATCTGAAAGAACACGCCCTGATCAACCAATCGTCCAGGTAGAGGTAGACGTGAATCCCCCCCTTTCCTGAGATACGCTGCCGCCACCACCATCAGCTTGGTGAAGACCCTCTGGGCGGAGGTCAATCCGAACGGCAGGACCTGAAACTGAAAATGCGAGTCACCAACCACGAACCTCAGGTACTTCCTGTGCTTTGGATGAATCGGCACATGACAGTAAGCATCCTTGAGGTCTAGAGACACCAACCAATCTTGCTGTGGATGGGATTGAGGACTTGAGAAAGAGTTACCATCTTGAACTTGTCCTTCCTGAGGAGCCTGTTCAGCCCACGCAAGTCCATGATGGGTCTCAATCCCCCGTCTTTTTTTGGGATCAAAAAATAAGGGGGAATACCATCCCTTGTTCCTCTCTGCTACAGGCGCCAGTTCTATGGCACCTTTCTCCAGCAGGGATAGGATTTCCTGCGCAAGGAGCGGATACGGACGCTTCAAAGAGCTTCCCCGGTGGATTGTCGTGAGGCCTCTGCCGAAAGTAATGGCACGCCATTCTCCAAGATCCTGTGCCAATCTGCCCCAACCGGTGAACCATGGGACATGGCCTCATGACTGAGCGGCTGCAGCAGTGCCTGAGGGCAAAGAGGCAACTGCCCAAGCGGCTTTGGCACCTCGAGTACCTTGCTTTCCACCTCTGGTACTCCTACGGTGGCCCCTTTGGCAGCTCCTCTCGATCTACCAAAGGAAGAGTAGTATCGAAAGGAACCTCCCCTCCATTGCTGTCCCCTAGGACAAAGGCAGAGGTTGACGTACTGCAGCGCTCAAAGACTTTGCTGCAGCTTTGGAGGTCTGCAACCTCTCAAGGCTCTCGTCAGCCTTGATGCCACAAAGATGGACACCAGCAAAGGGCATGTTGAGAAGCCGGGATTGCACATCAGGAGCAACCCCCGACTTCCACAACCACGCAAACCTGCTTATCACGGTGCTCGCAGCCATGGACCAGCTGACAGTCTGCCATGTCCAGCCCCGACTGAATGGATTCAAACATTGCTTCCTTGCCATCTTGCACGAGGGCTAGAAACCATCCTGTTCTTCCCCTTCGGGAATATGCTCAGCCGCCAAAGATGCACAATTCCACAGAATGTGAGTGAATCTTGCCAAGGCACAAACGGAGTTGGCTGCCTTTAAAGCCATACCCCCAGAAGAAAATACCTTCTTCGCCCAACCATCAAAGCGCTGGTCATCCCTATCAGGAGGGATGGTAGGGTATGCAGCCTGCTTCACTGGGGCCATAGCCGCCTGCACCATCAAACTCTCCGGAGTGGGGTGCATTGACAAGTAGCAGGGGTCACCACTGGCTGGAGGGTATTTTTTTGGAAGCGACTTATTCACTGCCAGGAGACCCTCCGGAGCAGTCCAAGCCGCTGCCACCCTTATTTGCAAAGCCATATGAAATGGCAACACCGGGTCAGTGGGTGGACCTTGGTCCAGGATATCTGTCACATCAACCTGAAGAAAATCAACAGATGGAGCAGACCACCCCAATACTCAGTCACCCTAGACATGAGACGTTTATACGAGGATACGGCATGTGTGCCAGGCTCAGGCCTGCCAAACTCAACCTTCAGAGAGGTGTCAAGACCACTGGCATCATGTAAGGACTGACGGAGGTCTTCCATTTGACTGTGACCAGGCAACAGGTCATCAGGAACCTCAGGAGGCACCACCACCTCCTCACCAGACCCTTCATCCACCTCCGGAATGTAATCCAAAGGTTGGATTAAATCAATCCTGGGGGGAGGAACAGAGAAGTGCTCAAAATCAGGCCACACTGACTTACTGAGAGCCTTCCTCCGAGTTTCCACAGCCCTCTGGGGCACCTCGGCAAATTCTCCTCAAAAGGCTTCGAGGGCGCCGACCGAATTGGTGTCGACCGAGGCGCCGATGACTTCGACAACTACTTCGAGCCCGGAGCCCCGAGAGTGTCCTTCGATGGCTCTGGCGCCGATGGAGTCGATGCCTTCTTGGAAGGCCTCACAGGTTAAGACAGTCTCAAGCGCCTCGAGGACCGGGACCTGGACCTGGACCGGCTATGGCGATCAACCTTGTCCGATCGGGACCTCGCCGGCTCCCGATGATCGCGCCGACCGCCCGAGCCCGTGTGTGGGGTGCTTGCACTCTCCTGGCCGCCAGCATGGCAAGCTTAGAGCACACACGCGAACCTATTGATTTATGTTTGCAGGGTTGTGATCGTAAGATCAGAGATCCACCTATAGTGCCAGGCACAGCTTCACAGCGAATGCCTGAGTGTGAATTGAGGACTGCAGATTTTTTGCACATAGAGAGCTTATTCCCCAGTTTTCTGTGGGACATTGCCTCCATTTACAAAAGGCATAGTGCCTGGTCTGCATTATCCGGGTCCCTGTGATATGGACTAGACTGAACTGTGTGGCCACCATCGATGGCCTGAGAGTGACCGAAACATATGTAGACATGATAAGCCTACATGATTCATATGTGGACTTGTGTATAAAGTGTAGATTCATCTGGGTTATACCATCAACTGTGTAAATACTTTGTGTTGAGCGATGAGGAAGTCTTTATGAGATTTGACCGCCCCTGTCGCTACCTCGTGTGAGTGTGAAAATGCACATTTGCTGGTGTGACTCTGTATGACTGATGGAAGAGTTGTTTTGTGTGTTTGGTTTCTTTGGTAATGAATTTAAATTGCCTATAGGATACGGTGTATTTTATGTGATTTTGAATAATCAGTGTATTGAATAAATATATTTTTGATAAGCACTTGAGTTAAGTGTTTATCCAGCTTCACCATCAAGGTTCAATTGTTTTGATTTATATTTGTATTTTGCCTGAAGAACCGGTTGATATACAGGCACCCTTATTAACGATTACTTTGAATAGCAGAGAGGCAGGAGTAGAGCTTGAGGTGTATGTCAGGGGTAAAGGAAGAAAAGGATAGAAAAACCTGGGTGTCGTCGGCATAGAAGGAGATGCCAAAGGAGGAAATAATAGGAGCAAGTAGAGAGGTATAGAGTGAGAAGAGGAAAGGGCCAAGCACGGATCCTTGTGGGACACCGTAGTTAAGAGAGTGGGTGGGGGAGGTGTTGTACCCCAAGCAACTGAAAAGGTGCGATTGGATAGATAGGTCGTGGACCAATTAAGGACAGAGTCTGTGAGGCCGAAGGAAGAGAGAATCGAGATGCAGAGAGTGATCAACATTGTCAAAAGCTGCTGAGAGGTCAAGAAGAATGAGAATGGATAAGTCTTTAGAGTAGCGAGCAGAAAGGAAGGCGTTACGAACAGAGATGAGAGCAGTTTCAGTGGAGTGGTTAGGGTGAAATCCAGAATCGGTAGTGGGGAGGATAGAGAGATTGGAGACGAAGGCGGAAAGTTGTGACTAGACAAGTCGTTCAAAGAGCTTTGACAGGAAGGGTAAGAGATGGAGTGAAAATTAGAAGCCATCTGGGGCTTGGCTGAGGGTTTTGTTCAGGATTTGGATGATAGTTGCATGTTTGAAGGTAGAGGGAAAGATAGAGGTGGAGAGACAGGTGTTGAAGAAGGACCGAAGGTAGGGTATAAGGATGGGGTACATTTTTGGAATGAGAGAGGTAGGAAGGGGGTCGGATGGGGCGGGGGTAGGGTGAGTTTTAGACAGGAGGAGGGAAACCTCAGATTGAGTGACAGGAGTGAAGGAGAACATGGTAGAGGATGGAGTAGTGGGAGGCGGTGAAGGGGGAAGAGTAGGAAGGGGAACTAGGAATGGTTTGATGAAGAGTGTGGACCTTGGAAGAAATTAAGTTTGCCAGATCAGGGGCAACAAGAGGAGAGGCAATGGAATGGTTGGGGGTAAGGGAAAGAGAAGGTGATTCAGGTTTTGGAAGATTCAGCGAGGGTGAGAGGATTGAGAGTGGAGAAGGTCACAGAAGTAAGTGCGTTTGGCAGAATTGAGGCAGTTATAGAGAGTGTGGTATGAGAAGTAGGTGGATTGGTTAGTAGGAGAGCGATGTTTAAGTCACCGCCTTTCAAGGCGTCTGAGGAGGCGGCACATGGAGGAAAGGTGAGAAAGCCAAGGTTGGGCAGGTGTGCGATAGAGGTGGAAGGAGGTGAGAGGGTAGAGATGGTCGGGGCTGGAGGTGAGGGAAGAGGATAAAGCGGAGGAAGCCTCATTTGCGGAGAGAGTGGAGAAGGGGGAGGGAGGAGGAACAGGAGGCATAGAAAAGAGAAGGATTAAAGTTACGCAAGTCACGGCACAAAAAGGAGATGGAGGGAGAGGGGGGAGGAGAAAAGGAAGGGGGAGAGAGGGAGATAGAGTAAAGAGTGGTCAGATAGTTAGAAAGGGTGGATATGAGTGAAGTGTTGAAAGAGGAGATCAAGATGAGGTCTAGAGTGGAGCCGGATGAGTGTGTGGGTGGGGGGTGAGAAGGTAGCAGTCAAGAATAGGTAGGAGAGGAGAGATAGGGGAATAGTGGAGAGATGTAGGTTAAAGTCACCAAGAAAGATTAGAGGTTACGAGGTTAGAGGTTACAATTTATTTGACTAGACTCCACTTGGACGTTATTATTATTATTATTTGATGGTCGTAGCTTGCTCTCATCTTAGCTTTAGGCTTAGATTAGGCGTTTATCTCACCCATTTTACAGTTCAATAAACACCCTTTAACTGTGATCCCTTGTGTCCGTCTTACTTTGATACCATGCCTTCCTTACAGAACCCTTGCAGATCATGGAAACTCTGGGGAAGACTATGCTATGCTTGTTTTGGAGATAGGCCTAAAGGTGTTTCCCGCACATTAAAAGTCTTTTCTTTCTCATCTGGAAACCAATATGCTATAGGGGTAGGCAAATATCTAGAAAAGTGGACATGTGGTTAGTGCAGGGGCTCACCATTCATAATTATGGAGATATTCTGGGAGACATTCTCAGCTGTCGAGAAGGAATTCACCATGCAAAGTCCCCTAGGTTCATCTCCGCTAGGCACTCATTCAATAGATATAGCTGGCTTACATTTTGTTTTAAAGATATCTCCATGAAGAAATAAGATGCCTTAATAAGGATGCTAGCATGGGGGCCCTTGGTAAACCGGAAACCAGAATAAGGACAAAACAGCAATACAAAAACTAGCTAAAACAATATAAATTAACTCTCAATCACATGACTGTTCTTAAAGGTTAAAAATACTTGGGATAAAGGTGCAAGGAGATTCTGGGACCTCATTAAAGAGACAGGAACAGCTCAGACTGTTTTACAGGTCAGTCTTGTTCCTGAAGCATGATGGCTGTTTTATATGAATTCAGAATTTGGCTATAATCCGGGAACTTCCTTGAGTTTAGCAATGATAAATTGCCAGCCTAAGGTAATGTTTTCTCGCACAGGGACATAGATCGAAGAATTATAGATTATAAACCATCAAAGACTATTGGCCTGGATGGCTTGGAAAGCTTTATGCTAAAACATAACTCATACACATGGGCAGAAGCTGTTCCACTTTGTTCAACTGGTAGAGAGTGATTTAACCTTGTTGGAAGGCCTCTTATGGAAAAAAAACGTGAATCTCTCATCAAGTCTCCCTATGGTCACAATAATACTAGAGTTTGGTGTACAATCTATTTGGGCAACAAATTGAATATATTGCAAAAGATTCTAGATCCTCCCAGACAATCCTTTTTATGAGAAGCTAAAATATTCTGGAGTTAGGGATTATCTTGGGGAAATAGGTACAGAGCCGGAGGTATTGGTGCAGAAGCGTGTGAAAATAAAACAGAAACTAATCGAATAGGATTGGCCGACGCAAGTGGAAAATGGGGCCAGCCAAGTATGCTTTTTATTTGAATATACGAAAACTATTAAGATTTATACTACTTTGCCTATGCATGGGGCAGGCCAGTTTGTTGTTCAAGCTTTATGAGATGTAGACTGAACCAAAGATGTTTGGGGGCCTCGATGTTTAGGGTCCTAGAAGCGGAATAGAAAAGGTTGTGCCAGGATAGGATACAAAGAAATTGGAACACTGGAAAAACCTAATCTTTAGAATTTGAAGAGGTGAACGAATTGTGTTATCATCGATTTAGGCCCATTGATTAAAAGTTAAGAGTCGTGAATGGAGATGTATTTTGGAGTCAACTGTTAAATGGCTCCAAAGTTTAAATGATGTCACTAGTGCACGTTATTAAAGTCTGTTTGTGAACTATTAGGAGAAAAGTGATTAACTGTCACTTAAGTTATGGATCAAGTGTCAATGAAGAAAGAGCACTTTGCACTATTTTGAATTGTTGGTGAACCATCGTTTTTGTGAGAAATTATACATGTTGGCATCAAATTGATTGATTGTATGGCATTGTGATGAATGGTTTTCTTTTAATATGATGTCTGAATAAAGGTTTGCAATAAACCATATATATAAATACATTTGTTTTTAAGTATTGTAGCAGCAATAACCTGTAAGCCTTGGAGGTCAGGTGAAGGGAAGGTAGCCTGACCATCGGATCAGGTGTGCAGTCAGCAGAGGCAGCCGTGTACCATGAAGCATAAATAACATTGGCAGAAATAACCTGTAGGCCTTGGAGGTCAGGTGAAGGGAAGGTAGCCTGAACATCGGATAAGTTGTGCAGTCAGCAGAGTCAGCCATGTACCACGAAGCATCAACAGCACTTTGTGCTAGCTCTCCAAAGTGCTGGGTGTAATTAGCCTAGGAAGAGCAAGGCGAAACTAGCAGCAACAGGGTTACACATGTTAATGCCATTATACTCGATAACAGACTGCCAAAGGCCAGCTGATCCAATTTAGGACCATTGAGATGAGAAAAGCACAACACAGGGTCAGGATAACCACTAGAACTCAAGAAGGGCCTCTACAGTCAAGACCCGAACATACGCAGGTCTGAAAGATTACCTGTATTTGCTGAAAAAACAGGACAAACATTTAGTGCAGCAGGTGTAATATCATATTGGGGCAGAGTATAAAACATATTTCACAAATAATAGCTGCCATCGCTTTTTCTTTCCGTACAATGTTCTATGGATCACCTGTTATTCACAGCAGAGCAAGTGCAATTAGAATTAATGGCTGCTAAGATTGCAATCTAAACTCACAACTGGCCGACACTGGTCCCTTTGTGTAATTACAAGGCACAGTTTAATTAGTTTACATTGATGATAACAGGTACTTACTGTGTCTTTGACATTGAGGGGGCATTTGTGTTCACACAGGAGCTGAACTATTGGAAGGCAGCCGCTTGCAGCTGAAACACAAATACAAGTGCAAATGTAACCCATAGTGCAAAAAGGTGAGCAACGTACAGAGTCCCACAAAACTCATGAAGGCGAGTGGCATACAGAGCTTCACAAAGCTCAAGAAGGCGAGTGGCATACAGAGTCCCGCAAAGCTCAAGGCGGCGAGTGGCATACAGAGCTTCACAAAGCTCAAGAAGGCGAGTGGCATACAGAGTCCCGCAAAGCTCATGAAGGCCAGTGGCATATGGAGTCCCACAAAGCTCATGCAGGCGAGTGGCATACAGAGTCCCACAAAGCTAATTAAAAAAACTTTTGGCTAGTAGGTTTGCAAGAAAGGCATTTTATCACCAGGAACTGGAATTCTTAAAGAAAATCGAGGTAGGAGGGGCTGATTCCACTGCATGTGTCTCCAATGCAGTGGGTATGAAATGACATGTTATGTTATTTTGCATTTATATAGCGCCTTATATACCATTGGTATGGTCTGAAGGCACCAGTAGGTTGAACGCCCTTGGGAACCGAAGTTCAGGTCAGTAGAGAGAGTCCAAAGGTGTATGTGCGCACCAGGTATGTGTGCAGCTGGTGCGGAATTCGTGTGGTAGCTGCTTCTTAGCGGTAAGTGTGGTGGTTGAGAGATCAGGAGTATGTGTTCGCTCTGGCAGGATTTATCCAGACTGAGTGTGGCTGTGTTAGGCCTGAGGAGAACGCCTGGCTGGGGGTGTGAAACCAGCAGTATTTACTTAGAGTGATGGGGAGTGAGCGGGAGATGTTGATATGAGAACAGTTATACCGAATGGTGTCATAGTATCTCTGTGTTCTAGTTGAGTGGTGGTGTGAAGAAGAGAGTAAGCGTGGGGTGTGGTATGATATATGTTCTTTCAAATGTTCCCTGCATTCCAAAGCATATTATGTACGTCACGCGATTCTATGCGATCAGGTCCATTCTATGCATTTTTATTCATTTCAGGCGTTCAAGATTGCCCTACAAACTCCTGTCTGCTCGACACACTCACGCACTCTAGTCCACCTTGCGTGCTCTAGTCTATCCCTCATTCTCCAGTGTGCCCCATTCCATACGCATGCGCTCCGGTCTACCCCGCGCATGCGCTCGGTCTACCCCGCGCATGCGCTCCTGTCTACCCCGCGCATGCGCTCCTGTCTACCCCGCGCATGCGCTCCTGTCTACCCCGCGCATGCGCTCCTGTCTACCCCGCGCATGCGCTCCTGTCTACCCCGCGCATGCGCTCCTGTCTACCCCGCGCATGCGCTCCTGTCTACCCCGCGCATGTGCTCCTGTCTACCCCGCGCATGTGCTCCTGTCTACCCCGCGCATGTGCTCCTGTCTACCCCGCGCATGTGCTCCTGTCTACCCCGCGCATGTGCTCCTGTCTACCCCGCGCATGTGCTCCTGTCTGCCTAAGCACTCACCCGCTCTGTATACTCATCTGCTCTGTGCGCTCATCCATTCTGTGCGCTCATCCGATCTACACGCTCATCCGCTCAACGTACTACTCGTCCGCTCTACGTACTACTCGTCCAGGATATACACACATGCACCAGGAGTTTGCTTAATGACTATTGTGCAGGTGGGTTCATATCATTTGAGCCAGGACCTTGCCTTTGATAGTATCATTCGGACATAAAATATATTTCCATGGTTTTTTTTGCTCTTTGGGTGAAAAGGAAAAGAGAAAAGTTGATTTGCCCATCTGTAATAAAATTGGTGGCTGGTACAACAAAATAGAAATCTGATAGCAGGTGACTAAGAAATTGCAAGTTATTGTTTTGATCCATCTCTTTTAAAAGAGGCACAATGCGACAACACGTGCTCAGAGTGTTACTGGAGATTAAAACATCTGTCCAAAAGCAGAACATCTGTTTGGATTAACTTGAGTTCTATGCTAATAGATACGAGCAAGGTGACCGTGTACAGCACACAGTTATCCATTTGGGTAATAGAAAATAATCCTGAAATCAAGAGCTGGGTCATCTTTATCACAGTAGATTGCAAGACTAGTGCCCATAGTGTTCAGGCACTCAAGGAACCAGGCTTGCTGGGTAGGAGCCCAACCATGTGCACAGGACATTGAACTTCGACCGGCAAAAGCAGCTCAATACCATTAAAAACCAGAGGCAAACCCATAACAAGTCTAACGATGAGTCTAGCTTGTTGCACCGCAGAACCTCACTGCCATCTATTGCCATTGTCCACCTATGGTTCCCACCAGGTGACAAGCTTCCCCTACCCATGGGCATGAACGGTACTGGAAGCCTAGCCTGATTCTACTGCCTGGTGGCACTTGCAGCCCTCACTGTGCCTTCCAGTGCCTGGAAATATAGGAAGGTTACGCGGCAGCAGCTCTCTGCCACAGTGGTAGCCACAGCACTATTCATCCTTCACCCCCACTAAAACCTCACCGCCCCAATCTAGGTGTTATACTGGCCCCAATACACCAAAATAGCTACGTGAATTACTGGATACCACAAATATCAAAATGGCTCGTGTCAATTGTAGCTTTCCTCTCAAACATACGACAATTAAATAGCAACGGTAACATTGATCCCACTTGCTGTTGCTTCAAAGTGATCAATGAAAAGTCTGATACCTGACCGGCGTGATGTTCTACTGCCCGGATTGGTTAAAATACTTTTCAGGAAAGTAAGTATGTGAAAGGAGGACGATTCATCAGGCTCAACTTTCAGTGCACTGCTTCCACAGGCTGCAAACCAAAGTGGTTAGGGGGATTTACTCGCGATTCCTGCGGACATCATTTCTGAGTCCTGAGAAAAGGAGTCGATTAGTTAGATGCTGGGGAAACCAGCATCTCTAAAAGGGCATGTTAGGGAGAATTCTCAGAAATGTGCTCATTAACTCCACCTTAGAGACCCCCAGCAACTTTGCTGGATTTTGAGGACTTGATTTTGTCAACCTGGAGAGAGTGAGACCCTTTTCCCCACTCTCTAATATATTTGAATGTGATTTGGTACACTGTTTCTTTTGGTTGTGGAGTATGACAAACCCCATAGGCATCATTGTGTCACACATTGTGTCACACAGCACCTTCAGTGCAGTGTCACAGGAAAGTCTTTCAGATTTCCCAAAGGTTTAAATACCTTCTCTGGGATAAACTACTGTTTACCAGAGCAGTAAAGTGAAATTGGCTTTACTTACATTTGTAACTTTCTAGACCCAGCACACACTATCTTATAATAGGGTGCTGCAGGGGTTACCTAGTATCCCCTTTGTCTAGCTTCTCATGTAACATTTTTTGGTACCCTTTTCTCATTGAACAGCTGGTGGCAGTGGTTTCGTTTTAACTACCGTGGTGTGCTTTTACCGCGGGCTGCGTTCACAGCTGTAGTAAAGCACCAAAGGGTGCCATTTTTGTCAAAATGGCCCCGGTCTTCTTTTTTCGCCATTTCTTTAAGTAAAGGCCCTTCTTGAGATTTACTCTGTGCGCCTAACCAGGTTTGGTCCCATTGTTTGTTTTGCCTTTGTTGGGATTCACGGGTGAAGCCCGCCTCTGACTCCAGGGTGTCTGGGGTAGGCAGGAAGTGAGGGAGGTGCCCGAAACTCCCTGTAGTTAGTCTCCTAGGAGACCCAAATGCACTCTGTGATGACTGGCTGGCTGACTGTCCGGCAAGGACAGCCACCCTGCTGGGTGACAGCTAGGCTGGAATGAATGGGAGAGAACTGAATAAAAGGTGAGTGTTTTGGCTTGGAAGGCATCCGTCGATCACTGGACGAAGTAACCGAAGAAGATCTTGAAGAGGACGCCTGCTGCAACTCCTGGACCATTGGTTTTGCCCGGTGAAACCCTGCTGCAGTGCCAACTTGCCAAGTACGCATCGATAGAGAAGCCCCTGCAAGGACGACTTCTCCCCTAGAGTTGGTGAGACCAATCAACTCCAAAGTAAGCCACCTGGACATCCATCTCGGAGTTGGTTGAATTTCCACAGAGTTGCTGCTGGAAACCGTATAGCCTGGGAAAGGAGCACAAGATTGTGTGCATTGCTTTTAAGCTGGCCTAGAGCTCTGGGAAGATCCTCCGGACTCTGAGGAAGCAGGACTGACCGAGCCTGAGCCCTCTCAACAGAGTGCGGGACCCCAGAAGCAAGAAACGTCCACCTTGACAGCCAGGAACCGCAGTGTTGCTATTTGCAGTAGACGCGAGGAGCTGAAACACTGAACAGCCACTGAAAGTGAAGTTTGACGGTTGCAAGTTTTGAGCATCCCAGTGAAGTGCAGGAGTCCCCCGACTCCTCCCTCTTGTACCCATGACTGAGGCCCAGGAACAGTGGGATCTGTGGAGTCATCTACTGCATCTTTCTCTTCATTTCTAAGGTACTGTAAAAAGTCTGAGAGAACTTAGCTCTTACTGTAGAGTTGCTTGCATCTTCTACTACTCACAAGTCTAATCAGCTTGTGGCCCTACACTTGGTTCTTCTTTTCTTCAAAGACTTCTAAAACATTGTGCAAAGACTTTCTACTTAACTACCAAGAAGTGCTTCAGCTCATGTAGACTTTTGCCTATTGACTTTGGCTTAGCCTCTTCCACTGCATGACTCTTATGGAGGATCTGAAAGTATTTGCCTGCTTAAGAATCTTTGTCGTCTTTTGTATGTTCTAAATAATCTTTTCCTTTGACTTATTACTATATAGTAAGTGGGTGGAGCTGGCCATGGGACATCATACCAGCTCCCCCGTTGGATGCTGTGGGACACCAGCATCAGGAGGCTCCGGGCCTCGGAGGTTGCACGGGTGGGGGCTGGCCATGTACATCGCACCAGCCCCATTTTACAGTGCTATGGGACACCAGCACTGGGGAGGCTTCAGAGCCTCAGTGATCGGCACGGCTGGCCGTGGTCCTTCATAGGATCCTGCCCTGCAGGCTAAACAGGGAACTTCAGGGCACCGGGGCGTGCAGGCCCTGTGTCTACAGGCCGGGCCTGCAGGCCACAATAAAAGACACACACACCAGTTAGTTTGTCATGGTGGCTGCGGCCGTTCTGCCGGCACGTGCCTGCAGGCTCCCTTTTATTATCTTGGGCCATGACATAGTCATGGTCCATCTTAAAAGGGTAACGCCGTACCAAGGTACACACCCCCTTAAAGAGGAAATACATATCGGAGGTCCATTCCGTAACATATATGATCCTAAACGCAACAGTGACTTATTAATGTCCGGAGCACCCTAGCAACTGAAGTCACCTGATGGTAGTGTCTGTGGGCCATCCCAAAAGGGTATCTACTGATTTAGAGATATTAAGAGTGTGTATTTCAAGACGTGTATTTGAGTGGTACTATTATATTGCTCCCTTCTGAAGAAGGCTTATTCTAACTGACTGATAAGTTAATAATTGTTTATTCAAGAAATCTTGAGTGTGAGAGTTATTTGAATACTTGTCACTGTGAATATCTGTGTAACTCCTCTACAGCTCACATGACCCCTCTTGAGATAAGCCTTGCTGCTCAACACGCTACCAAAACTGTGTAGTACAAGCTTATACCAAAGGTTGGGTTTCCTATACCTGTAGTCAGAGTTGTTTCTAGTGTTCCCAGAGGGTACTCCATACAAACTTTGCCTAACAGTGCACTACTCTACATGCCTAAAAAAAAGAAACACACAGCACCCTGCGCTACATCCAACACCTGCTACTCTACCATTCCACCAACATCAGTCTGTTCTCCTGGTCTAAATGCTGATCTCTGTTTACTTAACTCAATTTGACATGGTTTGGGGATTAGCATAACACACCCATTGCATGTTGCTTAATCCGATTTGTACAACACCGGTGTCATTTTCATCATTTTGCATGGTGCTTGCCCAACTCACCCTGGCCGTGTCACTGCATTTTTTGCGGGGTATGTTTTAGGGGCGATGCGGCATAGGCATGTATTCTAAATTGGTTTTCAGGGTAGTGAGGCGTGGGAGGGGTAAAATGGGTTTATGGGGACTTGCTCCCATTAAATATAAAGCAGAAATTGCGGTGAATCATCCAGTGCGGTGAGTTTCTCCTGATCTATTTCGCATTTCGTACTAAGACCTTTCAAGAACATAGATGAGTATCACTTCCTGTCTTTTTGGCTCATTCTCAATTTCTCATTAAAATCGTGGTTCTTAACAAAAAGGTACGAATATGCAATGTAAACTTCAGCAGAAGATTTTGCCTGTGTTTTCTGGGTCAACACCCACCCTTCACCCCAATAAGCCCAAACAAATTCTGAGTCAGGCCTATATGCGCTTTTTCTTTCTAGAGCCTAAGCTCTGGAGTAACCCGCCCATGTCAATTTAGGATACATAATCCAGGATGTTTCGTAAGGTGTCTAAGGCGGTTTTAAGTTTTTTTTAAATCGCTGGCTATTTTCACTGCAGCTATTTTAACCGTGGTGTTTTCATCCTGGCCGTTTCGGTAATTTTTTTTATAATGGGTGGATCCCCGCCCCCCACCCCAAGCCCTCATCTAACCCGCCCCCACTACATCACCC
This sequence comes from Ambystoma mexicanum, assembly GCF_040938575.1. NCBI lineage: Eukaryota > Metazoa > Chordata > Amphibia > Caudata > Ambystomatidae > Ambystoma > Ambystoma mexicanum. The sequence continues at coordinate 343,761,783 of NC_090935.1, read as the reverse complement.
TGCCACCCACAATAATTCCCCACTCAAACACAACACACTTACAAAACAAACCAATACAAATCACAAAAAACGTCTGTGGTAAAAACACCACGGTTAATATAGCCACGGTGAAAATTGCTGTCTTTAAGGAATATCTGTTCAAATACCATTCAAGAAAAGTGAAGAACATTAGAACCAATCACTACATAAACGTACCTGCGTGATGTAAAGCGGTCTTTCCGGTGCTGTCCGTACATTCTGCTGGGCACTTAAACTGTGGGGTATAAAGAAAAGTGATCAGTGCGCAGTCGCATAGGGAGTATTCTGCGCTCAGTGACCATTTCCTCAAGAAATGAGATTACTCTGCACCTACGAAGACAAGACCCTTTCTAGGTCGGACTCGATCATCTTAGTCAAACTGTCAGCCTCCAGATGTTTTGGCAACAACTCCCATGGCTCTCTCTCCACCATCTACTAGCTGGGTCTGAGGGAGCAGGACAAAACATCTAGAGGGGGACAGGTTGGTGAACTACCCGCCCCACCCAGGGGACCTGGAGGACTACAATCAACTTCTCTAAAATGAAGAGCACTTCTCGTGTAACTGTTGCCTCGTGCTATTGGACTGGTCCATTCCACTTTTCCCCATCCAGTGATCGAATCCTTTTGCATCTATTAGAGAAACAAAGACCCAAACTGCCAACCAGCAGCCATGCAGGGCTTGTCATCCTACGCAGAATACAACACAGGTTTTTGAAATTATTGCTAACTTTTCTTTAAGAAATTGGCCAGACCAATACTAACAAAACAAATACTATTTATGTGAGTAAGGAAAAAGAATTATAAATAAATTTTGAGGTTTACAAAGTTAGATGTCAAGCATTGGAGGGCAGGGCCTTGCTTGATTGTGTCTGTTGCCACTCCTCCTTATAAATAGTATTTTTTCTACTTTTAACATGGACCCGACAGTTCATTAACAAAATAAAAATGACGAGAATGCATTGCTTAGAAATATTTTGCCATGACTCCCAAAAATGCTATTGAAAAAAAGTACATTTCGTGTTCTATGGAGGATGGTAGCCACAGGCGCAGTTTTGGCCACTGTTTTTCTTCTTTCATCAAAGTACCCCATCATCGCCTGTTTCAAGTAGTATTTTCTCCATTTTAATAGGGATGCCAGCCGAGAAGTGAAATGAAGAATGCCGACTTGCCGCCTCTCTCGTGTCCCTAAAGTAGATTTTTAGAAGTGATAAAAATGTATTGCTCCTTTCCATTTCTATAGGTTCGTGAGAAAACTTAAAATAATGGTCTTCAATTCTTTTAAATTTGCACTGAATATCTTATGGGGGACGCAGGTGCCTACAGAACTGTAGGCCCTTTTTGCCTTCTACGACCATCAACTTCCGTGTCAGCTATAATAGAGTCTGCATTTCAAAGGGGGACCGAATGGGTGTTTGAACAAAAGGGGAACCATTCTACATCCCATCAGCTGCACAATCTTCAGCCTTTATTAGTCACCGTGATTTGCAGATGGATAGGGGATACAGTTGTTCGATGTCACCTGGATTCGGGTGCAGCTATAGTTTGGGATGGAGGGGTAATCTGCTTTGGAAGGGAGAGGGGCATTTCCCCATGCATAAGCTTCTTTAAATAATGCCTTAATGTCTGCATTAAGGCTTGACTTTGCTAGTCGATCACTTTTGGAATCTCTACCTCATTACCCATCCTATCATTTAAGACTTTAACACTACCAAGGTGAAGCCCCAGAGAGTAATGCGAGCTTCTGGGTCTTTCCACCATGGTGGGATATCCTCCAACACGGGGACTTCATTTTGTGAGCAAAAAGTCACCTATTGTAACCATCTCTTATTTGGATTTTGACACATTTAAAATTTGAACCGTTGGGCAATTTGATGCTTCGCTGGCTCAGAGGACTAATTTCGTCTGCTGCCTGTGAAGCTGCCTTACTTTACAAACGGTTTACATGCCGCAGCATGTCTACTTCCTGCATGTTCTTTGCCCATGTAGCGGAACCCCTCCAGGATCTTACCAGGGAGTGTGTCTACTTCCTGCGTGTTCTATGCCCATGCAGCGGAACCCCTCCAGGATCTCACCAGGGAGTGTGTCTACTTCCTGCGTGTTCTATGCCCATGCAGCGGAACCCCTCCAGGATCTCACCAGGGAGTGTGTCTACTTCCTGCGTGTCCTTTGCCCATGCAGCGGAACCCCTCCAGGATCTCACCAGGGAGTGTGTCTACTTCCTGCGTGTCCTTTGCCCATGCAGCGGAACCCCTCCAGGATCTCACCAGGGAGTGGGTCTACTTCCTGCGTGTTCTTTGCCCATGCAGCGGAACCCGTCCAGGATCTTACCAGGGAGTGTGTCTACTCACCCTGATAGCCAGCATTTGTTACTTCACTTTTCAGGACATTCAGATAGATTCTCACATATCTTGCATATAATATGAAATGTGTCCAAACACTTAAGCTTGATGTTTCTAATAAGTGGAACCCAATATGAAAAAACAGGGATGCCATTTTAGAGAAATCCAGAATGTAAGACACACAGTTTGAGAAAGAAAGGATGTGCTTTTTCACACCTTCCCTGAACAGTCCAGGGTTTTTTCACATGTACAGTGCTCTTAAATTTCCACTGTTTAAACCAGTCTCATGTTTTTCCAACTACAATGTGTATTACCATTTTCCTGGGAGCCACAGTCAGATAAATGCTTGCAGTGATTGTGATGCGGAACCAGACTAAGAACAGCACTCTGCATCAGTGTATCAGACTAAAACATTGTTAGAGGTTTTAGTGTGTTTTTTTGCAGACTTCAACGCTGTGCTAGGGTCGTACAGTAGGTCAGCCAGAGTTACATAGGCCCAGTTGTTTTACTATGGTGGAACCAATGCAGAGGTATTCCCTTAGCTTCCAAGGTGCCATGTCCACATGTATACTAGTTGTGTCTCGTGTCTTACAGTGCCCGACTCGCATATAAAGTGGCAAAAACAAAAATACATTATCACGGTTGACTGGGCATGCCTCTTGTTCGATAATGGGTACCAATGAATTGTGCTCAGACATACAAAATCACCATCCATGATGCATGTGCGCTTACGCATTCAGGGTCCTGAAACATTGTGTGGACAGTCGGATGTGAAAGGTGCTCACAGCTGGCCACCTTCTGCCACCGCTGATGTGGTTGCCTTGATGGTCCTAGGCTAATAGCACCCTCAATGTATCCGAAGTTGGCCTTTTATGAAAGGTAAAAACATCTCGCAAACTATTGTTCTTCCAATAAATTAGTGTAAAAGGATCTTTTTTTCAGGTTTTTTGCAAGTGAATATCCTCAGATATATCATTATGGCTCCAAAGCGGGCCTTACGGAAATGGATTGCCATCGTGATGGCATTTTGCCTACTGGATGACACAGAATCCACTTCACTGCCTAAACATCACCTGCTTTATGCTCGCCTATTGGCCAGATCGCTGAAAGTGGTTTTATGTCATTATACTGGGATATTGTATACCGAATGTCCATATACCAAAACATATCTTGAAAACCTTAATATTGCATGCATTTTTTATTTTTTTAGTTGGTGAGGTTCCCCCTAAACACCGTTTCCGCCCCCTAAAAACCCATCCCGACCGTTTCCCAAAAGAATTAACCCTTTACCCCACCCTAAATATATTGCATATAAAGGTTTTCAAGTTAGACGTTTCGATATATGTCGGATTCGATACACAATATTCGATATATGCCATCTGTTAATCCCGTAACTGCATCCCCATCTCGCGGGTAAAACCTCTGTCAGGGCTATATGCAATTTCATCTAAATCCACGGCATCAGCTTGCTTGGCCATTTCTAATGTGCGCTTCCGCCACACATTCTGAGCAAAGGGAACCAAAAAAGACCTGCGTTTTTCATATTTTCGTAAAGTCATAACCAGGATTTTAGGAATAAAATCTGTTCTTTCTTTCTATGTAGTGCCATTAACGGAGGCAGGATGGGTTTACTACAACTAGCTGCAGCATGCCCAGTGTTCAGGTTATGGAGCCCCCGTGAGAGTCCAACTCCAATGCCGTAGTCATTAAAAGGTGCCAATGGAAAGACCAGTCACTGCATAGACCTCAGTATAGAGCACACTGTGGACATGCTCTCACTGGCCTATAGGGGATTAGGGCAATGCCCAACCAAACACACAAAATGCTAGCGTGGGACAGTTTTGGGGGTCAAAGTGGGCCACTTTTCTGGTTCATGTGGGCCAGTTTGATAAGTTACTCCACCATGCGGCTAGTAGTTTTGGCCAGAGTTGCTGAATAAATACTCTTTAGAATGTACAATTTGCATCACATTTCATCAAAAAACTCCCCCTTGGGTACTACTCAAACAGTCACAAAAGAAATGATTGGCCATTTGCAATTGTGGGCCACTTTTTCACTGGTGCCAAGGAGACAATTTTATGCCCCAGCCCGTCCCGGAATGTGGATCGTGAACATCATTGCTCCGGGTTAAGCTCCTTATTGGCCCCTGTGCAATCCTGCTCCCAGTCACTGGTCTTTCCAATGGCAACCATTTAGTGACTGCTGCACCAGCGCTGGACTCCCGGATGCCAGCAGCAGCATAAGCAAGGATCATTCATGCCCAAGCTCTATTTGTTGCTTAGACTCAATTTCCCCAAAAAGTCAACAATTCACCGTTATGGGGACCACATCCCATGCCCCTCTCTCTACCCGCTTCCACCTTTCTACGGTCCCTACTCGTTAACATACACATGTGTGCGCATTTAGTCAAGTCAACCAAATTGTAGATTTTCAATAAGGAGTCGGTGAAACAACTGCGCACCGATTTTCAGGCATCGATGTCTCAAAACATTATGCACAGCAAAAGCCCGAAGACTTAAAATACAGAATCAGGCAGACCACAACCATCAGCCAAGAAAAAGAATCCTTTCTATTCACAGGAAAAGCACACACAAAAAAGCCAGCATTGAAAGAGGTTTAGAAATGTACCACAGGGAGCCACGTATCTCATGCATGCAAAAGCCCGGCTGACAGTTTGGGGTGCTAGATTCATCCATGGGAGAGTAACGGAGCCTGAAGGAGGACCCGGTGGGGGTAGAGGGGGCTACTTGTCAACGTGCCCAGATACTGCAAATCGGTGCACTATATGTGTAGGGCAACTGCTTCTTCCCCATTTTCTTGTCTACATACCTTGAATAATTTACCGTCATAAAGGAACCAGCGGAGCTGTTTATTAAGCAGTGAAAGCTTGGCTCGGATCCTCACTGCGCAATAGGCGAGTAGGGGTCAGGCCTCGCCATCGCTGCTGCAGCCCAACCCACCCCTTCAGAATGTGGTCGTCTGCTTTCCCTGCTCGCCTCTCGGCTGCCCCACACCCAGCAGCAGGTGGGATAAAGAATGGCGCTGCACGAGCACACAAGGAACCTTCTAGAAGCAGAGTTTCCATTCAGCCTTACCTGAAGAAGCTTCTTGACGCATTCCGGGTGGGCGTTCTTCGCTGCAAGGTGCAAGGCACTGTGTCCTACGGAAACACAAATGAACGAAGCAGGGTAAGCACTGTACTCCTTGCCACCCTCATCACCAAGACAACCACAAGAAACAGCATAATCCTTCCACGCAGGCACATTAATAACGTTTCGCGCGCTGACGTGCCACGCTTTCTTTTCCAATGTGGGTTTTCCATTCCAGAAGGAGAGCGAGAGAGAAAGAGAAGTGCCCTTTGTCAAGACTCTGATGGTTGCTTCCCAGCTCAATCCAGTGCATTGATGTCTTGTTGCCAAAATTCAGCCAGATGATTTGAAAGAAATAAAATAGGAATCGATGTATACATGTACTAATGCTACCCGCAAAGGCTGCCCACTTACAACATCCAAACATTTCAGGACAGAGTAGTTTTCGACAGGGGAAAGATGAAGCTACACATCTTCAAGCCAAGACGATATGTCAAGCAGTTGAGATGTAATGGGGTAATTCCCAGTGACAAGGTCAGAAAAGGGGAATGGATCTTTCAACCAGGGGGATTATATAGAGCAAGATGTTGGCTATTGGTCTTTGATACAGAGCACAAATTCCCTGTGTACTTCCCCTCCACCCCCAAAACCCTCCCCAATGGGCTCTGCCCGTTTGAGGGCTTTGAGTAGGCCACACGGTACTATGTGGTATCACCTCCACAATTTATTATATTGGAGTATATGGTGTGGCAATTTCACCTCTCATATAATTATATTCTTATAAAGGGGGCCACCTCATTGCCCCCGCTCTCCCGCATCCCCTGCCCACCTTGTCACACCCTCTCTACTCATATATATTAATGTTGCAGCAAACAAATTGCCACAACCAAGTAGCCTACTATAAAAACTGTGGCAGTAACATCACTGCAGATCTAAACATATATAAAATTGCAGCTCCAGGCATGGGCGAGAGCGGGGCAGAGTGCCCGGTGCACCACCAGTACCACGCCTCCTACATGGCTGGCCCTCAGTCAGCCTCTTACTGAGGGCCATCTCTGATATTTAAAACAAAAAATAACCCTCTGAATGGCACATGAAGTGTGTAACTCAGCACGCCACACCGGTAAAAATAAATAAATAAAAATACATCAAGGAAGGCGTTCCCCATCAGAGCACTGACGGAGCGCCAGCCCTGATATTTTAACATGTTCAGAGCAGCATGCCACTCACAGGGTTGTCACTGTAACCACGTTGGCATTGCTGAATGCACATGGATTCAAGTACCTCCAGGGTGCGCTGGGGCAGCTAAATTCGACCAGTGTGCTTCCTGGCCGTACCCCTGGGCTATTCTAACCCTATCATTATTGTAAGAATAAAGGCACAGGTGAATGACCCCCTTCTGCTGTAATATAGGTTTCCACCAAATTCAGTTCAATATGGAATTTGCAAATACTTGCTAGCCACCACTCATTAGGCTATACAGGTTCGATAATGGATTTTTCCAAGCTTTGATCTCTTCCTTTACTTGTCCTTGGGACAAGGCTCGTAACGTCCCAGTGGTTTTGAAAGTGGAGAATTGGGTTTGGAACCTCAGTTGCAATGGTGCTGGATATGGCAGTTGCCAAGTTGTATAGTTGTACCCTGGTATGACTTGCCAGTGACTGTGGGACACAGTTGGATGATTGAGGTTGGTCGGATTTATTGGTGCGCTGGTCAAATCACAATATTTTGTATTTGGTTTATTTGTATTGCGCGCCTGGCCCAAAGGCATCTGGGCTCATTTCTTAGAAGTTTACAGATTACAGATAAGTCGGTAACAATAAAGCATAGCAACATACAATAAACAAGCAGTGTGAACAGTGCAGTGGCAGGGGGATTATGGAAGGAGCAAAAACGTATACAGTGACTTATGCAGTATATTTACAATATTTACAAAAGGAGAATTGCAATAAGTTATGCAGTGAATTTACATAAAAGATCAGATAAGGGTAGGGTCAAATAAATATTCCGAATGACCCAGCCGGACACATATCCGGCGAGCAGTGTGAGTTATTGTAGCCAAGGGGCCGCTTTATCCTGTGTAAAGAGCCACGTTTTGATTTTACACTTGAAAACGTAATAAAATGGTTCTGATCTGAGTGGGTTATGGAGTGCATTCCATATTTGGTGGTGAGGACTGGGAAGCTAGACCCACCTGCTTTCAGCCACTTCAATCTTGGCATAGACAGGGAGTGGGCTTGGGCTGATCTGAGTGGGCGGGTGGAAGTATGGGGTGTAAAACGGTTGGCCAAGTATTCAGGGGCAAGGTTAGACTGGCACTTCTGTGTAAGTGCAAGTGTTTTGAGGGATATTCTTTGAGCAACAGGGAGCCTTCTTGGAACAATAGTTGCAAGGTGGGCAGACAAACTTGTTTACGGTTGCATATTGGGTACATGCCATTTGCATGTCATGAATTTCCAACACGTTTTGGCCTAGGGTATTTCTCAATACGCTTATCAGATGATCGCGTGAGCCCACAACTTGATCACCAAGCCCCGCCAGGCTTTAGAGGCTACTCAGCTACTCCCATCCAGGACCAACCGAGCCGGCTCTTACACGCCTCGAGTCTGTCTGCCCACCTTGGACAACTATTGTGATTTGACCAACACACCAATAAATCCGACCAACCTCAATCATCCAACTGTGTCCCAGAGTCACTGGCAAGACATACCAGGGTACAACTATACCACTTGGCAACTGCCATATCCAGCGCCATTGCAACTGAGGTTCCAAACCCAATTAATTTAATTAAAAAAGCATATGCAGCTGTTGAGAAGCCCATATGGCAGGAATGTGGTCTTGCCATTCCAAATATCCAAGAGAGGTGATAATGGTTAATTGCAATGGTGGCGATCTGTCCTCTAGAAATAAGGCATTCATCCTCAGAACTTGGTAAGAAAAAGAGGAATATGTCCGGGAACAATTGTGGGGGCTAGAATGGTGTGACACTTTTTCTGTAACTCAATGTTCGTTCCCGGTGAAAAACGTTTGCAATGCGATAGGCTAGGACTTCAGAGTTCCAGCAGGAACTTACTTAAACTCAAGCAACAAATTCTTGGAGGCTCCACCAAATACACTGAGTGCAGACTTGACTGATATGTAGCACAACGGCCTCTCCTCACAACTCACCCCATTGCAATGTTGTTCGGTATTACCACTGATGGCGACATCTCCTTCAAAACACAAATCGCAAAGATGCAGACTGCCTGGTGTCTACTACTCTCCTCAGAATCAAGCCTTCATCTACACCTCATACGTAAATAGTTGTCCAAGCCTTGGTGCTCTCACTTGCATGGTGACAATGCCCTTCATGAAGATTTCAAAGCTGCTTCGTGGGGTACAGTGAAAGCTGCCCAGCATCTCCATCACAACACAGAAGAAATTCAATTACAAAAACCCCACACTCTAAGAGCTTCAATTGGTTACCCTTCCAAGTCCGCATCATCTTAAAGTCAACTTGCATCACCTGGAAAGCAAGTATTAACAAGACACTGTCTTGAAGAAACACGAACAGGTAACACCTCCATATTGGAATCCAATAAGTGCTGCACTCTGTCATGACTCCTGCAGAGTCATCACTAATCCCCAGCCTAAAGTCTCCTCCCATGTGACCAGGGGAAGGTAACTGCTACCTGAGCCTAACCCTGGGGGTGGTATTCTGAGGATGGATCACATGGGAGGTGATGGCTAGCGGGGGACAGTGGTAAATCCAACAGGAGAGATGTGGTATTCGTCTTTTTCTGTGAAGAAGAAACCCAAATCCGAGAGTCTCTAATGGCCTGTTGTCATTATTCTAAACCCTTTAAGTGTAAGGTCTTAAAACCTACTTCTGGTAAACCTCTTAAGCAGACCTTTATTCATCCTTCAGTATGTATAACGCCTCAAACTCATTTGACATCTAATGGTTATGATTGTTATGTAGATAAAAGTGTTCAACAAAAGAACTTAAAACACTAGTGTAATTCTTTGGACTCCAAATCCCAGAAAGCTTTAAGTACTGGGACAAAGAAGAGGAGTATAAAGAGTCAATGAGGATCAACAGTAATATCAAGAGTAATGTGCGGTCTAGTTCTTATTCATTTGATATACTGTGCTGGCATTTAAATCAGAGAACAACCTGCAGGTGAGAGAAGGTGAAGAAGCCGGATCAGGCTGCAGAGCGGGAAGTGGAGCCGCAGAGAGGCAGATGCACAGGAGATAACCTGGCTGAAGGAGGTGCTCCCGGACTGCCACTTTTCACCTCAATGTACCAAAGTGGCGGGAGACCCAACAGAGTCTGACAGGCTCCAGCGAAGTACTGTGTAGGCACTGGCAAGTCGCAGAAAGAGTTGTCTACAGCACTGTCAAACTAGTTGCAACCTTAACAACGAGGAACCATGAGGCTGGCAGAGGAGCTCAGAGAAGGTTGGATAGGCTACCAAAGCCATTCCCTATGCTAAAACCGAGCCACTGCAAAGTGCCCCGAGTCAGAGACATCAGGAGTTACCCGTGTGTTGGCCCATTGGAAGTGGTAACCCCGGGGCTTTCCGTCAAGCACATGGCCAATTGAAATTAAGGTTTTGAATGCCAACCAAATAGATTTAAAGTACAATAGCAAAAGTGGTACAATTGCACTCGTATGGGATGCCAATTTGGGGGAAATTTAAATCACATTGCCAAAAGCCAAAAGACTGAAGAAGAAACAAAAAGGGCAAAACGCTGTTCTATTCCCTTATGAGAAGTGTCAATTTGGGGAAACCTTAAACAAGCATTTCCAAGAGCCAATTTGTGTGTAGAAAAGTTGATAAATAGAACTTGAACAAAAGCCCATAAATGGGACGCCAGTATGTGGGGAAGCTGGAACCAGTTTTACTGAAGCTAAACTTAACCACTGAAGAAGTGTAAGTGTGTGATACATTAAAGAGGAAAGTTAACATTTCAGACAAATCTGATACAAGAGGTACATCAGGTAGTAAAGCTTTTGGGGCTGAGATACCTGGCAGGAGAGTATACCCGGGGATCTGCAAAGACCAAGAGGGAGACGCATTCCTGGCAGGAGAGTAAACCAGGATATCTATTCAGTTAAGGAGTTCCTGGCAGGGAAATATATCAAGAAATACAATGTTGTGTTGAAAATTAACTTAGCCTTATCAAATCTTTGTTGACATTTGATATTTCAGTAGAGGAATTCCTAGCAGGGGAGTATACCAAGAAATCCAGTGTTGTGGTGAAAAGGAACTTTATTATATCAAGTCTTTTGTTGAAATTGAACATTTTGCTTTGCCATCCTAAAGCTCATAAAATACTTTCTTTCGGTATATTTCAACCCGTATTATGGAAAGAACAATTGTTTTGAAATATTGAGGAGAATACCAGTGGAGAGACATTGTCATTGCCTTTGCTGGAAACTATTTAAAATACTTTTTCCTGAAACAGTTCAGGGGAATGGAAGCGAAACTCTGACAAGCACTTGCACTTTACCTGTATGCAACTACCTGATCACTTCATCTGGTCTGTGTATTTTGTTTGATGCACTACGGCCACAGACTATTTAAATTGTAGTACTTTCTGTGCCATGTTGCATTAAATCATTAAGACACTACGTGCCGGCACTGAAAGCACTTGAACTAGTTGAACCTGTCCTTTTTTATTATATTTATACACCCAAGGTCCAACTTGGGGAATACCAACAAACCCCTTTTTTCTGGTTGGTTCAACTGCATCGCATTTAACATTAAGGGTAATGTGTCTTTTCATTCTGTTGCAAACTGTGTCTTTGCTTCAATGTTTAGTGTGTTTGGCATATATATTGACACATACCATGCATTATGCACGTGCATCTCAATTCCAAGATGTCTGCTTGCTTTGCAAGTTGGTCTCAGTATATTAGCATCAACTGTAAACATTGAGAAAGGACTTCTTTTGTATTTCTTAGCCCATCTTGCGATGCTCCTTGCATGTGAACAAGCGCTATGTGAGCGCAAAACACGTCATACAAGACACAGACCTGTGTAGTCCCGCATCTGCTGTATGCATTTATGTTCATAAATAATTTGTGTCATCTGACCCGAAATATTGAATTTTGTTATGGTATCTCCCGACCCGGAGAGCGATCCACACTGCGGGCGGCAGTTTTTCAAGTTGCTTTAGTTCTAGTTTCAGACGCACGGACATTCTCTTTTGGTCAGGGAAAGATAGGCCTTTTTCAAAACCCATTTTTCTTTTAATAAACATGACTAATGTTGAGAACATTACACATTTGTGCCTGCCTCATTGCTGACCTCTCGCAACTCCCACAACAAATATACAAACATTAGGTTGGTTCCCCTACTTCCTGCAAGAAGAAACTGTAGACCCTGCTCTTGAAAGAATACTACAGTTAATGACAGGTTACAGACTACTACAACCCTGCCCCTATTCCACCCGCCCTTCTTTAGTGGCCCTTCCTTTACTTGCACAACACTCCGTTGCTTTCTAGCTGGACCTGGTTCTTACATATCAACTATATGCATACACACATTTCTTAAACAAATCCCATCTTTATTTCAGCCCACCATTAAAAGAAGACAGAGGAAGGGCAAAAGGAGGAAGGAGTGACAGATGACAATATTTAGTCTGCTCCCCCCACCCACCTCCCTAAAATAAACACATTCATGTGCCCTAAACAGCTAACTGAGCATGTTTAATCGGTTCTATGTGAACATTTTGCTTTTTGTAGGTCGCCCAACAAAAAGACCGGGTATTTTTGGCTGATTTTGGGTGACCTACAAAAAGTGAAAACCAATATTGCCTCGAACCTCACCTACCCTCAAACCCCTCCTGCACCGTCCCCCGACTGGATTCATTCGAAAGCATAGGGTTACACCCCCCAACCGCTCTTACTAAATACCTCCCAAACTGCCCAAAAATAAAAACACTCACACAAACATGCAAAAGACACACTTAACCGTTCTCTGTCGCGGTCGCTTACGGGACCTGGCTGCCCGACAGCCCCTGTGCGCACTCGTGTGCGGAAGGGTCATGACAGTCCGCTTTAGAAAGACTGCTCAGTGCGGTCACAGAGCGGTCTTTCGAAAACGACCTTTTAGTCGAACTATCTTTTTTAAAAGATCTTTTCAATGGGAAGGATTTTATCAAAAGAAATCTACAAATAACTACTTCAGCTAGCTTACAAGTAGTCTTAGGGACCTAGCAATCCAAAATGGATGAAATTACATTATTGGTGCCAAAAGCATTAGAAAAAAGAACTTTCTAGGAGAACAATCATTTTGCCTGTAGGGTTTTGGGCATAGTTGCCTGCATTAATTGTCTGTCAGCAGAGCAATTAAAAACTGCATGAATTTACAAACTATTGGCCCCATACTTCTGACCTACCGTTACCAGTAGAGAGACTTAAGTTATCATTCGCACAGAAGTCAGCAGCCATGGTAAAACAAACTGTGAAAAATGTTAAATGTTAAAAGTGATATGTTGTGGCAGGGGTCTGAAAAGAGCAAAGGCCTGACCAACAGCTACTTTGCACAATTCGGAAAACGATTACAAGGTGGTACATGAGGAACAGTTAGAACAATGTTATACAAACAGTCATTTGTTTAGATTTGCAGTATTTGTGGCCTGTCCAGTTAGGTGAGGAGAGAGGCGGGTGGGACTACATTTAAACGGTTCCATGTGTTAATATCCCCACACAAATATCCCCACACAAATATCCCCACACAAATATCCCCACACAAATATCGCCATACACAAATATCACCATATTTTGCCGCAATATTAAAGGCATGGAACCTGCGGGGGACACCCACGCATTATTTTTAAAGGAGCGGGGGACAACACCCTCTCCCACAAACCTCAAAAATTACCCCCCCAAAAATATTGCCTATGGCCATTCCAAACGACCATATATACAGCGATATTTTTGGTGGGGATAGTATGTAGTTATACCATTTAAAAGGGGGTAACAATGAGAAAGGAGGAATGGTGGCTCCGTTATTTCAGTACAATCAGTTGAAAGCTTCTCAAAGTTGAATTCTGAATACAAAATTGCTTTTTTGAGCAAGGAGTTCTGATATGGTGTGAATGAAGGCTCTTTGCAGTATTTTGCTTTACTGCAAGACATTCATTTGGAGAATTATTTCACCAAGATGTCTATGCTACATGATGAAACCCATATAACAAAGCACATGGGATTTCACAGACCCAAAAATCGTCATCCCATGGCATCAGGCAAGTGCCTGGTTCGATCGACTAACTGGGAATCTCTGGTGGCCTGTCCCTACAACCGCACTGCTGAACTCGCCTTCCCAGTCCTTCTGTGGCTGGCTCTCCTTGAAATAAGCACAATGCCCTCAGTGCAGGTAGGACATTAATTTATTATTATGAATTAGATAGCAACCATCTGACTGCGATAACATCCAAGTCCTTCAGCTGTCTGGCTGCAACTGACTCCACTTTATATCTTTTTCACATTCCACTATTGAACCATCAACATTCCAAGGGGATCCCTGCATTAGCATTCTACAAGCTGATGCATAAGACTATATAACACCCCTTCAGTGTGACCAAGCAGACCCCATCCTCAAAAGCTGAATCCTGTGGTCGAGGACGTCCTGTGAACCTTCTTTCGATGACTGCCACCAACCGCAGCCGACTCCCATTTCCGATCCTCTGCCACAGATCCCTTAACTGGGAATCACTACATCAAAATGAATCAATCTTCCCAAGGATCTTGGCATCCCTCCTTTAACTGTGTGGCATCACTGGCATATTCAGTGCTGAGCAACATGCACTGTGATCACAACTGGACACCAGTAACCACATCCTGCAGAATAACATTTTTGGTCCCAGCATATTGCTCTCAAGACAAAGTCTTTTCTTTGTACATTTATTCGTGCCTGGGTTACCACTTCATCTTCAAGAGACACTTGAGAACTTCCTTCCATCAGAACTCCAGGAACCGCTCCTTCGATCACTTGTGCAGAAAGTTAACACTCTCCTGCCAGAGACTGCCCTTATCAGCAGTACTGTTCTCCCTTGGCCTCCACTTGAACTTGCCAGCCTAGATGGAAAAGCATTTTCATACCTGCTACTGCCTTTTGCTTTCTAAGAGGGAGACTCTGTTGCCTATAAAGGACTCGTATTTAAAACTATTATTTACCCGATACACTGGGGCATCTTCTGGTGGACAACAAAAGTACTCACCTGCAAGTGTATTGCTTTTTCATGTTGCCTTTTCTTACATTAAGATATTTGTATAAAAGATTTTGCGTAGATATTCTACACCTTGGTCATAACGAAAACTGTATACTCTCCCTGTGAGCCCCCCACTTCACCTCCAGACGGTTAGACCTGGGCGGCCCCATCACGACTACCACAGGGAGAGAATGGTGAGCTTGTGAGAATCCCTAGCAGTCAGGAAGATGCACCTAAAGACACTTATGGAAAATCACCACAACAGTCAGTCCATCAAACAATAGTTAGAGTGTAGCATCTGTAGCGGGGAGCGTGGGAAGAGAAAGAGTGGAAAAGGAAAAGTGGAAAAGGAAGAGTGGAAAAGGAAGAGTGGAAAAGGAAGATTGAGGCACCCAGCTAGTTTGTTAGATATTATATAGGAACTTGCATCCATACAAGAGCAAGCATCCACTTACAGAATTCAATCATCCCATCATGAACAGTTTCTTGGAGACTGCAAGCTTAAGCTACTTTTACAGTCAGAATGTAGAAGACTTTGATTCAGTACGCGTAGACCGTTAACATGATTTACCTGCCGCATCTGGTGCAGTTATATCCACACCATGAGAGAGCATGTGCTGAAGGACTTCTGCATGTCCTTTGATGGCAGCCAAGTGAAATCTGAAAAAAGAAAGAAAATTCAGTGAGCTTTTCATTTCAGCATTCACATTATTTTAGATGCTATTGACCCAAATGCACAAATAACCTATTAGAGACCAAAGCTTGGAATTGCACCTCTTGAAATGTTTGTGGGAGAGGTTGACGGGGAGTCCGCAGTGGACACAACTGAAACAAAGTGCTCTAAATATGCATTTGCATAAAAGTGGTGTGGCCCTCAGACCACTACTTTCAAAATATGTAAAATGTTCTCCTGAAAAAAAAAACATACTAAGGTTAAACATCAAGATCCATGCTAGTTCCTTGAGGGCCAAAGAAGGAGGGTGACGTATGGGAAATTCAGGATCCCTTAGACTGGTGTCACTGGAGATACAACATTGGACAATATTTCATTGCCCGTTTACAGTGACCACTAAATAGGTTGACAATAAAAATAGAGCAGCATGAGAAATTGCTATTGTTCCATCATATCGCAACAGCAAATTGAATGTCTGTGGATGAGGAAAAGTACACAAAACACAAAACCATTTGAACTTTGATTTAAACACAAATGCTTCAACACAGATTATCCAGGTACGAAAAAATATGAAAACCCTTGGATTTAATAGCTGGCAGTACCCACTTGAGCAGCAATGAATTCAACTACGTGATTCTGGTCAGTTTCTCAACGGTTTTGAGGAACCTGGTCCCTTCCTTTATATAGAGCTGATTGAATTCTGACAAACGATGGTTGAATGGCATGCGAACCCCACTCCAAGCCCTGTCGCAGCATTCAGATGGGAGTTATACCAAATCATGACTAAACACATGAAAGGATGCCTCCTGCAGTTGTTCTTTTGGTACATCTGCTTGCATGTCCCGGATCAAGGTCTTGTAGTAAAACATACTTTGGGTCTAAATTGGCTCACAAATAGGTTGCCAGACATTCCACTCTTGAGCCTTGATGCAATGCAGGCATTTAAGGTTGAGTCAATGATGGCAACGATGCTGGGGTAGATTTTTTCTGTTGGGAACACAGCGTTTAGTTTTTGCCAAAGAGACCATGTCTCATGCAGGCCAAAAAGATCGGTTTGGTTGTTCCAGAAACCATCATTCCAGAAATCTAGTGGCTCATTTATCTGATCTTTAGGGAAGCATTTTTTAAGCGAACAGTGGTTTTACTCGTGCTTACGCATCCATGAACATCGCTCTCTTTCTGGTGGTGGAGTCAATTAACCAAACTGGCCGAGGCGAAAGTGGGCATGCAGATCCTTGAATATTATTCTCAATTTTTTAGCAACTTCATGAGTGATTTGCAAGTTTCTTCTTTGAGACATGTTGGTAGGATGACCACCGTAGAGTGCCTGCGGCCTTGACATTTCTCAATTTGCATACTGTCCATCTGACAGCGGATTGGTCGGGCCCTATATCCTTTTTTGCAGCCCTTGCTAGACTGATGAGCATGCTTGTTTGAGATCATCCAATATTTTATTTGGTTGTGGCACACTGTATGGTGAATGCCAAACACAAAATATTTGTAAACTGTATATAGAGTCGGGGGACCTCCAAACCTCAACTCTTATCTAGTTGTTTGAACACCCGATTCTAATTATTCAGACTAATTGTGCTGGTAAGGCCTGGGATTTACTAGCCTGTTCACATTCAGACAAATATTAAGAGTTATGGTAATACCTCATTGTTGCGCAAAATACATTTCTACATTTACTCTGTAAAAAAAAATTAAGTCTACCTCCTCCAATCTCCCCACAGCAGCAACTGAAAACACACAAAGGTGTCAATTACGGGAGCGTGTCAGAGTATATTTGTGGCTCCGGAGCATGACCGAACTAGTCATCCTCATGATACAGGGCAGTGTCAAGGTTTGCAGAGCACAGGCAGAAGCATTTCCCACTCACACTGATGTGTACATACCAGTTGCTCTCAAGTTCTTGAACATGGATGCTCGTGTTGTACTTTTAGATACGGGCCAAGTGATGTTTCTGGAAATGGACTATACTTTTCAGCACTACGTAGTGGAAGTTGTAGCAACCATTTTGTCTGTTCCTACTGATTTAAGGTACTGTGTGCAGTGTTTTCTTGCTATGCAACTGGAACCAAGCAATACGAGGGTCTGCACTTCAGTGGTCATGTCCAGAAGTATTGCAAAAGATTTCAGTAACCTTTGTCATGAATAATATCACTCAGTCTGAGAAACTGGTCTAAGGTGTTCATGTTATTTTCTGCCCTGAATTCAAGGCATGCAAGATACTGGTATTAGGGGACATAACTACTGCAACCTATGAACAGTGATGGGGAACGGCAGACAGAATATTGGGCACTCTTGATCCGAGTAGTGCGCTACAGGGACTCAACTCTGTGTCAGAGGGACCTTTAATGTATACCAATGATATAACCTGTTCCAAAATTATGGTAGCAATGATCACCTCCTTTGAATACATGGCCTCCCCCAGCAACATCGACACAAATGTGTCTTACGTGACAGCAATCATTTATCCCAATCATATGACCAATCTTTTCTCCACAAGTTTATTGACATCCCACCTGCTTGGCGACAGCAGAATATCGGCTTGCTGCTTTACGGCATACGAAGAAACCTTTGGACCCCATGCATATTGTTTGCACAGAAAAAAGTTAAAACGTTAAATAGTTCCATAAAACGACATTACTTGTGGGATCAAAACTGCATGAAAAAATAACCTAAAATCTCCGAAGACCACCTGATAGAAATTGGATCGTGCGTGTAGAGAACACAAGAAACCTCCCGAGATCAACCAACAATTTAGGCCGGCATCAGCCTTGAAAATCTTCAATTCTGACTAGCATCTACTACCAACTGGGCAGCTCAGCTGCAGGACCAGAAGTCCAGTTTTCTTGCATTACTTACAACGTGCATTTTGTATAGTGCCGGCCACCACATATTCCTGCAGTTGTGTAGCACTGCAAATAAGCAGTTTCATTTTGCGAAGTTTACAGTATTGAACTTCAACATCGAAAGGATGACGGGGGACCCAAACAGGACAGGACTGCACTCGTGGTCCATGTGTCTGGATCTCATAGGATAGCCTAAAACTAAAGGAGTGGCCTAAAGTGATAACAGAGTGGCCGATACATTACAAAATACGCCTCCCACGAAAGGGAGAACAGATACTTAAAAAAGCAGCAACATACGTAGTTGATGTGCGATATAATTAATCTGTAGACAAATCACAAAATATTACGATAAAGAAAAATCAAAACATGTCGAAGTCCTTGGCAGCCGGAGGAGTGTTGCATATTGGAGGAGTGTTGCATATTAGGCTGCATAAAAACACAATATTTTCATTATCATTAATAAAAATGCATGTTCCATTTACTGGAAGTTGGGTCTGGGTGTTACAAGAACTCCAAAACATGGTGGGTTATGTTAAAGGATTGTTATGCCGCGCACCAACACCCCCTGCATGGTCCCTCGGCGCTCTGGAAGATGGAAGGTTTTACATTAATTTTAACCACTGCCACTACTCTGGGCAACTTTCGAGCGGATACATACTAGGGACTTGAGGGTTGCGCAGAGAAATGCCAGTGGTTATGATGAACGTAAAACCTTGAGTTTTGCCAACATGAGCGAGTGGAAGAGCTATGGCCAGATGTGGCTCCCGATTATACCGTGCCTAGAGACCCCAGCTACACCTCACTGATAAAGGCCAAGGAGCCTGAAACATGCTTACGGTCTCATGGAGAAGGAGCGTGGCTTAGCAGTTTGTGCTGGACTGCCCCTTTTGGGGTGGGACCAAGCCCGATTTGCTTCTGTAATGGCATGGCAGGTGGAAAAACATGACGTGAGGGCTGGCCAGAGAACTTGCCAGTGGTTAAGGTTAATTCATAACATTACAAACATCAACCTTCAGTAACTGCAGTGTCCCTTTAACTAGCACATGCGGTGGAGTGATATAACTCTGTCGCGTGTGGATTCCAATACATGGGGCACGTCACGTGTGCTCGGCAGAGCATGCGTGGAGCACGCATGGGAAGCAGAGCCTCATGTGTCTTCTATTGGCTGGGGGTGGGGGCTCACGGTGCAACGGGTGGCCTCCTGGCAGGGCCTTGCACAGTAACTTTGGAAGACAAACCTTCCCCACCAACAAAACATCTGTAGTCTCTCACTATTCCAGCCCAACTGCCAACAACAAAATGAGCTGCAAGCGGAGAGTATTTTTCAAACCCCATATCTGAAAACATCTTCTATTAGACAAGTGTGAAAACGAGTAATCTTCTACCAGAACCGATAAGGGTTCGTGCGGCCTTCCTTTGTGCCGACATCTCAGCCGTGCCTCATTCCTGTGGCCACTGCTGCAAGCGGCTGTGCCCCGAGCTCTGCTGCCGGAATGCGTGCTGTCTCGAGGCTAACGCTGTGCTAGACATGCACGACTTTCCAAAATGGTAATCTGGCCTACACATGCCTTCCTGGAGCTTGATTAATACACACACATGCCGACGATACCTCAGCCCTTGGTATGCACGAAAACTGGAGCCTAGCGCACCCCAGGGACGCTGCTGGTCACGCACGCGGCGTCAACCAGGTCTGCGTTTTATTTTAAGAGCAACGCGCTAGAATGCAGGCGACGGGAGGAAGTGTTAAACTTCAAGGGATATTAAGAAGCATGTTGGGGCAGTAAAAAAAAAAAATACGATCACAGCCCACGAGTATTTTCTATGCATGTTTCCGCATTCATGATTGCATGAGATCATTCATTTACATGACGTTGGCCTCTGCCTTTGAAGTAAACCATATGTTACTTCCTCAAGCAAAACTTACATATTTGCAAGGGTAGATCAGGGGCAACACACTTGCTTTGGGTACAAGAGGATGCAATGCAACATGGGTTCAGTTCCTGTTCCAGTGCTTGGAAGCGGAAGGAGGCTGAAACTAAGCAAAATATGTAGGACCAAAGAAAATAATAAAATGGGCCTTTTCTAGGGATGATCTCATGGAGCTGCTGTTTACATTTAAAAACAAAAATAAAACCTGCAATTACAGTGACCTGCAACACATCCTTCCCCTCTATCTCCCATCTAACAAAAAACTCTGGGTTACTTACCAAATAAGCAAAACAGAAAAATGATGGCTGGAAGCTTTCAAAATCATTCATAACCACTGGCACAGCTTTGGGAAAACCTACAGACCATCATTTTTCTGGTTGGACTTGTGTTGGTCAGTTGCTGTTTCCAGTCTATGGACACTGGATGTTTGCACTTTGGAGGTTTAAGCCTCTTCGAGATGCTCGGTCTGTTTACATTTTATCCCTAGTGATGCACAATAGTCCAGGTTGTGTTGGACGTCTGCTTACATTTACAGTCATTTGGTTATATGGGCCCCTACACACGGATATAAACGCTGCATATGGTGATCTATTCTTTTATTAAATGTATATCATATTACAGTGATATCGTAATCAATACCATATTTTTCTTAATGTAGAGGAACAATGCCATGTGAAAGGTCGTTTCCCATCGCTTCCTGTGATATAATTTGGGGGGGTCAAATGACATCACTTTCTGTGATGTCATCGGCGATCAAGGATCATGTGATGTCACTTCCGCTACCCCTGGCATTTTGGTGAAATGATGTCCCTGCTGAGGTGGGTGAGATGCTTGACCTGATGGGCCCCATGCTCACACGCTCCCTTGTCTGTGATATGTGTCAGATCGAATGCTGGCCTGCTGGGTAAGGCCCCCTGTGTGGTGGATCCAATTTATACTATTAACTCCATGAGAAGGCCGGGTGGCGATTGCATGCAGGCCTGGTCGCGGATGGCACTTTTGCTTAGTTTATGGGCCCCACTTTGTTTTCGTTGGGTACGTTTCTCAACCATATGGGAAGGCTAGGTGTGGAGGGGTGCGTTACTTACTAGCCGTGCCGGTGATCGTCCCCTTTCATGGGCGTGAAGGCCTGCTAAGTGTTTCATTGATATAGGCACACAAATTAGGGGTGAGAGTGTACCAAATCCATCCTGGCCTTGTCCTGGTGTTTCATGGCCCCCCCATGCTAGGGAGGCGGCTTATGTTTTTATTTTATTTTTATTACTGCACTGCATGTTGTCCTAGGCAGAGTTTGTACTCATCCGAGTTTAGAGAGCCTTGTTTGCAATTACGAAACACTGGTCGAAAACCAATGTCACATCAAATAAAGTTGCACCCCTTTAAATCTCATCATTTGGTGTACCTGAATGTTGTCATGCATGCATTTAGATTTCTGCATACATGACTCCATTTGAGTGACACTTACCCAGTCCTGGTTTAAAGTTTGTATTCTGGGTCATGTAGTCCTAGATTTCTCCATTATAAACACAGAATTACAAGTCACAGAATGCAAAGTTAAAAGCAGAACTGGATTAAGGACTCCAGAATGGAAGGGATCAAAAAGCCCTTTAAGACTGAGTTACAAATCCCTAACATTTTGTTCACAATTCCAGCTGTACGGTTATTTTGCTTTGTTTCCCAGTACGGCCGTTATGCACACAGTAGTGGTTCTGGGAGTCAGGAAGAAGCGTTACTAACCCATTACATTTACATAAGAAGAAAGTAAGGGTGGGATGTTTAATTAAGAGACCACACAAACCACACTGATGCCTAAATGACCTACCTTTGCAGTTATATCTACAGCACAAATATTTGTGGGAAGAGCTGTACATCAATCGCTAAGATCTAGAAAAAGATAATATCAATTTGCAGCATTAACTGACTTTTAAATTCGTTTTTGCCCGGTTTTATGTCCCTTCATCGATACACATTTTTTCGAAGTAATTGTTGCCAAATAAATTATCTCGAAAAAACTCAATCGTTATTCTTTTTTATTTTTGGGGGTCCCCCATAGTTACCTATTTTCTTATACTCTTACCCCGACCTCAACCCACCCACCCCCCCATATATTTCTTTGAGCTTTTCTAAGTAATTATTTCGGCAAAAATGACTTCCCAAAAAATAATAATAAACAAAATCAGCGTCAGTAAAAGAACAGGAAATGAAGGTCGGGAGGGGGGGGGGCTGATTTCATGTACAGACAACCCCCAATGCCTGCTGTGCTCCATTTGTTCTTGGTACTTGGCATAGTTCGCACTTGCTTTCCTGAAGGACTAATATGTGCCTGAGCCAGCCTCAATAAGCCTTTCGGCCAACTTGATTGGTAGCATCACAAACAAACAGGCATTCACGGACAGTAAAGCACATTCGACTGCTTTGCACATACATGAATTACTTGGTAATTAGAATCATGCCCCTGTGCACGAGTCCATCGTCCACTATCCAAATGGCTTTTATTATGTTTTCACGAGGCATGTCTAGTGCTTTGTTTGTGTTTAAGTATACACATCGCCCCTTAGCCGAATGTACATGCTGGGTGCTGGAAATTCTGGTCCTACCTCTTAGCAGCCCACATGCAGGGTGTGGAGCCAGCACTCCTTTTCTGCATTCATCTGTGCATTGGGCTTCTCAGCTGCATGCAAAGGTTGGGAGGCTGTGGCCAAGTGGACTAATGCACCCACTATATGGTCTGTTACACTTTATGGCCATGAGTGGCCATGGCCACGCAGCCCTTCATCCTTCCTAGGTCGATAAAATAAGGACCTTTGAGTTGGCTAACAAACACCACATTCTGCCCCAAGAGACAGCCGGCTCACGGTGAATGTGTACCTTTTACGTCTGCTTTAACCATAGACATTAGTGGAATCAAGTCACACGTGACTCCACTGCTGTTTAGTTTGATGTCCTCAGGGGTGGGCTTCATAATGACAGACATGATGGTATTGTGGTCATCCCTACAGATAAGCGGTGTATCACCACTTTTACTCCCTAAAAATGTGCAAATAGTCCCAAATGATAAAAATAGGGAGGAAAAATACTCCCAACATAAAATGGGAACACGACCTGTAGAATCTTGCACCCCTGCTTTTACCCACACAGCTCCACGGATATGTTTGGACCAGTAGTGCACCTACTACCACAGGAAGAAACTACTGTTGTAACTGCCTGATTGGACGAAAGAATTAAACATGCATCTTTTAATGTGCATGAATAACTAGTTGCAAATAAATAAATATTTCAAAAACATTTCCGTTTTTCAGATAAAACATTTTTACTCCTTAATAAAATACTCTAATTGAGAATTGGACTTACTCCCTAAAAAATATTTGTACTCTTTGTAGGAGGTTATAATATGATGTAATGTGGCATTTGTAACGCGCCTATACACAAGTGTTTCAAGGCGCGACGAGGCAAGGGAGGGGAAACAGAGGGAAGACAGACAACGATCCTACTAGGCCAGGTGACATGGAGATCGCGCAAGTGCAGGGGAGAGGGCAGTGCATAGGATAACAGAAGATAAATAAAGACAATAAATAAAAGTGTGGCCAGCTGGTGGCAAGTGCAAGGGTAAACTATATTCGCTTTGGATTCATCCAGGCTACCATCTCCATACTGTCGGAGAATTTTGTCTTAAGTTCCTTCTTTTCTTCCTTCTTGCTTTCATAGGATTATTTCACCTGATGATAATCTTAGATATAGTACCCGGGGCATTCGCAACGTTGATCTGCTCTTTACTCTCTTTTTACCTCTTTTACCTCTAACTAAGGATATTTACAGGGGAGCTTACAGCTTAAACTACTCTCGCCTGTGCCAGTGCACACTGTGGCGATAGGTTTCAAGACAAGGTAGGCGTATTTTTAACTATAGAAATGGTGTTGATTTCATTTATTTTTTATTCTTTCATTTTTCTCTCCCTCATTATGCTTGGTTTCACATTTCCCAGTTTGATTTTTTTATGATTCTATATTATTATTTTGTCATTATTTTCATCCATGTAGAAATGTTATGTAATTACGCTCCTATTTTATTTCGCAATGTGAACTCAACCATTATTACTACGAGCTCACGTAGAGTGTACACCTTACAAGACATGTAATACTCGGGATACACACCAGCAGCCTTTCCAACATGGCCGCCGGCGTTTCTCAGTACTCGCGGCTCCATGTGTTGCTTGGCAACGTGACACGAACACAACATTTAGCACTATGGCTATCGCGAACGCGTCCTAGTGGCGTCTTCGCATGGCTCGCCTTCTTTCTACTGTCAGGTAAGAAGCAAGATTGAGCATTATGGTGCTTGTAGGCATCTGAACCCTTCTAATGGAATGGAACTCTGACACGGCGCGTCTCACGCTACATGTCAACTTCAGAGCCTTTGTTATAAGATGAAATAATGACACGCCGGGTGCCGCGCTGCATGGCTCTCTTATGAGAGACTATGCTCATAGGCGTCCGTGCGTCTTTAGTTAAATGGTAACTTTGACACACTGCTAATCGCGTTGCATGTCTCTTCCAGACAAGAGTCTGCACGCAAAGTAAAACGCCGGCACACGCATAGAAACGCCAGTCAAGCACGTTTACTTTGGAAGTGTTGCTGTGAAATTCAAGTCCATGCTGTATCTTTGGCAAGGTCAGTGTTGAAATAGTCACGTCATTACTTGATGCCTATTAGATAAAACGATATATGTCATTTTGGTGGTCATTTTTCTACCTTTTTCTTTTCTTCCTTCTTTGCTGTAATTCCACGGTTTATCATCACGCACATAAAATGGGATTTCACATATGTATTTTTTACATTATTTTTACTTTTTTACTATTGGTATCCGTTGGTAATCTTATGGTTCATGACATGTATGGACTCTTTATTACATTTAACCTTTCTCCTGGTATGTGTTGAAATCGTGTTGTTCATTGCGGTTATTGTCATTGAACATGTGCACCCATATGGGCACTTTGGGCATAATGTATCCACACCCGGCATACTTGAAAAACTCCTAAATCATGATGATGATGTATACGTTGATGACTATTTTCTTGCTATGTTATGATCCCTGTGGATTTGCTTTATAATTACTGTATGTTCAATTAATGTTGCTGACATATTGTGGGTTATCCAACAGATTTGTTTGCTCAATTTTTAGCACTTGAATCTGATTAGTTTGTGAATGAGCTGGCCCTGACGAAGGAACAGTGTTCCGAAAAGCATTGGCCAATTGTTTGAGCTCGCCCTGCACATCTGCTTTTTCTAAGATGTACAATTACTTAAATTGATGACGAAAATCAAGTATTGAACTATCATTTTTTGCAGTAAACTGACAGAAGTTAATTATTTTGTGCTTTAAACCACATTGAATCTATACACCACAAGTGGTGTTTGGGAGTGCAGCCCGCAACGCTGGCTTAACGGCCTTGGTCCTTACCCCCTGTTTTCGTTGTGTGCCGTTCCACAGAGGCACCTTTTCCAGCGGGTTTGCACCCTTCTTTAAATTCCAAATTAGTAGTGTTTTAACCATAAGAGTTATTTAACAAAGGAAGGTTGTGAGCGTTCACCACACACATTTAAGTGCAAGGGTAAGAGCAGACATCAGGGGTCAAGTGCTAGAAGGGGCTGCAGGGAGACAGAAACAGTCCCTGAGTGCAAGGGTTGCCAAGGGGGCAGTGCAGGTGTGCAACTGGTGGGTATGGAACCTGGGCCTGAGATCAGAGGGTAGCCAGGTAACCAGTGCAGTTTCAGATTCAGCCAGGAGTTCACAGGAGAGAGGAGAAGAGAAAGCAGAAGCAAAGAGGAAGGGTCTTGAGGTGCTTCTCGAACCGGAGATGGTTCTCCTCAAATTTCAAAAAGGCAGGAGGCTGTTCCAGAGGGAGGCCCCAGCAGAAGAAATATTGACCACCAACTTGTTGCTTGGAGAAGCGACTGACCCTGAGGGAGTTGGGAGGCGGATGAGCAAAGAGTGAGGGAGGGAAGATATTTAGGAAGAAAGAGTTGAAGGTATTGAGGTCCCATGCCCCAGAAGGTCTTGTGGACAATGCAGAGGGTTTTGAACTTAATCCTCGCCGCCACTGGGAGCCAGTGCAGAGATTTCAGTCCTGGAGAGATATGATCCCTGCGCTTGAGGCCAAGGACAAGTCTCGTAGTCCTGTTTTGGATGAGTTGCAAAGGGCGGATAGTAAAGGCAGTCAGATTTAGAAAGAGGCTGTTGCAGAAGTCAAGCTTAGAGAGAATCAGAGCTCTAGAGACGGAGAGCTTCTGGAGGAATGAGAAGAAAGGAAGTGTACCTCTGAGGAGGTGCAGCTGGAAGTGTGACTTCTTAGAGACGTCAGATGTGAGGAGAGAAGGAAAGTGTGGAGTCGAAGAGGACCCCAAGGTTTTTAGCCTCACAGGTGGGAGCAGGAAGAGGGCCAAGAGAGGCCGGCAGGAGTGACAGGAAAGGAGGGAGCAGGTGTGCCGATGAGGAGAATCTCAGTCTTACTGGCATTAAGGCAGAGATCATTGGCGGCTCACCACTCCTGGATGGTGGACAGACAGTCCGAGAAGAGAGAAGGAGAAGAGGTGGAAGGGAGCCTGAAAATGAGTTGCCTGTCATCCGGTTCATAGATGCAGGGTCTCTTTTTAATGTAAACTAACACCCAAGTGAGTGGATTATTAAAAAAAATTGAACAAGGATAGTAATTACACCATAAAGAGTAAAAAATAGAGTGACTACATTAACCTCCAGTCAGTGTACTTTTCAGGTGGTGTTGGGCTAATTATATAATGCAAAACCAACTGTCAAAGAAGTGCTCTAGCACCTTGAAGCATCTCATGTGCTAGATGAAATTACCAGTTATGATCTCGGACCCAAATAACCTGAAAGACTGAAAGAATATGGCAAAATACTACTTTATTATCAGCATAAAAATAAAGTAGGGCAATATGTCGAATAACAGGCAGTAATGCACGCACTCACAGGCAAGTGTGATTATGCAAAGGTTTAATTCCTTGATGTGTGTCATCTATGACATCATGCTACATGGCAAATTGTAAAACCTATTGAAGGGAGGTATTGGTTAAGGGAACTTAGGCAATATGCGTTCCACGGGTTGGATTGACTACGACAGGGCGATTAGAAGGAGAATGGCCATGGCACCTGAGATGACGTGTGATCAGAAGGTAATGGAGTCATGGGTTGCAATCATAGGAGGTAAGGAGTGGTACAGCAGGCCAAATGACGAGATGTAGCTAAGAAGCCATGGTATGGTAAGAAGGAACAGAATTTAAAAAAATGATTGGCGGATCTTTCAGTCGGCCCCCACAGGGCAGAGGGGGGGGGGGTGATCGGGCACGTAAGGGCTCCATGAATGGTAAACCATGTAGATCGTTCAACAAAGGGTCTTTTACTTGGGGGCTCAAGTGCAAATTCCCACATCAATGCTTCAAGTGTGGGGGCAGTCACCAGATCACATCCTGTTTTAAAACAGAGGGGGTTTCTAGGGGTGGAGGACAGCACAAAGGGGGCCAGTGATGGGACGGGGGTGAAAGGCCCATCCCCAGTTGACAGAGGTACTTCTGGAATTCCTGCAGGCTTATCCAAGGTCAGGGGATAGGGAATTACTGTGGGAAGGTTTCAGTGAAGGGTTTAGGATCCCATACAAGGGCCCTCTGACAGGGTGGATGGCAAGGAACCTCCCTTCTGCACTCTACCAACCATTGGTGGTAACACAGAAGATAGGCAAGGAAGTAGAGATCGATACGGTGGCGAGCCATTTCCCTGCACCCCCCGCTTCCCAATTTTATTATCGCCCCCCTGGGGATCATGCCCAAGAAAGAGAAGGGCAAGTTTAGGTTAATTCACCACCTGTCCTACCCCAAGGGCGATTCGGTAAATGACTGGCTGGTTCAGGACCGGTGCTTAGTGCATTATGCCTCTTTTGACCAAGCCATGTTGATGGTCGCTGCCACAGGGCGATGGCCCTCTTGACCAAAGGGGACATTGAGTCCACATTTAGGCTTTTGCTGGTACATCCGGACAGTTTTCACCTGTTGGGGTTCCATTGTGAGGGCCATTTCTACGTTGATAAAGGTATGCCAATGGGTTGCTCTGTGTCTTGTGCATATTTTGAGGCTTTTAGCACATTTCTGGAGTGGGCTGCTTGCATGGTAGAATGACCAAGTGGGACTGCGCGCACTGGCGCATGAATTACCTGGTACCGACATCACCTGGTCGGAGGTGGTGCCCAGATTGCAATGGCGCGGGACGTGGTCGCACATGGGCATGGAGAAGTCCAGGCGCAGGCTCAACAGAGGGATCAAAAAATGTAAAGATGCTAAGGGCTTTGGTTTTGTAAGACACACCTGCCTAAATGTGCTCCCTTCCCACTATATGGCAGACTGTGTGCATCTATCGGATAAAGGGAACAACCTGTTCCTGTGAGCCATTCTGGGGGCCTGCTTGAAGGCCAATTGCAGCTAGAACAATGGTACGTTTTAGTGGAGCGTGAGGGCATTGGGGACAGCGGGGGGCCACCCCCAAAGCATGGCGGAGTTCAGGGCAGTCCTAGCCGGGGAGGAGAGTGATGCTGCGGTTCGAACCGTGGGCATGATTTCCGATGGCCGCACTCGGGCCAAATTCCGATGATGGGCACCGAGTCCCTTAGGGACACTCGATATTCCTCACCTGCAAGATTCAGTGGCCCGAGGAGGAAGTACTGCGTACAGTACAATCTGGAGCGTATGTCCGGTTCCTTGATAAAGCTGTGGGTGACAAGGGGACACCAGAACATTCAGAACTATAACATTGTCCTGCTTTTGGGCCACCTTGAGAAGTGTATGGTCATGAACCACGATGTGTTTAGGGCTGGGACTGCCCCCATATTGTTATTCTGCAAAAAAAATTGACCTTTTTGTTTCCAAATGTACAACTATTGTCTGTTCATTATTTGGGTAGTAGGGTTCATGGTCTACAGTCTGATTTCCCTCCGCACCCCTGTAAAAGGGGAGGGGGGCTGCCACCGCTAAGTGGATCTCCAAGCCACCAAAGGGGATGCTAGAGGGACAGCCTGCATAGCGGGACGCCCCTCTGGCCACCCCCTCCCCTCTGCAGGTAACTCCCACCTTTCCTCCGGGAGGAAGGGGCATCCCCAGTGCCGGCACATCCGACGCACCCTGGGGATGGCATATAAGGCAGGGTGCCAGGAGATCAGTCTCTTTCCAGACCCCCCCACCTGAAGTCCCACCCACCCTGACCCTTCCGGCTAGCTTAGAACAGGCAAGGACCCCGCAGGGGTCAGAGAGTAGGATGGATCACTTTGTTGGGGTTAGCAGAACAGGCTAAAAAGAGTTGGTGCAGCCATTCAAGCCAGTTCATTTACATACAGCGGATCACGAGGTCACAGGTCAATGGGAACTGTTGATTATGGATAGGGTATTGTCTGCACTACCTCTTAAACTTTGCGGGTTTGTCGAAATAGGTGCAGGCAGCATTTATTTACGTGAAGGATATCAATTGGATCAAGATGTGGAAAGATGTAAACAATTGTATTTCAGCTGATTTCGAGGTGTAAGTTGATTAATGCTGTTTTGCTTGTTTTACCATGCATTAATTGTTTCATTTCTGTCACAGGCAGCAATCAGGGTAGTCCTAGCCAGGGTGAAGAGTGACGCTGCGGTTCGAACTGTGGGCAGGTTCCCCGATGGCCGCACTCGAGCCAAATTTGGACAATGGGCACTGAATCCCTTAGGGACACTCGAGATTCAGTGGCACGAGGAGGAAGTACTGCGTACAGTACAATCTGGAGCGTATGTCCAGTGCCTTGCTAAAGACGTGGGCAGCAAGGGGACACCGGAACATTCAGAACTATAACATTGCCCTGCTTTTGGGCCACCTTGAGAAGTGTATGGCCGTGATTATGATGTGTTTAGGGCTGTGGCTGGCTACGTATTGTTATGCTCCAATAAAATGTGACCTTTTTGTTTCCAAATGTATAACTATTCTGTTCATTATTTGGGTAGTAGGGTTCATGGTCAGATTACCCCCCTGCCGTTAGAAAAGGGAAGGGGAGCCAATGGGGCTGGCAACACTATGCCTTGTAAATGTTACTACTGGCCCTGGCAGTCACCTTCTCGTCACTAAAATGAAAGGCGAGTAAGGGTTGGGGATGGAATGACAGCAAGTGTTGACTGTCTCAGAAACAAGCAGGAGCTTCTGACGTCACTCTGGTCGGCCCGAACCACACCACCTTCAGCCGCTGAAGCAAGGGAATTTCTGTACAGACGTTTGACATGTGCCTGCTGCAGGTTTGTTTACATTCTGCAAAATGGAGTAGTTCGACAAACTGTGGAATGCCCGGCAACCTCGACTTCCAGGGCAGCATAATCAGTCTATTTTGACCTCTGATTGCTGGAAACAAGAAGCTGAAGGCAGTTCCAGGAGTGTGAAGAAAGAAGCAGCAGTTACCTGATGGGCAAAAACACCTACAGACCGTAATATCTAATGCAGGCAAAACTGATGTGACCTTTCAAAGCACTTTATTTGCGTGCACAGGCGAATTTGATAGGGTTTTTATATGTCGTTTTGCCTGACTGCACACATGGCATGTACAGAACTTAAGGCATGTTGAATAAATAATACCTGGCTTACAATACCTCGATTGTCCGGGTTATATTTAGGAATTATGGCAGTGCTATAATGCGGTCGCGCAGGTCTCAAAGATCAGAACTCTTACTAGAGAGAAAGGTTTAAGATCTTAGAGTCCTTTATAGAATGGAAGCTCCCAAATCACCGTCTACATCTTCCGTGCACTCCTAATTCCCTTATGGTTGCTGCTCACTCCCACCACTACCCCCACTTTAAAGCAACCCGAGTACTGCAAAGAAACGCAAGCACTTTTGTGCGTTTTGCAAAGCACTTTAATACTTTATTATTCTTGATATCTTACAAAACCGCGAATTTAAGTCATTTTCAGAGGGTAAAAAGGGCCTCCTGCAACTTGGCAAATTGACAACGAAATCAGCAGCTCCTAAAAGTGGTGTTGTTGAAATGACAAAACGTTACATAATTATTCAACATGAGGTCAAGGATTGAAATTCGTTATCGACAACTTAACTAAACCACAATTTCAAAATTCTGGCTATATTGCTCTGTAAAAACTCAGGAAAGATGGACAGTGGGTAAAAGAACATAACACATTTCACATTTTCAGTAGTTGCCAGGGAAAAGGACCTGAAAATTACACTTAAAAAGTCAAGAAGCCCAATTAAAAGAGAAATGTCATTGCTATTTAAAATCCTAGTCCACAACTCCTTCAGCCGTAGCTTACTAAAAGGAGCAAATTTCCTATTGCGCATCATTTCTGGGGCTGGGCAACACAAGGCACAAGTGTTTTAGCGATTCATCCTCCTGCAGACCGTCCTGACAATTTCGAGACCCTTTTTCCCCCCTATTACTCCTAATCTCCAGCACCTCCATTGTAGGCAACAGGTTCAATTTAAGCCTTCATATGTTCATACGAAACTCTTTAGACGGGTGTTTTCTTAAATACGGGGCAGCAATGTTAAAGCTTTTTATCGCCCAGTTAAAATGATCATTAATGCAGCGATAGATAACCTCTTCCCTCGTCGTAATCAATGCCCACCTGTGCTATTTCAATTTCACCTTAATCGGGCCCTGCAGAGTTCCTCTCCAGATGACTATTCTCCTCAGCAACTCCACTCTTTCCCTCGCCCATTTTTCGAGCGCCATCCAGGAACCTTTGCGAATCATTGTGTTTAAACACACAGAGAGATGCAGCAGGAGGGCAAAGCATATTATCATATAGTTGCAAGAAGCCCCATTCAATGCACGTTTGTAATGACAGTATCCTGAATTCACTCATGTTTCGATAAACTAAAACATTGGTATACTTAGAGCAGGGGTGTTGTGTTTCTTAGTAGGGGGGATAAATAAGCCGTTGAGCTCTTTTTCATGGAATTTAATTTAGCATCACAAGCACTAGCTAGACCAGTGTTTTGCACAGGTTTTTGAAGGGATGCCTCAAATATAAAAACATGCCTATATTTTAGCCGGAAGGCTGCGGCTTAATTGACAAAATAACAGCACTCCTAGTTTCTGACATTAGTGCAGCCAGGGAAGGTACTGGGCCGGAACAAAGCTGAGCTGTGCTTTTTGCCCGAGCGCCATTCCGTGTAGACCCGAGGCACAAACTCTTAACAATCAAACAGTCCAAAGCTTTATATAGATCTCAAGTTTTGCACATATTTTACTGTCATGGTGACTATTTTGACAGATGAAATGAGCACCATACCCAGTTTGCATTGCATGCTTAGAAGGAATGCACATTTTAATTACTACCACAGACATGTTTGATACATTGGTGGTCGTTCTTTTGGTCCTAAAATGCACTTTGATTTCATGCAAAGCAGCCAGCATCCTATATTCAGGGCACCCACATTGAAACCTAGCTCCGCCCCTCAGTCCCGCCCACAGCACTGACAATTCACTTCCCGCCACATGATACCGAGTTGGGTGAGAGGGGGGCAAAGAGTAGTTTCTCCGGTAAATGTTGTCCATTTTCAGCACTTTGCAGCAAATTACTTAACAGTCCGCAATGCAATTACTGGATGGAAATCCCTCCATCAAGGGGGTTATGGAGATTAGTACCCAGGAAATTCAGCATGTAGGACTTCTGGTGTATTAATTAGGGGAGGCGTCGCTGGAGGAGAGGCAGCCAGTGAAAGGAAGGACAAGTGACTTTTGGGACAGCACAGGAGGGTAAGGTAGTTGAGAGGACCGTGGTGGGGCAGTGCCAGAGAGCAGTGAAAGGAGAGGCGACGAGCAGCACCGACGAAGTGCCCGCTGTGTCGTGGTAGGCAGAAAAGCAAGCCAGGCCTGGGGAGAGGAGAGCCGAGATCAGGAGTGTCCACAGAATCCTTAAGTCAGGTGAAACCAACCTTCTCAGCGAACAGGATTGCCTATACATCAAAACGAGGGTATTTGCCAAAAATGTATTGAAGGCAGCAATATAGAAAAAAAATGTCCACCTTGCACAATGTGTGCTATGCTATGTGAATCCTTCAAAGGGGATATTACAGATACAATGGGAAGAGCTTCAGCGAAAGGGAGAACTGGAGTAAAGGAACTATTCTCCCAGGTGATTCTCCCCTAGTCCATCGCTTCTGTGGTCCGATTATTCAAGGTCTTGCTTCGCCGTCTAGACTAGAACCTATTTTTTGTACACATGCCTTGAAGCGATGCAGACAGCAATACCTACATTGATTTAGAGGGGCATGCACATTGCTGTTGCTGATTCAATCGGTTTATATGAAGAATGCAGATTTGGTCACTCCTACAAGACCAAGATGCAGCGAACACACGGGGCAGGGAGAACCCAGGGCAGAGCGGTCACGCCACAGACGGAAACCCACACAGCCAGAAGTGCAGTGCAGGATTCTTGTGAACTATTGAATTGCTGCTCCATTTGACACCGGCTGTTCCTCTTCAGAATGTGATGGAGAAGTGGCACCGCCCTCATGGCGGATCGAGAGCCAGAAACATTGCGCGAAGCTAGTTGCTCTTTCACCACAGTGCACTTTCTCAGGCTTGTGCGGGCGAGGAGCACTACACAACTCCCATGTACCCCCGGGAAGACGGATGGAGCTCACGATTGGCATTCAGTCCATGGTTAAACTTCTTTATTCTGGACACAAAGTTTGTAACTAGAGGTTCCAGCTCAGGCCCAAGAGTGATGCGTAAAAGGGGAATGGGACTGTCCATGTCCTTGTCTGAAATGAAAGCAATGCCATACAAGACTTTTTTTGTGCCGCAGTTGGCTCCATCAACCCACATTAAAAAGGTTGTAATAGGGAAGGAGGGAATGTAAAAGGTTCTCCATCTAGGGTTGGCACAGGATGATTCTGCCATCCACGGACACAGGATAAACAGAGGTAAATGAAAAGACATTCTTGTTTAGAAGCTGTTGGTACAAGTGGTAGACGGCCTTGTCGTTGAACGTCGTCCCTGCTGGGGGATGTAGAGGGGTGAGCTAGGGTGAATCAGAGAAGAATCACCTGCTATCTTCATGACCTGCCTTGGTGATCAGATATTCACACTAAACCATCCCTACCAGTAGTAGGTCATCAGAGAACAACCCTTTAACTGCATGCATTATTCCACTGACCTCCCCAAGTCAGATTCGGGTGGGGTAGGTCATCGGAGAACAACCCCTAACTGCATGCATCATGTGGCGACCCTTCTGTAGAGCTATTTGCAGGATGCGGAGGGCCAAGGGAAATCGCAGGGAGAATTGGGAGCAGCGGGCAATTCTCTTGTGCAACGGCAGTTCTTCGTTATAAAATGGACTATATAATCCCCAATTCAACAGTTTCCCAAAGGAAGGAATTACAAACATGGTAAAGGTGGCCACGAGCCAACTTGACACTTATCTCAAAGATGGTTGGTCACCTTCTTGAATGCCTCCCTGTAGAGGTACTGCCGTCTAGATGCCAACTTTTTCACCTTCCAGAGAGCGTCATAAAGGTTTACTCATCGAAAAACCAACAAAATAACCCGCGGCAGCATAAAGGTTCCCATTACAGGAGCTACTCTCTTAACAC
Source organism: Ambystoma mexicanum (assembly GCF_040938575.1). Taxonomy (NCBI): domain Eukaryota; kingdom Metazoa; phylum Chordata; class Amphibia; order Caudata; family Ambystomatidae; genus Ambystoma; species Ambystoma mexicanum. The sequence goes on along the minus strand of NC_090935.1, from coordinate 343,727,048 downwards.
GGGTAATCTACAGGCCAGGAAATAAACAGACAATATTAAGACATCTGGTGAAAAGAGGCTTGGTTATAAAGGAGAACATTTACAATTGCATAAGGTGCTATATTCAGGAAATCCGGCAATAGAATAAATAGCCAAGGGTCCATCACAAAAAATATTTTCACGCATGTAAATTTCTCCCGATGTGGGTCTTGTTTTGCATGCAGTAATTCGGTCCCCTCCACCCTTGTGAATTTCTCTTCACGAAGCCTTTTTGTACAGTCATTTTGTTCTGAGATTGTAATGGGTGTGCCTGTACTAAGGAGCGGTCTTCAAGATTGCACTCAGTTTCCTGAGAATATTTATTCCCATTATAAGATGAAAAGTTCATGGGTTGGATGTCTGCAGCTCACTCCAGGGGTTCACCAGGCCGTCTTTCTCATTGGGGTCTGCATCCGTCAGATCATAAGGCTTGTTAGTTGTTATATCTTCCAAGGGTTTGCAGCTTGGCGATTGGGGCGTGCTCTGTACCTTGTCCAATCCCTTTCGTTGCTCCAAAATATCATATAGATATGAGTCGGGAGTCAGTGGGTAGGGTGTGGTCCCTGATGTGTTCATGGGGTCCGTTTTTTTTGGCTTCAAGACCTTTTTGAATATTTTCACATTCCATGCCCTTTCCAGAATCACCCCGCCAGCTAGCTGCGTCCTTTACTAATTGTTCTTTTTGATGGAGGGGAGGGGTGGGGGTGATGGGGTTTTAGCTGAAAAGGGTTCATGTGTTGAATCCGTCATCAAACGTGCTTGGCTCCTCGTGCGAGGATTGTCAGTCTTTTATTCAACGTGCTTTTGTGAACTATATACTGGTTACTGAAGTAACCCCTCCAAGTTACTTGGTTGCGCAAAACGAAATTATGGGTTAGGATTTTTTGTGTGATGTTACTCACTATTCGTTCCTTCTTTTTGTTTTGATATCAGTTCTGCGTCATTTTCTCTGGTACCCAAAGTGCCCGCGGTCAGGAAACCAAGAAGCCAAGGAAGCACAAGGAAGCACAAGGAACACCAAGAAACGCTCTTGCAACACTCTCCGCATGCACATGCTTCTGCCGTGTGACTTGCAATTCCTTATAATAAAATAAAACAAGTGCTATAAAATGTGTTTGGCCAGGGGGTGATGGGCGCTTGCTTAAATTCAAGGCAGAGGTGGGGATATTTCTGCCCCTGTAGTGAAAATCAAATGTTGGCACCCATGAACCCACAGTTTAATTTCCTAATAACTGCTGCCAGCACAACAGAAGCATTTATTTGTGATTAACCATAAATATAAGCTGTAATAAAACACAAAGGAAGGGGCACACAAATTACAAAGTATTTGTGTGGTAGTCTGACAAAAAAAAACATTTCAAATAAAATTAGCATACTAGTGAATGCAAGCAGCATTTTTGAGTTTGAAAAGGACTTCTTTTCTATGAAAGTGTAAAATGCATTTGGAAAATAATAGTGTGCCCAGCATGTAGAAAAAGCCTGCTTTCAACAATGAATGCCCTGTCCCAGTGAGTATTCATGGTGATGACCCATGGTGTCCCTTTCAGGCCAGAAAACTGAAAACAGGCTAAGAGAACAGGGTCTGCAGATGCGCTAATGACGGCTGGAGGAAGGGGAGCAACTTGCACAAAATGTCTTCACTACTTTCCTTGTGTAATTGCACATACTCAGGGCATCAGTTATATGCTTTGCAGCTGCCTTAAAAATCAGTTATACAAAAAAACTGATCAGCATGAAAATATGGGGATTCATTGAATGATGTAGGAAGACAATTACCCATAAAGGGTAGCTACATTGTGATATTCAGGTAATCTGCGGTGCAGTGTCATGCAGTAAGGACTGTTGCGATGACACAATCCTTGCTCACAGCATTAGATCACGAGCCTCAGCATCCCTCGGCGAAGCTGGGGGCTCAGTAAAGCCTGGTCAGGGATGAGGAAGGCCGGGTCCCGTGATCCGGCCAGACAGCTGATGCTGGATCTCGGACCCAGCAAGAGCTGGCCCATTGACCAGCGCTGAGTATTCAATATTTGCCAGGCACCGCTATTAGACGCCCAGGCACACTCACCATTTTACACCTGCTACCATCAATGTTAATACCACTACGGTAGTCCTCCTTTCGTAGGCCTACACAAAAGCCCAAACTGTTGGCAATGCCAATGCTTGTACAGGCATGAAACGCAAAATGTATTGTGATTCTGGAGTGCCATCCACTCCCATTATCAGACTACACAAAATCACTCCCAAACAGGTCAAAGTGTGGACTTAACCAGAGTACAGACAGATGCTGAAACAATGACACATTTTAGAGTACCTCCAACAGGGACACCAGATTTGCCCTACAAACAGCAGATCGGGCTCCATTACCAAGGGAGTTGTCAACATTTTATTACATGTATGTATAACATCTAAAGCCCATGAATCGGTAGAGGATGCTGCAACTGTGGATGCTGATGTCTGTAATGCAGTGCTGGCATGTCAGGTGACATGGGCATGTGTTGCAGGGATGGGTCATGCGACCCTAGTTGATAAAGCCATGCCCTGCGCGGAAATAAAGCAGGTACCCAATGACAGACGAAGTGTGTGGGTGTACTTTATTTCTGTGTGCACATGTATTCTGATGCGCACTGTCCAGGCCAGGCCAGACCAGACTTTGGCGATGAGGGGGCCGATGATGCCACGCAAGCCACTTCCCCGCACTCCGACCCCCCACCCCCGCCAATCGGTTGTGCCCTATCATGCGGTGCCCTGCAGCAAACAGATACGCCAGCCGGCCTGACAGCATGCTGCATCCAGTGTGGCTCACGATGACCGCATAGGTGGCTTTTGGAAGGAGATCCGCCCGGGCCTTTTGGAAGAGGCCACACTCCCAGCCGCCAATCCTCCGTGACAGAGCCCCGGTGGAGGAGCCCGGCACTCCTGAAGTGAGTGCTGCCCTGACTCTAAAAGAAAATTTAAAAAAAATAAACCCTGCAGTGAACAAAGCAGCACGTGCAGCGCCCCGCAGTAGTCAAGCTGAACTGCCAGCCAATCAAGCACGCTGGATCCACGCGTGCCTGACCTCAGACAGTACCAAGGAAGCAGCTGCTCTGGATACATGCACTGCTGCTGATGCATGCATGCATGCATGCATGATCAAGAAAAAGATATCTGAAGGAAGCAAAAAGGTTTATGCCACTAAGAGAAACCAGAATTTACAGTGTGGCAGCGCCCCAGAAAGCGACCGGCTGATGTGTGGCTGGAGGCATTTTGAATGCTCACCATGCAACATTCCCAAGAAATAAGATGGGGGGGATCCAGCGCCTGACAAGGCCCTGCACTGGCACAGCAAGTGAGGGACTCATTCCCCATACCCACACTGCTCCCATTTGACATGACCGACTCCCCAACCTGGGCCCCAGGTGGACTCAATGGATAAAAGAGTTTGACGTTCACCTGAATGCTCTAAGCCCACAAGACGATGAGCACATCACCGGCCTACTCGCGCTCACAGCTGGCCCCATTTTTGAGCTCCCTGAAGATGTTCAATACACGTACCCAGACCTGAAACGCATACTGAACGGCACTTAGTGATTCACAAAAACATGGACTATGAACGCCATGTTTTCGACGCCACGATTCAACAACCGGGTGAAACCATGGATTAGTTTGTGACTTGCCTCAGATCCAAGGTAAAATACTGCGACTTCCATCTGTACACAAATGAGGAAGCCATGAACTCCCAAGTCATAGCGGGCATGCTAGTCAATGGCCCTCAAGAAAAAACGGATACAAAAGCCCCACACTCTGGCAGAAATCCTGCTCTTAGCGAGGATGACCACGGCCCTCTAACTCCAAGTATCTACCATGAACAGAATTCACATCTCGCCAGCAGTAACGATGAAAAAAGAATCTCTCAACAAAGTAGTAACCACGGCGACAAGCAACAAGTCAGAGAAGCGGCAAAGCTTCAGGTTCAGCTACGAGATCCCCCACGAGGGCACGTGCCCAGCAATCGACCAGAAAGGCTCAGTTTGCGGAGGCGAAGACCATTTTCGAGCCATGTGCCGCAACCCAAATTCGTCCAAGTCAAGCCAGGCAGAACCCACGATCTGTAAGTACAAATCACCCCCTCGAGAACGCAGAGAGGAGAAGCACTGGTACTCAGAGAGGAGATACGACAGGGAATGATGCAGCACCAGAACAAAGCACTCCCCGGCCCCCCGCCCCTCCCAGAGGCTCACCCGAAAGGAAGGCATTGAGTTAACCACTTGCATACAACCAAGCCATCCACAAGTGGGTCTGAGTCCCAATCAAGCACGGAACGACAGAGGAGAGGGTACCTACATGACCAGGGAAACCCCTCTGCCTCAGAACACAGCCCCGCATTACCTATCACCATGCAAGTGAAAATGTTCGACTTCCTCATCGACTCAGGAGCTACAGTTAACATGATGCCAGAGTGTGAATACAAGAAGCTAACACAAGCGCCACGACTGCAGAAAGCTTGAGTGAACATAAACGCCTATGGCACCAAGCAGCCGGTCCCATGTCTGGGGGCATTCACAACCACATGCAGCAACAAAGACAAACATGACGGTGTACTCATCCATGTCATTGACGCAGAAGCATCTGGTGGGTGCATAATGTGCTTCAAATTGGCAATCCAGATGGGACTACAGCATGTCATTGCCGGCAAATGCATCACACCGACCACCAGGATCGAAGAAGAGTTCCCAACTCTGTTCAAAGGGATAGGGAAGTTGAAAGGGTGCAAAATCCAACTGCACATCGACACGTTAGTGAAGATTATCGCATAACACTATCAAGGGATACCCTTCAACATACAGCAGCAAGTTGAGAAGGAACTGCTGGCCCTCATTGACAGCCGACATCATTGAACCCACTACTGGCCCCACAACCTGGGTTTCACTGATCGTACCCGTTCCAAAGAAAGGCCTGGAAGGACACACACAGCTGTGCATGGACATGCACTTGCCCTACCAGGCAATATTAAGGGAGCATTACTAACCAGCACATAACACTGACATGATGCATGGGCCTGGGTCTTCTCCAGGCTAGACCTGAACAAGGGTTACCACCAGGTGGAGCGGAGCGAAGATTCCTGCTACATCATGACGTTCGACACATCTTGGACTAGTTCGCTACAATAGATGCAACTTAGGCATCTTATCGGCTGCAGAAATATTCCAGGAAGAAATCCAGAAAGTTATATGCCATACACACCACACTGCAGTAACTACTGCAACAATATTCTTATCTTTGGAAAGTCACAGGAGGCCCATGATGCGACACTTATGAAAATATGTAAAGCCCTCAGTGACGTGAGTCTAACACTCAAGGAGAAATGGGCATTCAACAAGGCCACCGTCAAATTCTTTGGATACAAAGAAAAGGGCATGGAACCAGACCCTGGCAAGATCAAGGCACTGACAGAAGCCCCTCGGCCCAACAAACGTCGCCCAAGTGAGGTCATTCCTAGGACTGTCGAGTTATTAACTTTGCCTCCAGCAGCACCCCACTTCGAGCACTGACTAAGAAAGATCACATGTTCACTTGGGAGCCAGTGCAACCAAAAGCGTTCGAGAACATCAGTAAAGACATCGTCGCAGCAGTCTGTATGTCGTACTTCGACCATAATCTACACAGAGAAGTGACTGTAGACGCGAGCCTAGTCAGCCAAGGAGCCATCCTAGCTCAGCACTCCAGCAGTGAATGAGCCCAACGATGAAAATTGTGTTGCATGCCAGCAAGTCTCTCATGGAAGCCGAACAACGGTACTCGCAGGCTGAGAAGGAAGGCCTGTAGAGTGGGCCGGCAAGCACTTTTACCTGTTTCTATATGGCAAACCATTCACAATTGTCACGGACCACCAGGCCCTTGTCATGATTTACGGGAAGCCCACATCACAAATGCCACCTTGCATCGCCCGCTGGGGATTATGCTTGCAGGAATACTGTTTTACCATCATGCACAAGCCGGGTAAGGAAGAAAACCTGTCTGACTTCCTATCACTTTACCCACTTCCTGGACCCCTGCCTCCAAGAAGCAGAGCAGATAGATATGTCGACTACATAGTACATCAGGCCAAACCACAGGCCATTTCCATGTAAGAAATGGTGAGATGCACGGCTGAGGATGCGACCCTGGAACTTGCAGCTGCCTGCACACAGTGAGTGATGGAAATCGATAGAGGCCTCCTGTAGAAAATAACTCTGCAGTGGATTTAAAGCTCTTCAGGATGCTCACATGATCAAGAGACAAACAATCTGTGTCCCCATCTGCACTCACCCTCAAGGGAGACAGAATCATGCTGTCGGCACCCCTGAACCAGAGAGCGGTGGACAAAGTACACAAAGGTCTCCGGGGCATAGTATCAACTGCTTCGAAGATAGGTGTGGTTCCCCAGAATGGACCGAATCATTGAGAGCACCCTTCGCACATGCTACATATGCCTCAGCCTGCAACCACAGACATCCCCTGAACACCTGCGAATGACGCCACTCCCAGGCAGGGTGTGCAAAGAAGTGGACATGAACTTATTCGGTCCGCTCATGTCAGGAGACTACATATTGTCAGTCCTCCACGAATATTTCAGGTACCCAGAGATCAAAATCCTGCTGTTCACCATCGCCACCGCAGTGATCCCACCGTTAGATTGGATCTTCTCATCGTATCTCATTCCGAAGGTAGTGAAATCACACAACGCCCCTCTTCACCAGCCACGACTTTAGAGACTTTGCACACTATATGGGCTTCCACCACAGAAAGGTCACCCCGCTGTGGCCCCTGGCAAGTGGGATGTTGAACGGTTCATGGCCTATGTCAAGAGAGCAGTCAGGATATCCACCATCACACATGCCCATAGAACAAACAATGTATCAACTATTGGGGTACTACCGAAACACACCACACAACACCACAGGAGCCTGCCAACACAGAACAAAGGTTTGGGCGGCATGTTTGGACAAGAATTCCCCATGACCACAGGAATGAAGACCACAGTGTGCATGACCACGAGGTGAGGAGAAGGTACGGAGAATCAAAAGAACGGATGAAGACATATGCAGGGTGCAAACGCGGAGCCTGGGAATCGCACCTACACCCGGGTGAACGCGTCCTCGTAAAACAGACTGCCACCCATAAAGGAATGCCGCTGTTTGACCCTTGACCATCACCAGCAGGTATGGCTCTATGGTCACTGACCAAAGAAATGAAATGTGTGACAAGAAATGCCTCCTTCAAGAAAATACACCGAGAGCATCTGGAAGAGGACCAAGGATGGAGGGAGTACCAGAACAGCACCCAGGAAGAATCAGGATACACAGGAGATGAAGAGGAGTCAGAAATGGAGAGAAATACCGACCCAGAACCGATGATCAACCACAGAGAATTATCCGACGGCCGAGGATCGAGGCGAAAGGGTAGGACACTTATTTTGTGGGGAGATGTAATTTAGTGCCGGCATGTCTGAAAGACAGGGACACGTGTTGCAGAGATGGTCATGTGACCCCAGTTGATGACATGCCTCCTTTTTCCTACGTAGAAATAAAGCAGTTACCCATTGACAGATGAAGTGTGTGGGCATACTTAATTTCTGTGTGCACGTGTATGCTGGTGTGCACTGCCCCGGGCCAGGACCCAACACTGTGGATTCTGCTCATAGTAACCATGAGCAGAAAGTGGCGCAGATCGAAACAAACGGAAGTATCCTTCTAATGTTCTGTGGCAAGCGCTGCAGATCAGAAGGGTGGGCCAAAAATTCAGCTGCTTGCATGTGTTCCGCTGTAACCTCTTGATACGGTTAGTGCCTTGCGCTCAATGTATCTGCTATTGGAGTGATTGTAGGACTCAATGCCATTCAGCTGAAACCTTTGCGCCTGCAGGACCCAATAGATTTATACGAGTGCTTGCCCTGGGATCCACAATAAAGGTTGGAAAACTGCTTCCACTGCCTGAGCAAGTGTGAGTTTCACCTCCAGCCCTAGTAACTGTAACTGGTCTCATGGGTATCCGTCGCCAACACCACAATACGTGCTGGAGTAGCCATTGCTCTATCGAGGGGCTGGGAAATGAACCTATATGGACTCAATCCCTGGCCTCCTGAATAATAATAATAATTTAGCATTTATATAGTGCTACAAACCCTCAGGTATACGAGCACTGCTCATTATTACCCACGGTGTGTGGTGCTCATTTATCGACCTCAGAAGGATGAAAGGCTGAGTTGGCTCTGCCTGGATTCAAACCTGAGTCAGCAGGCTCTGCAGAGATGTCAAAGCGAGCGCTCTAGTCGCTGTGCTATCGGTCCGGCTATGAATGATCTCGCCACTTACAAATAGCAGCTAAAAATATATCCAGCAGACACCACAGTGTTTCACCAAAACACACACCTTTACAAGAATAATGGTGTAAACACCCCAAACGCGCCTTAAAAGGGTTAGTTTGCAACATGCCAGAAAACGTGCAAGCTCACTTTCAAGAAAGCACCATTTTGGGTGGAGAGAGGGGGCATCTAGAACCCGGAAACTCCCCAACCCAGTTCCCGTTGCAGCACCGCAGGATGCACTTTCATTTCCACAGCCTGGGTCTGAGGGTTGCTGTGTGTGGGGAAAAGTGACTCAGACCCAGGACTTGGCAGTACAATCGGATAGCCTTCGAAAACAAAGACGTGTACTTCGGAAGGAAGGAGGAAGGGTGAACAGGTTATTTCAGTCCATCGAGCCGAGTTACATGAATGTGTAGCTTTCTTACGTGAGCAGGCTGGGCGCGTCCAGCAGGGGATCCCTCCTAAAATAAATCAGTTGCAGCGCGGCTGGTGAGTTTTATGTACTGGCTGGTACGGTGTCAACAATTAACATGAATGTGGGCGAGCACCGAAGCTTAGTGATACAGCACCCAACCAACTTTGGGAGTGTGGGGGAAGAGGGGAGTTCACCCCAAAGATATATATTTTTTTAATGATGGTTTAAAAAAGGTGCATTTTATGACACTATACAAAAACCTGGGTGCATAGCTACTCAGTGTATAATCTGTTTTGTAGGGTAACACATGGAAAGGTTCAATAGATGCCAGGTCACCAACAGTGCAAAGAAGCATTTTCCTACATTTTCATGAACCCTGTACCCATGATATATGCTAGTATTTTGAAAAAACGAACCATGCTTACGCTGGCTTTGCCCAAATAGGTGCATTTTGGCTGCCCCAATATTTGTCAGTATCCCCACATAAGGCTAGACTCCCGTTTGCTTTGCCCACAATTCTAGTGAAAAGGTTATGCCACTAAAAACATGGCCACAGCTGCTGGACCAATGTAGGCCTGTATGTTCAACAAAGAACACTCAAAACAAAAGAGGTGATGGCTGGAAGGAAATCCTAACACATGACATTGCTCTGGGCAACCATCCGGACAACTGTTCTTTGCTTGCCACTCCATTACGAAAAGGGAAAGACTGTATGAAAATCAGACTTGGTCCCACCCCAAAAGGGGTACTCCAGCCTCAACTGCTTGGTCACATCCCTCCTGCACGAGACCACACGCATCCCCAAATATGTTTCACCCGGGTTGGGCCTCATCAGTGAGGAGTAGATAGGGTTTCTAGGTCCAGCAGGCACAGGACCCACGTCTGGGCATACCCGTCACACTCAGTATGCAAAACAAAAGAGGTGATGGCTGGAAGGTTTGGAATTTATCCTAACCTCTGACATTGCTCTGGACAACCCTTCATATCATCGTTCTTTGCCTGCCAAGCCATTACAATGGCGCAGAAGGGCCATCACATTTTTGGTTTCAGTTTATCTCTGTGTGAGAGAGGGTATGCCCAGACGTGGGCCCCTTCCTCACTGTGCCATAGGAAAGCAAGCTGCACCAACAAGGCTGACATATGTTTGGGGTTGCTTGGCTTCCGTGCAGAGGGGACCTGGGCTGGCAGTTCGGGCAGGGATTCTCCCCATTGGTGGCTGTATCTGACTGATTTGCTTATGGCTGGACCCCTTTTGCAATGGTGCAGACTGGCAACGGTGGTGTGGTAGGTTGCCCAGAGCAATGCCAGTGGTTCAGATGAATTCAAAACCTTCCACCCATCACATTTTTGGTTTTAGTAAACATGTGATGCCCACACTGTAAGAAAACATGCCCATGCTAGAGGCAGCATAGTAGCATCCCCATCAGAGGCAACTGCCTGGCCGACATGCATACCCTTACAACACACACGCTAAGATCTCCTTCACAGGCTCACCTATACATCACAGTTTACACACAGTGACTGCACTCACATTCTCATATGCACTTATAAAGACAAACGTTATAATGCACACATACATAGATCTGCTCCAGCTCTGAACTCCAGACGTTGTCACTCATGCTGCAAGATGGTCCTCCAGTTCCCACACACCACGCAAACTGGGAAAAATACAGGGAGAGCTCCCCGGTTACTGACGGGTGCAGTGCAACCAGAGCATCAACATCTCTCAGCCTCATTACAGTTTATGGCGCGGGCGCGGGAGCTTGAGCGTCTCTTGCAGACATTGGTCCCTGCAGTACCTCAACATGCATTCCCAATGGATCTTGCAAGGCTTGGGAAACAAAGCGTTCTTGGTCTTACATGGCCCATCAGGCCTGCACATTTGAGCTTCTGTACTGTCAAAGAGCAACTGTTTCCCTACACAGCAGAAAGCCAAACCAGGAGCGCGTCCGTGTGGGCAGGTAGATGCCCAGTCGCCTGTTACGGATGAGCCGCCGCACAGTGGGACTAATTCTTATACAGAAAATGTAACAGCGCTGTAAGTGACATCAGAAGATGTGAAACCACGCAAGAAAATGCCAGTCCCTTCTAGTAAAAAGGGGAGTGCCTAGCCCTTTTAGATACATTTTGTTAATTGGCAGGAGACCATGTTCTCCCTTCTGCCACACTCTAGTAATCTGCATGGAAAGTAACTGTTGAGTTAATAAATCTAGGATCGCTTACAAATTACCGCTTACTTTTCCATGGAATGTCAATAACGGATAATTCAGGCTTTTTATCAAGAGAAGAGCCTGCAAGTACTTTTTGACAGTCCTGATACTTTATGCAAGTCTTTGAATATACTACTCTAATTTAGGTGTAGTGTTAATTTCACTTTTTAAATGCATGCCTGCAAGTACTAGGATGCAATGTGATGCAAGCTTTTTGGGCAGAACTAGCTGAACAACTTCAGTTCTCTTTCGGCTCCTCTAGCATTTTGAAGACTTAAAGACTTCCCAACGCAGCATGGCCGAGAGCCCCTGCTTTTTACTCGGGCACAAAGCTTTCCGCTACAGACGAGATTAAACCTTCAGTTCAACAGAGTAAATATACAGAGCCACCAGCAAGCCACCTGATGGCTGCCAGCACGCCACCGAAGGCCGCCAGCAGGCCACCTGAAGGCCGCCAGCACGCCACCTGAAGCACGCCACCTGAAGGCCGCAAGCACGCCACCTGAAGGCCGCAAGCACGCCACCTGAAGGCCGCAAGCATGCCTGCTTTCAGCCGGGTTTCCAGTGTAGGTTCAGGAAGAGCTGGGTTGGCTTTTTGCACGAGTATTAGGTGTGAGAGACCTTCCCATCTTGCCCCCATGCAGCTTGGCTCATACGGATTCATGTTTTTTGCGTCACTCGGAGGTAGGCCCCACTGATCTCCCAATATTTAGAATAGTGATGATGTAAGAGTCCAGATAGTCCCGTAGACTGGTCAACTCCAGTACCCTGTACTCCTCCAGTCTCAAAGTGTACCACATGGCTAGCGGAAGAAATGATGTGTGCAGGTGCAGTAGTAGTTACTGGCATGTTTACATGCGACAGAGACCTCTAGTCAAGCAACAGGGTTGATAACAGAGCTACTGCATCGCACACTGCTCATCGCCACAAGGACTGCACCCAGGGTCAAGAACAGAATTGCAGACGTGCTGCTCTCTTGCCTCCAAAAAGGTGGCCCTCTGCACATGCAGCCAACCAATGCAAGGGGAAGACAGCCAATTGCAACTCCAAACAGAAAAGTGGAATCTGTGATCGGATGCACTGAAATCTATTTTCACATAATACATTGGGTCCCAATATCCGCGCCACAGGAGGTCACGTAATGTTTATAAAGCAATGCTATCCATTTCAGCAAGCTTGCAGAGCAGTTTAAGTGAAAGCACCAAGGAGGGTGGATAGCTAGAGGGCGGCATGGCAAACACTAGCAAATCACCAATATATTCTCTCTCTCTGTCTCTCCGTCTGTCTCGCTCTCTCTGTCTCGCTCTCTCTGTCTCGCTCTCTAAATGTAGGTCATGCTTTGAGCTGCAACCATAAAAAGACCGGTTCTAAAAGTTTTTTTTAAAAAAAGTGGCAGCATCAATAGAAATATTGAACCGTAAGGTTCTTTAAGAAACATTAAGGCATGCAATGTTCATTTGCTGCTAGTGAACTCAAGACTACGGCAGCCCCATCTCTGGCATGTGTTTTGACCCACCTCCAACGAGAACACATCTTGAATTTCAGATAACGTCATGTAATGTGATTATTAAATCAATATCCATTAGTGCACATTTCAGTTTTCAATCGATGTCCTCCATTTGTTCCTAAAATGAAAATATTTGCCGAATACAGTTTAGTCTTTTAGTTTCACGGCTGCGTTTACCCGTGCACCAGCTGCACGGTTGCAAGACTAGGTAGGATGTGTATTCAGTGTCACGTTATTTGCAGAGGGTTGATGCGAGGCCGCACACCCCACACGTGGAGTGGGTCCTCTGTCAGCGAGGCAATGGTCCATTTGCGCCAAAAGCCCTGAAGCTGTTGCAACAGACATCATCAAATGACAGACTGAAGGAACTAACATCTATTAAGTCCCGGCAGCGCCCGGGTGTGGCTTGCAGGATTGCAGGCAGGCAGTTCACTCTGAACAGCATATGAATTACTTCCCTAGAGGCAAACCCTGTATTTGTGCTATAATTATGTATTCTGCAGAACAAAATATCCTTAAGTCAATGTAACTATGCAATAAAAACCCACTGAGGCCCTCCTTGGCATACCCACAGGGGCACTTCCTGGCATCGCAAACCTTAACCTGACCACTAATGTACTCCTTTTTATTTTCTGCCATGAAACTTTGAAGCCTGCTCTGCAATTATAGTACATCAGCAGTGACAGGCACGCGCTAGTTTAGTATTTTTGAATACACTTCTTGAGACAAGAGGAAAAGGCAATTCTTTTAAGATTCTCTTTCTCTGCCGCCCCTACATACTCCAAATGAGAAGAAAGTTCTGCATCCGACATAGGGACAGTGGGTGGCATGCAGGAAACGGGAGAAACCATTACATTAGGTTGCCAGGAGTGGCGGGAAACAAAGATGAGGGAACACCAAGATCCTTCTTCCCAGATGTCTCCCGAATTTCAGACACGAGAGTCTGAGATTCAGAAGACCATCGTAAAGTCAAGAACTGTGAAATGGAGACTTCAACAGAAGAGAAGTGCCACCTGAATATTGAAGGCCGCACACACACTTTCCAGCCGATTTTGGTTCTGCCTTCAATATTCTGAAATGTCGCCATTTCCCCTGCCCCACTCCCTTACAACCTACCCATGCCCGCACTCTACCCCAAACCTCACCGTTGCTTCCCCACCCCCGTTAACACCACTACCCGAACCTCCACTCTCCTAACAGACAGGCACGCACATAAGCACCAACAGAGACGCACACACTCACTCACCTGTTGTGTTCATGGCTCCCGTCTTCCGCCTGTCCTGGATGTGCCCGTCAGCCACTGCACGCACTTGTGTGCGGGAGGGGTGTGACAGCTCGCTTTAGAAAGACCGCTCTGAGTCTTCTCAGAGCGGTCTTTCTAAAGCAAATTCTTTTTTTCGGTATGTGAAAACGGGATTTTCACTTGATATCAATAGTTATTACATAAGCTCTTTTATAACCCGCACTGAAACTCAAGAACTGTTAGGGAGAATTCTCTAAGGCTAATTTCACAAACCTAGTGAGTCCCCCAGCAGCTTTGCTGGATTTCTGGGGTTTCATTTTTTCTCCTGCTAAGAGTGAGACTCTTTTTCTCCCACTCTTAGGCACAATTTGAGAATGTCCTTTGACTATGTAATGTGTTTTATGGGCTATGGGGTCTTTTACTCCATAGGGCTTCATGTGTTTTTGGTATATGTGTTGCACAGCACCCTCAGTGCAGTAACACGGGGGTGTCATAGTGACCCCCAAACATAGACTCCATACCCTGGGACTGACTACTGTCTCCCAGGGCATGTAAAGTCACCATTGGCTTTACTAGTCGTAAATTGTGAACAGAACCAGTACAAACCATCATATTGTGGAAGTACTGGTAGGGGTAATTCGATTGCCCCTGGGTCTATTTTCCAAGGGGGCACTGTCCAGTCCCCCCTTGTCGAGTTTCTGGCTGGTGGCAGTGGATACCACGCGAAATATTCCACCGGAATATTTCCTATGGGATTTTCCCATTCATTTTAAACGCACCACTTTTTGGTGCAATGTTAAAGATACCGCCGGGTTATTTATTTAATATTTATTCCCCGGTTGGGTCTTTTTGCCAAGACTCGGTTTTAAAATGGCGTTTGTGTTCGTCTCCGAGACCCTAACCCAAGGCGAGCCCTTTGTTCCTCTTTTGGCGGGTTTCTGCACAGAAGCCTCCAAAAGTGGTGCCACTCTGTCTGGGTCTACAGGATGTGTGGGAGGGGGGAATAGGCACCTAGGACTGAGTTGCCTTGGCAACTCAAGTCGCACTCTTGTGTGATTGGCCCAGTGGTGAGCCGCCCAGCTCACCACTTAGCATGTTTGATTGACAGCTAGGCTGATGAATGGGGGTTTTCTGCATAAAAGCAGGGCTTTGGGGACTGGAACTTCAGAAGTCGCCACAGGACCTAAAGAATCCGAAGAGGGGAGAAGCTGAGCCATCTACGACGACCACACCACCGGTGGAGCCCTGCTGTACGAAACTCACCACTTTCCCCGACGACAGAGAAGATCTTCTTCCAGGAGTCTTCTTCCCTTTGAGCTGGTGGGACCAACCAGTTCGCCTTTTTTCACCTTCCTGGATCGTCTTGTGGTCGAATCGCCCGTGCCAAGCACCCCGGCGGCCGGACAGCCACGCTTCACGACTACCGCGAATAAAAAGGTAGTACCTTTTAACCGGGAAACTCCGCGGCTGGTTTCTTCCCTGGCAGTGCAACAACCTCCAGCTTTCCTCCACGTCGAGATCTTCTCTTCCCCTGGACGAAGCCCCAACTTGCACCCTCTGCCAGGAACAACTGCCCCCGCTGGAGCTTTCTCACCATTTCAGGTACTGTGTCCCACCTGGTCTCCCTTGCAACAGACTGTCCAAGGTGTCCCGTAAATCCTTGACTCTCTATCCTGGGGTGACCTCGGACCCATTAACATTACCTTTCTAACTTGATCCAACCTCTTTTTGACTTTCCTGCAAAGACTTTGAGTGCATTTCCACTGTGTGATCTTGGGCACATTCCGCCTTGCTCTCTCCAAGCGTGGGCCTGGCCTATGAACTTCTTGCTCTACAGTAGACCCTGCCTTTCTTGACTTGCTGTGGTTTCTTAAAAGTGTTGGTACTGTGTGATTTTCCTATCCTGCCTTTTCTCTCCCTTTTTAAACAAATTATTGGAGTGCCATCTATGGTTACGTGCTCACCTCTGTTTCGCTAAATAAGTGGTGTATTAACATAAACTTGTCAAATAATTAATTAGGGAGGTGTATATATTTCTAGTGACTGTGTTTGAACTTGCTTGACATATTAGTGCCAGTGTATTTTTACAAGTGTGTTTTTAAATAAATAGTTATATACTTTTATACCAAAGCTCTGGTCAGTGTTTGCTTGTGCTACTGTATTTTTTAGCCTTATTGTGTATACTCTATATACTGCCTAACTCTTCTTGAGAGAAGTCTGACTGCTCAGCCACAGCTACCAGGTAAATCTGGGTGGTACAGACTGCTACCAATTGGATTTACTGCTAACACATGTAGTCTTAAACTTTTTGCAGTGGTCCCTAAGGGAACTGCACAGGTTTCTGCCTAACAAGAACTAACACCAATAACCTGTGAAACATGGTTACCATCAGAATACTTAGACTTTTGCCTTTAATACTATTATTCAATACAAATTCAAAAATTGGCAGGGGCTAAATCTAGTTTGAGGAACTGGGTTTTGAGCATCTTTGTGGTCTGTGCCTGTTCATAGGACTGGGGAGACCATCTTCTCAAGGGCAGTGGCCACCACAGAGACGCTGCAGTCATCTTAAGAGAACAGCGGGGCCTTCCTCTGCAACAGAGTGCAGGAGAGTTGACTGGAAAGGAATCCTTTCTTAGAGCATTGTGGTTGGAAAAGTCTGTAGGCCGAAACAGCAATAGCATGGTCTTCTTTTAGGCTTTGTCCTATGGCGTGACTATTTTCCTGGCATTGGCAAGACAGAGGAAGGAGTTCAGCTCCACTCATGTTCAGAGCGTAGCAGCTGTGGAGTGCACCCCTCTGTGTAAAGCAAGTGCATGACTATCTGGCCATCAGTGCATTCAAGCAGGCACCCTAGTTTGGATGTTCACTTCAGCTTGAAGAGGCAGAACCCTGCTGCACAAAGGGTTGACACAGAGCCAGCTCAGCCCAGGAGCAGAGGATTGCACGGTTGCACTAGCGGCCATTTCCACAAAGACCATGTGACTCGGCAGGTCAAATAGGACGGCTCCATCTGCGAGCTTTCTGGCTTACTTCTTCATAAAGGAAAGGTTTAAAAGAAGCGGCACATCTGTCATTTGCCCACAATAAGCATGTGTTGCTGAAAGCAAGGCCTGATAATCATGGTCCGCAAGAGGTGTTTTCCCTAATGACAGACTACTGGCACAGGCCACACCCAAGGAAACTAGAATGTCGTGGAGATGGAAATCTGTGTGTTACAGTTTCCAACGGCAGGAGCAACATGAAGGACTGATGCACCCCTTAGCCAGCATCCAGTGTGCGGCCAATTCACTGCCTGGAACTGTGGGCGCCAGGTGTCGGACAATAGTCCCTTCCCTAAAGGACCATGAGATCCTGGAGGTGGCGTGCTGCCGAAATATCATTTTACTTGCTCCACAGTTCCACGCTCGCTCCTCATACACGCATCCACTGGGTCACCTTTTAAAGCTTCGGTCATTATGTTGTTTTCAAACTGATCACGGAACCTGTAGAGCCGTCCTCAATGGGCCCATCTGCGAGAACATTGAATATAACTCATCCTTAGACCAGTGTGCAGCATTCCCCCATTGACAGAGGGGTGGCTTGTGGAATCGTGGCTCAATAGGGTGAGTCCTATGGACATTCAACCCACCTATACGAGGAGCCCCACAATTGACAAACGGATGCCTCACAAAAACCCTATACTCTGATGATTATCAGCCATTGAATTCTACAAACTACAACTGCTCTCAACGCTTATGTGCGTTAGGTTGGTTGAAGAGCACTGGACCACACAAAGAAGTCCTCTGAAAAAATCTGGGACATGAAACCATTTAATTCCTGCTACTAAAACACTGGCTAAGTGTGGAAAAAAGCAGAAACAACGAACCAGACACGTGGAGAGCAGCACTGTGAAGTAACATGTTCAGTGATGGCCTACAAGTAATTATATATCTTCATTCACTGGGCTGTGGGGGGAGTCTGACTTGTCCATTTGTTCCTCTTAAATTAATCACTTTTGTTTGATGCCTTCAATTTTTATATGTAAACTGTTTTAATTTTAGAATGGTCCTCATATTGTGACACTCTTAATGTTGTTGCTCCAAGTGACTTTTCCAAAACACTCTTGTCCACTACCCGGCGGTCTGATACTCGAGGGTTTCTGTGACCTCATTTTTTTTGTTTTAAACATGCCAGAGGCACGCATCTTCTGAAGTTTGAAACTGCATTGCCAGCTGTGAGAGGAGGCCCACGATTCCAGTTTACAGCTCTGTGACAGAATGCCAGAACTTGGGCTGCCATAACCAGGCTTGCCGCCTTCTTAAAAAAGGAACTGTGTGCACTGAGCAATACACGCACACCAGGACAGGCTCACTGGGAACACACATTTACCTGGATGACTTCATCAATTGTGAACTCGCTCCTCCAAACAACTGGGTACAAATACTCAAAGGAATCGACAGGCAATGCTGGAAAAAGATCCTAGACTCCCTCATAGCTGCCCGCATCACAGCCATCCACGTGCCCCGAATGAAGCCAACTGGTCTGGGCACCACCTGGTCACCTCCTTCCCATGCTTCTTCAACGCGCAGCCACATGCATGTCTCCCATTGCATGTACCTACAAATCCTTCTTCACCTCTGAATCTTGCCAATCGGAAGAAAAGTGGCGATTTAAGGGGTTAAATCAAAAGAGTAAACAAGTAGCTATGAGGCTTCCACATGCAAAATCATGGTAGCAACGGCTTCCAGTTACCTACCAACATCTCTAGAAATGTAACTATGAACAGGACTGGAGTTCTGTCACGATGCCTGCCCCCGGAAAGCCAGACCAGGCCCAGCAACCCCGGAAGCAGGCATCATGCCACTTGAAGCATGCCCAAAAACCCCAGTTAGGGGCTCTTTGGCTACAGTCCTGGCGCCTATGGCGCCAGGCTCTTAAGAATAAAGTCAGTCCTGGCGCCATGGGCGCCAGGCTCATTACAGAAATCTTATCTTTTGCAGACCATGCTGCATACCTACCTGATGCAGACCATGCTGCACGAAGCCACAAGCCAAATGAGGCTTAAAGGGACTACTTTACCTCAGGGACTCCTTTCCTCTCGGGTGGGGCTGTGGAAGAATACTTACCTGGGACTTCTTCCAAGGCTATTTAAGCCACACCTGGACAGCCACACGTGCTTCGCGTTATTCTGCTTGCTGCAGCGTAACGCTCACTGTGTCTTCAGCAGCTCCAGTCTTCAGCCACGCCGCTTCAGCCCTGGAACACCTGGAACAAGAAAAGGAGAAGGAGAAGAGGTCAGAACAAAACCCTTACCTGAATCCTTGATCCAGCACATCGTCGATTTGGAAGAGAGAAGCCTTCTCAGGTGCATTGCCACGCACCTCGCAGAGCCGCGCTGAACTTACCAACCGGGGCTGCATTCCTTTACTCCATCACGAATCCAGCATCTCCAGGCCATTCTTCAACGCCTGGGGGAGACAAGAACAGATATTTGAGCAAGGGCAATACAAACCACCCCAAAGACTTACCTGATTTACCACAGGGGGGTACTCACCTCATCTCGGGTCGGCGCAGTCAATTCCGCATCACTGCCACACCCCGGCCCCTAAGGGGAAAAAACAAGGACAATACAACCTAACCCCAAAGACTTACCTGATTTACCACAGGGGGGTACTCACCTCATCTCGGGTCGGCGTAGACAATTCTGCATCACTGCCGCACCCCGGCCCCTAAGGGGAAAACAAGGACAATACAAATCACCCCCAAAGACTTACCTGATTACCACAGGGGGGTACTCACCTCATCTCGGGTCGGCGCAGTCAATTCCGCATCACCGCCGCACCCCGGCCCCTAAGGGGAAAAAACAAGGACAATACAACCTAACCCCAAAGACTTACCTGATTTACCACAGGGGGGTACTCACCTCATTTCGGGTCGGCGCAGTTAATTCTGCATCATCGCTGTACCCCGGCCCCAGAGGGGAGAACCACAATAGACTTACCAGGATCTTACCAATTGCCACTTGGAACTCTTCTGTTGGTTTAAATCCGCAACCTGCAAGGAATCTGGCAGAGCGAAGATCAGACTTTTGAACTCTTACGAACAATTGGACTTAGAGTCAATACTGGAACTCACCAATTCCTCCACGCCAGTGAAGTAACTGGTCGTCTGCGCGCCCCTGCGCTCGACGCAGGATGGAGAGCTCATCTTCCCAAATCTTCAGGTGAGATTAAGAGGGAACTTCAGGAGTGTTCTGTTGGCAGACAAGGGAATGGGAAGGCGGGTTAACGCTCAGATTACGGGAGGTTAATTCCCTTTCTCCATTGCAGAAAGATATTCGTACGAGTCCAACAAACAAAGCTAAGTGGGTCTGTCCAGTCTGTCATCTCGGCTCTACGTGTTACTCTGGTGGAAGCAACAGCGGGCCAGTCCAGATCGACGCCCCCGTGGGAATCAGGTGAGCGTAACAAGTTCCTACTTCCTACAACCATCATTACAGCCCCTGCTCTCGAAGCATGGCTGGAGGGGTGGAACCAGCTCTACTGCCGCTGCTCCAGGGCTCTGCAACCTGTGGCTCGCCGGATGTTTTGGACTGGGATTCCTATGAACACAGATTATTGAGTATGTGGTCTTTGACTAACAGGAGCTGTGGTCCAACACACCTTGAGCTCCAAAGGTTGAACTGCACCCTCCACTACTCTAACATGATTGGAGTCACTGCTACCCACAGCCATCTACACATCTGCTACTTTTTGAATGTGACCGGAGTAGAACTTCCCAGGTGGTCAACTCTGGGAAACTATTCTAGCCAGGAAACTAGGGCAATGTCCCTGTTTCAGACTACAGACTGTTGAGGCTACTGAATCTTGCAAATGGATTCCTTTACTTTGACACTAATCCTAATATTCCAAGCCATACAGAACCCGGGCGCACACGGAAACCTCCTATGGACTTGATGTCTTTTCAGTCCCTAAGGTGAGGACAACAACTTTGCAGCATCTTTTTACCACAGAGGACCATGCGTCAACATTTTTGTGCGTTCAAATCTCCCAGTAGGTCACAGTCTGCTTTTGTATCGGGGGGCCAGGGAGGGAACCTGATCCTCATATTTTCTAACATTTGTAGGTTTTATCTATGAGTAGGTAGGAGACACGAGTCCCAGGGGAGATGCTAGTCTATAAAAGACCCGGGGCTAAGCTGATGTCGGAACTGTTGGGACTGGGGGCTAGCTAGTCTTTTGGCTGTAGCTCATGAGTTTCTATCCGGGGCTACAACCAAAATATCAGGGGCTATAGCCCCCTTAGCCCCCCCCCCCAGCAACGCCCCTGGGCACGACACATCTTCTGCCCTTTCTCCCTTGCTTCTTCGCATATGTAATAGTGGTGATGTAAAACACTGTCTTCCTGGCAAACGTTTGTGTTTAAAAGAAAGTGAAAAGAAAAAAAAACAACGCCCGGTAAGAAGAACAAAAACAATATTGCATAATTATACAAAACTGCAGTCTTAAGAACTGGGGAAAAACATGCGTTTGGTAATTTGGGTTTTAGATGAAGATGGAGAAAGAGAAAAATGCAGTTTTTCTGAACGGCTATTTTTTTTTCATAGCAAACCCCAAAAACAGGCACTGAAAAATGCAAGTCCAGAACATTGTAACACGCATCTGCCACAGACGGTAAACTAATCGGAAAATGAAAATATTTGAGGCACTGAAATTACATCAGGACCGACCTAGTTCCCACCGCCAGAGGGTGAAGACATCAACCTTCCCAACTGCCGTATCCCTACTCCGTTACTGGCGTTAAACACGCCACTTATCCATTACAGTTACAGACATAGCAATCTCCATCAAAGCACGATGCCACCTCCTGAATCCAGGTCACTCAGTTTCACTTTGTGAATTCCAGTTCTGTAAACAAGCGCCGCTTTTCAAAGTAAGAGTCACACCAAATCCTTCCATGCTTCACAAACTCGAGACAGACGATGCCATGTGCTTTTAAAATGGAATGTCGCTGCGTGCCATGCTGTCTTTTGAAGCGCACAGCCCTGTGCCACACTGAAAACCGCCACAGTACATCCACAAAAGTACCAAATGCCTTTTGAATCACAAAGAGCTTATGTTCTGAGAGGCATAACAGGTTGAGTTGCGTCACGGGGGGGGGGGGCGGGGGGGGGGGGGTGGAGTGCCAAATGACCTCTGGCCCAGTGCGCGAGATGGTGGGGCCGATTCACGAAGACGCCTCCGGAATGCCCTGGAGCAAATGTTTAATGTCAGGTGTCAAAGATCTCCGCTCCTCTCCAGATTTGCACCCGTTTTAGGCTTTGCGAATTAGTCATGGGGGGCAGGTGCAAACCCGAGATGCTCGCAGGCATCTCCAGCCGCAGGTATCTCCACCCGCAGGCATCTCCTTCCAACCAGTGAAAATCTTCATTAAGCAGAACTAGTGACATTGGTCTAAACTTTATAGGAACTACTCTAAAGACACAAGTGAATGCAGCTGCGGTCCCCCTGTGAACTAAACTCTGTGACAGACGGAATCCGTATCAGCCGACGCATGACGAAAGGTCACCTTTACTGGTTCCCACCACAATGCGGGCCTGCATAATTTAATAGTGACACTAGTTCGCAGATAGCCAAATACTCTGCACAGAAGTGGGATTGGGTTTTCACAGGTCCTTGCGCCCCCATCCTATGCCTTATACATTCACTGTGACTGCACCAATACCTCAATTCAGCTATGCAGTCAAACCCCGAGGCCTATATTCTATTTTACATATTTCCCCCTCCCCCTTCCTTGAGATGCTGGGTACTGTCCCGCCTCACCTTCGACAACAGTCGCTACTTTGTTTGGCAAAAGCACATACTGCGTATTTACCTGGATATTACTTCATCTCTGCATTAGAAACCAAAAAAACCCTGCTCTACATCTGCTCCCCATCGAATACGGTATCCGCTTCAAGATCCGTTAAAAACCCAGAGCAAATCCATATGTGGGTTTGAGTTCTTAGAAACCAAACGAATCCAATTGTTTACAGTGATTAAATCGAACAAATTTAGTTTGTGGTCTTTTAGGTTGACATTTTCTTGTTTTTTGATATATGTGCATGGGGTGCGGTGTGTACGAGGGTAGGGGAGGTGTGGGGAGAACCCCCCCATTTAAAAGTGAAAACAAAATAGAAATTCGATTTACAAGAGTTGAACTACAAAACCACAAACTAAATGGGGACGGTTTAATCACATATAACCTAGTCCAAAACCACCCCTCCCAACACGCCCTCCGCAATCATTCCCTTGTTGCCCTCACCTCTACACTGGCCAAATCCTCCTCCCTCACAAACCTAGTCTCATGCCTTTGCAATCACCCCCACAAACGTTCATCTACCATCGCAACCGTGCTTCCGCCTCCCAAGCAAATATCCATCACCTCCTCCATTTCTGCTTATTAATTGGCTCACAACCCTTTCTCTAAGACTTTCAAGTGGTGACACCCTGAGCCCTTATTCTTCTTCCCCTCTTCTGTCCACCACCTGTCCCACCTACCTATTTTACTCAACTACTTCTCTCCTATTGAATTAGCACCCATCCTTCGCAGTACCAACCCATCTTGCTCTGCTATAGTTGGCTCCCCAAATGGTCAAAGTCTTTGTCTCAATCACCTGCTTTTATCTTTGAGCTCTAACTTTTCTCTGGCGCTGGAGTCTTCCCTGTTTCCTTCAAATATGCAATTCTCCTATCCCTACTGAAGAAACTCTCAGGCGTCCCAGACGACCCAAACATCCCAGCAAACTCTTGCCCAGTTTCCATCCTTTCCCATTACTCAAATGGTGTTTGAGTGGGCGGTCTTCAATCAGAGCGCAAAGAACATTGAGGAGAATGGTCTTGGAGATGCACTTCCATCTGGCTTCCGTAGTGAACACTTTACCTAGACTGCACATGCAAGTCTCCAACTCTCTCTTTGATGTGCACCACTGAAAACTCTTTTATACCTATCCTTTAGAACAAGGTTGTCCAACCTACGGCCCGCCGGCCACAATGCGGCCCGCCAAGCCATTTTATGTGCCCGAGAGGCTGAAGAGTAAAGAAAAAATAAAAGAAAACAAGTGCCTGCATGCGAACTGTAACTTCCTCCGATGACCCCATAGATGGGGTCATCGGAGGAAGTTATAGTCCTCAGCAATGACGCGGTCAATTTAACCGGGTCGTGGCTGAGGACTGAAACGCCACAACCTGGTTAATTTATTTATTTATGCAATGTTTGTCGGAAACAGGTATCCGACAAACATTTCATAAATAAATTAACTGGGTCGTGGCGTTACAGTCCTCAGCCAATTAAAAACTGGAGATAAATAACCATCAAAACATAATATTAATTTTTGACAAATTGCAACCCAAGATCGGCTACGCGGGTCCTTCCACTTTTTTTAGTTCTCTTATTATAAAACAGACAGGCCTTCATTAGTTTGATACACATTTCAAAAATGTAAAGCTACAGTACATGCTTTCTTTGCCGTTTCTGTCCTTCCAAACATGCAACTAAATGTATCCTATGGGTTGTTTTTTCTTCTTTTCTTTTTTTCCAAAACAAGCTACAGTTCTGGATGTCACTGCAAAGGTAATGTATTTTTTTTGCCGCAGGATATTAAACATAAGAAATTTCCATGTCTCACTCACGCTGAACATCTATGACTGCTGTTATGATATGGCATTTATGATATGAGAGATGTAATTTATAACACTCCTATACACATGTGTTTCAAGGCGCGACGAGGCAAGGGAGGGGAACAAGGGATGACGGCTAACGATCCTACTGGTGCCATTCAGATCGCACAAGTGCGTGGGATGGGGGCAGGGGTAGTGCAGTAGAAGGAAATAAATAATAACAATAAGTGCCAGCATGTGGCAAGTTAAGTGCAGACATCAGGTGTCAAGAGCTGGAAGGGGGACTGTAGAGATACAGAAACAGTCCCCAAGTGCGGGGGTTGCCAGTTGGGCAGTTCAGGTGTGCCGCTTGGCAAGGGAGGGACCTGGGCCCGCGATCAGATGGTGTCCAGGTAGCCAGTGCAGTACCAGTTATAGCGAGAAGGTCAGCAGAGGAGAGGCGGAGAAAAAGCAGAAGCAAAGAGAAAGGTTTTGAGGTGCTTCCGGAACCGGAGATGGTTCTCCTCAAGTTTAAGGGAGGCAGGGAGGCTGTTCCAGAGGGAGGCCCCAGCCGAAGAAAGAGATCTACCACCAACTCGTTGCTTGGAGAAGCGACTGACCCTGAGGGAGTTGGAGGTAGATGAGCGAAGAGCTCGAGAAGGAAGAGAGAGAGTTGAGGTATTGAGGCCCAAAGCCCCAGAAGGCCTTGTGGATGATGCAGAGGGTTTTGAACTTAATCCTCGCAGCCACTAGGAGCCATTGCAGAGATTTCAGTCCTGGTGAGATACGATCCCTGGGCTTGTGGCTGCAGTCCTGTTCTGGGTAAGTTGCACAGGTCGGAGTGTAGAAGCAGGCAGATTTAGAAAGAGGCTGTTGCAATAGTCCAGCCTAGAGAGAACCAGAGCTCTGGAGATGGTGAGCTTCTGGGGGAAGGAGAGGAAAGGAAGAAGACCTCTGAGGAGGTGCAGCTGGTAATGTGACTTCTTAGAGACATCGTAGATGTGGGGAGAGTAGGACAGTGTGGAGTCGAAGATGACCCTGAGGTTTTTAGCCTTCCTGGTGGGAGCAGGCAGAGGACCAAGAGAGGCCGCCCAGAGAGCTACAGGAAAAGAGGGAACGGGTTTGCCGATGAAGAGAATCTCAGTCTTACTGGCATTAAGGCAGAGGTCATTGGTGGCACACCACTCCTGGATAGCAGACGGACAGTCAGAGATGAGGGAAGGAGAGGAGGCCGAGGGTAGCCTGAAAATGAGCTGAGTGTCATCCACATAGCACTGAAAGTTGGGGAGGAGAGCAGTGATGCGGTGGGCAAGGAGTGCCAGGTATTGGTTGAACAGCCAGGGAGAGAGGTTAGAACCCTAGGGACACCACAGGTAGAGATAAAGATAGAGGAGATGAAGGACCCAAGTTGGACCTGGGAGGGTCGGTCAGAGAAGAAAGACTTCAGCCATGCCAGAGCCTGACCATTGATAAACAGGTTATCACAGAGACGGTTGAGCAGGATGGCATTGTTGACAGTGTCAAAGGCAGAAGAGAGATCAAGCAGGATGAGGTTCCAATGCATGCTCACATGCTGATTGTACCATTTCAACCCCATATTTGAAAAAGAAATTCTGGGGTGAACCCCCCCAAACCCTCCCTAGATCCTTATAGCTCCCTCGCTACGCTTGGTCGCCCCCACTATTTCTGTAAAATATTATCACATACACACTGAAAGAAATCACAAGCAACTAACCTTTGATCACTGCCCACGACACCAAAAGCTATCTTTGGGACTGCATGGCTATCAATGCCTGCAATTGTCTCGGGAGGATAGCTCAGGGGCAACGTGCTCACCTTGGAAGCAAGACAGCACAGAGCACCACAGGTTCGATCCCCGGGTCCATGCTTAGAAACCTCTGGGTATTAAGCGCGTTCTAAATAACCTATCATATCATATTATATTATTGTGTCAAAGATCACACAATGTCACTTTTTAATATACTGCTTTGGGTGAGGTTGTTGACTTTTGGCTCGCAGGTCCACTGGGTGACAAAAAGTTAATGCTTTGACCCCACATTCAAAAAGGTTGGACAAGCCTGCTTTAGAACCTCTGCCACTTTCAACACCGTCAACCACTCACACTCTAGGACCTTGGGTTTTAACATCTGCTCTCGTCTGGATTGTTGCTTACCTGGACTGTCAAACCTTTAAAAACTCCTGGAACTCACAAACCTCTGACCCCAATCCTCTCCCAATTGGTGTGTCCTTCAAACTCCTCAACGATCTGTCCTTTGGCCTCTGCCCTTCATCCTCTAGGCCTTTGTCCTAAGACGACTTATCTCATTTTTTGG
Source organism: Ambystoma mexicanum (assembly GCF_040938575.1). Lineage (NCBI taxonomy): Eukaryota > Metazoa > Chordata > Amphibia > Caudata > Ambystomatidae > Ambystoma > Ambystoma mexicanum. Next base: position 343,700,375 of record NC_090935.1, on the reverse strand, counting down.
TTTTCACCAAGACCCCTTTGCGGAAGACTCAAATCTTTTCTCCTTTCCCTCGGTTACCCCAGCCATCTCTGACTGCTATTCGTCACTGGATGGCTCTTTGCTTACTCAAGCTGAACTACTAAAAACAGAAGTCATCTTTCTCCAGGCTTCCAATGCAATCACTACCCTTTCCCATCTCCTTCCAGTCTGACTTTCTTGCTCCCTTGCCCAATGCTTGAAACCTTAGGGTACTCTTTGATAGCGACATCTGACAAACAATTCATCACTACCACTGCCTCTGCTGCTTGTATTAACCTCAACATAAGCACTTTATGAAAATTCTAATCTCCACCCTTGTGCTCAGCAAACTGCACTATTGCGCAAGTCTACTCCTTGGGTTTCCCCATCTACAGCTTCCTCCCTCTAGACAAAGTCCTCAACTTTGCGACCGACACTACAACCACCCCAGATCCTCCCGCACTTCTACCTACCGTCAACATACTTACTGGCTCTGCACTAACAGCTGTTCCATTTTCAAGTTACTTATCCTGGTTTACAAAGCTAATAAAGATGTTGCTCCTCAGTACTCATCTGATTGCTTCTCCATTTGCTCGCCATCTTAAGCCGTCTCCACACAGTAGAGCACATTCTCAAGCAACCAACTCGCCATCAAAGACCAAACAGAAGGCGTATGCAGAGGGTGAAATTGTTAGTGGGTTGGTTAATTGGCATTGCTGTCTTGAGGTGCAGCACTAAATTTCTGTATTTCTAATTAAGTGGGGTGTGTGGGCGTCTCCGTGTCTATCTCCAGATCAAGGCTGTACGGCACTCCCTGTGCCTTTCCCATACGGCACTCATTCATCTTGTCCAAATTGGGTACCGGCCGCCTACGTGGCCCGTGTTTATATGCAGGGCAGGCAGGCGTTGTGCGTTCTTTGCAGTCTAGCCCAGAAAGCATCCCCAATGTAGTCTAGTAGGAGGGCGGCATTGGTAAGCCCGGGTTTACTTCCTCCATGTGTTGGGGCTGGTCGGCATTCATCATCTTATTCGGTTGCTCATTCATGTTACCGGTCCTACCCCTTAAGGAATGTGGCAATGCCAACGCTTGCAAATCTGTCCAGGGGTGGCGTATGCCTTCATTCACAACTGTCTTCGGACCATGTCCCTGCCAGTATCTACAGCCTAGTTAGTGTGGCAAGTGCTAACGTTCACCGAACTTTATACAGGTATGATCTATAGTAGCATTTATCGAGTGAGTGAAGGTTGTTCGCTGGGAGTTGGCTAGGGATGCTGGATTCTGTCTGCATGTGTGTCGCTTGTGTCTTATTAGACTTCGTGTCGTCTCTCTTGTAGTAGTAAGAGTTTCTTTATTCGGTTCTAGATGTTGTCATTGTCGTCCTGGATTTGTCATCCTTTTCATTGCGATTCCCGTTTGGTGTTTTGATTTTTTAGTTTGAATCTGTGATGTTGAAGTGCCAGGGTTTAGTAATTTTTTGAATTGTATGTGGTGTTTGGTGCTTCGGATTTATTTCGCGATGTTGTTCCAGGTTTTTGCAGCTAAGTGGGAGAAGGAGGAGCCCCCAAGTTTTTTCTTAAGGTATGGTTTTTCTTCCAGACGGATTTCGTTGCTTGATCTAAGGAGTCTTATTGGCTTGTATATTGTTAATTTCTTTTGCAGGAATTCAGCTCTTTGTCCGCTGACTGCCCTGTGTGTTGAGCACATTGTTTTGAAGGTGATGCAATGGTTGACGGGGAGCCAGTGCAGTTTTTTTAGGGCTGGAGTGATATGGTCTCTTCTGGATAGTTTGAGCAGGAGTCTGGCTGCTGCTTTTTGGATATGTTGTAGTTTCTTCAGAAGGTGTTCTGGTATCCCGAGATAGAGACTGTTTGTATAGTCGATTCTTGTCATGACGAGTGCGACGATTGTGAGTGTTTTGTGGGTGAAGGAGAGGAAAGGCAATATTCTTCTTGCCGTGTGAAGGAGTAAGAAGCATTTCTTGATTATTGCATTTATTTGTGGTTCTAAGGCTAGGGTGTTGTCCATCAGGACTCCCAGATTTTTTACTACCTTAGACGGAATTGGTGCGGTTCCCATTTCCGTTGGCCATGGTACGTAGGTGTTCTCTTGATTTTTGGATATAATCATGATTTCTCTTTTTCCTGGGTTGATTTTCAAGTTGTTGGCATTCATCCAGTTAAAGACTTCTTTTAGACACTCGATTAGGGTTGAGTGATCGGCTTGAGTGTCTTCGATTTTGTAGAGGATTTCCGTGTCATCTGCTTAGTTGTAGCATGTAATTTTGTATTTTTAGAAGATTCTGATTAGTGCGGTTTGGTAGATGTTGAAGTACAGTGGTGATAGTGAAGACCCTTTGTGGTACTCCACAGTCGTTGACACGTGGTGTGGATTTGAAGGGCTTTAACCAAACGGTTGCTGTAGAGTCCAGAAATGGCTCTCATAATTTCTGTTAGGACAAACAAAATGTGTCCAAACTGAAACACTTAGATCTGCTTCCCTCACTGTAACATGTGGGATGGCCCAGGGTTCGATCTCGAGGAGTCCTAGTTACAACACACATGGAGCCGCTAGAAGACCTATTGACTAGGTGGGGGACTCTCTAACCGCCAATATGTGAATGATATCCAATTTTATCTACATAGGTCATCCACTGCCAGAATCAATGACCTGGGGGGGTTGTCTTGTATCAATTGAGGCATGGTCTTTTAAAAACGATGGGCCTGATTCACTGAATGTTTTCCTATGGGAGTGCACTATTATAAAACACTGCCATGAATCACGCCCTATAACTCTTGAAGACGGGGTGCATTCGATTGTTGAAGGAATGCTCAGGGCTGGCTTGTGGTCTTGGAACTGAATTCCTTCTACCCTACAATATGCAAAGGAAATGACATCTTTAAGGTTTTTATTTTGGCTAGGACAGCCTATTGCCCTATTCTTGGGACTTGTAGTGGGGTGGGTAAGAGGGCAGGGACCTCCCTGATCTAGTGGATAATTGCCATCAAACGACAGGAGACGACGGTCCAATGCCCAAAAAGTGCTACTTGCCCTTCTAAGGCTGTGGTAGGATATTTGCAACCTCACTCATGGCAGTGCACCCCTTTCCCAACTCACTCTCAACAAGACACCTCATCTCTCAAGAAATTATCAAAACCCTTCTAATGAATGAGACAGCTTACTGCTGGTTCCATCGCAGGGAACGGTGGAGGCCAGTGCTAATGCAGAGACTCACACTGACCAGAAAGGCAAGCCGGCCGACTGGTTTCTCAAAACCAGAGTCAGCTGCTCTTCATATTACACACTGCAACATATTCACCCTCATACAAACCAATACATAACCATGCTGAATGATTTAAAGATGAGGTATGTCTGAAAACAAACAAAATATGGAGGCTGAGTACCCCAAAAGGAAATGCACCGAACACGGGTTACAAAGGAACATACAAAGTACTTTATTCTCTACTGAATTCAATTACAAAAACAGTGCAAAGTCAGATAGCTATCGGCCTTCAGTACAACACAACGAACTCCAGCGTGGTTCAGTGTGTTCAGTGAGAGACACTGTACATTCGAATGCATTTGCTTTTTATACATTTTGTGGGCACTATGTCCAGCCCCACTTTGGGTTATTATTCCACTTTATACATCACCAATTCTAGGGTTTGTTGCCGAATCCCAAATAGCCGCATCTAACTGGTTTGTTTTGATTACATGTAGCAATAAGGGTATGCATTAACTGTGTATTCTAAAGTTTCTTATTGCAGGTATTCTTAAACATAAATACAATGTAGTAAAACAGATGTTCTTTGTTCAATATGTCCTTTTACACATAGGTCAACGTAGGACGAGGTCTCAGTTCATGACCTCAACAAGTAGCCTGCAGGCAGATTACACATTAGCAATGTACAGAGGTCAAGACGGCCATGTTGTATTTTGCAATGACATCGTCCACCATTTTAGCTCACAGGGTGACTTTTCCACACAAATCCTAAAATGGCGGTTTGACCTAAAATGGCGACCTACATGGATTAAAGGTCAGGACCTTGCAACACAACGACTGTCGACTAGCTTGGCATAGGCCAATATTAAATATATTTTCCACAATAGGAGGCACGATATACTTTCTATTCCGACATGTCCAACATTAATTATAGCAAGAAAGACACTTCCTCAGTAAGTGGGAACAATACGTGCTTAGATACTTTGGAGACTGAAGCAACAAAGGGTAAAATCCATTTATTTTCATTGAAGAGTTCCCAGGCAAAAATGGAAATGCAATATGAAAATCTGAAAGATTTAGTCCCCTGAAGCACGTCAACACAAATGAGCGGAAGGGACAGAAATGTATGTATGTAAGGAGATGAAGATAGTATAGTTTACTGTGCATTTAGTTTATACATTTAAATAATCATTTGAGGCAGACAGTGTATTGATCACCCTACAGCGATTCAGAGAGGCATTTGTAGCTTTTAGACTATTACTTTTTTATAGTGATGTTTGAATTATATTCATGGATAAGTAGTAAATCTCGATTTTTTTTGTAAATATTTTTAAGACTGTACATTTCGATAATTTTATAGGTGTATTTTCTTTGAATAAATTGCTGTGTTTTTGAATTTTGGAATTAGTTCTGCTAATTTTGGATCACGATAACATGACACAAAATTCCAAATCAGATTAGCATTCCACTGTTTTTTTATTTTGTACACGCTATTTTCAGTAGTAACTTAGTGGATTTTCAGAGCGGTAGCACTCCCTAGGAGATATCAGTGCCAATATTGTTGCTATAAGGAGCATATACTATTTTAAAGTAGGGAGATATATATGTATATATTATACATACACATACACGCATATACACATACACATACATATAGTAGGGGGGCTCTGCCATCCTGGCGACCTCAGTGCCCAACCCTCCACCACACTGAGGGGCTCGCATTGCTCGCCCCCCGTTGGCGACTGCTGCGTGTTGAACTCAGCGGTTTGGTCGCTTTTAGGGATACTCCACCAAGGGCTCGCTTGGTTCGCACCTCCACCACTTTGGGGAATAGAAAGCTGGACAGTATCCCAGCAAAGTTGGAAAAATGTGGCACGAAATGACAGTAGACCCATATCTTTAGAGCATACAATGATCACAATTCAAAGCCTTACGTACCGTCACCTTTCACTTACACAGGTTCATCACACAACTATGATCAGTTAATGAACTTGAAACGCCTTAGGAATTGTAGATTTGGACAGTATATCAAAGTTGGTTGCATGTGGAACGGAATGCCACCAGACTCACAAACGTTACTTATACACAACTTCATTAGTGAATAAACTTCAAATGCCTTAGGACTTGCAGAATTGTACAGCATGCCATTAAATTGGGATAAATGTGGCACAGAATGACACCAGACCATGTCTGCAAGACATACGATGACCCCAATTTCACACATTAGAATTTTTTTTCCATTAAATCGTCACTAATGATTTTATATTTAAGGGACGGTTATAGGGTGGTGATAGACCCCCTATAGTTCGGTCGGACTACCATAGGAACACCTCAAAATTCTATTGTTAATACATTTTGATTGAAGTAACAGATTTGACTGAAATTTTGAGAGTGATTAAGGACTTATGCCCCCCTCAGACTGCAAATTTTCATAAAGATTTGTTAAAAAATAAAGTTATTAAGCAATCCCAAAATTTTATTTTGCCAAGTGCGGCCGACTTCCTCTTTATCTTCTCATAGACAAACAAGGTACATTTTTGCCAAAGCGCACAGCCCAGACTGCTGGATGGATTTGGAACAGGTCCAAGACAACTTGGGCATGAAGTGTTGACTCGCCATCCATGCATGGTTTGAGGTTATCCAGTGCAGTAGGTATTTGAGAAGGAGACCGGAGAAGGGCTGTCTCCTTCTCAAAAATCAATGGCTATATCTCTGGGATTTACCCAAAACCGTTTTTTTGTAGAAATGAAACAACCACCATCTTGTTTTTCTCTAAGGGGGCTGGATCCTTCCTCGCTTTGAAACTAAGCAGGGCCAATACTGGTTACTGCATGAATGGGAGACAGTCCACAGTCCCCAATGCCATGTGTTTTCTTACTTTAAATGTCTCATAACACAAAGAATCCACATTATTTTTATTAAACCGTTCTACTGTGATACCTTGAAGGTTTTGCACTCGAGACAGTTTTTTTGCCTTTTGCTGAATTGCATTGTGGTAGTTTTAGTCTCAGTCAAGATGGGGGGAATAATGCCACATTTGTACACTTTTTGCCTAGCATAGTTCTATAAGGATTTATATATTTGATTGACACAATTGTATATGTACTTTCCAAGTTAGCTTTATAAAGCAGAGTATTGGTGGAAGCCAGACATGGGGGTGAGGAGGAGAAATGAGAGGGCAAGTAAGTCATGGATATTTGTCCACGATGTGGTAAGAGAGTTTGCAATCCCGGACACTGGTGCAGTTATTTTCCCCCGACTGTGGCTGCTTTTCAGGGTACCAGTAAAGGACAAGTGCGTGGACAGCGTAAGCTTTCTTCAGAGGGCAGACGCAACCCCTTGGATTTTTTCCGTGGTTGGCAAGCTTGCTCAAGTATTTGGCTACCAGGATTTTACTCAGGTTGTCATGTTCTCAGTGCAGAGGCTTACTCACAAGACCACAAGCACTTGTTTTGTATTGGGATTTTGTTTTCCAGGGAATATTTCACAACAGATTGCTGGGTTTAAAAGCTAAGCACCTTTTATATACTTTGCCAGCATATTTATTGGAATATTTCCTCTCTCAGGAAATTTTTCTGTTGTTCATTACTTTTTTTTTTAAAAGTCCAATGCTATTTTGTCTTGTGCATTGAACTACATTTGTACACTTGATGGACAAAACAAAAACTAGAAGTCACAAAATGTTTTTTTTTTCTAAAAACAGAACTAGATGGGCATCTTCCGAATTATATGGAGACACCCACACACACACACACAGCAAACGCATCTTGGATGTGCCACAATGCTCAGGTGCACACGCACTAACATTCGCCTTCACGGAGCAAATGCACACTACACACACAAACCCTCACACACACCTTCACACTATGTCACACACGCTCACATCAAACACACACATTGCATGCACACCCTCTCAGATGACATGTGCACCCTCACACCACACAATACCCCTAAGACTGCACATATATTCAAAAAGAGGACTACAAGGTCCTCTGGGCAACATTATAAAACAAAAAAAATGAAATAACAGAAATTACATTTATGCTGAATATCGTAATCAGAGAACCATGGCCTGCATGACTTAGAGATGCAACACTTGACCATTATGCGACAATTATGTTATTGTTTGGATTCTCAAAAGTTTCATACCTAGCCTTTTATCGTGCATGTATGCTGGTCTCTGCAGTTTGCAATTTAATATTTTTTGTAGCATCTCATGCTGAATTCCACTAGCCTCAGAGTGCTGTTTTTCTGTTCACTTTTTCATGGTGCCCCCTGGCGAGGTTGAAACTGATGAACACGGATGTCAGAGGGCATAATTCGCTCAGATATCTTTTCGGCACATAACTTTTTTCATTATGAATAAAGATTTCAAAGTCTTGGCTCGATTGTTAAAGGTGAATGAGGCAGTTGTGAACTATCGTTTTCAACCATGATTTGAGGGGAGGAAAATAATTATGGCTTTCAACCTTGAACCAATGTTGAACCAATGTTGTGGGGATGTTAATTTTCTCTGGGGAGTCCAAATTTGATTTTGTGCGTCAGTGAGTCGCTGCAATCTACATGACTATGGATCAGGAAAGTAAGAAGGTCGGGCTAGGTTATCAAGAGGGGTCAGCCCCGCCAGAGTCCTAACATTGCGCTCGAGCTGTGGCCCTGCCGTGCTTCACCAGTCGCCTTTCCCACACACACTAAAAGCCAATGAAAAGATGAGTGAAATACTGCTCTTGCCCAAAATATGTCACTATTGTCTCATGTGTATAATCATGTTTGGCTGCCCAATTAATTGCGGTATAGCAGACACAAAAGAGAAAGCCCAAGGATCCAGTAATCACTATAAATGACCCAATGAAGCGGACAAAATATCTGTTCAAAGCTGGGAGTGACCAGAATTATAGTACCTACACATTATTGAAAATGTATTTTTTACATCAATCGGGATAGTCTGGAAGAGAAATAGGCACCGAGAGAGAGAGAGAGAGAGAGAGAGAGAGAGACTGCATTTTGACCATACAAATACATCCAACTAGCTTAAAAGTCAGCGTCTGTCATGCTTACTTGCATTTTTAACCTTCTTAAATAAAGGCCAATAGTTATCACAGATAACGGGCATTAGCCAAAGAGCATTTGCTTCACAGATCTACTGTGGGAGACAGAATGATACTCTTGTAAGTCTAGCATTGACCAGAATAACATCAGTGTTTGGTGTACTTATTCTATAACCAGAAACCTGGAAATCGCCATTAATCTCCTGGATAGGTCAGAATATATTGTGAAATTAAGGACCCAAAAATTGCACCACAACAACCGCATAATTCGTATTATTGGGACCAGGTGGATAGTAACTCCTTGATTTCCACCTTTTGCAGATGATTAGAGCAAAGAGTTAAATAGCAGCAGTGAAGAATAGCAGGGAGAGCGGTCAGCCAGTGCTACAGATAAGGGGTGTATCAGCGATTTTTACTCCTTAAAAATAGGCAAATACTGCCAAAAAATAAAAATGGGGAGTAAGAATATGTCAACAAAAAATCCCTTGTTCCCTCTCTTTCACCCACACAGGTTTGCTGCGTGTAGCGCCACAGGAAGAAACTATTATTACTTCCTGACAGGAAGAAGTAAACTTGTATCTTTTAACGTGCCTGAAGAAATAGATGCAAAGAAATAATTATTAAAAATACATTTCAGTTTTCCAAGTTACATTTTTTTATTCTCTTTTAAAATACTCCCATTGCTATTTGAACCTCTTTTTCTACTCTCTAAAAAATCATTTTACTCCCAACCTTTAAGAATGAAATTGCTCAAGGTCTACCTGCATTTACTGCAGAACTTGATTTATAAAAAAAATGTTAGGCATCAGCCGACATCCAGGAACACAATTTGATCCTGCCAAATAACAACATTCATTTTTTTAAACTCCTTTCAATTTATTTTTCCAACCGCTAACAAGCCATGTCTTTTCGCCAGTCATCACATATAAAATCATATTCTCCTACACTTCACACCCCCTATTTCTCATCCAGCTGAACTTTCAGTGCATCCCGATCCACCCTATCTCTGTCTGTTCAATAAGAAAATCCATGATTTTAGCCACATGATAAGACAGCATTTCTTCTAAGTTTTAAATTAGCAATTTAACAGTGTAATTGAAGGGTATGATTGGCAAAACTCAGCGTTTCAACCAGATTTTCGAGAATTAAAAACATTAGGTGCTGCTTGAAGGATTCTGGGGAGGAGTTCTAGAAAGTGAAATATTGAAAAGCGCAACTAGAAAAGGTACAATACTAGCATTTAACTTTTTATAATCCATCTGGTGCCATTGTCCTTTACAAAGCCATATTTGCTATAGTCTGGGTTAGATCTACCAAAGATATTGGGTCACTCAAACATGTCTACTTCCCCAAAACTGGCAATTCTAAATTGGTCCAAAAACCATGCTATTGAACTGTCTGAATGTGTAAGCATTTCTCTTCATTTCTCTTCATGAAGCTTTATAAAGGTTTAGGAAGGTTCCCCCAACCTGCACCCTCTCTTGTCACAGGGTGAATAACCTTTCTAGCACTGCATCCAGCCTCACTGACCCTAGCTTTCCTGGCTAGAAATGCACCTTTATCAAAACCATATTCAAACCAATGAAGTCAAAACCTAAGTAACGCTTTGTTGTTTTTTTTTTTTAATATATTTTTATTTTATCTCAACCAAACAACATTACAACAAAACATAAATAAAACACATCAAACAACAAAACCAAACGAACAAAAAAAATAAGGCACTGCAATCCCCCATCCCCCCCATGAGCCTGTAGAGTGTCCGACATCAGTGTCCGTTCCATGCGATGGGGCCTCATCGCTCTCAAGTCCAGCCGAGGCCAACCCCGCACCAAACAGCTCAGCTAACAATAACTTCCATGCCGTGAGAGAGCATATTTCTTCCTCTTCCCCTGCCATACTGCCATCCTGCCACACTGTTGTTTCGGCATCAGCCCATTTTTGGAGATCTCGCCACCAGACCTCCACTCGCGGCTTATGACATTTCTTCCACCCCATGGCTATCCTACGTTTGGCAAGCACATAGGCCAGATCTTTAAGTTTCTCAACATGTCGAAGTTTACACGCCCTGGGATACCCTCCCAGCAGGCAGGCCCAAGCCGAATCCACCTTAAGTGTGATACCCCTCCCTGCCAGCCTCCGCGCTACTTCACCCCAGTAGGTTGCAATCACTGGGCACGCCCAGAACATGTGTATCATGTCCGCATTCTCTTCGTTACACTTGGGGCACGCCTGGCGCCCACTATCCAGACATTTGGAAATTCTAAGGGGGGGTCATATATGCCCTGTGCGTAATATAGAGCTGTATTTGCTTAAACCTGGCGTTCCTCGATACCTTTTTGTGGTACCCCAGGGCGCGCTCCCACATCCCATCCGACATCGAGGCCCCCATCTCCGCTTCCCACTCCAGCCTCAGGTGCCCCAAATCCTTCCCAACCTTTGACATCAACATCTCGTACAACCTAGAGACCTCGTGCCCACCCTCTGATGCGTCATACATTATTTCCAGCGTGGCATCCGGTTCATCGGCCAAAGTAGTTTCGGGCCACATGCTCCGGACCTCCCGGATCACCCTATGATATGTTACATACTGACCCCTATGTAGCCCCGACCCTGCCTCCAATTCATCGAACTCCATCAGGGTCCCATCCTGCCAGATGTCGCCCATAGTGACCAACCCCACTGACTCCCAGTATGACCGGATAATAGCCCTCAGCTGCCCGTCTTCCTTCGCCAGGGCGACCAGAGGTAACTGCGCCATACACGGCAAGGGGCCACCCATCATCCGACAGGCACGCCGCCATATGTTCCTGCCAAGGGCTAGCATCCCAGGACGCTCTCTCATCCATGAACCGGTCACCCAGATCACCTCCCGCAGATAGAAGGGGGAACAGTCTCTCCCTAGCAGCCTGTGTTCGGAGGTCTCTTCATCTGAGAGCCACCTGGCCACATATTGCAGTTGCGCCGCAATATAATAGGCCTCAAAGTTCGGCAGCTTCGCGCCACCTTTCTCATAAGAGTTCTGCAATTTCCACAATGCGACCCTGTTGCGCGTGCCGTGCCATAGGAAATTCCTACATACACTATGTAACCTAGCAAAAAACTTCTTAGGTATCATATACGGGATGTTGTTAAAGTAATGCAGGAGCCTGGGCAGCACCACAATTTTAAGCATAGCTCCACGACCCATCATCGCTAAAGGCAATCTTTCCCAGAACCTCATGCACTTCTCAATCTTTCCCACAGCTAGCTCAGTATTATGCCTGTGTTCTTCCTCGGTCGTGTGATACACGTCAATGCCCAGGTACCGGAAGGAGCTCGTCACCCACGGGATCCGCAGCACTGGCAACCTCTCCACCGGTATCCCCACATAACTGCCTAGCGGGAATAGTGCGGATTTCTGAGGGTTGACCGCTATGCCGGACAACCAGGCGTACCTCTCCAATACCTCCAAGATATACTGCAAATTCTCTTCCGGATGTTTCAGGTATAACAGCATATCGTCTGCATACAGGGATATAAGATGGCACTCCCCTCCCACCTCTATGCCCACCGGATCGTACTGCTGCCGGAGGTAAATCGCTAAGGGCTCGAGGGCTAGTATGTACAACATTGGGGACCAAGGACACCCCTGCCTAGTACCCCTACCTAACTGCCATCTATCTGACACCACTGCACCCGTACGGACCCTAGCCAGAGGCGCACTATATAATAGCTCGGCCCACCTCATGTAGCCTGGTCCCAGTCCAAACCGCCCCAAAGCCGCCAGCAGCCACGGCCATCGCACAGAGTCGAGCGCTTTAACCGCGTCCAACGCCACTATCGCCATTTCGCTGTCCTCATTGCACCCCCATTCGATCACCCTGTGAAGGCGCCTATGATTCTGAGTAATATTCCGATTCGGGACATAGCCCGTCTGGTCAGGATGGATCAGCTTGCCTATCACCCTGCGCATTCTGGCCGCCAGGACAGCTGTTCGGATCTTGCCGTCCTGATTCAGCATCGACAGGGGCCGGTAGGAGCCACAATCATGTCCCGGTTTATTGGGTTTGGGGAGCGGTACTATAATCGCCTCCCTGAGCGATTCCGGCAGCCGCCCCACCTCGAACGCTTCGTTAAGCATCGCCAGCATGGGCGGGAGCACCTCCTCTCCATACGCTTTATAAAATTCACTGGGGAACCCATCCGCTCCTGGGGCCTTGCAAGTGGGTAGCTGCCGCACAATCTCCCGCAGCTCCTCCAGAGTGATCGGAGCATCCATCTCCTCCCGCTCTTCATCACTTATCTTGGGCAGGCCTATGTCTTCAAGTACTACCTCTATCTCCTCCCGGCTTCCCCCCTCTCGATCCTCATATAATGCTTGATAATATTCCGCGAATGCCCCATTCACCCCTTCCTGGGTGTCCTCCTCCACGCCCTTTTCAGTGATAACTGATCGGATCGGGGATCTTGGGGTCTCGCTCTTATACAGCCAAGCAAGAAGCCTGCCCGTCTTGTCCCCCCCGGCATGCAACCTCTCAATGTACTTCCTGTAATTCAGATTACAGAGCCTGTCCCAGTGTTCTGCGCACCTCTGCTGCAGATTAGTGACCTCCTCCGTATCCATCCCACCCTCCTCCAGCTCTTTCTCCAAGTCAATCTCGGCTTTACGCAGATCAGCCAGGACCCCTCCCATTAATCCCTTGGATTTCGCAATGGCAACCCCCCTCATTACAACCTTAAAGGCCTCCCACAAAGTATCAGCCGACTTGACACTGCTTGTATTCGTCTCAAAGTAAGCAACTATCTCCTCCCTCATGTCCTCTCTGAAGACTGGATCCCTGAGCGCTTCCACCCTGAGGCGCCATGTTGGAATTCGTGCACGTGGGGGACAAAGCTGCCATCGCATGACCAGGGGCGAGTGGTCCGAAAGGACTCTCGCCCTATAGTCTATCTGGTCACACTGCGCGACAACGTCCGTAGTGGCGAAAAAGTAATCCAGCCTTGTGTGTAGCTGGTGCGGGGCCGAGTAATGCGAATATTGCCTCACGCCAGGGTGTCTCGTCCTCCACACGTCTGCCAGGCCAAGGTCTACCAGCAGCGCCTGCAGTACCCGAGCCGCCGGGCTGGGCCTGACCACCCTGTCATCCGACCTGTCCTCCTTGGGGTTTAGTACACAATTAAAGTCCCCCCCCCAAATCACCGGACCCCCATCCCTTCACCAAGTCTAGTGATCAGTGTCCTAAAGTATGTCGCCGTGTCCCGGTTGGGAGCATAAGTATTTATAATACACACTACTTTATTTTCCACAAGCCCCCTTACCATGACCAGCCTCCCATCAGATTCCACAACCTCCCCAAGTAGCTTAAACGGGACATGTGGTGCAACCCAAACCAGCACACCTCTAGCATAGGCAGAATATGTAGATCCAACTACTGTCCCTCTCCACTTTCTCCCCACCAGTTCCAGTTTATCCCGTGTCAGATGCGTCTCCTGTAACAAGGCGACATCTATCTTTTGCCTTTTTAGGTACAACCTGACCTTGTTACGCTTAAGGTAGCTGTTAAGCCCTCTAACTTTCCACGTTAGTATCCTAAGGTCCCCCATGATTTATCAGTAGCTCCCTCCTCCCTCCCAGGTCTACTCGCCTCCCCTCTACCCCAAAGACCCCCATTCCCAGTTTCTCTCCCAGGCTCATATAAAAACTGATCCACCCCACCCTCCTAGCCCAACTAACTGCCCAGCTCCATCCCTGGATCTCAGGCATCCCTGTGTTCGGTTCTCTCTGGAACCCAAGTAGAGAACCCGACAGGGTGTCACCCCACACACAGTGACTAACCTAAACTCAAACTGGGGTACAAAGAACAGCCCCCGGAGGCTCCCCTCCCGCACTTCCGTATCCACGCACACGGACCATGTTCCAAAGTCCTAACGCATACACTACCATAACAAAGTCACATCGACTATATTCAAGTCCCAATATTCATAGCCCAACCGGGCCCGCAGCGTCACTTATCTCTTCCCGTTCCATCCGCCGTCCGCTCATCTGGCTCCTGAGGACAGTTTTGTGCATCGAGCCATTCCATGGCCTCCTCCGGAGTGTCAAAGAACAGCATCTTAGTCTTGAAGAAAACCTTCAGTCTGGCCGGGTAAAGCAACATATACTTGTACCCTGCTGCCCGCAATCGCCTCTTGACCGCCCCAAAGTTCATGCGACTGCGCTGCACTTGCAAGGTGTAATCGGGGTAAGCAGTAATGGTCGCCTCTCCTCGCCATATGGTGCCCCCCTTACGAAAGTGTTCGAGGATCCTTTCCCGATCCCGATAATTGAGGATCTTGGCGATCACAGGCCTCAGTGGGTTCCCCGGCGGTGGTCTCCTGATCAAGGCCCTGTGCGCCCTCTCCACCGCAAACCCCTGCGACAGGGCTCCCCCAGTGATCTCCTGCAGCAGCAAGTTCTCAATAAACTCCGTGGGATTCTGGCCTTCAGCCCCCTCCGGCAGGCCCACGATGCGAACGCTGTTTCTCCGGGCACGTCCTTCCGCCTCTTCAGCCCTACTTTCCAAGTTGCCCACCCGCTGCACCAGGGCATGGATATCACGTTTGTGTGCAGTGCAGTCCGCCACAGTAGGGCCCATCTCCCTTTCCAAAGTTTCTGTGCGCTCAGCCAGGGCTCGCACATCCTGCCTCAGGAGGTTCACGTCCTCCTGCACCGCCCCAACCTGTAGTTCCATAGCAGTTTTCAATTCGGCCACAGCAAGTTGGAGCTTGGTCTCCCACGTCGCCTTCAGGTCCGCGATCGCAGCGAGGACCTCCTGGTTCGCCCCACCGGCGGCCATCTCCTTGGTCTGAGCCTTATCCTTGCTCCTGGCACCTTCCGGGCCGGGCGGCGTCTTGGCGTATTCGTCGAGCGTGGGCTGTTTATTCTTCGCCCTCAGAAGCTTGTTCGACATATCTCCAGTCAGGAGCGTCCTTCTGGCCGCGCTCCGGTCCAGGCCAGGGAGGCACTATGCTCATACGCCACAACTCAGTTGGGAGTCCCAGCTCGCCCCACAGTCTCAGGCACAGCTGTTGCCCGGCGCTCCCCCCAGATGGGCAGGGTCGCGCTGCCCCCTTTGTACCGCTGAGAGGGCGCACGTATGATGTGGTCCCGATCTACCGCTCCTTTGTCGCCTCGTCAAGCGGCGGCGGCCATTTTGTCGTCCGTCGAGGTCTCGCCATCAGTGCTTCATTCGGCTCTTAAGTACACGTGCGCAAAACGAATCCGTGTAAAAATATGTCCTCGCGTGCAGCCGAACTTCATGTACACAGTCTTCGCCAAATCACGGCGGTCCTTGCGCGGTATCAGTCGGATTATGTACGGATCAGCGGGAGCTCCCGTACAGGCACGTCTTTTCACATGGCTTCCAATCCACGCCCCCGAGTAACGCTTTGTTCACAGATCTCTGTAATATTGCAGTTGAAATTAGGGGATATCAAATTCTCTCAAAATGGATCATGAAGATCCACATTTGGTACAACCCAAATCAGCCAACTGCACTTCACCAGTCATTACCATAGTGGGTAAATCAGTGAATAGCAACTATCAGCGACTTCTATGTAGATGGCACAATAAGGTGGTTTCAGGATCTGAGAGAAAACACAGGTTCAAATGGAAATGTACATTTCCGGTGCTCTATGTTGGTGATACAAGGGCTTCCTAATTATTTCCAACAATTGTGACGTGTGTACTTGTGTGCGCGTGTGTGTGTGTATACACGTACGCGCAAGTGCATCAGGTGGCATTCAATTTCGCTTCCACCAAATTTGAGGCCTAGTCCGTATTTTTCCATGCACAAACTCTATGAAATGTCGAACATCTATAAATCTACAAAGATGCTTCTCATAATTGTTTGAGGTGTAAATTGGGAGTACACTCTGCAGAGTATATTGTTTTGACATGCCTAGAAATGTGTGTCTAGTGAGATGATAGCTACCGAGGGTATGAACTAATGCTAGTAAAGAACTCCCTTTTGAGGGGCGCGTTATCACTGCTGGGTGTAGCAGTGTATAAGAAACTGATTCCTGGGGAAAAGGTCTCAATTCTTTTCGTTGGTAGCCCATAGTTTAGTTACCTCAAGACGGAAACAGATAATGGATCCGACCCTGGAATAATGGAAATCTCAAGGTTTTCCATCAGAAAAGGATTAAGGGGTCACTTTCCTTTTGGGATATATCTACATTTCTAACATTTGGTTCTTGTTACAGAGAAATATTGCAGACCTAATACCCACTATCATGACAATTGCACCCCAAAAGCTTTGGCAAGAAACAGTTTTAAAAAAAAAAAAATCAGACTATTCCGTTTTATTTAAAAGAATACATTAAAGGTGGTCCTCTAACTTGCAATGCTGGGATGTCACTCACAATATTTCACATAAACACTGGCTGCATGACTACAGACAACACATGCAACCTGCCTGCGATTATCTCGCTAATCAATACGTATAAAAACAAATCTAGAGCACAGTAAAATCAGCTCCAATATAAATATCCAATTGTCATTGGTTGTTTGATTTAAACCATTCTTTAAATACATTTGACAACAATATCAATTCACTTAATTTTCTCTGAAACTAATTGACAAATGCTGGCATTCAGAGAAAAGTATTTACTTTTCTAGGGCACATTTACCTTTAATATTTTGGGCATCACTGGTTTCTATCGAAGACATATATAGAAGAATGTTTGGGAGGGATGATTGGTTATACTTATTCTAAAGGCTTGGGTTCAGGGTAGAGGCTTTAATTTGGAGGGGAAAACATACACACATGAGATTATAAACTTGAAACAGAAGAATAAACAACTTCTTTTTAATTGGCATTAGGTGTCCACTTAAAACAAAATCCTATTTCTGAACAATGTTCTATGGAATAATTACACTGGTTATTTAAATGTACATTATTTTGTTGAGAATGAAGGGGATACATTTCCTATTCCACTTGGCAGAGTATAAAACTATTCAGGATTTTTCCTTTATGTAATCGATAAATTAAAGAAGTTTGTTAATCCTGAAAATATGTGAGTCACGTTGTACACCATGCTCACAAACCCCAATCTAAATTTGCTCCCGTGAAAACCCTTGGGAATGAATTATTAATTTGCTACTGTCAGAAAATAGGTCCTGCACAATAATAGTTTCTATGGCATTCTATTTTCCCCCAAAATACCTTCAATTTCTATCTGGGATTTATTGAATTCTTGGGACATTTATCTAAATGCTGGGGTTGCTATACTTATATGTCTTCTGAAGGCCCAGGACTGATATGGACATCAACAGCTCAAGGCAACTGTCAGGTAAGCTCTTCCTTTTGGTCGCTCTTCTTTTTGGTGTGTCCCCCTTTTCCCAAATCACTACTGTCTTCTAGACTTACCTCTTTCACCTTGCTCTCCTCCTAAAACATACAAGTCCAACTAATTGGAGGTGAATCCATTATGTAGTGTTGGGATGCACCTTCAGACTGCCGCCCCCTCCTAGACGATTTAGATTGCAAAAAATATATTAAACTACGGAAATAAGCACAGGATGGAGTAGAGGACGGGGGGGTGTTATGGGTGGGGATAATTGGCAGCAGTAGGAAACAATGGGGTAGTTAATCAGTAGTGCTGCAATTGGATTATGTAGGAAATAGTATGAATATATACACAACAGTCATAGAACGAACACTGCATCTACGAGTAGGTCTGAATCCTCGCAGGCCATGTTTTCACAGAAATGCACAATAATGCGGTCTTAACCCTCGCCTCACCATTGCATTCCGTTTTCCATGGTGTGGCAAAGAACACACATATGCCCCCACATCAGTTAGGTCTTTGAACTAAGTAGGTGAGTGTGTGCAGCTGAAGAAGTGAAGGGCTAAGGCCTAGTACCAGGGTCATGTACCTGAGAGAGAATGTTATGGTCTTGGGGTGCCAAAACATGAACTAAGATTTAAGACAGTAGCACCCCCCTTGAATGACAGTCCCTCTATTTGAACTACCAGATGTGCAGGGAAATGGGCAAAATCCTTAGAGAACTGGATTGATTTGGGGGATGCTAGGCTCACCCTTGGAAGGAGAACGTTCAACAACAGAAACAACCTAATCTAGGTTTTGTGCCAGGGAGAGCCAAGAATAATGCCCATGCAATGGGGAGGGCATGATGGGGGCACCAACGTGGCTGGGATGATAAAAGGGCTGCTTTGTCTGCAAGGACCAGGCTCACCTCAAAGAATCCCACTGAGTTAACATTGATAACCAGGTGTATGTCACGTGGTTGCGATAAAAGGTAGGGTGATGCCAATCTATGTTATCCAATTGCCTTACAGCATTTCATGATGGATGAAGACGCTACCCACATGTGCTGAAGATGAGCAAGAAGACAACAGAACCAATTGGAGAATGAGCTATATGTGATCATTAGCATGTCTAAAGGCTGTAGCTAAGGCGGTTGGGGAATTAACACTGTATATCGATTACGTCATGAGTGATGATGTGTGTGTGTTTATAATCTGAATGTTGAACAGAAGATGCCAGAGAGCTACGTGACAGTGGATTCATAATACCCAGTCGCCTTTTTTCTTTTGTATACAAAATAAACTCTCGTCTTTTCCAAAAGTGGGTGCACCAAGTCTTTTTTCCTAGTGGGTTGTATTTTCTTGGTCTGATCACTGGAAGTTGCCCTACATTTTTGGTGACACTGATGTGATCCTAATGATCCCCGTGAAGACAGAGGATTCCTTGCCACACATCTGGAGGGGTCGCACCCACCTGCAGCGACCAGTCCCCCTTGTGCACAACCTTTGAGAGGTTTAAAGGAGCTGTGTTATCAGAATTCCTGCATGTTCTTTGGATCGGGGTGCTGTCCCTTGTGAGCGCCCGGGGTCACCTGCATCAGGCCAACTCACTGGTATGTCCTGGCTCCTTCTGACTTGGCAGTTCTGCTTCTTCAGTTGTCGGGACTCCTGCAGCGTTTGACAGCTCCTACCAGCCTACCGCTGCTCGTGGTGCCCATCTATGGAGCTTGTACAGCCCTGTATGCTCACCAGTGAAAAGCTTACACAAGCAGACTGCAGGACAAGGAGAGTTCCTCCCTCCCTTGGGGTAGCTGGCCTCAATACCACTTCCCGTTGCGCATCCTTTGCATGTAACCGGGATCCCGACCTCTGCCACGTTCTGTGCACAGTGCTCTGCTGTCAGTACAGCAGCAAACCAAACCTCTGCTTCTTCCTGCTGCTCCCTCTTGGCCCGCACCTGAAAGGCCTTTAAATGTTTAAAAGGTCCCACTCAGGTGGGAGTCATTACAACTAGACTGCTCATTACAGTTTGGTAACTCTGGATCAAAATCAATCATCAACTTTACAATAGACCATTAAGACTGTATGGCCATTAGGAAAATTCTTCAGAGGGCGTTCCCAATCCTCCTGACCTAGGTTTCCTCCCAAGTGATCCTCCCACATAATACCACCCCCAGGGTGAGGATCAGTTAGTAGCTGCCTTTCTTTCCCTGGCCACATGAGAAGGGGTCCAGGTCAGGGTTTTGGGGTGATCACCTCGGATTCATCACAGTATGCATTGAAAATCTACAGGCTCCTAAAGCAGTCGAATCAAAACAAAGCAAAAGAGCAGAAAGCTAAATGAAGTCTGGCACCAAAACATGACCAAAAAAACACGGATTTTATAGTAAACAAAGCGATTTACCTTGTTTTTCCAGCACTCCACTGGACAAAGCTCTTCATACATTTCCAACCAAGCATAAGTTACAGAATGTTTCATCAAATTGTTGAAAAAGACATTTTTAAACGAGTATCTGTTATTTGAAGTCATAATTCATAGTAAGGGTTAATGTCCATGTTGGAGGCACTTTCACCAAGTGTGAGATCTGCCTACTGAATAACCTTCATTTAGGAATTGTGAACAATGGCTTGTGTGGCTTGTTAACTGAAATGGCCTGTCATGCTCAATTATAGGTCAAAAGATATTTTTGTTGCATTTTGTGAAACATCATAACATTGATGGGGCTTGGTAAACATGACTCAGTGTCCAATCACAAGCATGCAAGAGTGTACCCAAATGATGATCCCAAAACAGGGTGAGACATGTATGTGGATTACTGCCTCCTTAAAAGTGGACTGTCCTGGGCTTATAAAGCTGTGTAGAAAGTAGAACAAGCAGGAGTAAGGATGTCAGGTTGTAAGCTACTAACAGAGCATTGAAAGTTACTTGACGCCTGAATGCTCCATATGTACACAGCACACCCTTTCTTACAAGAGTCAAGTATGAGTAGCTAATGGCCAGTGCAAATTGAGAGGCACGCTTACCTACTATGGAGCTAATAAATGCAAGCATTTCAGTTAATTTGCATACCCACAATAAAGGTTAGTGGATAGCTGTACACATCGCTTTCATGCCTCCGATAACGAGCAGCCAACAAGGGTTCAAATCTCCAACTGGTGGACACTTGCCTTCATCTTTCTGAATTGCCAATGAAGTACCACAAATACGTGTGATAATAATGGAAGTTGTACCACCTTTTACTAAGTGATCCGAACCGGTTAACTCTGGCGTGCAGAACAAAACACCAAGCATTAGTATCGCTAATATTGCTTTGTGGCTCTGAACTGGAGGTGAACTACCAGGGACAGTCAAGAAGTCACGCTGTGGCATGTGTGTCATGTTAACTGAATGGACCCATTCTTTTCTTACATTGCAGGTTAAAGGGTTTTTCTCTGGCTTGTTTAAAGCCTTCATAACAGTGATGTGGTTTCATATATTTCCATAGAGAGCTTAACCGACATAGGTGGTGTATGAACATTTGCCTGGCTCTCTCTGAATTGGAGAAGCCGGCAATTGGACCACTCTGAGCCAGGGCCTGTCCACGAACATAGTAAAACACATGAACTTGCTGTTACCAAGCAGAGAGGCACAGATTCCACTCCTTACTAGTGGATGGGGTAGGAGTGGGGAGGAAAAGATGGAGTCCAGTACTGGAGTGAGCAAGATGACATTAAAGGAAGATGGCATTAAAAAGCTCCTGTAGGCCTCCAGCAAGCATTGTAACCAGTATCCGATTATAAAACGGAGAAGATCTAGAACAAAAGGAGGTTCCCCACTGGCGCATAATTCACTTTTAAAATTATTCTGCATTTTAAGATGAAGCTTGCTCCCATGGGCTTAATTCTTAACTGTCGAATGCCGCGCAAAAGTCATCAATATAGGCAAAGGATTATGGCGATCAATCCATGTAGGTTAAGAAATGCCAAGTTTGGCTAAGTGTTTATCAAAGCACAAGAGCCCTGAACAGACTAGGTTTCGGTGTGGCAAAGACACTGGCGCGCGGGCCTCAATCAGAAACTGTTGCAGCAACAAAGGAGCACCACTTACGCGGTTTTACCCTCGCCGTCCAGCTTGGTGGCACCCACGCCTTTCTTCCCCAGCAGAGAAGCCACCCGCTCCGAGTCGCCATTTTCAACCGCTTGCAGCAGACGCTCATCATTTTTATTCCACTCGTTGGTCTACAAGAAGCAAAAAAAGATCGGGCAACAATTACACATATGCGATTTCCAACAAAACAGAGCTATGCATTAAAAAATGTTACACTATGAGAGGAGAATGCGCCTCATTTCTAAGTTGGCAGGTCTGGTAATAAAATGCTGGTATTCATGGATACCAGCACTTTCAATGACCAGCAGACTACGAGTCTGCCGGTGGGGCACGTGGGTTACCTCCAGCTAAAAGCTGGAACTAAAGCAGGCGTTCTACCGGCAAAAAAAGCCCTCATTACAAGCACCGACATTGCTGTTGCCGGTAATGACGGCAAATCCCCTCATGGAGTTTTATGGGACTCCATGAATGGGGATTAACACCGACACTCGTAATCCACTGGACCTGGTGGCGGAAACGGTAATAGCCTTTGCTGGTACCCTGGAATGAGGCCCAATGTCCCAAAGCCTGGGAAGTCCCAGCATTGGCCATGTATATTATCTATCGCCAGTAGGGGGGAAGATAGCACAGAGTTGAGCCCTCGCCTCCCACATCAATTTGCAACCTTCCCGGTTCTATACATTGATTGCCTTTAACAATTGGGTAACAGCCCCACACCACTTTTGGCAGTGCTTGGATGAGGGAAGAATCTAGAATGAAGTGTGCGATGTAGAAAAATGAAATGGTTTCAGTAGCAAAAAATAAAATGGCGCCCCCTCGTGGTGGGTGGATGGTTACCCCAGTACCTCAACTGACCTATTGCAGGTCTACTCCATTGCACTCTGGACATCCTTCGGTGGAAGCTTTTGCAGGAACATACAATGATTTAATCTAGAAAAAATACCTAATGGGGAACCACCATTTATGCACAAGGAACTAAAAGTTAAAGGCGATCTGCTGTCTGAATTTCTTAAGCCGTACACACTGCGGTTTTACCAATAGCGTGCCAAAAAATGTTCTTCAGAGATTTTAAATAGGAAAGTGCTCTTCAGGGGACCACATGAGTTTGACACAAATACCGCCACCCCTTAACTTGATCTGCAATGTTAACACCATTTTAGCATTTAAGACTGAGCCGTCAAATCCAATTTTCCGGAATGCTTGACGGCTGCAAAGAGCGAGTGAATGAGTGGGTTGCTATGGCCCATTCACTCCTAAAGAAATTACATTCACAGAAAAAGCCGCTCTCTGCAGCACTCCGAGGACTGCCTCAATGCAGCAAGTAGAGCAGATGATCCTGTTACTGGCAAGCAAGACATACACACCTGCTGGGCTGTAAGTGGGATACGAAATCCAGGGGGGTGCTCTGAAAAGGGGGGGGATAGCCAAATGATACTGCATGTGGCTTCAAGGAGGTAGGGGGCCTTAAACGTGGGCACCCTGTCGCAAACGAACAATACACCAACAGGCCCTGCAAACACGGACTTTGGGCAGCCCAGTATTGTCTTAGGTGGTCTTGTTTGGATCCAGTCTGTAGACCATAAAATAAAACGGCCTCTGGTTCAGTTTCCAACTAAAACGCTGTCTGTGAATAAATCCCTTTCTGACTCGTATATAAGCAATTCCATCAGGAAGTAAATAACCTTCCATCTGTAAATAAATGGCAAAGGCCCCAAGTTCTTAGTAGGGCTGAAGTGCTCATTTAGGGTTTTGACTCCCCAGCTTCCGGCGTGTCCCGTAACAGTCGGTAGCTATTAAGGGCTAATAGTATGAGCATGTTCCCTAGAGAGGTACAAGTCTTCTCACACTAAAGGCAGTGCCAATTTAAAAGTGGTATACTGGCCAATAAGATCCCACCACGATGGCAAACTGTCGGATAAAGAAATCGGAGAGAGTTGACTTTTGGGAGTCAGGTGCTGGCAGACTGGCAGGCAGCTGGCTGCCTTGCATGCATTTCTTGGTGTCCCTACCGCACATGCCCGAGTGTGGCAGGGACGCGATGGGCTCTCTCAGTCCATCTACCACTCGGCACACTGACTAAAACTGAGCCGCCTGCTAACAGGACTTAGTGCGCCTCCCGGCAGCGCCCCGGCTCAATGAAGATAGTTTGAGGTCTTAGACCCAAAGTAGCCAATCAGGTAGTGTTGTGTGAATTGTGGCACAATGAAATCAAGGACCTCTTTCTGTGCTATGGTCAAACATCTCTACACTGTACAGAAGCTTTTAGGCACAAGGATTTTGTCAAGTGTCCGAGGACACTGAGATGGAATGTCTTGTGATGATCGTAGCGGAGACAAAGGCAGGAAAAAATATGCTATAACTGCAACTTGCAAAAAGCAAGATACATCATTACAAGTATGCCGGTCCAGGAACTAGTGTACCGGTAAGCATGCCGGTACCGTAGTTCCCTGACTGCCATACTACGGGCTGTGCTTGCGGGTGTCCGTCAGCCCACCAGATTTTTCCTGGCGGGCTGACCGGCACCCGCGAGCACAGCATGTCGGGTGCACCGGCACAACTCTGCATGTGCCGGTGCGTCCAAAGTCCCCATTCCCGTTTAACCCTATGGGGCAGAATGGGGATGGGGAGTCCCATGTTTCAAGCACCCGCAAATGGGTAATTACCGGGTCCGCCGAGCTCAGCATGACCCGATTCTTCCCCATTCGCAGTGCTGGAAAAAATGCAACTCTAACATTAACTTTAACGGCACGGCTACCGCCAGAGTTATAATGAGGCCCATAGTCCGAAATTGATGCTTAGTGTACTCTAAATGCTTTTTAGAAGTGTGTCTGCATTGTGAATTTGAGATGTTTAAGAACGGACTAATTCAGTGACTCACCCCCTGAAATGTGCCTGAAATAAACCTTTAATGAGTCTGAAAACTATTGTATAGAATTCCAGAAAGACAAATTATTTGGTATTCCTATTCTTTCGTATTTAGGGTCACTGCTCACAGTGTTAGACTTGTAACACCCCGTATTTTTTTATTTTTTTTTAAAAGAGCCCTAAACAAGAAAGCCAACCACTCCAAAAACAAAGAGCCATATGGCGTTGGCCAAAGCCCAGGACCTTCCATTATAATCATTTTTTTAGGAGTAGCAAGGGAGACTTCAGGGGTCGCAGGTGTGACCCCTGACAGCCCCCAAATGACGTAGATGTGGTTAAGGAACTCTTCCTTTGCTTGGAATATAGTCATTATGTTTGTTTGGTAACAGACTACACCTTATAGGATGGACCGGATTTATGTTACGGCAACTTTAAGAATAAGCTTGCACACTTCTAATGAACTTTTCAAGCAAATAGTTTAATTGTGAAGAATGCTGGGAATTCAGTTTCACATTTCTGTCTGTGGGGGGAGGGAGGTGGGCCGTTTTTCTGTTCAGGTGAAAAGCCCACAGCATGCAGTGCTGTTGCCGTAGGTAAATACGCCCCATAGAGTCTGGAAGTAAGGATTGCTTATCGTAGGAGAAGTTAAACAGTAACTCCAAGGCCGACAGATCAGCATTTTTGACATACCAACACGAGCACCGGTGCCTTCAGACCCATCACCGTGCAGCCAATGGCTTCACCAGGGCACCGCGCTCAGGAATTTCCAACACAACAAAAACTGCAGCAGCGCTGGCGCAGGCAAGGGCACGAGGCCGGGCTTTCCCGCTCTGGAAGCTTCTCGGCCGAGCTAATGACATTCCCGCCTTCCGGCACCGGTGGGAGAGCAGGAGGCTGAGAGGGGAAAGTGCAGCAATTTACAGGAACCAGCTGCACAGTGCATGTTAGCCGGGTTTTCAATACTACCCTGCGCCATACAGGAGCCTGCTCTCTGGGAATTCTACATCTAAATCATCTACCTTCCTCTTCTGTAGAGGAAGAAAACACTGATCACCCGCTCCTTTCTTCCTCTGCGACGAAAGTCTGTTCTTGTACAGAACTTAGTAAATGCGATCCTTCGTCTCCCCAAGCCCTCCCTCGGATCCCCAGTGCCCCCTCTACTCCACTACCCACCAAACCCTTAATCATCCCCTTAGATCGCCAGAACCTGCCCCCTCTACCCCAATCCGTGATCCTTTCCCCTACCACACCAGCCGCGTCCCTGGGTTCCACCTTTGCTTTATACACAGGATTTCTTTTATTAAACACTACACTGACCAGGCCAATGTTGAGAACCTTAAATAATCCTCAAAGAAACACAAAGTGAATGCTTTTATTTCTCATTCGTAGAGATGGGCTAAGCTTTTCAACATTGCCAAATCAAAGAAATTGGGAAATATCTTCAGTTATAAAAAAAAAAAAAAAAAAGAATGGAAAGCATGGCATTCGGAAGTACAGTACTGACAAGAGGGTTAGTAAGGAGGGAACAGATGCTTGAATGCCCCGCCAGCCAAGGGGACTATGTGCCAGTCAGTAGCAGGGCCCAACACATGGCACTATATCACAGTGTATAGGGTGTGGAAGAGGATTTGAGGAGTAGTAGCATGCTCTTAAGAGACCACATTTACCTGAACACGGAGGACTCACCCAGAGTCCAACCAGAGGCTACTCTGTATGTGAAGGTTCATTTAATTGAGCAAGCCCCGCAAGGTATGCTTCCTTCTGCGCCAGGCCTACTGGTGCGCGGAACTAAAGCAGATACTGCTCTCTTCATGCAGAGTGCTGCAAGAACCGGCCTACGTAAGCACCCAAACCAAGGAACTAGTATAAAAAGAGCAACCAGGTGAAGCGTCATCCCTAATAAACATGTGCGCAGCACACTAGTTGCAATCACTCTGCTGGCTCCCGCTGCAGCTTAGACCAAATTTCCAAACACTGTGCTACGTATTTGCACTTCTCCCAGTTGCTCCTTTCTCTGCATAATTTGGGACGCGAGGGTCAGTGAACCAGTAAAAACTCTGTCCCACAAGATTCCGAGCGCATGGAGGAGGGTGCGCAGTGCTGCTGGCACGGTGGCTTCGCACTGGTGGCACCTCTGCATTCACCACAAATTCAGTAACCAGCTAAAACATTTTAATGTTAAATCTATCTTTCAAACCACCAAAGAAAATGGGTACCCAGTGATATCGCTGGTGAAAACATCGAGGTTGACTCAATATTGTTTGTTAAAGGCACTATCCAACACTTTCCTCAAATATTCTAAAACGGGAGTTTGTTTATATAATTGCACCAGTTCTAAAATATGTTGAGGCGGGTGTATAGTGCCTTTAAATAAAATATCGAGTCACTCTCGATGTTTTTCCCAGCAAGAATGTCACTGGTAACCAGGGAAATGTAATGGGATAAGAACATGTCACAGTGAACCAGTGCGTTGCTTGTAAGCAACATTTCCATATAGTTCTGCAGACTGCGATACTTGTGGCTAGAAATAAATTGCTACAGCTTTCGAATTACAAAGAAAAGACCACCACGTGTGGAATTTAGGTTATTTAAACCACACATTGCCAAGACTTCTCCCATGTGGATTTTCTTTCCCCATCACTCAGCCCTCTACAAACATATCGGGCATAAGATAATGTGCGCTCTTTATTTCAAAGTCAAATTAATTTGCAAGAGGATACAAAGTAAACAACGGGCCTTTTGGTTGCCTTTGTCTTAATTGGACAAATGAAATGTCTCTAATCTCCGATTGGATGCAGATGCAGCCGCGTGGTCCAGATCATAGCCGCGGGCCACTGCGGTGGTGGAGACGGGGGAGGAGGAGGAGGCCACTGCAACCGATACTACACTTCCAGGGTCTGGGAACTGTCGCTCACAGTGGGCCAAGGTGTACATGCCAAAATCACATTCCTCCACAAAGTGCTCACCCACAAAGAATTTGGCGGAACTGCACATGATGGATAGGAGCCGTATTTGGGGATAACTAAACCCAGAAGTTTGGTCAAACATGCGTTCCATTCAGGCCTCTGCCTTCACTCGTTTAAAGGTCGATGGGTCACCGCGACCTGGGGGTACACTGCCAATACACTTACGCCCCCTGTCTAGAGAGAATTGGGGTGCTGCTACTATTCATGTACAAGGCTTAACACATATACTATTAGCTTATGGTAGGAAGGAAACCTATGGAAAAAGTTAAGGGACGCACAATCGTGGGCAAATGAGACACAAAAAGGGGAGTGAAGCAATCAGTTGCAGTACAGACTGTATGGCTGGGAGTGGCCATTGTTTCTGGGCCTTCTTTCTGGGGACAATAATTCCAGCAGTGACATAAGATTCTATGGGAGCCCTGTGGGATAATGTTACGAGGGGTCTCATGTGGACCTGCAGAGGAGCGCAGGATGAGGTGGTGCGAGCACCTTGGCAGCGGTTCGGCCAGAAAACATGTGAGAAGAGCAGGAAGGTGCGGGACGATTAGGCGCAGGGTCATGTAGTTCAGAAACCAACCCAAGGTGCATACCTTGAAAACAGTGATATACCATCACGTTAACATCAACTTAGACTAAGGGCCTCATCACGAGTTTGGCGGTAACCCTTAAATGCGGCGATAACGCTATTACCGCCGCATTTAAGGGTCTGCCAAATCACAGACTTGTTGGATTTTCCCCCAGCTCTGAGCTGCGGGGAAATCTACCGCAATATAACTGATTTTCCGTGCTATTACCGCTGGCGGTAATAGCGCCAAACATTTCCCATTGGGCCCAATGGAGAATGGGAAATTCGCGATTAGGCCCAATTGGGAATGGGGATTTACCATTCCGCCAAACCCGCGATCTGGCACTAATAGCACCGGAGGGTTTGGCGGTAGGGCTAATAGCCCTGGCAGTAATACCGCCAGGGTTAGCACCCAACCCGTGATGAGGTCCTAAGTGCTGTCAGACACAAGTTGCTCCAGTCCAGTCAGCAAAGCGTGGGATGTTGTAGTCGAGGATGGCAATACTTGTTTGGTAAGAGTAAGTATTTCAGTAGAGTAGAGACCAAGGATGTACAGGATTATTCAATGGTGTCCATAGTGTGTGAAATGATGGCGCAGGAAAGACTATTTGGACCAGTAAGCCCTTTAGTTGCCATGCTGTAGTTCTTTTCATCTCTTCGGTACTTGCAAACGCGTTTCCCCAATTTTTAGGTGTGATAACTGCAAAGGATTTCCCTCTGTGTTGACATATCCTAAATTTGGCAGGCAGGAGTTTGTGGTCTTCACTTTCTTCCAGGGTAGTTAGAATTTGGATATGATGCAAGGTATTTAGGAAATTAGGTAGTCCCTTCTCTGCAAAGGGGGGGGGATTTGTTGCATAGCTGGAAGGGAGATTTTTGTATTTCATTGATTTGTGATGAGAATGAGAGGCCTCAGTCCAAGGTGACACCCCCCCCCCCGCCCACCCCGCCAATGTCATTTTATTTGTCTTGCATTACAATAAAAATTGAAGGAATGATCCAACTACCACGGAAACCACAGCAGTGAACAGCACACACAGATTACTAGGATATTTTGCACACCAAGTATTGTTGGAATAAAAATTTAAACCAGGAAAGAAGTAGGAGAGAAAAAAGAACCTACTAGTAGCTTGGAAGAAGGGCGCTGATACCACAAGTGAAGACAGAGGGTCTGAAATGTGTCTGGTGAGGAAAGACTAGGTACCCTGTTTTGGACGCGGATCGGGTTCTGCAATAGAGTGGGTACACAGGTGGCACGTGCTGGATTAGCATTCACGGGACATGAGATTTGGTGACAATGAGTATTGATAACGCGATAGGAGCGAAGGAGAAAAAAACAAGGATCATCTTGAAGGATTGTGAACATGAGAAGGGCAAGAAAAGTCAGGAGTATGGAACACGGAATACTGGAAAACAAGGCCTTGAGAAAACAGCAATAGAAAGGGACAAAAGGTCGCTCAGCATAGAGAATGAACTTATGATATGAATCCGGAGATTTCAAATGGAACATAAGTGGTCCACACTTTCTCACCAATAAAGGTGAAATCTTTTGACACATTTGCCACTGAAATTCTACGGCAAAGTGTACATAGTGAAAAAGTATCAGGGGGACTATGTGCACACACATTATCTCACCTGAGCAAACTGGTAAAGATCAACAAATGACTCGCTTGAAGACACGGGTAATACGGCTCGTAGTGAAAATGAAAAGTGGCTTCGCTCAAAGAGGCAGCACATGGGTGGAAGCTCGGCTTCCCTCACCGGTTCCATGTGATAATATCGCCGCAAAAATATCGCCATACAAAAATTTCGCCATATTTCTGCGGCGATATTACCCCATGGAACCTGCGGGGGACACCCCCGCAACCCCCATATATTTTAAAAGGGAGTGGGGGACACCCCCACGAGCCCCCCCATCCATTTACCCCATAAATTATCCCCACCAAAAATATCGCCTATGGCCGTTCCCGACGACCATATGTACGGCGATATTTTTGGTGGCGATATTACCTGATACCCCCTCACCATCATCCTGCATGATCCTCTCAAACCACATGCAGGAATGCGCTGGAGCTCAAATTCTGGGTCCACAATCTGACTCTTGGCCATGATGCGTTGGTGGAAGGATGCTCCCAAGTCCCAGACACCCATTCAAAACCCCAACTGCTCGAGGCAACACACTGATCCGAGCCACTTCACTGCTTTTCAAGACACTAGTGATATCAAAAAAGGTGCTAAAAGTGTACTTGGACCAGCAGAGTAGTGGTATAGTGTGTGGCGGAGGAGGGGTCTCTAGAAAAAGAAACTGGACACAAACAGCAAGGGGCCAAGTTGCAGCACCCGAGATCAAACATTCATTTCCAATGCTGCAGCGGATGCTCATGGCCAATATGTTTTAGTTGACAGAGCGGCCTTGTGTTGGCAAAAGAAAGTACCGTTCTGGTTCAGAATAATATTAAGATTATGGGTTACAAAAAATATATATTTTTTAGAAATCGGAGTTTGAAAGGTGAAAGTAGGGTCACATACAAGTTGTCAGCTCATTGGTTATGCGCATGCCTCCGAGATGGCGGGCTCGGCCTGGCCTTTAGGTGTAACGCTCACCTGACTCCCACGGAGACGCTGACCAGGTCTGGACTGCTGCGTCCTCTTCTAAGGTGATGCGCAGAACTCGGAAGACCGACTGGACAGGACCCCCAAATCTCGCTTGTCTGACTCGCAGGAGAATCCTTCTGCAGTCGGAGAAAGGGGATTAACTACCTGCGGAGAAGCGCGTCGGCATCCCACTTCCCTCTTTCACTCTCCTCAGACCACCTCCGAAATTCCCCGTTAACTCTCACCTTAAGGTTTGAAAGGACGAGCTCTCCGTCCTGCTTCTGGTGCAGGGGTGCGATTATATCCAGTTACTTCACTGGTGTTCGGATTGGTGAGGATCCAAGCTTACTTGACTTTCCTGGCATGGTGCCGTAAGTATACTGTTGGTCCAAAATGAGCCAGGACAGTGTCCAAAGGGCCCCTACTAGGGGTTGCTGGCCTTTTCCCCGGGAACATGATGTCTGCTTCCGGGGACGCTGGTCCTGGACTGGTTCTCCGGGAGTAGGCATGACAGCACCCCCCCCCACCCAAGGCCCCTCCCAAGATTGTTCTCTCCGGGGGTTTCGGTTTGTTTGGGAAATTCCAGTGGAATTTTTTTATTAACCAAGGTGCATGTACATGGTCACTAGGTTCCCAAGACCTTTCCTGAGGCCTGTATCCTTTCCAATCTATTAGATAGAAACGTTTTGACTGACACCTTGGAATCTAAAATGTTCTTCACCTCGAATTCTGGTTCTCCATTTATTTGGATAGGTTCTGGTGGCTTGATTAGTCGGGTTCCAGGTTGTACTGGTTTCAAAAGTGATACATGAAAAACAGGGTGAATCCGCATATTAGCTGGTAGGTCGAGTTTGACGGCCACCGGGTTGATTATGGCCGTAATTGAGTAAGGCCCCAAATATTTTGGGTTAAAAGTTCGAGGTCCTTTGAGCGATAAGTGTCTGGTAGCCAGCCATACTTGGTCTCCTATTTGGTATAGAGGTGCCTCACTTCGATGGAGATCAGCAGTCTTCTTGTATTTTCTCTTGGCTTGCTGTAAATGTGTAGTTGCTTCTTTGAAAGCTTGAGTTATTGTAGAATGCAGATGGTCTACTGCGGGCATTTCGAGGCTTTGAGGCGAGTCAAGATCTGACGTTCGAGGGTGATGCCCATATAAGGTATAAAAAGGACTTTGCCCAGTACCAGAATGTACCGAATTATTGCATGCATATTCGGCAATCCAAAGAATATCCTTCCAATTACTTTCAGATTGATGCAACATACACCGTAAATATTGTTCAAGGGTCTGGTTAGTCCTCTCTGTTTGACCATCGGTCTGAGGGTGGTGGCTGGTTGATAATCTTACGTCGATTTGTGCCAGCTGACAACACTTTCTCCAAAAATGGGAAATTAATTGGCTTCCCCGGTCAGAGACTAGTATGGACGGGAATCCATGTAAACGAACGATATTTTCAAGGAATGCCTTGGCTAGGACAGAAGCTGAAGGCAAACCTTTTAATGGAATGAAGTGGGCCATTTTGGAAAATAAATCCACAATAACAAGAATAGTGTTATATCCATAACAAGGAGGCAGGTCCGTAATAAAATCCAGTGACAAGGTGTGCCAAGGTGCCGGTGGAATGTCTAAGGGTTGAAGAAGGCCGGCTGGTCTTTTTTTTACCTTTATTTTGGGCACAAACACCACAGGACATCACAAAGGATTTAATGTCCTTTCGCCAAGAGGGCCACCAGAACTGTCGTTTAACCTTTTCTTCCGTCTTGGCAATACCTGGGTGCCCCTCTATTAGAGTATCATGATAACGAGAAATAACCAGTTCTTGTAATTCTTTGTGTGGTAGAAATAAGCGCCCTTGGAAGTAAGGTAGATCATCATTGACAGTATAAGGCCCCTTTTGAATACAATCCTGCAAGGCTGTAGGGTCCAGGAGTTGTTTAACTCTAGCTTGAATGTCTTCCAGTGTTTGTAAAGAGGTCATGCCCTGAATTCTTTGTTCCGGAATTATCGGTACAGGTTCTGAGTTTGTATCTGTTTCTCCCATTCCTATTCGGGATAGAGCGTCCACTTTGCCATTCTTGCTGCCAGGACGGTAGGTAATTACAAAATCGAATTCAGCAAAAAACAAAGCCCATCGGAGCTGACGTGATGATTGAGCTTTGGCAGTTTTAAAATATTGTAAGTTCCGGTGGTCAGTGATCACTGTGATGTTATGTCTAGCGCCAAGAAGATAATGCCTCCAAGTCTTAAAAGCGGACTTAATGGCTAATAATTCTTTGTCGGTGATTGCATAATTGACCTCAGGTGGCGAGAATTTTCTGGACCAAAATGCTACAGGGTGCAGTTGGTTAGTTTTGGGATCTCTTTGAGACAGGACAGCTCCCATGGCTAAGCTGGATGCGTCAGTTTCGACTATGTATGGGAGATCTGGACGTGGGTGTTTCAATACAGGTGCAGAGGTAAATTTAGCTTTTAATTCCTGAAAGGCCTGTTCGGCTTCCTCAGACCATTCGAAGCATTTATTTTTCCTCAAGAGTGCAGTGATGGGTTGTACAATACATGAAAATTCCGGAATAAATCTGCGATAGAAATTGGCAAAGCCAAGCATGCTTTGAACGCCTTTCACAGAGCTAGGCGATGGCCATTTGAGGATGGCATCCACTTTTCGCGAGTCCATTCGGACTCCTTTAGGTGTCAGGATGAAACCAAGAAACTCGACTTCTGTGGTATGGAAAACACACTAAGTTTTGCAAACAGTTTGTGTTGGCGCAATTTCTCAAGAACTGCCCTGACGTGCTTTTTGTGATCAGATTCCGAAGAGGAGTACACAAGAATGTCATCGATATATACGACAACACAAACATCGATGAGTTCCCGAAGGACATCGTTCATGAAGTTTTGGAAGGCAGCAGGTGCGTTGCACAATCCGAAAGGCATCACCTGGTACTCGAATAGTCCATATTTGGTGCGGAAGGCAGTTTTCCATTCGTCGCCTTCCTTTACTCGCACCAGATGGTAAGCCCCCCGGAGATCTAACTTGGTGTATATGCAGGCATCCTTCACCTGGTCAAGAAGTTCAGGGATCAGAGGCAAAGGGTAACGGTTTTTAACAGTTATCTGGATCAATGCGCGGTAGTCGATACAAGTTCTGAGGTCGCCTTCTTTTTATGGCACGAAGAACAAAGCCGAGGATGCAGGAGACTTTGACGGGCGAATGAAACCATTGGCTAGGTACTGATCTAAATATTGTCGCAAATGAAGATTCTCGGGTTCAGTAAGAGCATAAATCCTGCTACAAGGGGGTTGTGCACCGGGCATCAGATAGATTTGGCAATCGTACGACCTGTGAGAGGGTAACGTGTTGGCCTGTTCCTTTTGGAAGACGTCTTGAAACTCTTGGTATTCTGGCGGTATTTGCAAAGTGGCAGGGGTTACTGTAGCCAGGCCTATGTTTGGGTTTCCTGGATAATAGGTTTGTGCACAATCCGGAAAGGTTATCCTCTTCGCTCGCCAGTCAATTCGAGGATTATGTGTTTCTAACCAAGGGATTCCTAGAATTATCTGAAACTATGGAGCCTTGATTACGTCAAACATAACAGCTTCCCGATGACCGTCCTGACCCACTAGTGTCACCTCTGCAGTGGAATGTGTTACCGGCCCAGAGGCGATTTCGGTTCCATCTACTGTGGTGATGACCTCTTTACTGGTTTTAGGACGAAGAGGGAGGTTGATCCTACAAGCCAATTCACGATCCACATAGTTTCCTATAGCCCCACTATCGATGTATGCCTTTATTGCATGCAACCGCCAAGGCTGTTCCGGATCTATGAGGACCATTGGCATGATGAAGTGCGAGGTCTGAGAGTTAGTTTTCAGGCTCGGCAAGCGGACCCCTACGCTTGTCGGGCGTGGTCCTTTCCCGAATCAGGTTCCATATGGTTCTTATCCGCGGCTCCTACCGCCTTCTTGGGCGGTTTTACTGGGCAATCTCGTAAAAAGTGTCCAGAAGCCCCACAATAAAGACATAATCGCAACTGCCGTCTTCTTTCACGTTCTTTTTGAGTTAAAGGTCCTTTAACCCCTCCAATTTGCATTGGTTCAGAAACATCGGCACCCTTGGGGTTAACGTGAGTCTTGACCAACACCCGTGTCTCAAACTTGGACCGATCTGCCTTTCTGTTTTGAAGCCTGTGATCTAATTGGACCACTAAGTCTATATATTCCATGCAGTCGTGTCTGAAAGCCTTGAAAATCCCAGAGTATTGGGTCATCTTGAGTAACCAGTGGAACTGACAAATCGGCAGCACAGCCGCTGAGATATGATAATACAAAAGCTACCTTGGTTTGGTCGTTAGGAAAGGCCCCAGGTCTGCAGAGGAAGTGCAATCAGCATTGATTCATGAATACGGCGAATCTTTTGGGGTCCCCGGGAAAACATTCAGGTGGGGCCAACGGCATATTTCCGGGTAGATTAATTTGCACTGGGTTACTTGAAACCACTGGGGCGGGAATACCCCCTGAACCTGGTAGGGGTGTTTGTCCAGCCTGACCTTGCAATAGCTGCCTGGCAAGGTCATCCGTTCGTTCCTTAGATACAATTAGTTCTCTCCTGAGAGCGTTAGTCTCCTGACGAGTGGAATGCACTTCGACCCGTAATTCCCCCAATAGGTGGGCCAACTGATCAGTCTCGGAAGTCTCCATAGCGCCTGGGTGGGAAATTGTAGGAAGGCTTCGTGTTCTGTAACGCTCAACTGACTCCCACAGAGACGCTGACCAGGTCTGGACTGCTGCGGCCTCTTCTAAGGTGATGAAGACCGACTGGACAGGACCCCCAAATCTCGCTTGTCTGACTCGCAGGAGAATCCTTCTGCAGATGGAGAAAGGGGATTAACTACCTGTGGAGTAGCGCGTCGGCCTCCCACTTCCCTCTTTCACTCTCCTCAGACCACCTCCGAAATTCCCTGTTAACTCTCACCTTAAGGTTTGAAAGGACGAGGTCTCCATCCTGCTTCTGGTGCAGGGGTGCGATTATATCCAGTTACTTCACTGGTGTTCGGATTGGTGAGGATCCAAGCTTACTTCACTTTCCTGGCAAGGTGCTGTAAGTATACTGTTGTAAAAGTTCAAGAGTTGGCCTCCTTTTCTATTTGCCTTTATATTCAGTAGTCCGTCTCTTATCCCTTTTATCACAGGTGCTGAGTGAAGATTTCACGTAGAGGAAACAATTCGCCGGAGGTAAACTCAGGTGAGTTATGATGGGTGGTTGCTTTAATGTCCTTCTATTCACCCACTAATGCTTGTGTCTTTTTTCCCCCATAGGGGCCGGGGTACGGTATTGCCGAAGAAGCGGCGCCGACCCGAGATGAGGGAAGATTCTCCCAACAATAATCAGGTAAGTCTTATGGCGAAAATCTGGCTTTCCTCAATATGTTCCTTTTGCTCACCTTTTGTTCTTCTCTTCCCCCTTAGGCGCAGGAGCACGGAGATGCCTCGTGAACAGGTGAGTTGAACGCAGCGCTGCAGCGAGCAACGCGATGCGTCTTTAAAATAAATGTCTTCCCTTAGGATCACCGGATGACTCCGGACTCCGGGTAGAAGCAGGTAACGTTCTTCTGTTCACCTTTTCCCTTCTCGTCTTTCCTTTCAGGTGTTCCAGGATGGAGGCGGGCGTGGCTGGAGTCAGGATGCAGGAGCAGACACGGTGAGCATCCAGCTGCTAGGGGCAGAACAACGCGAAGCGTGAGCTGCTGTCTGGGCGTGGCTTAAATAGCCCCCCCAAAGTAGTTCCAGGTACGTATTCTTCCCTGGCCACGCCCGAGCGGCAAAATAGTCCCACAGGTAAAATAGTCCCTTTCAGGCCTCAAAGAGGTCTGGATCTGGCAGCACGGTCTGCATCAGGTAAATTCACATAAACACTCCCTTTATGAGCCTGGCGCCTATGGCGCCAGGACTGAGGTCCAAAATGAGCCTGGCGCCAAAGGCGCCAGGCCAGTGTCCAAAGGGCCCCTACTAGGGGTTGCTGGCCTTTTCCCCGGGAACATGTCTGCTTCCGGGGACGCTGGTCCTGGACTGGTTCTCCGGGAGTAGTCATCATGACAATAGGGCAACAGGGCAATGTCTGAACGAAAAACAAAAAATGCTAGCGCAGGCCTGTTTTTTTGGTAAAAGATGGTCAGTTTTGACCAGTGTTACTGATTTAATATTCTTTAAAATTGACAATTTTCTTCACATTTGACCAAATACCTTCCCCCCCCCCCCTTGGGTACTACTCAAACAGGTTGTGACAGAAGGAATCAATTGCCATTTTCAACTGTGGCCCACTTTTTCATTGGTGCCCGAGACAATTGTATACCACAGTCCGACCCTGCTAACTGGTGGCACATGGCGAGAGATCCGGCCTCCGTTCCCTCGAGACACGCTAACCCCAATGGACAAACTCCCAAAGCAGGAACATTCACTGCTGATGGGGGTCTGCTCACCGAAATGTCTCAGATCAACGGATGAGAATCTTTCTGCATGATGCAGTGTCCGTTTGGGGAAACCCGCTCTGACTCTTGGGAATGTAACGCTATTTTTACCCTATTGGATCAGAGCAGACATTCTCGCCTCTGTGAAGTATGCAAAAGATAGGGGATAGTGGACTGTTAATACCTCAAATGAAATTCAAAGACCAGTGAATGGGACAGGTATGAGAGGCTGAGAAACATCTCGGGATGGGGGGGCTAAGGCAGAAGACTAGTGGCCCGACTGCCGTCCTGGCCATTTATGGGGTCCTTAAATCTTTCCCTGCCACTGTGCCAATTTTGGGATGATCACAGGTATACCCCCAAATACCTGGTGAGGGGGCAGGGCTGGGAATTAACAGGCAGTATGTGAGGACCTTGCCACAGAACTCTGACCTGCAGAGGAGGAAGTTTTACAGCTCCACCCCCCCTTCCCAAGTTCAAAACTTGATCTACGGTTATGTAGAGAAGACGACATACACTTCATTAATACAACCTGCCCCCTGACCTCTATCATACTGAATGAAGAACCTGAAGGCACTGTGCACAACACCAGGTATCATTGCCATACCGCATCGAGTACATGAGAGACGTTATGCACTCAGACAACCCTACCGATTGGAACTGAAGTGGTAGCAGGAGATCTACAGGCACTACTAAATATCGAGGAGCTGTAAAAAAAACCTGACAAGTGTAAAGTGATGTCATAAAGAGAAGAGACGATGACTCATTGAAACAATATGTACATACTTAAAGAATGAAGATGCATGTGTAAAGTACACATATGTATAAGCAAGATGAAACCATATGTACACAAAGATAAAATGACCATATGAGTAGTGAATGTATATACACAGACACGCAAGGTAGATGAGTCACACAGAAGCTTGCTGCAGTAGAAAACATAACATGGTAAGGCAGCCATGTTAACGTCGACCTTTGAATAATAGTAAGCAAAAGACTAAGGAAAAGGAGAATCCTGCAGAGCTGCCAGGAGGCTGGAAACAGAATCGTGCACGAACAAAGAATAGCCGTTGGCCAGAGATCAAGGGTGCCACAGCGAGAAGCTACTGCAGGGTGCAAGGGAAATCTACGAGGATAAGCCATGTACTTGCAACATATTTCTCTTAGATTAAGTAAATGAGGGAACATTTGGGGATGCCAAGTATTGACGATTAAAGGTGCAGAAAATCAAATGTGAGACGGAGCAATCAAGTCTTCAGAGGCCGAAGAGGGTAATGACAACCAGGATAATTGAATCAAATGGCACTAAATAGAAGACAGTATGGAAAAAAATAATTGTCTCCTCATACGTGGTGTAAGACCAGGAAACCAGGCCTATTCATAAGCCTCAGGTGAAGATAATGTACCTTAACACCCCTTAAATTTCCGGCAAAGAGAACACCATGCAAGGTCAAGTACAAAGGAGAAGCCTTGGCCGATGAGAGATGGTACACTAATTGGGCAAGTGGACAGTAATCTCACATTCTCCACACCAGGGATTCATTTTGCTGGGGTGCTGAGAGGAGTCAGGAGATGGAGTGACTGCTAGAGACTCACTATGTGTTCAGCGTGCCCAAATTGGTCATAGGTCTTTGCTGCATACTGATGCCAGAGGTGTCGAGGTGTAGTCTGGTGTAAGTAGGCGGAACATGTGTCCAGCACGACAGAATGTTGTCATAGTCCTGGCTGCATTCTGAAGTGTGCGGGTAGCCATGTCTGTGGCCAGTGAATACCGGAGTGGTGCGTTATTAGTACCTAGCAGATTCAGTGTTGATTTGCTGTATGTGCACCAGATCAGGTAGTGGATTCCTCCGTTGATTATTGCGGCTGCGATAAAATAGTTAGCAACAGCGACAGTCTGTGCTTTAACAAATTGCATCTAGAGGAGCACAGGCTATACTTACAGGCTCTTCTAGGCAGATAGCATGGCGAATCTACCCAGATATCATGCGTGTACTGTTACCTTTACCACGGGTGGCCTGCCCTATCGTTCATCCATGCGCGATACCCGCCCATCCCTCAAGTTCTTCCAGTATGATTCCGGTCTAGTTATGGCTTGACAAGCTAGGGAAGTTTCAGAAGTGGTGGTTTATCAGGGCTGTGTTTGTGGCTAATATTGAAACATTGTGCTGCTGGAAGCGGCGAGACAGGCTGCGGAAAGGTGGATTCAGGCCCTGCTTCTACGGTGTGGGTTTGGAGAAGGTCAAGCTTAAGCGGCATGATGTCTAGACATTTAGCAGTGTGGGGATAATACACTGAGCTGTACGGTTCCACTGAGTGCTAAATTCTGAGATGGGTTTGATGATCAGCTAGAGTGGGCCAGCCTGGTTATGCACGTATCCTGGTCTATTGTATCCTCCCCTTTTTTTTCACTGCTCCACTGTCCGTGGGAGCTTTTCCGGGTGGTTTGTCCCCATGTTTCAGAACTGGAAGGCGCTATAACCCTGGCTTAGCAAATTCATAATGATGGTATTGGTCATGCTATCGTGTACCTTTGCCTCCCTTCACTAAACTATTTTGGATACAAATAGTGGCCGCACAGCCCACTCCACAATGAACAGATTCCATCCACAGCCCCCGCCACCATTCCTCCATTCCCCTGCAATCAAGCAGGAATTGCAGTTAGATGTTTTTTTTTTAATGCCAATACTCACCATCTGTGTTTTGCATGGGAACCCCCATACCGTTTCAGAGCATCCAAAAAGCCTACACTAGACGTAGATAATGTCTAAAGACGTCTCTGTTCTCAGCCCCCCACCTCCGCACGAGTCCCCATCTCATAGGGAAATACAAGCGCTAGTGTCCACCGTGAGAAAATAAAGCTCGGCCTGTAGCACCCCAATCAATCAGGGACACTGTGGATCCTCCTCATCTACGGCCCATCTCCAGCAGGACACAACCCACCAACACCCCCACCCACCAGTAGTACAAGGCAAGCACTGCATGGCTCCATTCTCCACCGCACAGCAAACTACACCGCAGCCTCACCTCACAAATACTCCTCCTTCAAAATCTTATCTGGAGCTTTTGCTGCAACTCTAAAAGCTGAGATGCAACCATCGTTCAGAACACAATGTCAAACAAGCATTGCAAATGCCAACAGATTTGGCTTTATGCAGGGCTGGGAAAGGCATTTGCCAGACCCTACGGCATGGTAATAACTGGCCATTAATGATAGTTGTAATATGGCACCTCTGCATAGCGGTACCTGGCAAAAGCCGATCTAATGGCTATACATAGGGCTTTAAGTGGGCCTGGGCCAGCCGGGGCCCGAGCCCCAGCAGGGTCCCAAATCTCGTTTTGAGGCGGGGCCCTGCTGGGGGCTCACTAGTCTCCCCTGGCAGCCACGTCCATTACATGAAAATATTTTTTTTCTAAAGCTTGAAGCTCTCCCTCGTGTGTGAGAGATTCAGGCTTCAAAACAGAAAAAAATGCATTTCATCTATAATGGTGGCGCCACACCTGCGAGGCATCCCTTCAAGCAAGAGATGCCTATTGGACAGCGTCACCACTAAGGCTGGAAGGGTGAGGCCGCTGGAAGCAAAGGCCTAGTTTTCTAAATCCTGAAGCTCCCTCGCATTCGCTGGAGTTTCAGTCTTTATGAAAAAGGCCTCTGCTTCCAGCGGCCTCACCCTTTCAGCCTTAGTCATGACGCTGCCCCTCCCCTGCTGGCGAGGGGTAGCTCCACCATTAAGGCTGAATAGTCGAGGCGCTGTACCCTGCCAGGCAAGCTTTTAGAAAACAAATGCAGAGACCAGCACCCTCACCCACTGTGGAGAGGGCGCTGGTCTCTACAAAAGGCTGCCTGGCAGGGGTGCCAGTAGCTCATTGAACCTGGGCTCGGCAAGGGGGCCTGGCCTAACAGGCCAGCAGGTGACCCCCCCTCCCGCTGTTACGCCACAATCCCCTTGATGAGCCCCGGCTCATTCAGCAGTCCCTCTTAAGGCACTGCCTATACACAAACTAAAACTATGCTTGTATTTAACAAGACTTCAGTAAAGGACATGCACACTACTGAAAATTCAAGTTGCCAAAGGCAGACCTGCTTAAAACATTTGTATTACACCAGCAGTGCATTTACATCTCCAAATTAAGCCACCAACTCTCAGAAGACAGCTTTGAAATAACACGATCAGAGTATAATAGTATGACTTGTTAAGCTACCTGAACGAGATGCCTGTAGGTTGTGTTTTGGGCGGAGAGGGGCTGGGGGTGGGGGGTGTGGGAATGACCAAAGGGATCCGCATGGCCATGTGTCAGTCAATGGGTGGGAAAATGACAGAACAGCCAACACCCTCCTCACATGCATCTCCCCCTAGCTGTACTCCAATAAAATAGTTTTGGTTACCTAAAAGCCAAAAATAAAAGTGATTTAGAACAAAAAAAGGTAAGCACATCCAAAAAATTAAAAGCTGGATTTACTGTGGGGGCAGGGTGGCCATGTAAAGAAAGGGCTAGTGTTGGCTAAGACTCCAATGAGTTTTGTAACTATAGCCAGAGCTTGATTTGTAAAACAATAAGTGCCAGGGCTCAAATATTTTGTAACACACCTGGGGCACACCGGGCAGGCAACTCCCGGCCCACTGCTGAGAACACCCATGTTTGTACCCCCACAGTGCCTGCATATTATGGGTTAATGATGCAACTGCCACTGGCTATCTTGGGTGATGCATGCACTACCCATGGCAGAGGTGCAATTTACAGATGTCAAACACAAAAGGACATCCTTGTTTAATGCAGTGGCCCTTCCCCTGGCCTTTGCCATGTATTGGTGCCTCTAGCTGGTGACTCTCCTCTTGTTGCCAACCCACACTAAAGTTTAGTGTGGCTGCGTATTGCAGCAATGGAGGAGTTCCCATGTTACGCAGGAGGAATGGAGAAGCTAGTGCGCGTGGCCAGCACAAGCACCCAGCAATGTCACCTTCCAACTCATGCGATCAATGAAAATGGATAACTACCCCTCTGCGGTCTACGGGGGTCATCAAGTTCATGAATAATGATGCGCTGGCACAGGGTAAAGAGAATGTGGCCAGTGCACACTGTTGCTTATTGTGTAACAAAGTTGCCAAAACACAACATCATAATCAGACTGAGAAAATAAGTGGTGGGGCTCAGATAGACGTCCTGGGGCTGAGCCCTGGCAAACACCGCCACAGATTAAGCACTGGCTACAGCAGCTACACTCCAAGACATCCTCTACTTAGTTGAACATTTCAGATGTCTTTCATAGGACAGACGCGCCTTTGATATTGTTGCGGTGCCCGATTTCATTGTTTTCTCGCGCATTAGCGGAGCCAACAGTATCCGGGTGCGAGAAGACCGAATCGTGGAAATCTTTAATATTCGCTAGGTAGCTTAGGAAGTTAAGGATTCGCAGAAGAGACATGTGTGCTACACAGTCACGGGTCTGAATTCTGGTAGACCCGACTCATCCGTCCAGAATTCCCATTTTTATACAAATGTAGTTCAATCAATGTGGGTAGAAACACCTACTCCTACAGGCTACAGCGGATAGAAGCAGAAGGCATCCGTATGATGCGCTATAAATGAATGGGAGTTCATTATCATTATGGACGCCTAAATATAGTTCGGTCTCCATGAGCAGAACTATGCCAATGCTTAGTAATCGATCATCACCCAGTAGGAGGGCAGGGAATCTGCATGCCTTGTTCACTTTCTTGAAATAATGTGGGGTCATTGGTGCAGAGTGAAGGGCTTCGAGTGGTTGTTTGAATTCGGGTTTCTAGATCCAATTTGCAGAGGTGTGGGTGGACCTTGCACCTCGGGGTCTTTATCAAACCATGTGGGGCGGGGGTGTGGGGACAGGACACGCTGCTCCGGCCGCTGCAAGGCACGTGGCGTCTGCACAATGGTGTCTAGCCTTTCGTCTGGGTAAATTCCTTGTGGACACAGCATGCACACTTCCAAGAATTCGGTCTGGGGACTCAAATAACTCAGACTGGTTTCAACATCCAGTGCGTGGGGTCAGCAAATACAAGGCAGCAAGGTTTCAGGCATAAAACAACATTACTCTTTGCCGAAATGCGATTATCTGTCTCATTATCTCCCCACCCCTACTCCATGCACGGGTCTGAGGGAATGAATGCCCTTCTCTGCTCCGCCCGGCTTTACATATGGCACAGCCTTGGCTCGCCTCGGCCGTCACTAAGCGATCCATGCAATCGCCGCATTGGGCTCAGGCTGCCTGTAAAGTGAAGC
Source organism: Ambystoma mexicanum (assembly GCF_040938575.1). Taxonomy (NCBI): domain Eukaryota; kingdom Metazoa; phylum Chordata; class Amphibia; order Caudata; family Ambystomatidae; genus Ambystoma; species Ambystoma mexicanum. The sequence goes on along the minus strand of NC_090935.1, from coordinate 343,657,021 downwards.
CCAGGCGCAGTATTGCCGGGGCACACTCTCCAGTGCTATCCCAGCACCAAGTAGCAGGGGTCTGGAAAAAGATCCGGGGCTACACTCATGTCGGAACAGGCTAGCCTTTTGGTCGTGCCGCCCCTCACCTCCCCCAAGCTTCTATACAGGGCTGAAGCCCCCTCGGCCTGCCCAGCAACGCCTCTGCCAAGTAGATTACAGGGGGTTTCTGTTCCCACATCCTATTCGCACTCTTGCAAGGCACCGTTTGAGGCCGACTACATCTCACCTTCCCTCCACGCTACATTGCCTTCCCTTTGAGCCTAAACGCCTATTACGGATTGCTTGTTAGCCCATTGTTTGTGCTAGCAGGTGGCGCTTAAGCACCAGCTACGATCCAAAACTACTGTATTGGAGCAAAGTAAGGCGGGGGAGGGCCTGTGAGGGACACACTGCTTGTGGGTGCTCTGGGTACTTTACCCACCCCACTGACTGCCGCTGCCCATGCTAATCCCTATGGCCTTTCCCACCCATAACCGGCCCCTCCCCTGGAAAAACACACCCTCCACACCCTCCTGGGAACTCTGAGCTTGCTCGATCAAGCAGTAAAATTAAACTTTAGCCTGCCACTGTTTCTCAGCAGTCTGCTAAGGGTTAAGGGCTTAATTACAGCTGTACATTTCTACCAGTGAAGTAAAAAAGTCTTAACCAAGTGCACCTCCAGCCAATTGATTGATCTCTCTTCCATGCACTCAAATCCTGTTAATACAAGTAACGGCAAAGCCAACAGTTTTGGCTTGAGGTATTGGATGGACATTTGTCATGTGTTACCTTTATTTGCCCAGGTAATCACTCCACATTCTAGCTGTTGCCATCTTATTGCCAGTCAGTACCATTATTTCATTGACTAGCAAATGCCTATCCCATACCTATACAAAAGCCTAAACTGTTGGCTTTGCCAATGCTTGTGTCCGTCACGGTGGAGGTGCGGCAGATGGGGAATTCATGGATTGAGCCGATAGTGAAGGGGTCTGGCGTGGCACTAAGAGCCAAACGGGAGATGGGCTGGCAAATAAACGGCCATGGAAAACTTGGCTGGGAATATTTTGTAAATTACGGACGAGATATAAATTCTGACCAAGCTGGGAAAACACGCTGTACACATTTTACCCAAGCCCTGAAAATATGCTACAGCTCTTCAAATGAGAGGGTTTTTGCACACGTTTTTTTATTTTTTATTCAGTGCATTATATCACAAGAATACATTCAGTTACATCTATTACAATTCCATGTGCAGTAAAAGGCAGTTCAGAGTGTAGAAAAGGCCCCCAGCTGCCACGTGCGTACAAAAACTATCCTCCGGCCACAGTAAAGATCCTCAGTCATAATGACACAGTGCTGGCCCAGCTTCCCCCTCTATATGTAAAGATCCCCAGCCATAATGACACAGTGCTGGCCCAGCTTCCCCCTCTATATGTAAAGATCCCCAGTCATAATGACACAGTGCTGGCCCAGCTTCCCCCTCTATATGTAAAGATCCTCAGTCATAATGACACAGTGCTGGCCCAGCTTCCCCCTCTCTATGTCAAGATCCCCAGTCATCATGACAGTGCTGGAGCAGCTTCCCAAGTCTCTATGTAAAGATCCCCAGTCATAATGACACAGTGCTGGAGCGGCTTCCCAAGTCTCTATGTAAAGATCCTCAGTCATAATGACAGTGCTGGCTCAGCTTCCCCCTCTCCATGTAAAGATCCTCAGTCATCATGACACAGTGCTGGAGCAGCTTCCCAAGTCTCTATGTAAGGATCCTCAGTCATAATGACACAGTGCTGGAGCAGCTTCCCAAGTCTCTATGTAAAGATCCTCAGCCATAATGACACAGTGCTGGCCCAGCTTCCCCCTCTATATGTAAAGATCCCCAGTCATAATGACAGTGCTGGAGCAGCTTCCCCCTCTCTACATAAAGGTCCCCAGCCATAATGACAGTGCTGGAGCAGCTTCCCAAGTCTCTATGTAAAGATCCTCAGTCATAATGACAGTGCTGGCCCAGCTTCCCCCTCTCTATGTCAAGATCCCCAGTCATCATGACACAGTGCTGGAGCAGCTTCCCAAGTCTCTATGTAAAGATCCCCAGTCATAATGACACAGTGCTGGAGCGGCTTCCCAAGTCTCTATGTAAAGATCCTCAGTCATAATGACAGTGCTGGCTCAGCTTCCCCCTCTCCATGTAAAGATCCTCAGTCATCATGACACAGTGCTGGAGCAGCTTCCCAAGTCTCTATGTAAGGATCCTCAGTCATAATGACACAGTGCTGGAGCAGCTTCCCAAGTCTCTATGTAAAGGTCCCCAGCCATAATGACACAGTGCTGGAGCAGCTTCCCAAGTCTATGTAAAGATCCTCAGTCATAATGACAGTGCTGGCTCAGCTTCCCCTCTCTATGTAAAGATCCTCAGTCATAATGACAGTGCTGGAGCAGCTTCCCTCTCTCTATGTAAAGATCCCCAGTCATCATGACACAGTGCTGGAGCAGCTTCCCAAGTCACTATGTAAAGATCCTCAGTCATAATGACACAGTGCTGGAGCGGCTTCCCAAGTCTCTATGTAAAGGTCCTCAGCCATAATGGCACAGTGCTGGAGCGGCTTCCCAAGTCTCTATGTAAAGATCCTCAGTCATAATGGCAGTGCTGGAGCAGCTTCCCAAGTCTCTATGTAAAGGTCCCCAGCCATAATGACAGTGCTGGAGCAGCTTCCCAAGTCTCTATGTAAAGGTCCCCAGCCATAATGACAGTGCTGGAGCAGCTTCCCAAGTCTCTATGTAAAGGTCCCCAGCCATAATGACAGTGCTGAAGCAGCTTCCCAAGTCTCTATGTAAAGATCCTCAGTCATAATGACACAGTGCTGGAGCAGCTTCCCCATCTCTATGTCAAGATCCCCAGTCAGAATGACACAGTGCTGGAGCAGCTTCCCCCTCTCTATGTCAAGATCCCCAGTCAGAATGACACAGTGCTGGAGCAGCTTCCCCCTCTCTATGTAAAGATCCCCAGTCAGAATGACACAGTGCCGGAGCAGCTTCTCACTCTCTATGTCAAGATCCCTAGTCATAATGACAGTGCTGGCTCAGCTTCTCCCTCTCTATGTAAAGATCCCCAGTCATAATGACAGTGCTGGAGCAGCTTCCCAAGTCTATGTAAAGATCCCCAGTCATAATGATACAGTGTTGGCCCAGCTTCCACCTCTCTATGTAAAGATCCCCAGTCATCAGGAAACAGTGCTGGCCCAGCCTCCCTGTATCTAATACGATATCGGCTCTGTTTGCAGTTAAGTTTCCACGCCTCAGTGATTCAGTGCAGCCAAAATGCTCTGTGGATGGTAAAAGCCAGCTCTGCGTTTATATATGGAAGTCCCGCAGCTCTCTGGGGCACAGAATATAAAGTACCTTTGCAACAAACTGACGTCCACACACTTGAGTGGCCCCAAGCACATCCAAGGTGATGTACATATCAGCCTTATAAACTGCTTCACAAGGTGGGATTTATGATGCATGGAGGCATCATGCAGCTGGAAAGCATCCTTACACATACACATATGGGGATGGGCCTTGAATCATCTTAACCAAAACCCGGCCCACCACTTAAGAAGCGAGTACACGGTTTTACATTAAACAAGTTTTTTGTTCAAAAGCTCTGGGGAGTGGTTAGATGGTGTTGCAGGACCAAACTAACCCAAGTCTCAATACAACATCAGTTGGCAGTTTATATACCTTTTGCAACAATTTAAAACACTCCCAGATACTTTTATTACCACCCATCCCCAAGTATGATTGGACAAATCCTCAAAGAAATCCCATCTGTTCCCAATTCATCCATTTTCATTGGCCAGGCTCATTTTCATTATTATCTACAGGTCATATTCAAAACACACCTCTTTTGGGGATTTGTCCATAGTAGGTCATGACGTTGGTGCATGGTTAAACATTAGCATTAAAAACATACTTCATTGCTAGCAATAACTGGCCTACGACCTTTAACTTTAAGTATGATTGCACATGGTCCTGCTGATGTATTTTGGAAAATAGAGAAAGGTTTGCATAAACCGGATTTTCTTAGAAATACAGATTGCGATCTCCATCCCACAGACTCCTGGTGCATTCATCTAATTTATGCGGTTACATATAACCTCTGATGACCTGGAAAAATACTTAACTGTCGGACCAAGGACTCAGGCCTTATGTTTATTACCACCAAACAAATGACTAATCCCATCTAAAGATTGTAATAAAAAGGGCTAGATAATATCAGTTCCCTTGTAAGGACTGTGAACGTTGCCCTGTTCGTATGACCTTCTTACTGGGTAACCAATTCTCCTTTCCCGTCAAGAATGTCCCTGCTACTTTAGAATGCATGTGTAACAACTGTGAAAAAAAGCACCCCCTTGTATGGAATTGTGTTTGTGTTGCATTTGCAGTTTTAATATTGTATCTTTCTATGTGATTCATTTGGATTTTCAACACTGTCCCAGTTTGCTGCCATCCGCCGTCATCAATACAGTGTGCGCAACATAAATCCCTCGTAATACAGGGGACCCTCCCTAACCACCCAGACGCACACGTGCTAACAAACATGAAAAGCGGATGGGGGGGAGCATTCATTTTCCTTTTTGGTACCTAATGAGTATAACTCACTAGCTGAATAACACACTGCCAGCATGGATAAAAGAGATGTGCGTCTGCTAAGCAATTTCTGTAAAAGCAAAACGATCCAAACTTGGTGTGCATTTATGAAGGTAACAATTCCTAAACTGTTTCCTCGCAAAAGCAGCTAGGAAAACAACACCAACAGTTACATTTATGGCACTACAATAATTAAAATCTATATTCTTCTGAACCATTAAAAATCCATTAGATGTCTTATTTAAACTGGACATGGTCCTTTTCTAAAAAATTCCATACCTAGCCTAAGATAGAAGACATCATTTCTTGAGATGGGAGCCTGTGCAATAGTCCATAGTAATATTTAAATATTTATCTCGCTCCAATCTAAACTGTGCGATTCATGATGAGGTTCTGAATAGTTTTGTTATATTTCAGTCCGGTTTAATTAATTGAAGTGACCCACCACTACAACCTCCCAGAAGGCAATTGATTTAGAAGTGAAAGTCCAGTACTGAGACATGCTGTCCTTCCTGACATGGAGTCCGACAGCAAAACTAGAACTGACCACCTACCACCCTGCCCCACCAGAGCAGATTACACAAATACCTACTAGAATGCAGTCTCTTGGAGATGGGTGGGGGGAAGAGGGTGCCTACTCCAAGGTGTGCTTCTCCTCAAATTAGGGCCAAGAAGGGTGAAAGGCCAGTGCCAAATGATAGGGCATCTTGTCTCATCGTCTGGGCTGCCCGGTGGCATGGGGCTAGGTCACACTCCACAGACCCTTTAGGCCAAGGGTCTGCAACCGCCAGATGTTTTGGAATAACTTAATATCAGCCCTTGCCAGCACTAGACAACAGCGATTGATCATGGGAGTCTTAGTCCAAAAAATCTGGAGAGCCACTTCTACACTGGGTATACCTACAGAAGTTCCTGGAGAATTTTGGCTTTGGGCCGCATTTAATTTAATACGTGTTCACTATGACCCATCCATCCACATGTTTCAAAATAAACTGGCCACTTTAACCATCACCTCTTTCTTGCAGCACCCATCAAAGTTGTCCTCTCTCCACCCTCTTAATGGAACCACTCACCCAGCTAGTGCTCTCTAACAAAGCCATTCAAGGAGGTAGCCTGTGTAAGTCACAATAAAAAATAGCCATATACAGAGATGACCTCTCTTCCTTGTTCACAACTTTGCCTCTACTCCACCTCACATTATATATCCAATAGATGTAATTTGCATGGTTTCAGGATAAGATAACTTACACTAAATCATGTATACTGAATATTAATGAAATACATGGATTATATATATTATAATCATATCACAAACCCAGAATATCTGTCGGTTTTGTAACAACTCAGCCACCACTGAAACTGTTGAACATCTAATTGCACAATTGACAACGCTATTTTATCAAACACTGTCGCTATTTGGGAGCAATGGATGAAAATCAATGTTGGTCTCTTATTTTTAGTACTTCCTATATTCCTCTTAAAACTGCTACTGTGAATTTCTTGAATCTCATAGTGGAATAGATTTGTTTTGCTTATGAAGTTATATTTTCTGTTAAACATGGACTTCTAACGTTTGAAGATGTTTTTAGACATTTGAATGTTTAGTTCAATTTGTATTGTACATAGAAAGTGATATTAAGATAGAAACAAAACATAACATTTTGTAATTGATTATATATTGAACATTGATTTCAGCTGACAAATTTTTTTTTTTTTTTTTTTTAAGTATTATCACTGACATACAATCCCTATATAGTGGTGGGACAGTGAACGGATGACATACTTTGGGATTTATCTTTCGAAATAGAGTCTCTTTATTTGTCAAGTCATCTTTCCAGAAACCCTACCAAGGCAGCACTAATTTTAATTGGCTATAAAGGACATTTCCTGGTTTGGCAGGAGCCTTCAGTCCACTCTTAATATATTTTTCAGTCCCCCAAAAAGTGATTTCAAACAAAAAAGAAAGTGTAAAGAAGCATAAACTACATTTCACGTGGGCCAGGGAGTGTCCAAGAGTCACACTTCGTAACATGCTCTCCTAAAAGTCCAATAGACATCTTGGGACAACCCGACCTTCAATACTATTTACCTGTAGCTCCGGAGGCTAGAAACGAGAACAGAATCTTAATCCAAGCACCAAACATTGGGTAGAATTACAACAGCACATTGTGATATGTCAGGAATGAAACTCATTGAGTCATATCTTTGGTCAGACTTTTTAAAGTAAAAGGGATTGGGAAAAAGCCTCTGACCCTGATGTAAGAGGCGTTTCCCTACCAAAACCAAAAACTAAGAATCTGTCCATGTCAGAATATCAACAAAAAAAACTGTCCTGTGCCCAAAGTTTTATTCTGACCATCACACTAAAACTAAATTCAATGGTGAAAAGAGGAATGTCTTTGGACTGGAGTGGTTTTTGAAAAGCGTTAAAGAATGAATAACTACTACATGGAAAAAGTTCAAGGGTAAGGAACCCTTGTTCCAGGGGGTGGTTCCCCTTACCCTGGATACCTCTTTACTTTGGGGTGTTTTCACAAGTAGCAGTGCCTTACATCTTTCATGTCCATCAACCACAAAACTCTGCTTATCCAATCGTATCTTGTCAGGACACCGGGTATACTCTCCTGCAAGGTTTTGCTCCATCTCTCCTGGTTAACAAAGTGCTTTTGCTAGTCCGATATATCCTTCTCAGGACCTATATAATTTTGGACTTTCTTGTAACTGCCTGGTATACTCTACTTCCAGGGGGTCTTGTAATCTACTTTGTTTAATAATTTGTCTGCTTTATATATATTGCAGTTGTTTCTCTTTTTGACAATAAGCTCTTGCTTTTTCTCTCAGCTTCTTCATTCATAATTACTTGCATTCGATGTAGCCGGTGATACGCCCTGCTGTCCCTGCTGTTCATGGGTAGACTCACTGGTTCTGGTTGCCGTTCCAAGTTCCTCTCACAGCCAGCCGGTGACAGTCTTTTAGTGCTTTCCTTCTCGCAACCCAACTTCTCTCGGCTTTCCCGTTTCCCGCAGCTTCTGCTGGGTTCATCTGCTTCATTCCAGGGTCCGGAAAATGGATGCTGCTTTTCATCACCTGCAAATGCCAAGGAGTATATCCTACCCTCTTGGCATTGCTGCAGCATGTCTCCTTCCCATGGCAGCTTCCTTCTCCTTGGCTCTAGAGCCAGTCGGCTCCACCGCACTGGTTCCAGCCCTTCTGTCTCTTGGTCCGCACTGAGAGGAGCAGCTCTCTCCTGCCAGCAGCCAACCTCCACTCTCTGCTTCTGCTCTTTAAATTTCCCAGCCACTGGTGTCCCAGACACCACAAGCAGATACGGTGCTGGTCCGTGATGGACATCTTGGACTTACAGTCCCAGCATGTTTTTAAAGCCAGACCGTGTGGTCGGCGGGGTAGAAGAAGACTTGATCGAAGTAGATAACACGAGGCACGCTGAGTTCTTGAAGCAACACATTTGCGGAAAAAACGGAACTGAGGCTACGGGCGCCGTGCGTGCTACTTATAACATCCAATGATGTCACCCTCGACGGAGGCCTACGAGGGATAACAACCCGACGCCATCGATGCAGGACGCCCTCTTTCGAAAAATTTCTGAAGCAGCACAGCTGTGGACATTACATGTCAAAGATGTGGAAAACGGAGGACACAATCCATTCGAAGGTGTAATAGGGGAGGAGCAGTCAGAGCATTCCCACCAGGGGAGCTTTCGGAGAGGATGCATTGTTCTAGAACATGCAGAAGGAAATATCAGTGAAGTGTAAGGCCACCCAGGCAAGGGCTGTGCCATGGAGATGTTTAGTAGGTGAGAAGGGTGGTCAACATCGTCAATGGGATCAAAGAGATCCAGCTTTGAGATGAGATGAGAGCTTGGAGTGGTGACAAGGGTTCCGAAAAATCTGAAACGTTGGTCAGTAACTTTTCAGTGGAGTGGCAGACCAGAACTCAGATTGAAGAGGATCACAGAGATAGTTAATCTCAAGGCGACTAGTAATCCTGTAGAAGTCCACATGCACCAAGGTTTAAGAATAGTGGGAGGAAAGAGACATGCATGTAGTGTTAAGTGGCTTCACTTCAACACTACAGCTAAGTCAATGCCTAGTCTGGGATGCTGAGGGAAACCCTTACTGATATATTTTTAGGTCCAGTTCATGTACTCTGGGTGACAACCCTTATATAACACCCCTCTCTTACAATTCACCTGACCCCTCTGAGCCAAGAAGTAGGTCTGTTTTGCAAATTTAAACGGTTTATTTGAGAAATATAACAATATATATCTATCACACTTTTATAATAAATGAATATTGGATATCACACTTAAAATATGACAGTGATCAACAATGGATAATGTTGTACTGGTAAACTGATTTGGTTACTTAGAAGTAGTATAGAGGATGAGGTAGCTGAAATGCTTTATGGTTTCAAGGAAATGCAAGGTGGAATAAATGCAGTACAGAAAATAACCTAATATGGTTTCACAAGAGATAATATGTTCACTTTTCCCCTGGTGGCAATTCACCCCCCTTATATGCAATGCAAGGAGATGGAAGCAACACACACAGTCTTCAGGAATACAACCAAATACAATACGGAATTCAGTCCCCCCCCCCCTAGCAAGCTTAGACAACAGGTATGCTTTTTAAAACACGGGCAAGAGTGCTTTGTAATGTGGTGGCAAGGAAGTGAAAAATGCTAAAATTGCTTTTAATTCCCTATAGGAGGTTCAGGATGAGTGGTAGACACTTTAAATCAGTTCAGGTCAGTCCTAATAATGGTCCAGGCCTGGTTATTAGGTTGCAAACAAATTTTTGCAGTTCAGGCAAAAGCGGCTATCTTTTTACAGATGACGAAATCAGGCCAAATCGCGGTAAATTTTGCGAGTGCGTAAATCGCGATTGCGGTAAAAGTATAAGGAGTAGGAAGTTGGTTCTAGGATTGTTGGAAAGCTTAGATTCTAAGCTTTCAGAGGACAGTTCCTAGGACAAACGGTTCCAGAGATACGGACGATTTAATAAAGGTAGATTTTCGGATTTAAAGTAAAACTCAAAATGACAGGTGACAGTTTGCAGCTTTAGAATGACAGATGACAGCTCGCAGCTTTAGAATGACAGATGACAGGATTTCTAGGAGGCAGTTCTATTTAGTTAAAATAATCTAATCCAAACTATTTTAACCTAAGAAATTGGGTTCTGCACATTTGAAATAGGCCTCGTCACGGATCTGGTCAACACGTCCAGCGGCGGTTCTCTCTGCTCGGCGGGTCAAATCAGGCACCGGTTCTGCTCACAGCGATCCGGATCTCTGGTTCTGCTCACAGCGGTCTGGGTCTGGTCTGCGGTTCCGGCAAAAGTTCATGGCAAAGAATTCAAACAGCTCGCCCGGCTGTTGAATAGTTTGGTTAGGTTTGGTAGATTCTGAAGGCCTGCTGAGAATGCTTTTGCTTGCAGTGGGCCTTCTAGGTTCAAAGTTCTGTAGTCTATGGGTCCCTGGTTCTGGTCTCTGTCTGGATGGGATGTCGGCCGTCAAAATGCTCCGCAGAAATGGAAAATGAATGTGTCTACCTGTCCCAGCAGTCTCTTTTTATGTGTTTTGGAAAGTGGGTGTGTGCGTTGGTCATAACTAAACCTGCCCCTCTCACTTATCATTGGCCAATTCCTCCTCTCTCCCTTGATTGGGGGAAGGAAGTGTGAGTCAGAGTGATGCTGTATGTTTTATGGTCAGAGGAACCTCCCCTTGTCAGATTGCACACAAATCTATTTCTGACCCAAACACATATTTATCTATGTACCATTTTTCTAATATTATAGGTCCAGTTAACATTTTCTGTAGCACTAAACCATCCAATCCCTGTCTTTGTACGATGTCGTGTCACTGATGACAGAATTCTCCCCTTTTCATCCAGATAACGACCTCTAACCCTTTCCAGAGTTTACACAAATGTGCACCAGGGATATGGGATTCAGATGATAAAGTTTCAGATTTTTAACATGCATACATTTGGAGTAACAACCTTTTTTCCGCTACTATCCCCAGGAACATACCACAGGGTCCTAACACCTCTTAAAATGTGCACAGAAAAATCACAAGAAGAATGACATTATTTATATAATTTTGACAGGTCCGTACTATGAATTATCCATCTTTTTAAAATTATGCCCTGGTCAAAAAGGGGTGTGGCTTCCCACATCACATGGTGGAATAACTGGTTTATCCACTTCCCCCAAGCTCAGCTGGCTCTCACAGGCACTGCTCCTCCCACTTCTCCCAAGAGGAAGCCACTTTACGCCCCCCCCCCAATATAACATTTGCCTGAGTCTAGGACAAGGTTTTGTTCAACCTCCTGCAGATGCCCCTCCCCTAATCTAATCAGAGAGGTGTCATCTCCTTTTGGTGGGGAAGCAGGAGGCAGCCAGGCCTGGGAATGCAGTTTGATCAAGTTTCAACTCCTGTCGGGGGTTGTTGTCAGGCAGAATTCAGCTAAATGTCACTTTAGTTCCCAGTTTAAATTAAAACTTACAATTTTTACATATACATTAAATAATTACTTCCTTCAAGTCATTTCAGAATATAGTTTTACATTGTATCCACCTCTTAGCAAGTCTTTCCTTGGCCTGGTTTGGGTTCCTCTGTTCAGTTTTACACAAATGTCTGGTGGTTTTAAAACGGCGGCTTTCTGATAGTGGTGAGTACCGGTATTGCATCCATTTTTGGGATCTGTCTTGAATTACTGCATTTCAATAGAGTGGTCTTTTGCTTGATAGTATAGGACCCTTGCTTAACATTGTTTTGATGGCATCCTTACAGTAGAGTGGTGATGTGGAACCCCTCACAAGAAGGTTGTATCTGTGGAGTGGTCTTTTGCCAATTGCGCAGTTCTCCTGGATTTTGGCGTGAATGTGGGTGGCGACAGCTCATCCCCACATCCGCCCAGTCTATTGATTTAGTTTGTTCTGGGATAGAATAATGGGCGGCGACAGCTCATCCCCACATCCGCCCAGTCTAAGGATTCAACATGGGTCAAAACCCTTGACAGTAGGTGCCCAGAGTCTGTAGAGGGCTAAAGGATGGGAAGGATCGTGGCTTCCATGAAACAGGTTGAAATATTCTAGTGGAGAGGGAGTGTTCAAGACGGATGAGAGATAGAAGCAGCTAAGCAATGCCAACTCTTTGTACTTTGAAGAGGTAAGTGGTCCAGCAGAGGGCGGGGGGGGGGGGGTTCTGAATAGAGGGTGAAAGCCAACTCGTCAAATGTAGGAGTAAAATCTGAATGAGCTTGTGATGTGTGGGGCCAGGGAAAAGAAGGTTGGAGGGAGGGAGTGGAATCCCATTAGGGTGTTGCAAATCTGAAAGACCTTAGATGAGAAGTGGTGGGCATAATCATTAGCAGCAAGAGAAGACAATATAGATGGATGGTGAGGGAGAGGCAGCGAGTTCTTTGGAGCAGTAGGACAACACGAGGACATTCTCATAAGCCATAATGCGTGGAGGGGTCCATTGGCAAAGGTGGGCATGCATGCAAGTCTGAAGCTGGTGGATATCTGGAATAATCAAAGCCTGGTGAGCGTCAGATGGAGAGAAAGTATGGGTGAAGTAGTGATAAGGGCTTGTGTATAATCATGAAAGGCCTGTTCAATAGATGAGGCTTGAGGAGGAGATGGGCCAATAAGTAGGACCTGACCTTCAGCAAGGTATAGGGTCAGCCAGGCTTGAATTTGCTTTTGAGATGGAAGAGGTAACAAAGGAATGAGAGAAAGAAAGGCGGGGGAGCTGTTGAAGTGTGTGAGGAAGTTTTCAGATGTGGATAGGTTGGTAGTAAGGTTAGATGAGTTAAGGGAGGAAGAAAGTAAGTTATGATTGGTCGAGAGAGTTGCCTTAGGCATGAGTATATAGGCTGTCAAAGGTAGAGGTCAGGAAGGATGGATATATGGTTTTGATGGAAAGGAGTCCAGAATAAGACCATGATCTGGGAAGTAATACGAGAGTGCCAGGGTGCTGCAGATCAGGAGGATATTGAGGCGGGTGGGAGCAAGGACATAGGTAGCTCAAAGCAGATTGGAAGAAAGTCAGATGCGGAATGAGGCAGTGTCTCCAACTCTCTTAATCACTAGGCCAGCCACACCACTCCTCTTGGACATATGGGAGGCATGAACAAATCTAGTAGTCAGAGCGAAGGGCTGCAAGGGTAGCGAGCGGTGTCAGGTGCGGCAATCAAAGTCTCATTCATCGTCAGGCAGTGAATTAGGAATTATGGAAATCAAAACCATCAAACAGGAAGGAGGATTTCAAGCAGGTTGATTAGGCATTCCATAACCGGAGAACAGGAGTTACGTGGGAGGAGGGAGAGTGGGCTGGGAGGGAGTTGTGGATGATGGGTGGGGTAGGATAACAATTGAACAATGTAATTGTTGCTGTTAACGATGGGGTTAGGACAATAGGAAGTAAAGAGGGATTGAGTGGGGGGGTTGTCAGAAAGGCACTGGAAGAACACTAGGAAGAAGGGTAATGATTAGCAATACAGGGAGGTGGAAACACAATTCTACAAAAGCGGTGTGGGAGAGGTCAGGAACAAGATAAGTAAACTAGAGAACAAAAGTAGAGTTACGAGGCCTTTAATACCCAAATGGAGGGTTATAGGATCAATGGCATCCAAATGGTTAGTTATATAGACACTATTGGCCAAATGTCGAATTACAGCGTCACTGGCCATAAGTTAAAGAGGGTTATGCCCCAAATAACCTGACAAACCCATCCCATCATGCTTTTAGCATTCCTCAGCATGACTGAGAAGACTCTCAGCACAATCTCCTACAGAACTAGCAATTCGGTTTACAACCATGATGCTGGAGAGACTGCCATCATCCAACTCATCACTGACTTTCTACACATCCTCAACAATGGAAAACAAAACACTGCTTACGTGTCCTACTATACTTCACTGCCCCCTTTGATACCAATGACCATGAAGCCCTGCCCAGCATCCTAGCCACAAGCATGGGTTTCCACTGACAGGTCCTGCATGGGTTTTCCTTCCATCTCCTTAACAGATCAATTTGTCCAGATGAGCTCCAATAAATCCTATGACCGAGTGCACCGCAGATTTCCACAAGGCTCTATTCTGCACCCTGCCAATTTCACCCTCTAGAGGAACTCCTTACCAACACAGGCATAGAGAAACACCAATACACAGATGACATGCAGCTCTACCGAAAGATTAATTGTATTCGAAGACATCCATCAGTTCAAGAATTGGCTATCCCTCATCCAACACTGGGTGTCAAGCACCAACCTGCAGTTCAATTCCACAAAGATTGAATTAATTTTCCTCGAAACCCCACCAAGCATACAAAGGTCCAGAACTTGCTACCTCACATTAAGCTCCACTGATTCACACTTCAATTCAATCAGTGAAACATCTTTCGGCTTCATCATTGATGCTGATCTCCCATTCAAAACACACCTTGTCAAGAAGATGCAAGCAGCATGGTACCAGCTTGCGCTCCTCAGCAAAATGAAGCCCCGCCAAGAGTTTCAGAACATTGTTTTCAAGCTCTGTTCATCTAACTGGACTGGACAGTGGAAATGCACCAGTCGTAGGATTCACAAAGGCCACCAGTAAACATCCGAAACACAATAAGACTCATCACAGGAACAATGCATTCAGCCAAATTACCCCCATCCTGAAGGAGCTGTACTGGCTACACCTTCAAGCACACATGTTCAAGGCAGCCTGCATCACCTACAAAACAGTCATAACCAAAGAGCAAACTGACCACATCAGAGAGCGAGTGCACTACCAGAAAACGAAATTACCAGGCTGAAAACAAAGAACTGCATGATGAAAAAACTGGAATCCGGCCTTTTTCCGCTATGCATCCGGTCTATGGTTCAGGTTACCAACACAGAGAGTGCTGGTTCCCTGGCTCCTGCACTTCAGGAAAGAGCTGAAGATGCTAATCTTCAAAAAACACCTCACCAATTGCTGACTGTTCCACTCAACCCTAATGCCCGCTCTCTGGAGCGTGTCCCCCATCTGCTCAAACGCAGTCCGTCTGCTACCCCTGCACTCTTAGTTGTAACCCTCTGGGTGTGTTCCCTCTCTACAACACTCCATTGCTTCCCAGCTAGGTTTGCGATTTTAAAATAGCAAGCATGCATGCATACAGGGTCACAATATAGAGGTACAGCATCACTACTAAACAAATGTAGAGTTCTAGGAAAGTCAGAGACTAAATAAAGGTTAAGTAGTTTACAACGCTTCTGAAATGATGGTAAGAAACGCATGACAGCATGAAGTCACCAGGATTCCCTCTTGGGTTGCTAAGTAGCCACTTCAACTGGTGTTGCAAATACACCGGAAGCACTCAATGGTAGTGTTGTGTTCCCCGAAGGTTGTGGTGTCGGGAAAGTTGGCCACATTTCAGAACTCTGGTAGCTGCAGTAATAGGGCATGAGAAATAATCACCTGTCCAAGATGGCCACCACCTTTTGCAAAAATGTCAGAAGCAATGATTGGTGGTGTCTGATGCAGAAGTGTCTGATGCAGTTGAAATCAACATCAGGTGTGGCCCTGCCAGCAGACATTCGCAGAGGTGAACGAACACATACGTTGACAAATAGGAATAGTGACCTGTAAACAATTAGTGTAACCTTTAGGGACAATGCAGCTGCCATAAAGAGTAAAAGTAGGTTGTGCCACACAATGTAGGCACTAAAAGTAGAGTGCACATACAAGCTTAAAAAGGTTGAAGCAGATCCAGACCGGGTTACACAAAGTAGCATAGACATGAACATAGGTAGAAGTAGATGGCAGTATACATGGGTAGGTACTAAACATATGGTGGCATGCAACACATGAGACACAAAGAACATTAATATGGCGGAGAAGTGAACCAATGTACCACTATTTTAGACAGAATTATGAATGGCACTTATTTTGAAATACTGAATTTTGACATTGAAACTGCTTACACACACCATCCGAATCCACACAATATTCAATAAGGCACTCAGGTATCGAGGCTATGAGACAATGAGACAGGACACCCCAACAGGGAATTTAAACCACGAGATAACATTTCCCAAAAGTACACAGCAAGCAACTCTAAACGTTAATTTGTTTCTATTGGTCGCAGTGAAAAAATACAGATAGCTTAATTTATAGGTGCAAGAGTCTTATCTTTTACCCCATGACCCCCCCCCCCCCCCCGAGATTTAATCGATCCTTATTACCATTGGGAACTACAACCACTGGACAGCACGTCTGCTATACCTGCCTCCCAAGACTTGGAGGACTGACCCCCCCCCCCCCCACCGCTTATACATCACAATACGGACAGACTTAGACCGTGTACGGGGAACAATAACTACAGGACAATATCTGGGCTACATCAGCCCACCAAGCCTTGGTCCAAGGCCACCACAGTAGGCTCTCTCGTTGACTCAACTCCACCGTGATCACTCCACTCGACTGGCTCGTACTCCATTGATGACCAAACTCAGCACTTGGGATTCTAGTCCCGGCAGGGTCCTTGACTCGACGCCCTGGTGAAGGCGGCCTCAATATACTTCATGACCGCTGAAACGTGATGTTTTCAGGGAAGCATAACAAATAATTGGTCCCCTGTTTTTTAGATTTTGCTTGTCACTAATTCCCACATTGGCAAAGATATCTTTTACCCCATGACCCTGAAACACTACCCAAATAGACATTGTACTGTGAAGGAAACTAAACCCTCCTAACTGTAGTGTGCACCAAAGACATCGAATTTGGCTTTGAAGTTGTGAAAGCTGATTATAATTGCTGTTCTTATGCCATTTTTATGTATCACATCACCATATTGTTTGATTGAATGTTAACACATATTCATTACTTATTATATATTATTGAGAATTTGAATTTACACATACTACCAACATCAATGAACTATAATTCATGCAAGTATCGACTTTCATTTGCGTTGCTTTTTGGTCGTTTTGTCTTTCTCTTAATGTTGGTGCTCTCTGAATAAGTGGTTAAGTTCTAACTTAAGGAACAAAATTGAACAATTTTGATTACCCTGTCTTTAGGAGCATCATTGATATAGAGGAGCTCCCCTCCATCCTCGCTTCTGTACCTTTGATGGTTTTACTACAAGTTGGGCGGGTGACCTACCTCAGTCCGATCGTCTACAGATCTCCATAAATAAGGAGACTGTCAAATACAAAACCAGGTTAGATTTTTACACTAGTCTTTGTTGCTTAAACCTAGTACCTTCCTTTGAGACATTGGCAGGGGTACACATTTGTTGACATGCAAGAGTCTACCGTGCCAAACAGCCTCCTAATAAATAAACACACAGAGCATCAAATACGGGTTAGAATGGCGGAAAATTCAATAAATAGATAAAAGGAGGCCTGAAGTAGTGGTCGCCTACTACATGATGGGAACAATGACCATTCATTTGTGGCTTGCTAGACCGCGCACCTTCTGATTCTGTGGTGCTGCCAAACACAGGAGCAGTATCCAGGCCACAAGCAAATTGGCAGATTAAGGTATCAGGCCTTTGAATAGAAAGGGAGTTGACGTCTTTAAACTGAATCACAGCAGTCCGCCCATCTCCCCATTCCCCACCACGCCTCCTGTCATTGCATTAAAGTGTCCAAGGTCAGATAAGCGAACCACTGCCAAGAGCATGGTGCAAACCAATAAAGTAGCAGATCAGTGCCTAAATACTTTTCCTTAGTAGGCTGACCTTAGGGGGGAGCCATCAGTTAAGGAATATCGAAATAGTCGTAGCTATTATGTATAAAAAGTATAAGTACTATATTCCTAATAACCAATGTTAGATGGTCTCTTGTCACTCACTATGACATCATGTGTGACATTTTGGCCTTAAAAGCTTGCCTTCTACACTGTAACAATGCGAATGTGTTTTCGCGGTTGATTCACGTTTGAATACAGCTGGATGTTATCTGGCACTTTTAGTACTACATTTTGAGCTGGTTTCTTTATTGATTATAGATTGTAGATTGGGACCACCTTAACAGTGGCAAAGCTCTCCGTGAGGACTGGGGAGTCAGGATTGCACACAATACACATATGGCACGGGTTGTACAGGTCAGTGGCAATGCAGCTTGTCTTGGAAGCAAGACGACACAAAGAACAGGTTCGGATCCCGGGTCCGTGCTATTAAGAATGTCGTAACTAACCAATTATAATCATTATAATTAATTATAATAATTATATTCTTGACCTTTCTGTTATACAGTTGTAGAAGCTATGCAGCTACAATGTTTTGAGGCCCGCTTACTGACTAACTTTATGCAACGTATCAGGGAAGGGACAAGGGCATCTGATGTATAATAACACACAGCACAAGTACAGGATACTTCAGAAAGCATTCTAGTAAGACCCCGCCAACCGTACACGAGGAAGTCTGCTTTCTATAATCATTGCCGGGGTGTGGGGATGGGGTTCTGGTCCCCAAGAGCACTCACATTGCAAAAGCATGTATGCCAAAGATTGCATGGCCTTTCAACACTCCAGGGAGCCTCTGGCCCAAAGCACCAAAACGCTAGTCACCCGAGACCATGAGCCATATCTAGAGCAAGGGCGACGCAGCTACTGGGGTAAACGCACCCGCGGACTTCAGCGACCATATGTCTACACGCTTTGTAGGCCAAAAGATCACGGAGCAAGATTTAACTAGCAACCGTTTTGGTCCAGCAATAGCAGATCACTGGTCAGTGTAATCGTCTAGAGCCAGTCCACGGTTCGGTTTTGACCATTTCGTTATGAGTCAAGGATTACACGCCTTGCCGGTCTTATCCTTGTTTTCGGCGCTTGCTCTCCCATCACTAACATCCCAGCGACATGAATCCATGCTCCGTCCCCCCAGAGCAGCTGCTGCAGCGTCCTACAACGTATTGCTCTGAAACATCTCAGCAACGGGCAGCCGTAAGTCCCTGCTGGGCAGAAGTGCACCAAGCTCTCGTGCATTGATTTATTGCGATCTCGGCTCTGCAACTTGGGTAATACATGTAATGTGGGCATCACGAGTATATTTCCAGACGCACACACTTCTGACTGCTCTGCAAGCTTCTCCGGAACCTGTAAAGTGCTCACCATCGAGACAGAGGCACCTGATCGCGCGTTTGGGGAGGCAGGGTGGCCCTGACCTCACTCTGCAGGGATCGGATGCGCGCCATATGGCACTCCTCTACGGACCTTTGTTCTGAAAGCATGATGTCATGTGGGATGCTCCCGCGAGAGCTGGTAATGGGCTGCTCGGCTCGCCAGTGGGCCCAGTCCAACAGGTCAGGAAACGTTAACATACTCTCGCCTCATACTGGAGAATGAGATTCGAGGCAACGCAGAATGCACATTACAGGGACTACGAGTCGTGCAAGGCATTCACTGCATTTAAGTGGGCACCGCACGCTAAAGAAAACAAACGTACTTAATATACAAGCTTCAAATGCAGAACCTGCCAGCACAAACTACGCCCTGCGAGCAGTCAAACAAGAAAAACGCCACCCCTGATAAGGCTGAATAAAAAATAAAAAAAAAAAGAAAGAAAAAGGGATCTGGAACAGTAAATAAAATGAACACGAAGCAGAGGTAAGGTCTATAATTGGCCCACTTTATCAGTGAAAGACGTTATGGTGGTTTATGGTGTATGAGAAACCAAAGGGTGTCGCACCTACTAGTCCCCGGGATCTCTCTCAGGTGGCCCGGGCACAACCATCGCCTTTGGATCCGGACCCTGGGTGTGGACCAGTGCGGGAGGATCACCTGGGCGAGGGGTCTTCGAAGAATGGGGGAGAGGCAACCGATGTTGAGATGCAGTATTCCCCCCGTTTCCCGTACCAATGCCCCATCCTATTTTATAAGATACTCCAACGTCCCAAATCCCCAACCCCACTGTCCTACACAAACACTGGGCTGAGGAAGAGGGTGACGGAGAAAAGAGGCTAACCCTTACATATCTTATTGGACATGCCCTGCTAAATCGGGTCAGGCAAAGTCAGGCACTTGACTTTAACCAGATACAGCAGACGCCCATTAGCTCTCCCCATACGGATAAAAGGCAGAATATAGAGACCCAATCTGAGCTAGGTGGAACACGAGAAGGAGCAGAACATCTAGGGCAAAGGCAAACCTACTGGAGCAAAATGACCAACAGAGAGACGAGAGCAAAGGGTAGAGAAACCCAGGAGACGCCTGCAAGAGGTTGTTGCCTCTGAAGAGCCGTGAAAGATACGTGGAGAAGGCCAAATCCCAGACAAGAAGACTGCATTGTGTATCAAAACGCACCAGCGACCCTGAGACTCTGAAGGCATACCTGTGAGAAACTTTTAATTACCGATAACTGTGAAGCCAGTGCTGCAGAGTAGCGGAGTGGTCCAGCGGAAGGAAGTAGCCCACTCGAAAGTCTCCGGTGAATCGTTTGTTATATAATGACAAGAGAATGAACTATAAAATGCGTGATCAAAATAATTCTGACAAAAGGGAAAGTGACCAGGTGAATGTTGAACTTTTGTGCTTGTGAAACTGAACTACCTAGACCACGAGACACTGGGGCAAATAACACAGGAGTCTGAGCTAAAGGGATATTCGAAGTGGTCCTGCGGAGGTCTATAGTAAAAAGCCTCACACATTCAAAAGTCTTCGACATCAGGAAAAGGTCTGACCCCAGTGAGGGAAAACCATAAGTGTGATAAATTAGGGGAACGGATCCCCTAACTAATGTGAATTAAGCATGGGGAAGGGGAACTCCTACAAGTGTTGTGATTCAAAGGTCTAAGCCCGTACAAGGGATATCTACATGTTGTGCTTTGAAAGGTCCGAGCCTGACAAAGGGAGACCTAAATGAACTTTTTCTTGAACTGGGAAGGAAAACCTACATTACCTTTTTGTTGACCTGTGAAAGAACTGGTGAAAGGTAGAATATGTGATTTAACGTGGAAGGCCAAGCGGCCCTCGATCCACATTTTTGGAGCTGCCTTTGTTTTGAGAACATGAGCCAGAGTGGGCCGTCCTGTGTACGGGGACCACCTTATTCCATGCTGTCCAATGAGGGAACAAGAGTTGACTCAGCCACATTGATTCTTCATGTTACGACACTGATTTTCCTTTGCATACATATTCCCCATTACACACTTGTTGTATAAGAGTTAGGGCAGGCATTAGGTTTGGTTAGTATAGGCCACCTTTTATTTGACAGACGGACTAGAACTGTATTTCTTTATTATTTGGATGGTAGAGATTACTCCCATCCTAGCTATAGGGCAAAGTAGGAGTTTTTCCAAACCCCAAAAATTGAATAAAGGTTTTGAAATTGAATCTATTGTGTCAGTGTCATACTTGCGATACCATGCCGGTCCAAATTAGTAGATGCTTGCAGCAGAATGTCACCCTATCAAGCACAGTACAATTCGCGGTAAACAGTAAACAATTATTTATATTGGCAAATGCGAACTGTGCAACTGATTTTAAATATTCTCTTTCCTGTATTTCACCCCTCTAGCTTTTCACCCTGTATCTCGGACCCAATTCTCTCCTCCTCCCTCTTCTGTTTACAGAACCTGTCCCCCCTGCTCTTCTTCACAGTTCTATCAGTAATAAAGTTCTTATTCCGTAAAGGTTTCTGTTTTGTGTGGAATCTGCAAATGATAAAAGGTAAGCAAGATTCTATTTCTGGCAGTGTGTACCTTGAAGCGATGTGTACGTTGCGTCTTGTGCAGCGTAGTATTGATTGGGAATGTGTTGAATTTTGAAAAACTGCTCTTGCTTTCTCCTTCTCTCCAATTCTTTTCCATCCATTTGTCAGCTCACTCGAGGAGAGTTTGTCTGTACACTTCATATTTTAACTATACATTCTGTCTTCTAGGTTTGCATGCAAATCTACATTCTTTTTAAAAACAGGATATTGAAGGGCTGTAAGGTGATACTGCTTAAAATTAAGTGCCACAAAATGAGTGGGAAAGTGAGAATGTGAACGATACATAGGGACTGGACAAAAGGTGGACTGGGCAGATAGTGGACCAGACAGATGGTCGACCAGACAGATTATGGGATGGGCATGGACACAGTGGAGTAACAGCATGTGGGGGCCCCCCCTGCAAGCCATGCTGAGTGGGGACTCCTTAAATCACCCTAAGACTAACAACAAAGCACAGACCACGCCACACTCAGAGCAGGCCTGGACCACAACACATACGCAATGTGCATGGTGATGCTCATGCCGCTGCAGGGACAGGCTGCACAAATTGAAAGATGAGAGTATGAGTTTTAATCAAACCTTAAATCTTTCATCTAGCATAGAAACATGGCGGCAGCGCCTAGCTCCCGAATCCAGACACCCAACTGTACAAGCCTACTCTGAGTGTGGCCAGTGAGATTATGCACAGTAATGAATCCATTAGAACGCATGGTCATGCTGGCTCTGCAGTATATGGCCAGTATCCCCCATGTAAAAACCATCTCTTATTGGCTTTGCCCTTAATCCCAGTAAAACTCTCCTCCCACAAGAAGAAAATACATTATTGCTGTCGGAAAATGCTTGCCCAACCCTGCAACAATCATGTTAACTTTTCCCTCAATTCCAGTAAAATATGTAATGCTGCAGTAAGGAACCATTTCCTTGTTTAGCTACATATATATCTCCACCGAACATATACAAACACTCCTCATCATGTTGGCTTTACCTTTAAACACCAGTATAACATGAAATGCCACTGTGCAAACACATTTACTTGCGGACTGCCCAAATGCCTGCATCCTCCCCACGTAAGAACACACATCATATTGGCGTTGCCCCTTATGCCAGTACAAAATGCCATGCCAAAGAAAGAAAAATCTCCCGTTTGCTGCCTCCTTGTGCTATAAACCCCCACCTCAAACCTTCATCCATGCAATAACATTCATAAAGTTGGTTTTGCCCAAAAATACCAGTAAAACATTAAGAAAACGTCCATGCTCCAATGCCCCTTGCGCAGCACCAGCCTTGCATGCACACATTCATATCCATTCACCCACTAAACACTCACCCATTGATGGCATGGGAATTATTATTTTTGGAGGGTGTAAAAATTTCCCACAAATATGCCAGGTCGTGAGGGCATAGCAAGGAAGCCTGAACCAACCAAAGCGCACTTTACCCTCCCTCTTCCCCTCCACCCCCAAAGATTTGTTTTTGCATAATGTGTTAAATGGTGCATTATACAGCACACTTTGTGAAAAACTGGGTAAAAAGCCAAACCGTTTATAATTGGTTTTTTAGGGTAACTAATCAAAAATCCAATAGATGCAATTCACCAACAGTGCACATGAGCATTTCCCCCAACACATTTCCATGATGCCTTTCTCCACATTAGTACCCGGCGAAAGTCAATGAGCTTGTAAAACGCAAGGTCATTGTCCCTCGCCCGGGCCTTACCGTGCCAAGAAAGCTCTGAGCCTCTGCGGCGTGCAGAGTTCTTTCCGCGACTGGCCACCATGCAAAGGGAGCAGGGACTACATGTAGCCGTGGATGTGCCATGCTACTTAAGGAGAGGGTCTTAGCCGACCGGTAATGCCCCCCCCCTCCTCTGGTCATAATGCCTAAATATACACCAGCAAATAATCACTTTCACGCTGGCTGTACCAATACATGTCCATGATGGCTGCACATATACATGCCAGTATTCCCATATAATAAAGACATGAGGGCAAACCCAAACCCTGGTAGGGACTGGGGCAACCTGAAATACAAAAACTAAAGACGTTCCTCCAGGAATTATTTAATTGTAATGATTGTTTAGAGTAATTCTTGGTGGTGCTGAACAGGATGAACCAATCAATAGAGATAGCATATCACTCATGTGAGGACACAGACACTCACACCCTTGTCTATTACAGCATTTATTTATACAGAAGTATTTTCTAAGCACATAATAAAAAACATACACAACGTGCACACGTGTAATATACATAACTTACCACAACAAAGGGAGAACAAACATAGAAACAAAAGAAATAAAAAATCATAAAAATCAATTCATTTGAGCCCAGGACAGTGACTATATCATATACGGGGTCCTAGTTAAAAAAAAAAAAAAAAATATATATATATATATATATATACACGTTCTTGTAGACTTCAGACATAACTCCATCTTTTTCAGGACCAAACCATATGCCCCCTCGACTGTCTTCAATTTTTGTAGTCTTAGGGGAAGCGTCACAACCACACACATAGGTCATTCATATTATGGCGGGGTTACAAAATCACCATTCAACCCAATAATGTATTAGCAGGATTTGAGCTCATTAATCATTCAAGAAGCAGTATGCCGACTTCATATGTTCAACAAAAATGCAGCTGCATCTACAGGCCCATGTTAGTATAAGAAGCCACCAGTTCAAGGTCCCCAACAAAACTCACGGGGGCGCTACACAATCCAAGCAGAGCCGTCACTTTGAGTTCAATATATAACCAGCTGCACCAATGGACATTATCTAGTCTCGACTGCCTCTTGTTCAGCGTCTCCGTCCGAGTAAACGCAAGTATGCCCAGCCCTAGCGCGGCCAGGCTTAAAAAGTCCTTGCCGGGCCACTTATAACGATATCTACTAACTGAATTCTAGTGTAATTAACTATGTTTATTAAATGATTGTGTATTTGTGTATGTATAAGGTTTATAACAAACCAATACAATTTAAAACAAAAAAAAGAGGTTAAGATTTATTCTAAACCTTCCAGCCATCACCTTGTTTCCCCCCCCCCTCTCCCTTGCTCTTCCCCATCGCTTCCCCCTCGCACTTCTTGCAGGATCTGAATGACACAAGGCCTAGTAAGATAGTTTGTCTTCTCCCTCCGTCTTCCCATCCTTGTTTTGTCTCGCCTAGAAACACTTGTGTACAGGCGCGTTATAAATAACTTGATCATATCATAAATTAAAACTTCGAGATTTTGCAAAAAAACATTTACAAGGAATTAAAATGTGTCACTGGCACTCCATTCAACATACAAACAACAAATGAAGTGCTACATTGATAAGGTCGGGAGAATGGACGACCAACATGTAAAGTCTAAAGCCTGACCAGCGAGAACTGAAAGGAAAGCAGTCCATGAAATCAGCAAAAACGTCCTTCAGCTGTTGTGGTAATAAACAGAAGCTGTGGAATGGAATCTCACAATACCAGAAGCGCAGGCCTTCCGAAGTCTATTAGACTAAGGAAGCGACCTTATCTGGGCACAGGACACCATGAATGCTAGCCGTGAAGCGCACACTCTACTAGAACACCGACCACCAGCTTCAGTGTAAAATAGATACACACATATTTCATCAAAAACGTGACCGGAAATGGAAAATGATGATTCATGCCAGCTATATAGGGACCAGAATAATGATAGAACTTTTTTTTATAGCATTTCATGTCGGATTTATCCCCCGCAGTGTCCAAGGAAGCACGTAATACTGTGCATTAACAATCAATGTAATGATACCCAATTTCCCGACCTAAGAAGGATGAGGCGGCATATCAGTGCTGCTAGGAAAAGGCACGTGATGTGTATCTGCAATGGAGTGTAGAGTCAGGCAACACAGGGAACTGGTGATGTGTATCCTGCGTCATGCCTGAGCCCATCAGCTTCCATAAATCAGTGTCACTGTTATTACCCACTCATGGTACTCGGTGTATTAACCGGTGAGGGGGTGAATGGCTGCATCTGCCTGATCAGGCTACTGACCCACGACACACAGCATCCTCCTGTTCCCAAGGCAAGCACTTCACATTTTAGGTGTTCGGCCAGCACGAGGAAAACCCTCCACTAACGGGAGAAAGCATTTCCTTGTGGGTTGGATGGTTTTTAAACTCAATAGGTCTTGTGAGGGGGGGGGGGGGTTTATTGCAAGGGCTGAGTGAAGAATAAACATCCAGCAAATGCCAACATAGATGTGCCTGCACAACAGAGCCATACCTATGTTACTGAGGGACGTCTTGGGAGTGTAATTTGGTGTAGTCCTACAGCGAGATGATCATGAGTTACTTGTTGGCCCAAACCATGATGGTTGGAGTTGTACTCCTATAAATCCCCTGACTGCCCGTTTCAGCTTGAAACCATGAATACCTCTAGCATGCCAAATAGGTCCTCCCACTTCAGGCCGAAGGTAGTGTAGCAAGCAAGACAGACGTGGACCCCAGGTTCTTGGGGAACTCTTCTCTTGAAGAGCTGATCCCACCCAAAGCTTTGGCAGACGAAATGGAGGACAGTAGCTTGATTAGGAAGTGCATGGTTTGTTTAGATCAGTGCTTTGCAAACCTTTATCAGGAGCCCCCTGCCAATGCAGTAGCAAAAAGTATGTTGCTACTACCAGCTGCCAAATGCCAGAAGCGCATATATTTCTCATTACAGTTACCATCTTCCCATTTGAAAGAGCCTCATGCATCCCTCTTCCAGAACACCCTCCGAGCCCTTCAGTGGGAGCTAGACCCACAGTTTGAAGACCGACCACTAGTCTAGATGCAAAGGTTTTAGAATTGCTTATCACACTAAACTTACATGACCTCACACTAGCAAATGCCCCATCTTCCTTGCATCCCTGGTACTGGTCGACTGCCCCCTCCAAACATGTGCATTGCCAATGCCTATGCCCAACCCTCCCACGTCACAGACAGGTGCACTGAGCAGTTTTTCAGGAGTCACAGATTTGAACAACCCTTAACCGTTATTGAAAAGAGCAATCTTGCTATCAAAAATGGACTGTTACAATGGAGTTCCTCCAGGCCATCTTAAGTAATTATTTGGAATATTACGGCTTCCTCTGCAAGCAATGGCTGATGCTAGGCGCCCCCACCAATTTTATTTGCTGCACACTAACGAGTGTGGTGTGCCTTTACTACTCGACCTTGTTCAGAAACAAACCAGTCTCTTCTCAGTTTCTATGGTGTGTATATATGTAGTCTGTTCACCAGACCTCGTGTAAATCTACCAGCACTATTAAGGATTATTGCTCCCTCTCTGAGGTTCAGGATTAAGAGATGGTTAATCGGCACTCATTTTCCTTTTTCTCGTAGAAACAAAAAGGATAACAAAGACCCAGTTCCTCCTCGCCCCCTTCCTTTGACTGGCGGCATATTAGGATCAACAGGCCGGTGCACACAAAACATGCCGTGCCTCTGCGCTGCAATAGGGGTCTTCTGCAGGTACAAGGAATATGAGACTATTGTATTTACCAAATACAAAGACGCCTTGATGGACGTACGTCATTGCCCAAGCAGGGGGTCCTTCTTTACCTTGGTTTGTCCATGTTGAGGAGCTGCTATATGTCCTGGATCTCGGAGAGGGTTCTTAGTCATTGCATCGAATTCCTACCATCGACATACCATTCCATAGAAAAAAATTGCATCAAATGCATTTTTTAAAATTTCTATTTTTTAATGTGGGCCCCAGTCCCCCTTTTTAACCTTTAAACCCATTATAATTATACTAAACCATTTACCTTTAAACAAAATGCATTCAATAGTAAGGCATCCAATGGTATTGCATCCGATGCAATTACCAGATACCTCGGAGAGTACTGGACCAATCCAAGTATTATAACTAATTCCGCCAAGGTAGTGATAAAGGCTGCAGCGCTGGAAAAGGTTGACTGACAACCACTCGAAGGCTGCAGGATCGTCGGCACCAACGAAATATTGCAGCATACAGGTGGACGAGGGTTATGAGGACTACGTAAAAACTACAGACACTCGAAGCATGAAAGAGCATTGCTTTATTAAGCTGCACATAGGGATTTTATCGACTGCATGCCGTTGCCCCAAATGGAACCACAGTGCATCTCCCATTTGTCCGTTGTGTGGCAGCATGAACGAAACCACGCCCCCTTCTCAATGACATGTTCAGCCACACTGTTATTGAGGAAACGATACAGAAGGCCACTACTGCTGGCTCGAGGTTGTTGGACGATTGTTGAGGCCATGTTTGTTTGTATCAACTCTAGCGATGTGCTTGCAGTTTGTGCTTATGTGGGCCAGGAGGACAAGACTTATTTGTAATTGTAGTTGGTTCGCGCTTAATATCGAGAGGTGTCCAAGTGCGTACCCGGGATCAAACCTGTGTTGCTCCGACATCTTGCTTTCAAGGTGAGCACGTTGCCCCTGAGCGATCCTCCCAAGACCTTAGAAAGAGAATGATGTTGGGATAGATTGTTTTCAGTTGTTTTTATCATACTGTTTTTAGTCAGATTTCTGTGTTTCTAATATTCTATAAATTGTCTTAATCTACTGTAATACGATGGGTGTTTGCTTTTATGACATTGTCAAAATAAAGCAATATGAAATATGAACAATTCCCATAACACAGCTCTACGGCCCCACTTCATTCAGGGGAGCAACTGAGGTTCAGGCTGGGGCTCAGAAACGGCATCCACATACTGTGCATAGAACAGCGAAGAGTGCCTGTGCCAATCATGAACCACGGCTGAAATCACCTCAAATGAACTTTGAGACCAAAACACAGTGTTGCTGCTCATACCGGATCCGATGTTACTAATAGGAAAAAATGGCTTTCAACAAACGGATGACGCCAATGTGACCTTTATCGTCTAACGCCATGCTTCCTGGCGAACAAAGTGAGCTTTGCTATTTTTTTTTTTATTGTTCGCTTAATCTTAGAATGTTGGTGACGTCTGGGGACAGTCGTTGTACACTTCGATGGGGCACTGTGCTCTACTCTAGTACAATGCTTTGCCTCGAACAGGAGGAGGCGATGCACAACTTCATCCACTTCATAGAGACCTATTCTTGTAAAGACACCCATAAAACATGACAGCCAAGTAAATATTACATTGTTGGGGCAAGCAGAGTTCACATTCACCCAAGCGTGGTGGCACCCATTAAGCTCTCAAGACTTCACACAAGCTCTATTCAGGGGCACAAAAAGACCCTTTACTGCGGAAGAAGGGAGAACACTTTAAGCTAGAACTACATGGCCCGGATATCCGGCCCGTCTCCACGTCGATTGGGCAATGCATGCTGCTTCACAATGGTGGTAGGGCAAATCTGAGAGTGACGTTGTCAGCATTCTCAGAAACCCATATATAAAATCCCCCTGTGAAAACATGGGAAATCAACAATTGGTTACTGTCAGAGACTACTATGCCCTGTGCAATTATTCAAGGGCATTTTATTTTACATACTCTTTGGCAAAGTTGCATTTACAAGCTCAGTCCCGCTTTAGTGGCATAGCTTGTAAACACTGTTCCTCCTAATTACTTTCAATCCCTATCAGTGTTTTAACTTGTTCTTGGCACATGTTTCTAAATGTACTGGCGTTACTGTGCTCACTTTTGTTTGGTCTTTGAATGCCCCAGGACGTGCAGAGACAAACTGCTCGAGGCAACTGCACCGGGTAAGCTTTTCCATTCTGCTGTCCCACCGTTTTGAAATCCCTATGAGGCAATAAGAATTCAGTCTTGGAAAAGGCGCCTGAATTCAGCTCCCTCTGGAAAGGGCCTTCTTAAGTAACATTTCCATCAGCTAGATCGAGATGGAACCTCAATGAGCTCTTCACTTGTCAGACAGGGTCTCTTCCTCTGCTGCTTCACCAAGACATTAACAACTTCCTTGTGTTTAACTTTAAATACCCAACAAAACACGACCCATGCAACGTCAACAATGCATCCGTTACTGATGGGGCAGAGGCTACGATCGGTTCCCTGTGCCGATTCATCCCCACAAGAATCCTCCACTTTGCTTTGATTGGCCCAGTGTATTTTGTGATGATATAATGGGGAAAATTAAACTGCTCCCCTAAGCAATTGTGATCACACTGGAATTAAATGGGTACTTTCCTGATAATCTTTTGAATGTACCGGTGCCTTTGAGGAGGCCTATATATTCTGAATTCTATTACAAATGTATGGGCCTTCATTAAAAGGCACAGGTCCATACAACAAATTATGAGGAAAAGAAAACTGTTACCCGTCAAGTTTGCTCATAATTCCTGGAGGTGAGCAGTTAGATTCATCCCCTTATGACATCGCAAAATACATTGGGCCAATCGCAGCAAAGTTTAAGTACGCACAGCGAACCTATCAGAGTGTGGCTAAGTAAGAAAGACACATTTTAGCAAGATAATGTACCTGTGTATGTTTTATAAACTGATCAATGAATGATGGTTTGACATTGGACTTGTAAACGCATGAGCAATCCCTGGCTCTATGGAAATGTTGCTGCTGTACCATGCTTCTGAATAGAGACTGTGGCTTGGTGCATCTGCGGTTAGAACACTAACTTGGCTAATTACAATCAGAAGCAAAGTGCTGGCAATCACGTTCACAGAGGAAGGGAAAACAGAAATTACTTTATTAAAAAGAGGATTCTAGGCTGTTTAATAGAACACTATATAGCCCGTGCTGCAGTCCCTCGAGCCACAGCACACAGTGCTGGTACATCACAAATTCTATACAACACAAAGCCTCTACAACGAAAAACTGTTTGAGCTTTATGCAATATATAGGGAGAACAATGTATCAACTCATTCAGGCAATAAGCACCCGAGGCAAGCATGTTGCAAAGAGTTGGCGCAGAAATGGTTACGGAAGCCTCCCAAAAGCAGGGTGGACTTGGGAGAGGCTCCAGATTGTACTGGATCGCAACATGGACTTTCGTTTGTGCCGTTTCCTCAACAGGGAGTATTCCATATCTATGACATGTAATTACCACAGCTGTGCTGCTTCGGAAAATCTTTGGCGTCTGCGTCCTGCATCGATGATGTCAATACGCCGCCCTCGAGGACCTCCTCTGACGGCTGACGTCACTGGATGTTATAAGTAGGACGCACGACGCCCGTAGCCTCAGTTGTAGTTTTTTCCCCAGAATGTGTGGCACCAGTCTTCTGCCAGTTTGACACACAAAGCTTTGCGGAAACGTAAGCTGCAATCGCATAAGAAATTCTGTAGCGGGGAAGGCAGGGAGGGCGCGATATGGAATACGTCGTCGGACCATCCCATTGAAAGAGGTGGAAAAAGAATTTAGAAAACAGAAATTTAGAATGCCCAATCAAATTGCGGAGTAAAGGACCGCCTTGCCAAAAGGCCAGATCCTGCCCACGGATGGAATCGAGGGAGTAGTGACGTACAAAAGTATGTACCGAAGCCCAGGTGGCTGCATCACAGATGTTACGAATAGGAACACCCCTCTGTAGGGCAGTAGAGGCAGCCATACCCCTGGTAGAATGGGCCCGCAAGCCGACCGGTGGGTCCTTACCTGCCAAGCGGTAACACTCAGAGATAGCCAAAATAATCCAGCGAGACAAAGTCTGTTTCGTCACAGCTTGTCCCAAATGCTTTCCAGCGTAACCAATGAAGAGTTGATCGTCCACTCTGACCCGGGACATGCGTGAAATATAAAAGCTTAACGCTCTCCTAGGATCAAGCCTCTCGAGCCTCTCATCTTCCTTATCAGGATGTGGAGGAGGATAAAACGCCGGAAGAACAACCTTCTGGCCTAAATGAAATTCCGACACCACCTTTGGAAGAAAGGAAGGACGAACTCTAAGGACAACCCTGTCCTTATGAAACACAGTGAAGGTTGGCTTAACTGAAAGTGCCTGTAACTCACTCACTCTGCGAGCGGAAGTGACCGCAACCAAAAATACAGTTTTAAGAGTTAACAGTCTCAAAGGGCATGAATGCAAAGGTTCAAACGGGGCACCCATCAAAAACTTAAGAACAAGGTTCAAATTCCAACCGGGCACCTGGAAAGGTGACGGAGGGAACACATTAGTGAGCCCTTTCAGAAACTGAGAAATTAAAGGAATTTAAAAATAGGAACACTCTTCAGACGAGCGCTTAAATATGGACAGCGCCGCCAGGTAACCTTTTACGGCACCCACTTACAAGCCCCTGTGGGCCAAAGAAAGCAAAAAAGACAGAACCATGGGAATGTCACAAGCAAAAGGATCCACATTCTGACCCCTGCACCAGTCGCAGAACTTGTGCCAACGGCAACGGTACAGGGACTTTGTTGCGGGCCGTCTGGCCGAGAGCAACACCTCCATCACGTCTTCAGGGAGGTCCCAATCCTTATACCTCAACCTTTCAGAAACCAAGCCTGAAGGTTGAGGGATCTGACCTCTGGATGGAGAACCTGGCCCCCCTCCTGTGAGAGCAGATCGTCTCGGTAGGGAAGACGACGTGGAGGGCAGATGACAAGTCGAGAAGGTACAGGTACCAAGGACCCACGCCGGAGCAAGGAGGATCATCCAGGAACAGAACCTCCATAACCTCCGCAGTACTTGCGGGATGACGGGCGCTGGAGGAAACACGTATAGCAGTGGGAAGGACCACTCCACCACGAACGCGTCTCCCAAGGCTCCTTTTGGAGGAAATTCCCACGAGCAGAACCTCTCGCACTTCCGGTTGACACTGGAGGCGAAGAGATCCACCTGAGGGGTCCCCCAAAGGACGAAGATCTCCAGGAGAATCTCCTGAGCCAACTCCCACTCGTGAGAGATCGCGCTCTGCCTGCTCAGAGCATCCGCCCTCTCGTTCTCGTCTCCGGCCAGATGAACTGCCGAGATCGAAACTTCCGGCTGGATTGCCCAGAACCAGAGCTGCATCGCCTCCCTGCACAGAGGAAGTGACCCTGCCCCACCCCCTTTTTATTGAGGTAGTGCATGGCCACCGTGTTGTCCGTCAGGATCAGGACATTCTTCCCTCGCACAGTCGGCAGAAAAGCCTTCAGGGCTAGCCTGACGGCCCTCAGCTCCAACAGATTGAAATGGAGTCTGGACTCCGACAGAGACCAACGACCGCTGACTGTCAACTCGTTGGTATGAGCTCCCCATCCCGTGAGGGATGCGTCCATCACGATCATCACCTCCGGCCAGGGTAACCAAAATGGAGCTCCCACCACAGAAGGTCCTGGGGAACCGAGGACAGCACCTGAACAGGGTCCGACAACCTGCCAGAGGACTGAGACCACTGGAGCTTGCGTGCCCATTGCAAAGATCTCATCCGCAACAAGGCCTCTGGCACCAGAAGAATGCAGGATGATATGAGGCCGAGCAACCTCAAGAACTCGAACGCTGGGAGACTCTGGGCAAGCTGAAACTTGTGCACCATCTGCTGAATGTGATGAGCCCTCACCTGGGGAGGAAAACACTGCCCCAGGGACGTGTCGAGCACTGCTCCGAAGTACTGGAGCCTCTGAGTTGGTGTCAAATGGGACTTCTTTAAGTTGAGGGAGAAGCCCAGCTTGTGGTGGGAGTGGCAGGTGACTGACAGATGATCCAGGACTTGCTCGGGAGAGCGCCCCCCTGATCAACCAATCGTCCAGGTAGGGGTAGACATGAATCCCCCCTTTCCTGAGGTGTGCTGCCACTACAATCATGAGCTTGGTGAAGACCCTCGGGGCGGAGGTCAATCCGAACAGCAGGACCCGAAACAAAGTGTGAGTCGCCAACCGCGAACCTCAGGTACTTCTTGTGTTTTGGATGTATCGGCACATGAAAATAAGCATCCTTGAGGTCGGGAGACACCAATCAGTCCTGAAGTTGAAGGGCCTGGAGGACTTGAGAGAGAGTAACCATCTTGAACTTGTCCTTCCTGAGGAGTTTGTTCAAACCGCGCAAGTCCATGATGGGTCTCAATCCCCCGTCTTTCTTGGAAATCAAAAAATAAGGGGAATACCATCCCTTGTTCCTCTCTGCTATAGGCACCAGTTCTATGGCGCCTTTCTCCAGCAGGGATTGAATTTCCTGCGCAAAGGAGCGGATCCGGACTCTTCAAAGAGAGATTCCCGGTGGATTGTCTTGGGGCCTCCACCGGAAAGGAAGACAGTAGCCGTGGGTTATGATCTCCAGAACCCACACATCTCAAGTGATGGCGCGCCACTCTGCAAGATGGTGCGCCAGCCTTCCCCCAACCGGCGAACCATGGGCTCATGACTGAGCTGAAGTGGCTACGGCATTGCCTGAGGGCAAAGAGGCAACAGCTCGAGCGGCGTTGGCACCTAGAGTACCTTGCTTTTCACCTCTGCCACTCCTATGGTGGCCCCTTTGACTGGCAGCTCCTCTCGCTTTACCAAAGGATGAGTAATAACAAAAGGAACCTTCCCTCCATTGCTGTCCCCTAGGACGAAAAGGCAGAGGTTGGTGAACTGCAGCACCCAACGACTTCGCTGCAGCTTTGGAGGTCTGTTTCCCTTCAAAGGGCATGTTGAGGAGCCGGGCCTGCACATCAGGAGCAAACCCCGACTTCCGCAACCACGCAAACCTGCGTATCATGGTGCTCGCCGCCATGGACCGGCTGACTCAATCTGCCATGTCCAAACCAGACTGAACGGCCTCACACATGGCATCCTTGCCATCCTGAACCATGGCAAGGAAACCATGCCGTTCGTCCCCTTCAGGACTATGTTCAGCTGCTAAGGAAACAGTTCCACAGAGTGTGCATGAAACGTAACAAGGCACATACGGAGTTGGCCGCTTGAAGCGCCATACCCCCTGAAGAAAACCCTTTCTTTGCCCAGCTGTCAAAACGCTTGTCGTCCCTATCAGGAGGGATGGTAGGATACGGCGCCTGCTTTGCCGGGGCCATAGGCGCCTGCACCACCAAACTCTCTGGAGTGGGGTGCTTGGTCAAGTAGCAGGGGTTGCTACTGGCTGGACGGTATTTTCGCGGCAAAGACTTGCCCACTGCCGGGAGACTCTCCGGAGCAGTCCAAGCCGCCGCCACCCTCCTCTGTAGAGCCATATGGAACGTCAGTACCGGGTCAGTTGGTCGACCTTGGTCGAGGATATCCTTAAGGTCATCCTGAAGACAATCCCCTGGGGGAGCAGACCATCCCAAGTACTCGGTGACCCTGGCCATAAGGCGCCGGTACGAGGAGTCGGCATGAGTGCCAGGCTCGGGCCTACAAAACTCCACCTCCGGAGAAGTGTCCAGCCCACTGGCATCGTGCAGGGACTGCCACAGGTCCTCAATTTGGCTATGGCCCGAGAGAATCTCGTCTGGCACCGTATCCGGAACCATGCCATCATCAGAGCCCTCATCCACCTCTGAAATAAACTCAAGCTGGCGGTAAGAAGGCACAGAATGTGGAAAAAAGCCATGCTTGACCTTTGCCAGAGCCTTTCTAGGTTGTTCCACCGAGCCCCGGGGAACCCCCATCGAAACAGTCTCGAAAGGTGTCGAGTGAATCAGTGTCGACGCCGAACACGGTGCCGACAGCATCGATGGCGCTGACACAGTCCTCGAGGCCAGGGCACCGAGCGTGTCCCTCGACAGCCTGGGCGTCGACAACTTATTCGAAGGCGGGGATCTGGAACGGGCATGACGAGAACGATTCCCCTTGTCTGAGCGGGACCTCTCCCGCGAATCGTGCCGACCACCCGAGCACGAAGGCGTGCGAGCGGTGTCTCTCGACCAATCATGACTGACCCCACTCGGAGGCGCGGACGGACCAGTGCCCTGCGATCTGAGAATCGCCAACATTTTCTTCCCGAAGGAAGCCCATTCCTCCGGCGTCGCATGCTTGGTGGGGTAAGCGACCCACTGACGACCCACCGACGGGCAGAGTCCTCGGAAGAGGACGGGGAAGGCGACCGATGACGGCGCTTCCGAGAGTGCCTCGAAGAGGCAGAGGAGTGGCGGGACCGATTCCGGGACCGAGACCCACTGGACTTCCGATGACGACGCGGAGAGTCGCCCCTCGAATCATCTGTCGAAAGTCCCGCAGACCTCAACTTCCGTGTCTTGGACACCTTACCTACCGATAACAACTTCTTGCGCTCCAGCAAGGCTTTGGAGGTGAGCGAATGGCAGTTGACACAGTCATCTGTATCATGGGCCTCCCCGAGGCACCAGAGCCAGGCGTCGTGCGAGTCCGTTACCGACATCTTGGACCCACAGTCCCCGCACTTCTTAAAGCCTGGACACGGTGTGGAAGACGAGGTAGACATCTCCACGAAGAAAGAACTTCACAATACGAACAGGTTCGAAGAACCGAGAAAGAACAGAAACTCCAAAGAGTCGAGGCGCGCCGAGATCTCCTAAGCGAACACGTTCGTGGAAAAAACGGAACTGAGGCTACGGGCGTCGTGCATTCTACTTATAACATCCAGTGACGTCGGCAGTCGGAGGAGGTCCTCGAGGGCGGCGTATCGACGTCATCGACGCAGGAGCCGAAGATTTCCGAAGCAGCACAGCTGTGGTGATTACATGTCATGGATATGGAATACGTCGGAGGACCCAATCCCATCGAAATGGCTATATTATATTACAAAGATTTCCAAAAGGAACACCCAAGTAGCTGCAATTAACCAATTCCCTTTTAGACAGCTGTTTGAGATAGAAATGGGCATTTCAAATCACCTTAACGTGGCCAAGATAGTCTCTGGTCCTGCTGTTGGCACATATGGCTCTCTAAATAAGAGTCACGCCTGCATATACCTTCTAGAGGACATGTTTTTCTCCTACTGCAATGAAACAAATATAAAGAAATTGGGAGAGGGAAGAAACACTCAAAATGGACCAAGGAAAACTTCAAATGAACCCAAAAAGGTACTCGGATTTTTGCGTCATCCAGCTGTGTGCTAGGAAAAAAAACGAATACAAATATCTTACAATAGTGTTCGATTTGGGCCTTTTGGAAAGATAACAAGGGGTACAGAGTAGCCTAGATTAAGTAAAAGGCACGTGAAACTTTACCGATATAGGCAAACATCAAGGTTCAATGGCTATTTCAGACAATCAACCACAGGTCGTGTAAGGGTCTCCCCAAAAAATATCCTGGATGGAGAGGAGCATAAAAACCTATCCTGTTAAACCCGGAAAAGGAAGCACTTAGCCCAGCTAGGATCAAGGATCAAATTATTGTAAAGCGGCTGCCACCAAACCTTCAACAAGGAAAGCCAGGTCTCGATGCCGGGATCTGTGATCCTCCGGTCTGCCACAGGTGCAAATCCCAGCAGGGTCGACACAGCCTTTCTCCTTTCCCCATCGGATAAATGGTGCACCAATAAGTCAGGACACTGTGAAACGGTGCTCGGAACCAAGTGCTACTGAGAAAAGAGATATTGAAAAATGAAATAAGAAAAGCTATCCGAGCATGTCGGTATCATTTAAGAGGTCAGGACATCAAGTTCTCGTGGACCACTTCTTTAGTCGCACTGTGACCTGGAGTCTCTGAGATCAATCTGCATTTTAAGACTGACCCGCTGGCTGACACATTTTCTAGCACTGAAATAAGTGGCTTCTTCATGCCTTTTTGGTCAGGAAGGGTGGCAGATTTCCTTTGTGCACTCGAAAAGCTACACTCATCTGTCTGTTCGTTGTAGGCAATGCAAAGGAAAGGGCAATTTGTGGTTAGGGATTCTTCTGGCAAGCTCATCTGACAAGTTCATCTGGCAGGAACTGGTTTCTTGTAGGGAAGATATCTGGCATTCTTGCAGTATTGTGGTTTTGATTCGTGAATTATTAGTTGGCTTTTTTTCTCTTAAACCTCCAAGGAAACATACAAAAGTGGTTGCCCTCACATGCGCAGATGTTTGATGCCAACGGAAGAGCATTCCACGCGCAATGGCATAGGGAGGCTAACAAGACGTTCATCACACCTGAAGTCTCTGGAAACATCGGCAACATTGTTGCCATAAATTTACACGCTGTGTGCGGAAAGTAGTGTGTGAATGGTGGCCGCTGCTTAAATGTTGTACTGCTTGGATTGGCTTGCAGTATTGCAACACAATGACACAGTTGAGGACTAACAGTCAAGAAGTGCATCAGAGTTACTCTAAACATAAATGCACGCAATAGCACCAATACAACAGGTGACGGCATCAGAGCTCACAGTGTACACTGCAAGCCTATGTGTGGGGGCGAACGGTTGCCTTTTGCTGCAGAAACATTTCCTGCCAAATCCACCAATTGTGGCTGTGCTCAATTAGGCCGCCACAATCAGCAAATCTATATGTGACTAAAAAGAAACAAAGTTTAGATTTTAATATGCAGCTCAACAATGCACCAAACCAGAACAACCAACCAACCAACCTTCACAAAAGAAACTAACAAAAAAAAAAAAGAAATATCCATATAATTGCATTTGCTTAGAATATGGAGTTCAGCATTTTTCATCATGTTGTGCCACTTCACGTCAATGAGGCTTCAGGGCACTTCGAAGATTATCCAGAATGGGACCAAGCACTGAAAACAGTAGAGGCACACAAGCCCTACAATTCTGCACAATGCGTCGCCACCTTGATGAGACCCCCTCCCTTTACAATATAGAGTGGATCATTTGAGCCCCATTTTGAGTCAGTGTTGTGGTCTAGAGCCTTTAAAGGAAGCTGAAGGGCTGCTCTGCTCAGGGATTTCGTCCCCATATCTCACTAGGGTTGCCGTTTATTAACTTCTGACTACACAACGTTTGGAGAAAGCAATGCAATCCGTATAGGAGACACTACAAAATACAGGATTTCAAACGGGTAATCAACTCACCCTGCCACTACATTCAAAGCCAACATGGGTTACGGCTGAGATGGGCTATATTTCCTCCCACAATCTGTCTGGCACTTTTCTCAACCGGATCAACGTTTCAGATTTAAATGCGTGCCAATTAGATGTCACGTTCGGTTACTGGGTCGCATACCAATGCCATTTGAATGGCACCAACGGGTGCCTGGTAGACCTGAACGAAAGCAATGGGTCAGGTTAGTGGGGACAAAGGCAAGATAGGTTTGCTACTGTGTGGATGCATGTAGACTGGAAGTACCCCAAACTCTGCATGCAGGTCTATTTCTAGGCGAACTGTCCCGCGAGCATGTGACGCACATGAGTCCAGAGGAGAGCCTTCTGTGTCCGCAGAGAGAGGGTGCGTTGATGGGGAGCATTTGTTGGTTGGAGAGCTGCAGTGTTTGTTGCAGGTCACCCTTCCTGGGAGCATGGTATCTGTACTCCTGCGTTTCTTTGTAGGGACCATGCTGGTGCCGCGCAGCATGCCGAGGGCCTAGCCACGTGGCCCGCATTCGGACAGTGCCCCAGCTGGCCAACACTGTTCCCACCCCAGGGTTTGTCTTGCCATGTGATCATGCCATTGGTGCAGCCTCGGCCTAGGTGCCCCCATAGCTGAGGCCATTCGCTGGGTGCTCCCAGCCGTGGTGCAATTCCGGTGATCCGGAATCTACAGGGTGCCCGCTGCGGTCCGTCCTCTGCATGATTGCAGAGCTGCTGTCTGCCTGGTGATGCAGACCCTTGGTGCAAACTGAGCCTGGGTGCCCCCAGAGCCCTTGGTGCAAACCGAGCCTGGATGCCCCCAGAGCCGGGGCTGCGGTTGGCTGGGTGCCCCCAGCCCAGGTGTTCCCCTCCGGTGATCCGGAGCATGCAGGGTGATCCATGGTACGTGTCGGGTGGACCCGGCATCCAAGGAGGCTCTTTCTGGTGAACTGGGAGCGAGCCACAACAGCGTTGTGCAGCTTGCAGTCAATTGGGAGGCGTGGTCAATCACCATGTGTGAATGGGTTAGATTGTATGTGTATTTGTGTGCTTGAACATTCAAACTGAACATGTTAGTTCGCAGAGCAGTCAGTGGAGACCCCAGTGGGCATTTGGGCAGCCATCCATTGTGGCCGTGTCAACCTTCTGGCCTCCTGGTAGTTGGCCATGTCTGGCAGGGTAATTGTGTGATGAAGTCTTGAGGAGCCCTGGAATGGGCAGGTATTCCTAGCACCAGTCAGCGTTCAGTCCTTGGGCCTAAATCGCATGGGGAAAACCTGTGCAGGTGCAGACAGCAGCGAGTTCCGGGAAGAGTGGGATCGCTGCAGGTACAATTCCCGATAGAGAAATCTCACAGCAGAATTGCAGATTAGCAACCTGGAGTAAAACCACAGAAGTGCCAAACTAGGGTCCTACACTAGGAGCAAAACCACAGCAGGACACAGCAGAGCAGATCCCAACGGGCAGAATCACTGTGGGACATCCAAGAGCATCATGATATAGAAAGAGGGAATGGCGAGCAGATGAGTGAGGGGCCCAATCAAGTCACATAGAGCAGTGCATACCCTAGCATGGCATGGCATAGCATAACAAAGCATTCAAAGTCATCAGGCCTAGAGTAAAAACACTCGTAGCACCGGCCTCTGCAGGCCACTCCCATTTCACTTTCTCACTATGCCACAGTCACTCTCTCCCAGATACATTGTACCCAGTGTGCACAAAGGATTGGGGAATTGGCAGATGAGGGGATGGGCAGACAATCAGCATGCCACTCACTATACCACAGGTCAAGTGATAAGTGGCATGGGGAGCATGAACTTTGCAGTTAAGAGGAAAAGCTACCCGCACACGAGAACTAGTAGAATCCAGATAAAGCCATACCGGAAGACATTTTAGGTGTATGACAAATCGATGCCTTAAGAAATGCGACAGGTATGACAGTCGAACAGAAGCCTTTGTTGACTAGTGTAATACATGGCATGGTTATTCTGCATCAGCTCACATTGTTCTGAAATTGGTAGGAGCACCAAGTAACATCGCCACTGTTCTCCTTAACCTTCAACATAACATTTGAGACACGAAGGGTTTCGATGAACTGAGCAACTTATTATTGAAGAAAATGAGGAGCAAAGAATGTGGAGGCGCACTTGCAGATATCGCCTGCACGTCCTAGAGTAATTTATCGATTCCAGTGACCCTAGAAACTAACACGTTATTTGGAACTCTTTCATGT
This sequence comes from Ambystoma mexicanum, assembly GCF_040938575.1. Taxonomy (NCBI): domain Eukaryota; kingdom Metazoa; phylum Chordata; class Amphibia; order Caudata; family Ambystomatidae; genus Ambystoma; species Ambystoma mexicanum. The sequence goes on along the minus strand of NC_090935.1, from coordinate 343,616,668 downwards.
TACAAAGCGGTCCAATGTGACTGGAATGCAATTTTGCAAACGGCCCCACGATAATCCTTTGCAGGGCTTCTCACAGGGTGTGGGGAGGCTCGGGTGACACTTTTGGCGAGTCCCCCACTCTTTTGCGCACTAGACTCGTGGCGCTGCAAACAGGAGATGTTACAGATCTCCATTTGAGTTTATGGATGAGGGGAACCCAAATCTGGTTTATTACTAGGACTACAAATCAACTAAAGCCAGCCACGTTATTTGTAGTCTGGGATGTGTAGCTCCATTATACAAAGCCAAGACTACAAGCACCAAAGCAGAGATAATATTAGGACAGAGACATACGATTTATTTGTAAGTGTCAGGGAAACTGATCGCATATGAGTGTTTCATAAATTATGTACAGTGTGCAGTAGTCAAAACGCTGTCATTCAGTGCAAAGTATTGGATAGAGAGCAATGGAAATGGCTTAATAAGTGTGTATGTCCGCACTGCACACTTTATCACCAGTTTCAGAAAAGCCTCAAAACATTCCTGTTTCCCCACACGCAACTCCGCCCCTTCACCTGCTCTGCCCACTTCTCTATCCTATAATCGTTCAATCCTATCCCGAAAACATTTTGTAACTTCCATTTCACCTCCCACCTGTTTAACCTTTGAACCTTGTGGGCAGTCCAAGACCACCAGGGAGGGGGTGGGGCCGCGCTGCACACACATTCTGATAAAATAAAATATGTACTTAAAATACGTGTTTTCATGTCATAAAGTGCTGTACATATTCACAATATTTAATTTGCTGTATAGGGTACAAATATGGATAACTTAGTATTCACCGGCTGAAATGGTAATAATGGTTGTTTATGTATTTTACTTTCACAGTGCTGTAGCTTGTATGCATTTACAAGATTATTTGATGTGTAGGGGACAAATGAGTATGGTGTTCACAGGGTTAAATAGTAAAAACGTATTTCTAATTTATGCTGTAATGAATGTGAATATTCGGTGCAAAGAAAGAATGCTTTTGAAAATATTTGTTTTCCATTTAAAAACATTTTTATTCACATATGAAATACTCCCATTAGGAATTGTATTTACATATTCACTCCGTAAAAAAATCATTTTGCTTCCAACTTTAAAAATAAAACTGGTGGTCTGGCATGGGGGAACTTCCGCTAGGCCAATCAGGTGCACACACTTAAAAAAAAATAATAATAATAAACTGCTGCTCACTTCAAAATACTTGTTCACCACACCCCTTCTTATGACACACCTTTACATAGACTTCTCAACATCCAACACAAAAGGCATAGAATATTCAGGTGCCTCCGTCACAACATTTTCTAGAACAAAATGATTTCGAAAACACAAACAATTTTTGTGGTTGGGTCCCCCTTCCCCATTCAAACATTCCTTTTGAAACTCCCTTACCTCCCAACTCTACCTGGGAACACCCTTATGTGTTAGTTTTGCAGCATGTTACACACTTAGGAAAGCTCAAAGTAGGGTCAGGGTAACTTGCTCGTAAGGAAGTTAGTATACTGTTTGCTTCCAACGGAATTGCATTCTTGCAAGGATCCATCAAGTCCCAAATCATCAACTGAAATTACCATTTGGAATTGAAATTGCAAGTACTTGACAGAAGCTTGGAATCATAACCACTATTAGCCTCAATGGATTAAAAACCACAATCTGCAAGACGTTGATTATGAGGAACTAGAAAAAGTACAATTCGAAGATAAAGGCTTCAAATAGGCACAATGGAAAAAGTGGTTTTTACATTAAAAATCAGTGTGACATGTTCAGGACTATTTTGGGTAATTATTTGAACAGTTTGGTTGAGAGTCATAAATTAGTACAAGAGATACTTTGCACGCGTTGAGCATTTACGCCCCATCTATTTACTGTAGCTCACTACAGAGGGGAATCCGGTCTAAAGGAATCTTAACAATGGGATCCACTGATTCCATGGATGATTGAGACAGACAAGATAAGCACACTGTACATAAAATTATATTTGAGTTACACAGAATTATTCATTTTGGGAATTGATTTTGATAACTTCAAATCAATCTAGGAATACTAACAGGGTAATTCATAGAATTTCGCAGAAAAGTGTCGCAAGCGGCTGGCGCAGAGTGTCCGCGTGCGATTGTCTGCGCCAGGCGCGTGCGCCAAAACCGATTTCCGCGCACAGCGTATTCATGGATTTCAGGCTCCCAAACCAGCCGTGGCGCAGAGTATCGCAGCGACCCTGCAGCAGCGCCAGTAACGCCCCCAAGAACGCCCTCGCGCAAGCAAAAGCCATCAAAATCGCTAAATCATCGCAAAGGGCTGTGCTAACCCTGGACCAGTTTACAGGGCTGCCAAACAAGGAACGCAAAGCGGGTAACGTTTATATCAGGGGTACGCGGGAAGTTTTACACGCGATTAGCCAGGGTACGTGTATTACAGGGGTACGCGGGAAGTTTTACACGCGATTGGCCAGGGAACGTGTATTACAGGGGTACACGTGAAGTTTCACATGCGATTAGCCAGGGTACGTGTATTACAGGGGTACGCGGGAAGTTTTGCATGCGATTGGCCAGGGTACGTGTATTACAGGGGTGTGCGGGAATTATCACACGCGATTTGGCCAGGTACGTGTATTACAGGGGTGCGCGGGAATTATCACACGCGATTTGGCTGGGTACGTGTATTACAGGGGTGCGTGGGAAGTTTTACACGCGATTTGGCTGGGTACGTGTATTACAGGGGTGCGCGGGAATTATCACACGCGATTTGGCCAGGACGTGTATTACAGGGGTGCGCGGGAATTATCACACGCAATTTGGCTGGGTACGTGTATTACAGGGGTGCGCGGGAAGTTACACACGCGATTAGGCTGGGTGGGTCCTCACAGGTGTTCCCTGTACACCCTCCACGGCCCCTGCATGCAGACCACAAAACAGGGGACTACCCTGCACACCTGTTCATGTCCCCCAGCACCCCCACCCCTCAGCACTGTGGGCCACCCTCCACCAGGCCCCCACTCATGTCCCCCATCATCCCCACCCCCCAGCAGTGCAGGGGCAGCCTCCACCAGGCCTCCACTCATGCCTCCCACCCACCCCACCCCCAGCACTGTGGGGCAGCCTCCACCAGACCCTCACCCATGTCTACCACCACCCCCACCCCCCAGCAGTGCAGAGGCAGCCTCCACCAGGCCCCCACTCATGTCTCCCACCCACCCCACCCCTCAGCACTGTGGGCCACCCTCCACCAGGCCCCCACTCATGTCCCCTTGCACCCCCACCCCCCAGCAGTCATGGGGCACCCTCCACCAGGCCCCCACTCATGTCCCCGATCACCCCCACCCCCCAGCCACCAGGGGCAGCCTCCACCAGGCCCCCACTCATGTCCCCCATCAACCCCACCCCCCAGCAGTGCAGGGGCAGCCTCCACCAGGCCCCCACTCATGTCTCCCACCCACCCCACCCCCAGCACTGTGGGGCAGCCTCCACCAGGCCCTCACCCATGTCTACCACCACCCCCACCACCCCCACCCCCCAGCAGTGCAGAGGCAGCCTCCACCAGGCCCCCACTCATGTCTCCTATCACCCCCCACCCCCCAGCCACCATGGGCAGCCTCCACCAGGCCCCCACTCATGTCCCCTTGTACCCCCACCCCCCAGAAGTCATGGGGCACCCTCCACCAGGCCCCCACTCATGCCCCCTATCACCCCCACCCCCCAGGGGCAGCCTCCACCAGGCCCCCACCCATGTCTCCAACCACCCCCAGCCACCAGGGGCAGCCTCGACCAGGCATCCACTCATGTCCCCCTGCACCCCCACCCCCCAGCAGTGCAGGGGCACCCTCCACCAGGCCCCCACTCATGGCCCCCTGCACCCCCACCCCCCAGCAGTGCAGGGGCAGCCTCCACCAGGCCCCCACTCATGTCTCCCACCACCCCCACCACCCCAGCAGTGCAGGAGCAGCCTCCACCAGGCCCCACTCATGTCTCCCACCACCCCCACCCGCCAGCATCCAGGGGCACCCTCCACCAGGCCCCACTCATGTCTCCCACCCCCCCCCCCGCCCCCCCAGCAGTGTGGGGCAGCCTCCATCAGGCTCCCACCCATGTCCCCCACCACCCCCACTCCCCAGCCACCAGGGGCAGCCTCCACCAGGCCCCCACTCATGTCTCCCACCACCCCCACCCCCCAGCACTGTGGGGCACCCTCCACCAGGCCCCCACCCATGTCTACCACCACCCCCAACCCCCAGCCACCAGGGGCAGCCTCCACCAGGCCACCACTCATGTCCCCTTGCACCCCCACCCCCCCAGCCACCATGGGCAGCCTCCACCAGGCCCCACTCATGTCCCCTATCACCTCCATCCCTCAGCCACCAGGGGCAGCCTCCACCAGGCACCCACTCATGTCCCCTATCACCCCCACCCCCCAGCCACCAAGGGCAGCCTCCACCAGGGACCCACTCATGTCCCCTATCACCCCCACCCCCCAGCATTGCAGGGGCAGCCTCCACCAGGCCCCCATTCATGTCTCCCACCATCCCCACCCCCCAGCCACCAGGGGCAGCCTCCACCAGGCCCCCACTCATGTCTCCCACCACCCACACCCCCCAGCAGTGCAGGGGCTCCCTCCACCAGGCCCCCACTCATGTCTCCCACCACCCCCACTCCCCAGCCACCAGGGGCAGCCTCCACCAAGCCCCCACTCATGTCTCCCACCACCCCACCCCCCAGCAGTGCAGGGGCAGCCTCCACCAGGCCCCCACTCAGGTCTCCCACCACCCCCACCCCCCAGCATCCAGGGGCACCCTCCACCAGGCCCCCACTCATGTCTCCCACCACCACACCCCCCCAGCAGTGTGGGGCAGCATCCACCAGGCTCCCACCCATGTCTCCCACCACCCCCACCCCCCAGCCACCAGGGGCAGCCTCCACCAGGCCCCCACTCATGTCTCCCCCCACCCTCACCCCCCAGCACTGTGGGGCACCCTCCACCAGGCCCCCACCCATGTCCACCACCACCCCCACCCCCCAGCAGTGCAGGGACAGCCTCCACCAGGCCCCCACACATGTCCCCTATCGCCCCCACCCCCCAGCCACCAGGGGCAGCCTCCACCAGGCACCCACTCATGTCTCCCACCACCCCCACCCCCCAGCATCCAGGGGCACCCTCCACCAGGCACCCACTCATGTCCCCCTGCACCCCCACCCTTCAGCAGTGCAGGGGCACCCTCCACCAGGCCCCCACTCATGTCCCCCTGCACCCCCACCCCCCAGCAGTGCAGGGGCACCCTCCACCAGGCTCCCACTCATGTCTCCCACCACCCCCACCCCCCAGCATCCAGGGGCAGCCTCTACCAGGCCACCACTCATGTCCCTTATCACCCCCACCCCCCAGCAGTGCAGGGGCAGCCTCCACCAGGCCCCCACTCGTGTCCCCCTGCCCACAGGCCCTGACAATCCTCAAGCATGTGCCTCATGGCCAGCCACCACAGCCCAAAGACACAACCAAGTATTACATGTGCCCATGATACTACTCCAATGGAAACAATGTAAATCAACACATGTGTCTCACACACACACACAATGGTGGCAAGTGAACCTGAAAACCCATATCATGACATGCATGAAAACAATGAGATGAAACCACACATTGAAGAATGAAAAAGTCCAAATAATGTACTAAAAACAACAGCAATGGCAATCAAAATTAACCAAAATACACAAGTAAAAAAATAACAAAATTAAGCTGGCTGTCCCTTTTCAAATTAAAATCAATAAATGATAATCCAAAAAAATATCTTCCAAAGTTCAAGTCCATGAAAAGGAAATGAAGGGAAAAAAGAAATAGAAAACCATTGCTCCATGGGAAAAAATATTCATAGTAAATAAAATATCCAAATCCAAAGTCCAACTATGTACAAAGTATTCAGGGTCCATCATCCCAAGAGAAGAAATGAAACCTACCAAAAAACTAAAATGGAACTATATACAAAAGGTGGAGCAGTGTCCGTCGACTCCAAATAAAAATAAACTACAAAGGAAACCTATCACTAAATAACTATATACAATGGCGGCGGGCCAGTCCAGCGGCTCACTTAGTGGTGTTCCGGGCCAGGGCATCATCGAACTCCTCGTCTATGTCCCGGAGGCGGTCCTGTTCCATGGCCCCGAGGGTCCGCAGGGACGCCGACATGTTCACCTCCAACTCCCTGCGGATTGCCTCGAGGCACTCGGCCCGCCTCAGGGCCCTCCGCATGGAGTTCTCCGCCCTGACCATCGTGAGCTGTGCCTCTTCCGCCTGCCGCCGCTCCGCATCTATGGCGTGGCCCAACCGCTGCCACACGGAAGACATTTCCCGTCCAGGGTCCTCCTGCCCTCCGGCCGATGCCTGCCCCTCCGATGTTGAAGGCCCCGAGCTATCGTAGCTCCCACCTACAACCTCCTGCTGCTGCAGCTGCTCCTGCTGCTGCTGCTGTCAATGTGCCCTGTCCGATGGTGCCTGCACATCCTCCTCCAGCTGGGGTGCAGTCGATGTGGCCACCCCTGCTGGACGTCCGACTCCCGACTGTGGCAGGGATCTGTTGTCCACCAGCCTGGCCGCACGGTCGGAGGCAGCGCCACAGGGCACCCAGGTGACACATGGGTGGGAAGATGGCATGGAGGACGACTGGGGCATAGGGGGTTCTGTGGAGAAGGGGGTCGGAACAAGGTCCAGGAAACGGAGGAATCCAGCCCTGGTGAGCTGTCCCAGTGGGTCAACGAGCCATGCGAGAAGACGTGCAGACTCATCATGAAAAGACTGCAGGTCAGCTCGCATGGCCCGTTGACGCAACGCCACCCCACCCTGGACAGGCTCAACCTGGTGCAGGATAGCCACATCCGCAGGGAGAGGAAGGCCAGGTGTTGTAAGCCAATCCTCTCCCTGAGAACGGGTCTGGAGGTAGGCATCCCTGCTGGTGCAAGATGATGCAGTGACAGGAGCAGGGACAGGATTGCACACAGGCACCTCCGCGGCGGCCTGTGCTGCCTCCTGTCCCTGATCCTGCACTGCACCACTAGCACCAGTGGAATCCCCACCTCCAGACCCCGCCACTGTCACTTGCACGGCCTCCTCCTCCACCAAACCCCCCACCAACCTGGATGACTCCGTGCCATCTTCCTCTGTTGGGCCCTGTGGTGTCCCAGCTGCCCCTTCTGCTGCCGAGGAGTCCAACTCTAACCTCCGCCTCTTGGACCTCCCCTCGGCAGCTGCGGCCTGGGACGCGGCACCGGACTCCTCACTCCACGACGAGATCACAACCTGGGAGGGGATCCGGGCCTTGCGTTTCCGGCTGGTGGTGCGACCCCTGCCACTGTGCTCCACAGCACCTTCTCCGCCCTCTTCATCAGTTGACGCTGCAGACAGGGAGAAAGAAAACACAGGCATCAGGGCACTGTAAAATGGACTCATACACACATGACAGTTATACATGAGTGGCATTGGTAAACCTCAGACATGGCATCACAATCCCCAACACACATGTCATTTCAACTTGCACACATGAGCCATACAACAGCCATATTGCAACAGCCAGCACCATCCATTCACATACAACAGCATGAGCAGCCAAAGGTCATCCACACATCACATGCAACATAGGGAGTACACTACACATGCACACACAACACAAAACTTGCATGCATGTGTACACCTCCGCCAACTGTCGCAGTGTTTTGATCGACATCCATGTCACACTTGACAATCATTCCTCCACATCCTGTGCCATGCAAGCCCACACACACACAAGCACCATCCATGTGTCACACATGAGAACCCTCGCATGTGTCACCCTCACGGCCCTGTACACCCCCCTACTTGGCCACATAAAAATACATGTTCAACCTGCACACTCCTGGCACACCACCACACGCACAGCTTACAATCAGTATGCATGTACATTTACCGCTCGACTCCAGACGGGTCTGCTTCTCAAGGACCTGGATGTGGAGCGCTGGGGATATGTGTTCCAGGACCCTCATCTGATCTTCCGACAAGTGGCCCCGGCGCCCCTTAGCATCCGCTGCCTTCAGGAGGCGCCGGGCCTTGTTGAGGGTCCTGGACCTGAAGTCCACCCAGCGCTTCCTGACACGTTGGTAGTCGCGGACTGCCACCTCCTCCGCGTTGATGGCAGTCACGATGTCCATCCAGATCCGAGTCCGTCCTTCCTTGTCGGCGCGCAACCTTCCGAAGAGGGCATCATACTGCCCCATGACATGCTCCACCAGGACACCAACTTCGGTGGCAGTGAAGCTGGTGGCCCTCTGCCTCCTTGGCCGGGGGTTGCCACTGGTGCCAGATGTTGCAGTGCCCGACATGGCAACCCCAGAGACAGGAGTGGGTGGGCAACTGGGTCCTGGGGCTGGGCTGTGGGGCGATGGAAAAGCAGTCGGGAGTCTTCGGTTCCAGCAGGGGTGGTCACAGCAACAGTACCCCTGGCTGATGTGCAGGCAGCAAATGGCAGGGCACGTGGGCAGCAGGCAGTCAGGCATCAGCAGATGGCAGGTGGGAGCGTGCTCAGGGCTCTGGAGGGCAGTAATTTGGCCTTCTGGGCAGGAGCGTGGTCTTCCGTGTGTGAACGTGTGGCCAGCTTGATACGGAGTGATTTTGCACGTGAAAATCCAACACGTCTGCATGTAATTCGAGGAAAGGCCCTTAGCGCGTAAACGCGTCACCAGCGTATGCGCGTCTATGAAGTCATGTGCACGTTGAATAGGGCACACGTTGGAAATGTTGCGTGTTAAAAAAATGAAAGACACGTCCGAGTGACAAAGCGTGTAATTGGTGGAAATGGCCCTACACGCGGCAGTGACAAAGCGTGTAATTGGTGGAAATGGCCCTACACGCAGAAGTGACAAAGCGTGTAATTGGTGGAAATGGCCCTAGCGTGTACACGCCGCGTAAGTGACGCTGGACGTGTGGGCCTGCATAAAAGGTACGTGTAGAACACCATTTCCGTGTACGTGCTTTTCGTGGAGAGCGAGTGGGTGAATTCTGTACTTCTTGTCGTTTCACACGCGATTTACTTCACAGCGTTTCAAGTTCGTACTCCCTGTTACCTCTGACAGCTTTTTCTCTTTTTTCTCTTTTTCTGGTTTTCCTGTGCCTGTTCCCTCAAACAGTGTTCCCTTCTACTGTTGTCCTGTCTCCTCAGACAGCGTACAAATCTTTTGGCGGGGGTGTTGCCAACCAAACGCGCTTCTTTTTCACACTCTTTTTCCTGGGAGACGTTGAGTCACGCACGTATCTAACATCTGTGCTTGCCCCGTGTGTAGCCTACCCCTTCAGAGGTCATTCTAGGCTTGCTGTGACACGCATACGTTCATTCTTGTGTTACTGGGTGCCACAGCGTAGTGCAGTTTTTTTTCCGCACACGTGGTCTAGGAGGGGTTGCGTGCACGTCATCTCCCTTTTTTGGGCTTCCTGTGTGTTGCGTGACTCGTCATCTTTCCCCAGGGGTCACATTCAGCCTTGCTAGAGCAATAGGGTATAATTACCATCTGGTACCCAACCCCTTTGACCCCCAATTGCCCAGGACAATAGTTTACAGCCACTCCCATACGCACATTAACAACAGTGCCATGGTTGGGAGGCAAGGAATCCGTAAGGGTGGCAAAGGTGGACGAGCCACAAGTGGTGGCCGTGGTGGATCCGGTAGGGGACTTGGTCGTTACTTGCAGGGTGACCCTGTCCCCCCCATGTGTGGAGGACCAGTCAAGGGCACCCATAATCCCCCCCACCCCCTGGTTGAGGCTGATGTGGCTGGCACCATCCATGCTCAGCCCTTGTTGGACCAGCCCATTGTGGCACCAGACCTGGCTGACTCCATGGCTGACTTCCAGGTCAGCAGGCCTATGACACGTGCGCCGGTGCACGTTGATGTCATCAGGCCACGTGGATCAGGGGCAGCAAGGTCATCTGCTGCCCCAAGTAGGCAGGGTGGAGAGGCTGCAGGGGCAGCTGCGGCTCCATCCAGCCCAGCTCTCACACACCCAGCCAGGACAGTGTCGGTCCTAGTGCATCCTGCTGACATTCCCCCTGACACCATTACACTTGAGCCACACTCCTGATACAGAGTCCACCAGGGCTCCTGCCCCTAGTGTCCAGAGCGGCGTAGGACACTCAGGATCACCACCACCTTCCAAGCGGAAGAGGAAGAGTGCTCGTCCGGCACAGGCTGATTCCCCAGACACGGCTACACAGTCCGGCCCGTCGAGGAAGCCCAGCTCCACGGATGCCGAACTAAATGCACTTGTCGAGTATGTGTCCGCACATAACGAGATGGTCATTGTTGCAGGATCCAAGACCACACCTGCACAACGCCAGGCACACTGGCAGACCGTTGCGGACATCGTAAGTGCCCTTGGAATCATGAGGCGCACAGCCAATGATTGCTATAAGCGCTGGAATGACCTAAAGCGCAGGGCAAAGAATAAGCTGGCCTCAAGTCATGCCGCAACTCTAGTGACTGGAGGTGGGTCTCCAGTAGAAGACATGGAACTCACTCCACATGAGTCAGTCGCTGGGACCTACGTCACGGAGGAACAGATCCAAGGCGTGGGAGATCTGCCTGATTATGAGGCATTGTCCGGTGAGTGCACATGCATGTGTGTGTGTCATCCATGTGCATGGTGTGTGTGTGAGGGCTTCTGTTTGTGTGCCAGGTGAGGGTGTGTACACCTGAGTCGTTTGGGTCACCCATGTGCTTCATGCAATACATTCTGCGCAGCAGCATTTGGCCATAGCGGTATCCCTTCTGCCAACAGTAGACATATAGCCCAACAGCACGCCAGTTGCCCTTGAAGTGTCACCTTGCACCAACATTGTTGCTTATTTTTCACTGTTCATTCAGGCAGATTGTTTGCATTCCACCACTTTTACTAGGCATTTCTCAGTCCTCTAGTCACATGTCTGACATGGCTATGGTAAAGTGGAGTGACTTTGTTACCTGGATATCATTTCTTTAGACATGTCCCTGTGCAATCGGACCATTTTGGACTGGCAGCTCCAGGTGAAAAATCAGACCTGTTTGAATTAGAAAAGCTATTACATGAGGGAACTGGACTGAATGAATAAGTGCTGCCCTCCTCTCCATCTTCACTCAATAGCAATGGTACATGCCATCTGAGTGATGGCATGTGTATTTCACCTGACAATCACAGGCCAATGTGTGATGCCACTGCTAGGCAGCATGCAGCAAATGTGTTCATCTTCCATCTTGGTGTCATCAATGTGTGCCATTTGCCTCCCCTTCATACGCAGTGAGGGTGCATGCATGGGAGGGTTTTAGTCATGTGGGACATGTGTCAATCAAGTACTGGTTCTGTTGCTTCTCAGCCCTCATTGTGTGCCATGGTGCTAATGCCTGTTTCCATTTGTTTGCTTTTATGTCTTTGCAGGGGAAGACGCACCTGATACTGCTGGGGTTGTGGAGATGGTGCAGTCCCAGGAGGGGTCCGAGGGCCCACCGACCACCAGTGAGGGACGTGGTGTGGTGGTGGGTGAGAACCCACAACTGCTGCAGGTCGTGCTCTCAAGGGGTGTCTCTGGCTGCACCTCCCCCGAGCTGTACTCAGGCGTTGATTCGGATGATGAGACCTACGTGCCGTCGCAGGTGAGTGTTCCTGGGAGGGATTCTGTTCTGTCCCACCCACCTGCACCAGGGTCAGAACCCTCAATGGGGATGTCAGTGTTGGCAGCTACGCCTTTGGTGGTTACGGATGCAGGGTCACACTCCGCGACATCTGATCCTGTTCCTGGGCCAGCAGATCAGAGGGGGAATGCAGTCCTGCAGCCTCAGGCAGAGCCGGCACAGCAAGGCGCAGTTCGCCTTGCCCCAAACAGGTGTGGTGCCCGCCGACGTGGTGGCCGTACGCCACCTGGCAATACCGCATGGGAGCAATCCATTTACGGTATAGCAACCCAACAGGCAGCATCATCAGAGATGATGGCTCAGGCCATGGATAGGGTGGCTACTTCCATTGTCCCCCCCGAAAGGCTGATGGAGCGACTACAGCAGGCAACCGACTCCATCTGCCAGTCACACAGGGAGGACATGTTGGCGTCCAACGGGGACAGGCGGGCGGCACTGGCGACTCTGCAGGAAGCCATCTCCATAGAGTCCCAGGGCCACAGGGAAGCCCTGAGGCTGGAACTCCTTCACCTCAGGACGACTCTTGTTGAGCTTGAGGCTTCAACAAACCGAAGGACAGAACAGCAGCTGGAGCGTCTCACCCGTACGCTCTCAGCTGAGATGCAGGCAACTAGGGCGGAGGTCCGGGCATCCCGTGAGTTGTTGCATGGGGACCTCCGCACACTCATCCTCCAGAACGAGACCTACCACACCCGCATGCTTGCAGCCATGGAGGAACAGACTAGGGCCGTGCGTGGGCTGCCTCCCATAGTGCCACCACCTCCGGATGCAGCTGAGCAGGGTGATAATAGCGACAGCAGTGATACTCCCACAATAGGGTAGCCGTGTGGGCCATGAGCCCATGGAGGTGTTTTTTTTTCGCAAGATCCACACAGTTGGGTTTTGGTGTGCACCCTGTCCTCTGACCTCCTGGGTGGCCTCCCCAACCCCCCCGGGCCCATTAATGGCCATTTTTGTTTTTTTATTTTTTTTGGGACAATGTGTTGCCTTGTGTGGCTCCCGTGGGCATACGCTGCATTGTGGCTGGGCACATGCAGGCTTGTCATGTATTTGGTTCAGATGCTTGGGTTTATGTCACACACACCCCTCCTGCTTCCCATTTCCATGGGCTTGCAAAGGGTGTGCCCAAGTGACATTGACATACATGGTGACATTGGACTCCCACTGACATGTGTGGGCAGTCTAGTCAATACTGTGTATACATTCCTAGTGCATATTGCTGTTGTGTTGTACACTGCATGTTGCATTGATTTGTAACCCATCATCCGTGTCTACCTCCTAATTTGCAGGTCCTTTCCTCATGTCTACACAAGGCCCTCTACTTTGGAGATGGGGTCTATGTTGGCAGCAGTGCATCTACAACTCTACATGGCGGCAACACCATACAGTTGGAAGTGGTGGGAGTGCAGGCATTTCCAGGTGGTGAGACTACTAATTCCTTACATTCGTAATGTCATGTTAATGGTAGTTTTGAGGGTCAGTAGTGTTTTTGCTAAATACTTGCTCAAGTGTGTTGTTGGTCCTGCAATACTGTGAGCATTTCAGGTGTCGCGAGTTTCAATTAGGGACACTCTACATTGTGACACTTGTGTCATGTTGTTGGGATTACTTTGTTCACCTGCACATAGCATGACATGGCACGGTGTGTCGTGTGGCGGTGCTGGGGATGGGTTGGGTGACATGGCACTGTCCTCATGTTGCATTTTGCAAGTGGGTGTTCATTTTAGCTGCATGAATGTGTTTTTTCACAAAACTGCATTGGTGGTGTCTGTGTAGGTAGGGATGCACACATTGTAACACTTCCAGGTGAACAATCTCAGGCTGATATGGTTTTGACGGTTGATTCTCCAGACATTCAGGATCAGTGTCAGGTTGAGTCATCATCGATTGTCAGATGTATGTGCCAGGGCAGTGTGCACTCCACAGGGGTGTGATTTCTATGTGAAGTAATTAGCCACTAGCTCTGTACGGGCTGCCTCCCCCGTGCCGTTTCCCGTCCCATGCGCAGCGGGCGTGCATGTGGCTGGGGATGTGGGGGCACCACCATGTCCACAGGCAGGCCCCGGCGTGTTGCAACGTTGTGCAGGACACATGCTGCCACTATGATCCTGCACACTACTGGGGGAGCATATAACAGCTGCCCGCCAGAACGGTCAAGGGAGCGAAAGCGTGACTTAAGCACTCCGAATGTGCGCTCCACTATGCCCCGGGTTGCAATGTGGGCTGTGTTATATCTTACCTCGGGTGGCGTGGTGGGGTTCCGAATTGGCGTCATCATGTGGGGGCTGAGAGGGTAGGCACTGTCCCCTGTGGAGGTGGTGATTGGTATCATTGGTGAGGTTGTGACCTTGCTCAGTATCTGACATGCATGCATGTGCAGTGGCATTCCTACTCACCAAGCAGCCATGTATCGCCATGCCGCCCAGCTTGTAGGTCCCGGCTTATGGTGGACATTCGGTAAATGAAGCTGTCGTGGGTGGACCCGGGATAGTTGGCATATACTGAGGTGATGATTCCCTTGGCATTACATTCTACCTGCACGTTGATGGAATGCCAGTGCTTGCGGTTCCTATAGATGTGCTCAGATGCCCTGGGGGGACGTAGAGCCACATGGGTGCAGTCGATGGCACCTAGCACTTTGGGGAATCGTGCCACACCGTAAAAATCAAGGGCGGCAGCATGCCTTTCTGCATGTGTTCTGGGCAGGTATATGCGCCTGCGGACTGATGGGCGTGCAGTGATGATGTTCAAGACCTGGTGTAGGAAGCGTGACTGCGTGGCCTGCGACACCCCACCCACTATGGCACTTGTCCGCTGAAATGATCCAGTGGCTAAGAAGTGCAGTACATTGAGGACCTTCTCCAGGGGGCTGAGTGCTTGGGAGCACAGGGTGGGTGATGTGAGGTCATCCTCCCACTCACTCACCAGGTCCAGTATTATGTGTGGTGGAAACCTGTACCTCCCATACACCTGGTCATCAGGCATCCCGAAAAGGCTGGTTCTGGGTGTGAATATTCTGGCCCTGACTATCCTCCTCCTCCTCCTCCTTTGGTAGCCCACGGCCACTGCTGCTAGGAACGGTATATTCATCCTGGCATCTGAGCTGGCTTTCTTTTTTTGCGCGCAAATTTATGCGTCGCGGGTCGACGTATGCCTGCTTCCTACTGGCGTACGTGTTTCTTTGTGCGTGTTGCAGGCGAGCGTGTGAAACTTCCCGCGCACCCCTGAAATCCAGTACCCAGGCCAATAGCGTGTGGAAATTCCTGCACACCCCGGAATACACGTGCGCTGATGTACTCGCGTGTGAAACTTCCCGCGCAGCCCTGAAATCCAGTACCCAGGCCAATAGCGTGTGGAAATTCCCGCGCACCCCTGAAATACACGTACATAGGCCAATCGCGTGTACGCGCACTTTTGTCCAATTACACGCGATGACACTCTGACGTGAAGTCTTTCCACGTGTGCTCCGTCATCACGTGCTATGAGGGAAACACCAGTGCGGGTCACGTCACAGACGCGCTTACGCGATGAGGGCCTTTGGTCCAATAGAATCGCTTACGCGCTAAGGGCCTTTCCTCGAATTTCACGCTGACGTGCAGGATTTTCACGTGCCAAATCACTCTGTATCAAGGTGGCCATGCGAAAACACACGGAAGACCACGCTCCTGCCCAGAAGGCCGAATTACTGCCCCCCAGTGCCCCGAGCAGCCTCCCACGTGCCATCTGCTGCTGCTGCCTGCCTGCCTGCCTTCTGCCACCGTGCCCTGCCATTTGGTGCCTGCACATCAGCCATCTGCAGGGGTTCAGTTGCTGTGTCCACCCCTGCTGGAACTGAAGACTCCCGACTGGGATAACATCGCTCCACAGCCCAGCCCCAGGTCCCAGTTGCCCACCCACTCCTGCCTCTGGGGTTGCCATGTCGGGCACTTCCACATCTGGCACCAGTTGCAACCCCAGGCCAGAGGGGCAGAGGGGCACTAGCTTCACTGCCACCGAAGTTGGTGTCCTGGTGGAGCATGTCCTGGGGCAGTATGATGCCCTCTTTGGATCGTCCCGCGCCAGCAAGGAAGGACGGGAGAGGATCTGGGCCGACTGGTTGCCATCAACGCGGAGGGTGTGGCAACCCGCGACGTCCAGAAGATCAAGAAGCGCTGTGAGGACTTGAGGTCCAGGACCCTCGTGAAGGCCCGGCGCCTCGTGGAGGGGGGCCGGGGCCGCATGAGTTCCATCCAGATGAGGGTCCTGGAACGCGTACGCCCAGCGCTCCACGCCCAGATCCTTGAGAGGGAGACCCGTCTGGAGTTGAGCGGTAAGTGGCCAAGCATTGCTGTGTGAGACAGGGCATGTTGCGGTGTGCTGGTTGTCTGATACTTGCCTGTATGTGTGACATAGGCCATGTATGCATGTATGTGTGCAGGGACATCATGGTAATGCATGTGCGACCAGTGATGTGTGAACCACATGGTTGTTGCATGTGTTTAAATGCGACATGGGGAGCCCGATGCAGATTTTACACGAGGGCATGCCAGTCTCTGTTCCTGGACATGGGTGGGGGTGAGGGATGGGTGCTGATGCCAGGTACATATATGGTAGCCATGCCTGTGTGCCTGACCTGCGTGTCTGTGACTTGTGAATGCCATGGATGCATGACACAGCCTAGTTATCCTTGTATCCGCTGTTTGGGGTGTATGAGGCCAGATGGATGTGACTGAGGTGTACTGTGTGCATGTGATAGGCATGACCCATGATGCATGTGAGTTCCATATCATTGTATGTTTCAAGAGTCCATTGGACATGTATGGAAATGTCCATGGCATGCACCATGCCTGTTACTGTGTGTGTTTTGCCTGGACTGACCCATGTGTTGTGGAGGGACATGATGGAAGTGTACTTTGACAGTGGTACTCATCTGCTATTGCTTCCTGTCTAGGGGACCATTGAACAGTACCCTGATGCTGTGCTCTATGTCTCCCTCTACGCAGCGGCTAGTGAAGAAGAGGGCGGAGACGGCGCTGTGGAGCAAGTTGGCAGGGATGCCCCACGGCTGCAGCGGAAGGGGTGGGTGAGCCCCCACAGGGGCCTGCTACGGCGGAAGACGGTGAGGAGCCATCCAGGGTGGTGGTTTCCACAGAGGAGGAGGAGGCCGCCACTGAGGCACACGTGGGGCATCCCTGCTGGTGCAAGTGGTGCAGTCCAGGGGCAGGAGGCAGCACAGGTCACCGTGGAGGGGCCTGTGCATGTCGCTGTCCCTGACCCTGTGAGTGCACCACCATGCACCAGCAGGGATGCCCCGTCCCAGGCCCGTCCGCAGGTAGAGGGGATGTCCATGTCACCTGACTCCCCTCCACCTGCGGACGAGGGGACCCGTGGCCGTATGGAGAAGGTCCTGATTGGGGTCACGATGCGCGCGGGTGCAATTCGTGATGACGTGCGTGCTTCCCGGGAGGAGCACGCACGTCATCACAAAGAGCACCGTGCCGACGTGGCCCAATTGGGATCTTCCATGTTCGGGGGTTTCCTGCATGTGTCGGCCAATCTGGTGGCCCTCTCCTCCTCTGTGGAGGCTATACGCCGGTCGTTCTCCTTGCCGTCTTCCGGCCCAGATGCCACCAGGTCCCCTGTGGACCTGCCTTGACCAATGCAGCCAGCTCGGTGGGGATCCCATCCCTGCCACAGTCGGGAGTCGGAGGTCCAGCAGGGGTGGACACCACAGCAACTGTACCCCAGCAGATGGAGGATGTGCCGGCATCATCAGGCAGGGCACGTGCATGACGGCGTCGGTGGATTCCATCAGCCTGGATGCCGTCGTGCTGGCAGAAGCAGTTGCGTCGGAGGCAGCAGCAGAGTCAACGTGGGAGGCATCATGGCTCGGGCCATCAATATCGGAGGGGTAGGCATCGGCCGGAGGGCAGGAGGCCCCAGGACAGGAAGTGTCTTCCGTGTGGCTGCGGTTGGGCCAGCAGATCGGTGCGGAGCGGCGGCGGGCGGAAGAGGCACGGCTCACGATGGTCAGGGAGGAGAACTCCATGCGGAGGGCCCTGAGGCGGGCCGAGTGCCTCGAGGCAATCCGCAGGGGGTTGGAGGAGCAGATGGCGTCGTCCCTGCGGACCCTCGGGGCCATGGAACAGGACCGCCTCCGGGACATAGACGAGGAGTTTGATGATGCCCTGGCCGAAACACCACGGAGTGAGCCGCTGGACTGGCCCGCCGCCTTTGTATATAGTTCTTTAGTTTTAGGTTTCCTTTGTTTCTTCTTATGATGATTTGGAGTCGACGGACAATGCTCCACTTTTTGTATATAGTTGCATTTTTGTTAGGGTTTTTTGTAGGTTTCCTTTGTTCAGTTGGGCTCATGGACCCTTGGATGTTTTGTACATAGTTCTTCATTGGATTGTTTGATTATTTTTTTTTTATTTATTCACCATGGAGCAATGGTCTTTGCATTTATTTTTCTCTCTCTGATTGATTTTATTTTTAATGTGACTTTGGACAACATTTTTTTGGATTTGGATTTGTATTTTTTATTTTTTTGGACGGACATGCTGCTTATCTTTTTTTCATTGCCATTGTAGTTTGTTTCATTTCATTTGCATTCAATTTTTTTTTAATACAAATGTTTGTTTTCATACTTCACTGTGGTATCATCTCATTGGTTTCATGCATATCATGTTGGGTGTTTTCCCATTCAATTGCAACCGTTGTGTGTGACGGACATGGGTTCATTTGCTTTATGAACAATGGGGGTGTAACATGTAATTTCCATTTCCATGTGGGTGAATGGGTCACTTGGTAGGGGCTTTTGGCTGTGGAGGCTGACCATAACACACATGGTTGGGGATTGTGAGGACCTGGGTGCAGGGGGACATGAGTGGGGCCCTGGTGGAGGGTGCCCCTGCACTGCTGGGGGGTGGGGGTGGTGGGAGACATGAGTTGGACATGAGTGGGGCCCTGGTGGTGCTGCCCCTGCACTGCTGAGGGGTGGGGGTGGTGGGAGACATGAGTGGGGGCCTAGTGGAGGCTGCCCCTGGATGCTGGGGGGTGGGGGTGGTGGGGGACATGAGTGGGGGCCTGGTGGAGGCTGCCCCTGGATGCTGGGGGTGGTGGGAGACATGAGTGGGGGCCGGGTGGAGGCTGCCCCTGGATGCTGGGGGGTGGGGGTGGTGGGAGACATGAGTGGGGGCCTGGTGGAGGCTGCCCCTGGTGGCTGGGGGGTGGGGGTGGTGGGATACATGAGTGGGGGCCTGGACAACATTTTATTTTGGATTTGGATTTGTATTTTTTTGGACGGACATGCAGCTTATCTTTTTTTCATTGCCATTGTAGTTTGTTTCATTTCATTTGCATTCAATTTTTTTTAATACAAATTTTTGTTTTCATACTTCACTGTGGTATCATCTCATTGGTTTCATGCATGTCATGTTGGGTGTTTTCCCATTCAATTGCAACCGTTGTGTGTGACGGACATGGGTTCATTTGCTTTATGAACAATGGGGGTGTAACATGTAATTTCCATTTCCATGTGGGTGAATGGGTTACTTGGTAGGGCCTTTTGGCTGTGGAGGCTGACCATAACGCACATGATTGGGGATTGTGAGGACCTGGGTGCAGGGGGACATGAGTGGGGGCCTGGTGGAGGGTGCCCCTGGATGCTGGGTGGTGGGGGTGGTGGGAGACATGAGTGCGGGCCTGGTGGAGGCTGCCCCTGCACTGCTGGGGGGTGGGGGTGCAGGGGGACATGAGTGGGTGCCTGGTGGAGGGTGCCCCACACTGCTGTGGGGTGGGGGTGGTGGGAGACATGAGTGGGGGCCTGGTGGAGGCTGCCCCTGCACTGCTGGGGGGGTGGGGGTGCAGGGGGACATGAGTGGGCGCCTGGTGGAGGGTGCCCCTGCACTGCTGGAGGGTGGGGGTGCAGGGGGACATGTGTGGGGGCCTGGTGGAGGCTGCCCCTGGTGGCTGGGGGTGGTGGAAGACATGAGTGGGGCCCTGGTGGAGGGTGCCCCTGGATGCTGGGGGTGGTGGGAGACATGAGTGGGGGCCTGGTGGAGGGTGCCCCTGCACTGCTGGGGGGTGGGGGTGGTGGGAGACATGAGTTGGACATGAGTGGGGCCCTGGTGGTGCTGCCCCTGCACTGCCGGGGGTGGGGGTGGTGGGAGACATGAGTGGGGGCCTAGTGGAGGCTGCCCCTGGATGCTGGGGGGTGGGAGTGGTGGGAGACATGAGTGGGGGCCTGGTGGAGGCTGCCCCTGGTGGCTGGGGGTGGTGGGAGACATGAGTGGGGGCCTGGTGGAGGCTGCCCCTGGTGGCTGGGGGTGGGGGTGGTGGGAGACATGAGTGGGGCCCTGGTGGTGCTGCCCCTGCACTGCTGGGGGGTGGGGGTGCAGGGGGACATGAGTGGGTGCCTGGTGGAGGGTGCCCCTGGATGCTGGGGGGTGGGGATGGTGGTAGACATGGGTGGGAGCCTGGTGGAGGAAGCCCCTGGTAGCTGGGGGGTGGGGGTGGTGGGAGACATGAGTGGGGCCCTGGTGGAGGGTGCCCCTGGATGCTGGGGGTTGGGGTGGTGGGAGACATGAGTGGGGGCCTGGTGGTCGCTGCCCCTGCACTGCTGGGGGGTGGGGGTGCAGGGGGACATGAGTGGGTGCCTGGTGGAGGGTTCCCCTGGATGCTGGGGGGTGGGGATGGTGGTAGACATGGGTGGGAGCCTGGTGGAGGGTGCCCCACACTGCTGGGGGGGGTGGGTGGGAGCCATGAGTGGGGGCCTGGCGGAGGGTGCCCCTGGATGCTGGGGGGTGGGGGTGGTGGGAGACATGGGTGGGGGCCTGGTGGAGGGTGCCCCTGCACTGCTGGGGGCTGGGGGTGGTGGGAGACATGAGTTGGACATGAGTGGTGGCCTGGTGGGGGCAGCCCATGGTGGCTGGGGAGTGGGGGTGGTGGGAGACATGGGTGGGGGCCTGGTGGAGGGTGCCCCTGCACTGCTGGGGGCAGGGGGTGGTGGGAGACATGAGTTGGACATGAGTGGTGGCCTGGTGGGGGCTGCCCATGGTGGCTGGGGAGTGGGGATGGTGGGAGACATGGGTGGGGGCCTGGTGGAGGCTGCCCCTGCACTGCTGGGGGGTGGGGAGGGTGGGGGTGGTGGGAGACATGAGTGGGGGCCTGGTGGAGGGTGCTCCTGGATGCTGGGGGGTGGGGGTGGTGGGAGACATGAGTTGGACATGAGTGGGGGCCTGGTGGAGGGTGCCCCTGGATGCTGGGGGGTGGGGATGGTGGTACACATGGGTGGGAGCCTGGTGGAGGGTGCCCCACACTGCTGGAGGGGTGGGGGTGGGTGGGAGACATGAGTGGGGGCCTGGCAGAGGCTGCCCATGGTGGGTGGGGGTGGGGGCAGGTGGGAGACATGAGTGGGGGCCTGGTGGAGGGTGCCCCTGGATTCCGGGGGGTGGGGGTGGTGGGAGACATGAGTGGGGGCCTGGTGGAGGGTGCCCCACACTGCTGGGGGGGTGGGGGTGGTGGGAGACATGAGTGGGGGCCTGGTGGAGGGTGCCCCTGCACTGCTGGGGGGTGGGGGTGGTGGGAGACATGAGTTGGACATGAGTGGGGGCCTGGTGGAGGCTGCCCCTGCACTGCTGGGGGGTGGGGGTGGTGGGAGACATGAGTGGGGGCCTGGTGGAGGCTGCCCCTGGATGCTGGGGGGTGGGGGTTGTGGGAGACATGAGTGGGGGCCTGGTGGAGGGTGCCCCACACTGCTGGGGGGTGGGGGTGGTGGGAGACATGAGTGGGGGCCTGGTGGAGGGTGCCCCACACTGCTGGGGGGTGGGGGTGGTGGGAGACATGAGTGGGGGCCTGGTGGAGGGTGCCCCTGGATGCTGGGGGGTGGGGGTGGTGGGAGACATGAGTGGGGGCCTGGTGGAGGGTGCCCCTGGATGCTGGGGGGTGGGGGTGGTGGGAGACATGAGTGGGAGCCTGGTGGAGGGTGCCCCACACTGCTGGGGGGGTGGGGGTGGGTGGGAGACATGAGTGGGGGCCTGGCAGAGGCTGCCCATGGTGGCTGGGGGGTGGTGGGAGACATGGGTGGGGGCCTGGTGGAGGGTGCCCCTGCACTGCTGGGGGGTGGTGGGAGACATGAGTGGGGGCCTGGTGGAGGCTGCCCCTGCACTGCTGGGGGGTGGGGGTGGTGGGAGACATGAGTGGGGGCCTGGTGGAGGCTGCCCCTGGATGCTGGGGGGTGGTGGGAGACATGAGTGGGGGCCTGGTGGAGGGTGCCCCACACTGCTGGGGGGGTGGGGGTGGTGGGAGACATGAGTGGGGGCCTGGTGGAGGGTGCCCCTGTACTGCTGGGGGGTGGGGGTGCAGGGGGACATGAGTGGGGGCCTGGTGGAGGGTGCCCCTGGATGCTGGGGGGTGGGGGTGCAGGGGGCCATGAGTGGGGGCCTGGTGGAGGGTGCCCCTGGATGCTGGTGGGTGCGGGTGCTGGGTGACATGAGCAGGTGTGCAGGGTAGTCCCCTGTGGTGTCGGCTGCCTGCAGGGGCCGTGGAGGGTGTACAGGGAATACCTGGGAGCACACAGCCAAATCGCGTGTAGAATTTCCCGCGTACCCCTGTCATACACGTACCCAGCCCAATCGCGTGTGGAAATTCACGCACATGTACCCTGCCAAATCGCGTTTGGGACTTCCCGCGCACCCCTGAGATCCACATACACTGCCAAATCGCGTGTGAGACTTCCCGCGCACCCCTGAGATCCATGTACCCAGACAAATCGCGTGTGGAAATTCCTGCGCACGTACCCAGCCAAATCGCGTGTGGAACTTCCCGCGCACCCCTGAAATCCACGTACCCTGCCAAATCGCGCGTGTGACTTCCCGCGCACCCCTGAGATCCACGTACCCAGACAAATCGCGTGTGGAAATTCCCGCGCACGTACCCGGCCAAATCGCGTGTGGAACTTCCCGCGCACCCCTGAAATCCACGTACCCTGCCAAATCGCGTGTGAGACTTCCCGCGCACCCCGGAATACACGCACACGTTATTTTTCAGTCAGCGGGTGTCCGTGTTTGTGGGTACCCCTTTGCACGTCATTTGTCCTGGAGGGCCACAGTATAGGACATTCATCATGGCTGTATATAGGTGCTATTTGTTGGCGCACCTTTTGGCGCACATTTATTACAGGCGCAGAGATGCTACCGCCTGCTTTCTTGTGGCGGTCGTGTTTGTGCCTGTGCGCTGGTTTGACTGTGTGCTTTTTTGCCCTATTCGATTCCATGAATACGGGTTGTAGGCGAGCGTGTGGGCGTTCCGCGCACTTGCACCCTGTACTTCCCCGTGACGCCCACATTTTGGCAAGTTGTTCCCCATTCCAAGTGTTACGCCCCGTGTTCCGCCTACTTTTGTTGTGTGCGCTGCGCTATGTGCGATTTTCGCTGTGGCCTGTGCGATTTTCGCTGTGACCTGGCGCACGCCGTTAGATGGCCTGTGCGCCGCGCACTTTTTTAGCGCACATCCGATGGTTTTCTCGCGCACGGCCTTCCATGAATCGATGTGCGTTGCTTTTCGTGCGATTTTCGCACTTGCACTGCGATTTTCGCTATTCCACTGCGAATCGCACGTTTTTGGCCACTTGCGCCACGCTAATTATTCCATGAATCGGCCTGTAAAGCTCAATTTGAAAGGTCACTCCTGTAATCCATTATGATCTCACTGGCTGAGTGCTTCACAATTAAGCCGGGAACTAAACTATTTAGTCAGGGATATGTCCAGGTGGAGTGCACAGAGCATGAGCATTGACCGCAGCATTTCAAACAGACAGAAGAACAAGTTACTCTCTTACCTGGTAACGTTCTTTCGATGGGATGGTCCGACGACGTATTCCATATCTTTGACAGTAATCACCACAGCTGTTCTGCTTCGGAAAATCTTCGCCGTCTGCGTCCTGCGTCGATGACGTCGAAACGCCGCCCTCGAGGACCTCCTCCAATGGCCGACGTCACTGGATGCTATAAGTAGGACGCACAACGCCCGTCTCCTCAGTTGTAGTTTTTTCCCAGAACGTGTGGCACTAGTCTTCTGCCAGTCTGACACACAAAGCCTTGCAGAAACGTAAGCTGCAATCACATAAGAAATTCTGTAGTGGGGAAGGCAGGGAGGGAGCGATATGGAATACGTCGTTGGACCATCCCATCGAAAGAATGTTACCAGGTAAGAGAGTAACTTGTTCTTCGAGGGGATTGGGTCCTCCGACGTATTCCATATCTATGACAGACTCCCAAAGCAGTACCAATGCAAGGAGGTGGGAAAAGAATTTAGAAAACAGAAATTTAGAATGCCCAATCAAATTGCGGAGGAAAGGACCGCCTTGCCAAAGGCCAGATCCTACACACGGATGGAATCGAGGGAGTAGTGACGTACAAAAGTATGTACCGAAGCCCAGGTGGCTGTATCACAGATGTTAGGAATAGGAACACCCCTCTGTAGGGCAGTAGAAGCAGCCATACCCCTGGTAGAATGGGCCCGCAAGCCGACCGGTGGGTCCTTACCCGCCAAGCGGTAACACGCAGAAATAGCCAGAATAATCCAGCAAGACAGTTTGCTTAGTCACAGCTTGTCCCAAACGCTTTCCAGCGTAACCAATGAAGAGTTGATCGTCCACTCTGATCCGGGACATGCGTGAAATATAAAAGCTTAACGCTCTCCTAGGACCAAGCCTATGGTGCCTCTCCTCTTCCTTACTAGTATGTGGAGGAGGATAAAAACGCTGGAAGAACAACCATCTGGCCTAAATGAAATTCCGACACCACCTTCGGAAGAAAGGAAGGACGAACTCTAAGGACAACCCTGTCCTTATGAAACACAGTGAAAGGTGGCTTAACTGAAAGTGCCTGTAACTCACTCACACTGCGAGCAGAAGTGACCGCAACCAAAAATACAGTTTTAAGAGTCAACAGTCTCAAAGGGCATGAATGCAAAGGCTCAAACGTAGCACCCATCAGAAACTTGAGAACAAGGTTCAAATCTCAACCGGGCACCTGGAAAGGTGACGGAAGGGAACACATTAATGAGCCCTTTCAGAAACTGAGAAATTAAAGGAATTTTAAAATAGGAACACTCTTCAGATGGACAGCGCCGCCAGGTAACCTTTAACGCTACCCACTTGCAAGCCCCTGTGGGCCAAAGAAAGCAAAAAAGATAGAACCATGGGAATGTCACATGCAAAAGGATCCACATTCTTAACCCTGTACCAGTCGCAGAACTTACGCCAACGGTACAGGGACTTGGTTGCTGGCCGTCTGGCCGAGAGCAACACCTCCATCACGTCTTCAGGGAGGTCCCAATCCTTATACCTCAACCTTTCAGAAACCAAGCGTGAAGGTTGAGGGATCTGACCTCTGGATGGAGAACCTGACCCCCACCTCCCGTGAGAGCAGATTGTCTCGGTAGGGAAGACGACGTGGAGGGCAGATGGACAAGTCGAGAAGGTCTGGGTACCAAGTCCTCCGGGCCCATGCCGGAGCAATGAGGATCATCCGGGAACTGAACCTCCATAACCTCCACAGTATTTGCGGGATGACAGGGACTGGAGGAAACGCGTACAGCAGTGGGAATGACCACTCCACCACGAACGCGTCTCCTAAGGCTCCTTTTGGAGGAAATTCCCGCTAGGAGAACCTCTCGCACTTCCGTTTGACACTGGAGGTGAAGAGATCCACGTGAGGGGTCCCCCAAAGGGCGAAGATCTCCAGAAGAATCTCCTGAGCCAACACCCACTCGTGAGAGATCGCGCTCTGCCTGCTCAGAGCATCCGCCATCTCGTTTTCGTCTGCGGCCAGATGAACTGCCGAGATCGAAAGTTCCTGCTGGATTGCCCAGAACCAGAGCTGCATCGCCTCCCTGCACAGAGGGAGTGACCCTGCCCCCCCCCCCCTTTTGCTGAGGTAGTGCATGGCCACTGTGTTGTCCGTCAGGATCAGGACATTCTTCCCTCGCACAGTCGGGAGAAAAGCCTTCAGGGCTAGCCTGACGGCCCTCAGCTCCAACAGATTGATATGGAGTCTGGACTCCGACGGAGACCAACAACCACTGTCTGTCAACTTGTTGGCATGAGCTGCCCATCCCGTGAGGGATGCGTCTGTCACGATCGTCACCTCTGGCCAGGGTAGCCAAAATGGAGCCCCCTTCAGATGGTCTTCGACAGCCCACCACAGAAGGTCCTGGGCGACCGAGGACGGCACCTGAACAGGGTCCGACAACCTACCGGAGGACTGAGACCACTGGAGCTTGAGTGCCCATTGCAAAGATCTCATCCGCAACCTGGCCTCTGGCACCAGAAGAATGCAGGATGCCATGAGGCCGAGCAATCTCAAGAACTCGAACCCCGGGAGACTTTGGGCAAGCTGAAACTTGCACACCATCTGCTGAATGTGATGAGCCCTCACCTGGGGAGGAAAACACTGCCCCAGGGACGTGTCGAGCACAGCTCTGATGTACTGGAGCCTCTGAGTTGGTGTCAAATGGGACTTCTTTAAGTTGAGGGAGAAGCCCAGCTTGTGGAGGGAGTGGCAGGTGACTGACAGAATACCCCGGAGGCCAGGTTGCAGATGAGATCTTTGCAATGGGCACTCAAGCTCCAGTGGTCTCACCACTACCATGAGCTTGGTGAAGACCCTCGGGGCGGAGGTCAATCCGAACGGCAGGACCCGAAACTGAAAGTGCGAGTCGCCAGCCGCGAACCTCAGGTACTTCTTGTGCTTTGAATGTAGCGGCACATAAAAATAAGCGTCCTTGAGGTCGAGAGACACCAACCAGTCCTGAAGATAAAGGGCCTGGAGGACTTGAGAGAGAGTAACCATCTTGAACTTGTCCTTCCTGAGGAGTTTGTTCAAACCGTGCAAGTCCATGATGGGTCTCAATCCCCCGTCTTTCTTGGAAATCATAAAATAAGGGGAATACCATCCCTTGTTCCTCTCCGCTACAGGCACCAGTTCTATGGCGCCTTTCTCCAGCAGGGATGGAATTACCTGCTGAAGGAGCGGATCCGGACTCTTCAAAGAGATTCCCCCGTGGATTGTCTTGAGGCCTCTGCCGGAAAGGAAGACAGTAGCTGTGGTTTATGATCTCCAGAACCTACACATCTGAAGTAATGGCGCACCACTCTGCAAGATGCTGCGCCAGCCTTCCCCCAACCGGCGAACCATGGGACATGACCTCATGACTGAGCTGAAGTGGCTGCGGCATTGCCTGAAGGCAGAGGCAACAGCCCGAGTGGCCTTGGCACCTCGAGTACCTGGTTTTCCACCTCTGGCACTCCTACGGTGGCCCCTTTGACTGGCAGCTCCTCTCGAGTTACCAAAGGATGAGTAATAACGAAAAGAACCTCCCCTCCATTGCTGTCCCCTAGGACGAAAAGGCGGAGGTTGGCGAACTGCAGCGCCAAACGACTTTGCTGCAGCTTTTGAGGTCTGCAACCTCTCAAGGCTCTCGTCAGCTTTGCTGCCAAAATGATGTTCCCCGTCAAAGGGCATGTTGAGGAGCCGGGCCCGCACATAAGGAGCAAACCCCGACATCCGCAACCACGCAAAGCTGCGTATCACGGTGCTCCCCACCATGGACTGGCTGACGCAATCTGCTATGTCCAACCCAGACTGAACGGCCTCACATATGGCATCCTTGCCATCCTGAACCATGGCAAGGAAACCATCCCGTTCGTCCCCTTCGGGAATATGTTCAGGCGCTAAGGAAACAGTTCCACAGAGTGTGCATGAAACGCGACAAGGCACTTACGGAGTTGGCCGCCTGAAGCGCCATACCCCCTGAAGAAAACCCTTTCTTTGCCCAGCCGTCAAAACACTTGTCGTCCCTATCAGGAGGGATGGTAGTATACAACACTTGCTTTGCCGGGGCTGTAGCCGCCTGCACCACCAAACTCTCCGGAGTGGGGTGCTTGGTCAAGTAGCAGGGGTCACTACTGGCTGGGCGGTATTTTCGCAGCAAAGACTTGCCCACTGCCGGGAGATTCTCCGGAGCAGTCCAAGCCGCCACCACCCTCCTCTGTAGAGCCATATGGAACGGCAGTACCGGGTCAGTTGGTAGACCTTGGTCGAGAATATCCGTAAGGTCATCCTGAAGAAAATCCCCTGGGGGAGCAGACCACCCCAAGTACTCGGTGACCCTGGACATAAGGCGTCGGTACGAGGAGTCGGCATGAGTGCCCGGCTCAGGCCTACAAAACTCCACCTCTGGAGAGGTATCCAGCCCACTGGCATCGTGCAGGGACTGCCGCAGGTCCTCAATTTGGCTATGGCCCGAGAGAATCTCCTCTGGAGGAACCACGCCATCATCAGAGCCCTCATCCACCTCTGAAATAAACTCAAGATGGCGGTAAGAAGGCACAGAATGTGGAACAAAGCCATGCTTGAACTTGGCCAGAGCCTTTTTTTGGGGGTTCCACCGAGCCCTGGGGTACCCCCGTCGGAACAGCCTCGAAAGGCGTTGAGTGAATCGGCGGCGACGAACGCGGCGCCAACAGCATCGATGGCGTCGACACAGGCCTCGAGGCCGGAGCCCCGCGCGTGTCCCTCGATAGCCTGGGCACCGATGGCGTCGACGACCTCTTCGGAGGCGGGGCCTCGAAAGAGTCCGTCGATGAACTCGGCGCCACCGGCGTCAACGTCTTCCTCGAAGACACCACAGGTGCACACGGTCTCCAGTGCATCGAGGACAAGGACCTGGACTGGGCATGACGAGAACGATTCCCCTTGTCTGAGTGGGACCTCTTCCGCGAAATTGTGCCGACCACCTGAGCCCAAAAGCGTGCAAGCGGTGTCTCTCGACTGATCATGACCGACCCCACTCAGAGGCGCGGACGGACCAGTGCCCTGCAATTCGAGAATCGCTAACATTTTCTTCCCGAAGGAAGCCCATTCCTCCAGCATCGCATGCTTGGTGGGATAAGCGACCCGCCGACGGGGAGGACGGGGAAGGTGACCGATGAAGGCGATTTCGGGAGTGCCTCGAAGAGGCAGAGGAGTGGCGGGACCGACTCCGGGACCGAGACCCACTGCACTTCCGATGATGATGCGGAGAGTCGCTTCTCGAATCATCTGTCGAAAGCCCCGCAGACCTCGACTTCCCTGGCTTGGACGCCTTACCTACCGACAACTTCTTCTTGCGCTCCCGCAAGGCTTTGGACGTGAGCGACTGGCAGCCGACACAGTGATCCATGTCTTGGGCCTCCCCGAGGCACCAGAGGCAGGCGTTGTGAGTGTTCGTCACCGACATCTTGGACCCATAATCCCCGCACTTCTTAAAGCCCGGACGCGGGGTGGAAGACGAGGTAGACATCTTCACAAAGAATATACTTCACAATACGAACAGGTTCGAAGAACCGAGAAAGAACAGAAACTCCAAAGAGTCGAGGCATGGTGAGATCTCCGAAGCGAACATGTTCGCAGAAAAAACGGAACTGAGGCTACAGGCGTCGTGCATCCTACTTATAACATCCAGTGACGTCGGCTGTTGGAGGAGGTCCTCGAGGGCGGCATATCAACGTCATTGACGCAGAAGATTTTCCGAAGCAGCACAGCTGTGGTGATTACTGTCATAGATATGGAATACGTCGGAGGACCCAATCCCCTGGAATAGTAATACTCAACAAGTAGCATAATTCTATTGCGACCGCACAGCCCCTTGTATAGGTCTGTACGCTTTCCCACATAATTATTTGAACAGCTATGATTAATTTGTGAACCTTTTTGGGCATCCAATATTGTATTGGATTGGGGCTTGCATACTGAAATGATTTAGTACCATAGAGCAATGCGATACTGCAGGCATACTGAAATGATTTAGTACCATAGAGCAATGCGATACTGCAGGGCCTCGGAGCACCAAACGACTCAAGGTACAACTACAAAGTATGAGCAAAAAGACCACTCTCTACAGTAGCACATGGGTTTATAAGAGGCCAGTGTAGAAACAAAGAGCCATTCTGAGACAAATCAAGAAAGGAGCCATGCGATGATTGTCTGATAGGCAGGGAATTAAGAGCTGTAAATCATTGATTGGCTGTCTGATTTGAAGACTTTTGGGGTGTTTGAATGCATAAGGTCCTACTCCTAGTGTCTCTGGATCTGCTGACAATCAATAGTTAATTTGGTTGGTAGGGGGGTCCTGGAAATCGCCATGTAGACAATGCAATACATTTTGAAATGAATATGTGCCTCTAAACGTAGCCTAATCAGTCCGCCAGTGCAGGAGAGACGGAATCTGTATTCCTAATGCAAGCCTAGCAGCAGCGTCAACTACAGATCTCAAGGGACACGAGTATTTTGAAGCTCACCTTCGGATGGAATTCCCTGCATCGACATCGGACAATACCAGTGATTGGCTCTTGGTTCCAAAGAGGTCTGAGGAACCGTGTAATCTTCTTTAGCAAGGTTCAGTTGGAAATCATGGACCTTGTGGAAGTCGCGGCTTGGGCCTTTTAGGCCACATCGTCATTTAAAAGAGCTTCATGCTGAGGCAAAAGTCAAAAGACTTTCACGAAACAAGGGGGAGTAAAAAAAAAAAAGAAAAATCTTTAGTTAGCAAAGCTTTGGGGCAGGAACAACCCTCCTTGTTCCGAGGAACGATCAGTTCAGCCATGGATGATTCGAATTTAAAATTGGCTGCAGCCAACCCAACCCTCAGTATCAGATAAACAGGACTTCAGTCTCATTCCAGTGGCTGAAGAAACTCATTTTGGCATCATCAGCATATTGATGAATGCTGACCCCATGCTCTACAAGAACTTTCGCCAATTGCACTGCATGTAAATTAAATACAATTAGGTGGAAGAGGAACACTGGGGAACACCGGATAGGATGGGCAAATAGGGGAAGCGACTGAGCCAACCAAAAAGGTCCAGAATCTGTTAAGAAACGGCAAAACGAGTTTAGAGCTTCCCCTCCAATTCCCATACGGTTAGCATGAACGGAGTGAAGCACCTCATGACCGATCTTATTAAAATGCACCAACATACATAGCGGCACTAAAGGTCAGACATCACCCGAGCCTGTGATTCAGAAGATGTAATCCATGACTTGAAATGCCACTAGTTCAGTGATTTGCAGTCTGCCAAATCCAGAATGAAGGAGAGGAAAATAATATGAATGGGCCAGCAATTGATAAAAAAAAATAATATAAGAGACCTTTTGTAACCTTTCCCCAAAAAATACTTGCAGAAAAGTTACTGCCCGCTAATTATTTAAACCCTGGGTCCAGGGAAGGTTTCCTTAATAGTGGTGTAAACAAGCTAGTCTTAGCAAGAAGTAAAAAGTCTTGATCATGCAAGAGATTAACAAGCGTGCATCTGAGGAAGAGTACTTCATCAGTAACTTGACTCAGTTTGGCCGGAAAACCGTTGTCTGCATACGGAGTGGTATTGAGGGAGGCACTGATAAGTGCCAGCATATCGGTCTCATATTGGAACTTACAGGGCAGTAGATTTTCATAATGGAAGGTCTCTTTTCTTTCAGCAAGTTTTCATTTTAAAATTCTTCCATCATTAGGGTATTTATTGAGCGCAGAGCTATCTTCGGGTAGTAACAGAGCACTTTACTGAGGCGATATGCCCATAGGCGGCGGGCTGACAAGTTGGTATTGGCCCGCCGCCCAAGTCAAAGGCCTGAGTGAAGCGAGGGTACCTTAGCACGGGCAACAGTGCCGTTAAGGACAGGATTGGCCGCCACCTCAGGGCATAAGTCTTTAGCACCCGTGAGTCACTACACGCAGATCCTAAAGGCGATGCTAGAATAAGATTTAAAAAAAGGAAAAACTTACCTTTATTCCATCCTGCGACGCCGCACATCTTCAGTGTTGATTCTGAATCAACACTGAAGACTGACTCCTGTTCCCGAGGCAGCATCGCAGGACAGAGTAAAGGTATGTTATTCCTTTGTTTCAAATTCTAACATCGACATTAGCGCCCGCATGCAATAACTCGCGGCTGCTTAATGCAGTATACCAGAAGATGATGTTTGACACTATTAAAAATATTTTTAGACTGAGGCTAAAGCTGTATACTATGCACAGGCTTCCAGATAAGTGTCATACTGCACTTTTTATGCATTGCAATCTTGTAAATACAACACTTATCTTTTATGTGCACCATTTACACACTAGTTGAGAGCAGAGTGCAATGTAAAGGGCAAGAGACTTGATGGAAACCAGAACATCTCTTGGAGTCTTAGCTGCATGGATGAAATTGTGTTTTAGGGCTATTTGATAGAAAAAAATGGACCTTTTCTGAATTGACCCAATTTATTTTTCTTGCTTTTTTTTGTTCTAAAATGCAGGGGGGAGACCCACCGCCGCCCTCCCTGCCCCACAGTAACCCTTACCCCACCCCACATCTATATTTAAAATTATTGACAGAAATTCCCCCCAAAAGACTAAAAAATTCGGTCAATTTGGAAAAGGCCATTTGGGCCACGATCATGTATTCAAATACCGAAATGGTAGGCCATGTAGGAGCATTTCAGACATTTTTCTCTGTGCTGCATGAACCAAGCCAAGCCAAGCCCGTCAGAAACAGCGCACAGTGAGCAAAGGAATGGTTTCCTTCTGTTCAACTTCTCCTGTGCTTTGGGTCTGTAGATGCTCATGGAAATGATGTATTTCATAAGGTATGCATATTTATTTCCCTAGCATTTTAGATCATAGCAGTAATAAGAGGGAAAAATTAATACAATTGGGAAGTATTCTTTTAACAAATTATGCTTTTTAGTGAATGCTTTCTTGTATTGCACCAAAGTATTTTTCAGAGTTCCTGTGCTGTGTGCATTTATCAATGATAATGACAACGTTGTGTAACTTATGTAGGACTTTCGTCACAGTGCTGTACATAGAACATATTTACATACAATCATCACACAACCGAAATTGATACTCATTTTTCGACCTCAGAAGGATGAAAGGCCGAGATGGATTCAAAACTGTGACCAGCAGATCTGACATCGCAGCATTGCTCAACCTGCTGAGATGTCTTACCAGTGCATGAAGCATCAAAATCCACCTATGTTTTATGTTCATACATATGTGAGGGGAGTATTTTCACAAACTGTAATTACTTGTTTCAAGCCAGACATCTTTGCTATACAACTGTTTTAGTTGTGTTCTACTCATTTTCAAGTTTGGTAATATTCAGGTTGCCTTTCACATACTACTCAAACTCTTGTGAACTGGAGGCTTCCAGCCCTTTCGGATGAGTAGCAATACCCTGGAGATGGGTGAGGATGCAGATTCTACTCCTACATCAATAATCAAGACAACACAAATAGTTTGGCAAAGTTTGTCTGTTTTAATGCAAGTCTTAAAACAGGGAGTACAACAAACATCAGCAATCGCTTGATTCTCCGACTCCAACTACTTCATAAAAAGTTGGGTTCTTATACCCATGATTGGTCATAGCTGACTTGTTGACCTGCATCATTACCAATGTCATTCTATGTGGCAAACTACAGAAACTTATTGGGAAGCGATATTGGGTCTAAGTGAATAACTAAGCATAGGTATTATATCTGTATGGAGAAACGGAGAAAGGCACTAGGATAGTCAATATCAGGTGGGGCAACTAAGCCCTCCCTTCAAAATGGCCACTATGAATGACACTAAATGTATGCCTTCCCATTGGCTACACAAACTATAGGACCCCTAACTGCGTGTTCCTCTACAATTGGTTGGCTTCTAACCCCCGTCAGTGATTTTCCATCTGCGTGAGCAGCACGCAGACTGAACAACCAGGTGCGGATAAGCTTGTCTTTGCACCAGCTTTCCATCAATGAACATATCATCCATCATCACCTCAATGGTCCAGTGTCAATTAGTACTTTGAAGTTGGCCTTGAGTGTTTACTGTTCTCTGAGAATCTTTAAAGGAGTATAGGCACTATCCGGCTTCCGTGCGTAGGTGTGACCATCTCGTCCATCCAACTTTCTTCCATCATGTGACTGGACACCATGAATTGAGCCTTTTCATGTATTTGATTTTATTCTTCAATAGTCCTCCAACGTCTTTTGTTTTTGCTTGACCTTTTTGCACAGGAGCTTCTGTTCCTTCACGTTAATGTCCAATGTCAGCCAACTCCTAGTTTAATAAGACCTTGGCTTTCTTGGCTCAGTGAACTCCTTTGCTGAACTGGATTCTGTTTAATTCAATTGCTTTTTGTAACTGCGACACTGAAATGAGTACTGCTTGTTCAGTACTGCTTTATACGTAGTGGAAACATTCATTCTTCACTTAATCCATATGTACCTATGAGGTATATAGGTATATGTTGGCGCTTGCCGCAGTCTAATCTATTAAAGCATGTGGCTAGCTTCATGATTGCTTTGCTACTTGCATTTCATTGCATCTGTACACGTTTAAACTAACTAAATATCTTCATCACATTTGTGGCATAAGTTTCTTCATCTTGATCCCAAGATGTCACTTATCCTTGGTACTTCTTTGTTCTTTATAATAGTCTGCCTCTCTGGCCTGGTTATCTTTCTATCTGGGTGTCGATTCAACTTTGTATGGCGTCACCATTCATCGTGGTATTCAGTTTCTTTGTTTCATCAGGAATCTCATTCAAATGGCCATTATATTGTCTTTTCTTTGTTGGTTTAACTGTTCAGTATACGTCACATATTTTGGTTCATGCGTTTCAGGTAATGTAGGCGGGGCAGTTGGAGTGGGGGTACTTGACTCCTCCTCTATACTTGCTAAGACCAATTATTTGTAGTCTTATCATTTAATGTACTCTCTAATTTTTAAAACAGTGTGCACATTACTGCCAACTCAAAACCATAGCTGGGGCACGGATGCGTATGCAGGGTTTAGTTTAAACGTCCATTAAACCTTAACATGCAATCAATGTTGTAAATGGTACTAATTGGTCAGTGGCATTGGGGCCCTTCTGCAAGGGTGAATGGTTGTCATTACAGCAATCATAGTGGTCACAGCCTCTTTCAAATCTACACTAAAACATGACTCTCCAGTCATACACAGTTACAAAACAAAAATTAAAAAGGTTACATTTGTAATGAAATGGAAACTTACTTACTTCAGAGATAATCCAGATGGGTATTTAACTGTTTCATGTAGGGCTTCGTGCAGCGTTCCTTTAAGTTGGAAGTAGTGTGATTTGTATTACCCAAGTCAATCGTTTAGTGACCTCTGTAGGATCTAGGGTTACTTGGACAGCCAACATTTGACCATGAGATTAGATATAGATTTTAGGATTGAGCACTTGCCTCTGCACTCTTATCATTACACTGGTATACCATGAAGTAGAATTAGTTCCACTAAATGCAAACTTTACCCATCAGACAAACGCAGAACACAAGTCAGGGTTGCTTTACTGTGTAATTGGCCGGGATCGACTGCATCTTAAAAATGAAAATATATACAGAACAGATCAAATGTGCAGGAGCAATGAAAGCCGCATTGAGTGACTTATCCTCCTGTAATATTAACATCCTCTTCTGCAACAGGGAATCGGTACTAACATACTAAGGCTGAATGGTTTCTAATTATGGTTCTGATTTGTGAAGTTTTTCTGATTCTGGAAGCAGAGTTAGCCTTCTTATTTGTGCTAGTAGCTACCAATGCTTTATTAGCTCTATCTGTGAGGAGCTTGCACTTCGGATGCAATCCACTGTTTCTGTTCTATGTGGGTCATGCTCCCACTGCTAGTAAACTATTCCTATTGTATTTGAGGGGAGCTTGTGTCACTTAGCCCCTGCTGGGCAAGTTCTTTGTGATGGGAATTTGGACTGCCGAGGCCTATGCTGTTCCTTTTCTATGCAACTCTAGCTTGCATTTGGGGCCTTTAATTTACCTGCTCAGTGTGGGGATGCATGCACAACTCCATACCATGCAGTTTCTTCTCTATGAGAGTAGAACTTCTACTGCTGTGGCCTTATCTGTGCATAGTGCTGACGATAACATAAAACAGAACATGACAGACATCACATAAAACCTAGGGTCAGTGGGCGGCCACAAAGGTGGCGAAAGATAAGCCCCGTGACACTGGGATGCTAAAGGGCATAGTTCCTGAAAGGCATGGAAGATGCTGAAATATTGAGGGGCATCTCAGAATCTGAGCTGGTCAAGTAATCTGCAGAACATCAGTGTTTTTAGTTCCTGTTTAAACTTTTTGGAACGACTGCCATAGTCTCAGGTCGGGTGGTGGAGCATTCCAGTTCTTAGGGGCAGCATAGACAAAAAATCCTGATTGACAGCATCCAGCTTAGCCCTTGGGACATTTAAAAGTCCCTGATTGTTTGACTTCAGAGTCCTCCTTGCAGGCAGTCAGGCAAGGAGATTGGAGAGATAAGCTGGGCTCATTCCGTATAGGCATGTGTGTGATACAAAGGAGGCGGAATGCCACTCTACTGGCTATGGGAAGACAGTGTAGCGCCCTCCTGGTTTCTGAGATATGCTCATTCCTCCTTAGGCCTTTAACAGCTCTGACAGCTTTATTGTGAATTACCTGCAGGCGCACGATTTCTCCATTGCCTGCACCCTACAAGAAGCTGGCACCATAGTCCAGCTTTGCACCGATAATTGCCCTAGCAATGGTGGCACAATGTCCTTGCATCAAAAAAGGCCACAGCTGTGCAAGCAGTTGGAAATAATAGGAGTTGGACGAGATCAATTAGCTTACATGACATTTCATTCTAAATTCCCAGTCAATCACCATACCCAAGGTCTTAAACTTTTGGAAGGGTGGCGATAACACATCCTGCTATGTGCACTTCTTTGTATTCTGGCTTAATTTCCTTAATCGTGCAGCTGTGCCCACTATCATTATTTTGGTTTCTGCATCATAAAGTGCCAGATCCTTCCCCATCATCGATGCTTCAATTAGTGAGTAAATCATGTTGATGGACTCAGTGTCCCTAATGTAATGTCCCGTAGTGGGATGAGACACTGATTATCATCAGCATAGTTGGTATACAACACCCTCTCGGCATCCAGAAGTTCAAATAATGGCATTGTGACCACATTAAACAAAACAGGGACAAGAATGAGTCCTGGGGCACTCCGCAAGGCACCAGGAAATCAACAGCCCTGTAGTTGTCTGCAAAAATCCTGGCCGTGTGCTCAGACAAGAAGAATTCTAGCCATTATGCAGCTGATGGTGATAGGCTGGCGGAGTGCATGAGTCTAGAGATCAGCAAGGTGTGATCCACTAAATCAAACAATGCCGAAATATCAATCAGCATAAGGAGAATCTTGCCTCTTTTTTCCACAATGTCCAGCATGTTGGCATTGTAGTCGATCAAAGCTGTGCTGTGTGCTCTATGAAAGCCTGACTGCCTCTGCCCCAGGATCAGGTGTTTATCCACAGAATCTTGTACCTGTATATATGCCACCTGCTCGAATATCTTTAGCAAAAAAGATGACTTTGAGATCGGCTTATACTTCGCCGGAACACCTGGCTCAACAGAGGACTTTTTTTTTATTTATTTTTTTTTATTAAGGGTGAGATCCAAGTCTGATTCAGGCAGGAAGGCACATAGCATTCTTTGAAGGAGGGGTTTACCAGTTTTGTGATCATTTGGATCAGTTGATTACCACAAACCTAGCTGGGCACACATCTCCCTTACAAAAAGGGAGTTTAAGTCGGCACAGCAGAGTAAGCATCTCGCTCTGAGACTGGGTCAAACTCAAAGGACGGTGTATTCTTGTTCGCCTTCTGGGGGGTTTCTGGATGGAGAGTTTTCCCCACGAGTGTCCCTTTTTGTGGAAATATCGACCTGAATCTTTTTTTATTTTGTTATTCATGGCGTTCTGGATTGATGTGCACCATTTTTTGTCTTTAATGATCAGTGGAGTGTCCGGGCACGGGATCTCCAGTTCTTTATGGATCTTGAACAGTTCTTTAGTGTCCGAGTTGGCACTCTTAATCCTCTGATCATAGGCAGATTTCTTGGCCTTAATGATAGCATCTTTTTGCTCTTAAGCTGCCTTTGCATATTTGGCTCTGTTTATTTCCAAGTTAGATGTTTTCTAGTGATCAAAAGCTTTACATTTTTGGATTTCATTGGTGTACCAGCATTTGGTCTCTCTTTTTTAACATATAGCTTGTCTTTTAAGGCTCTAGTATTAACTACCACTTCAAGCAAATTTTGATCCGCTTCTGCCATTTCTTTTGCGGTGTCATGGTTCAGTAAATCATTAAGGGTGCTTTCTAAAAGGGGTGCCAGCATTGCGGGTGAAAGATCGAGATCACTTTTTCCAGTTTCATTTTCTTGAATTTAGATAAGGGTTCTACATGAAAACGTATTAGCATGTGATCTGATCAGGGACATGGTATCACATCAACCTTATTGATACTGATATTCAAACTAGCAACTCGGTCAAGAGTCCTGCATTTGATATGAGTTGTAGCAAAGACATTATGTTGGAAGCCTAAATTAGTCAGGGTAGCCTCTGTGGTAGAAGCCAGGTTGTCCGTCATCCCGAAAAACCAAGATTAAAATCTCCCAGGAGAATAACCTTAGATGAGGGTTTAAGACGGGGTGATATTATGTTCCCCAATTGTAGTGAACATGGGTGGGCGATAGAGAAGGATGATCGCAACAGTTTTGTTGGGCCGACCAGAGCCTTTGTGTACAGTATATCACATCCTTTTTGGTGTTCTCAGCACATTGAGTGGGCCTGAATGGAGGCCGGGTAGATTAATGCAACCCACCTTCCACCCCCTCTGCCCAAAGTTCGATCAGCCCTGAGCACAGCCTATCCAGTAGGCACTGCTAATGCTAGTGCGGACCTGATGCTTCATGTAACCACGTCTCTGTGATGGCACACATGTCCATATGTTTTTCCATTATGTAGCCAGCAATATCGGTTGTGTTCCAAATCAGTGATCTTGTATTAATCAGTAAACAGACTAGTGATTTTATCAACTTCCCAGTAGTTGCTACCGATGCCATATTCTCACTATATCTGACGGGTGTGAAGGGCCTAAGAGCTAAACTCAAAGAAGGTTTGCATCGCCAAATCAGCAGAGTATTATCTGTCATGGAGAAAGGTTTATCCATGGAGAGATTCGCACCCACGGGTCACAAATGCACACGCGAACAGGGCCTCTTCAAATGTTCCGGTGCTAACGTGCCACCGACATGTTATAGAGAGGCCAAGGAGCCGGGAAGTGTAGTTCACCAGAACTACAAAATAATGGTACAGGCTTGCCTATCTGGCATGTTAAAGCAAGCTGGAGCCTGGCGTTTAGCAGATGCAAAGCACAATGCATTCAGGCAAATGCAAAGATGTTGGGTACTGTTTTCAATTTCCCCGTTAATATTCAAATAAAGCAAATACAATTCCCCTCAACATGTAATAGTAAAAATCAGCCACTCAAAACAAACATACACACAAATGGCTTCTGGGGCTGCCAGGGCAGCTTAAGTAGTACCGGCGAAACCCAGCCTCTTCAAATGTGCCGCTGACGTGTTGGAGAGGCATGGGAGGCGGGAAGTGTAGTTCACTAGAACTACAAAATAATGCTACAGGCTCAGCTAGCGGGCATGTTAGAGCAAGCTGGAGACTGGCCTTCAGCCGATGTAAAGCACAATGGATTCAAGCAATTACCAAGATGGTGGTTACTGTTTTCAATTTCCCCGTTAATATTCAAATAAAGCAAATACAATTCCCCCTCAATGAGTAATAGTAAATGCAGCCACTCAAAAGCAACAAACACACACAAAAGGAATGATCTACTGAGGCCCATGGCATACCCTTTCTATATTAGGGAGTGTGCCCTCCTGAAGCATATGTTGTATCTGGGGGAGCTTCTACTGCAGAGACCCATTCCTTATCCGTTCTGTGTGGGTTTCTTCTACCCTTACATGGATTCACTCCACCCGTTCTACATGATGAAGGGTTGTACTATTGAGGGTGCCCGCATTTTCGCCTTTTCTGTTTGTGAGATGAAAGCCTGAACGGCTCCTAATTAAGCTGCCCTGTTCTGTGTGAGGGAAGCGGTAAGCAGCATATGCTGCGGTTGTACCTATTCTTTGCATGCAGGCGATGTTCAAAGTGTTAGTGCTAGTCTGTTCCATTTGTGAGAGGGTGCTTGTGCGTCTGCACACTGTGCTTTATCTGTTAATTGTGAGAAACATCTGCTGTTCTGTCATGATGTGGAACACATGAAAATGATATCCATACTTTTAACTTTTTGCACGAGTCGGCAGGATGTCACATATGTTTTACTCTGTTGTGAAGGAGAAAACTCATTACTTTCTTGAAATCACATTTACTCTCAAAGTATAAAAATAGGGAGTAAAATACTCCCACCTCAAGATCTTATGTGGAGTATTGGTCCCAATTGTATGTTATCACATGACCTCCCCTCTTACTCCTCCTCCTCCTCCTCCTCCTCCTCCTCCTCCTCCTCCTCTCCCCCGCCCTCCCCCCAACATCCTATTTCCACTAATCGGGAACCACACAAAAATAAATATTATGCAAAACACGATAAGGCTCCTTGGATATTAAATGGGCCATCAAAAATAAAAAATATTTTCAAAAAAGAGCGGCTAGTGAACTTGCCTCCGGTGGCAACGGAGCAGCCTGGAAAGGACCACAAAACTGTATAGTACCTGGTTAACTCTCAGCGCGATCCAGGCGACCATGCACAGAAGTGCGCCACAACCTCCTATTTCTAAGTTAAATGTCCCCCACCCCCAAAATCTTTCAGCCACATTTTCCACATACACAACACTTGCACAGAGAAGGGCCTGGCCACCCACCTAACCAGCATATCAAGAGCTACGTTTGCGCGTTTTTCATGAACCACCTAACCAGCATATCAAGAGCCACGTTTGCGTGTTTTTCATGACCACATCACCACAGTGAACCACGTTCAGGGAGTCACAGACATAAGAACGCCACCGTCAACACCCAACTATACAACCCTTATCCACCTCTCTTACCCCCACCAAGACAGCGACCGAACGTATTGGCAACATCAGCTGGAAATACCAACTACAGCCAAAGACTAAAACCCACAGAGGATAGCATCCACACCAAGTACTGCACCACAAGACAACCAGACAACACAGAAACAAATGGACAGTTCTATCAACTCATCCTAAAGATTAAACAACGCGAAATCGTAGAATGTCGCGCAAACGACCCACCCAGAGGGAAAGAAGAGAAGAAAGAACTAACACTCCAGAACTGCAACTAAGAACCAACCCCAACGACAGAACACACCCCCACAGACAGGATCAAAAAAATAAACCAACTTTCAGAGCAGAGACAAATCCCTCTAACTAACTCCATACCTCGCTGAGAACGGCTCACCAAACCGAACCAACGCAACGTCAGAAGCAGCAACATTAAACAACCTAACTAAATCACGAAGAAGAAGGATGAACACCACCAGAAACAACAAACACACGACCGAAGCGATAACGCCTTACATCACCAAAGCTAGAAGACCCTCTGATCGACAACCGCAACACCTGAGAGACGAAGTCGATGAAAACCTAAACCCTAGACAAAACCTAGACGACCTTTTCGAGGACGCTGACAACCCAAAACCTACACCTCAACAAGATCAGAAGACGACCCTAACAAGAAAAGCCAAACTAAACCACAACTCCAAACTACACTGCAACCTAATAAACGCAAGATCCATGTCAAAACAATCTACAGAGATCTTCGACCTACTCGAAGACAATGGTATTGACATCCTATTCATCAAAGAAACTTGGCTGGACGACAACTACAAAATCACACTCCAAAGCTGCCTTCCAGCAAACTTCAAATGCCTTCAAACAAACAGGAAAAACTAAAGAGGAGGAGGCATCGCGATAGCTTTCAAAGATCACCTTAAAATAAGAACAGACGAACCACTCAACATCCTCAACTGCGAATCCATGGTCATACACCTAACAGCGAGCCCAAAAACCAACATCACATTCATCCTGGTGTACAGACCTTCAACTTATGATGCATCCTTCGTTGACAACTTCATAGAAGCCATCACCAACATAGCCATCAACCATGAACA
Organism: Ambystoma mexicanum; assembly: GCF_040938575.1. NCBI lineage: Eukaryota > Metazoa > Chordata > Amphibia > Caudata > Ambystomatidae > Ambystoma > Ambystoma mexicanum. The sequence goes on along the minus strand of NC_090935.1, from coordinate 343,574,942 downwards.
CCTAATCATCCTGGGGGACTTCAACATCTGGTTCGAAGACAATCACGCCAACTCCCAAAACTCACTGACTGAACAACTCACCACCATGAAACTACGACAACTAGTAAAAGGGGCAACACACTCGGCAGGACACACTCTGGACGCAATCTTCGCTGAGGAAAAACTCATCACCACGGCACCACCAATACAAATACTTTGGAGTGACCATCTCATCATCCCATTCGTAATCTGTCTGCCTACGCAAGTTTCAATCCAACACCCTAAACTCTCACCCACCACAAAAAGAAACTGGAAAGACGTCAAAGAAAGCAACTTCTTCGAACAACTGGAGTTAACCAAACCCTCAATAACAGAACTAGAGCTAGCTAATTTAGACGGGAAAGCAGAGATATTACACAAATGTATTGCAGATACAATTGGCAAGATAGCCCCAGAAAAACCATTTACACCATCAAAAAAAGAGAGCAATGGCTAAGTGGTATACCCCACTATTAAGCACCATGAAAAAGGAAAACAAAGATGGAACTTGAATGGAGAAAACATTACAACCAAGACAAAAAGACACTGTTCCAGAAGCAAATCCATGCATACAAGAAGGAAATTCTAAAAGCAAAAAGAAGGCACTATGACGACAGAATCACAAAGGCCACCAACACACAAAAAGAAATGTTTCACATCATTAAAGAAATGAGAAACCCACAGGCTGTGACAACACCCTTACCCCCTCTGAGAAACTCTGCAATGACCTTGCAGACCACTTAAAAAAAAAAATCAACGACATCCGACAAACCATCCAGCAGAGGCCAGCCAACAGCAACATACAACAAAACGAACCTACCTCAAAACCACAACACAAACTCAACAACTTTACGGCAATATCAGAAGAGGCATTCACAATACTGGTAAAACACAGCAAGAAAGCGGGTTCACCGATGGATCCCTGCCCCCCCCCGGACATCTACAAATCAATCCTCGCACAGGTAACGCCAGCGGAATACTACAGAAACCTTCTAAATCAATCACTAGCAACAGGCACCGTACCAAGGATCTTCAAATCAGCCTACATCAAACCAATTCTGAAAAACAAAAGCGGTGACGTAGATGACCTCTCCAACTACAGACCAATCTCCAACATCCCCTACCCGGCAAAACTCCTCAAAACCTATGTATACAAACTAACGCAAGAATACGTTGAAAAACACCAACTGCTAGACCAAGCTCAAGTCGGCTGCAGACCCACAAGAGGTACAGAAACAGCACTACTATCGATCTGGGACGACCTAAAAACAAACGCAGACTCCAACACAACATCAGCCCTCATTCTGCTCGACCTCTCTGCAGCCTTCGACACAGTTAGCCATGACACCCTAACCAAAAGACTAGAAGACATAGGCATAACCGACACAGCGCTACGCTGGACTAAATCATTCCTAGCAGACAGAACAGAAACCATTTGGATTAAACCCTTCAAATCCACCCCACGAGTTAATGACTGTGGAGTGCCACAAGGATCCTCACTATCACCACTGTACTTCAACATCTATCAAACCCCAGTTATCAGAATCTTCAAGAAACACATCATCACATGCTACAACTACGCAGACGATATTCAAATCATCAACAAAATCAAAGACACTTTCTAACGTAACCGACTGTCTAAAAGAAATCTACAACTGGATGAATACCAACAACCTGAAAATCAACCCAGGAAAAACAGAAATCATGATCATATCCAAAGACCAAGAGAAGGAAACCACCATCCCGTGGCTAACAGAAATGGGAATCGCACCATCACCATCTAAGGTAGTAAAAAATCTGGGAGTCCTGATGGACAACACCCTAACCTTAGAGCCGCAAATAAATGCAACAGTCAAGAAATGCTTCTTCCTCCTCCACACAGCAAGAAAAATACTACCTTTCCTCTCCTTCACACACAAAACACTATCGTCGGCCTCATCATGTCAAGTATCGACTATGCAAACAGCCTCTACCTAGGAATACCAGAATACCTACTAAAGAAGCTACAACAGATCCAAAACACAGCAGCCAGACTACTCCTCAAACTATCCAGAAGAGACCACATCACCTTTGCCCTAAAAACACTACACTGGCTCCCAGTAAAACAACGTATCACCTTCAAAACAATGTGCATAACGCACAGGGCAATCTGCGGACAAGGAGCAGAATTCCTTCAAAAGAAAATAACAATCTACAAGCCAACGAGACCCCTCAGATCAACTAATGAAATCCGCCTGGAACTAAAACCTTACATCAAGAAAAAACTCTGAGGCACCGTCTACCACTTAGCCGCAAAAACCTGGAACAGCATCCCAAAAGAAATAAGGAACACCAAAGATCACCTTAAATTCAGAAAATTACTAAAAACCTGGCTCTTCGACACCAGAGACTAAAACCAAAGCAGCAGTAAGACAAACGACTAAACCGGAAAGGACACTGACAAGCACCAGAACCGACTGATAAGAACTCGGGGCACCAGGAGGGGTGACGCCAGACAGAGTGGTATACATGCAAGACCCACAGAGACGGAGGCAACAACCCCAGCCAATTCTTACCATCCCCAACCGGCCTATAGCTACAACTAGGTACCACTGGGTTGTGGAACTAGTGAGATACCACCAATCACTGCACTAAGATATGGACACTGGCAGGTGCACTGGCCATGTGGGTGGGGAGCATGCAACGCTGTTGACAGAACGGGCGGAAGAGGCAGTGAGATGCTCAAGGGGCCTCGTATACAAAACGAGCACGAACCTCCAGAGGCACATGATGCCCAAGCACCCCATGGAGCGAGATTACGCGAGCACAACTGGTCAACCAGGATATAGATGCCAACTAACCGAGACCACTAACAATACTAACAATTTCCTCCTCCGCATACACCTCTCAAACTCCAAACCAAACACAACCACAAACCTCCAGCACAACAAACCGCACAAACTTCACCACACTGCAACAACAAAAGAATAAATGCACATAGACCCGCACATCAGTACACGACGACTACCGGCCGCATACACCCCAGGCCCAGCCGACGGACCCACCGGGCTGAGGCTGCCAACAGTACATCACTGCTCTCTTGCACTTTTCCAACCTCCACACACTAACTCACCCGCCCTCCCTCCCTCAGAGCCGCCAGAGCGCCAAGGGACCACTCCGGTGGTGATAGTGCGCGGTACAAATATCCTTTAACATTAACATATCATGAACTAGAAACCAACGCTAAAGGGACTCAGATGATTACAAAGTCTTTACAAAATGGTTTATGCGCATTTTATTTTTTGTCCGTTGAGTTATGGATCAACAAGCAATATTGTTAGAAGAGGTTGTAAAAAAAAAAGCCGCCAAATAAACAATGCATGCCCTTCACACCCCCAGAATATTCTGTTTATGCAACAGCGCAGGGTAGTGCGCCTTTCGGTTTATTCTGGTGCGCTGTTTCTGAAAGGACAGCAGCTTCTGTTAAACATGTGACTTGGCAGCGAAAGCGCACATTTTTCCCCCCCAACAGGCAGCGCACACAAAACACAATTGATAAAGATAAATTTCATGCGCACAAAGCAGAGAAATGTTATCCAGGAAGCAGGCCGCTGTAGCCGCCCCTAAGCCGGCCGCGCCTGCACGTAGGCGACAGTCGACAAGACTACGAATGCATTTCCTTTCTAGTCATGTGTACAAAACGTCATGCAACTTTTTGCCCCAAAAGGAAACGGTAGGAATCCATGTGAAATTAAACCAAGCCTTTCCATCTTTCTGGAACATATTGTGCGCACCAAACGCAGCATAGCCTTGCGTTACGCACTTTAATCTTGCAAAACTGGAACATTCGAATGCATGCCAATAAAAACCAGTAATTCAAGTCGAAACCCCGGCCAAGCGAATTGTCATTTTACTTGCATCCGGCCTTTGCTTTTCTTGGTTTGCTGCTACTGCTAAGCAAACTCGCCAGTCAGGGCATAGGGCGCCCCCTTGCTCAAACCGGAGCTGGGCTATGCACCAAGTTCTCACCTCACACTCTGCACCATGTCTCACAGACACCACGGTGGTTTTTTCAAAAGATCCCTAAAGTGACCCTCTCCCCCTTAATTTCCTTCCCCAAAACACAATAACTTTAAAACATTACGAACTCTAAAAACGGACACTTGCACCCTTCATTCCCCTGGGGTATTCATTCCTTGAGGGATCAGCTCTGTCAGTTCACCCTTTGGGAAAGAGGTCAAAATTAGAGGTGAAACTGACGGACCCGTCCCTTACTCATTACACTGTGGAGGTGGGCCAGCAGCTGACGCCAGTGTGTGCTTTCATCCCCTAGGCAGACTTTGGCAGGCTGCCATTTCAGTTAACTAACTCACGCCGGGGTACCTCCTTACACCCCTGCTTATTTACGCCCTACATTTAACCCCATAACCAATTCTATGCACATTCCGAACTAATTAAAGACATACATACATTATAAATAATAAACAAATATTAACGTCATGTTCCATGGGTGTGGCTTTTGCAGTCAGCCGCACCCTTCTAATACCTGCCCATTGCCGTTACTGGTGGGGGGTCTGAACCAGGATGCCCAATGTGGCCGACGCGTCCAGACACTTTTGTTCTTCTGGTGGTGCCCCATCCACCACATGGACCACTACCCCAGTTCTGTTCTTTGGCAGACCTGTCGACGTGCGGCTGCCACATCACTGCCACGTTGCCTGCACCTATAAATTATGTGGCAGAACGCATGTCCTGAGGGGGCCCGCCAGACTCACTGCTGCATAGCCCTCAGCAACAAAGATCTTCCACCGCATGGAGCCACCAACGACACTGCCGTACCCCAGGCGCACTCTTCGCGCACTCTTCATCTTTACTGTGGCCCATCCTGGGGGTACTACAGCACTCCCTGCCATGCCCCATGGTGCATTATTTCTTCTGGAGGTGTTCCAGTTGCTTTGAGGGCGCCTCTTTCAACGTCACACTCCCTTGCGCAATGTCTGGCCACATAGCCGCTTCCTTCTGTGAGCGGGCGGCACAAGGGACAGGTTGTGCAATTAGTCCGAACTCCGGCCAACCTGCTAGAGCTCCTCTCTTCACCTGAGCCGAAAGGACACGGCGTGCTGCGACTTTCCTTCACTGCCCAGCCTAACAAGGGCAGGCCAGACTTCAGCCTCCACACTCTTCAGCTGCAGTAGTAGACCGAGCGGCCCTGGCCCCAGAATGGGCCGTCATTGGGCACTGTTATGCAGCCTGGTCTCGAGCACACGCAGCCCTGTCTGGGCAGCACTGCTCTTCTCACCAGGATTCCCCACACACACGGCCCACAATCTGTGATGTTAGGAATGGCCCATGGTCTTTGGTGGATGGTGGGCTCATCTAGTCTGGCCCATGAGCGGGCCATCAGTTCACCAAGACCCGTGGTTGCCCATGCTGCACCTGGCCCACGGTTGTTGCCAGATCGCTCCTGGCATACGCAATCTGGTGATGGTGGCGTTGATAGCCCTGGGGCACACTCGAGACCACAGCTCCCACAGAGAAGTTAGTCCCAGCCCCATGCTTCTTCCCTTCTCCCAAACCATTTTTTTCTCCAACAGTTTTTCAGCATGTTCTCTCGCTTTCTCAACCCACTACTGGGAAGATGAGCTTTGTCCATTGTTTTCTTTCCTCTACTCTATCCAGCCACATGGTAGGCTGGATGGTATAATGCTACATTTGACAAACCCTGATGTCTGTGTCTATTACCCCCAGAGAACAAGCATGGAGTCCTGCCTAGCCGGGCCCAAACTGGGCAAGGGGCTACATTTGCATGCATTACATGATGCTTTGGAAGTACCTTTCTGCTCCCAAATATCCATAGGGGTGTCCCATCTAGCCGCACGAAGTGACCTCTTGTGTTTGCAATTTTACCTGAGACCAGAGAGAAAACGCAGGCAGGAGGTTTAGTAATCACAGACCATTGATAATGCACATTTTTACATAGTGCTTAGTGTGAAGGTCTGGCTGCTTTTAAGGGCTTTATTAATTGGAGTTACTACCCAATTTAATAGTATTAAAGCAACCTCGGATGAATAGGGAGCTGGGCCGCGCCCGCTGGGCTCCAAACGTTCAAACTGCAGGCTGGCGCCATGTAAGCGGTGGGGACGAGCATTCAATTAACGGAGCCGTCTCCAGAAGCACCAGATACAATGAGTTCTAGTGAATGTTTCAGTGAATTCCAGGTCACACTACATTTTATACATTGTACTGCGTGAGCGAGAAACCCCTGACCGGCCCATAGAGTCAGAGCTTGCTCTGTAGTACTTTAAGACGAGATAGCTGCACCTTGAGGTGGATAGGGTGTAGGATGTCTTACTCCAACATCAATCAATAAGGACAACTCAATGGTTTGGGAGTCTGTTTAATGACAAATACAAAAAACGGGGAAACATGGAAATCAACAGTGATGCGATAGCTCGTCTCGCTTCAACTCCCCATGACTTCATGCAAACAGTAACAGTGACGTGTAACACTCAGAAGTTTGTCATGCAATTCTATTGGTTGGAAAAGGTAACTTAACTATAGGTGCTATATCTGTATATGGTAATGGAGTGTGAGGATTGAATAAACATTAGGTGGGCGTCTAAGCCCTTCCTTCAAAAATTACTACAGTGGACGTCACTAAAAGTACGACGTCCCATTGGTTCTACCATCTATAGGACCCTAGATTATTTGGTCCACTACGATTGGGTTGGCTTCAACCCCATGCATAAATCTCCACTTTAATTAGCAGCACGCAGAATGGTCAACCAGGTGCAGGATGCCCCAAGATTCAACAGGCCTCCCTTCCATCAATCAGTACTTTAGTGCTATGTGCCAATTAGTTGGCTGTGGTCGGCCTCGAAACTGTAGCTTCTTGCCAGGAAAAGTTATGGTATATTTTGTTTGGGAGATAGCCCGGCGTAGGTGCCTCTTCTCGCTTGGCTGGTCACGTGCTAGCACACCGTGAATCTGCTTGGTTTTCCTTCTATTTGTGCATTTCATTCTTTATTCGGCTTGCCACCTGCCTGGGCCTCCTTATCTTGACCTTCAGGGGGCAGGCTGCTCTGTTCTTAAGTTTGGATTCTCCAGAGCTACTGTCCGACTCCCTCTCTTGATCTGACCTCGACTTCCCAGGCACGAGCTGCTCTTGCCGAGTTTCGATTCCGCCGTCTCTGTTCACTTTAGCTAGAATGCGAATCCTGTTCTGTTTGACTTCTAGTAACCAGAGTTAATTCTGCTTTTGTGTAAAGTGGACTTACACTTCTATAGTGTGCTTGGTTGAGGTAGATATATAGGTGGCTCTTGCTGCACTGTTTTCTTAGCTTCTTGCGGTTACAAGCATGTGTACAGGCATTAGCTGGTTGAATAGCTTCATCCTGCTTAACAGTTTAGGTTTCTTTATATTTCAACATCGTCTCTTCTTTTAAGTTCATGATGTCCTTATTCATGATGTTTCGTCTGTGTGTCATCTTTTGATTGTCGTTTCTTTCATTTGTGAGTCTGTCCGGGCCCTCGTGACGTCACTATTCGTCTTCAATTAAGGCCTTTTGAGTTTCTTCTGGGACAGTGTTTAAGCAATCTTCATTTCGTGTCATTTGCTGGTAGGGTTTTCTCAATGGATACCTTACTGTCCATGGTTGTCTGGTTATTGGTACTTCACTAGGTATTGTTCTTCTGATAGGCACTGGGCAGAGCCCTAATGCGGCTCTCTGCTGGTTTATTTGCTCATCATTCATCACATATCTCGGCGTGAACGTTCTTGGTACTTCAAAATGGGCTAATGGAGTGCAGGCCATGTTTGGGACCTCCTCTACACTATATATAATTGAGATCAATATTAAATGAGAATATGTTCACATGCTAGCAAGAGGGCATGCATAATTTTCACCCATTAACAACCTGTCCCTTTTGGGCTTCACTAAAGAGAAAAAAGAAAAAAGAAAATGTTTGTATATATGTATATAAATACTTCCTTGCTGCTATTATGTTAATGCATTAGCATAGGGAATATCAGAACATCCATTCACAATAGGGCTGGCTACAATCAGGCCCCCTAATCAGGCGCCCTGCAAGTATAAGATTCTGTAGCAGAAGCATCATATGGCGATAATGTCCATGGATGTGAGCTGTACGATCTAGTAAAGGACCAACGCACAGAGGTAATAGCATGAGCAATGCCATTACGAAATCTCAAAACCCCCCAAAAAGCTGTGCAAAATATGTTCCTCTGTCAGACCACTTTGCAATCTCCTTCACACTCCTCGCCACTCTCCAACACAAAACCCCCACAACCGCAACCCCACCCCCTTCTGCCCAGACAGGTAAATCAAATATCGCAAACAGTTCTCGGACCACACATACCTTCTCCTGCCCCCTCCCCCCCACATCGGTATGACGTTCATTCATTCAAAAATATGGGGGTGGGGGGCATATAAGGGGTAGAGTGGGGTGGAGTATGGGGAATAAATACTAGGATAGGGTGGATTGAGCGGGGGATTAAAACTTGATGACTTTTTTTCCAACCCCCTCCATTCAGAATGTTCTACTTTAATATGGTGTGTGATTATTTGCACTGCATAGTGTAAAGACTGGAGGGGGTGCCTGCACTCCTGCTCTCTATATATGGCAGAGGGGAAGCACAGAGTACCCCAGCCAAGATTCTCTATAGGGTAGCTATGGACGAGCAATCAAGGCTTAAACTCACAGGAGGTGATGCAGGCTGATTCTTAAGTACAGTGTAGTCCCCAAACACCCACAAAGGAATGTCCACACACTATCTTAGTGAAAACACAGTTCTTTATATAAATAAGGTTCAAGGTTATATACACAATCACAATAGAGCACTTTGTTCTTCACGGTTAATCTACAATGGCAAATATATAATGTGATACCACAATTACTCTTGGATTCCTTTAAAATGCATTGACTGTACCCAGTTCAAATGTCATACAAATCAGTTCATAATGTGAATCAACAGTAGACATAGGAGGAAAGCAGGTTGGTTAAAATAACAGGCAGTATACTGGGCCCCTACCACTAGGCACAGTTCTGTATGGTTCTGTATGATGATCCCTCCACCTGGGCAACCTGTAAATAAAGTTATAAAACAAGCCCAGTCACTATACTGTTTCTATGAGTCTTATTTCCATCTAACTAGTTCTACCACCCCAAATGTACCTGGAATAGCGGAGTTATTCAATGAGGCGTCGATGGATCCTTCTTAAGTGGCCCCATTTAAGGCAGGCGCCACGGATCGTCGATAGGCCTCGAAGACTGTGAACCTTGGCGTCAAGAGTCATTGATAAAAAAGGCTCGATGGCGTCGAGGCAGCAACTTCTGTCCTGGTGGTGCTCGTCGACGATTGGTCGTGAACGTCCTGCAGAGACGAGGCATGCAGTGCACCTTGACAACAAGGGTTTGTTGCCGCACAAGAGTCTATGAAGAACTTTGGCCCAGCAAGGGAGTTGAGTCGTCCGGCATCTCTGCGGTCTTCGGGTGGCAGGAAACTCACCGGTGAGTTCTCCTCGGCGCGCTTGCGGCCTCGACTTTCTCTGGCTGGACAAAGCGGTCAGCGGTACTGGCGAGGGAGTCCTTGGATTCGAATGTCTTAATCAGGTGTAGCGTTTGCAGCTCTGGTCATCAGTGGCGCGCGTCAAGCGGTCCCTGCTTCTGGCCAACACAGCTTTTGACGGGCCTTTAGCAAACCTGCGAACCCTGGTCAACGACGGTGGACGGAGTGTCCGGTGCTTCTCTTCATTTTCCTCGGTGGTCCCAGTCTCCGGTCGGCAGCCTGTCGAGGGTCTGACCTCCAGAGAGCTTTGGCGATTTTAGCGGTGCACGATATTCCCTCGTAGCTCAGGAAGAGGTCTCCTAGCCAGGCCCTCTCTCGGATAAGTCCTCGACAACTCAACAGCTTTCGGATCGGGTCAAAGCAAATGCAGCAGCAAGTCTTGTTCCAGGTGGGCTTCAAGGATGAGCATCAAGTATCAACTTCAGCTTCTGAATGATTGCTAGCAGTGAGAGACCCCCAGATATACTGTTTGGACTCTAATTCATTCTGCTGGGTCAAACTCAGGCAACCAATCACTGAGAAGGGCATTCAGTAGGCCAGCCATTAAGCACTCCACACTGGATTCATACCAGTTTCGGGGCGGGGCTGTCTCAGTCTTTGTGTGACATACCAGAAACTAGACACCCATAACAAGAAGTGCATATTGGTCACACACTCCATTCACCCAGGTCCCACCCCAAGGGTGTACTCACAACATACAGTCACTGGGAAGGCTCCAGCCAGTCTGGCCTGGACTTCCCCACAACACCACATTTGGAACTTCCACCTAACAGCCAGTCAGGAGGAAGGGATAGAGACAGGGATTCCCAGGACCTTGGGAAAAACAAGGTAACAGGCAATAGAAAGCAAGAGGTCACAGGGGCCATCTTGCTTCCTATCAGGAATCAACTGATTCCAATGGCAGGGCCTGGGTATCCCAAAATGGAGGATACTCAGAGAACCTGTCAAATTTAGCATGGAGCTGCCACCAGCCCATATCCTGCTCTGTGGGCCTCACACAGGTGCACAAAAGCATACACTAAGGGTACAGGGTTGCACCCCCCCACCCATGGGTGCAATAAGGGTATCACAAGGGTCTGTACACCAGACCAAAAAGAGGAAGAGCTGCACTGCCAGGAGTCACACATGGACTCCTGTGCAGAAAACAATACAGAACAAACATGAAAAAGGATTACAGAACAAGGACAGGGAGGCCCTGTCCCTCCAATGCATTTCCAGCATCACACATGTCGTTAGATTACACGTGTGAGGTTGAAAGTGTTCATAAATGTGACAGCCTTGTGCAGCCCCTGGGGTCTCTGTAAGGCATGGAGGATGTCATTGGTATGAATGTTAACAACGTGCCTACTCAATAGTCTTGAATAGATCTTTGACCACTTTTCTAGTCTATCAACTGCTTTCAGATGTTTGGTCCTGGTGGTTTCTCCAATTTTTACTGTCTAGGGAGATGGTTACCCTTGCAGGTATTATTCCAAGGACTGCTTTCTACTTCTCCAAAGTGTCAAGTTGTTTGAGGAGGTCGATCTTAGCGGTCTTGCTCTTCTAGGGTTCTCTCTGGGATTTGGACTTGTGTTTATTAGACAAGAATGGGTTGAGGTGGTCCTGGGCACCCTTGCAGAGGGGCTGGTGCCCAGATGGACTTCCCCATTCTATTTCTTGTGCATTCAAATGTATTGTGCTTGACGACCAGGCTCAGCGCAGTCCAGCCCTCCTGGGGCTTCAATTCCCTCAGGGTACTTGGACAGAGGTTATCCTGCCCTTGTTTAGCCAGGTTGATCCATTCAGCGAGGTGGTGGTTGCAGTCTTCATTTGGGACATTTCGTCCTGTGTCTGACTGTAGCAACCCCACATTTTTTGGGTGTGGATTTTCGTGGAATTGAGGTGATGTTCCACACGGCTTCTGTAGGGGGATGCCTCCTTTATGTCAATCCGTTCTGATGTTGCTCTTTGGGTGGATGCCCTCTGCCTGTCAGGATCTATGGTGCATGGTTCTTGCTCAGCAGTCATCCCGCCTCTTCCGGAGTTCATTCCACCTGGTTTGTCCAGGAGTCCTGATTTACTGACCATCAAGGCAGGGAGGAGTATTGTTTGCTTGTGCAAAAGCACAAAATAGAGAACCATGCCCCAGCACATAGCATCCTGCAATGCCTGTCTAATCAGGGTGTGGGGTGGGACTACCAGGGTGAAAGCCAGAGCCATTCCTACACCAGAGGGGGGGGAGGTGGCAGTTGGGACGTCCCCAGTTCCTGTTCCCCCTCTATGTGCCTGCATGTATATAAAGTACCAATTAGGCTCACCCTATACCCCCTGAAAATCAATGTCGCCCAGTTTCTCTTTGCCTTTCAGATCACCACAACATACAGCCAAAACGTTGACTCTCCACCTGCAAGACAGCAGACCACCAGTGTCTTTCAGCCAACTATGCCAGTCATCAGACTATTATGACCAGTGAGAAAAGAGCCACCACGTGGCAGAAAGCCCATGCAGCCACCAGAGATGACGCGCATCGCTAACCAGCAACAGAGTATGCCGCTTTTTAACAGCAGAAAAGGACCGGCTACCAGCAGTCACAAACTTGCTGCAGAGCGGCTGCCAAATTAAAACAAAACTTGGCATATTTGTCTTAGGCTTAATAACAATGCAGCTCACTAACACAAACTGGCACCTCTCCAATGCGGGCCACCATCACTTCAGCACAGTTGCCCCCCCCCGTGCTCGAAAGGGTCAGGGCTAACTAAGGCACCCTCCCTTTTTTATTTTTGGCCATTTTAGAACCTCTCAAGCAGTGAAGTCAGGGCGAGAATGGTTAGAGGACAAAGCCCAATGTAAGGAGGGGGGAGGAAAAGAACAATAGTAAACCGGAATTAGTGGGTTATTCAGGTGAGGTCAGAGGAGGAGGTGGCGGCAGACCAAGAGACCAGAGGATGAAGGACTGGAGGTATTGTGTTGAAAGTGTGCCTCTAAAGTGGGCGAGTGTGAGTGAGTGAAATGTGACTGATGCGGTGGACTAGTAGTGGAGGGGACAGTAGAAGTGTAGGGGGAGAGTAGTACTGGACTTTGAGATGGGATAGTAGTAGTAGAGTGGAGAAAGGAGACGGGAAAAAGTAACAGGGGGTGGAGTTAGAGGAGAGAGGGAGGGAGAGAGAAGAGCGATACAAAAGACCAAAGTATCAGAAGAAGGAAGTACTAAGAGAGAAGGTGGGGTAGAATTAGAAGAAGAGTAGTGGGTGGGGAGAGGATAATAGCACTGAGAGATGGGGAGAGGAACATCAGGGAGTAAGAGGAAGAAGACAGAGAAGGGCAGGCTCGGGCTGGCCTATAGGCCATTAAGCCCATGGCTGAACCAAAAACGGAAAATGCTGGTTTGGACCAGTTTTTTTTAATCAAAATGTGGCACTTTTTGGGCCAATGTGGGCTAGTTTGATGAGTTGCCTCACTATGCGGCTAGTAGTTTGGTCCAGTGTTGCTGAATAAATATTCTTTAAAATGCACAATTGGCATCACATTTTATCAACAAACGACCCCTCTGGTACTATTCAAACAGTGTCACAAATAAAATGGTCATTTGCAACTGTGTGCCACTTTTTCATTAGTGCCAGAGACAGTCTTATGGCCCAGTCCGACCCTGGAGAAGGGGCTTGAGTGTCTGAAAGGCATATCCATGCAACCTCTGTGGAACTAACCTCAAAGCTACTATAGGTCCAGCCGAGGAAGTCCCAGCGGGAGATTAGTCAGATAAGGAGATTGCCTTAAGGCATCATTGACAGACAAAATGTAGACACTAGAGGTCAATAAGCTCTACATACTATCCCTGAGGAGTGAGGTGAGGACACCTGGGTTAGGGAGGAAACTGCTACTTCTGGATGAAACATTTGAAAAACAACGCTTGAACCCTTTCTGGGCGTTGGCATGTTCTCGGGGCCATCCATTACACATTCCAATGTGCTCTGCTTGATTTGCCCGATACTTTTTTTATTGGTAAGGACAACTCTTCCCAAAAAAGAGCTTTTCATTGTGTAAACCACTGGCAACAACTACGCCTTAAAAAATCATGCAGGTCAGGATGCAGTCGCGGTTTGCTTTACATTATTGAGATAAAACCTATGCGAAAGATGTAACTTGGCACACACACACAATACTCCCACTGCCCTAAAAGCCCTCAAGCGAAAGGCTGCCAAGCAGGGATGGATGAATGAATGTAATTCACACAACAAAAAACTGCGCTGTTAAACATTTCAAAATATGTCACATAAAATGGTGTATACTAGCAAGAGGCAGACATGGCTAATCATTACAATGCAAAGGCATACCTAATGACCCCTGCTCTAGCCAGGTGGGCCCAATTCAGCAAAGTGGGGTCGTGGTCTTCACATGGGGCATTTCTGTCCAACTTACTGTATACTTTTGGGTACCACAAATACAGTGTGGTGACTGTTAATCACTCCTTATTTTCGGGTGTGGATCTTCGTGGAATGGAGGTGATGATCCATATGGATTCTGAAAGGGCTGCCACCTTTAGGCCTGTGATTTCTGATGTTGCTCTTTGGGTGGATGTCTTCCATATGTCAGGATCTAAAGAGTTTTTTTGTGATCAGCAGTCATCTCTCCTCTTCGGAGTTCCTTCCAACAATTCACACATCCAAGTCTTCCATCCAGGAAAGGCAGCAAACCCCAAGCTTAGGTGGCAAGGCATTCGAATACGATGGAGTCAATTTAACAAACATCCGCCGTCACCTACCAAACCTAAGACGTCCTAACGCCAGGGCCAGTAGACAGTCACCACCATAGTTTCCTCAGGGAGTGGGGGGGGGCGTGTCTGGGCCAACAGCCTGGCCAGGTGACAATACAGCATATAGTTCAGCTCACACTCAACCCCATAAGGGAACATTTGTACTCCCTTCCCAAGAGGACCACAAAAGACAGATGATAAACTCTATCCTAGAGCTTCTCCAGAGGAACGCCATCAGGAAATTACCCATGAAGGAATGGGGAAGGGTGTATAGGCTTCCATATTCCTAGTCCCCAAATCATATGGGAAACCCAGGTTAATTATAGATCTGAAATCCTTTAATGTCAATGTAATCTCCTAACATTTCAAGATGGAGTTGCTTCAGCGTATCATTACTCTCACCCAGGTCAAGGAGTTTGGATATCGCTAGATCTCCAGGATTCCTACTTTCATGTTTAAAGCCTTCGCATAACTGTCTATGCTTCACAGTGGGTAAGGAGTCCTGCAGTTTGGAACCCTCCCGTTTCGCCTGAAGGCAGCACCCAGGGTCTTCAGAAACATGCTGGGCCAAGTTATTGCTTAGCTCCATTCGAGGGTAATCTCAAGTGTTTCCATATCTGGATGATTGGTTAATCAGAGCCCCATCGCCAGAGTTACTTACATAGTTTCCAGAGACTTGAAGTCCTGAACTAGATGCTATGAGATTCTATTAACTGGATCAAGTCCCAGCTTCTTCCATCTTAGGATCTTCAGTACATCTTAGCCAATTCTGGACAGTAAGAGGGAAAGTTATGCTGCCAGAAGGCAGAGCTTTGAACCTCTGGAAGGTTTTGAATATCTTACTATCTAAGTCAATGGGACTTCATGGGTTTCAGGGGTACATAGCCTCTTGTGGATTCATAGTGCTGTGGGCTCACCTTAACAAGAGACCATTAATGCTGCACCTCTAAAGATTCTGGAGAGAGGACTCCCACAACTGAGGCCCTGATTTCGATATCTCCAGAGCCAAGGCTATAGTTGCAGTGGTGGCTCCAACTGTGTAATCTACTGAAATGGTTGCCCCACTCCCTCCCTCAAGCTCCTCAGGTCAACCACTTCAGATCATTTTGGCCACAGAGGCCAGCAGGAAAGGCAGGTGAACAATGATGGGGTGTCAAACTTATCAATTACTGTGGTCAGTGCAGGAAGCGTCTCATTCCTGCAACTGGAGGCAGCTGGTAGCTACCTCACGAGCCCTGCAGATTATCTTGTGAACCCTCAGATAGAAAGCCATCTTTTTTTAGTAAGATAGCACAAACACAGGATGCTAACATCAAAAAACATGGCAGCAACAGCTCCAGAGCATTGTGACTCCTTGACCAAGAGCTAGGGAACTAGGTAGGGTTGACCCTTTGGTCCCTGAAGGCAGTCCATATGCGGGAACTGGGCGACTTGGTGGGCGACACCTCGGCACATTGAGAACTAATACATGGGAGTAGTTTCATTTAATTTGCAGGCGTTTGGGAACCCAATAGTGGATCTGTTTTCCTCACAGCCAATGCAAAAGTACCCCCTCACTGGGTGCCTCGCTGAACGATGCAATGTCTTTGATATCTCCTGCATGCCTTCACCAAAGCCCCATGATTCAGAGGGGAATCCTGTAAATCAGGGATTCTGCAACAGTTGTGTTCCTGGTTGCCCCATTGTGGCCCAGCAGTGACACGGCCCCCCCTTCTTTTGGTAGTTGCCCCCACTCCTCCTCCCCAGTGTTCTCCAACTGCCCATGTCCCTTGGCCCAGGGGATAGGAGTTCAGAAGGAGCTCAATTTGGGGGTCTGGATGTTGAAAGGGAGAGGTTGCGACTTAGGGTAGTAGCACTTCCGATTATAAAAAATACGAAACAGTCGACAGAGCTTATAACAGGTATTGGCTAACTTCAGGATTGGTTGGTGTACTAAGAAGAGATTTTCATCTACCCTATGTTCTACGGCCTCCATTTCTACAGTTTTTTGCAGGACGGCTTTAAAATGGACGCAGTCGTTTTTACCAGTGCAGCTCAGTGGGCTGCTATGTGCTCTTGCAGGGGTTCCGCGATCAGGGACTTTGAAGATCAGACCTTGATTAATAGATTGTTAAAGAGTTTTTCCATATCAAGGCCAGTACACGTAGCTGGGCTTTCCACCACCGACATCACCCCATACGATCTACCTCTGGTTCATAGAGCTCAGTAATCAGCTTCTTTTGAGCTGTTGTAATTAATTACCCTAAAGGTTTTGACCCTTAAAACAGAGTGTCTAGTAGCAGTCCCCTTAAGGCAGACATGACTCTTCGCGATCATCCACTTTCTGGTGATTACCGTTTACCTGTGTCCTCCCATGACGAGAGAGGTCCCCACATGAGAATTTACCGTAGCAGAGAATTGCTGACAAGACCCTTTGGACATGGAAACCCAATTCATTCCACGTTCTGATGAAGGCCAACTGCACACAAGCTCCAATGAGTAGCCTTACCTGGCCGAAACACAATAGTATCAATGACTTCTCCATAAAACTCAGTGTCCACCAGGATATACATTGTTCTGTGTTTCACATGTCATTTGTAAAACCAATCATGTTGATCAACCAAAGATAAACATGTTTTATGCTCATCAAATCCATTTTAGTTGACTGGGTTGTACTCATCTGTACTATATAGCACTGTAAATAGTCAAGTGTCCTTGGGTGTTTTTTTGTTTCATTTGCAAAAATTGTTAGCTTTAATAAAAAACTCGGGGTCAAAGGCTTTGTTGACCCAAAAGAAATTCAAATTTGTATGTGGTTTCTATGTAGGAGTGCATCAGAGGATTTTGGATGTGATCTCTCACCCCGATTATTTTGAATTACTTAAACTATGCCCCTACCTGGGTTTATCAGGTTCTAGCCAGGTGCCCTTTCTTTTGAATCTAAGTGGTAGTGTAGAAAACCCCACAATACCGCCAACATCTCCCTCTCAATTTGGGAGTAGCATTGCTCTGTGACGCTCAGGGCTCTGCTTGCATGAGCAATTGTCTGGACATCACCCCGCCGGGTAATTTGAGTGAGGACCACCCCTAGGATGAAAGGGCTAGCATCCACAACCAGTTCGGTCACGAGGCAGGGGTCAAAGTAAGCAAATGTGCATTCTTGCGACAGGGCATCCTTGATGTAGTCCAACGCCTGCTGTCCTAGTGGAGTCCATTGCCAAGCGGTTTCCATCCGTGTGAGGTTTCTCTGAGGTTCCGATATTGACGCCAGATCTTTAATGAAATGGCCACAGTAGGTGACCATCCAGAGGAAGCTTCTCACCTCAGACACTGGCTCCGGAGTCTTGACCATGTGAATGTCCTGGACTTTATCTGCATCAGCAGAAATGTCCTTCTCCCGAAAAATGAATCTGAAGAATGATATCCTCCTTTTTAAGAACTCACACTTTTCTTCGTGTAATGTCAGTCCAAGATCGTGTATGCGTTTTAGTACCATGTTCAAGCACTCTAGATGTTCAGATTCCGATCAGGCAAACACAGTAATATCATCACTGATGTTCAGTGCTCCTGACAGACCAGCAAGGGCACCATGAATAGTGTTTTGAAAAACCTCTGCGGCTGAGGATATCCTGAAGTTGTGCCTCTTGTATCTAAAGAGCCCTTTGTGGGTCGAAAAGGTGATGATGTATCTTAACTACGGGTGTAAGACTAGCTGATGGTAAACAGCTCACAGGTCTAACTTGGAGAATAACGTGGCTCCCTGCAGGTCAGTGATGTCATCAATGGTGGGCGTAATGTGACACTCCCTTTTAAGAGCCTTATTTGGAAGGCGTATGCCCACACAGATTCTAAAAGAATACAGCTGTCTGGCCTTTCAGGCATTCACAATGGGAGAGACCAAAGGGGTGGGGCCCTCTACTGGCTCAATGACGACTAGGTTGATTAACTTTTGGGTTCCTGTTCCACTTGTTCTCGCAGGTGAAATGACACCCTCTGGTGTTTCAGTGCCACTGACTGAACTGTTTTATCGATGCAGTCTCACTGGGTCTCCTGCCAGATGCCTGTGAAAACATAACTGAATCTCCTGACCAGTGTTTGCTCATCTTCCACGAACACACCGTAGGAAATCTGCACTAGTTTGAGTTCTTCCGTGACTCGGGATACGTAAAATGATGCTTTGATGGAAACAGTCATATCGATGGGAGCCACGAAGACGTCATCCAGGGGAAGAGGGGTCTTGCCGCCAAACATGAATATGCATACTGTGGTCTTCTTCATTGTGGGGAAGGTTGTAATGCCCGATAGTGGGCATACACCAAAATGTTGACGGATGTGCCAGTGTCAATAAGTACAGGGATGTCCATGTCCAGTATTTTCACCACGCACTTGGGCTGGGCTTCTTTTTTCCATTGACCATCAGTATAGACTAAATGAAAAAGAGATCCTCTTCATCTTCTTGAAAAGAATTCACATCTTGTGGGGCTTCTTCCATGGCCACGACTTGAGGGGCGTTGCGTTGAAGCGGTACTCTCAGACATACTCTCCCTCTTTAATGGGTCACGGGAGCATGTGCTCTGCAAAATGGTTCTGGATACCACATCTGCTGCAGGTATGTCCTTTAGATGGACATTAATTTAGGGGGGTAGGTCGTAACCACACTGGGTGCATGCTGTATTGTTGGCTACACAAGGCTGATCCCTTCTTTGCTATGGGAACCTTCTTCCTCCTCCGGTGCCTGCCCACAGTGCATACGTCCTCCAATTTAACTGACTTGAGTGGCGACTCCACCCAGAATGCTCTGGCATCTGCTAACTCATGAGAGCGTCCCAGTTCCAATATAGGAGGTAGGATGATGCCCGGAAGGATCTGTCTCTGCAATTTCGTCCACAGGAATTCTATTATGAGCTGCAGGCGCACCTCCTCATATTCGTCACTCCATGCACAAGTAGATGCAAGATGGCGCAGGCGCCCGTGGTAACCGTCCAAACTTTCGCCAGCTTTTTGTGTTGCCGACCTCATGTTAAACTTTTCGTAATCTGTATTCACCATGGGGGCGAAGTTATCATTTAGGACGGACACAGTGGCAGCAAAGGTGCCGTTGGTGGGGCGTAGGGTCTCGAAAATACAGTGGACCGCAAGCCCTGCCGAGTAAAGTAGTGTGGAATTACGTGACGGTCACTAAGTTCACCAGTCACATCGAAATACATGGTTAGGGGTTTGATTCACATGCTCCATTTAAGGGCTAAGGTCGGAGGCCTCAATTTCAGGAATAGGTGCCAAGTACGCTTGCCGTCGGAGAAGTTTTTCTCTTGGGACTGCTGTGAACTCGTCTCCAGACATGGTGTAAATGGGAGTTCAAAACAGACCAGCAAAAGATTGTTCAGCAACCTGTGTCTTATGGGCAGCACTGTGGTGACTGGGGAGCACAGCCACTCCTCCAGGAGCTGCAACCCTCAAAAACTTGCAGTATCAAATAAGTTGGCTTACCAGCAGGATGCAAAATTTGCCGTCACCTGCTGGCAGCAAGTCGCAGGCACTGCGTCTGCTGGCAGCGATCGAGGGCACGGATCCGCGCGGCCCAGAAGACTGGGATGTCTTCAACTCCTGATTACGCCCAGTGTTGTGCCCCCAGGGGGGCCGGCGGTACCCAGGCACAGGGTCTGGACAATAATGGAGACGGAGGCGTAGGTGTTACTAACACGGTCCCCACTCGTGCACCAACGACATGCCGACGCAGGGCTGTCTTTTTTTGGTTGGTACGCAGGGTGACGGCACATGTCACCACGCGTTACAGCCTGCCACATGACATTATTCACCAGTATTAAACGGCGGGAATAACTCGTTTAAAGGGATGCAGTTCTTTGAAGAAGAATTGGTAAATATATTATACAACGCTTTATATTTGTTAAACGTCTTTCATAAAGGAAGCCCTGCATGGAATTAAGGTGTGGCCTAAATGAAGTATAAAACTAAATGGGAATAAAGGAAAGATACTTGGAATTAGGCTCTCGTTTAATTTGTCCTAAAGGGAATGGCGCAGCCTCACAAAATAGGCTTCTTCAGTTTTCCAAGTGGGGACATTTGTTTTTTTTTTTTTTTAAACAGTTTCTGGGGACTCATCCTTGTCTTGTGAATGCTAATATACCCAGGAGTGTCTTCCAACAAAGAGTAATCAACAAGGACCCTCAAGGCAGCAGAGACGGTAAGGTTTGCTTATGCAAAAGTGTAAGCAAGATAACTAGGCCCCAGCCTACAGCGCTCTGCAGTGCCCGTAGAACGGCATTCCAACAGGTTTTGCCTTCTTTTTGGCATACAAAGTTTTTTTTTAGTGGCAAGGACAACTCTTCCCGACACAACGGCTGTGTATTGCGTACAACACAAACAACAATTAGGTTTTAAAACCAGTCTGTAGTCGGCACGGGGTCGAGTCTTGCTTCACACTGTGAACTGAAGGTAAAACCTATGCGAAAGGTGGATCTTGGCACACATCCAATACCCTCTCTGCCCTGAAAGCTTGCAAGGGAACGCCTGCCAAGTACAGGAAGCGGGGACGGACGCATGCATGCAATCCACACACAAAAACATGCGCCGTTCAACATTTCTAAATCCCGCCACATAAAACGTGTTACGCTAGTAAGAGGGAGAAATGCCCGATTTAAATCATTCCACTGCATGAACAATAGGTGGCGCTCGGGCGCACCTAAGCACGTGATGCCGCCGGGTCAAGGTTCACAAGGGCCTCTGTCTTGCAGTTGTAATGGTGATGGATGGGCTGCGGTCCTTGTAAGGAGGCCTTGGCGGCTCTCCAACACATGGGCGACAGAGGGGGGGATTTATTCGGGTCCGCAGCCTCTTGCGGTGCGTCATGTAGCAGTTATTCAGCACTAATCACTTTCCACCCTGGGCATTACATGGCTTGCACTCAACCAGTCAATGCTAATTAACATCCCAGGATTCGGATCCTGCTATTGTAGCCTCCAATCTGCTCATTGCCGGTCTCTCAAAGCTGGATCATGACCGCAGAACTGCGATAAGCAGTGTGTGCATGTGGGAATGTTAGTCTTAAAGGATATTTATACTGTGCACGATCACCACCCTGGTGGTCCCCTGGTGCTCTGGTGGATCTGAAAAGGAAAGAGGGTGGGACGGGTTAGTAAGGTTGAGCGGTAAAAAGAGCAAGAGTGGAATAACAACAAGTTTTACCCGGCCCTCAGTACTTGCACTTCTCAATGCCTGAAAGAGAGTACCATACTCAACTGTGTTGCGAGGTCAAAATGAAAGGTTTTCATTTCACTTTATCGCAACTTAAAAGGACTACCCTTCAGCAGCCTCCTCCTTGTTCTTCCCTCCACCACCCGCAGTGCCCATAATATCTCCTTCAGGGACAACCCACCAGAACAAAAGGAGAGACAAACATGCCGCTACTGTGCTCTCAGCACTCTAGACGCAGAACACTGTGGGGTTAAGCAGGCTTCACCCGTGACCATTGTTGTCATTTGATGGGGCAGGGGTTGATTTGGAAAGCCTGGGCAATTACTTTTTAAAGATGTTTCTTGGTTATTAGCAGTGCCTATTCTATTATGTAAATGTTTAAGTAATTGGAGTTGTGATGGAACTTTTTTGACTGAAAACCCGCAAACAGCTCCAGCTACCTATCAAATTTCTTATTAGATAATGAAAGCGAGCAATAATAAAAGCTTAGTTTACAGCTATGGTATCTGCTAGTTTGAGAAGCAAAAAAGAAAGCCTCATTTAATATAGATATTAAAACTTTTTGTACCCAATGCATAACAGACTGGAATTTTCTGTGAAAGAATCTCAGAAACACGGCTTTACCAAAGTGTGTGCTCCTTGGCACATAACTTAATCTCACTGGGCATTGCCTGCAAACAACAGGGTGTGCCTAAATGGTACCTGTGAGTATCTGCACTTCTTTCCCCGTTAAAGCACTGTGTGTAATGGTACTCAACTCATTGACCTAGGAAGGATGAAGGGCTCAGTCGGCTGTGCACATTGGTCCCATGGGAGAGTGCTGAAACTGCAAACCAGGGCCGGCCTAAGCTTAGGCAGTGCCCGGGGTGAGTCAACAAAATGTGGTGCCCACCACCCCCGGCCCCAGCACCCCACCCACCTGGGTCCCTGCCAGGGTGGGGCACATTTTCTTGTTGTTGCTCTGCTAAATAGAGCAACACCGCAAAACCGCCAGTGGTGCTCTATGCAATTAGTGCTAAACTCCCCACTCCCATGCAGGGAGAGAGCAATCGAGCACGACTGACAAACCAGCATTGGGCTGCCTTTCAAAGGCTTCCCATGCTGGTTTAGCATCAGCGCCCTATTGTACTAAAAAGCACCCCACTCTCCTGCTGGCGCGGGGTGCATTTCATTACAATAGGGCGCCTGCTGCACCTTCACCCACCACGCCAGGTCAGAGGAGCTCTTGAAAAAGACTCCCCCCGAGCTTGGGTAGCGCCGGCCTAAAGCTGACCCTGCTGCAAACTATCCAACAGGCATACAGACAGTTTTCTTAGTAAGAACATGGCTAACTGAAGAAGCCTGCGACGGACAACACAGCACAATAGTTGTTCTTGTTGTGCAGGGATATTGTATCTTGACATCTTTGCTCCATTAGTATTATCATTACACAAATCGCAAGCGTAGGATGTGCATTCATCTTACCTCTCATGCCATAGACCCATTTAACCATTCACAAAGGAAAACCTTAACCAATCCTCGGCATTTCATTTTCTTACTTAGCAAAGACGATTTGCCAGTTATAGGATTTCATCATACTGTAAAATTTGGGATTCGGATCCAAGTTAAAAAAGGGATGTCTGTTTTTACTATTTAAGGATATTTTGATGAAACTACTGGAATAGCTTTAAAGCATGATTGCAACCATGTGTGAGTGTTTTGAATGACTCAATAAGGCTATAGAAATACTACGGCACAGAAGAGTCATAGCACGGCTCAAGACACTATTGCCAACGGACAGTGGGGTCAAACCCTTTCACAATTGCTTTTCTATGAAGTCATTGGTTCATGGTTTTTAGTAACTCTTGTCTCAATGATAGCATACAGTGCAGTTAGAAGTGGCAGCGTTGCTGATATGCAATCTATGTGAAGCACACCAGCTGCCTTGGAGTTTATTCAAGTTAAGCAAGAATAATTCTGCCCCGCCCCCACCTCCACCCCTGGTCGTGGCTTTCAAGAGCAGCAATGGCCAGGAGATCAAGTCACAGGTCGTCCAATCAAGCCAAGGGTCTTCAGCTGTCCCCTGGACAGTTATCAGCTTTTAAGACTGTAACGCTTTAACAAAGACCACCCCACCTCTGCACTACACAAAGGAGTTACATCCATTAGTACCTCCGCATTTTGTCTCCGGTATTAATAGCCATTTGTCTTGAGTTGTGAAATAACCACCATATTAGTATACAAATAAAAAAGTACGAATGTGGCCACCACATAGAAGCAGGAGGGACTCCTAGTCCATTTTCCCTTTCCATGGAATCATCAGCAAGGGGAAGAGTCACCAGAGTTGCAGCCGGGTGGATGGGGTGAGCCCTCTGAGGAAGAGAAACAGACAGAAGTTGAGTGTGGCCGAAGAGGGTGAGGGGTGTATGCGAGAGAGTATATGAGGTGCAAGAGTGGCTGAGCAAAAGCCAGCAGGATCCTGGGTGAGAAAAGTCCCACACATAAGGGTACCAGAATTGAAGACCATACCAGGAGATAAATCCCACATTCATGAGTCCCCGATTGTCAGGAGAGCAAAACGTCCGTCACCTCCTGAATGCCAATTAAAGTTAATTGTGTTGCAAAGGTAGCTATTGGATTTTATGACATCTGGTACATCCAATCACCTGGGCAATCTCATTTCATCAGACATTTTCTAATTGTGGACAAAGATCTGATGGAACCAATTACAGACAGAGATGCTCAAGTTGGAGAGTAACCCATCTTCAAGTAATGAGTGTCCAAAGTAATGACAATTTGTAAAGACGTTGAAGAAATCATTGACACAGGTATCTGGTCTGCCATTCCATCTAATTTTTTCCATCTAAAAAAATGTGCATCGAATGCATGTTTTTGTGGTTGAAAAAGGGTACATTTTTGTTCAGGAATATTTTAAAGGGTACAAAACGGGGGTTTGGGGAAAAGAAAAAAAAATGCATCAGATGCAAAATTTTAGATGGTAAAAATTCTATGTAAATGAATTTAGATGCAAGGAATTCAATGCAATGGCCATAAACCATTGACACATAGTATTGGACATGAAAATGTATGGCCCCAATAAGAAATACAGAAAAGTATAATGCAGTCCACATATGTATAGAATCATTTAAAAAGTATCATTTATTTTAACGAAAACCGCCAAGACCAAATAACTCAAGTTTCCAGACCACACTTTCTAGCACATTCGTGCATTTTGAATAAGGAGACAGAATGCAATTTTGAAAGATGGAGAACTTAGACAATCCTCTTTTCACGAGTTGTAATAAATGACCCAACAAGAATATTCTAGTTTATGCTTTTTATTTAAGGTGTCAGGATGGCTGAGGTCTGTTATAGTGTTCCTCAACACTTCACAAGGACACTTTAGTGGGTTTATAATCAGTCTCTCCTACCCAGATCTTACAATCTGCCACTCACCTCCAAGTTTTACAATGCACCACTCCATTCTAGGTCATACAATTTCCCAGGAATCTCCTCCTCTTCTTCCACTCCAAGTCTTGCACCTTCCTATCTGCGCCAGCAATCTTCTTCCGCTTTAACACAACTCCCCTTCTCTGTACCAAAAATGTTCCTTCCACTCCTGCAAATGGGAGCTGGGCTTTATATAGTGCCTGGACTGACAAGCTCCCTGCGGATTGGCCAGAGGGGTCACATGCCCACTGTGGGCATGCTCAATATCCGAGATGCTTTGTAGTCCTGTGTTCATGGGGGAGGTCTTTAAATGGGGAAGTCGCCATCTTAGATCGCGCCCCCTGCCTGTTTGTTGCTGACAGGGAAGGAACTTCTGGTTTGTTCTCCTTTCAGGGAGGGGAAGGTTCCCTTCTCTGAATTTCGTTTTGGGGACGTGCCAAACAGCTCAATGAATTTATTAAGCATTACGCCTGTGAAAGTGGGAGTTTCCCCTTGATTTGGTGCAGTGTTGATATCCTTTTACTTGCTTATAATGGTGGCAGCAGCTTTCAGTGAGGAGTCTCCGTTGTGCGGGCAAATGTCAGGGAGACATGAGGTCTCTCCAGTGTTACTGGTTGTATGGGAAGGAAACGGGGCCCTGTCTGTGTGTCCATTAACTGCATGGGTGAGGACTGGCCTTCCTGCTGCCACTTTGGATATCAAATGGGTGAGGAGTGCGTGTTCGCCAAGAATGCCTCCTTTTGTGATGGAAAACACTCCTGTTGGTTACTCTGGCCTTCCCCATTATATTCCCTACGCCAAATATTCAAGCACGTTTTGCTAGTCTGATCCCGGTTTTCCTCTGTTGTGAAAGAGCGATGATGAGAGATGTAGTCCCTTTCTTGTTGGTTATTTTAAATGGTTTGGTCTGTCGAGCCCAGGAGCCTATTTTCCAGCCATCACACCGCCGGAGTGACCCGTCTGGGTCTTCCGTATGGTGCATCCCCTCCTGGATCCAGTCTGGGTTTTGTTCAAGAGGGTACTTATGGGACAAGTTTCTTTCTGGTTGCTTTATTCCAAAGGGAATTTTCCGAAGCAGCACAGCTGTGGTGATTAATGTCATAGATATGGAATACGTTGGAGGACCCAATCCCCTCGAAATGCTTTTACTGCAGACAGCTGCTGTTGTGGAACAGAGGACGCCATAGCCAGGTCGATGAAGCGAAGTCAATGTGGTCACTTCGTCAAACCAACCCCAAGCCGGCAAAATGTTTCTTCAACCACAATGCAAAAACATACACAGTACTTGGAGCAATTCAGTCAATTCACCAGCACACACGTGGTAGCCATGGTAGTGCCAGGTTCACAATAAATCAAAGAGTATTTTGAAGTCTAATAAACTAAGCAGGCTTTACCTACGGTCTACTTCCCCAGGGGACCATAGGTTTATAAAATTTTGTCCCCAACAAAGAATTTGTTCCGGGAGTGGCGCTTTAGAAATTCCGCACCCCTGCTCATCCTGTGCATAACACTCATTTGTACCGGTTTACTCTGTTCAATTATGTGCAAATGTTATCATTAAAACAGCTCTCACAGCAATAGCGGCCAGCTTTCCTAAGAACGTCTGAGCAGTGCAGTGTGGCCTGGTTTCGCGTTATAGACTTGAATTCCTAGATCTAGCGTTAGCTTCTCCGTCCACATATGAAACCTGGTTGTTTGTCAGAACATCACTCCTTTTGCACAAAGCAGACAGTGCTACTCCCTCACCCCCTTTTCAACACCAGAACTACTATACGGTCAATGCCACCCTTGTTAGGAAATTCACACAATTATGGCATAGACTGCACAATAATTGTGCCTTCAGTTTAACATAAATTGAATAACAACGCTGCAATTTCAAAGCCAATTGTGGCTTAAATTGTATCCTTTTTGGGGGATAACATTAGGAAAATGAAGACTATAATTGCCACACAACAGACGCACCACTACCTTCCCAAGAGAGCCTTCTAATACCACTACTTTCCCTTCTTTATTTCTACCCTATATTGCAAACCAGTGGTGGCTTTTAATTAGAGGGGTATAAATGTTTACCATGAAAATGTGCGAGAGAAAGTGCGTAGACAGAGAGACCAAACCAATCAAGGACGCTCGGAGGCTGGGTGGGTTTTCCCTCCCGGGAACGATTTAAAAAAAATAGTGAGTTGAATGGTGTATTTTACAGCATAATTTCTGTGAAAAATTGGGTCAAAAGTCACATAATTTGCATTTAGGCTTGTAGGGCAACATAAACAAATCCAATAAATGCAACTCACCAACAGTGCACAGGGGATTTTTCAAAATCACTTTCTTGAAGCCCACAATATATTTGCCAGTGTCAACTTTTTCCATTCTGGGTTTTGCCATATTCGCCCATGCATGCTGCACCAATATATGCCATTATTAGCATTTTAGAAATATACTCTTGTTGACTTTGCCAGTACAAAAATGCCATGCTGCAGTTACTAACGCTTATGTATGCTTCATCCTTCATGACCAGTCAAAAATACAATGCCACGGTAAGAAAATATATCCTGACTGGGTCCAACAATGTAGGCCAGTCTAGACACGATATGTAGTAACCGATCAGGTTTGCTTTACCCTTGATGCCCAGTAGAAAAATGGCATGAGACAAAGTGTGTGTAAGTAGACTTTGGCCATTAAAGTAAGCCTGTCTAGCCATATAAAAACATTTATCGTTTGCTTTATTCTTCATGCACAGTAAAGAACTTCATGGAATACTTTACTGGCATCAATTCCAAAGCAAATAATGCCATTAGCAGCCTACCCTCACCCCCCGAAATATAGCGCCTAAACACATTCTCATTTACATGCATCCATACAACATACTCTCTCCAATTCCCTTGTGTGAATATCCAGAGGGCGTTTCACAGCCTAGTCTCTGGGGATCCCATACTCAGGTGGCCAGAAAAAGCAATTGCTTTTGGATCCCACCCTGTGGGTGGACAAGCGAGGAAGGTTCACCTGGGTAGGGGGTTCTCAGGGAGTGGGGGTGAAGCACCTGATGGTGAGACATGGTATCCCCCCTTTTTCCTTAACCCATCTAACTAACCCTCATCCTCATTTTCTCTGAAACTACAACTCCCATAATTCCTCCCCACTTCACATTGACAACACCACTGAGCCAAGGAAGATGAGGAATGAGGCCAGGAGGATTACCTCTACCGACTTACAAAAGCTATGTTCCTCTAATGAGATCAGGCAGAGTCTGGCACGTAATCTGAATTACATACACCTGCCACTTGTTAACACTCCCGGTCAGGATAAAAGGTGGCACGCACAGGCACACTAAGCGAGGCTGGATGCGAGAAGGAATAGCTTTTTTGTGGCTGATGTGAACCAGGCTATGGAAGTTGGAAGGCCATGGGGCTGATCGGCTGCTGCAGAGAGCGAGGGAGAGCCAGAAGAGAATTCCAACCTTTCGGGAAGCCGCAAGCGGTCCACGACCGAAAAGAAGTGAGCAGAAAAGAGACACCTTCAAAGTGTTTGCATGCAGGCCTCTACCCTCCTGCGTGAACAACGGAGTTGGGGAGGAGCAGAGGAGGCGTTGGTAATGGCCTTGACTGCTATGGGAAAAGCATTGAAGATAGAAGCCCAATTAAATTGACCAGTGAGTTATCGAAGGCAAACAAAAGCTTGGTTTATGTTAAGAGCAAAAGAGGCATGTGACAAGAGTTGAAGGTTGTGCGTGTCCCGATAAAATGCGCAATGAAAAGAACAATGATTGAATGTGGATAAAAATGTAGAAAGTAACAGAGTGGTCCTGTGAAATGGAGTAGCACATTCAAAAGTCTATGAAATGTTCCGAGTAATGGAAAGTGGGAAACCAAGGCAAGAAAGTAACAGCGATCCCGAACAAAAGTTGATTGAGTGAAAAGCAATGAACTTTGAAAACCGCTAAGAGGGCAAAAGTAAAGAGGACATGAATTTTGAAAGATTTAAAGAGGGCAGAAGTAAAACTACAAGTACCAAAAAGCATTGGTGTTGTAAAGATTGTTGATTGTCAAATTGTATAAAAGGAGGTCGAAATGGTCAAGCAGATGTCTATGTAAAATCCTTGCAGTTTCAAAAGTCTTCAACAGTAAAACAGAAAGACAGGCTCGAGCCCAGCAGAGGGAAGCCTATGCTGAACGGTGGTGAAATTAAGAGTTGAATGTGAAAAGAGAGGCAGAATCGAGCCCGATGGACGGAAGCCTGTTTTGAATAGTGGCAAAGTAAAAGCCAAGAGAAGAACTGTGTATTTGTGGTAAGGCGGACGAGCCCTAAAAAATTAATTAGACTGTTAAAAGCTTGAGGACCAAGCCTGAACTGTTGAATTGTAGTGTTGATAGAACTGTGCCATCCACCTATGCTTTTTGAGAAACTCTTGAGACCCTGTGCTTCTGAACGTAGGAAAGGGAGTTGTTACCCAGGCCATTCTGACATTTCTTTTAAGACACTAGGTTTCATTTTTGTATTCCCTTTACACATTTGAGATGGAGGGCAAGGTTAGGTTAGTATAGGCCTTTTTATTTTGACAAGACAGACTTGTGCTTGTTTGTTATTTAATGGTCGCGCTTACTCCCATTTTACAGTTAGGGCCAGTTAGGAATTTCACCAACCCCAGTAAACTACAAAATAAATGTTTTCGAAACTTGCATCTATTGTGTCCGTGTCTACTGTTGATACCATGCCTTCCTTACACCTGCCTATTCATACAACATTCATACAAATTCTTGCATGCATGCATGCATAAAAACAATCATACAAATGTACACATTCATTACATAAAAGTAATTACACAGACATACAAAATCATACTTCTCAAACCCTCTGCAATCTGCACATCATCGCCACACCAGACCTGATGGCTCGCTTCTCCTCTGTGCAGGAGCACTCTCCTGTCAGAGTTTCTATGCTTTTAACAAAATGAGAGGCAGTGTGGCCTAACTAGCTACGCCCCCTCCAGCCTCCCAGTATTGCAGCTTAAGTACTTTGCAGATCCCAAAGGGCTCTGAATTAACAAGTGGGTCGGGGTGGGGAGGACACCCATGCTCAGAGGAAGGCAGCACACCCCCCCCTGTAAATACATCACCCAGCAGGGCTGTGGCTGCTTGCCACTAAAGCGAGAGGGCGGTCACCCCGAACGAGGAGCCTCCACTGTAAACAAGACTATTCTAACAATTCACTTAAAAGTGTATTCAATATTCTGAAACCTTAAAAAACAAAATCACAAAACTGTGTTCAACGCTTGCACTAGTCATTATGAATTGTCATCATGGTATTAGAAAGTAGAATCATGGCAGTTGCATCTTCCCCCTTCACTGCATACAGGAAAACACCATTGATCCAACGGCCAGTACACACGATGTGGCCCCCGATGACATGGCTGAGGCTTTTCCGGTTGGCGTAAAGATACGCATCATGTGCATCTCGCCCAATACCTACTAATCCTGACTGAGGAAACGCAGCGCTGCCATCCTAATTTATGATGACGTGTGCAGCCCTGTGCTGCTTATTCAGCTACTAGCATCTTACCCATCATGACTTTGGCAGCTTTGTGCTGTGCATGCAACAACCTGCAACCTGTCTATTGTGACGTGTGCATCCTTGTGCTGCTTTTTACAACTACATGTAACCTGCAATTCATAACTATCATAGCCTTGTGCTGCTCTTAAAACTACCTGCAACCTGCCTGTTATGACGTGTGCAGCCTAGTGCTGCTCTTGGAACTACCTTTAACCTACCCATCATGACTTTTTCAGCTTTGTGCTGTTTATGCAACGACATGCAACCCACTGATTATGACGCACCACGGTATCTAGTGCCTAGATGCCTCAGGGCTTAGTGTGCTGCTATAAATGCAACATAAAAATAAAGAAATATTCTGTGCAGGTACCCCCCCTTGACCAGCTATAATCTGCATTTATTTATTTATACGATTTCTGAACAAGCTGACATGAAAGGGACCTACTGCAGGGTGATGGGAACGGGTCAGGGGCAGGTTTAGTATAAGAGAAAGAAAGGTGGAGGGTACCACAATCCGCTTGCAGTTGAACTCTATCCAAGTTCCCAGAATTTATGTAGGGTCCTATATTCAGAAAAATCTGCAAAATGACAATGTATTTATTAGCATGAACAGTATCCATTTTGGTCAAGTAAATCTCTCCAGGAGGTTTTCCATGGAGTAAATTTAAGTGGGTACTAGGAAGGCGTGTGTGAACAGAGTTCAGAGTGCCTTCCTAAACTTCCATAGGTCTTTCGGCAGTTATGGACCCTTGGGGAGAACACATTCCAACACTGGCATCATCCATTACTGAGCTATGCGCTACATACAGACCATCATGCAAAATTCCCCAACAGCTGAAATAATCTAAGATCATTCCAGCTTTCAAACAAGTGCAGATTCATCAGAATAATCCTATTATATGCTTCTAACCTACCTATCTTGCAAAAATACCTGAACAGGTATTGAATTAGTCGAAGAACTCACATTTTGAGATGTTGCTATATGCGCAGAATCTATGCATATCAGGGAAGACCACCTAAAGGACATGGACATAGTTATCCAAATAATTTATGTTTGGTCGGCTGCATACAACATCATAGAACACTCCCTTCTCCTACACCGGCTACAGGACCTTATTGAGCTGGGAGGTTCTGCCTTCAGAAGTGTGTCCTTCCTTGACGATTCACCCAGATAGTCCAATTTCTCTCACAAAAGATCAACATTGTCACCATGGTTGTTTAAAGATCACACAAGACCCTTGACAACTCTCACTGAAAAGCTTGCCCCCTCAGTCCAATTATATGTCAAAGTCGCTGCTTGTAGTTTGACTACGCCATAGCACTAGGGCTAACGCAATTGTCCAATACATGCCTGGATGGTAGACCATTCTTGACTAAAAGGCAGAAACCAATCTTCACCTACGGAACCCATTTACCCAGAAGACTACACTTTAAATTTCCTAAATAGCCAGGGAGTCGCCCATCGCCAATTGACAAAAGTAAAGAACTTGGGGGGGGATTGTTTTTGACGACGATTTAAAGTTTGGTCGCGCATGCGAATGCACCGACACAAAATAGGAATTTTCATCTTCAGATTCTGACACTGCAGTTCTTTTCTGGATATTGATGCAATGTGAGACCTACTGTTATCGTGTTTTGATACTAGAAGTGTCTTTGAATATTGCTTCCAACAAAACGTACAAACTATGTTAAACTAATCCAAAAAAGGCCATAAGATTTAACACCTCACATCAGGGATCCCATCACACCTGTACTCAAAACAATTCGTTGCTCACCAAAGAGCAAGGAGTCATATTAAAAATAAATCTCTTATGGACTTTTGAACCTATGTGACCAAGGGACTAAAACATACCAGCCCCCTCACTCATGAAATCCCATCGTGATCATTCAGATCTGCATTTGAGGAAGTTGCGATAAACATCTGCTGGCAAGGCAAATGGCAATGATGCCATCCGCCCAGGGTTCTCCGTAGTGGAACAATACGTCTCAGGACTTCAGACCTCAAATTAACCTTCACTAACCAGGGCATCAAAAGCAATGTGCAGATTTGAATAGGGGCATGAAATCTAGAGCTGCATCTAAGTTTTTGCCTTAAGTCAGGAGTACCTCGAGGTATGCAGTCTCAGAAAAGATCAGTTTAGACTAGTCTTATTATTATTATTATTATTATTGTCTTACTTTCTGCCTCTTACTCCATTCCTTCTGTTTTTGTTCCCTGCCACCTCTTCCCCATCTACTGCCAAGCCCACAATGTTCACTGCCCAGCCGCTCACATCTACTGCCATCCCGTAACTGTTCCTGACCTGCACCCTGAAGTGACTATGTAATTCCACAGTTGCCACTGATCGCATGGTCATCCACGATCTTGGAAAAAAACACTGATACAGAATGTATGCATCAGAGAAGAGCATAAGCAGGAGTATTGTGTTTAAAGTGTAGCAGGAAAGAAGCGATGACTAAGTGGCTTTGTCTAACTCGGCCATAAATCATCTGCCCCTTTCCTTACAGTTTTTGTCAATTCATGGCACAGTTCATGACACAATTAGCCAAACTGGAAGTGTAAAATGGAAGGTCCTGTTACAGTCTCCAAGAGAGTTTTTCAGTTGATGGTTCACTCCATTGCTCTGTAGATCTCTGAACCCCAAAAGTTTACAGTGGTCAAATGCAGAGGTGTCTTCTCAAGGAATTTGGTTTTTGTGTGAAAGGGTCTTACCATGTATTCATAAATTACCAGGGTGAGAGTCCTCTGGTGGCAGCCTTAATTTCAGCAAGCACAGTCTAGCTTTGCACCGGGGACACGCCCAACCCCCTCCATTCCCCAATTAGCAGAAAAGGACCCGAATTCGAATATTGTTCCTAGAAGTTGGACCAGAGATACACATGGGTCCACATATGGTCATAGCTCATCAGAATTTCCAGGAGGCATTTTGAGCCATCACACGTTCTGAACTGTGACCACGATACGTGGAGTGAATCCATATCTGGGGGTTGTGACCAAGAAAGGTCTGAAAATTTCAGTGGTGACCAACACAACGATTGGGTGACCACCAAAAAGAGATGCAAGCCCAACCCTTAGATTCCAGCCGGTATGAATGTGGAGGGCTTGTGCCATTCCTTGGTCAGTCTACAGAAGAAGGCACTTGCTGCTTATTCAGCAAAGCTTCATTTGTTTGAGCAAGACCTGCTAAGAACTCCCGAACTTGGGGAAACCCATTTCCTTTCTTCCAACGTGACTTCAAGAGCAGTGCTAGTCTTCTTTCTCTTGATGTGGAGTGGCCAGGATGAAGTTACAGACGTGACCCAACTGCTAATAGAAGCCATCTATGTGAAATGAGATGCACCATAGCTGTCAGAACAAAAGACCTGGAGTTATGACCTCTACACCGGACTGCAAGATATCCTCTAATCTTGCCTTTTCGCGGGGCACCACCGAACATCACTAGAACCATGTCTCCACCCCGATCGAGGGTCTGCGCCCCATACTAAAGCCACTTGAGCTGAAGTCTGAGCACTCCCTTGCTGCGACGCCTGCCACAGTCGCTTCCTCTTCTGCATGGCTGGGCAGACTCCAGACAGGGACCACACTCCATTCAAGTCCCAGGGACGTTTATTTTATAACCGGGACAGTGCCTGAGATGAGGCACTGTAGCAGGCAAAAGCCACTTGAACTACACCATGTAGGACCTAATGTTGTCCCTGCTCCTTCCTCCCAAAATTGGATTTTGTTGTTCCTGAATTCCCTTTAGTTATCTGATCCTCCAAAAGATTAGAAAGACTGCATAACATAGGTATTATATAGGTTCTCACTAGCTAGAATCACAGGATATGCATCTATTGAGGTCTGTCCCAACAACGCTTGAGAACAGTACTACCTTTTGGGCAGACCAATGAAGCACTGCTTGGCTAAAACTCAGATTCCAGAGGGATCCCCAAAACAGTAGTTAGATGTGTGGTACTTCATGCAACTGCATATGGGCTGGCACGACCCCCATGGGGCCCTAGAACCGCTCTGACTGTTCAGTTGTCCTGGACTTTAGCAGTTACTGGCTCTTCAATGCCTTTATCGATTTGACACTACCTTGCCCTTTATACCCATTCTACAGGGCTCGGGTACGGACACCTCTTCACATTGGTGCATTTATATTGATTTTTTGAGGGGGCACAGCAGAAATATGTAAATAACGGTAGTGGGAAAAGAAATAAAAATGTTTTGTATAAGGCTTACCCCCTTTAAAAAAAGAATATTGGGAAATGCATATTTACATTTGTTTTGCTCCCATTCCAGGGAACAAGTACCTGTTACAGGGAACATGCACCTATTCCAAGTAAGGTAAGGGATATGGGAGACAGGTCTTGATACTGGCCAAAAATAGTAATCTCTTTCAGAGCTGATGGCAAAGCATTCCAAAGGGAGGGGCCCAGACCTTAAAGCTGGAGTCTCCAAGTTTTAGAGAGAACGGGGGACAATTCAG
The DNA here is from genome assembly GCF_040938575.1 of Ambystoma mexicanum. NCBI lineage: Eukaryota > Metazoa > Chordata > Amphibia > Caudata > Ambystomatidae > Ambystoma > Ambystoma mexicanum. Next base: position 343,539,991 of record NC_090935.1, on the reverse strand, counting down.
AAGAGAATCTTTGTTAGAGCGGAGCAACGCCTAATGGATGCCTTGTTAATTCGTGCAGAAAGATAACTGGGGGCATTGCCAAATAGGCACTTCTGGATGAGAGTGAGCTTTATATTGCACTCTCAGCTCCACTGGGAACCATAGAAACCTACGGCGGACTACAGAGACATGGGCTGGGCTCTCTTCCCTAGACCACAGACCTCTTGTACAGCCCCATTCTGAATGACTTACAGTTTATTATATTCCCCTTAGGTGTATTCCGTAAGAGACTATTGCAATAATCATGTTTAGTATTGATGGTGGCCAAAGCCAGCTACGCCCTATTCTTCTCGGCAAGGTAGGGTCGAATTTGCCATAGCAGTCTGATCAGGATGACCTCAGATGTGCCACTTGTTTGTATGACGTTAGTTGCGAATTCAAGTAGACACCATGCATCTTAACATGTTGAACAACTGGAATGGTTTCACCTGCAATCATGACTTGATCATATTGGGGGTCTAGGTTCCTCAGCCTACTCTCAGTTACAATAATGATCAATTCACTTTTTTCTATCCTTTAGAGCAAGAGAATTAAAGGCCAACCAGGACTGGATAGCCAGGTACAGTTGGTTCAACTTGCCCGCGTCTTGGGAGTAATCCCCAGAAAGCTTAAGGGGGCTCTGTGTACCATCTGCGTAATTAGCAAATTGCCCACCCAGGCCATCCAACAGGTCTTACAGCGACCTGATGTAAATATTAAATAGGAGAGAGGAAAGATAGGACCCCTATGGTACACAACAGGTAAGCAGCACAGGAGAAGAGCAGCACTCATTCTTAACACCAGCTTTCTGTGGGCCCAGAAAAGATTTGAACCGCGGTGCTGCCTCCTTAGAAAACTTGCCTACTTTGTAAAGTCTTTTGATCAAGAGAGAATTGGTGACCCAACTCGAATGCCGCAGACAGATCGAGCAGCAAAAGTAGGGAAAGTTGACCTTTTTCAATACTCCCCAACAACGTTTGATTTGAGATCCAACAAGGCCGTTTCAGTGCCATGCTTCTTGCGAAAACCAGACTGACCAGCATTTAAGATCTGATGCTGCTCAATTAAATCATTGTATTGACAATCGGCAGTTTTGTCTCAAATTTTGAAAATAAACATTTCTTATCGGTCAGAAATGTGCAGGAATCACAGGGTCTGAACCCTCATTTAAAACCGTCTGACATTTGCGCTTCCACAAATAAGATTAACTATGTTTGTGACCCATGGGAACAGTGCAGGAAGAAAATCCTTAAATGAGCTTGCAGAGTAGTAGCGGGAAAAGGGGTCCTTTCCCTCGGGCAAATGCATCTATATCATCGCCATTATGAGAACCGTGCATAGACCGTCCTGTACCTCGCTATCGAACGTAGGTAGTAGCAGCACAGCTTGTGATAATCTGATCACTTTTCCATAGGATACAACTTCGGCCTTGGACCACCAGTCATTAACTCCAGGTGGCAGTGTGATTGGTGCAGATGTCCTGGCTTCCAACTTTATCGAGATCCCTGCCACTCATTTATTTGAGCCATTCTTTGCTGCTATCCCTGCTATACTGAGTATTATAGTGGACTATTTTCCGAGCTGCCGCCAGAAACCTGCAATAACAGTCTCCATGCTGGTCAACCAGTACTGGGTATTTCCATGGGTGAGGATACAAGGAAAAATGGCTCAGAGCAGCAGGCTTGGCCATGAGATAGCCCTGGGGACTATAATATGAGGTCTTCTGAGGTTGATTATGAGGAACTGCTGGACTCTGCAAATCCTAGCAGTCCAGAAGTCCAGAAAGGATTTTGCAGAATTCCAGCTTTCTTGCCGATTGTGTGAATCGCTTAACGAATGCTTATAATAAGATGAGCCTTTCATTACGTCACCTGTTGGAACAAAGAGAAAAGAACACAATTTAAATGTACAAGTGTCTAGATATAATCGCATCCATGTCCAGTCCGACGGAGGGATGCTTTGAACAGACTACTTCTCAGCCTCAAGGTGTTTCTGTCCCCAATATAGGTGGAGCTAGGGCTATGGCTAGTTTAAGCCAGAATACCTTCCAGAAGGCAGTTGTAAATTCGCTCTTGGGTGCTGGACAAATTACTAGTTCTGAAACTCAAAAGCCTCCTGTTCAGGCTAAGGCACAGGCAGACCAGATGGGGATTCCATCTAAGCCTCTCCTTGGCTCCTGCATCTACAGGGTTTTGACAAATAAGGTGCCGAACAGAAGCAATGATGCTGAGATACCCCCAGAGCTTTCCTCCTAGTCCCAAAGCATTGGTGGGTCCACACCCAATTCAGGATCCCTTGAGAGGTTGGAGGAAAAATAATCTAATCCTATGCTTCAAGGAATTAACGCACGGAAATAAAAATTCATACAAACGTATGCTGATCAGAGCCCTATCTGACATTCTTGGGATGAATGATATTTCCTTTCAGCTGTTCCCGAGTGTATGAATTTTATCGGACTGCATGTATTGTAAGGGATGCAATATTCGGTTTCTTTTACAAATATGGACCTTCAGTCATGCATCTCAACTTGTCAAGCAGGGTTGGCAGGTAAATGTATAGAAGTGTATAATGATTTAAAGGCCTCAGTCTGACACCTACACGACTCATGGTATACGTACGTGAATCTCGATAAACCAACGGCTAACTCCAAGCCCCAAGTGACTGGTGCCCTAGCAAATTCTGCTGTTGTAAAGAGGCTAGTTATTGATTAGACAAGGGAGGAGCTGGAACATACGTTCGCTCACATTATTTAAATTTCAATATGTCTAATCAGGCAAAGGAAATAGTATATAGCTTTGCACAACAGCACAGGCCGATAGGGTAGCCCTTATGGGAAAACCCAGGCTCCCTAAATATATAGCTCGGGCTGCAGCTAATTACTTAGAGCCCGGGGGCAATATGGTTGGGAGCAGGATGGGGCGTACCACCGAGTATAGCTGCTGCTGCCTTAGTACTTCCAGCAGTTCGTTTGTTGAGTTGGAATGTGGCAGGGGTGGCTAATAAATTAGATCATCCAGATTGGGCAGGCCGATTAAAAACCTTCGATATACTATGTCTCCAGGAGACATGGCCATCTGAAGAACTTTTATTGGTGAAGTACTTACTGGGATACTGTGTTAAAATTCTACCAGCCACAAGGGGTGGGGGGCCTGGCCGTCCACTTAAGGGTTTAGCCACTGTGGTACACCAATCTGTGAATTGGGCACCTGTATACATTCCCTCGCCAATGGACCAACTCCTTTGGACATCTATTACATAGGGCAGCAGCGGGGACTCAAAACTCCTTATTGGGAGCGTTTACCTACACCCGAAGGAGGAAGTAAAGAATATTTTATCTTTCAATGGTTGGCTGTCGGACCATCTATTATGGGAAGGCACGCCAGTATACTTATCCTGAGCGATTTTAATGCTAGATTGTCAACCTCGGGGGCATCCCTCGATAGGCTCATGCTAGAAGCTGCCTGTGAAATCCTGGAGGCGTAACAAGTATTTGATATATGGGGATTCAAGAGGTGCTCAGTTAGATGCCTTTCTAAATGCGACTAAGATGGCCGAACTGAATGGGAGGGTACAGGATGTTGAACCTCAGAAAGCTACTTTTTACTGAGCAGGGAGCAATTCTCTGATAGTCTATGGTCTGGTTGATTATCATTCTTTCGGGCATGTGAAACGTTTAGAGGTTAGTCTGTGCCCGGAGAGTGACCATGATCTACTAATCATAGAATAGACTGGGACGCCTTTAGGCACCCGACCTAAGCTCTCGGCAACAATCTGTGATAAGCCTATACACCGAAAGGGACATATTTCTGGAACAATCATTTGCGGATGACCCTGATGCCTCTGTAAAGTTCCGCGTAAAATTGCTGTCCTCTATTGATGAGCTGTGTCAGCATCCGGCTCTTATATACCCAGGGAAATGGCCAAAGGGAAGAGCAGGGGCTCACCCTGATTCTCAGTGGTTTGATGCAGAATGCCGTAGGGCTAAGTCAAATCAGGTGCTGGCATGCGGCCAAGAGGGAATATAAGAATATTTTGAGCCAAAACAGAAAATTATTCTATGAATCCCAACGGGAAAAACTCGAAGCCACTATACACGATAAAGATACAAAGGGTTTTTGGAATTTGGTGTCATGTGGTTTTTGTGAGGGTGTGCTTGATTCCGTTCGCCCCATTACCATTGTAGGACTATTATGTTTGACGAGGGTGTAAAACCTCTCTTACTATTGAAGCCTGAAACAGACCTCACCTTTTCGTTAGTGGAGGTGGAGAAGGCTATTGGGGGCATTAAAGTAGGCAAGGCTCCGGGTGTGGATAATATTAGACCTGAAATATACAGGTGGTTTCCAGACTGGTGGTCACTAGTCTTAACTTATTCAATGCAATAGCTGCCTCGGGGATAATCCCTCCTTCTTGGTCTCTGAGCTTAATACAACCAATTTTTAATAAAGGCTTGAGACAGGATCCTCACTGCTATCGCCCTATTTCATTATTAGACTGCAGCTCAAAAATGTATACCAACTGCCTTTTGATCAGGCTGGAGGCATGGCGGAGGAAAATAAGATACTCCCCATTTACCAGGCTGGATTCAGGACGGGGTTTTCAACATGCATTTGTACTTTCGATAATCTTAGATAAGTAAGTAAAGATAAGAAGAGGAGTGGTGTACGCTGCCTTCCTGGACCTTGGAAAGGCCTCATTGTGGGCCAAATTTCAGAGACTCGGTGTCCCGCCTTCATTATTTCAATCGGTTGTAAGTCTATATTCAAACACCAGGGCTATTGTTAAAAGTCGTTCTAGCGCAGGCTCTGTTATTGAGTTTCCTACGAACAAAGGAGAGTGGCAGGGCTGCCAACTTGCCTCTCATTTTTATTTTCTATCCGATTTGATACCGCCCACAAGTGGGTTGGATTCTATTCCCCCTAGTTTGAATGGGGTTCCTCATCCTTCACTATGCAGATGACATGGTCCTACTAGATCTGACTCCTAAAGGGCTGGCTAGTAGCCTGGCCTATGCATCCAAGTTTTCTAAAAACAATGATCTAAAATTGAATTTAAATAAAACTAATAGCGTTGTTTTTGGTTTAAAACATGAACATAAATATAACTGGTGCATAGACGGGATCAAGTTAAACGTGGTGGACTGATATTGCAATCTGGGCGTCATGTTTGCGCAAACATGAAATTGTCAGTGGTCTGTGCATTTATCAATTGTGGAGAACCGCCCAAGGACTAGCTTATGTGGTTTTAGACGATTTTACCAAAAATGTGTTGGTTTCTGCTTTGATAAATGCATTCAAGCCCTTGAGGCCAAAATTTATTCTGCCATATTATATGGAAGTGAACTTTGGGGAAAAGCAATCTGTACTTCTTTGGATCGAGTACTCGGAATCTGCTTAAGTAAATTGTTTGGGGTGATCCCTAATACTCCGAGAACTCCCCTTGCATTAGAGTTGGGGGTACCCAGTTTTGGCATACCGGACGAATTTAGGATTTTAGCGTACTACTGCAAACTACATTCGTCTGCATCTCTGAATCCTAATATGCTAAATGTGAAAGAAGAAATGGAAAAGACGGAGGTATATGCCATATATCCGCGACACAAGGATTGTGCTAGTGTGTGTAAGAAGTGGGGGAGTCGGTTTGGTGAGTTGAGGTGGGGTATAATCACCAAACACCAATTATTTATGAAAGCCAGAAAGAGAAACTTTGTGCTGGCAGCAAATAGCATCGAAAAACTAAGCTTGTTGGGGTTTTTAAGGCAGGCCCGTAGGACTAATTGTGAAAATGTTGCGCTCAGTGCTGTCCGTTCATTGCTAGGATTCGTCTCAATGTTTTACCTTTGAGGGCACATGAAATGGCTTTTTAATTCTAAGTATTGTATATGTAGTAGTGGTCTGAGGAGGATTTAATCCACTTTAAAAAAATGTCCAAAATTTCAGGATTTTGGACGTTTATGGCTGAAAAACCATTTTAAGGCTGATAACATCAGGCATGTTGTAGAGGCTACGAATTTTGTTTTGTCATGCGTAGATGTGCATTTTACAAACGACCCATGTAAATATGTTGAAGCTTTTAAACGTTTTGTGAGAGTAATTTAATTATGTTATAAAATATGATGATTTGGTGTGAAATTTTATTTACCGTTAATGGTGAAAACCAAAATAAATTATATTACTTTAATAGGGAAGCAGGAAAGACATCTCCTTGACATGGAGTAGGTCTCATGGCTTGAATAATGCTCTTAACTACCTTCTCAGACAGCTCTTTAAAAACAAAGGCGTGTGACTGAGACAATGGTTCGCCTGGAATGTCACAAGAAACAGCAGATTTGTCAAGCAATACAACCCGTTCAACAACAGCTTTTGGATTAAGCAAACCTTTCCACGAAAACTCCTCCTGGATATTTTGACACTAGTTTGCATCTACCTCGATATTAGTTTTAGCGGACTTGCCTTTCAATTAAAAACAGCTTCTTTGAGCTGGATATAGCTGTAAGGATTCGGTTATTAAAAGTAGCCGTTTGGCTTGAAAGATGGTCCATTTATAATTTTTTGCTGCCTTTTTGTACGCCAACAGGGTGCCCTTGCAAAGTGTTTTCCTCCAGTTACACACACTCACTCACAAGCGTGTTTATTTCCTAGACAGTGTCACGTCAGTATAAAACCAGCACGTTCGTTTATAGGCTATTTTTAATGAAATTGGGCGTAAAGGTGCCAAGGTGTTATTAGTCATGCATATAAACAGTTTTGCAAGAACATCAGGAGAGCTGTGTAGAGCCAAGTCAGTTAACGGAGGCAAAGGAATAGTTTATAATTCCTTCCCTGTTGGCCTGAGGGGGAGGGTAAAAATCCTGGTAATTTATTTATTTATTTATTTTAAAGCCTAAAAAGGTGGCCAGGCCAGGGGAAATTATCAACGCTAATTGGTGGAATGCTTGTATTCCTGGTCAAAATCCAGTAAAGAATATTGCCCCCACCATTGGTGGCTGTGTCAACGAATGGAATGAAGACAAAGGCTTCTAAAGAATCACGCAAGAAGAATGCATTCTTATCCAATGGGTTTGCTGCCCACATATTAAATTCCCTCAGTATGAGAACACAAGAGGAACATTTCAAAGAGGCACCCAGGGCTGCAGGTAATTGTTCCTCAGGGGTGTTAGGTGGCCTGTATAGTAGAAATATACTAAAGGATGAGGTTGCATCAACGTTTATTTTCACCCTTAGTGACTCTCGGCCACCCAAATCAATGGAAGACGTGCTGCATATTCTCAGAGTATCCCTAAAAATAATGGCATCCCCCAACTCCCCTAGAGCTGGATCTGTCCGCTCTCAGAATGTTATATCTAACCGGTGTAGCAATTAGCGAGGCGTCGGTAGAGGAATCTTGTAGCCAGGCCTCTGACGGCGAGCAGATGCACTCGCAATTCCACTATTTAATCAGCAATTTCTGCTGCATGACGCACCAGTGACCTGGTATTCAAAAGCCCCATTTTTAAAGTTGAATAATCAACTGAAAGGGGGACTGGGGAAGTCTGAGGCACGCCCACTAGTAATTCACAACTATTTTGTAGTGGGTCCTCAGGGAATATAACGCAGGTTTGGGTACAGGTATTCGTGAGTCAGTCATCAGTATCTGAAAAAATAACCAAACAAACTAGCGGATTCCTTAAGGGGCAATATTTCAACCTGGGATAGTACATCCTTAGTAATTTGTGAAAGGAAAAATTCTCAATTAGGAGGCGCATAGACCCCTAACCTTAAGATACATGGACAGATGGCGTGCAACAATGTCTGCATTCCTGCAGAGATATTTGTCCAGAGACGCAGTAATAATATTTAACTGAGCCATTTACAGGCAAAACACCAGAAGAGTCAGAAGGTCGAAGTAGTATCCAACTCACCTTAAAACAACTCGAAAACCCCAAAGCCAAAGAATTACGCTCCCAACACGCTCAAGGTGGTTGAAAGGAGTCTCAAGTCTTAGTCACAGAGATCCAGAACTATTTCATTTGCAGTATTTTATTTGCAGTAGGTCAAAGCTTTCTTAGAATAACCACATTCCAGTTGTATGCTCCTGTGCAAAATGGAGGGCACTGGCCAAGAAGCAGTCGCTCAGGCCAGCTACAAATGTATTGCAACCTACTTTGACTAAGTGACCCCTGGCTTTTTCTAATAGGCCTTCAATCAATTGGCATACTTTTCTTGCCTTCGTCTTCCAATTATTACCAACCATCATCCTTCATCTTGCGCCAACAAGGGAGGTGCTATTGGGTGAACCACAGAGACCAATCGATTTAACCACATCCTGCAGTAGCCACTAGTTGCATGGAGTGGGGGTAAAGTAGAGTCCTCAGATCCTTCGTTTCTTTAATATCTCCATTTCATCTCAGAAGTTGGATCCAAATGTATTCTTCTCACAATCCTAGTGCTAGAAAAGTGGTCTTACAACCACTCTTTGGATGCTTCTTTCTATTTTTTTGTCCCCCGCCCCCTCTCCAAGATGCCACCGAGGAGTTTGTCTAGTGTTGCATTCAGTCACAGTGGCAGCTTCTTCACCTTGCACTTCACTTTAACAGCTTGCAGCTTTCGGCCCATAATGTGCTAGAAATGTTCTTATGTGCCGACTTCTTTCAAAAATGCCCAGGAGATCTCCCATTAATCAATGCTAGTGCCACTTGTCCCACCAACACTTTCTCAGTTTATGTGGCATGCTAAACTCTGCTCAGGATCTCCAACTCAGGATTAGTAGCCCTGGACTCAAAAGATTTGTTTCCCATGTCGGGGTCAAACCAATGAACCCAGATGATCTTTCCACCCGACGGAGTTCCATAATCTTATTTGCTAGATTACATTTAATCGTGGAGAAGGCAAAGTAGAATGGTGTGCTGAAAACCAGTCAGCCATCAGGTCGAGCTTCACTCATGCAATAGCGATTTGCCATATGGGCCTTTTGAACTTGTCATTTCCTGGCTTCTGGATACAGACCGGTATACCATAGTCTCTGGTATGGATTGAATATTAGTAAACTAAGATATTGGCTGCATCTTGCTGCAGCCAAAAATGCCCAATGCATCTCGCATGCATCTACTCTCCGTCACATCTAATCTAATAAAAATAAGATCACTACTTGGTGACGATACTTGAACATGAAAAATATGGAATAATCAAAAATATTACTTTATTGACCACTTAATATACTGAAATGATTCTCAATTAGTACAGAAAAAGTAAAATTCCTTGTAATACATGTATACTTTTTGTTCACTGATAATACAAAATGAATTCCATTCGAGGCAGAATTAAATCATGCAAGCAACAGTGAAAACAAAGAAAAACCTCAAACCCTTGGGTCTATGTAGACCCCAATGTTACAATTAAATATACATGTCCAACAATTCTTGGTATTAAACATTCACAGATGACATGTTTTCACAAATTTACAGCTTAAAGCATCGCGACAGCTTTTTACCATGAACTTTGCGTGCACCACTTAACTTGGTCCATTTTTCTGCAACGTTTCAAACAAAACTCAAAATTTGAGTTTAAACAACTTTGAACCATAGACCACTGTTTGTAACATTCCGTATTTGGGTTTAAATACTTTGCGCCGTAGACCACGTGAGTCACACTATGTGGATTGGATCTTCACACAGGGTGTGTTTTTTCAAGGTCTTTTTGTCCTTCAATAACTATCATGTTTTAAAACTGTTCCACGTTTTATAGCACACTGCGATGAATCCTGCGGAATCCTCACAAAACCCTAAAGTCTCCTCCCAGGTGGCCAGAATAAGGCAGCCGCTACCCGATCCTAACCCTGGGGGTGCCATTAGCTGGGTGGATCATGTGGGTGGAGAAGGGCCCCAGGGGATTGAGAGGATTCCATTGAAACGCAGTACGTGTCTTCCTCAGAGGAAGAGAGGTCAGTGATGCCAGAATATATAATGGCTTGTTGTCAAAGTGAGAATTTCTGTTCTAAACCTATTGATTCTTGGGATTGTGAACTGGGTCTAATAATCATTTATTAGACAGAGCCGCCCCTCAAAGTTGCCCACATCTACGATGATAAAAACTTAGTCAACAAGGGGAAGTTAAATGTGAACATCAGAATAATTGCACTGTAAGTTCCAATAGAGCTGGAACTTCTTTGATTTCAATACAATCATTGACTTCTTTTAAATCACCTCCTGAAAACATGATTCATAATGGAAGTGAAGTAAATCCATTTAAACATATTGTGTGGAGAAAAAAAGCCAATTATAACATGGGGGACTTCAAGTCACACAATGCCCACTGGGACAAGGAAGAGCGATTTGGAGGCACTAGATTGCAAGGTGCATTCGAGTGATTGTAATCACCCATACCTAAGAGGGATTAGTGGATGTAAAAGACCCCCTCAGGTGCAGGCCACAGGAAGTAGCACTAGGAGAAGTAGAAGGTGGTATAATCGTCAACACTCTGCGTTGCAGTGGCAGCAGAAGTTGCAGGGAGGTGGAGACTCACGGCCCACGCTGTCTGTGAAGCAGATGCCAGCTTTGGGAGCGTCTCTGTCCTTTGAGACCTTCCTGTTGCGCAGCGGGAAGCTTTGTTTCGAAGAGCTTTCCCACTGAGGACAGTGGTTGCATGTCGGGCGTGTATCATTTATTTGAAAAGATTTCCCCCAAGAAATGTGTGCTCAGGTGGCAAGCGAGCAGTGGAGTGCTCTTGGAGTGACGCACGCTCCTTTGCCAAACAGCGTGGGCCACAGGAGCCAGAAAGCAGTAATGTACCTTGTAAAGGGAAGCAGAGGAAGCAGAAGAAACGAAGGCAACGGTGCTAGCAGGCACATATGCAGAAGCCAGTGAGTTCACTAGTTGTATGTGACCCCAGAACGCTCCGTAGTCGCGCGCTAGCCTGTGTTAACACTTTTGAATACCAGACTAATACTTACCAGACTAAGAATAACTTTGCATATCAAACTGATGCTTACTAGTTAAAGTGTCAGAATAACAACATTAGGGGCAATTATATGGGCAATTATATTTCCAAAGTTAACAGATCCACCAAAGCCAAAAGAAGGCAGTTTTAAAAGACTGCAACAACAACCAATATTGACAAAACCTGAAGAGGGCAACTGAGAAGCAGAACAATTGTAAACCCTTTTGTCACAGAGAAGAGGCCATAGTTATTAAAGATCCAAACAAGCATTGTGTAAGAAAAAAAGAGGAGCATGTATGATAAAAAAATCATTATCAGCATTTGGTCGATGTGGAATTGGAAAAATGAGTGTGGCAGAAAAGCTGCCCTCCCAATGTCAACAATCAGGAGGAGAGGAGCATAATCTGCATTGTAGGTATCAATCCCAAGGGTGGAACCACAAAAGCATTGTAGAAGTAACCCATAATGAAGTTGTTAATACTGATATTGTTGAAAATCAAAACACTTTGTTGTGGCAGAAGATCTGCCCTCCTGATAGCCAACCTTCACGAGGAGAGGAACATCATCTGCAAATTCATGTGGCATAAACAGCACCAATTTGGTTCATGTTTTTATAAAAAGTATTCATTACTGAAGTTGCTGAAAGTCAAAAGACTTTAACAAGTTGTTTAAAACAAACCTTAACACAGAAGTACTTACAGAAGAATTAGTAGCTTTTAGTCCTGGCAGGCGAGTACACCAGGGCAATGGACTTTGAAGTAGTAGACTTGGCAGGTGAGCGGACCAGGTAAAGATATTGACATACTGTTTGTGAAATCATCCTGACAAACTATTTATGTTGCTATTAAGGAACTATGGAAGTGGTTTTGTTCTTAAGAAGTTGTGCTGAACGCTGCGTTACAAGAGAAGTGGAGAAACCAAGATGTGTCATTTTCTTTTTGGTACTGCTGGAAAGTCCTATTGAGAGACTTGTTGGAGTAAGAATTATTTTTTTTTTACAAGAACTTGGTTATAAACTGGAACTTTGCTAATTTGAACTGTTGCTACAAATTCCTGCTTTGAATCTGCAGACGGGAACGTTACCCAGGTCACATGGAGAAACAGTTATTGAGTATATGTTTGAAGTAACATATTTTGTTCTATTTTGAATTGCCATATATTTTCTTCATATGTTTATTGTATATATAACTGTGAGGGACAGATTCCTTTTGTTAGAGTGTTTCTTTTAGTTTATTTGATAGGCAGGGGAATTCTCTTTAGGTTAGGGATAGGGAGGCTGTTATCAAACCCTTTTAATTTAATAAAATGGCATCTTATGAAAAACCTTTACAGAGTTGTCCGCCTCACATTTCTGACCCCTCACAATACCTTTTTCATAAATCTAATTCTCTTTCTAGAAATTGCTTGTTTTTCTCAGCCAACTAAATACCTTACATGCTTCCCTCAAAGATTTCACTAAAATGAGGGGATTGTTCAATTCATTCACCCATAATGTTTGGAATGAGTATTATTGCTGGAGCGACACAGTGCAATGACCGTTTGTTGCCAGCATTTTCGGTTTGGTGTGCAGAGCCATCAGGTAGAGCTTCACCATTCCATTACTTATTTGATAGAAGGGCCTTTTGGACTTGATTGATATTTTATTTCTATTGCGCTCGTACACAAGTGTTTCAGAGTGTGACAAGGGAGGGGAACAGGGGAGAACAAAACAGCGATTTTACCAGGCCCAGTGACATTGAGAACGTGTAAGTGCATTGGGGAGAGGAAAAGTGCATGGAAGGAGGGAGAAGTGGAAAGTGCGAAGCAGAGGAGAAACAGATAAATAATACATAAAGGCAACAAACAGTGGTAATGCAGCCAGCAATTTGCAAGTGCTAGGTTTAAGGCAGCAGACAGGGTAGGTCTGATAAGTGCAGGAAGTAAAAAGGGGGGCTGTATGGGTACAGATACAGATCCCAGTGCAAGGGGTGGCCCGGTGGCAGTGCGGGAGGGTGGCAGGATGAGCAGGTACCTGAGCCCGAAGGACAGAGGGTGGTCAGGTGCACAGTGCCAAGAGAGAACAGATCAGCAGGGGAGAGGGGGAGTGAAGGCAGAAGAAAAGAGGAAGGTCTTGAGGTGTTTCTGGAACCGGAGATGGTTCTCCTCAAGTTTAGAGTGGCAGGGAGGCTATTCCAGAGGGAGACCCCAGCCAAAGACAGATCTACTTCTAGCTCGTTTCTTTGAAAAATGGCTGACCCTGAGGGAGTTGGAGGTAGAGGAGCAAAGAGCTCGAGAGGGGAGTTATTTGCGGATGGATAGCTGAAGGTATTTTCGACCCAGCCCCCAGAAAGTCTTGTGGAAATGCGGAGGGTTTTGAATTTAATCCTTGCATCCACTGGGAGCCAGTGAAGAGATTTCAGAGCTGGAGAGATACGATCCCAGGGCTTGAGGCCAAGGACAAGTCTTGCAGTCCTGTTCTGGATTAGTTGCAGAGGGCGGAGAGTAGAGTCAGGTAGATTTAGAAAGAGGCTGTTACAATAGTCCAAGCTAGAGAGAACCAGAGTTTGGGATACCATGTGCTTCTGGGGGAAGGAGAGGAAAGGCAGAGTACCTCTGAGGAGGTGCAGTCGGAAATTTGACTTTTTAGAGACCTCAGAGATGTTGGCGGAGAAAGAAAGGGTGGAGTCAAAGATGACCCCGAGGTTCTTAGCCTCACAGGTGGAGGGTAGGATGAGGGCCAAGGGAGGCCGGCCAGAGTGTGAGGGGAAAGGATGGTGAAGGTGTGCCGATGAGGAGGATCTCCTTCTTGCTGGCATTCAGACAAAGATCATTGGCGGAACACCAATCTTGAATGGCAGTTAGGCAATCAGAGATGGGAGAGGAGGTGGCAGAGGGCAGCCTGAAAATGAGTTGAGTGTCATCAGCGTAGCACTGGAAATTTGAGCAGAAAGTGGCAATGCAGTGGGCGAGAGTTGCCAGGTATTGGTCGAAAAGCCAGGGTGAGAGGTTAGACCCCTGGGGAACACCACAGGTAGAGAGGAAGATAGATGAAAGGAAGGACCCAAGTTGGACCTGGGAGGGTCGATCTGAGAGGAAAGAGGTCAGCCAGGCTAGAGCCTGATCAGTGATACCCAGGTTTTCACAGAGACGATGGAGCAGGATGGTATGGTTGACCGTGTCGAAGGCAGAAGAGTGGAGGATAAGGACAGAGGGAATGTTAGAGTCAAGGTTGGAGAGCAGATCTTCATGGATGGTCAGGAGAGCAGTTTCCGTGCTTGTGGCAGCTCTGAAGCCAGAATGGTGGTCATGGAGACAGCCAACAGAATTCGAATGAAGGTTAAGTTGAGAGATGGCCAGCTTTTCCAGGAGTTTGCCAAGAAAGAGTAATGGAAATTGGGCGATAGTTAGCTGGACAAGAAGGATCAGCTGTGGGTTTCTTGAGAAGAGGATGCACAAAGGAGTGCTTCAGAGGGGAGGGGAAGGATCCCGAGGCAAAGGAGTGGTTGCAAAAATCAGCAAGGGCCGGAGCGAGGGTGTCAATGTGGTCCTTGATGGTTTTAGAGGAACAGGGATGAACCTGTTTTGACAAGGCTTTTATAGATCGGACTTGTCTAGCGACCACGTCAGGGGTGAAAAGAGGAAAGGACGAGTGGGAGGGTGGCTAAAGGCGGGTCAGCAAGCACAGATGGAGAGGATGGGTGTGGGTGGAGAGGGTGGACGGGATGTCCTGAGTTTTTTAAATGAAGTGAGAGGCAAGGGCATTGCAAAGAGCCTGAGAGGCAACAGGAGGGGTAGAAACTACAGCAGGGTTGGCCAGCTCCTTGCAGATGTTAAAGAGTTTGGCCGAGTTGTTAGATGCTGCAGAGACACGAGCTTGAATGTGGACTCTCTTCTTGGTGAGGACAGAGAGTCGGTATTGCCTTTGTAGCAGGCGACAGGCCAGTTTGTCAGAGGATGAACAGAAAGTCCTCCATTTCCTCTCAGCTGCCCTACACTTCCGTTTAAGTGTAGCGAGGTCAGAGTCATACCAGGAATTGCACTTGGCTTTGCAAAAAAGTCTTCCATTCCCCCTTGTTCTGTCCCCACAAGCAGGATAATGTTTTTAAGAGCCTGTTAGATGATCCATCCCCCACTGTCTTCTACTTCATCTTCTTAATTCCTTAGAAGAGCTACTCTGCCCCTTTTCCCTTGCTGCCTACCAATTTGGGAATGGATCTCCACATCAGAAGCAGTATATAGCTTTGCTGCTCTTTTGTGCATACTGAAGCTAGTTAACCTAATTTACGCCTTATACGACTTTTCTCCAAATTTTCTACAAGTACAGTGACGGTCTAAAATTGCAACAAAGGGCTATGGTCCTCAGCGCCACAAAATCCTGGTCTACAGGCTCTCCAGAATGCAGCACCCTGTTCTAAAAGGTGTCTCTTGAATACTATGTGGTCCTTTGGGTGGAAGTGCTTGTCCATGCATACCACCAACAAGTCCTATGCGTTGATCAATTCTTACTTCAATTCTATGAGGAGCCAACAAAAAAAGACTGCTTTTTTCTGGTTACTTGAGAGAGTGCTGTGATGTACCAGGGCAAGACTAGGACGGACAAGTTTCAAGGGTGTTTAATAAAGGTAAATTAAAAAACACATTTACTCCTAGCTTACCCCATCTCTACGAGGAAAATTCCCCATGTACAAATTTAAAAAATGGTGCTTGTAAAATGAAACCAGTCCTTAGTCCAAAATCCAATCTAATCTGGCCCTACTACTTTGGAAAACTAAAAAGGAAGCAGGAGCTATGGCCTCTATCTTAGGCTTCTGCCCGAGTCACTTGGATGCTTTGTCTTAGCTTCAAGTTCGTCAGGATCATAAAAAACAGTTCAGAGCTTTCCCACAGACTTTACTGGTGAAAAGAACATAACCTTGTATGGTTCCCTCTCCTTTGGGAGAATAAGGATTTTTCTCCAAACCTCCCCCGGTTCCCTTTTTAAAAAGTTCCATTTAGAACAGCTTTGTGGCTTTTGGACTCCCCCGAAGTCCTACGGCCCTCTGGCAAACTTGCTTTCTCTCAACCAACGTAATTCACCTAGGGCGTTTGCACACTCTGTTTCTCAGGCTACCGTAACCTTGTCAGCGTTCCCTACCTTGATGCATAGAAATGTATCCCCTTCACTCTGACTCACATAGGACGCTTGCCTGCTCCGGTGTCTCAGATTCCCGAAACTTCATCGGCTCTCCCAGCCTACATTCAAAGTGTTTGTACCTCTCAGTGGTAGTCACTCTGTGGGAGCGTTCACTTCCTTGTTGCTGCTCGTCTCTGTAGCTAATGTACTTCGGGCGTAGACATTGGTGATCTGGGCTCTCCCCGGCTATCTGGTCTCAGTGTCGGTTACTGGGCTCCAAGCCCACCACGGCTTCTCTGTGGTTGCGCCATTAGAGGAAACGGTGCTTCCCATTCTCGACATTTTCCCCAACCTTGGCTTCTCGGTCGGACGGGACGCCAGCCTTCCTACGTTTGGCTAGCCCTCTATGCTACCACAGGCTCTGTGATCGATCGTTGCTTTACCCCTCCAAAACATTTCTTCTCCAGAGGCTTGCCTCTGCATAGGAATCACTCTCCTCCCTGCGTAGGAGTTTCCTCTCCATTCACAGTTCCTCCTGGATTTACGTATGTCATCACGATCAAAACAGGCGTGTCCTTCTTGGACTGTGATACTCAGACATAATCCAGCATTGCCTGAAGCCAAAGAAATGGAAGACTTGATATTGGATGGCGAAGTCAAAAACAGGAGTAATGGCAGGTTTTTCCAAATTCCAAGTAGGCAGACCATGTATTCCGGACTGGGAGTCCTCATCACCGAGACGGGAGTCACTCCGAGTGAGGGGCCACTTGCCTATACTCCTAGTGAGGGTCTTGCGGGTCCAAACTGACCTCCCTAGCCTCACAAGGGGTGGCTCGCCTGTTGGGAGAAGGGACAAATTGACCAGATTCGTCACAGTACCCTCGTCTACTGCTTCCAAGTAGATGTGCAATTCTAGTTTCCAAATTCAGATTTCGGTACAAATTTAGGAGGAAAGGTAATTGTTGCATTGCTATGGTGGGTCTCGCAAGTGCTTTCTTTAATTTTCCCTTTTATTTCATTTTACTAGAATTACATAAGTGAATGTATATATGGTGTAACTCTTGTCCCATGAAGAGAATATAAGTTCCCAAGCCGGGAACTTACGTCCCCTGCACACTATCTAATATCTGGAATACCAGACCAACAATTAAATATATCTAACAAGTAATGTTTCTTAATAAATTCAAGAAGATCTGTAAATGGTAATACAAAGAAAAAGGTGATTTGTTCAAAAAAATGACTTTGAATCAGATAAGGTTACAAGAACCATTCTTCATTGTTTATTCTTGATGTTGAAGCTGTGGAAGGCCCAACGCGTTTCGAGTGATACAACACTCTTCATCAGGGGCAATAACAAAGGTTTCTAGAAAAAAATATATATAATATGTACATTAGGAATTTAATTTACACCAACAACGTTTGTCCAACAACATTTCTAAATAACTCATTTTAGATCAGGATAAGTATCACAATAACCCATGACATACAAGGATTACATATGTGGCAGAACGTTTGACATTTTAAATGTACAGAGTATACACTAACCCACAAGAGGACAACCTGTCCCTCATTAATATGTATAGAAACTGATGGTAAAATCACTAGGTTAATAGTATCTTCTCTGCTGTGATCAAATGAGGAAATATATAGAAAAAATATATAGAATAACTACTGATAGTGAATTCATTGAAGTTCTAATATGACAAGGTAAGAAACTGTGCATCTATTTAAAGAGTCTAACCTTGTGTTTTTATTATGAAGGAGGTTCTTCAAGAGAACGGGGGTGGTCTGGGACGGGAATCCCAGGCTTGCATCTAAGCAAGACAGCGGGTCTTTGATGGTAAGTCCTTATCTGTAGAAATAGAATAGACATCAAAGACGTCTATTTAGACCGGTGTGAGTGACATAGTGAGGATAGAATAAGTTAAGACAGTAATGAGTCACTTACAGCGGTATCGCGGTTGACCAGTATCAAGGTAGCTGAGGGGAAGTGGTAGTCAACAACCGCAAGTGGTCTGGAGGTTACTCAGGACTGGAGCGCTGAGAAAAAGTGGACTGAAAAACGAAGGTAGAGTCTCAGTAATGGGCAAAGGAAGTGAACAGGGTGTTCGAAAGCTTTGTACTGAAAAAGAATCCTGGGTCGAGCCAGTATTGGAAGCCTAACATTCTTACCTAGTGTATGTCAGTGTGGCACACATGGAGACCAGCTGCCGAAGGGTTGCTCGACTCCATGTCAAGTGCTGCCACTGTTTATAGAGTAATTAGTAGTGTGACGTAATCACGCGCTTGCGTGTGGTACGTCATACTGTGCGCTGAGCTCCAGGCTCAGATGGATGAAAATTAGACCAGATGGAATCTAATTAGCCTCATATGGAAAGATGCTCGACAGGAGCAGGTAGGGCTGTAAGAGCTTAATCAGTCGAGTGAAAAAAGAAAAACGGACCGCGGCGTGTTTACAGTGTGACGTCATCACGCAAGCGCGTGCATGACGCCACATGTAAACAAACCTAGTGTCGGGGTGAAGGAAATATAACAATATGACCTCTAGGGGAATGGCAATGTCCAATATGTGCATGAACCTTGATGGTTGGAACTAATATCATTCATGTGAAGGTAAGAGATCATGGTGACTAAGCTTATAAAAATCATGTGGAACAACATCCACGCATTTAAAGTGTCATGAATAGTGTAGAACTAAAAAAGTGAGATGTTCTAGGCACGACCTGGAGGCTGAAGGACCATAGGCGGGCCAATGAACTTATTATGGCCATTACGACTGCCTGACTGGAAACAATTGATGGATGTTGATTATACATCGACCTATGTGTTCTATAGGAGTCAGAAGATAAAATAAAATGGCGGACTGTGATTTATTCTGATTATAATCCTGCATGTGAGATCTGAGATTTAGGGTGCAAAGTGGTTGAAAACCTTATCAATAGTTGTAGTAATAAACATAGTTGATATTAATGGTTAGGTACATTCTTCTTATGCAACCAACCAATGCCATACTGCCCACACGTCTGGTTCACAGTCTAGTAAAGGGAGTATCAATTGTACTGATTGTACATTTCCTAGATAGAGTCAACGGAATGACTGGATATGTATAAACTTTGAAAACATTTTTACATTTCTATCCAACTGTCCAAGTTAATTGGTTCACAGTCTTATAATGTGGTTATGATAATTCTGACCAACAATCCTATCAAGTGTTTTTAAAGAGACATTAATGAAGATGAACGAAGAGAAAATTTAACGTAGGTATTCTTTAAATGAATGGGCCTAAATAGTAGTCTTCATTTAGACCGAGTGGGGTCACTGCATCTAGTCTATGAATCCAGTACAATTCTTTTTGTGCCAAAAGTTTGGGTAGGTCACCTCCTCGTTGGAGGGGGTGTAATACTTCCAGTATTGCAAATCTCATTTGCGAGATGTTATGCTTATTGTCTCTAAAGTGCCGGAATACAGGTGACTTCACATTTTTTGTTCGAATCTGGGACTTATGTTCAGTCCATCTTTCTTTGGCTTTTCTACTGGTTTTCCCCACATAATATTTCCCACAAGGGCATCTAATGGTGTAGATGACATTTTTGGAGTCACAGGTTGCAAAGTTTTTTAGGAAAATCTTTTTACCATTGTTCGGATGTCTGATGTGATTGCCTTTGATGATGTTCGAGCAGTGCTGGCAATTTAGGCATGGAAAAGTGCCATTTCTTGACTTCGTCAATGTCCTTTGAGTAGATATTTTAGGTCTTTCAGCTTTGATTAGCATGTCTCTGAAATTCCGTCCTCTTTTGTATGCTAGCATTGGGGGGGCTGGAAAGAGACGGTTGAGATTAGGATCCGATTTTATAAGATCCCAGTTCTTAGTGATAATTTTTTTGACTTGAAAGCTCTGGGCAGAGTACTTCAATGTGTAGATGAGGTTTGACTGAGTTTGTTTCGGTTGTTTGTTAAGTAATAAGTCACGGGGTGTGCTTCTGTCCTGGAAATAGCTTGAGCCACTACTTCTTCCGGGAATCCTCTTTCTAGAAATCTTGATCGTATAGTATCAAATTCTGTCTGAAGTTTTTCTATATTGGAGGTTATCCGTTTAGCCCGTAGTAGTTGGCTATACGGTAAGTTTTCTTTTAAATGTCTCGGGTGGAAACTGTTGAAATGAAGGGAGCTGTTAACATCAGTTGGTTTTCTGTACATTAGTGTTGTTAATTCCATGTTTTTCCATTCTACTCTTACATCCAGAAAGTTCACCTGTGGTGTGCCGATTTCCATAGTAAATTTGATTTGTGGGTTACATTGGTTTATATATTGCCAAAAATCTGTCAGTTCTTGATGTGTGACGTTCCAAATGCCAAATACATCGTCAATATATCTTAGCCAGCAGTGTATTCTGTGTTTCCAATGTGGGTGATCCAAGACATAGGTTTTCTCAAAATAGAACATAAAGATGTTTGCGTAGGACGGAGCCACAGCCGAACCCATAGAGGTACCCGAGATCTGTAAATAGTACTTATCATTAAATCTGAAGTAATTGTTGTAGAGTATCAGGTTGATAAGTTCAATAGCAAAGGTTTTTTGAATCTGAATTTCATCATGTTGTAAAAGAAACCATTCTAGGGCAGCTATACCTTCATCGTGGGGAATTGAAGTGTATAGACTTGTGACGTCCATAGAGAATATTAGAGGATCCGGAAAACTGATCTGTAAGTTATTGATTCTCTGGAGAAAATGTGTGGTATCTTTTAAGTATGTCGGTATTTTTCTGTTCCACATGATTTTTATAAGCTTAGTCACCATGATCTCTTACCTTCACATGAATGATATTAGTTCCAACCATCAAGGTTCATGCACATATTGGACATTGCCATTCCCCTAGAGGTCATATTGTTTTATTTCCTTCACCCCGACACTAGGTTTGTTTACATGTGGCGTCATGCAAGCGGTTGCGTGTTGACGTCACACTGTAAACACGCCGCGGTCCGTTTTTCTTTTTTCACTCAACTGATTAAGCTCTTACAGCCCTACCTGCTCCTGTCGAGCATCTTTCCATATGAGGCTAATTAGATTCCATCTGGTCTAATTTTCATCCATCTGAGTCTGGAGCTCAGCGCACAGTATGACGTACCACACGCAAGCGCGTGATTACGTCACACTACTAATTACTTTATAAACAGTGGCGGCACTTGACATGGAGTCGAGCAACCCTTCGGCAGCTGGTCTCCATGTGTGCCACACTGACATACACTAGGTAAGAATGTTAGGCTTCCAATACTGGCTCGACCCAGGATTCTTTTTCAGTACAAAGCTTTCGAACACCCTGTTCACTTCCTTTGCCCATTACTGAGACTCTACCTTCGTTTTTCAGTCCACTTTTTCTCAGCGCTCCAGTCCTGAGTAACCTCCAGACCACTTGCGGTTGTTGACTACCACTTCCCCTCAGCTACCTTGATACTGGTCAACCGCGATACCGATGTAAGTGACTCATTACTGTCTTAACTTATTCTATCCTCACCATGTCACTCACACCGGTCTAAATAGACGTCTTTGATGTCTATTCTATTTCTACAGATAAGGACTTACCATCAAAGACCCGCTGTCTTGCTTAGATGCAAGCCTGGGATTCCCGTCCCAGACCACCCCCGTTCTCTTGAAGAACCTCCTTCATAATAAAAATACAAGGTTAGACTCTTTAAATAGTTGCACAGTTTCTTACCTTGTCATATTAGAACTTCAATGAATTCACTATCAGTAGTTATTCTATATATTTTTTCTATATATTTCCTCATTTGATCACAGCAGAGAAGATACTATTAACCTAGTGATTTTACCATCAGTTTCTATACATATTAATGAGGGACAGGTTGTCCTCTTGTGGGTTAGTGTATACTCTGTACATTTAAAATGTCAAACGTTCTGCCACATATGTAATCCTTTTATGTCATGGGTTATTGTGATACTTATCCTGATCTAAAATGAGTTATTTAGAAATGTTGTTGGACAAACGTTGTTGGTGTAAATTAAATTCCTAATGTACATATTATATATATTTTTTCCTAGAAACCTTTGTTATTGCCCCTGATGAAGAGTGTTGTATCACTTGAAACGCGTTGGGCCTTCCACAGCTTCAACATCAAGAATAAACAATGAAGAATGGTTCTTGTAACCTTATCTGATTCAAAGTCATTTTTTTGAACAAATCACCTTTTTCTTTGTATTACCATTTACAGATCTTCTTGAATTTATTAAGAAACATTACTTGTTAGATATATTTAATTGTTGGTCTGGTATTCAAGATATTAGATAGTGTGCAGGGGACGTAAGTTCCCGGCTTGGGAACTTATATTCTCTTCATTGTATTGTGCAACCAAGGTGTCAAGGTTGCCCCTCTCTCCTCTGCACCTCATACTTGATTAGCAAATTTCCCAAACACCCAGTATCCAAGTTGACTTTTACCATTTACAAATATTTTAACTTACTAGGGTGTGCCATAGTTGTCCTATCCTTCTTTTCTTGTAACTCTTGTCCCATCTCACCAGTAGCAGTACTTATGTTCCCAGTCTTCCTCTACATCCAGGTCATTGAGGCTCAGCTGATGCATTATAAACAATGCTGACATCACTTGTCTGGCAGATTGCTCAGTGCTCTGCTCTTGGGCCACCTCACCACTATGTGGAAAATGTGTAGTTGTTATGCAACCTTTATTGCACATCAACACTGTCCCTCTTTCCGCAATCATTGTTTGACAGAGTGAGGAAAGGTGCTCTGTGTGCTTGCCTCCCCGTTCATCTGCCCATGATTATGCTGGTAGCTCTTGTCTGGTGGTGGAGGAGAGCAAGACTGTCACCAATGTTGGATGAAATATCACACTAGTTCCAGTTGAGTGCCAACTTCTTTATTGGAGTACAGGAGGTCCAACAACTACCTCCTCCTCCTCTACCTCACTTGGGAACACCTTGTCTCGAATGAATGCTACTACAGGACAGCTATTCCAAAACAATGCATGCATGAAACTTTAATCGGATCCAACAATATAACAAAAGGCCAGATGTAGGCTTGTCCGATGCAGTAGCTTCACCTGTTGTGGCCACTAGAGGGAGATGTTTTGTTAAGATATAGAGACAATGCCAATTCCCATAGTTTCACCTGTTGTCGCCACTAGAGGGAGTGGTTGCCTTAGGATATATAGTGGTCCTATTGTGTTAATGTAAACCTGTTCAGTGTATGGGGCTTCTACACTAGTATTCCATAAACGAGTTAAAACACGGTCGCACCTATTGCAGTATTTTGTAGGAGTGCACAGGTTTTCTTATATATATCCTGAAACGTGTTTTAATGCAGCGCAAACGGTGATGATTTCTCAAAGCAGCCTTGATGGAAAAAAGCGAAGGTAGTGCGTGCTCGCTCGGCTCTGGTTTGCACACGTCGTGGTCACGCCGCGCATCCCGCAGCACGCTTAATCACGGATCCGATCTAAACCAGGCATCACTCCGTGATAATAGTAGCTGGGAACCTGGATAGCACTGCCAAATTCCAACCAAGCCCCGGCGGAATGCGCCCCATTAACATTCCTGATTATGTGCAGACATTTTTGGAGAAAACACTTAAAAATAGAATCCCCAAAAATGGCCTTGATTGGAGCCTTTTAAAGTTTGCATGCTGTAGGGTTTTGGCGTGCCAGAAAACAGAATGAAACACAGTTTTGGGACGGAGAGTGCGTAATGATAGGTGCTGTGCAAATGGCCAAATGCGCCTGCGCAATTTTTATTTAAAACGAAGAGGGGAAAATTACTAAAGACAACAAGAGTCGACTTCTAGCAGGCGCTTACATGGTGGACTTTTCAACTTGTCCATGTTTTACAAAACAATGGCAATACTTATCCGAGTGAGCCTGTCCGACATTGGGAGGCGCGGGCCGGGTGTGCGGACTGTACCCCTGCGGCCTCGCTAAGTGGACGAACAGCTTGCCTCCTCGTCGTCCCCGCACTCTCCACACACAGCTTTGATTTTCCCCGGGAGGCGAGGTCACAGACGAGGTCACTTCCTGTCTGCTGTAGCACACATGCAGGCATATGTTTTCCGACAAAAGAGCGATTGATTTTGAAGATGGGGTCACAACGATCCCTGCACGGGCCAGTACACATTTTCCGACGTTGCTCGACTTCAGCGCCATGGACTGCATCCGGGCGCTGGGCGAGGGGGACGCATTTCAGCTGCGCACGGGGGTCGGCCTAACCGTCTGGAAAACCACACATGCAAGAGAAGGTCTGCCGTGTCGTAAAAGGGTTTTATTTTTTAAAGAGCTTCATGGTCCAACACGAAAGAACCCATTTCTAATCAGAAAGCTGAAAATTACAAATAACGCGTTTCCCTTGGTACACCCTGGCTGGCTGGCTTCTTCCCTGAAGTCCCCACTGGACCAGTGCCCGGCCTCTATCCTGTGACCCAAAACCAGTGTTGCACTCTCAAGTCTGGTGCGTGGAATGGTCAAGTGGAATGCATTATGTGTGTGCATTGCAGGAAAGGCGGTTGAGGGATGACGGTTGCAGGTGTGGACGCACTGGTGGCTCTCCGATCATCTACACTACAATGCAACTGCATATACCTGTGGAAGACACTTACCTGTTGACTGCTGTACCACGATACATACTGTACTTGACTGCCGTGTGTAGATCCACTTCAGTTACAACATTTTGGCAATGGGTTCTAAAGGACCAATACTCTTAGGGGCTGGGGGATACCGAGTATTTCTGCTTTGGGAAGAGGTTACCGGAGTGGTCCAGGCTGGTTGGTGGGGAGCAGATCAGCTCTTAACTGATGTACCCATGCCACGCTGTATTGTGTTGCAGAGAGTAGGGGGTAATCGGTGGTCGGTACCTGTTATCTCGTCTGCTGGTGGTGAGCCCAAGACTGGTGTGCACCGCTGGGGTAGTAGGGTGTTGCCGAGTGAGGTGGCAGTCTGCTCCTTGTGTGAGGAGAGTACTGTTGGGGGGTGTGGTAGGGCAGCAAGTTGCTGTCATGCTTTCATACTTCCAAAGGGACATGAGCAGGCGGGCGTCGCCAACGAGAAGTGCGCCTCTCCCCAAGGAAACTACAGCTGACTCAGGACATCACGAGGTGAGGAGCTGCATGCAAGTAGAAACCAGTGTGTCAACTGCATCCCCTCGTGCACTGTGTGATACGTCCTCCACAAGCCATAGCCCGATTAAGAGTCCCTCCCAGTTGTGGGCTGTGACTGCCATCAGCCTTGAGGAAAGAAAGTGGTTAGGACTCTGCAAGTGATCTGAAGCGGATGGAAGGGCTGGGAGTGGTCCAGTAGACCCTTCATGAATTTGGCCACGACATTATGCTTGGAGATGCGTTTGCTCCGTGCAAGCGAGAAATAACTTTACTCTTTTCTCCTTTCAAGCCACTGCACCTTAAAGCACTATCGCCAACCGCACTATGGGCCGGATTAGCAGAAGAGTTTTGTAATGGCGCAATCCCATTGGAAAAAGCTCCATGAATCAGGCCCTTAGGCACAAAGTTTATGATGAAGCACTTTTAGTTGGAATGTCAGAAAATATTTTGAGTCCCTGGTGAGAAGAACATCTTGAGTTGTGATCTATGGGTTTGTCTTAACAGTGTCTTATCTAAAGGTTTTCACTTTAAAGGGATGCGTTAGGTTAGATCCTATCCATGGCACACATGCCATGACCTTCTACCAGGACCTGTGGCCACGCTGGCAGGCCACAGTCTCACCACAAGTAAATAGGCAGGTCCCACCGGTCATGGTCCACTGTCGCCAGTGCCACAATTATGCCAAAAGACCATGCCCCCCCCCCCCCTCCCTAGTGCGTATCCAGGTGTCAATGGCCATGGACCTAGGTTTTTGCCACTGTCCCTGTTGTATTATACATGTTAAAAAAAACATGTCCCACTCTAGAAAATAACTTTGTCCCACCAGCCATGGCCTTTTGTTGTGGCCACTGTCCCCATTGCAAAAAATATGCTAAAATACCATTGTTAGTAAATTCCCCTTCATTCATTCATTCCCGCAGTAGATCCTGGATCCAAACAGAAATTTCGCACGAAAGGAAAACCGCACTTTGTGGTGCTGCCTTGTATTGCTGTAAGAATGGGTCCTGTTGAAACGCAAAAGTTTTAGATAACCACAGTAATCTGCAAAGGCTTGAAATTTAAAAAGCCTTCTCCCCCCTCCCTTGGCACTACATGTACACCCCTCCTTTTTAAGAACCCCGATTCTTTCCCACCCCAGAGAAAATCCTTCCTGCCCTTCTCCTATTATACTATTTCCACTGCACGTTCACGGGCTACACTCTCCTTTCCACACGAGTCTTGTGATTGCCATACGGGGGGGTGGGAAATGTATGCCATTCCCACTGTGAAACAAAAATGATCACTCCAAACGGGCTCTGCGGCCATTCGCAAAGTAGTGCCCAATATACCACTTGGATCTCACTCCCCTTCCCACCCCTACCCAGGTGTGATACCAACCCTTTCCCTGCTCCAAATATCTATGAGCACTTTTCGTTTTTGTGTTCCCTCGGGATTATCACAGAAAGTGCATTGCATTATACATTTTTTAATTATTATTAGGGTATTTATTGAGCATGGACCTGGCATCGGGAAGCAAACGAGTGCTTTATAATCATAGGGGGAAGAACAAAGTGAAGGAAGCAGAGAAAAAAAAGGGGCAGGAGCTAACTGAGGAGGGCGAGGGTGGGCAATTGGCAGGAAGGGATCTACAAGCAACCAGGGGGCAGACAGAGGGGAGCAGATCACTGAGTCTCAGGAAGGGTGGGGAGTGCAGGGTGTGTGGACCTAGGTGTTAAGGAGGAGCCACTCCTTGAAGAGGAAGGCCTTGAGCTCTATCCTGAACTTTAGAGGTGATGGGGCAAGTCTGATGTTGATGGTGAAGAGGTTCCAGAGTCTTAGAGCGGTGACCGAGAAAGCCTGTCTTGTGGTACTTTCCTCCCTGCACTGTCATAATTAAAGTCTGCACATTTCCTTAAATCTGGTGGATGGCATGGAAAAAAAAATAGCTTTTCACTTTTGAAAAATCTTAGTGACGCAATGCGCCATTAGAAATATCGCAACAAATTGCCCCAAAATTATCAGGTTCGTGGGGTAAGGGAGAGGGTGCGTCAGTGCAGATTTATTTGGAAAATTTGCTTCAGATCTGTCCACTGAGCCAAAAGTTACATCAATGGTTTATAGATTTTATTATAACTGCCACCTTATAACACCTCTATATAGTGCCTGATGTGGTTTTCTTCCTGCTAATAAGTGCCGTCATAAAAGGTGTTACTACCGAATTTAATGGTGCTCAATTGCTGTATTTATTATCTTTCGAAAGATCAAGGCGTTTCAGTGTCACACGATTCAAACTTGGAATTGCAGTCGGGCCTCATGTCTGAGACAAGTGCATAACCTGCTGAGCCATCTTACCAGTAATGATGTACCCACATCCTTCCCTATAATAAAGCAATGTAATTATGAGTCTTAAAAAGAAGTTATTGCCATCCACTACTTGAGTACCATTTACAAGGATTGGGCAGCAAAATAAAAAATAAACATTTAAAAAAAAAATAAAAGCAACTTCCGTTGATCAAAAAAACAAAAATGGATACAGGAGATGCTCTTTGAAGACTTCGGTTTATCCAAATCTGTGCATTTCTATGGGTAAAAACACCCATTTTGCGCCTTAAATTTTTTTTAGACCCACCGAGGTAAATTTGTTACTAGATTTACCTTACACAGGGTACCCGTTAGGGGACTGTTTGGTCTAAGCGAGAGAACGAATCGAGACACTACACTCACAGTAGGGGTTTCTGTGCTCATCCACCCACGTGAGCACAAATAAAAAAAAAGTATTTAAGCAATGGGGGGAAAAAGTAAAACCTAAAAAAGGAAAGACGAAAGTGGTATGCAATGGAGGGTAAAGGCAACATAAGAATGTACAAGGAGCTGGCACAATTCAGAGGCAACACAGGTTTTTGAATTTAAAGGGAAATTCTTTGCCCAAGATCAAGTAAATCATTGTCCACAAACGACATGATTGGCTTTAAGGAATGATAGGAATGAGAACCAGAAAACATCAAAAGGTTGGGCACGCCATGTGAACCTTTGGCACACGGTCAGGTTACCACAACTAATCAAAAGTTAAATGAATTGGGCTCGCCTGCTTGAGCAAACATTGTACGACAGTATTCCGGTGGAGTGCTGAGCAACCCGGCTCTCCTCTCTAGACCCGAGACACTGCCACACGGATCACAGCGCCCCACAAATCCCACCGACTCCTCGAGCGCAATCCAGACCACATTTTCAACTCTCATTTATGCTGCACTCGAATATGAAAAATCGTATTGATCTAGTGTTGCCCTGAACAAACAAGCAAACGCCCTGGAAGGAGGGAGAGCACACACAATAGGACTAGATGTGCCTGGGTTCTGTGGGGAGGGGTCCCAGAACTCAACAGGGTCGGGCCAAACTCCTTTCATGTATACCTCAAACGTGCAACCCTTGATTTCCTATTTCCATGGATTTTGAAGGGGGCGGGGGGAGGACGAAAGTCAGGGGGAGCCTGTAGTTGGACAGCAAGGATGAGTGGCCCACGAGTTTACTACTTCCGAGTGAGAGGAACCGGGTGAGTTGGAATGTCCTACTCTTACTGAAGGACCGGAGCTGTTCCTTGCACCAGACGTTTCAACTCTTGGGTTTTTTGTCTGATGTGACCGAGTTGCATTCAACAGGATGCCCAGATCGGCTAACTCACAGCACTAGATGAGGTGAGAGGGTAGGAGAGGACTCTATGCCGATGGGCCAAGTACCCCTGGCGTCCGAACCCCAAGACGTCTACCTCAAAGGGTCCTATGGTTGCTGAAGTAGAGAGCAACCAGGACTGGGTGAAAATCCTGTGATCCACCCAGTTGAGCTATGTTGCCCATGGCTAGGGAAACAGTCCCTTGCCATCTCTGAAGAGAGCGAGAGGACAGCAAACTACAGAGTATTACTCGCGTGACTGGTCCATTAGGTAGGGGTGACAGAATTCTCATCTGAATGAGTCATGTCAGGAGATGCCTGCACTGGCCTCATAGGATTCCTATGGGGCCAGTTGGGCTACCTAGCATCTAGACAGGGCAACTGTTCCTCGACCTCTCTGCTGAGTTTAAGGACATTAACCCAGACGGAGTCTCTAACCAAGAGGGTCCTGCCTGTGCGCACGCAGAGTTGTAGAGTCACCAGGAGGCTTGATCAGGCTAATTCATGCAGGGCACAGAGAAAGCATGCTATCTGCCAGGGCTTTGCCCGAAGAGAGGTATCCAGACACCGAGAGAAAACTCTGAACTGGAGAAGGTGGTCAAGGAAGGACACTTGCTTGCCTACTAGGGACCTTCATGCCCAGACCACCTGGAGGCTGTTGCCTCAACCCAACCGTCACCGACCTACAGACACCCAAAGACTCTTGAGAGTCAGGGGTCAGGTGATGCCCACTGTGGCGGGTCAAAAGCAGTGATCGGACACATGTCGGACATTTTAAGTATTTCAGTTAAATAAGGAAAATGCATAACTCGCCCTATTGATGCAGTGATGTTTCTGCCTAACCAAACTAAGGGTGCTCTTCTGTCGTCAAAAGACCAAAGAAAAATGGCCTCCGTCCAAAGACCTACTTCTATCTGACCCCACCGCTGGAACTAATAACTAAAAAATTGGCAAAATATCTATCTTCTGGAACCATTCCTTAAGCCGGATTTCGGAGCTTTCTTTCAGGTTGTATCCAAATGCAACCACTTAGCTGTTAACAAGTCACTTGAGACTACTCGTCCCGCCTCACAAGGTCTTTTTCAAGAGCTGTTGTAGCTCCTGGTATAGGTTCATAGGTCTGGTACTCCAGAGTGTTCGAGACATCAATGTCCTTGATATCCTCCTTATTGTTTTTCTGAATGTACTCTTACAGGTTATCCTCTTACCTTTAGCCCTTCAGATTCTTTACAGTCAACTCTCCTTCGGTTGGGGTTTTATAGACCTTTAATACTGGTGGGGCACCACCACTGGTGGGGCCCCTCTATTTCCCCCCCCCCTCTCTCTCAGATTTCTCGGATTGATGCTTGAACTTCATTATGTTCGCTTTTCACAGTCTCTTGGTAATGGATTCCAACGTTCACCAGCAAATATACTTGGTGACATTCTCAATGTTTCACAGTATACATATTGCGGTTCCTTCCAATTCATGGGTGTGGTCCCAGTTGCTTCCCCCTTCTGTTTTCCTCCCTGGTATCTTCACTCGACATGGGTGGATTTTCAAGGCTTGGCATCCTTACAGGTCAGTTTCCTCAACACTCTGTCTCCTCTTTCTCGGTTTCACAGTGGCCTCGATCTATGTACTCGGTATAGGTCTGCCGACAGGAAATTAAGTGTCTCCTGTTTCCTCTGTTCTCAATGTTGTTGATCAGGCCCCAGGCCAACGGCGGATTGTCCGTGGTCACACCACTACATTGGGCATTCTCCAAGACTCCGTCCTGACAGCGTCTTCCCTGCTGTTCGCTGCGCCAGGCCTCCGACGTCCTTCTATGGCATTCTCACCTTCTCGGATTGCCACTGGCTCTGGGTCTCCACACTGCTCCACAACTCCAAGTTGTAGCTACATCAGAGTGCTTCCCCTGCGTATATCTTGCTCCCTCTCCCTCTCTGATCAAAGCTTCCTTGATTCATACAAGTCCGTGCTCAAGGCGGAGTTCCCTTTTCCTCCATGTGTTGCTTCTGATCCAGCATTATCTGAAGCCAAACAAAAGGAAGGCACATTACTTGTTACTGAAGGCAATGCCACATAGGAAGATAGTGTTGCTGAAAGAGTCCTTGTCCCCTAGAAGGGAGTTAATGCCAGTGAGGTTCCAGTTGCCGAGACCCCTAGCGAGGGCCTTACGGAGCAGGCTCACCTCCCTAGCCTCAAAGGGGGTGGCTCTACCCTCGGGAGAAGGGGCAAATACTCTTGATTTGTCACTCCACCTTCTTCCTAGAGAGACAACTGGTTAATCAAGTTGGGCCACTCTGCCCTTGGATAGGGAAGCTGCCCCTCGACCTTTTTGTGCAAAGCCAAGACAGCAACCCAGAGCATGCACTCAAGTCTGACCCCGAGGATGTCACCCCCAGGGAACAGTGGACTCAGAACGGGGGGCAAGCGGGAGTGCCCAACTCAGACTGAAACCTGGGACCTTGTTGACTCGGGTCACCCACCCAGGTGGGTAAGCATTTGTCGAGTTGATGAGCTGCACACCAGCAGCTAACCCTGGTTCCCCCAATTTATCATGGGTACACCAGGAAACCATTTGACCACACATCCGTGCTGCCACAGAGAACAACAGGAGCCTAGAATGCATAGTGCTTCAAAGGATACCTACACCACATCCCACTGCTCCTTGTGAGGGCCATGCACGAAGGTGCAGGGGTCTCCTCCTTGCCGTACACCTAGGTGCCATCTAGTTGTGAAGTAATAAACAGGATCTCAAGATCTGTTGTGATCTGTAGGCGAGATGACAGA
The DNA here is from genome assembly GCF_040938575.1 of Ambystoma mexicanum. Classification (NCBI taxonomy): domain Eukaryota; kingdom Metazoa; phylum Chordata; class Amphibia; order Caudata; family Ambystomatidae; genus Ambystoma; species Ambystoma mexicanum. The sequence continues at coordinate 343,508,430 of NC_090935.1, read as the reverse complement.
TTCAGCTGCTAAAAGAAAAACCCGACATGTACAAATGTTATCAGTTACTGTAAATTCTGGGGAGTGTTGGGGGTGTGCGGGGGTAGGGGTGACAAATATTCTAAATGTTTGTGGATGGCCATCACCATCAGAGTCCATGCATCATGGTTCACACTGCCGATTCCCCTCACATCTGAAGTGTGAAACGAGTTGTAGTTAAGCTGCCTGCAGCCCCATCTAATCTCACACACATTTCTAAGCAATTGGCGGCTGAATAGTGTTGCAGGAAGGCTCTTCCGCAGCCAACAGAACAGGGGTGGCCGGTCTAGGGGATGACCCGGTGGAGACGGCCAGAGCTGGTTTGAAGTGACCCCAAATGTATGCACCGACCCCACCTGAGAACCCAGGAAGGGTCCGAGTTGGGCAGGGCGAGTTTGGTTAGCCTTACATTTTGTGTTAAAGGCTGTAATAAGCATTTAGGAGGCTGCTTCTTTTAGAGTTCACATGATGCCAACAATTCGGTGTGTGCTCCACATACTGTACACAAGAAAGGCATCTAAAACCCATTTAATGGGATTCATTTTGGACAAACGCATCTTATTAGTGATTGTTGAACAGTGTGCTGGGCAGCTATAGTAGCGTAAATCCCTGTGTTGACACAGGATGCTAGCTATCAACGAAGCAGCAACTGTGGCTCAGATATGAACAGTTCAGGATTTCCTGTTTTATTAATAAACAGATTTGGAATTTTTCCTAAAAATCTCTATTTGTGCCGACTTGTACAGGAAAGCCCAATCTGACCACTGCCGTTCTGGTGACAAAAGACACTTACTTAGTAGGCGAACATTATACAAGAGAGCGTTTCCTTACAAATAAATGACTGAAGACCTGACCTCTCAGACAGTCCTTCAGCTGGTGCAGCAAACACTAGGCTGCCAACCAACGGACCACCCATCAACACCCAGAGTCCCCCCCCCCCTCAAACACTAGAGTTGCTCATGTCAGGTCCAGCACTCCAATGCTTCCCAGTGGGGTTCATGCTTTATTTAAAACCAATCCCTACCCGATGCGGGCATCCAGTGAAAATGCTGCCAACGCAAACAGTCTGAAAAAGTCGCGCTGAAAATACCTTTGCAGAGAAAAAGTTGACAAGCAAAACGTAGTCAAGAAATGCAGCTGAAAAGTAGTAAAAAAATGTTGGTTGCTAGGGCAATTGTTATGGTTAAGAAGTTTAGTGGGCTTGTGTTCGGATAGTTTAGGGGTAGGATAAGGGCTAGGGTTAGAGCAAAGATTTTGATTTGAATAAGGGTAAGGGTTGGGGTCAGGGTGGTGACTGCAGGGCTGGTCATGTTGGCGTTTGGTTAGTCGTTAGGGTAGATTAAGTGTCAGGGTAAGTGTTAGGGGTGAGGTAAGGTTAGGGCTAATAGAGTAATGGTTTGGATGAGTGTTAAAGAAAGGGATAGGGAAGTTGGGAGGGCTGGTGATGTTGGCATAGGATAGGGGGTAGGTTAAACCTAGAGGTTGGAGCAAAGTAAGGATTAGAGTAAGTGTTAGAGCTGCAATTCGGGTAAGGCTAAGATTAGGATTAGAGCATGGGTTTTATCATTTGTGGTGAGATGGTGACGGGGTTTGAGTTATGTTCACTGTTCATTTTCCATTCATTTTATATTGAGTACCATGCAAACAAAACAGAGTTTGGGGAAGGTTTAGGAACCGAGTTAAGATTATTGTGGAGGTTTTCTTAAAGTTTGGGTCATTGTTAGGCTTACAGCCGTGTACCTTTGTGTATCTGAAAACAGATTTTTTTGGCGACCTTATTACTGGCAACATTTTCAAACTTTGTATTGATCATATTGAATGACTGCATTTTTTAAAACAACTGTTGTCTACATTTTCACACAACTACATTTTTCTGGGGACATTTTCACATAGACCCCTGATGCCCACCTCCAACACTAAAGAAGTTCAGCACACTGGGGTAGCCATGAACGAGGAACTCCAAAGCGTTTCGACTGGGGGTCGATTTCGGAGAACTTGATCATTTTGTAATCACACATCCTGAACTAATTTTCTCAACGGATAGAACTGCTGGAATTCAATCGAATAGGTTGAGTGAAGGTGTAAAATAAATAAATAAACCAGCATCAAACCATACAGCTCGGACTTGCATCTAGGCCAACATTGCATTGTTGTGAGGACCGCGCCCCAAGAGCAAGCATAGTGTGGACCATTGGGGGCGAGTTACAATTACAGCACTGCGCTGCTGGTTGTTTCGAAACAATGGTAGGGACCAAATAGCTGTATGCTAAATGCCACAATGTCTACCAAAAGATCCATGGGTAGTACTGACAGTGTCGCGGAAAGTGATGAATTTCCATATGCCATTGTGTAGCACTATCATATTGGTGCTGGGCCGACTATGTCCCATTTGGGCCCTGCCAGCAGGGCGGCATGCATCCAAAATACCACAGTTTGACAACTTGCATAAACCGTGGAAAGATTACGCAAGGATTAAGTTAATCACCACCAACGTGAATGTAAAACCCAATGGGCTAATTTTCAAGTCCCTCAAATTACACAGACCGGACCAGTTATGCACCTTGACATGCACTGCGTAATTTTCAACATTTTTACTCTGCGGTGCAAAAGTAAAGTGCAAAAAGGTGACGTATACGCTTGTATGCCACTCTTTTGCATTCCGCTGAGAAAAACGAGTAAATGCTTCCTGCCACGTACGCATTCCAGGCATAATTTACAATGGATTCCTGTAGAATTTTGCTGGTGTAAAAAGCAGGCGAATTCTATCGGAATCCAAAGCATTTGCGCCGGCATGAGAATGCATGCCAGCGCAAATGCTAGAGTATTTGCTTGGCAGAGAGGACGGGAGGCAGAATCCTAACTTAGGAACCGCCCATCCTCTCCGCGATGCAAATTGTTAAAAAGGAGCCATGACGTAAACAAAAGGCGTAAAAGCCTTATGTAGGGCTTTAACTTATTGTGTTTGCATTGCGGCTCACCGAAGAGGAGCGCCAAGGTATACTGGAAATAATCCAAAAGGGGCTGTATTGGCAACATGTGGAGGAAAATTCGGAATTTAAATAACTTGCAAATATGTTTTACTAATATGGTTATCACCATGTAGCACTTTTTACATGCTCACAGCTTTAAAGCACTGTTATTAACACAATTAACCTTTCTTAATTAAGCTATTCCTAGTGCATCAACCTCTCAAGAATGGATAAAAGGCCGAGTGGACCAGCTAGATTATAACCCGTCACTTACAAGTTGCACAGAAATCTCTGCAACAGGTGCTTAAACCCAGGGAGCAATGCTCTCTGAAACTAGCAAGAGGGACTTTTCAACACTGCAGATGAAGAAAATAAAGCCGAAACCGATACGTTCGAAATTAGGGTATTTCGCCCTGAAGGAGGTTGGCCTGTATAGCAAAGGTGAACCCTGGATTAATGTTTTGATGAATTGAAAAAATAAAGATTTAGAGCGTCGGTGGAAGTCATGTGGGCTCTCAAACATGAGCTTAAGCGGCCCCCGTCTTCGCATTAAAGAAGAAATGCACAATTTGCACTAGGGCAACAGAGGCACAACCGGCTGAAGTGTATCCGGTTACATTTTCTTCTTGCTACAAGCAGATCACTTTGAAGGCTTGATTCAACGGTGGTCAAAAGCTACGTCAGCCTAAGAACTTCTGTCAATTGCCCTGACCATCAGAAATATAGATTTCCGGACCAATTCTTGGTGTCAAGCCGAGGGATCGCAACACTTCTGCTGCTCATTAAACCAGGTCCTATGAGACGCTACTTTCCTTCTGAGGATCACTTGCGTAGTACACAACGTTCACAACAAATGCCCCATCAGCGATCACCTCAGGACGGGAGGTGCTCCAGTGCTAGAAAATGCCACCTTGCGGTGGGGCTCCGCCGTCTAGGCCAATACGGCTCCGAGTAGCTAGGGAGAGGTAGTGTAGGAAACTGCACGCAATAGCACCGGGCCTCCAGCCATAATTGCTTTGGCATCCACACCCCCCGATCGACCGGATGGTTGGTCTAGATGAGGTACTGCAACCTGTAGCTCTTCAGAGGATTCCAACTAGATCTCCTGTGATTCCTCAACCTTTACGATGCTGGCTAGAGCCGATCGGTCCAAAACATTCGGCAAGCCAACGGTTGCAAACCCCCTGGTAGAAAGTCTCTCCGACAGGTTATCAAATATTTGTCTTGGTCAGTTTCCACTAGTATTTTATGCCTGCCGATCACCCCACATGTGGCACCAAGACTGCTTTCTCTAAATAATAAAATGCCCACATCCCATGACCATGCTTCACAGCCTGGACTTTATACGTCGGCGTTCCTCAAACAAGTGGAATCCCTCAATGGGCAGAGGAAGCTAGAGGGAGAGGGAGGCAAATAATCCAGGAACCCTAACAGAAAGAAGCGGCTTCAACTGGTTAAGGTTTCAACCAACGATCCGGACCATTCCCTCTGTTTGGCAACCATGGATACTGCACTTAAGAAACATCTGCCAGGGGTAATTAAAGAAGACATACAGAGACATGCAGACACTTTAAACAAATGTACACAACAAAGCTTACTTTTTAAAAACAACATGGGGGCTGCTAGCAGTGAAGACATGGCATGGAATCCATTTACACATACTCCCCATGTGAAGAAAATGCTGTGAAAACCATCAATAAAATTCCATCGAAACTGAAAACAAACATGTTTCAGTGAAACAAACCACAGCACCTGGGTATTCTAGATAAAAGTTAACGCATGCCAGTCACGCGTTTGCTGCCTCTGGCGCATGTCTCGCGAGTGTATGAATTATGTAAACATTTTACGTCTAGACATTTTGATTCCCAAGACTCCCAGCACATATTTAAACAAGCGTTCACATTATGATCGCCAACCCTAAGTTGTGCGAAAGTCCCAGACGGGAAATCAGCTGAGGGGCCAGGCCACGGCGCTTCTCAGTTGCGCTTCCTTTCACTGTACTTTGGGTTTTTCGAAGCTGCAAAACATTGCGGTTCATTTGAAAGAAATAAGCAAATATGGGCACCAGCTCAAAACAGGTGCAAAGTGCACGAACCAACCCTGCAACAAAGTAGCTTCAAGGAGCCTACTTGGCCATCAAAATAGCTGGGGGCGAGGGGATTCTCTCATACCTCCAGTGGTTGAAGGGGCAGGAAACCGGAGGCAGGGGCCGACAGCGACGCCAATGACAAAAATACATTCAGATAAGAGGCCGAAGACTATGTCTCGGGAGGATAGCTCATGGGCAACACCATCGCCTTGGACAAAAAACGACGTGGAGCGACGCAGGTTCCAGCCCCGGGTTACAAAGAATGTCCCAGAAAGAAGGTTACTTTATGGTTACACAAATCTCATTATGCAAAACGTTTCTGCACATGTTAAACAACTTGGCCATCTGTATGAACCACAAATACTTTGAAGCGCAGGGAGATCTTGTAAAATAATTGGGAAAGCTGTAAAGGAAACCATCTATATGTCTAACTCTGTGCAAAGAAAATCATCATTCATAACCACTTGGCTGTCAACATAAGGGATCAGGACAATTAGCCAACAAGAGCACACTTCAAGCCATTCACCAAACTGCATTTCCAATTCTGAAGACCCAATAAAAAGGTTGGAAAGTGTCTGAAACTCTGGGGGGAGGCATAGCAAGGACCCCTCCTTGGGAAGTCACATTATCCAACAGCTCATGAAAAAATGCAACTCATAAAAAGTTGAATTTCTACACACTCCTAAGAAAAGATCTCAACACTCAAGCCAACACCGAAGCACAAGTCACATGGAAAGTGTTCATGGATGTGGACTTGCAAACAAAAAGGCGGGTTACAGATAAATGTGGGGGAGCCAGAGTATTCATGCCTAGAGCCAAGCCATAGTTGAGCCAGAGCGTCTCGCTTTGCCCCAAGAGCCCAAACGCCTACCAAGAAGGAAGGAGACAAAACCCACACCAGGCATCCTGCTGCCTTACTCCCTTACCACAAAACCCGTACCTGATATCCTGCATCGCCACACCCACCCAATAACAGAAAACCCGTACCAGGCCTCTGGATGTTGGAAGATATGGCACGTTTGGGCATTTAAAATTGTGGGATCTTGGACAAAAGACGGGATTTTAGGCCAGTCTACTCTTACCACATATCTCACCTCTGGCTGATATAAATAAGTGGTAATGTATGGTTTTAAAGGGCTAAAAGTAATTCTCAGTTTCCAAGAAATAGCTACACCAAATCACATCATAAACCAACTTGCTTAATATTTAAAAACATATTGTAAGCAAGATTTGTACAATTGTAGCTTCATTTTCACCAAGACTTAAGGACAGACAACAACAAAATGGCGTGACAGGGTTATCTGCTTGTAGCCACTCTCCGTCATACTCGAAGCTTGTTATTTTGCAGAGTTGACAGCAGGTTTAAGCCAAGCCATATGGGAGTTCTCCCCTCAGTCCACCAGCAGACACAAGAAGAAGCATCAGGCAGCACCAACATGTTGCTTTTATGGGCGACTGAGGAGAATAGAAAAAGTTATACGTTACATCTTGCAAGCCTCAAATGAACTCTCACCACCCCATGCAAAAACTGGGTGTGAGGTGGAGGCCCCATGACAACAGTCGGAGGCGAGGCACAATTCCAAGTATTTGTGTTGGCAGGATCCTTCCGCAATCACGGAAAATGCTTCTTTCATGACACAGTGGAAGGCTCAGAAGTCTGACCCCAGCTCAGCCATGGACAGGCTTGGTGTTAAGCACTGTGTGCACAAGCATAGGGGTTTGGTAACCATGACAAATAAATAAGGAAACCAATGAAATGTGAGGTTTTATTTACTTGCTTTTCAGGGAGCTGTTGCAAAATTGAAACATTTCTGGTTTCCGTTTTACAACCCCAGCCAAATGTCGTTGGGGGCAAGGAGAAGGCTCCCCCCAACCCCCTGTGCTTTCTTGGTCATGGCTTCAACATGCCCAGGCTCACCATGCAATGAGTAAATTCAAGAGATACCGCCCGGGCAGAGTGAACACCTCTTCTCCAGAAATCTCCCCTTGTGGCGCTGCGCCCTGTCGAATACAGCGAGTGCCATGAGGCATGCATTCCAATTGTACACAAAGCTCCTCCTTCTCATGCCTTCCTGAGCACCTTATCTGCCCCTCGCCCTCATGTCAACTATGTACTTTGACTTTGCTCGTCCCGACCACTAATGAAGTGTCTGTATACTCCTCCTTTGCCTTTCCGACAGGCAAAAGCGCTTTGGCGCCATGAACTATGGCAGAAGGCGCTATACAAATGCAAGATGACATAACTAAACATTGCAGCACATCATCTATTCCACTTTTCGGATAGGCAGAAAACATGGCTGAAAAGGCACACAGTAACTCGCAATTTAAGGGCCAATTCATCCTGCGGTGTGCACTATATAATTCATCAATACTTTCACATAAACCATGTCACGGGAGAGGCGTGTTGTGCAGTGCACTCTTCTCAGAATCACTTCCAAGTGATGAACCTTCAAATAAGAAAGTAGTGATATGACAGTGGAAGCCTGGCCGAGAGCACAGGTTTTCTGGTTGTGCAGTTTACAATGTTGTACATTTCAGACTATGTGTTCGTAGTGCATCTGTTGTTTTGCATCAACAGACAATTTATAATACAATAAACTGGTACTCTATGCAAGCAGATCATTGCATACAGCGCTTTAAACTGCCACACAGAGGCAGCGCTACTTTAATTTACTCCTATGCAAATGTGAGCCAGGTGAGGAGAGAATGCATGTCTCAGCTTGTACCGAGCTCTCCCTTCACAAAGGCTTTCGAGCCAGGCATTCCCTCAAGTAACTGGCTCCCCTATCTCTAGGTACACATGCGGTTTAGTAACGTACCTAGAACAGCCAATATGACCTATCTTTCTGCATCATACGCGGATCATCCTGGGCCACCTGCACACACTACACTGAAGGGAGCTGCAACTCCAAACTGGCATCAGGGAGCATAGGATACAACCATGCAGCTCGACCACACCTCTCCAGCGAAAGACAATCACGCTGCAAAATGGTCAAGCTGACAACACGTTGCATATTACAAAAAATGTAATCTTTTGAATGGAGTTTTTTTTTGCAAGAATGGGCAATCAAGACCACCCCTCGCCCCGCAGCACAGCCAGGGGACCCAGATGTCTTCATGAAGCTGAATAAGTTTACCATCAACCACAATTCAGCTAAACGCCGCCCCTTCATGTGGTTAACCCAGAGGTGGTCCTGTAAAGCGAGGGATGATGTAGACCGTTCAGCTCAGGTCAGTGGGAGTTCAGCTCTGTCATCCCAGTGTAGTAGATCTTTTCGGTCTAGAAGTCTAGCCCTGGCACTCCAGTCTCTCAGCCCACTTGATGAATGTCACTGTGTAATTCCACTGGTCACCTTTGGACAGATTGTTTTGTTTGATATGGATTCAAGGTTCAGAGCTCTGCCCAGGTTCACCCTCACAATGGATATACCAGGACCTAGTTGGTAATTAAGTGTGCCCCATTGCTAGATCCCACACCGCCTATGGGTGCCTCTGCTAGGGACCTGGATTTTGTCTGACAAATCTCTATGCTGCTGCCGAAATTATACCCAAGCCTTCGGAAAAAGTCACATTTTCAACACCTAAACCATGCCCAGCTCATCCAACCGCCATCAAAAAGGAGGTGGCCAGAGTGTTGGTCCAGTCAATGCTTTGCTACTGTAGTTCCACCTGGATCTATGTGATATTTCCACTTTTCGTAGGCCGCCTACCAAAAAGAAAAACAAATTTCAGCTGATTTTGGCCAGCCCGCAAACATCAAAAATATCCCATTTCCTTGCCCCCCACGCCCTCCGTCTCTGGCCTGATGTTTTCTAAATCAGGGGGTTTCACCCCGGAAACCCCTTTCTTCACCTGCCACCGCCTTTCTATCCACTCTTGAAATCACCTATCCCAAACACACACACACAAACACCTCATCGCTTACCTGTTCTCCATCTCTTCCGGGTCTCTACGTGCCCATCAGCCCCTGTGTGCACTTGTGTGCGGCACAGGCATGACAGTTCGATTTAGAAAGACCGCTCTGTGTGGTCACACAGCTGTCTTTCTAAATCGATCGGTTTTTAAAAAAAAGATCATCTCACTTAAGAACATTCCACCCATCGAGGTTTCCTGGAACAATGCAACTAAGCTCATCCTGGGCTTTCGACCTCATGACTTCATCACTTTGGCACTGAGATCCCTCCACATACTCCCAGTGACGGCCAGGACCTCATACAAAGCTCTTAATCTTTTAATCGGGCCGACTGATGGAAAAGGCCTGCGTAACTCCAATGAATGGGCTTGCAACTTTGCCCATCCAGAACTTGAAATCGCCCCCGTCTAGATCAGTTGTGGTTCCGTGCTGCAGGAAAGGGAAAGCACGGTGGCAGGACTAAGTGCTGCAAGGTCCTACCTAAGAAAAAGGAAGCCAACCATGCTTCAGGAAAGGACTGAAAACTGATCTTCAAGGACCTCTTTACACTTTAGAGTGGTCTCTCTTCCTCCTTCAACTCCTCCTGTTACACTACTCGAGCTGTCTGGACCTTCCACTCCAGAGCTTGCCATGCTCTACAGTTCTTCCTTTCCGTCCCCCTCTATGTCTCCGTGTTCTGCCGCCTACAGCAGGTCTGCAACCTTTGTATCTCTAGATGTTTTGGACTACAACTTCCATCGGCCCTCTCCATCATATTCAATGGCGAGGGATCATGGGAGTTGTATTCCAAAACACCTGTAGAGACACATGTTGCAGACCACTGTCCTAGCGGATGCAAGGGCATCCCAACTGGATCTCATTTGGGCAAGACCCTCACAGTCAGCTTTTGGAACAGGATCTCTGAATCTAAATGGGTGATGTGTGGGGTTCCACAAAGAGTTCTGATCTCATATATGTTCAAAATTTCCGAGTGACATTGTAGCCATGCCTTACACCGCTTCTGATATTACCCATACTAGCACATCCTTATGAATTAGTTGCTTAAACAGAATAAAGACAAACTAAGCGATATTATGCACAGCAATGTTGCCATTATCCCCGGGTAACGTCTACACGTGAGTCAATTTGATGTCAACTTGTAGCTCAGTACATCTTTCAAACCACCCAGCTTGTTCTGCACTGCTGAGCTGGGATGGCTGCAGGTAGGGAGAGCAAACAACCTTGATATGATATGGCATTTGTAACGCGCCTATACACAAGTGTTTGAAGGCGCGACGAGGCAATTAAGGGGGAACAGAGACAACGATTTTACTAGGCCAAGTGACATTGAGATTGCGCAAGTGCAGGGGGAGGAGGCAGTGCTGTACATGGGATCAAAACAATAACAAGAAGTGCGGATAGCAGGTGCAAGGGTAAGTGCAAACAGCAGGTGTATAAAATTGCAGGTAGGGGGGGGACTGTAGGGTTACAGATACAGACCTAAGTGCAAGGGTTTCCGGGAGGCAGTGCAGGTGTGCAACTGGGCGGGTAGGGACCTGGGCCCAAAACGAGAGGGTAACCAGTGCAGTATCAGACAGGAAATCAGCAGGGGAGAGGAAGAGAGAAGGCAGAACCTTATATAGAGCCAGCCACTCACTCGGGCCCTGTGACATCCAAGACTGTGCACGTGGTCCAACAGGCAGGTTGCCACATTCCAAAACTTACTTGATGAAATATTTGAGTCAATCCTGTCTATTTTGAGCACCAGACATAAAATGCGTAAATGTGTTCCCTGGTATGCAGTTTACAAGCGACACAACCGTTATACCTAGGACCAAAAATGCAGATAAATTTACCAAGTCACTGCTACTTAGCTGGAGCGTCAAACAACTGTCGTGTCCGCAGGCCGGAATGGGATAAACCCCAAAAAGACCCAAGGAGTACATCCCGATGAAGTGTACAGGTTTGCATGGCCAGTAGGTACATTCAATTTGGGGCCCGCCGCCCTGCACGCGGCCAGTGTAAAGCCAGGGTACGCATCAGCCGTGCAGTCCATATCCGCTGCGCGAGACATGCAGACTATTTTCCACCACCTAACCGTCTGCTTAATAAAACATTTCTCCTTTGGGTTGAGCACATTTTAATCTCCGGAAGCGAGTAACAATTAGTTTTAGGAAGAAGTGGAATTATCCATCACTCGTTCATATATATATATTTTGTTAAATGGCGGATTGCTAAAAATAACTTGCACACAGCCCAAGAACAGCTCGGCCATGCAGTGCCATAATTATAAAACAAACAGACCAAAAATAAGTCTAGCAATTCGCATTTTTCATACTAGCACTACAGACCATGGCAAACCAATGCCCACATTTAGGCGCGGCCAGTGATAAAAGCCTGGGAAGCAGGACGCGTTTGGAGCTTAAAATACTGCCATTTTAAACACGGATAAAACATTTTTTCCACGCTGTTAAGCCAGATCATGCTTATTTCTCTATAAGCGTCATAGGGCAGGCTTGCAAGAACCCGTGCACATCATATTGTCAGCACACGCGTTCCCTGGGAAAAGCAAGGTGGGCACATAAGTACTGCGAATTAGCACAGTGAAGCATGCACAAAAGCAAGCAAACATCAACAGCACAAGCTTCTAAGACTTTAAAAAAATTTAAAAAGCTGCTAGAATCGCAGAGTTTATTGAACTACGGGTAATGTTTCTTCAGCTCAACTCCCGACAAAGCCCAAATCCAAGATCGGGTCGGCCATTTTATTTTTAAAGTTGCAAAAACCCAATTGGTAATTAATTTGACAGGATCGGCTGAATGGTGAAATGCATAACCTTCCAAAGTCCCACCGAATTCTTCCATAAGCAAGCTCCCACTCTGCGGCTGCCATCGGATGGAGAAGGCTGAGGGGCAGTACCACGAACAGTACCCTTGCGGCATGTTATTTCCATTCTATGCAATAAAAGGTCAAAACTGATGGGAAGTTTGAGGAAATGTGAACTAATTTCACTAAGGGAGTTCACAGAGTAACGAGTGTAAGAAGAGTGAGTAGAAGAGTCAGAAGGGAGCAGTGTGGGCCAGTAGAGTAGTATGCCCAAAGAGGGGGTGGGAAGGCCGTCCTCTTGCCTGTACCGTCGGGATGCGGGGAGGGAACCACAAGCATGTTGGCATGCAGTGGTTATAACAAAACAATATATGGGGATGGGGTAAAGGGTTAAAGGGGGATGGATAAAGGGTTAAAAGGTGCGGGGGGTTTGGGGTGGGAAGCGTGGGGAAACGGGGGTTTGGGGACGGCCCCCCCAATTTAATTTTTTTCCTCGTAATTATCTGATTTGTTATGTTCTTTATTCGTTTAAATCACGTGTAACCAAGCAGGTCATCGTCTGGGACCGCTCACAGTGGGGATGCAGGCAAATTAGACCTTAGGACATGGCGCCCCAGCCTTCATCTCTGGGATTGTCTTGGCCTTCTGTGAATCGCATATAGGAATACAGCAGTTTCACGTAGCTGCAATTTTCCCAAATTCCAAGCTCGAAAGGTCGAGCCAGTTCTGATTTTCTTTTTCCCCCATTGCAGACTGGGGGTTAGAGGTCCGTTTTTCCCCCAATGCAAGTATGGGCCAAAAAGTCTCAGCATGCAATGGGAAAACCCATGGCTAGCTTAAGTTGAAAACTCGGCAGTTATGGTTTCAACGGCTGGCTCAAACAGGCGGATACAACCGTTTTACGGCTGGTTAATTCTTGTGGCCTAGTTGGTAAAGGCTGCAGTTGTCACTAGTCCCTACCAGAAAAGGAGTGCTTTTGTTGGAGGATCTAAACGGTACAAACTGGTTTGGGCAATCCTAGAGAGTGCAGGGTTGACTTAGGATAATATATGCACAGGAGAACTAAGGGCAGGCAATCAAGACCCTTCCCGATCTCGATGTCTAACAGTAGGGCCAAAGAGAGGGGGGATGAGGGGAAAAGTCCCACGAAGAAACGTTTGTCCAGGAGGCCTGCAGAGACTGTTGGGGCAGGTGGAGGGGGACCACAAAGTCTTTCTGGGAGGGTTGATTTCTGTAGAGTCGGGGGAAGGGACGGAATGATCAAAGGTTTATCCTCGAAGGAAAAAGGGTGATGTGTGGAAATGGGGTCAATATGCTCCTTTTTGTCCTATGGACCGGTCTTTCAACCAAAATCATGTTTTGGAATAGCACATGTTCTGGGGCTCTTTTATGGGGCAGCCTGCCCCAACCATACGTACATATGGTGAGAGTTCTCAAGATGGTGCACATCAGCCATAGGAAAAGCTGAACCCATCCAGATTTTAGTCTTGGCTAGTAGGTGGGGGTTTAGCACCACACATTAGCCACAACTATTGCCATTGGAGAAATGGATTTCACTGACGGACACAGTCTCTGGGTGTCTGTATTTTGAATTGAGCCATTCACCTTCCATGCCAATTCCTATACGCATTGCCAACTACTACATGCCCCTTGCCGCCCAAAACGCCCCTTCCCCGGGGATCTCTGAGCTAGCTCTACTCAGCAGTAACCGCAAGCTATGTGCTATTATACGGTGGTCATTGTTACTTTTAAGCAGTCTTCTTAATGAGAACGGTTGAATTACGGCTTTAAACCAGCTCCTAGTGTAATGAAGTCATCTTACCCAACTTACCCAATTGTGCCTTCAGCCACTTGATTTGTAAGCAACCTCTTTCAACAACGAAGTTTGTATTTTATTTGAATTTATGCGGCGCTAATCGTCCAAGTGATGAACAAAAACATATTACAGTACAAAAAAGAAGCAATATTACAATGTGATGTCCGTTAGGAAGAAGAAAGTAGGTGGGATTTTAAGCAAGTACAAAAAGAAGAAAGAGGTAAGCGATCGAATGAAGAATGGAAAATAATTGCATAATGTAGGTGATAAAAGAGTGAAGAAACGAAAGTGACCGTGCACAGGGAGGTCGCTGGACAGATACAAAATGATTGCGAGTGCGGAGACCAGGTAGGCCGGTACCGAGAAAGCCGAGTCGAGAGATGGGGAGGAGCCATTACATACAGATATTTAAAAACCATGCAAATGAAATATGATTTAAGAAGAGAGTCAAAGGATAATCATTGTAGAGCATGAAGAGCATCAGAAATGGACTCACGAGGAGTAAAGGAGCGTATGAGACAAACAGAAGAACTGAAAATAGACCATAGACACACAAGAGGACAGGCAGACCAAGAAGAAGAGAGGAACAATAACCAAGACCAGACAGAATGAAGCTGGAGACTAGTAGTGTGGTGGTACTAAAGGTAAGAAAAGACAGGGCTTTGCGGATATTAAATGAAAATGGCCTCACCAAGCGACCAATGTGATAGGAGTGGACAGCGAAAGAAAATAATCAAATACCAAGGTTGCGAGCTGTAATGGAAAGAGGCAGGCGAGATGGAGGAGAAAAAGATAGACAGCTGGAAGATAGGATGAGGTTTTTGGAATAGGGATTAACAGGATTTCTGTTCCGGTATTTAAGTGAAGAAAGTTGGCAGTAATCCACGCGTCAATAGCTGATTAACAAACTGCTAGATTAGAATGCGGATACTCGAAAAAGGATTTAATTGAAAAGAAGATATGAGAGTCATCTGCATAAAAATGGAAGGAAACACAAAAAGAGGAGCCAAGAGAAGACAGAGTGAAGGTGTAAATGTGAAAAGAAGAGGACCAAGGACTGAGCCCTGAGGGACTGCAAAGTAAAGCAGATGAAGGCAGGGGGGCAGAAGAGTGACCAGCCAAGAGTAAGTGCAACCAGTGAGATAAGAGGAACCAGTTGTCAACACTTCCAGCAATACCTAAAGAGAAAGGTTTAGAGGAAAGAATGGTGCAAGCCACTGGGTCAAAAGCCGTGGAAATGTTAAGTAGAATGAATGTTTATTATATCGAGCAGACAGAAGACAAATCGGCAAGAGAAAGTAGGGCCATTTCTGTAGAAAGAAAATGGAAGCAAATGGATTGAAGGTTGGGAGTAAAGAATGCTCCAAGATAGATGAGTCTACACTCGGGTCTCTTCTTATTTAAATAAACTAGTTTAAACATCAAACCCCTCCAATGCTCATTTAGTGGTACAGGCCGCTTGCTAATTGATACAGTAATAATCAGACATGGGCAATTTTGGAAACTAGGTTCCTTTCCAGAACACACCAGTTGTATTTTCCATAGGTCAGTGCAACTTGTCTAGCACATCCATCTCACTGCATGACTGTTTCCCATCCTTATCTGAAGTTTATTGTGCCCATTGCGTTTCCCCATTTTTCGGGTGAGAATTTAGTCTGAGTTTATATAAAACACAATTCCAATGCTCGGTCTAAGAACATCAGCCTGAACTGCTTGTGAAATGTCCATCACCACACACATTAGTGCCTATAACTCGAGGTGAAATTCATGTGATTGATGAATGCATGTAGACAAACAAATTACTTACCCATTGGTTATAATTTCAGATGGATGTTCCTACCAGGGATTCCTCATCCAGAATACCCAATCCACAGTGCAGCTGATCTTCGGAAACCTTTTCATCACCAACGGTGGTAGCGTAGCTCCACCAAACCCCCCCCCCCACATAAGATAGGACATCAGGCCCAGCATACATTGAGGCGCCACACCCCATGGCCGCGGTTTCATCCTTTTCCCTTAATGCTTTGACACTGAGGAACCATGGAACCAAAGGTGTACTAGCTATCTACCAAGCGGGGCAGGTTGGTACAGCAATGAGGAATCCGTGGGAGGAACATCCATTCATATTGATATTTGTATCGCGTTCGTACACAAGTGGTTCAGAGCACGACGAGGCAAGGGAGGGGAACAGGGGAAAACAAAAACAATTATCTCACTAGGCCCAGAGACATTGAGAATGCACAAGTGCATGGGAGAAGGAGAGGTGGAAAGTGCAGAGCAAAAATAGAAATAAGTAAATAAAACATGAATACATAAATAAAAAACAAAAAGCAACAAGCAGTGATAGTGCAGCCAGCAAATGGCAAGCGCTAGGAGTAAGGCAACAGAGGGTGTATCTGAATAAGTGCAGACAAATAAATGGGGTGGGGGGTCTGTAGGGTTACAGATACAGACCCCAGTGCAAGGGATTGCCCGGAGGCAGTGCGGGTGGGTGGCAGGGTGAGAAGGTACCTGGGCCCTGAAGATAGAGGGAGACCAGGTGCACGATGCAGAGACAGAACAGATCAACAGGGGAGAGGCGGAGAGAAGGCAGACGCAAAGAGGAAGGTCTTGAGATGCTTCCGGGACCGGAGATGGTTCTCCTCAAGGTTCAGAGCGGCAGGGAGGCTGTTCCAGAGGGAGGCCCCAGTCAAAGACAGATCTACCCCCAGCTCGTTGCTTAGAAAAACGTCTGACCCTGAGGAAGTTACAGGTGGAGGAGCGAAGGGCTCGGGAGGAAATTATTTACGGAGGGACAGCTGAAGGTATTTTGGACCCAGGCCCCAAAAAGCCTTGTGGATAATGCAAAGGGTCTTGAATTTAATTCTTGCAGCCACTGGGAGCCAGTGAAGAGATTTCAAGGCTGGAGATAGACGATCCGATGGCTTGAGGCCAAGGACAAGTCTTGCAGTCTTGTTCTGGATCAGTTGCAAAGGGCGGAGAGTAGAGGCAGGTAGATTTAGAAAGAAGCTGTTGCAATAGTCCAACCTTGAGAGAACCAGAGCTTGAGAGATGGTGAGCTTCTGGGGGAAGGAGAGGAAAGGCAGAATATCTCTGAGGAGGTGTAGTAGGAAGTTTGACTTTGAGACATAAGAGATGTGGGCAGAGAAGGAAAGCGTGGAGTCACCCCGAGGTTCTTGGCCTCACAGGTGGGGGTAGGAGGGCGGCTAAGGGAGGCCAGCTAAAGTGACAGGAAAGAAGGGTTAAGGTGTGCCGATGAAGAGGATCTCAGTCTTACTGGCATTCAGGCAGAGATCGTTGGTGGCACACCAATCCTGAATGGCAGATCGGAGATAAGAGAAGGAGAAGAGGTGCCCGAGGGAAGCCTGAAAATGAGTTGATTGTCATCAGTATAGCACTGGAAATGTGTGCAGAAAATGTGGTGGGCGAGAGTTGCCAGGTATTGGTTAAAAAGCCATGGTGAGAGGTTAGACCCCTGGGGAACACCGCATGTAGATAGGGAGATAGAGGGAAGGACCGACCCTAGTTGGACCTGGGGGGCAAGGAGGGGGGGGTCGATCAGAGCAGAAAGAGGCCAGCCAGGCCAGAGCCTGATCAGTGATGCCCAGGTTGTCACGAAGATGGTTGAGCAGGATGGTATGGTTGACCATATCGACGGCAGAAGAAAGATCGAGAAGGATGAGAAAAGAGGGAATGAGAGTCAAGGTTGGAGAGCAAATCTTCACGGATGTTCAGGAGAGCAGTGTCCATGCTTCTGGCAGCTCTAAAGTCAGACAGATGGTCGTGGAGACGGCCAACAGAATCAGAGTGGCGGTTAAGCCGAGAGATGGCCAGCTTTTCGAGGAGATTGCCCAGAAACGGAGTAATGGAAATTGGGCGTTAATTAGCCGGGCAAGAAGGAATAGCTGTGGTTTTCTTGAGAAGAGGATGCAAAAGAGTGCTTAGGAGGGGAGTGGAAGGCTCCTGTGGCAAAGGAGAGGTTGCAGAAATTGGCCAGGGCAGGAACAAGGATGTCAATGGGGTCCTTTATGGCTTTAAAAGACCAGGGATGAACCTGTTTTGACGAGACTTCATAGGTCAGACTTGTCTAGAGACTTCGTCAGGGGAGAAAAGAGGAAAGGGGGAGAAAGAGGGTGGAGGTGGCTGAAGGAGGGTCAGAGTTCACAGAAGGAGGGAGGAGAGGAGAGAAGAGAAAAGACAGGATGTCCTGTTTGTTTTTTTTAGATAAAGTGAGAGGTAACAGCTGTGCAAAAGGCCTGGGAGGCATTAGGATGGGTGGAGACTGCAGCAGGGTTGGCCAGCTCCTTGCAGATTTGAAAGAGTTTGGCAGAGTTGTTTGATGCCGCAGAGACACAGTGTTGGATGTGGGCTCTCTTCTTGGTGTGGACAGAGTCGGTATTGCCTTTGGAGCAGGCGACAGGCCAGTTTGTCAGAGGATGAATAAGAAGCCCTCCATTTCCTCTCAGCTGCCCTACACTTACGTTTAAGTTTAGATAGGTCAGAGTCATACCAAGAATTGCACTTGGCTTTGGGCTTCAAACGGACCCTCATGACCGGGGAAAGAGCATCAAGAGTATCAGAATTAGAAGAGTAGAGTATAGACGGGGCTGTGAGTCGGGTAGAGGGGTGGGTGGGGGAGAGAAGGTGGCGGCGAAAGCCTCCAATGAGACACGCTTCATGGGCCGGATGTCCGAGAAGGTAGGTGGCAATGTTGGAGTAGACTTAGCCTGGGGGGAGTACAGGGAGAGATGAGAGGAGGGAGTGATCACTCCAGGAGAGAGGAGTGGTCAGAGGGATGGAGAGGGGGAGGTCAGAGGAGATCAAGACATCAAGTGTGTGCCCTGAAGAGCGAGTCAGGCCAGAGGGGAGGATAGAAAGGGAGAGGGAGTCACAAAGGTCACAGAAGAGTACAGAGGAGGAACAAGGAGTGTCAAGATGGATATTGAGGTCACCAAGAAGGGGGAGTTGAGAGGTTGAGGCCAGGAGGGAAGAGGAGAGGTCAACCCACCCAGAAAGAAAAGAGGTGATCTGACCAGGTGGTTGGTAGATAGTAGCCATGGGAAGAGAGTGGCTAGGAGTAAGAGTGGCTATGAGAGAGAGAGCCTGCATACAAGGCATTCAAAAGAGGAGTAGGTCTGCGTGGAAATGATAGAGGCAGGGATCCACTCAAAAAATATCAGGGCTACACTACATCCAGACAGGTTGCATCTGGGTGCAGAGATGATCTTGTAGCCATCAGGGAGGAGAGTGTCAAAGCTCATGACAGAGCTGGCCGTGAACCATGTCTCAGTAAGACAGAGGACATCAAGATCAAGTTCTTACAAGAAGTGGCAGATGTCAGGTGTGTTTGACAGCAGAGCGAGAGTTGAGAGTGGCTAGATGAAGGAGGTTGCCAGCTTTAAAGATCTTCCGGGCAGGAGTGCAAATCAGAGGTAAGCCCTGCAGAGGGGAAGGAGTCTGAGGTGGGGCAGAAGAGGAGGGAAGAGAGGTCAAGGTAGCCATGAGGTGGGGGAGGTGAGGGGACAGCAGGAGATGAAAGGAAATTGATGAGGCGAGGGAAATGCCTGTCAAAGAGGAGATTGGCCTGAGGGCCTTGGACCATGGCAGTGCCATTGAGATAGACATTAATGATGACTTTAGAAGAGTCGAAGGGAGCAATGAGAGCTTCCCATCGGGTGTCACCATTAATGGGAGGAGGAGGAGATGGGACAGGGCACAGAGATCATATGAAGAGTCCATAGATCTGGCGAAGGAATAACAAAGTGGATGTCAGTGAGGGTCTGTCTGGCGGCAGCGCTAGAATAGGTGTCAACAATAGGGATAATAGGGTTGGAGGCCAAGATATCCTTTTTGTACGTCATCCTACCAGACTTAGTGAGACGGAAAGGATAATCAATGGAGCCGTTGGAAAGGATAGGAGAAAAAGAAAGCAACTTGGGAGTGGTGGCGTGAATAGGAGGGAGACGGGAGGGGTGGGGAAAAGAGAGATAAGGGTGAAACAAAGACATTGGTGATGTCACTGGGCCAGACGCAAAGTGCAGAGCAAGTTAGCAGAGTACAGCAAGATTTGCCTTTTTTAAGCAAAAGCAAAGACAGCAAGATTTGACTTTTTAACCAAAAGCAAAAACAGCAAGTAGTGAGTTTACAATTGTGTTCAGATGCCAGCAAAGGGTGAAAAATGTACTGCACTTCAGAGTGTAAACATGGGAGAAACAAGTAGAGAGGCAGAGTGAAAGTCAAAAGGGGGAAGAAGTGAGTCCAGAAAGGAGGGGACTAATGCATAGCTAAGGAGGTAAAAATGTCAAGGCAGTCCAGATTTCTTAGAAGAGTATGGTGGCAGCATTGTTGAAGGGTATGGTGCCAGGGAGCAGAAGCGACCCCAATAGTGATCTGGTAACGGACAGGGAGCAGACAGGGGCCTTTGTTTTGCGCCTTAGTGTTGGGCCTTAGTGTTCAGGGCCCGGCTGAAAGAACATTAGTAACAACATTTCCATCAGAAAGAACATCATCCAAAAGTAAGTAATTTGTTCTTCTAATGGATTCCTTCCTCCCACGGATTCCTCATCTAAGATCGTCTCCTTTACCAGTACATGGACCTGCAGGTGAGAGGCGAGCAAGAACACCACATATACCAGAAAGCACTGGAGGACTGCCACACTAAAAGAGGTGGCCTGTCCTTTCTAGGAATACAGGCAGTAATGTTTAGCAAACATGTGCAGAGAGGTCCATGTAGTTTCCTGGCAAATGTGCAGAATGGGGACCTTTCTGTGTAGCATTCAGAAAAGCAGAGAAAGGTCCACCATGACAGGTCCTATTTGATCACAGCCCCGGCGAACAGGCATAACCCACAAAAGGCTAGTCATTTTTCCTGACATCCCTCATAAAAGAGAGAGAGATAGTAGCTGAGAGCCCACACAGGGTCCAGCCGATGGAATCATTCCTCTGCCTTGGAAGGATGGGGCAGAGGAAAAAAATTAAAACACACAGGAAGTGAGATTCATTGAGAGAGATGGAATTCTGAGACCACGTTCAGTAGGAAGGAAGGTCTCACTCTCAACGTCACCTTCTCGTTGAAGAAAACCAAATGAGGAGGTTTAACAGACAATGCCTGCCGCTCACTCACCAGTCTAGTGGGAGTGATGGCCACCAGGAAGATTACCTCAACGGTGAGCAATGTAATAGAACAAGAATGCTGGGTTTGAAATGGAGCACCCATAAGAAATGTTCACACCAAATTCAATTCCCACGCCAGAACCACAAATGGGCGTGGAGGGAACAGATTGCATAATCCCCGTAAGAACTGCATGGCTGTGGATATTGTGAAGAAAGGGCCCTTCTCAGGAGACATTTATAAAAGCAAGGCAGCGGCTGGGTACTCCTTTCACAGTGCCAATCTGCAGAAAAGATCGGGCTAAAGAAAGCAGAAAATCCAGGACAGAAGATGGAGGACATGAAATCGGGCCCAAATACCTTTCCTGTCACCAAGCAGAGAATTCACACCATCCAAAAGTCTAAATCAACTTAGTAGTGGGCTCCAGGCTGAATGAAGCACATTCAGTATGTCGTCTGACAAGTCCCATTCGTTGAATCTCAGCCTTTCAGCACCAAGCATGAAGTTTGAGGCTGCCGATGTTCGGGTGGAGGACCCGTCCCTCCGACTTGGAGAGTAGAACCACACTCCTTGGAAGGTGCCAGGGAGGGAAGATGGACATGTCCAGCAACTCCAAGTAACACGGCCTCCAGGCTCACACCATAGCAATAAAGATCATTGTGGTCCAGAACAGACGCAGTCTCCTGACACAGTCTCCTGAAAAAGCAGCTGAATGACACGGAATGGTGTAACGCATAAAGTAGGTCAAAAGTCCACTCGACTGTGAATTCATCCCCAGAGCTTGCTGTTGTGTAAATTCCCACTAGCGGGAGGCCTAAGTCTATATGCTCAAGGTTTCCACTGTGACTTTCTCCCTTCTGGAAAGATGGGCAGCAGTCAACGAGAAACTACTCACTAGAGTCCAGAACCACAGTTGCATTGCTTCTCTGCAAAATGGGAAGGACACCACACCACCTTGTTGGTTAAGGTAGTGTATGACCACTGTGTGACCATTAAGGGTCAGCACACATTTCCCTTTCACAGAGGGGAGAAGGGGACCACGGCCAGCTTTATCGAACTGAGATCCAGCAAATTCATGTGCTCCCGAGATTGAGAGAAAGTCCACAGTCCGTTCACAGTCAGATCCAACAGGTGACAGTCTAGGTCCTGAATAATGGATGCATTTATCAGTGTCGGGATCATGTGAGCCAGATACAGCAACTTTGCTAGCATCTTCATCTTCACTGCACTGATCCTGCCCGATATGGATAGGGGGAAGGATATACCATTTGATCAAATCCCTCTTAATTTTAGCCAATATGGGGATTAATTATTCAGAAGCAGGTCCTCAAAGAAAGCCCTTACACGTATACCCACGTACTTAATTGTCCACAATTGGAGCTTGAACAGAGCGATCCCACCCGGGATCCCATGGTATTTCCTAGATTTGTCGCGATTGATTTTATATCCTGCCATTCAGGGAAATTCACCTAAAATGTAACTAATACGAGGGAGGTTTGTTGGCCAGTCACTGATATACAGTGATAGATTTATGTCCATGTTGAGCTGGCAAATAGTGGTCTTTCGCTTCACTCTTTGTACAGCCTCAATCCATTTACATAGAGTTCTTAAGCTATGCAATTTATGTTATGATCCTATGACATTTCACAACAATTAAGTGTTGGCTTGATTCACATTGTTTTTTTGATTTATTTGCATTTCTGTGTAATGTTCTTTTGTTTTTTTTTTTGGTATTCAAAATGGACTATGTATTGACACATGAATCACGTTCAATGATATATAATATGTTTACGTGTGGAAAAATGTTTGGATTAAATATGAACATTTATGTTTTGGAAAAAAATTCAATAGTTTAGGCTGATTATTTTGTCAGCTACTTAATTATTCAGATAATTGGTATACCTGCAAGGGCTTTTTTCACGACCTAATTAAAATATAGGTCCTTAGTCTTTCCTGGTTTTCAATGAAGGCAGAGGATGGAGGAGTTCCCCACCTCAGCCCAAGCTCTAGTCTTGAAGCAGGTTTTCCTTTTTGAAACTTGCAGATATATGTTGGGAACCCACACTTGGTTCACGACTGATATACAGTAGGCCATCATCTGCATACAAGGATATGCAGTGCTCTGTTCCAGCCCGGTTGATCCCCTAGATTGCGTCGCCTCCACCTTAATTCCGATGGCTAGGGGTTCAATAGCCAGCGCATATAAGAGCGTGGATAATGGGCACCCTTGACGTGTCCCTGTACAGAGCAGAAAAGGGGCAGAAGTATGCCAGTTAGTGACCACAGACGCCTTGAGCTTCTGGTATAGCAGTTTCATCATATCAGCAAAGGGGCCCCAGATGCTAAATTTCTTTAAAACTAGAAACATCTAGTCCTACTGTAACTTATCTAACACTTTTTCGGCATCGAGGGATAATAGATCATCAGTAGTGATAACATGCAGTTGCCGTTGCATGTTGTTGTCGGAGTGTCTGATCAGTATGAATCCCGTTTGGTTTTGATGCACAAGATGTGGCAGCACTCGCTCCACACAGTTTGCCAAGCATTTAAGTATGTTGGCGTCAGAATTTATTGGCGATATGGGCCTGTATGCACTACAGGCCGCGGGGTCAGCTACCGTTTTTATGGAATACTACAATGTTGGCTGTAAGCATTGTTCTAGGAAGGGAGCCTCCGCAGTTGCCTCAACATAGAACGCAGTCAGTATGGGTGCAAGCTTCTCAGCAAGAGTCGATCGTTAGATCATCCGGTCCCAATGCTTTCCCCAGCAGCGAGTACTTATATTGCCCCGCTTACTTCTCCATAATCGGGGCATTTAACAGCAATAGCTCCTCCGCAGTAACCTTTGGGAAATGTATTTGTTGTAAGGTGGTGTGCATCAAGTGGTCTATAGTGTCATTTGGAGGTGCGTATACCTCCAGAGAACTCTGGTATCACAGTCATAAATAATCGGTTTTCAGTCAGCATAAATCCAGATTCACAACAAACCTGTTCTATCAGCTGGGCTCGCTGCAGGCATTTCAACAAAGGGGATGAAAATCCAAGAGGCTTACCTCCTTCTCCTCATAGGCCTGGGCCCATTTACAAAAATATATGTTTGCGCACGTGTAGTGGTAACAGTCCTAATATAGGATATTAATTTGCGAAGTTTAGAAATCAGGGAGGAGTCTGCAGGCTTTTTAATGAATCTGCTCCATTGCATGCAATTCGTTTAGCAGGCTTGATTCTTGAGCTTTCCATCGTTTGAGTTTAAACAGCCACTGCGAAATGCGTTGTCCACTCAGAAAGGCTTTGTACGCATCCCAACATCTAAATTAATTGAACATATCTGTCAGGGTTTCTTCCTAAAATATCTCAGTCTGTTCTATTAAATGATCTGTTAAGTCAGGATACAGTAATGTGGCTAGGTTAACTCACCAGACCAGGGTGGGGCTTGTTGGGGTTCAGATGGAAAGCAACCTTTAACATCAGCAGGATATGGTCTGATAACATCACAGGGAGAATATCACATCGATTGACTATATGCAGCATGGTATTTCAGAGAAGCCAATAATCTAAATCGGTATAGCTCCAATGGTGGTTAGAGTAAAAGGTGAAATCCCGAAGTGGGTGCAATGCCCTCCAAACATCTGTCAATCGAAGGTCCTCCATCACAGTCAAAAGGGTTCTAGTTCTGTGCCACATATTGGTGGTGGTCACTGGGGGTTAGTCACTGCAGATTGTCTATCGAGTGTCAGTGATAGCGTTAAAATAAGATCCCCTCCCACAAATGTCAAGTGGCCTATAGATGGCACGTATCTCATGAGCAAATGTGAAAAGAACCCAGCATTGTCCTCTGTGGGCCCATATATGTTGATTAAGGCGAGCCCCTGCCCATAGAGTGGACCCTTAACCATAAGATACCTACCCCTCTGGGTCTATCACAGAGTCTAGGGTAATGAGCAGAAGGCACTTATAAATAAGAATGGAACCACTTCTTTTAATAGTACAGTGCATGAAATGCTTGGCCCACCTACACTTTCTGTAGTTTTGCAGATTCTATTTTATAGAAGTGTGTCTCTTGTAAAAATATCACATCTCTGTGAGCATCCCTCGGTTTCCAAGACCATGTATGTTCAGAGTTATGAACCACTGCACAGTCATATCAGAATGTAGCTAGTATCCCTGCACCCACAGTATGCACAATCAATATTTGTACACCTCGCCTATCGAATGCCCTTCCCTTAAAGCAACCTACACAGATCTTCAGGAGTTGTATCCCCCCCACCCCTTCGTGTCGCCCATTGAGCAGTACGACACTTAGACATAGCGGCAGCCGGTCAGCTCAGATGGCTTTGTTGCTCCCTTAATTGTGATCGTATTAACCAATTTACTATACACCTCGGTCCCAGACAAATGCAACCTTCACCATACCCTCCCAACCATCAACATTGGGGCCACAAAGAAGGAGCCCAATAAGAACGTGATATTACCAATGTGCAGCCCCACGTACATGAAGAGGCGAGTCCCAACACTGCTTCTGAACAGAGAGTAGCCAATTTGTAAGTGTGTTTAACATATCTGTCCAGGGAGACAGATGGTGTGCCACAAACAACTGGTAAGTTGGGTAGGCCCTCTTCAAATAAGAAAAAAATAAATGGGGCAGAGAAAATTTGGAAAATGGCAAAAGCGCCTTTTTTGTTTAGAATACATTGGCACTCCAATCTTTATTTTAATAACAATTCCCTACTCCAACTGGTTATTCTGTTCTGTTTTTTAACAATTCAACTTTTTTCTTTGTTTTGTCCTTTTAATGTTTCTAGCGTTTATACTGCAGCAAATTACCACTGTAGTAGAGACGGAGCCCCTAGGCTTGTCCGTGGAGTGGTGTACTGCGCCAATGTCAAAGGTAGCCCCATTCCTCCAAATCTGCTTTGGAAACACAAATTATCACAACATTTTAGGACATATCCTCCATCTTCATTTTGCAGAACATGGTCTGTCTAATAGGACGGACTCACACCCATGCTATCAAAAAACCTTCTTGTCCCGCAGCAGATTATATATATACATATCCGGTAAGATAGCTCAGCTGGTTCAGCGCTTGCTGCTGCCATCTGAGCATGATCTGCAGATCGCAGGTTCGAATCCCAGCAAGGCCAAAACAGCCTTTCATCCTTCTGAGGTAGATAAATGAGTATCAACTTTGGTTAGGTGATATTGTATGTAAATATGTACTATGTAAAGCGCTTTGGTTTAAGGCACTATATAATAACACATCATCATCATCTCTTTAGTAGACCAAGGTTTGGAGACCGCTGGCAGCGGCCCAATATGCCACTCTACGGTTTGATACTCACAATGGTGATTTAGTGTAGTATAAAAGCAGGGCTCACAAGATCTACCAGCCCACTAGCAATGGTGAGTAGTTTTTATAAAGAGCGAGTACCATTTGCACGATACTCGAACTTGCTAGCGAGCATGGGGATATTGGAAACCTATTTTACATTTACTGCAAACACACATTGTTTGCGGTAAATGTCAAATACAAGATTCACTGTGCATGTCTCAAAGCGTTGCACCAAATATGAAGTGTGGTTATAGTGACATGCACCATTTTACAAAAAGCACTGGTAAATATTTTGTCACCAGTCACCTTGGGGCAAGTACATTTCTATTAGGTTGAGTATATAAACTAAGTAACTCCCCCTGCAAGTCTAGTGGAATTTTTAAGAATTTGCAAGGCCTGATGAAAGCATATGGATCTAATATTTGGCACACATTGCCATCATATACCAGGTACTCTGCACTTGCACCATTTGCCAAAAGTGTTGGCTTTACCAAGGATTGATTTGTGTGCATTGTGGCTCTGGTTGTCTTGCATTTATATCAACAGGAAAACTAAAAGTACTAGAATGAAAACAAGAACAGGACCGGAGGAGCTACGGATTGCTTGAGCTAACTTTACTGTTATCGTAAGTGTCTATTTTCCCCAAACGACCATCTCTGTGCACTGAATTGTACAAGCGTAATGGAAATGCTCATCAATGAAAGTACAGTACTGGCCCCATCACATGTTTCTGCAACCATTTTTCTCAATCTGGTTTGCATAAGGTGGCTTCATACCAGCGGCGTGTTGCTGGACACACCCCTGCCTCATATGGGGCACACATCCCATACTGTTCCATTGAAACACTTCATATTAGTAGCAGTGGTTGAAGTGGGCAGGGGCGGTTGGGAGCGGTGCTCCTCTACCTTGTTTTTTAAACTTTTACTGTTCCTATGCTTATAATTTTAACCCGGAATGGTTTTGTTTTAAAATAAAAGTGTAGGAAGAAGTTGAAACTTCACTGCAGTGAACGTTTCCTTAAACAGCAGCTGTGCTTGTTTTGGGGTTTGGATTGCTCCTGGAGGGGGCGTGGCTACGGGGTTTGTGGGGAGCGGGGACAGGCCAGCAGGCAACATAGTTCCACTACTTATTTTCCTACACTTAGACCACTAGCTACTAGCCATGAGCCATGTAAATGAACATTATATAAGTGCATTGCTCCGCTGGGCACACATTATATAGAGTGATTTTAAAAAAAGTTTTCCAAAATGGGGCACCGTCTGGCATTTTCTGTTCACCGGCTCCTGGCAGGACGGCAATCCTGTGTGTTGCTTTTGGCGCGTCACTCTTGCAACAGGAGTGTAATGGTTAGGAAACATTCAGCCGTCAGGCTCCCATGCCAGGACGTGATAGGCCACGTCACAGGCACGCCTTTGTCTTCAGGCGCACACGGTTGCAGCCAGTGCTCAATTGTGGCTTAGAGCTCCATCAGGAGCCAGCTGCAAATCAGAAACGTTTAGTGAAGATGGAAGCCAGGCAGGGATAAGAAGAGGGTTAGCCTGCTGCCGGCCTGTAGTTCATTAACTTACAGTCTTATCAAGGTGTGGGAGGCCGCTTTTACAGTACAGACGAACATGACTTGGAGCAGCCAGACTGTGAGTCATGGGGTACTTACATCACTCTTCCTGAACTTTGCTTTTAAGCTCTTCATGCTTCGCCCATTCAGGTTCACAGATTTGTAATTAATTCAGCATCTGCAGCCTGCAAAGACAAAAAAGAGCACATTGTGGTCAGGGGCAGCATTTCCAGATCCCTTCCGCTTATCCAGCAGGAGAAATGCCTTCCTTTGCCAGAATTCTTATAAAGCAAGTTCCCCATTCATGTTTTTTTTACTTGTGTTCATTTGCCCCTTTTCTTTAAGAGTCCCTCTCCTCCAGAAAAAAGGCTATCAAGTCCTTACACATTTTTGTGCCCTCCCCACACCCTCAGAGTTAATATTAGCATGTTATCACTTTAAACCAGGCATGTAGGCACATTACAAGATTTCCGGCATTTGAACGCAATCTTAAAACACATGTACAAGGCACTGAAAAAGCCTGTGGGACTTGGTTTCACACCACCCAGACATGCATGTACGTACCCATGTGTAAGCACACAGAAACATGCACCATGTATACTCCGGTAACATTTGTCTTGTCGGAGCACTGCTCTGTCCCCAGGCCCAGGAATCCGCAGATTTGTTGGGAAGCAGGACCGTGCTTTGGAACACGGAAACAGTGAAGCTTCACAGACTGTTGCTGCTGTCGAAACTGGATATATATATATATATATATATATATATATATATATATATATATATTATGAGATCAATGAAAACAGCACATCCAATTTACCTTATTCGCTCAAAACAGTTTACCTAATCACTATAAGTCACGTTTGAAATGTAATATTGTGGGCTTTAAGTTCCCACATTGCTCTCTGCCTTTATGAAAATTGCCAGGATTGGGTTCTATGGAGAGATACTGTGCTGTGTGGCGTGCTGTGTGGCATGCTCTGAGCCATGCCCCTCGCCCTCCCTCCTCCTCTGCACAGCCCCGACCCTCCAAGGAGGAGTGGGTTCCAACAGCAAATTTTTTCCATTTCCAGCACTGCGTACACCGGCAACAATGCACTCACAATTGCACACAGAAATCATTTCAGAACACCCAAACATGCTGCCCCCAAATAAAACAATGATCAGAGATGAACAGGCATGCCACCTATAAGCCATGTTAAAACTACTACCTTTAAGCAGTTCAGGTACAGTCCTATTAGGGTGTGTAGCTAGTAGCGACCCCACCCACCTTACATGGTACATATAGAACCATACGGCAGCTAACCTTTTTAAATTTAATTCTACAGAAAAATAGACAGAACTAATGGGAGTCAACACCTTGGGACGTCTAGTAGTCTCGGATCATGCTTCCGGGTAAAGATTGAAGGGATGTACATCTGCAAAGGGCCAACCCTCGGGGTTGCCGGGTCAGCAAAAGATGCGGGGGGCCCAATTTGCATATGTATTGCAGAAAACAACATTACAGATTGGGTCTTTAAAACTCAAGGTGATCTACATTACAAGAAGTTGCCAGAAGTAAGCCAAGCCGTAAATAAACGTTGTGATGTCCAGCATACAAATGGTCACTGTTTTTACCTATGTGGCAATATCGCAAGCTAGGCTTTTTTTTTTTTTTTTTTGAGTAGCAGACATTGTAATAGTTTTGGGACTTCCAATGTTGGCAAATAAGCAGTGGGGGGGGAATATTTTGATTGGAAATACGTAAACATGTCCTATGGATATGTGGGCGCAACAGAGCGTAGTCAGGGTCTGCGAAGCAACAAAGGGGCGGTTGGCCGTGGGGGGTTCTCCACCCACATGAGAAAAGGTTTTCAAAAATGTATTCAAATATTGCACTTTACAGCATGCTTTCTGGAAAATTGGGTGAAAAGCAATATACTGAAGTCGGGAAATTGTTGGCCACAAAGCAGGTGCCCCCCTGCCTTCCCCATAAAACACAGAATTACAAAATCAGAAAGAACACATTTGAAGCTGCACTTTAAATCCTCCTGGAAATGCAGCTGGCACAAAGAATAGTTAGCTTCACTACACAAGTAGGGATAGAGGAGGCATTAGCTTGCACAATTAATGTGTCCTTTTAAATAGAACAGACTAGGTGGCAGGAAAGTGCGTACCAAGAGAGGGTCTCACTACACATGTAGTGGCAGCATGGCTATAATAGGTAGGGTCATGTTGCAGCGTACCCATAGGTAGAAAAATGTGTCAGGCATGCACCAGGTTACGGTTGAGAGCAAATAAATGCTGCAGAAGAAACACAAGATGCCATTTTAAAAAATTGCACCAGCAGACAATTCAGCTTTGCAACTTAGCCCAGTTGAACACGCTTGAACAAATCAGGCAAAATGCTGTAGCCGGCTGGATGGTGAATAGCCAAAGAAATGTCAAGGCTGAGCAAGTCTTGCAGGAGGTGTACATGGCGGAATAAGATATTATTGTGTTCGGTCAGCTGTCAGATAAATCAAGATGCAAAGACACAGCAAACTGTTTCAGGTTTATAGCATCCCATGAAATCAGAAGGAGGTGACAGATTAATGTATTCTGCGCCTGGCTAGGTGTGAAGGGAAGACCAAGAAGCGGCCCCAGAAAAAAACAACTAAAATGCCTTGATGAAATCTTAACAGGATGACAGACAGGGTAGGTCTCATAAGTGCAGGAAGATAAAAAAAAAGGTTGGGGGGACTGTATGGGTGCAGAGACAGACCCCAGTGAGTGCAAGGGGTGGCCTAGAGGCAGTGCAGGAGGGTGGCATGGCAGGGTGATCAGGTACCTGGGCCCAGAGGACAGAGGGTCAACTTTTCCAGGAGTTTGCCCAGAAAGGGAGTAATGGAAATTGGCCGATAGTTAGCCAGACAAGAAGGATCAGCTGTGGGTTTCTTGAGAATTAAGAAGTGGAAGTACAGTGCCAAGAGAGAACAGATCAGCAGGGGAAAGGGGGAGCGAAGGCAGAAGCAAAGAGGAAGGTCTTGAGGTGGTTACGGAACCGGAGATGGTTCTCCTCAAGTTTCAGAGTGGCAGGGAGGCTGTTCCATAGGGAGGCCTCAGCCGAAGACTGATCTACCCCCAGCTAGTTTCTTTGAAAAACGACTGAACCTGTGGGAGTTAGAGGTAGAGGAGCGAAGAGCTCGATAGGCGAGGTATTTGCGGAGAGATAGCTGAAGGTATTTTGAACCCAGCCCCCAGAAAGCCTTGTGGACAATGCAGAGGGTTTTGAATTTAAACCTTGCATCCACTGAGAGACAATGGAGAGATTTCAGAGCTGGAGAGATACGATCCCAGGGCTTGAGGGCAAGGACAAGTCTTGCAATCCTGTTCTGGATTAGTTGCAGAGGGCAGAGAGTAGAGGCAGGTAGATTTAGAAAGAGGCTGTTACAATAGTCCAACCTACAGAGAACCAGAGCGTGGGAGACCATGAGCTTCTGGGCGCAGTAGAAGAAAGGCAGAGTACCTCTAAGGAGGTGCAGTAGGAAGTTTGACTTTTTAGAGACATCAGAGATGTGGGCGGAGAAGGAAAGGGTGGAGTCAAAGATGACCCCGAGATTCTTAGCCACACAGGTGGGGGTAGGAGGAGGGCCAGGGGAGGCTGACCAGAGAGTGAGGGGAAAGGATGGTGAAGGTGTGCCGATGAGGAGAATCTCTATCTTGCTGGCATTCAGACAAAGATAACTGGTGGCACCCCAATCTTGAATGGCAGTTAGGCGATGAGAGAGGGAGAGGTGGTGGCAGAGGGCAGCCTGAAAATGAGGAGTGTCGTCAGCGCAGCACTGGAAATTTGAGCAGAAAATGGCAATGCAGTGGGCAAGCATTGCCAGGTATTGGTTGAAAAGCCAGGGCGAGAGGTTAGACCCCTGGGCAACACCACAGGTAGAGAGGAAGATCGATGATAGGAAGGACGCCAGTTGGACCTGGGTGGGTCGATCAGAGAGGAAAGAGATCAGCCAAAGCCTGATCGGTGATAGCTAGGTTATCACGGAGACGGTTGAGCTGGATGGCATGGTTGACCGTTTCGAAGGCAGAAAAGAGATCGATGAGGATGAGGACAGAGGGAATGTTAGAGTCAAGGTTGGAGAGCAGATCTTCACTATGTTCAGGAGAGCAGTTTCCATTCCTCTGGCAGCTCTGAAGCCAGACTGATTGTCATGGAGACAGCCAACAGAATTGGAATGAAGGTTAAGCTGAGAGATGGTCAACTTTTCCAGGAGTTTGCCCAGAAAGGGAGTAATGGAAATTGGCCGATAGTTAGCCAGACAAGAAGGATCATCTGTGGGTTTCTTGAGAATTGAGAAGAGGATGCACAAGGGAGTGCTTCAGAGGGGAGGGGTAAAGGAGTGGTTGCAAAAATCAGCAAGGGCTGGAGCGAGGGTGTCAATGTGGTCCTTGATGGTTTTAGAGGCACAGGGATTAACCTGTTTTGACAACGCTTTCATAGATAGGACTTGTCTGACTTCTAGCACAATTTGGCCTTTTCTGACCCTTTTATCAATACCAGATATCAATTGGGTTTTTAGGGTAACATGAAAAGATCCAATACATGCCATGTCAGCCACAGTGCACAGCAGCACTTTCCAAAGCATTATCATGATGCCTTTGCCCACAATATATGCCAGGTTATTTAAAAAAAAAAATGTTTGTGTTAGCTGTACCTTTGTATGTCGAGGTTGGCTGGCTGCACCAATATATGCCTGCATACGCACATGAAAATGCTAGTTTGATTTGCCCTTCAATGCCATTTATGATAATATAAGGAACCATATCCATGCTAGCTCTTACAATATATGCCAGTATCCCACATAACATCCTGTTGGCTTTGCCCAGAATGCCAGTAAAAAACGCCATGCCACAATAAGGAAACTTGCATGCTGGCTGCCCCAGAGTAGTGTCCCCTCCGACCACCACATAAGAAAACTTTGCAAATGGGCTTTGCCCATATAAAGCCAGTTAAACATGCCAGGCCAACGTAAAGACATGTCCACACTGGCTGCCCCAATCTAGTACCCTTTCCTTAATGCCTCGGCCACATTAACACTCATCAACTTGGCTTTGCTCATATAATGCCAGGAAAAAATGCCATGCCAATGTAAGCAAGCTTCCATGTGTTCTGTCCCAATGCAGTCCCCTTACCCAGCCACACCTCCCAGGTAAGAATACAAGCTGGCGTTGCCCAAATATGCTGTAAAACATGCCATGCCAATGTAAAGAAATGTCAATTTCAGCTGCCATAATGCCCTTCTGCCCCAGACATTGCTCACAGGGCCTGCATACCTGCACACACATTTATACCCATTCACACACCAGGTAACATGCACATTCATCTTCTCCCTCATGCACAGTCAATCATACTTAACATTCCCACACCACCCTCATTCACACGCATACTACTAAAGACCAGGGGTCTGCAACCTGTGGCTCTCCAGATGTTTTGAAATATTGACCCCCGTGATCCGTCACCATGGACTACTCTGCCTAGAGTGTATGGGAGTTGTAGCACAAAACATCAGAAGAAGCAAAGGTTGCAGACCCCCGATATAGACAGAACCTCTCGCATACATGCAGGCACATACAAAAACAGACTCAAAGCCCTCTCCTCAACTACTCTATGCCCTTTGGCTCTGCCACATCATGGAGACATGAATCAGGATACGCTTCATTGTTCCTTTGCATGCACGGTGGTGCTGGAACACCAGAAACGGATGCCCCAGGCAATGGAAATGTGTGGGGCGGCGCAGGAGCACCCCCGGCCTCAAATTTGGCCCTGTAGTTCCCCAGCCTGCCTGCCTAATGGGCCATGAAAGGCAGATGAAGAAAAATGCCCCGATCTTGCACGGCCCGCCGACATGGCGGTGGGGAATTAGAAACTGCAAAGGGAAACTGTATGCAAGTAATGGTCTGTGTAAATCACTTGCATGAGGCTGCTGAGACAAACCTATCTATGCAAGAAATGGTCCCTTTAAAAACTATTCAAAGGCTACATTCAGAACCAAGCTTTCAGCAATGGTCACTGTATATCACATGCATTAAGCTGCTGCTACAATCTATCCGTGCCAGAAATGGTCACTGTAAATCACAAGCATGAAGCTGCTCACACAGCCTCTCTATGCCAGCTGTCTCTGTGAGGGATTTACAGCCTCGGTGGAGGCTCCTCCAAAAAAGGTTGGCAGGTCATTGCTCCATTGCCCGCTCTGGATGAGCCCCCACTGTAAGGATCATGAAGACAAAATGATGTGCCTGGTTGCACACACTGGTGAAGTAGAGAAGTCGCGATTTGAGAAGTCCCTTGCACACATCTTCCCTTCTGTCGCTGGTAGACATTTTGTTTGCGACGGTGCAGCCTTGATTTGAAAACGCCACCTGACTGTGGAATGCAGTGCAAACAATTGTGACTCTGATATCGGAAGCAAAAATGTGTTTGCAGCAGTTTCACAATTGCTTTTACTTTAATGGTGTATTGCAATCATAGTCACTCATCCTCAGCTCCATTCCTCAAAATAAACTACTTTGACAAATATGTAAATCCTTATAGAAATATCTTAAAGTACGGTTGTAGCATTAAGTACTAGAATGCAGTTCAAAGAAAGGCTAAAAAAAAATGTGGCCTGTGGGTTTTGGAATATGCACTTTAAAGACAGACTAAACATAAAAAGCTAAGGAGTGAAGATGTAACCTGCCAAGTAATGGTTTGACAAAGGCATGCTCCATATATGGAGGTGGGGAAAATGACATTCTTCCAAAAAGAAAATATAGAATAAAAAAGTCGGTGTCAAAAAGAACACATGAAAATAAGGGACATATTTTAATGGGATCGAAAAAGCACACATGTGGGCAGATAGCTGGTTATTTTAAAGTGGAGGCCATTTGGAAGCGATGGTTAATTTAAGTAAGCATTGTTTACACAGGATCTTCTCGTTTCAGTTCCAGGCTTCAAAAGTGGCATTTTAATTGTGAACGTACACAATGTCCACACGTGTGCCTGTTTCCATCCTATTAAAATATCACACACAGTGTAAACTATTGGACACACAACCTTTTTGGGGGGTGGGAGGGTAGAATGTCACATTTTCCTCCCCTCATATATGAAGCATGCCTTTCTCAAACAATTAAAAACCAGGTCACCTTTTCACTCATGAGCTTTTTGTGAGTGCGCTCAGTATTGGACCGCCCCTTTTGTAGCCTTCCACCGACGATAAGATCCTGTGCAAAAAATGGTTACGGAAATGAACCATCACTTCCAAACAGCCTCCACTTTAAAGTCTGCCAAAACAAAAATCGAATGTGACTATTCTTGAGGCCACAGTGGAACCTGCTGTGCAGTGGCTCCAGAGCCCCTAGATAATTGCAGGGGTTTGGGAGGCGAACGTGTGGCCCCACTGGGACAGGAAAAAAAAAAAGTCATGCCCAGAAGCAAAACTTACTTTGTGTGCATTCACAGGGCAGTTGGCGTCTGTGGGGGGAACCCCCAGGTGTGGGGGTCCATGGGTCACAGTGGCGGAGCCAAGAGGGGCCCATACAGTGGGGCTGGGAAGGGGCGGTCAAACCTTGGCTCCTCCCCGGTACCCGCAGCAACTCCATTCCTCCAGCAGGGCGGCCACTCGGCTGATCGCTAGCCCAGATTTCTTTTTTTAATTTTTTTTTTTTTAAAGTACAGAATAATTACTTGCAGCACAGTACACCCCGGCTATTTAAGTCCTTCAGGAATCATTCAGTTTGGCCGGGCACACACTCTGATGCAATGGTGCTGCTGTGTGACTGGCCATGCCCCTGCCTGCCAAGTCAGAAAAAAAGAAGACCTAGGGCAAGTATGTGTGCGTTTTGTGATTGCGCATGTGTATGTATCCTTACATGCAGTGCTCCAGATAAGATTTAGAAGTGGTAGTATTGTACTCCCCGTTTGTTAATGTTGGGAGTAAACCGATTTTTTTTTTTTTTGTCCTACTCCTAATTGGAGTATTAGGGTATTTTATAAGTGAGTACAAACTTTTGTAAGTTTAAAAGAGAAATGCTTTTGTAAGAAATATTTCTTTGCACCTAGTTATTCATGCACATTAAAATATATTCATGCCTGGCCTTCAACAGGCAGCCATAATATTAGTTTCTTCCTATGGCACCATGGGGCTTGGGTACATGCTTTGTATGGTTGGTCACTGCAAATCCCTTGCAGAGACAGCTGCCATAGAGAGGCTGTGCGAGCAGCTTCATGCTTGTGATTTACAGAGAGAATTTCTGGCGTAGATAGCTTGTAGCAGCAGCTTCATGCATGTCATTTAATGTGACCATTACTGGCAGATTGGTTCTGATTGTATAGTATTTACAGGGACCATTTTTGGCATAGATAGGTTTGTCTCAGCAGCATCATGCAAGTGATTTACACAGACCATTACTTGCCTACGAAGGCTGTGGATGCAGCTTCATGTAGGTGATTTACACAGACCATTGCAAGCAAACAGATTGTGGCATTAGCCTCATGCAAGCAATTTACACTTACATTCCTGGCATAGAAAGGTTGTGGATGCAGCCGCATGCATGAGATTTACAGTGACCAGTAACTGCATAGCTATGTTATGGCTAAAGCCTCCTGAAAAATGGCATAAAGTGCTCCTGGTCTCGTGCACTGGTGGGGACATGGTGTTCACTGGATTTTCTCATGCGTTACGCTAGAGAACCAAATGTAAATTTTATGGCTGTTCACACCATTTTTGTCAAGTATTTAGTTTAAAAAACGCATTATTTCAGCACATTTAAAAAAACTAATTCTTGGGGCAACGCCCCCTATTGACCCCAAACCCCCTCAATTATTTTGTGCTCACTCGCTACGCTCAGCCACTCGCACTAATTTGAGGAAACATGTAGGTCCTTGCACTGAAACCCTTC
Organism: Ambystoma mexicanum; assembly: GCF_040938575.1. Lineage (NCBI taxonomy): Eukaryota > Metazoa > Chordata > Amphibia > Caudata > Ambystomatidae > Ambystoma > Ambystoma mexicanum. Next base: position 343,471,924 of record NC_090935.1, on the reverse strand, counting down.
ACCACCCTGTGAGGGATCACTCATGAATCGTTTAGAATTGTGGTGCCCCCTTTAGGAGCCTTCCACCCCCCTGGCACCATAAATTGCCACTGCCCCTGCTGAGTGATGGCACAGACTGCCCATGCCTACATTCTGCCATATTCTGCAGTGGAAGACTTTCAGGGAATAAGAAGAAATGAGTTTTTTAACATTAGATGTGGCCGAATTCACTCATATTCCAGTAAATCCATACCAATTTGAGCTTCTCCAAACAAGAAGTGCACAGTTCATTTGGGCTGCTGTTTCACTGACAGAATTTTACATTTTACTTGGTTAAGGACTACAGAACACATCAGACACTCTGGTTTTACACAAAACATCCATGCAGTGTTATTTCTTCTTACTGCTAATGATCGGGTAGGACGAGATCGGACTACTTGCCTGTAAAAATATGGTTACACAGGCATGGCCATCAAATTCTTTCCCATGGTATAGATACCTCAAGTTGGTAATGGCTATTAAATTGCAAGGTTTACAAATGGGTATTGACATACAACTCTATATGTTATTGCACTTACTCTTAATTTCCATAGTTCTTTCCACTCATTAAAGTTCTTTTTAATCCTTCGCAACGATCTGGTATCGAAGCGTCTGCTGCAATGTAGTTATTTTTTTCTACTTCTGCCTAAGAATGTTTGGAATTTCAATTCTGCATTATAGACTATACATTTATACATACATGTTTGGAGAACAGTGAATATGCATTCGCCACAGAATAGGTCACACAAAAGAAAAATAGATGCTTAATAACGGCTGCCAGTAAAACGCATTAAAAAAAAATAAAATAGAGAAGAGGGAACGCACTGAATCCAAAGGGAATCAAGGCGAGAAGAGGTGGAAGCATGTGGGCCGATAAGGTGATGTGTCAGTGTTATGCAAAGATCACAGCCCGAAGGAGAGGAGTGAGTAAAGGATGGGAAAAGCGGCAGAGAGAGGAGTGCCAAGGAGGAGAAGGATTTCCATTTAGAAAGATTAAGAGGAGAGAGACAGCCAGATCAGGGTCTCTGAGGCAGAGGAGCGATGTAGACCCGCCATAAAGGAAGCAAAAGGAAATGAAAAGTGAGGAATCCGCTTAAGGAGGAGGAGAAACCAAACATGGCGAGGAAAAAAAGTGAATATAGGAAAAAGTTGAGGATTGAACAGTGTAGTGGACCACAGCACAGGGCAGGCCATGGGGATGTAGAGCCTGAAAAGTGCACTGAGGGGAAACAGCAGAAATATAAGCAAAGCAAACACAAAAATGCCAAACGATGCAAGAGTATCATGTAAAATAGGGGATCGAAGGGAGAGTTTAGATTGAAGATCATCATTTAGGGGCTGAATGACCGAATGCAAATGCCAAACTGGACAACAGGGCAGTGCGCTGAATTGGAGTCTAGACAGGAATGGAGCTAAAACAACAATAGCATTAAAACTGAGATTGAGAGAACAATGGGAATACAGAGGCATGGCAAAAGCTAGGAAAGGATGTGCCCACTGTAAATTGTTCACAAGTGGGATCCCAAGAGTGAGGGAAGATGTCATAGCTCTGTGAAAGGTCAGAAAAGTGATGGCATACACTGGTAATGAGGTCTGTAAAGACACATGATCAGCAGGAGAAGGGTAGCAAAGGAACGACAAGCTTCAAAGACGGAGAACGAGTTAGAAGATGGTGGAGCACGAGTGGAACTGGAGGTGGTAAAGGAAAACACCAAAGAGATTTCTGGGGTGAATTGGTTTTCATATACAAGCGGCCGGTGGTGTTGATGAGAATGGATTATTAGTTGTTTAAATCGGGGAAAGGAGATGCAAGAAACATTTACAGCACAGTTGCTTGGAAAAAAGGAGGCAAGAGGAATCACGATCCAGAGCTCTAAAAGATGATCCAGGTTGGGGAGAAAACCAAGGTTGGGAGCAGATGAGTGCTTGAAGGAGTAAATAAAACGAAATGATGGGAGGAACGAGAAAATAGATGGTCTGAGAAACAGACATCTGCAGCATCAATGAGAAGGTTTGAAAAAGCAAAAGGGTGAGCAGCAAATAAGAATTTGCAAAAACGGTAAAAACAGAGCTCTAGAAAATGACTAGATGATAGAAAGGTGCAGATAGCTTAAGGTTAAAAAGGATATGATCTTGGGGGAAGTGGAGGACCAAGTGTAGAACTGATAGTAGCAGAAGAGGCGGGTTGACTAAATAAAATCTCTGTGTGGTGCTATATCAGAGGTACGGGTTAGGGGAAAGACGGCGATAGACAATAGAAATGAATATAAAGAGATTAATAGGAGATACAACCATAATGGAGGTGAACATCATCAAAATTCGGTCCATAGAGTGCATGGAAATGTTATCAACTTTTTTCTGTAAGTCTTCCGTAACAGAAATGTACAAATTTGAATATACCAAAAAAGTTACATTATCAAAATATGGGGACATTAAAATGTGTGGGGGGAATAAAAACAAGAAAATTATATCTATGGAAAATCAACAGGACAGAGTAGATAGGGAGGAAATAATGAAAAACAGAGCGAGATAAGGTACAGGGTGTTTCGGAAGGTACAGGATGTTTCGGCAGAACCACCACGGTTCACCACCATTGTAAGAGACTTCATCTTTAGTTGTTCCTCATTCCATTCTTGTAATTCTTACTTTTCTCGGGGTCCATAACTCATGGAGGAATGCACAACTGCATAGGTGTTACCTGGATGTATACTGCTTGGAAGAGACAGTACTGAGCTTCGTAATATCAGCTGGCGTGTGATGCACTGCACCCCTTACCTCGAAGGAGGCATCTGGTTGATTTCTTTCTTCCCACCCCCGCGCTTCTTAGACACTATGCCTAGATAGAAACTAACTTCAACTTTACACTCTCCACAGTGTGGTACTGGACTGAAAGCACACTTCCAATAGTTAATCTTTTGCCTCATCTGACCAGGCACGTGGGAGCGCTGTATCTATACTTCTTTGGGCTTTAGACATACGGCATTGGAGTGTGAGGTTATTAGGACAAGAGTGTCTGAAAGAGGAGCAGTTTGTAAAAGCTGCGGTCAAAGACTATCCATGCCAATGCGGTTTCGAGATGGTCTGTGCTTTCTATTTCATTGCAGTTTATTTAGGTGCTTCAGTTGGGCCATTGATGAATGAATAAAAATGCGGTTGTCAAAATGGGATCACATCTTATGTGTATTGGGGACAGGAGCCCCCTCCACAAACCGCTATGGAGGATTGACTGGTGTGTAGTGCAGGAGGATATCTCAATGCTTATCTACACTGGAGCTGCAGAATGACCTAGTGTGGTAGGGCCAAAGATTGTGTCTCCTCCACAAACCGCTATGGAGGATTGACTGGTGTGTAGTGCAGGAGGATATCTCAATGCTTATCTACACTGGAGCTGCAGAATGACCTAGTGTGGTAGGGCCAAAGATTGTGTCTCCTCCACAAACCGCTATGGAGGATTGACTGGTGTGTAGTGCAGGAGGATATCTCAATGCTTATCTACACTGGAGCTGCAGAATGACCTAGTGTGGTAGGGCCAAAGATTGTGTCTCCTCCACAAACCGCTATGGAGGATTGACTGGTGTGTAGTGCAGGAGGATATCTCAATGCTTATCTACACTGGAGCTGCAGAATGACCTAGTGTGGTAGGGCCAAAGATTGTGTCTCCTCCACAAACCGCTATGGAGGATTGACTGGTGGGTAGTGCAGGAGGATATCTCAACACGAATCTACACTGGAGCTGCAGAATGACCTAGTGTGGTAGGGCCAAAGATTGTGTCTCCTCCACAAACCGCTATGGAGGATTGACTGGTGTGTAGTGCAGGAGGATATCTCAATGCTTATCTACACTGGAGCTGCAGAATGACCTAGTGTTGTAGGGCCAAAGATTGTGTCTCCTCCACAAACCGCTATGGAGGATTGACTGGTGGGTAGTGCAGGAGGATATCTCAACACTAATCAATACTGGAGCAGCAGAATGACCTAGTGTGGTAGGGCCAAAGATTGTGTCTCATGTGTAATAATTCTGGACAGGTGCAGGCTTCAATCCCCTCGACATCCTGCAATACATTTTATGTCCCTGCTCACAGTCATGATTTTTAGGTATTCATTGCTATCTGAATGCGTCTTCATACAGCTTCTGATCTGTGGGCAATTCATTTTATTTATTTTAATTGTTGTAGCTATTGTAAAACTTAGACACTATGGGGACAAAGCTTAATCTGCGAACAGTGGGATAGCACACCCACAGGGTGCAGGATGTTGTATTTCGAGATTTTTTTAAAGTTTTGACCCTTTTCCTGTACTCTACTTCCAAAGAGGCTTAACCGAAGAATTGGCTGTACAGTACTCTATACTGTAGGATGTGGTGTCCCCATGAATTAAATGCCGACCATTCCAAATTACGAGGATAGATTGCAGATTTCCTAGACCATAAGACCATTTTTCACATATGTTATTAGGATCTTAGGTGACGCTAAAGCTCCGCCTATAAGCTGACACTACTGCATTAGTGTACAGGTAGAGAGAAATGGAATACGATCATGTTTAGTTCCCCCCCACCATCGAATGACCATAGCCATGCTAATCCATATGGCCATTCCCACCTACTTCCTGCCTCTCCCGCCCAAAACACATCCTCCTGGGATCTCTTTGAGCTACCTTTACCAAGCCTTACCATCAAACCTTGACCTCAAAGTGCCTGACTCCGTTTTGAAAGCAGTCAGAGCTAAGGACTTAATTGAAGCTGTAAGCATGCTACAGGTGTGATAAAAATGTCTTAGCCAGATCAGTATTCAGCCACTCGATTTAGAAGTATTATGCATGCCCTTTACTGAAGTCCTGTTAAAAGCAAGCATTAGCAAAACCAAGCTTGCTTCTAGGTATTAGGCATTTGCCAGGCACTGCAATTATATTGTGGGGTGCATTCAAAGGCCCCAAACAGAAGTCCCTTTCACCTGAAAAGCATGAATTATCAACACTGACCCCAAAAACAGCTTGAAATGTTGATCTGCAGTTTCAATCTGAAAATATTAGACTGCTAACAGGACAATGTCAGGGGAAAAAACATGGTCCGTGTTGACAAAAAGTTATGTATATTATGTTTCACATCCAAAATACTAGTGACATTTGAAAAACCACTTTGTTTTCATGGAAAGAGGTCAACCCAAGGCAAACCCTTTTTGCTGGCTGTGGGCAAACTTTACAAGAAAATCCCCCACTGCCAATCTGGATGCTACATCCAATTACCAACTGCAATAAAATGTCCTGCTAAAAGTTGTGAAAAACCAGTGTTCTCCCAGACTGGCTGGCTCTGAAGGCAGTTACTGCAGGACAACTTCCCCTTGGCTGGAGCATGACCAAAAGGTGTGAAAACGGAGGCAACCAACTTCAAAGAGTAAGCTGCAAACACAAAGAGAATAATAAAAACTCTGGTTACAAGCTGACCCAGTGAGACCATATGGCCCTAAGGCAGGAGAATGGCCATTTGCCCCACATGAATATTCACAATTAATTTAAAAGGACTACTATCATTTGGACCTTTTTCTCAGCATCCACAAGTCATACAGATTACATTTATGTGTTATTTCTTATGTTTTTTCCAGGCATTTGTGGAGATCTAAAATTCATTCACCGGTGACTGGGAACTGTAATGGCCATCTAAGATGCGTTTCTGGCTGATCTGAAAAGGGCTGATCTGAAAAGGTGCCACATATGAGAGTTGGTGAATGGATGGAGGGAAAAATTAGGAAAATGTGTACATATTCATAACTGTTATGCTTCTTGTGAAAATGACAGAAAATTACCAGACAGTTGTGCAGCATGGTGTGGACCCGGCTGTTTGATAAATACCCCACGATTAGATTAAAAGGAAAATATATATATTATGGCAGTTACTAGTAAATCACAAAGTGTTTGATAGATAACTAGTTTTTACCTAACATTTGAAAGGAGAACAAATGGAGATTACAAATAGGAATGCTATGTTGCTCCAGACCCCTACCTCTGCCCCATCTTTCCAGAGTGTCCCGAGATGCAACTGGCTTTCCTGTACTTTAAACAGAGGCTTTCTATGCAAGTAGAAACGAGCCCTGGTAAAGCAAATGCTAGGGGAGTCTGCTTGACTTGAATCCTTTCCCCCATTTGGCAGAACAATAGAGTGAATTTTGATAAAATTCAAAATTAACAAAGCTCACTTTCCAGTGTGCGCTGAATACTATCATTTAATTGGGTAATCCTTAAAGAAGTAGGGGACAGCGGACAACAAGGAAGAGGTGTGTTTTTATTCTTAAATCAATCCAACCTTTTTATCCAGCTTCCCCAACACAGGCTTTTCAGTGGGGGGCCGGGGGGAATCTGAAATCCAAAATTCCCCTAATCATTCCCATTTTTCTGTCCGACTTTCCCAACACAGGCCAAAGTAAAAGGGGTTGGGGTCTGAAAAACAAAAACGCTAAATCACTCTGTGTATATTTTAAACCAAAAGTGTGGGTGAAATCGTAATCACCATATGTATTTGTGCCAATCTTGAAACCCTACTGCTTGCCTTTTAATCGTGCAAGAAAATCAAAATTGCACATCATACTTTTATAATTGTTTGGTTATTGATCAGTTTAATTATTCCTTGACGTGAAATTTGTAGAAAGTGAAGATTTATGATTCACTTTTGTGATTTATTTATGCAGACAGAAGTTGATCGTGTTGTGCCATGGATAAAGTGGTGTTTGACATTTCCGTGCACATTTAGATTACTGTTCATTTAAATAAATACCAATATATTTCCCTTACACCAGCCTGGTTCTTGGCTCAGGGAGAGGCATCCAAGGGGCATGATATATGTCTGAAGTAGGGCTGAATTAAAGAATCCGTTAAACAGTTTGCTGGGAGTGAAGAAACTGCCTGTGTGGAGGGTGGCTTCTCAATAAACCGTTACAATATCACCAGTTACTCGCACTATTTTACAGCTGCTACCATCGATGGCCAGTTAATACCTGACAAATTCCTTTCCCATGCGTACACATACGCATTACCAAGTTAATCGTTTCTTCTCCATGTTCTCCAGTCTCGGGAGGATAGCTCAGGGGCAACATGCTTGCCTTGGAAGCAAGACGACACGGAGCAACACAGGTCCGATCACCCGTCCGTGCTTAAGCGTGTTATAAATAATCAATCATATTGCAACATTACCATTCTCTTTGGCTTGTGCTTCATTTGAAATATCTGCACAAGGTAATTAACTGCTGCAGCAAGGCAATGAGGGAAATGTGCGACAGCCTAAGGGAATTCTAGGAGTTAATGGGATGAAATTCAGCATAGATTTAATTAATGTGCTCTTGGTCTGGTTTAGAAGTGGAGGGCTGCAAGGCCAGTTATATCTGGGCGGTAAGCAGGACAGTGTTCATGTCTTTTATTATAACCATGCCTTACTTGACACCTTGGCCTTCCCTCTCCTTGTGTCACATGCTTTTATTATATAGTAACCATGACATGTACCGACTCTGCATGGTACGCCCCATGATCTGCAACATGAAGGAAGAAACGCGAGTGGCCCACCTGAAGCTATGGATGGAGACAGGGAGGACATCCTGTTCACAATCGAAACTGCTGCCCTCGAATGGTTCAACAGGATTACCTGCAGAGATTCTGCAGCAGGCAGAATCTGACTTCAGAGAATACCAAGCCAGACTGATGCTGCCAATCCCACTGGACTTAAAAGGCTTAGTATATACAAAAAAGCACCAGGAGTAATGGAGGATTAATAGCTACGCTTTCAGTAACTAAGTGATACTTTGTGGAATAACGATACCGAACTTGAAGACATTCTTGTGTAAACACAATTCAAAGTGAGGCCGACTAGTGATACCCTAGTAAGCAACTCCCTGCAAAAGAATGGCTCTGTTGAAACGTTGACATAGGACACCGGTAGTATAACTCAGTGGAAACGTGCTCGTCTTGGAAGCAAGACAACGCAGAGCAACATAGGTTCGAAACCTGCACTTAGAAACCTCTTTGGTATAAAGCGCGTTACATATAAAAAAAATATATCTAATAATAATAATTCCAGGTATAAATACTTCATTATGGATTGCTGACCACATCAACTGAAATAATGTGACTATGGTCAACATAAAGCAATTCGACCTACAGACTGAAACTAGTAGTATGATAGGAAAATACTGCAAGAGCAGTTTGTAGTACATTTTTGTTTGCAGATGTATGTTCATTTTTTGTGTGTGAACGATGTACTTGACGGTCTAGGAGTAGCTTCGGTCTAAACAGGAAGTCACTGGCAAAAAATAGTATATCCATGTAATTCATATATTGAAAACTGTTTGCTTTACATTAACAATGTTATCTTTAGTTAAACTAATGTGTGTTTGTTATGCCAATTGTGTGCAATTTTAAAGACACTTGGGCCAGAAAATGTTAGGTAGTAATTACGCTTTAATAGCCTTTCTTCAAGTTTTGGAAGCTTTCTATTTTCTTTCCAACAATATATTTATCAAGTATGTAAGATGTATTCAATCCGATGAGATAGGTTTAGCAAAATCGTTTGTTCTAAATGATGCCCAAGTGTTGAAGTTTATTATTTCATGCACCTGCTATTGAGTGAAATGGTGAATTGTTTTCTTTAGCCATCGACCACAAGCACTCCTCCCGCGCCAGCCATTGCAGGGAGACAGGAGCTCCCTTGGTTCTGGAATGCCCCAGAACCCTTGGCCTAAATGCTATCGGATTGGTTTGGGCATAGTATAAGGGGTACCCAGAGCCACCACAAAGTAGAAACTCACAGGGCATCTCAAGGTTTTGGTGACAGGACCCGACCCAGATACCTGTACACGAATGATAAATCGCATGAATAGGGCACTCCCTGCGGAGGAGTGTAATGAAACTGCGACCAATAGCTGAATGGACCCCATTCCCACACCATCTGAACGTGCGTACCATTAGGAAATGTGTACAGTATTTACAATGAACAAGTCATTCAATAAATACAACCAATGGTCTATGGAACATGGCGGTTGTGGGTTGGGTACAAGGGTGGGGGTCGAATGATGGTGCTCAGTGGCCAGTCACTGACCTGGGGTACTAAGAGGAAGGAGTGGGATGGTAAGGGGTGTGAGAGGAGAGCCATGGGTTCTGCCTTTACGTTTGCAAGAATTCATGTATTTTATTCTTAAGCTTGGAGTGATCGTCCCCAAACTTTGCATGCAAGAATGTGCGGATGGTTCTCCGAAGAACAGGAAGGATTGCCTTGTTATCTGAGCAGTCCAAGTTCACTTGCTTGCACCACTGCGGACAGTGCTCAAAAGTTACCAAAACTCGTAACCAGGATTAATGTCTGGCAGAGAGACTCCCAGGACCCCCCTTCTTATTTGCGTCATTACATTTATGTCATGTATTCAGTTGGGTCATGTGAGGGGTCAGAAACGTGAGGCGGACAACTTTGTGAAGGTTTTTCAAAAGATGGCGATTTTACTAACTCTAAAATGTTGGATAAATGCCTTACTGTGCCTACCCTGATGAGGATTTCCTTGCCTAAAATAAACTTAAAGGAAACCCTGTAACAAAAGGATTCTGTCCCTCACACTTAAACATACACCATCTTAACAAGCCAATATATGGCAGTTCAACAGCAACAACTATGACAGTTAAATTTACATCATAAAAACTGTTTCTCCTTCCAATATTGATGAAATCCCCTTCCCCAAATTGAAGCAGAATTTTGTTGAACAGTTCCAAAAAGGTTAAGGAAATCCTGTCTCGTATCAAAGTGCCACTTCAGTTCGCTTTTGGTTCCAATTTGAAAACACTAAGTTCCATCTTGTATTTAACCAACAGTTCATAAGTGGTTAAAGATATCTGTACCAGTTCACAAAACCACGTGTTTGACAACATTAAATACTGCTGCAGCAGTTCACACAATACTTCCTTCAATTATATTAATTTGTTAGGGGGATTCTGCATTAACCCACAAAAAACACTTTAGGGACTCTTCAACTTCACGATTTGTAACCACACCACAGTACTTCAATTGCTTCCGCCTGGTCCACTTCCCTGCCAGGTTTCTAAGACAAAGTGCTCTGACCTGGTGTACCCTCCTGCCAGGTCAGAACAATCTTGCAAGTACTTCTGTGGTAGATGGTAAACTCAAACAGGTTAGCAATGTCTTTCACTTCACAACATTAAATAGAAGAAACACTTCCAAGGGAAACAAGAGCCACACTGGTGTTTGTAACACCCATGTAATACCACACTCTGCATGTTATGCTCCACTCCTTCTGAACGTCTTCCTTCAGAAGGGAAGCCTTTGTGCCACTCTTGTATCTCCCCTTCTCCACTAACCAACTGCTGATAAGGCTTCTGTTTCAATTTCACACTTCTTTGGCAACGTGGGTTTAAACCATTATCTATTGGGACTGCCTTTTCATATGGGCAACAGTTTTTTACCAACACTGAAAGTATCAACTGCCTTCTCCTGGCATGGCAATTCTGGTTCTTTCTTAATTGCTTGGAAATGTTCCTCTTTAGGCTTTGGCAATGATGGTTTATCTTTACTCTCACATCTGTTACCCCATTTCATTGCTGGATCTTATTATGCCCCACAATTTCACATTACATTCTTCTGGTATGGAAATCAAGTTCTTAATTTGCCATCTGCGCTCTTTTTTAATTAGTTTGGTTCACAACAGAAGAATGAGTCCGCTTTATATTGGTTTGGCATTCATAAAGTTTCTTCTTCCATATTTTTACTCCGGTTATCACGTTTACATAGTTTAGGCCCCTAGACTTGGCTAGCGGGCGGTTACGAAGCGCTCCCGGCTTTCAATCTGACAGTGGACTCATCAGGTCTGTCGTGTGCGTCGGTTCGCCTAGGTCCCTCCAGTTCCTCTGGTTCGGTTTATGTAGGCAGTCAGGAAAACTCTCCTTCACGACCTTCTGCGACTCACGTCCGTCACCAGCAGTGATCTCCTGGCTCACACAACTCTCTGGTGCTCGCCGGCCACCGGTGCTTGACAGAAATGGGAAAAACTATTAAACAGTTTGCTTTCCACTGCACGACATCTGCAGCTGCAATCCTCAGAGGGAGAGTCAGCACTCCCAAAGCGTTCTGCTGCACTGACCCTGCAATCACGGTCTTGAGAAGAAAAGACCCTCTTAGGACCGGCATCTAATTTTCATGCCACTGTGGTCCCAGGGTCTCGGCTGACATCAGACCTCTCCTTCTGCTGCCACATGGAGGTAGGCAAACTCCTTCACCTTCTACTACTGCTCCTTCCAATGGCCTACACCCGAGGGGGCTTTTTATGCCTCAGGTGACAGTTATTATTCCTGGTCTACTGTAACTTGAAGTCTAGCGCAGCTGCAGTCTTCTTCGTCCCAGTAGGGATTTATGGGACTTGAAGTCCACAACATCCAATTTGGATTTTCTAACAGTCTCTACCTTGCAATAGACTATTAGAAGGTTAGCGTCTTGGAGAATATTATACAAGATGGTTTCCCATTCTTCCTGACCTGGTCCCACTGCCCCTCCCCATGCGATCCTAGCACAGAACACCACCCCCCAGGGTCAGGATCAGAAAGCGCCTGCCTTTTCCTGGCCACATGAGAAGGGTCCCAGGTAAGGTTTCCTGGGTGAATCATCTCCGATTTATCACAGTCCCTACTGTTCAGGGGGTGTCCCTCCTCTGTGCACCCAGCACATATCTTTCCTGAAGGCGGTCCAGATAATTTCCCCTCTTCGAGTATTGTGTTTCTGAACTTCTGCGGTAGAGACGATTTAATAGTCTCCTCAAAGTTGCCGTCCAGCTAAGGGTCTCATGACTAAAATCTGTGCCACCATAATTTTTTTCCTTGGTCCCGAGTGTTCTCCATTATGGATCATCTCTGCCTAGCATTTATCCAACAGCCCACTTTTGTGAGTATTATGTTGCACAGCTATGTAGGATGCCATGGAGATCCTCTCCCTCTATTATTGGTCAAAATGTATGTGATATGGTATTTGGCATCCAACTCAAGGCTTGTATCACATCCCTCGATGAGTGCCTAAGCTATTTTTTACCTATAGTTTACCGACATGCGGCTATAAAAATAGATGCATGAAGACCACCGAATGAGAACTAGGTAAGAGGGACAAAATTTGCTAAGAAGTAAAATGGGGAAACTAGACAGAGAAGCAAAACGATTTCAATCACTAGAAAGTAGATACATTAAGGGATTGATTGCAGCATGAAGGGATTTCAGCAAGCCGTCAGTGGTCTAGTTATCTATGAGAGAGCAAGAAATGGCAAGAGAGTGTGTGTACAAACACACACACACACACACACACACACACCTCAACACGGCAGGAACGAGGTAGAACCCCTTGCAAGTGAAACAGAAAGGAAAACATCAATTCCAGCAGTTAAGAGATCAAAGCGCTGATGAAATACCGGAAGGCGTTATCGTCGTAAGCAGGCACTAGAACGTTAAGGCAGCCAGCACCTCTGTTATCTTGGGTCAGGCTGGGGTTTTACTACTTATTTGGGTGTACAATTGAATTGTTCCTCTAAAGAAAAAGTCTGGACTGAAAGTATTAGATGTAAATGTTTTCGTCTAGCCAATCAAGCAGCAATAATACAAAAAATAAATGTTGGGAAATTCACATTAACTCAGGTATTGGGTGTTTTACAAAGAAAAGGTCGCTCCAATCTTAGTAAATGGAGCAGAAGCAGCGATGACGATCCCACCAAAGTGTTGGGATATGATTGAAGGGCAATTTTGGAAAAAAAAGTCCTTTAACTACCGAGAGCTCTCCCAATATCACTAATATGGTTTGGGCTTACAACCTTTAAAGTCCATGATCAAATAGCGAACACTAGATTTATACGGGAAATGTATCGAAAAAGATACTTCCTTTTTAGATACTGAAGAACAGAGATGATTCCAAGAAAGAGCGGGTGCTGGATTAACGGAAAAGAGTGCCACGATTGTATTGAGTCACTTGGCCAATCTAAAGAAACATTAACAACAAAGCCAGATAAAAAAAAAAGTTTCCCCATTTCTAAACATCGAGAGACTTTTATGTGTCTAAGATTACATACTGCCCACAAGAGAGATTCTAGGAATGAGAAAGTTAACTCCCGATACAAGATCTACATGTAGATTATGTGAAAACAATGAGAAAGTGGAAACCATAAAACATCTGGTAACTGAATGTGAGAGTCTAGCATCAGTAAGGCAGAGATATTTGAGTAAGGCGGTTGCTGACTTTGGCTCATTAAATGTAGATGAATGGTGATATTTATTATTGGTGGGTGAAAAATGTAACATGCTCCTAGCAGTAACAAAATATTTAATTGATGTGCTGAATGTGTAATGGTGTGTAATGAACTAAAAGCAAAATGATTGAGGAATAGCGACGGGTGACAGAAATGTACTGATTGAAGAGGATACAAGGCTGACTTTTTTTCTAACGTCCTTTTAGGAATAATTAATTGATTTATGGATATGATGTAATACATGATGTTTTGGAAATGAATTGTGGAATTGGTTTTATGAAAGGTTTGTAATAAACCAAAAATAATAAAAAAATAAACTAAACAATAATTACTCGTCTAGTCTAAAGAAAGCATTCTGCCACTTTTCATACCCAACCCACCTTTCTTCCCTATTCTATGCGGTTATACCCAATTTAAGAATCCAACTGCCTATTTAAAACTGTCTGCAGTTAGCGAATCTATTGGTGGATTAAAGTCATGTTTGGTAACACATAGAATGCATTTATTTACCATTCGTTGAATAAGTATTCCAAGTACAAAGTGTTTTTATTAATATGTATATATAGGATAGTGGTAGCAGACCTTATTTTATATAAAGAAGCTGTGTTATCACCTAACAGTGTGTGGACATTCCTTTGTGGGGGCTTTGGGGAAACACTGTACTTAAGTACCTGCCTGCATCACATCCTGAAAGCTTAAATCTGGCTGCTCGCCACGTTATACCAAATTGGGAGCCTTGATTGAGTGTTCTGTGCATTTACCCTGCCATATAGAGGGCGGAAGTTCAGATAAACACCCTCTCTCTTCCCCCAAACCTCCGTCTTTAGACCCCTAAGGGTAAATGTTCACTTCTGCCAGTTTAAGCTTCAGAGAATGCAGAATGTTGCTGTATATCTCCTCACTGATGACGTTTACCGTTGCCCGTGTCCACTAGGAATTCTGCCTGTAGATTGTTGACATGTAACAGAAGGGTGGGGCTATGCTCATTTGCTGCTGTGGGGTTACCCAATGTGTATAGATAACCTTTCTGCCTGGGTTCTTCTGCAGACAAGCAACTGGACCCACCGTCCCACATGGATTATTCCACAAGGTAGTGGACATGTCTATTTGAGCGCCTCTTTGGCCAAGATCTGGACGCACAGTGAGAGCACCATTCAGGCATCGCCCTTTTGTGCTGCCTCCTTTCCTCCTTTTCCCTGCGATGGCAGTGAGGGTGTTCATATAACGGATGTCCCCGCCGGTTGAGGGCTTGAGCTCTCCCACTCTCTGGGGTTGCAGTACTCTCACCTTCGCCCCTTGCTTGGCTATGGGCCATTCCTCACACTGCTGTAAAATGATTCTCCCCCACACGCTACACATTGCAGTCAGATGGCAGGGCATGCACGCTCATGTGGGAATTCACACCCACATCTGTAGCAGAACGGGTCACCATTACCTTGATGCGTCGGGCCGTCGCCACACTGTTGATGGACCCCGACTGCAGGCTGGGCTCCTTTATGTTGATCATGGCTTTGACTTGCATCTTTAACGCTGTGTCGGAGCATGACATCCGTAGCATCTCTGCCAACGTCCAGGGCTCCTGACGTAAGCGTTTTTTGGAATGCCGTGGATACGCACCCCGCAATGACCTTGGGTAGTAGCACTTCCTCATTAGAATAATTGTCAAAGTCACCGTATTTCATGCGGATGCGTAGGCGAATTACAAAAGCATTCATCGTTTTACCCTTGTTCTGTTAAGTGGTATGGAACACATGGCTTTTGGAGTCCACATTGGTATGCAGCATTAAGTATTCAGTGAGTGCCACCCTCATAGGAGTCTGTGACGTCAGCTGGGAATTCATTCAGTACGTCTCTCACATTTGGTCCTACGCCTAGGGAGAGCAAACTGTGCTTTTAGTCATCGTGCAACGGCCCTATGGTTCTGATGTACAAAATGTCCCTAGCCCACCTGGGCCTCAGGTTGCTAGTCTCCGAGATGTCATATTGACTGGGTAGTTGCATGGCCAGGTTCTTCTGCAGGCATGGAGATAGGCCGACTTGCGTCATAACGGACACCGTGAGGTTCTCAAGAGCTGAAATGGCGATGCTTGTGTGGGCGGTGGTGTTGCCCGTGTCACAGTGCTCCCTGAGGGTGCTTATGCTAAGGCCTCCCCTCTGTACTCTCGCGTGACTTTGCATGCTGTGCCCTGCACACCTTCCACTTTGCTGTGGAGCAATATCTGTCCCACACTTGTGCACACAGCACTTTTTTGTCTCAAATAGTGCACAAAGCAGTTTTCTGTCGTACGGTGTGCAATCCGCACTGTTAATGCAGGGCAGATTCCTGCATTTCTCACCTGCTGAGAAGGCCCTTGACCGTGCCCGCTCCCGAGGCGTCAAAACTCTGCTGTTGTAGATGTGGATGCCGATTCACTGCCTCGTGGGCCCTCTGCGCACTCAGCAGCGTTCCGCAGCTCATCCGTTGCACACCTTGCACATCTGCGCCCAGGCGTGGCCTCCAGATGGCCTCCCTACCACACGCTGGGCTGAGTGCCGCACTCCTTGCGTGGAGCCGCTCAGGATATGGAGTGGGTCTGCTCCCGTTTCCCTGGAGCCAGTCCCCTCCGCTGGCGACACAGAGCGGGTCCACCGCTTCGTCACCAGTTTGGTATCTCAGGCCAGGCTAGGGTATTACTCAGCCCACACTGCCAACTTCCTCTACCCACATGGTGCCACCAAGAAAGACGTGGAGACCAAGGTGATGGTTCACGCAGTTCTTTATTACTCGTGCTCCATCCCTAAAATGGCCCTTCCTCATCCGCCCGCCACACCACTGCCCGTGCCTTCCGGCGATCCATGCCTCAACACGTGACGACGGTCATCATGGCTTCACTTCATGACGTCACAGCACTGGAGGAAGGGGCCTCCCGGCAGACAGCAAGCATGCCAGAGCTTTAGGCCAAGTAGGGTTTGCGTTTCTGGTGCTGTATTTGACAGCGAATCTGACACGCTTGATAGATTGCCACATACAGCGCCCATACCTCCGACTCACTGGCAAACGTTGCTTAGTGTGTTGCCACTGGAGCCGAGGAACAGGTGTGTTTTCTTTACCACAAGGTCCACAGCATGACTTAGATGTGAAGGGTCCCACACATATATACTAAATTACTCGTTTCAAATATTTCAGACTATATCCACATCAGATGAGAGCACCTCTCGTTTGCTGAGTGAACACAATTGTACTATGTTCGCCTACGGAGTAAGACTTGCCAAAGTGTCGAATGTGCAACTTGCAAGTTAGAAAATGGGCGTAAGGTGCAGTGTTTACTGTCGCTCAAAGTCTCGACCACAGACTGCCGCCGCCGCCGCAGGCAATCACTGCACCGATAACCGGTTGCTTAGCAAGCCAAAAATGCATGCTTGCCTTCTCGGTGGAGCAACTCTTTGGACACCCTGTAGTGTTGTTTTTCTATTGGATAAACTGTGCAGTGTAGGCTGTGATCAAAATCATGAAAATAGATATTTTTCATGAACAAGCCGATCATGTACATTTTTATTTTAAAAAGTGTGGGTGGTGCGCCGCGCCTTTGTAATGAATGACACTGCAGTCGCAGACTCAGGCCGACCGCAAAGCCCTGGCTGCGTGACTAATGCTGACAAACGGCTGGGCGGGGGGGCAGCCGATAATAGCGGTCTATACCTGGTGGGAGATGACGGCAGCCTTCCCAGAAACGAGGACGCCAATGACTCGTCGTTTTTACAGTCCACCCCCCAGCTGGGGCGCTCCGCTGCGGACCATTCCTGCCAGTGGCCTGCAACCCGCCTTAGGGACCAGAGCAGGGGAGGGCGCTCGAGTTACCGATTCAGTTAATAAACATTTTAAGCACATGCACGTGTGTGCGCTACTAAAACGCATTCCGCCGGCTGCAGCAAGCAGATGGCGGGCGCTGGCTATAGAGCCTTACTGGCCGGCTATTCCCTTCCCATGCATAACGCTTCTGGAATCCGGTACCAGGCAGTGGGCACGCTTAGGTGCGTGTGGCATGACTTCTGAAACGCCATAGAAGGAAGTGGGGAGCGCGTGCAGAGCAGAGGGCCTTCTGGGCGAGGCTCTAGTACCAGGGCTGAATGGATGTAGGGGTGGACTGACACAAAATAGAACCAGGAAATATTTTTTAAAGTGCCACTAAAGTATACTTTTTCTGAGAGCCCAACCCTTTTTCTATGGGAAATTAGAGAAATAAAATAGCTACCACACAAGAGGCCCAGGGTGCAGAGGCCTACCGGGAAACCTCAAGAGTTCCTAATAGCCCAGACCAGTCCCGAATAGATGTGGCCCTGAGTATGATCAGGGCCGGAGACCTCCACGCAGAGAAGCTACTCTAGCTGTGCCCAACCTGTGGATGAGGTGGGCCAGAAAGAGACCCCAACATGGAACGGGTTCAGATAAACTCCCACAACTTCTGCAGGATGGACCCCACTTACTGACCTCTCCATGGTTGAATGTATTATTTATACACCGGTCATAAGCCAGGGACGTCATGGAGTGGGTGGGGCTGCCAGAGGTTGCACCCGTGACCCCTGAGGGCTCCCTTGCTACCCCAAAAAAAATAAGCACTTTTTATTGTTAAATAGAAGCTCCTGGGCCAGCGCCATGCAGTGCTTTGCTGGTTGGCTTTCTTGCACAGGCCTCTTGAAAAAGAAAACAGGGGGTTGCACTAGTAACACTTTGAGCAGAGACCCTAAATAAGAAAGAATAGGAATAAGAAATAATTTGTCTTTCTGGAATTCTATATAACAATTGCTAGACTCATTAAAGGTTTTTTTCAGGCACGCTTCAGAAGCGAGTCACTGATTTAGTCTGTTCTTAAACACCTCAAATTCACAATGCAGTCAAAAACCTCAAAAAAGCATTTCGAGTAGAATAAGCATCAATTTCGGACTATGTAATTAGCTTTTTGCAAGTTGCAGTTATGGCATGTTTTTGCCGTTGTCTCTGTTACGATGATCCCAAGACATTCCATCTCGGTGTCCTTGGTCACTTGATGAAATTCTTTCACGGTTAAGAACTCTCCCAATGGTATGTATTTTGTCAACCTCTGAAGCCTGAAAATTAGATCCACGCAGGTGTGGCCAACTTTGCACCAGATCTGCAGATGAACTGGCCTGCTGTTAAATCTCATTTACTAGTTTAGTGGTATCCACTACAGAGTGTAATTTGCTTTCTGACTTTGAGAACATTCAGACATGTAATTGCTCATTTCGCTATAGCCACTAAGATAGCTCAGCGGGTTGAGCACTTGCTGCTACGATGTGTGCGTGAGTGTGTGCTGCAGGTTGGAATCCTGACAACACAGGTTGGGTGATAGTGTATGTATATTTGTTCTAAAGCGCTTAAGCGTAAGTGCTATACAATAACAAATTGGTACCATTTGGTCTTGGATGACTGCTTGCATTCCCAGTCATTTGATAATATCGTCATATACACACTGATATAAACGATACATCTGGTGATCCATTCTTGTATGAAATGTACATTGTGATATTTCAACCGTATTTTTCGTAGTGTACTTATGAACAATGCTATGTGATGCCATTTCCTGTTTAATCAAGGGGCAAAAGGTCATGTTCCATCGCTTCCTGTGATGTCACTTTGAGGTGGAGTTAAATGATATCACTTCCAGTATGGTCATCATCGGTCAAGGTCTTGTGATGTCACTTCTGCTACACCTGGCATTTTGGTGAAATGACATCCCGTCATAAACCCAAAACTAAACAGCTGGAGTAACAGGCGAACCCTTCTCCAAGACACATACTCGTTTGTGAATTTGTCTGCGAGGGTGGGTGATATGTGAAAACCTCAAATACCCTACACACCCACATTTGACAATGCACAAATGGACAGTGTCCCCCCCCCCCCACCTCGGCTCTCCAGGGCTCAAAAATATATCCGAATGGGCACATTGTGGGCCCCCCAGTACCACCATGCCCTCAATGCCATTTCAGAACCAGGGAGCAGTAGACACCCACTGCTCAACACCCTTTATTCAAAGAGTATATTTGCACATCTAAATACATGATTGCAAGGCCTGACTTCATGCAACAGCAACCCAAGTGTTTCAAGCCCACTCTTTTCGTGTACCTAAACAGCAACCCACCATGCCCATTTCAGCTTTGCCTCCTAGCTAGAACCATATTCCAATACCATAAATAAAACACCCAGAGCAAGTCCAAATGAGGGGCCCCTGTGAAAGTTCCAACGGCAGGAGCAAGGCTCACTGTCCCTCTAGCTACCCCGGGTGAGCGTCTTCTCTGCATTCCCTGGAGCTCACAGCAGACATTGGAAGCCTGGCCATTAGGACTGGCTCTTGGTGTGTAGTACTCATCAGACTGTCACACAGCCTAGCCATCAAAGATCTAGCGACTACAAAAATGCCCATTTCTTTTATTCAAGCAATTATATGTATGAGAGGTGGGGTGAGTACCCACCACACACTCATACCACTATACATAATTAATTTCTCTTAGCCACACCACACATACAATTACTTCGAAAATCGTTAACAAAACGAGGCATTTTTGTAGTCGGTATTTTTGCACTCGCACTAAACGAGCGATGCCGCCATCAAGACTCGCAAAGGGGATTATTTGGTTGCCCTTACCTTACGGGCTAGATATTTGAAGTTACTATGTAAGGTTTTAGCTCTTAAGTGCTCCAAATTAGTCCTTTTAGCGTGGGCTGCCCGCAGTATAATGCTCTGTAAAGCCCATATAATGTATTCTATTTTAATAACTGGCTGGGGGGTGGAGAATTGCAACCCTATTTACTTTTCCCACATGTTAGTGAGAAGCCTTCCTGCAAGACACACTATCACGCGTTCTGCAAGTCACAGTGCAGTCTGGATCAAGAACAATGCCCAACTTGATAACAAACACACTGCTTACATTGTAAAAGCACAAATATTTACCATGGCCATTGCTTATCTCTAATTGGGACGCATCATCTTGACATGTTGATCCGCCCTCTTGCACCAGTGCAGTAACCATGCTAGCAGACAGAGCGGCGCACTAGCAACCGAGAAATGCCAAGCAGTTCTATAAACTATCACAAGCCGTGGGAGATGGGATAGGGGCTGAGAAGGACAAAGCCATGATAATATCCAGGAGCCCTCCAGATCATCCTTCGCTCGAACTACCAATTAGCAGAGTCTTGGCTTGATTTAGCCTGGCTCTGCTAAGGAGGCGGAAATGAGCGCCCTACATAATGCATGTAAGTGCTCCCAGATGACCTCAACAAGCCTAAAAACCCCACAAAGTAAAAAAAAGAACTGCAACAAAAGCCAGTGAGGTATTTCTAGAGCTCTTTTCAGCAAAGAAATGGGAGGTCATCCTTCCGAGCTGAAAGCAGCCGGGTGTGCAGCGGTGGAGGCGGCGACTGTGCGGCTAGTGGATTCCTGAACAGTGTTGATGAAAAGGAATGAGGTAGTGGGGCAGTGTCCAGAGTCTGGAGGGCTGTGGTGTTTGGTTGATAAAGTGGCTTGATACAGGACCCCCACCACTTCCCACCGCTGCATAAAATGGAGGTTTGCACAGCCGAAGAAGATGGTTTGTCTCCAGGAGGTCTTGGCGATTACAGTGCACAGACACTATGCGCTAAAATGTAAGTGAAATAATAGCAATCCATAAGAAGATCCTAATTGACAAAACTCATGCTGCGACTGCTTAAATAGGACTGCACGCGGACAGGCCTCAAATACAACTGTGGCAGCTATCACCAGAAGCCCCCAGCAGGAGCAGATGTTTACCGGGTGCAGAACAAAAGAACTAGATGGGTGCTCCAGATGGTAGAAGGTTTGCATTGTTTTGGCAGGGGAGAAAAATAAATATTAAAAAGGAACAAATAACTGCACCCTGCATAAGGGGGCTGGTGGGCAGCTGATGGGCCAGCGAGGCCTCCGGATGCGAGATGAACGGTCCAGTGATCTTTCTATCTTTCAATGACCATCAGCTGCCCACCAGCCCCCTTATACAGGGTCCATCAATCATATACTGACCATGCCTTGATAAAGACCTTTAGGTCGAAACACATGTTGGCCTTGCTTATGGAGAAACCTGCGTGTCCATACGTATGAAAAAAAAAAATAACAGTACTACAGATATCAGTGGCACGATTTAATTCAAATGCGCTCCATGCAGGAAGCGGGGCAAAGCGGTACAGGGGGCGCACTTACCGACAGTGGGGACGGCAAGCTGCTGCTCAAAAGGAGGTTAGGAGCAGAGGTTTTACCAGCATCAGGTAATATTATCCCCACCAAAAATATCACTGTATATTTGGTCGTCGGGAACGGGCATCGGTAATATTTTTTGTGGGGATAATATTAGGGTTTTTTGGGAGCGGGATTGCGGGGGTGTCTCCCGCAGGTTTCATGCCTTGATATTGCGCAAAAATATGGCGATATTTTTGTATGGCGATATTTTTGCGGGGTTATTAACGCATGGAACCGTTTTACCATGTGGTAAAACGCCTGTTCTGAGCCTCTTGGTTGGCTGGGAGGCCGCCACCCCCTTTCGTGTACCAATACCATCAACATTTGATGGATTCAAATTCTTCAGACTTCATAATTAAAAGGGGGCCTCCATTGTATGCATAGACTTACTATGGGATGTCTCACTACCAGGCCAACATGACCAGACTTTGCAGATTGATATATCATCTGAAAGACAATAGAAAGATGGTGACACCATTATATGGTTCACTGCAAACCTATTATGTTTTGGATTCCTGAACTCGCATATATCACCAAAGTGAAAATTTAGCACCAGCCACAACTTATATTGGTGATAAATAAGTATTCAAGATATTACCAATTCATAAGGAAAAGATGCAGAGCAAAGAACCGTGTTCAAAACCAATACATAAACTGCAGCCTGCACACAACATTTGGGAAACAAGCACAAATAAAATGTGCAATGTTTTGCAGACACTCAAAACTATAAAAGACAAGGCTCGAGGTGGAGATGTCCAAATATCAAAGCATCCTGCAACTCTATCAAAATGGATAAACTGCATTCATAGAAAATGTAACATGGAAAACGTACCATCTAAGGGCACAGAAAACTTACTTTCAAAGTGGCAATGGGGGAAAAGTAACCTGAATCAACCAGCAGCTGTTATAGGTCTAGGCTTTGACATAGGTATTCTCCCCATGCCACCTCCCCCAAAATCAGATGTGAAAACAGATCCCATGCTTTCTCAAAGAGATGAACTTATGTAGATTCAGCCATAAAGATGACAACTGGCCTGCAACTTAGTCACAGGAGGCTAGACCTGGTATAAATCCTAAGGCAGCGTTTTCATGGGTTGCATTTGTGTCTGATGGGGTTGAGATAATGAACCACTTGGGGTTCAGCAGATCTGTGGTTCCTAATCTGATCTTTCAATCCCCTATGCCCTCATGAAGGCAGAAAAAGAAAATGCATGGAAAAACAAAAAGGTTAATCTGAAAACTCTGCAGACCCAGGAACTGGTCAAGGGGGGGGGGGGTAGTGTAAGGAAGGCATGGTATCAAAGCTACGCCCATCAAATAGTAATAACGCAGTCCTAGTGGAGTCTGTCAAAATAAAAGGGCCTATAATAATAAACCTATTGCCAATACTCACTTCTAAATACAAAATGGCGTGGGACACCAATGTATGCAAAAAGAAAAGTGTTCAAGAAGTGTTCAAGAAATGATAGGTCAGGATAGTTGAGCAGTTGGCTTCCCTTCCCCACGTTTTCAGCACAGGACAAGGCGGCGGGCTCGAACTTCGCACACACTCTGGTTTCTCTGACACGAGGATATAGTGCAAAGCATAGGTATCAGGGCCTTCTGTGCCAACGTCTCTTTCCAAATAAAAGATCTCTCATTGGAGAGGGCATGACATAACAAAACAAGCACCAAAGATCCTTTATCAGCATTTTGACAGTTCCCAATGGGCCTCCCTCGTTCGGGCTCAGATCCTTTGTATCAAGATACGAAGACATTCGATTGTGCGAGGGATTTTGCTTAAACTGTTGCAGGACCACTTCGATTCACTTAATTCTCGTTCTTTTACTTTCTTCTCTGACACTTCTTGGCTGGAAACCTCACAGAGACCTTCGATTGAGCACGCTAGCGGTGCCGGACCACTGTTACTGGTATTGTAGCTTTCTTGCTTCGAGTTCAAACATTCATCAGCAATTAAGCTTTCCGTGCGTCTTCCATTACACGCGTTACCAATGTTTGTACTTGTGCTCCTTATACAATGTTGCCACTTGGAACCTTGACTTCAACGCATACCGGGATTGTATTGTCTTCCCCCAAAGCATCAGCTGCATTGATCTCTCTGGTGCTGCTTTGTTCTTGGAGCCAAGGACAGAACCACAGCAGTGGCTGCTCCTACACGACTCGATCAGACATGCAGGAGGGCTCCGGGCATCTCCGACACACAATGCAGGATTCTTTAGTCTGGTTTCCTAGCCTTACACTCTTTGATCTGAAGGATTTAGAAAAGTCATGTTTTCTTGCCAGAAAGATCAAAAGGTATCTCCCTCCTTGCACTCCCTTCTAGGTTTGCCATCCTTCGCCCCTCGTTCAGCTGCCATCTGGAAAATGCTATTCCTTTGTGTGCTTTGCCTCGCTCAGAGTGTGCTCTCATGCTCTGCCTTTTATCCATGTGGGGAAGTTGAAGGTGTGAGTGGTTACCAGTAATTGTCTGACCGTGCCCGACCAGAGTAGTGGGACATGTCAGGTACAATGCTCGGGTGCGAGTCTGTTTTCTCCCAGAGCGGGCTGTCAATGTGAAAGTGTTCGTGAAGGCAAAGTGCGGGGGAGGGGTAAAGAACCCAAGTACCCTCCCGGATAGGATGGGGTAAAGGTGTTACAGGGAGAGGGATACCGCATCTTGCCATCAGGTGTCCCACTCCCACAAGACCCCTCACCCAGGTGATCCTCCCACCACTGGTCCACCCCAGGGTTTGGATCCAAAGGCGATGGCTGTGCCCTGGCCACCTGAGGGGGAGAGAGAGAGACCCCCGGGGTAGACACTTTCTGGTTTCTCATAGTAGTGACAAGTCAAAGTCACGAAGAACCAAACTTCAAAGACCATATTACCACCAGGCCTCTGGGTCATAAATATTAGCCCTGAACTAACAGCTAAAGAACTGAAGACACCAGATGCTCTGTTGGTAAAGAACCAATTGCAGATGACATTTAATATTCTGTATTTGAATAAATGATACAGTAAGATTCACTATTATGCCCATAATTCTTGAGCAGAAACTTGTGGAAAGTTAATATTTTTTCTGCAATGTTCAGCTAGAAATGCTCGATTAGGTGGTAGAAAAATTAACCTTGTGTAGTAATTTTCAGTATGCAAATTAGGCACATTTGCATTTTGTTGCAAAAAAAATGGTATGCTAGTGTGTCATATATCATAGCGTCCGTAAGCACGAGCCTGTCACTTTTAGGTGACAAAAATTGTTGCCATAGAAAAGTATCAATAAACTATAAGCCAACAATCTGTTATTTAACCATTGGTCCTAACATGATAAAAATTGCATCAATTGATTCATGCCTGAGAGAGGAATCTGGTGAGAAAATGTGTAAAGTGTTCATATGTGTGGAAATTACACATTTATAAAGTGGCAATATTTAATGCAAGAAATCCCGGAGATTACATCCCATTAAATGAGAGGGTAACTTGTGTAGAAGTTACTCCTATCAGAACGCCTGTCATTAATATGCCCAATGACTGCGACGGGGTAGGTTTACTGTAATGTTACTTTTGGAACACTGTCCAATCATATGCATTGACCAATTAGAGTGGGTAAAGTATAGACACCTCAAAAGGTAGAATTACTGTTCCATGTAAGATTCAACACACACTCACTGGGGAAAAAAAGAGACAGACTGACATACTCACTCACTCACTGGCAGATGGAGAAGAGAGAAAGAAGAATTGATAACAAGAAAGAGAAGGGATAGATTGCTCGCCTTTTGGACTAATTTTGGATTATTGCCCTGTAAGTGAGACCTAGAAAGAGTAAAGCCCCAGGCCTTCCTGAGTGGAAGAAATGGCAGACAGGCTGTGGTGGAATGGTGATCCCATCTTGCCGACTGCTGCACACCAGTCCTTAAGAGGATGCCCACCTGTCTGTGATCCAGCCAAAAAGCAATTCATATGAGAGTACAATATAAAAAGGGGAAATAATCCTGAGGGGAGGGATTCTATAAAGGGAACTGAATGAAATCCTTGCCCGTTATTTGTAAGTACAGAGGGCGGGGGCATAGAAACTTATTGTAAATCCTGGGAAATAAGCACATATTTCATAAGCCTATGTGTTTATTGAATTATAGGTTTATGAAATAGTACCTATGGTTTGTATACTAGAAGATCCATGGACTCCTATTCTGCACAATGTACAAGCACAGACTAGCAAAGGACATCTCACAGTGTCCATACCTAGACAAATAAAATAAATGAAGTCACTTCCTGGGTATACCATCAAGCAGAATATTGTTCTTATAGCCAAGTTGTTCCAGACTAAAGGGAGAGGGTGATTATTTGCTACCCATTCTCTTGCTGTTTAAGGTGCCCATGGAAAGTGAGATAGGTACGCTTTTGCCTGGTAATCAAAAATAAGCCTCACTGAAGGGAATTTAGCCTACATATATGTTGAACATACATTGTCTTTGTAAAAGCCATTTACATACATGAAGGTCTAGTAGTCCGCTGCAATTGAATTCTTAGAATGCTGCCGAAATTCTGACATGTCTATTGTGTAAGGGGAGTGGTATTTTGAATAAAGGGGAAGCAGAGAGAATTGGATAGGCAGAGATAGATTAAAGTAATTTGTTGTTTTTCCACAAATGAAAGATTCCTCCTGGACTCACATGCATTCAATCCATGGTGCATGCTTGCTCAGGGTGAAAGAACTGCAGAGATCCCTAAGGTGAGGCGTGTGTTTCAAAAGTCTCTAGCTCTACAACTCTAGCCTTGGAAACTGAAGTGACTAGCGTGTTGATTATTTTTCATCAGTGCAACTGAATTTAATGTAAGTGTAATGTATTTTTCTTGAAATGTAGTTCATTATTTCTATTGGGTTAATAAATATACCTTTTATGCAACCTGGTGCGTTTCTTGTCCCGAAAGGTGATGGAAGCTGTAAGGGATTGAGGTTATTAAATTGGGGTCCTGGACACATAAAAAGAACTGAATAAAGGAAAATGGCGCGTGCCTGATCTGGGGTGGTGGAAAGATACGCTGAATTAGATGTTTCCCCAATTGCAACAGTCTACAAAATCATGATCTAGAAAGCCAGCTCCTTACCTCAGCATGTTAAGCTTCAGAGCTCTATTTGCCACTTGCCACCACAGGAAGAAATCCAATCAGGACAAACTATGGTCTTTATTCCTTCATGGGTCCAATACATGGAGAACTACTGAGTTGGAAAATAACACCTTTTATTAAATAATTTAGAAGCATAAGCGATTCAGCATGAAGCACTTAATGGAAACTGCAGAAGCAAAGTATTTTCAATAAAAATAAAACAGTGAAATGCTTTCAAGAAAAAAGCGCTGGTTCATTAATATTTCCACACACAGTACCATCAACTACATTTTTAAAGTCTGACCTTTAAAAATAAAAGGAAAAGGTCCCAGATATTCATAACCACGCCTCTCCTTCGGTTGCTTACACTTTTCAGAATGTCTTTTGGTTAAGAAACCTTGTTGCTAGAGCTAGAGGACGGACTTCTTCTGATCCTAGGATTTGGCATTGGGGTGGGGGAAATCACATAACTTGCTTCTACAGAATGTAAGAATTGCTACAATGCACTCAACAAGTGTATTTTTAATTATGGGATGAAACTATACTTTTTCGTATTGATATACCAAACATGTTATGAAAACTAAATGTTATGTATAATAAAAATGTAGGCTCGCAAAGTGCCACACTACATTTAGATCTTTAAAAGCGTTTTTGCAAGAAAATAGATTTTTCCCAAAATATTCCAGAATGTTATTTTACCCATGGCTTCAAAATCTCTAGTTGTGTCACATGACTTGAACATTTGTTAAGCTTCAGAAACCCTTGAAAACCAAAGTTCATGCCATCCAGGATACTCAGATGCAGGTCAAGTTTGGTGCAGGACTTGCACAGACAAAGTTTCTAAAACTTCCGCAATCGTGTTACCCATCAGCATAAAGGGAGACTTGGCATGGGACACCAATGGGCGCAGATGTCAAACAAATAAGAGCTAAACAGATCATATTGCCAATGGCCTTTAAAGCTGCCCCGATTATCGCACAGGTGTCGCTGACTAATCTTTTAATGGGTAGAAAATGAAAGGAGGTTTCTGAGCTACCGTACAATAGCGCTTCTATTCTACTGTTTGACTTTCAATGCTCTGCCAGGTTGGCTGGTCTCACGGGCCATATAAAAACACACGCTTTTCAAATGATGTTTTAGACGCTTCAAATGTGCTTAATAAGCACTCAGTTACTACCCAGTAAAACTATTCCAAGGAATGTGCTAAACAGTCAAATGTGCCAACAGCCACAGTTGCATGAACCCTGAACATCCTCCTATACTACCTACCTATTCCTCAAGAAACAAAGGAGGAGCTGGGAGCAACCTTTGCCCTTCCTGTCACCGCCTCTTGTGCAGATATAGCCATTGCTCCTATGCCACGTACAGGCAGGTCGGACTTTCCAGCCAAGAGTGCTTTGAATGCTGAGTACTACAAGTCCCAGAACACAAAGGGATGTTTCTTAGAAATCCACGACTAAATGAAGATGTCACACTAGGTTGTGAAGTATGGGTTACAGGGGAGCTGTGAGGGACTCCTTTACTTCTTCTCCATCCCACTTCCCACTACAAAGGAAGCATAACATATCCACGACAGTGGATGGTAAAAAGCAGCCTGGGTGCAGTTAGTACTGTTCCCTTGCTCTAGCCTTCCTCCCACTGATCCTAGCAAAAGGGGAGCGGCTTGGTGGGGGCATTCCAACCTGTACCATTACAACACGACACATTCCTTCATGCGTTGACGGAGTGAGATTGTGTGAGAGGCAGAGTGGTGAAAAAGAAACACAGTGATCTCTTCACAGAAGAGCTCAACTACAAAGTCATGTAGGGGAGCAACATTTTACAACTGGAAGAGGCGAACGAGACAAGTGGAAAAGCAAGGCAGGCCGGAGGGAGTTGGTGAGAGAAAGTGAGAGACCTGAAAGACTAAGGATTGGAGAGAAAAGAATAGATGAGAACAAAAAGAGTGGGAGTTGAACAGACAGGGTCGGTCTAAGGCATAAAACTGTCGGGCAGCAATGAAAATTGGGCCACAGTTTCAAATGGCAGATTCATTCTGCGGAGCTGAAGGCGCGTGAAAGGTAGTCTGTTGTGGGAGAGTCTTTCCACTGCGTTTTCTGGAGGAGGAGTGTCTGCTGCTGGAACCGTGCTGTTGAAGCCTTCAAAATAGTCACACCTGAGGATCAGAAGGTGTGCGAAAGGTGGTCTGCCTATAGACCTTGCGGGTTGATCCAGACTTGTTCTGCAACCCCAGCGCAAGGAGAATGGACTATGAGCCTCCCCCCCTGCAGTCAAAAGGCAAGCTGCGCCTCTCGGGGGAATCAACGCTCTCAAAGAAACTTGAGTGAGAGCTGATAAAATGCCCCTGGAGGTAAGGGCTGAGAACCTCTATAAAGCATCATTATCATCAACTTTAATTTTGCACTTAACACCAATGTTCAGTTCCGTGCCACACGCCCTGCAGATAGAAGGTGAATGCAGGAAAGGGCGGGTGAGTGGTATCCCAGGGAGGGCTTCCACCGTGGCACTGCTGCCTTCCGATTTACCCTAGGAGAGATCAGTGGCTGACCAGGAAGCACGTCTATCAATGCAAGTGGGGAAGCGTTTGGAACGCCACCCAGAAAGCCTGCATCAAGACATGACTCGTGCGTAGCCTCCACCCCTAGGGTTCTGGAAGAGACGGTAGTGCCCACAATCTGCCACCCTGTACAGCAGAGTGTTCTCTTAAAACCTGGCTCAGTCAATGGTGAATTGGTAAGAGGGCTCAAAGAGATGAGGGGTTCCTGGCGAAACTGAACCAGGAAACAGATGGCAGAGTATGTGGCCTGGGGAGAAGGGGGGGGGGACTCCCTGTCAGAACGCACAGTTGAAGAGACAACTCCTGTCCCTCTCGGAGAGGGTCAGTGACTATGAGAGGAAATGTTTCTTTTTTAGGAAACCTTTAGGGAACAGGGAGGAGTCCGTGGGCAATGAGATAGCCAACCAAATTCTCTTTGAGTCAGCGGCAATGGTTGAGCAGGACTTCTATCGAGTACTGAGGATGAGAAACCCGAACAGACAGCACTAGGGAAATGCATCACAACTCAAAAAAGGTACACCCATTGCCACCCAACTGTGGCTTAAGTCGCATCTGTACGGTGATGGGCGACCAACGGCCAGGTGGCTCCAAAAGGCATGAACATAGGAATAATCATGAAGATGTGATGGCGGATCGGGTGTTGGTCCACTAGGACTCCCTTCCCCCGATGTCAGAAGTGAGCGGTCTGGAGACGGCGGTAACGCTTCGACGGACCTCCCTAAATCTCATTCGGTGAGTATGGTTTCAGAGGTGCCACCAGGTCCTCCGTCTACAACCATCACCGACAAGGAGGCCTCGAAGCTGCAATCCATATGGAATGATCCTCGTGAGGAAGCGGGCAGCCCATTGGAAGGTGGCAGAAAAGAGGGCTTACCCGTAAGTGGGCCTTCAAGACTTCAATTCCCAGGCAAAGTAGGTCCTCAGGGGGGGCCGGGGGGGGTGTGCTGGCTGACCTGCAGAGGACCATTAGGAAGATCAACAGACTAGATGACTCAAAGCCTGATGCCATCGCAACAATCGTCCTCCTCGTCTACTTCCTTGGAAAGTTCAGGACCCACAGAAGGTTACATCATCTCGGGGACAGCGGACTGCAGAAGGAAAAAACTTTAATCATGCCAAGTTTAAATCAAACAGAGGAAACGGCGGGTGGTCGGATGGATCCGGTAATTATGTCAACATTGAATATTCCACTGGCTCGCTTTTTAAAATTATACGAGGCACTGAATGACAACTTAAAGGACCATTCTACAATGCTGCCCATGATGCACACCAAGTTTTTTGGAAGGCTTTGTGATGTCGGCCCAAACCGCATACAAAGAAAGTTTGGAGGCTAACGCCAATTCCCTAAAATTGACCTTGCAATCCCTGATCGAGGAATGCAACAGGAGGAAACCGCAAAAGTTGAGGGCGCAGAGTCTGGCTGTACCAAATCCTGGTGGGGGATGAAACAATTCCCACAATGTGCCCGAGTGAGGAGGTGGCACCCCTGACACCTTAGGGCCTGGCAGTGGGAACATGAGGAGGTCAAAAAGTCTTCATGGAATTATCAAGTGCAGGAAAATAAACTGACTGGGCAAAATGGATCAATACAATTGGAGCAGAACTAACGAGCACCACAAACCACAAAGACTACAATGGAGAGGGGATGTAGTGTGGCAAGTGTGGTTTTTAGTACTCCAATACCATAACACTCGGTACAAATTATGTAGTATGTTTATAACGCACAACCACACTAAGCTAGTGTACCTGTTGCCTTTGTAGGCGTCTGACAGAATTCATATCTACCTTAACAATGAACACATTGGAACATTAAGCTCCCAAGCCCTGGAGATGAATTTACAATCCGAAATGCGTTGGCAATTGTATTTGTATATTGGAGCTTTTGGATTAATTTTACTTACTTGAATTTGTTTTTTGTAAGGTTGAGTTGCGTTGTAGTACACTCTGTATGATTTATTAAACGCAGGCTTACCGCATTGACAAAACACACGATTGTATTGAGGTTGTGATATACGCAGGCAAATTGATTATGGTCACCTCTGGATTTGTACAAACATTCCTAGCGAACATGAGCTATTTTGTGCAAACAATGTTGTTTTAATATTACCTCTACTTTATGTTATAATGTTAACCGGTGGTATGCTTCTCACCTGGACAACAAAACATTTTGAACTATAATCTATTCTTGAATCTATATTCATACATTTATATGACTGTTTTTTTGTTAAGTGCATCAATATATGATTGAGGCACCACCCACCAACAGCGAAAGATCACATTTGGACTTTGGTTTTCTCAGAGTGCAAACAGGGGTACCTGTTGGCAACAACAGGCTTTGTTTGTTTGTATGGTGGCACGTGTGGAGACCGGTTTATAATGAGTATTTCGAATGACATTTTTTTCGAATGCAAATAGGTTGACAAAATTTCGTCTAAAAAAAAAAAAAAGTGTGTGTGTTTTTTTTTTTAATGGGGGTTTTTAACACTTTTTTACTTACAAAACCCCGCAAAAAAAAGTATTAAAAAAATAACATTTGAATTTTTTTTTTTTGACGAAATGTTTGACATATTTGCATTTTGAAAAAATGCATTCGACATACTGACTGGATACCGTGGACACCATCATATTAAAGGACGAGGGAGGGTAAAGCCGCTCCTCAAACGGAAACAGTGAGTAAGAAGGGATTAAGTGGGCAAAATGGTCTTTAAATGCCCCTCTGAGTTTTATGGAACCCTTCCGGATGTTGGAACAAAAGCGGAATGCCTTTTTGATAGACAAAGTTGGGTTACCAAAGCAGTCTTACACAGGCTACAGATCAAGCACCCAAGCGGAAGAGCTGAGCTCAACCAGCACGAAGAGTGGATTTTCTTTGGGAGGTTTACTAGAGACAATTGGCAGTGCCTTAGAAACAAAGGCACCAGTAACCCAACCAAACCCGCAAGAGCTTTAGTCCCCCTGAAACAGGAGGGCCGTTCGGTCACTGGTCGAGAGAAAGATTTGCGTACATAGCCCAGACGCAGGGTGGGCCACAATGGTGCGCGCTCAAAGGCTGCAAAGGAACTTAAGAAGGCATTCACTTCGAACGCCGGTTCACTGTGCCAGATGGCCTTATCTTGAACAGGCACAACATATTAAGACTCTTCCATTGCATTCCGATACTGAGGCATATTGAAACTTGGGACATTGACTTGGTAGCCTTCCCATTCGAAAACTGTGCAGACAAAGTGTACATATACCTGATGTCTAGCAACGTAAAGGGGCTGCTACTAGATGAGGCTGTGGGGCGCCTCTCACTGGGTTTTGACCTTACAAATTTGACCATCCGGGGGAGTGAGGTTGTATTAGAGGGGATGGAGATAGGAGGCCCAAGAATTGGAGGGAGAGGGTCTTTGAAGGCGCTTAGCCCCCACCCAGAGGGAGGAGGTTTGGATGGAGGACACAGAGGGACCCCATCGGTGTAGGGCCTTGATGGGAAACAGCCATCATAAACCCACCCTGAAACGGAGGCCCAACTTGGAGACCTAGTCATAACTAGTGAGGGCCCGCAGAAGGAAGGTTACCACTGGAGATAAGCTAAACATAGGTCTCGAGGATCAGACCTTGTGGGCATGGCTCTCTGAGGCCCTGGTGATTAAAAAAAATAATCAACGAAGTAGCATGAAATGTCAACTGGAGAGGAGGAAATTAGCCTAATTTCATGGAACACTTTAAGCACCTTTTTGGCCCAGGAATCCCCCATGCAAGTAAAGCCTCAGTCATTTGTTTACAGGAAACCTGGCTATCTGACCTCCCCTAATCGAAGGTTACCTTGAACGCAGCCATAAAAGGGCTTAAAGGGAGACCATCATCATCATCATCATCATAGGGCTTACTGATGGTGGTAGAGTTGGGTGGGAGCTTTTCAGTGTTGGGGTTTGAACATCAGGATCCTTATATTCTGATGGTTTCCATTCAAGGGGCCAATAACCAGGGCAAGGACTCCTATATAATATGTAATCTTTATTGGAAACTAGGTGAGAAGAGAGCAGAGTCATTTATGGATACTTTTGCCAGCACCTTAAACAAATGCTTGGAAAACCATTCTGGCTCTGTAATCATAGTGTGTGGTGATTTCAACATTGCAGATCTTGAGACAGGGTTGGTCAAAGGGGTTTCTTTGAACTCCAAGAGGGGGTTGTTTGCACAAGAAACCCAAGAAAGAAACTTTCATACATTGAATGGCCAGGTGGAGGGCGATATCCTGGGGAAAACTACATGGAAAGGTCATGGGAAGCATAGCACAATGGATTACATGTTTGTGACAGAGGCTTCTGAAACATTTTAGAGGCTTTGAAGTCAGAGACACAGAAAGAAGTGACCACAACGGCTTAGGTGTATGATGGGCGGCCAACATGGCTCCACCTAAAGAAACCTTTGCCACCGCCCTGGAGGTTAAGGCTACGAATGCCAACAAGAGAAATTGAGGCCCTCCATATAAAACTATGGGGAAATGAAAGAGGTACTCCAGGTTTGACCTCTGGAGAGGATACGCAATTTTATGAGTATGTAATCTGGTTCACATTGGGAGCACCATCAGGGAATCCAGGGTACGTGAGCATCTTGCCAAAATTGGAAGTCAGGACCCTAGACTACCTCTTGCCTGTCACTGGCAAGAAAAACACCAAATGGATAATAAAGCAGACATCCGGTTTATTGGTCTTCAAAAAGTGTCCCTCGGAAGACGTGGAGGTGACAGAGAAAAGAAACTCAGACAATCAGAGGCAAAAATAATTTGTAAATTTAATTCAACAGTATTTGGCCTCAACACAGACAATGAAATGGTGTCCTTTTTGTAAAAACTTGATTAACAATTATGCTGTGTTTACTGTGACTTAAAATATGTTTACCATCTCACTCATAGGATGCACTGGGGGCCTTTCCCTTGTAAATAAGAACGACATTATTTGATAGTTTTATGCTAAATAGATTACCTCACGTTCGTTTTTCCTTAGAAAAAGCTTAATGCATTAACATAATTACGTGCAGACCTTTAATCGGATTAACTACTTAACTTACCGTAAATTACTACACTTGTTAAGTTATGTCTTACCTCCTTTTCAACATGTCCGCCTGTGAGCACGCGACTAGACATGGAGGAAGGACAGACCAAGGTTATCACCATAGCAACAGATATATTCACAGAGAGGACGCCTAATGGCGCCCCCTCGAGATTATTAGCAACTTTGCGATCGGACGCTTGTATTGGGATGAGCAGGTAAGAGAGCGTCTGACAATTCATGGTTCGCCACATTCAAAGATACGTGTAAACTCGCGCACGCGAACGTGCGCTGTCTCTTTCTTAGATTCTGCAACTCGCTAATATGCGTATTTCTCGAGCACGCGAACAGGCGTTTTCACTCATTAAACTGTGTAAACTACTAATAAGCGTTTTCTCGCGCACGCGAAGGTGCGCTCTCACTCACTAGACTGGAAACCCTTTAATATATATAATTTCTCGCATGCGTACGTGCATAAATAAATACTTACCAGTAGCTTTCACTCATTTAGATTCTGTAAACTTGCCAATACGTGCAATTTCGCGCACGTGTAAGTGCATTTTTCACTTACCAGACCGCTCATTCTAATAATACGTGTTCTCCACATGCGCAAAAGTGCACTTCAACTTGCTAGACGTGGAAACCCAACTTTACGTGTATTTTCGCGCACGCGATCGCGTGTTTTCACTTATTAGATCATGTAACTTAGAAATACGTGT
The DNA here is from genome assembly GCF_040938575.1 of Ambystoma mexicanum. Lineage (NCBI taxonomy): Eukaryota > Metazoa > Chordata > Amphibia > Caudata > Ambystomatidae > Ambystoma > Ambystoma mexicanum. Next base: position 343,437,012 of record NC_090935.1, on the reverse strand, counting down.
AATCTGGCACATGTTAACGTGCACTATGATTTAATTGAGTCTGAAACTAAGTACTAAGCGTAAACTTTCAATTTCAAGATTCTTTAATCATGTGTGACAGCAATTTGAATATATTATTTTACAATTTACAGGGATTAACCCATTCAATATATGGAAGCTTGTTTTTCACATTGTGTGACAGGGGCATTCACATGATTCTAAGGTAAACCTTTTTACACACCTTTTGACATGAGCATATATGAATGAATATAATAGTGCTTATATAAAATATATCGCAATTAATATGTATTTTGTATCTACCTCTCTCCACTTATCACCCTTGCTTTCTCCGCCCCTTTTTCTCCACCCCATTTTTGTCTGTCTTTTTATTTTTGGTATCCATGCATATATTCGTTTCATGTATTTACACTTTGCTTTGGGATGCACAATTAACCTTATTTTGCTATTTTTATTTTTAATTTCAATATATACACATGTCCATAATGTGATTATCTTGTTATGTTTTCATTCGTTTTATGAATATATGGTGTTATAGACAAATTATTAGCCCTGATTTGAAAAAGGTTAGTGGAGGACCGAAACACGTGTCATCTTTTTTAAGGGCATTTCTTTTGAATAATAAACAATTTTCTGCAAAGATTTGGCGCAGTCTCTTTCCGGGTTAGTTATATCTCACAATATCTTTCAAGGGGTCTTTCACTTGGCTAAACCTTGCACCTGGTGAGACGCGACTCCATGGATCTTATGTACCGATTAAAGCAACTTTGATTTTCTCTCATCACTATCAGATGTCGCCAAGTTAGACCAAATCTTTTAAAGCCAAGACTTTTTGATGAACCTAACTGGGAGTGAAGCTGCAAAAATGTTGCCAACAATATCGCAATTGGCTGAGATTATATAAATGGAGGTTGAACCAGGCTGACTCTGAATACATGCTAGTCCAGATGAGAAATAAAAAAGGAGCCGAGATCTGGAAGTTGATCAATGCGGTGGGGTCAGACCCTAGAGCGATCCAGGTAAACGCAGTACCCAAGCAGAGATGGGTGGATCACTTCACTACCCTTTTTGGGACTTAGCGCGAGGAGGTTGGGACGTCCTCATCGTTCGATACAAAACTCATCATAGGCCATGGGATTTGCCAGGGATGACATACTCAATTTAATATCAAAGGCAAGTAATTTCAGAGCTCCGGGTCCCGATGGCATGACTAATGTCATGCTTATGGCGAAGCCCGGACCTTGGGCTGACTTCCTTGAGGTCCTCTTTCGAAAGATTTGGAAATTCGGAAGGGTCCCGGATTCCTGGAAAACCTCTATAATTGGAACGATCTTTAAAAAGGGCACTCGTGATAATTCCGGACAACTATCGGCCCATCGCCTTGCTGGATGTCATTGGAAAAATCTATCCGGCACTACTACTGAAGAGTTTGAAGCAGTGGATTTCGGATTCAGCAAGCTTCGACCTCCATCAATCAGGCTTTGTCAAGCAGGCAGGAACCTCGTTAAATGTGTTCCTGCTGAACATTTCAAAGGCGAGGGTCTTGGCAAACAAGAAAACAATATATCTGGCGCTCGTAGACCTTGAATATGCCTTTGATTTGGTCAACCAGTAACTGCAATAGGATAAGTTAAGGAAAGGTGGCGGCCCGGACCTCCTGCTCCGAGCGTTACAGTCAGTCTATTCCAGGACTAGCCTGAGAGTAAGACTAGACTCTAGGGGTCGCCTCTCTGAGTCGATAGTCACAAGGTGTGGTCTTAAGCAGGGGTGTCCACTGGCCCCAGAACTGTTCACCTTTTTTTATGTCGATGTGGGTTTATCATTGGACGAGGTAGGATCGTTCCCACCCAGGCCTAATCGACGTCGAGTGGGGCATCTGCTCTATGCAGACAATTTGGTCTTAATTAACCAAACACCCACTGGCCTCCAACGTCAGCTGAGAGAGCTACAGAAATTTCAACAAACTCAGGATTAATGTCCCCAAGACAAACCTTTTAATCCTGGAATCTGTGGTGAGGAGGAAAAAGGTTAGACCATTCTGGCGTTTAAACGCAGAGCAAATAGTGGTGACCACCTCTTTTGTGTATCTGAACATGTTGGTCAACGCTAGTCTAAATTACAGCCCGGGAAGCCCAACTGAAACAGGCAGTTACACATCTAGCATCACAAGCACGGATCCCCATTAAAAAGATTTGGGACATTTCCCCCGATTCCGGTGGTTAAATTTTATAAAACCAAAGTGATGGCTATCGTCACCTATGGATCAGAGGTTTTCTTCCCTATGGACCGTGCCTGGTGGATATTTTTGGAGGGGAAATTCAGGCGCAGAGTTCTTGATTTGCCTAGAGGCACGCCAATGCCGGCTGTAAAATACAAGCTTGGTCTTACCTCTCTGTGTTTAATGATGGCGTGGAAAACCTTAGCTTTGTACAGGAAGTGTAGAATAGAATCCCCAGTGAGAGGGTTTAAGCTCTTGAAAGAGGGGCAAAAGGCTAAAAGTGAACCCATCCTGAATGCATGGAACTTGGCTCATACCAAAATATTAAAGCACTTGGGGTCTTCGGAATCTGATCTGCTGAATAATCCTAATGCAATCAAAACCAAGCTTTGGAGAAGGGATTGGATACACACAATAGCAGCAGGTGAACACTATATGAGCTACTGCAATTTCAAAGTGGAATGCAGACTTTGGAATTCAATCCCAAAATATTTTAAATTGTTCCGTTCAAACAATGTCAAATTGTGTGGTTTTGCCTCTCTTTGTTGGATGTTTTATCCTGATGTTTTAATTTGATGTTTTATTTGAATGTTGGATGTTTGTAAAGAGTGAACATTTTCATGTAACCAAACACTAACAAAATACATAATTTAAAAAATCATTCCTTTTTTGACAATTTGAATAGTAACCAAGGAGGAGTTTTTTGATAAAATGTGATGCTAATTGTGCATTTTAAAGAATATATCTTCAGTAACAGGTCAAAACTACAAGCCACATCGTGAAGTAACTCATCTGTGGCCCACAGTCACATTTTAGCGTTTGTTTCCGAGCATTGCCATATAGGCCCGTCCAAGGCTATAGGTGATGAGGAGAGGAGGACAGCAACAGAGATACATGAGTGAGTGAGCGAATAAAAGGCACAGCAATACGAAACAGGAACACAGAAGGTCGCACTTTAGTGAGATGCAGACAAAAAAGGAGACAACAAAGAAAGTGTCCAGGACCAAAAAACTGTAACGGCTTTTCAAACTCCGTACCCCACTCCTTTCTACAGAGAATTGGAGATGACTGCTACTTTATTTGTCTAAGATGAACTATATTTATGGGTGCAGGGAATTGTTTTCAGTAATTAAAGTGCTGGAAGATTTTTAATTGCCATAGAAGTAATGCTTTTGTAGTTCAATTTTTTACATCATTTTTGTATTGCCCTTTTTTTTGGTGGCAAAATAGATAAACACCATTAAAAGCTTCATTTCTGCGCCAAAAGACAAACCAATTCTAACACTCATATACTCATATTTCAAGATAATTTGCCATGAAGGTAATCAGCCATGCCAAGCTACCTAAAGTAGCCACTGGACCTGGCCTACGTCCAGGCCCAGTGACCATTCAACCCTCCAGAACAGGTCCACGGGTACAGGATATTTCTGTTAGCATGCACTACACTTACAACTATACAATATGCGAGTCATATGTATTGAAACAGCCCAAGAGAATATTTGTACTCTGAAATGGAGTTCTCACGATGTACACTGATGCCATCAGTGTGCTTTAGCAACCAGTGATGTCAATAATTTAAGAAGTGAAATCAGAAGTGCGGTCATGGGCTGCTTAATGGGCGGGGTCAGAGTTATGATATGATAGCTTATTTATAACACGCTTAATACCCAGAGGTTTCAAAGCACAGACCTGGGAAATCGAACCTGTTTTGCTTCCAAGGCGAGCACGTTGTTCCTGAGCTATCCTCCCTAAGGTGTCGTAGACTCCAACACTTGCCTAATTTCAAGGGTTTTGGTGCATATAACTTAATTACCCCTCTCTCTCTCTCTCTCTCTCTCTCTCAACTACAGTTTTTAACTCAATTTCAAGGGTTTTTTTATGCTATTTCTGACAGCACCTCTAGTATTTTCTCTTCTCATGTCATTAATGTCATTACAGACGTCATGATCAATATCTGTATGCTACTAAGCTATGCACCATGGGACATCACTCCCCCACCCCCCATTACGGGTCAGTGGCCCATTGTCCATGGCCTGGACTCACTTTGCTATGAGGAACTGGGAAGAGAATGGTGTTTTAGCATAGATTTTGAAATGGGGGCTTTTTGTTTCTGAAAATCCTCAGTTGCTGTAATGCCCCATGGCAGATGCATGAAATGGTTTAAAGAAAACACTTGCATCCAATCACCAAAATTCACATCTGCTCCATTTTGTCCCCAGCTTGTTTTGAATTTAAAGTAAATACACCCAGCAGTTTAAGTTGTGCAACTGTTCAATAAATACATATTTTTTGCCCATTTGAAATTTCTTTTTACAAAAATTAAACAAAATAAATAGGTAAAAAGGCCCCATTTTCAATGCTTTTTAATAAACTGTTGCACGGATTTGCATCAAGCATTCAAAATCGGGGGTAGGTGGCACTGAACAGAAAAACCCTCTTAACAATGTCATACTGATACATCAAATGAGCCAAAGTTAATAGCAATAGAATTTTCACAAAGTAATTTGGATGTTATGGTTCACTTTATCTATCGAGTAATAACCATCACCCTATAACCAATCATACCTTTCTTGGTGTTGTGAAAACATGGCCAAATGCCCCAACCACAAAGCTCTCAGGACTAAACTGCACCGATGATCCCCAATAAGGGGGACACCCGGTATGTGGTTGTCCTGACAGCCTTGCAAATGTCTGTCTTGGGTTGATTAAGCTATGTATAAAATAGCACTGCCCTCATAGACAAAGATGATTTCCTGGAGAAAAAGGTTTGCATTTGAGTTGATTTGCATACCCACAATGCCTTGCTGTTGTGGCTTTGATCTGGAGGTGAACTTCCAGCAATGGCTACCAGATGGCGTTGTAGAATGTGTGACTTGGCTCAAATGAACATTCCTACTAATATAAATATATATTTTAAGCCGGGAGGGTATCGCAGTGAAAAAACACAATCATTTTGAGAGACATTGGCATACAACATAGGTTCGATCCCCCCTCCCCCATCTAGCATTTGGAGCTAGAGGAGTCTAGGAGCATTAATCGCAATATAAAGAAGCAAAACAAAAATAAAAATAGGCGTGACCCCTATGGCACTGATGATGGAGAGGGGGTGGTGAAAGTTCAAAAACACAGATAAAGCTGGCTAGAGAAATTATGAACATTTGCCAGAGAGTGAGATGCAGAGATAAGATCGACCTCAAAGACACAAGGATGAGGGAGAATAAAATCCCAGCGCTTACACGCACATACAGCCCCTCCCCCGCACCCCTGATATGTAGAAACACTTGGACACAGAGGTGATCAACACAAGTGCAAGAGGCCGTAGAGAGAGACGGCTATACTCCCCACGGCACAGAGGTGGCGACACAGATTGCAGGAGCGATGAGACCAGTACAGAGATGGTTTACAAGGCAAGGGAAACACTTATCCCTTATCCCAACAAATGCTCTGCATGTCAATGTCTCAGCCTTTTCCTACTGCATAGAGGGCCTGCCTGCTTGACCAGAAAGAAGGTTCCGGTTCTCTTCCTTCTATACTGCCTAATAAATCAGAATTAAGTTTCCCTGTAAACTCAATTCTGCACAGTCTCCCTGGTCAGAATAGGTACAGCTGGTTGCAGACAATACCGTCTGGTTATTCAAGGATTTGCAGACCAATTGCGGATGGCTGGTGAAAGGAGAATGTGGGCCTCATGCAAAGTGCCATTTTTGTCGTAATCACAAGCTTAAAAAGGGGGTACCTGAGATGTTTTTGGGGACAGAATAGTGGCTGCTGCTGCCACCACTCTGCTGTTGAATCCCATGGCATTGTAGCACTGGCCCCCACTAACCCCGCCTCCGTCCAATATCACATGTTTTGACATGAGCATATATAGTCTCCCTAGCAAGGTCGGGCACCAGAGTATTATTCCTTGTAGTGGAATGACTGCAGAAAAAGCAAACTTTCATTTTATACCTTGATGGTCACCGAGTTGCTCAGGCAGGGCAGACCTCCACCCCCCAGGAGAAGCAATGAAACTCTTTCCTCTGCCTTGTTATTCTAGATCATATTATCAATGCAATGTTCGACCAATTCATGCTATGGCCGGTTACAATATGCCAGAGAGCACGCCACAATTTGTACTCAATTGCCGGGGGCCCAGTTTTTACTCATGGTGCATCAAGAATTCTGAAACAAAACTAACCTAAGGAGGTAACAGAAACAATACACGTCATTAGGTTATTGATTTACGAGATATGCACAGCAGTAGAGAGTACAACTGACAAAGCAGATGGCCGTCTCCTTTGGGGCTATGTACAATCGTAGTAACAAAACAAACCAACACTATTACATTTTTTAAACTATCTGTTTCCAGTGTATATTAGGGCAGCGCGTCAATCGGTTATTCCGTTTATGTACCAGTCTCCCTGGATATCTTGCGGTCCATTGGCGTGGGCTACATGGCTCCAGTACAATTCTTCTTAAATATTGCAACAGGTCAGATTCATGAACCTTGAATGTCTTGTGGGGAGAAGGTCTCACTAACGAACCACAGCAAACAAACGTTTGGGAGGAGACGCACAGGAAGCTTGTCCCTCTGATCGTGTTCATGGACATGCCAACACACCAGAGCCGAGGTATCATGTGGACAGACATCATCTCCTAACTGATGACCAGAAGTGCTTGAGACTGGAAAAGAGCAGTACTCCACATATGAATGGTCAGACTGCCTCATTATCGCCAGTAGTACCGGTTCAAGGCACAACGTGTGCTTATTCACCACTGTAAAGGACTCCGTTGCTTGCCAGCTAGGTTTCCGACATATATCTTTTCTTACAGATAAATAATTTTTATTTTTTGTGTGTTTAATACACTATTTTAACACATAATATATAATCACAGAGAGATAACATTACAATATACATGATCCTGTTACTATGCTAACTGTTTATCAATATAAATTACAGCCATCCTTAATCTCATACAATCAGTATAAATATTCAAATAATACATTCACCAAATTAATTAACATGCCTTCCTTTAAAAAAAGTCATCCAATGTCCATCCTTATTAATAATTCAGTTTGGTCATTTCTCATGTTACTTAAGTCATATCTACTCGACAATTAAACACAATCAATATTTTCGAATATAATACCTTCAATTTCTTTTCCACTACTTGCCATAATCCAACTATTGCGATGGTTAATGACATTCTGCCAGCAAGCAACGATGCCAGAACTGTGCAGTCCTGATCTCGTTTGCCACTCACAAAAGTCCAAGAAGGAAATGCATGTTTTACTGCTACAGACGGACACTCAGTTGGAACATGGCTACAACTTTCACGTTTATCCTTTTGTTTGCATAGACGATCTTTTTTCAACTGGAATACCGTGCCATGGCCCGCATGCTTCCGGCATGCAAAGTTTATTTAATCTTAGCTGTAAAAATATTCTTGTATGTTGTGGTGAAGGGAATTGTATCAAATATCCCTGCGGCTTAAGATGGGTAAAATGCAGTCTAGCAAACATAGCAGGCTATATAGCTCGTTTACATGATTTACACACCAATGCCATTCCTTTGCCCGATTCTTAAATGCTTGCAACAGTAACCCCTTATCCCAACGTGGAGCCTAAGAAATGTCTCTAAAATATGAATCATTCATATTTTTTAATTCCAAGAGGGACTTTCCAGATCTGTCACTCATGGCTTTTTTTCATAATTGATCAAATGGAGTGATCTAGAGATGTCATTATACATAAAGATAATGCTCCTCTATTAATTTTTTCAAATTGTAGACAGAGAGGCAAGGGCCAATTGTAACCGGATAGCCTCTATTGGGGTTCCCTGAGATAAACCTAATAATTTGTGCCATATCTCACCTTCAAATTTATTTAAACCAGATAGGTTTATGCTAGGAGACCTCAAGCGCATACGTCATGTTAGTAGCTAATTTCTTTTGCTATGCAGATAGAACTCCAAGCAGACTAGTCTGCCATCTTCTGGCCAAATACTTTGATCATATCCATCAGGGTCAACGCTTTTACTCACACACAATATTTCTCTTTGCTCCTCATCTAATCACCCCAAGGTGACCCTGTCCATAACTATATCTCCATCCATGCTAGTCACAGAATTTCTCATGCTATACGAGACCTTATGAAATCTTTAGATGGTGTAGTTTGAGCATCCAAGTGCTGGAGAACCCCATTGTCATCCTTCATCGCCTGGCCTTTCTTTACAGTGCATTACAGCCATCGTCTTTCGCCCTTTAGATATCAACCAACTGATTGCATATGTCCCAGAAACAGAGGCCGTCGTGCATCTTGCCCAATCTAAACTAGCTCCCCGATGACACCACAGCTCGTTTCAAGTAGTGTGGTCTCAAGCGGTTGTGCAGCGAACTGGGAGCTGTTGAGTACACCATTGTTAGCTACACAAATCTTACATATATATGTACCTTGTCTGCCTCCCATAGGATATAGTTTCTATCTACTCATCGTTTTAAAAAATAATAATTTTCCTGCTTTACATTTTAAATATCCATGGTTGGTGTATTTTCCATAGTCAGGGCAAGCCCGGAAAGCGTTGTAGGAGAATGATCGCATAGCGCCCTCAGGAGTATAGTGGTAGCCCTAATGTGTGATATGCCAACCGCAAGTGCATAATATAATCAATGTGTGATGCAGTGTTGTGAACATACAAGTAGGTGTATGCTCTTTGGGTTGCGATTCTACAAATATCTCCCTCACACCGTCTGGCAGCCCTAGGAACCTTCCCATTGCCACTACCAGACCTATCCAGTCCAATATGGAGGGTGTGATTATGCCAGAAATTCAAGGAGACTGTCCCTAACAGCATGTTAATGAACTCCTGGAAATCAATATTTGGTGTCCTGCTTCACCCATTTAATCTTGCTCCTCACAAAAACATCCTCCCTTCTTCATCGTGACCTACTCTGATGTTTAAATGCAGCCTTACGAATCAGGGCGGCCTCCCCCTTTGGAGCTTGTCGAGTGGGAGCAAGGACAGCAGGTGCCCCAGCATCAGAATAGGTAGTTATGGTCATTCTCTTGCAAGTCTCCTTCAGTAGTAAAACAGACTCTGAGCCAGTCAGCATACGCAGAGATCTTTCAATTATATTTCATGACATCATCCAACTGTTTAGCCGGCTTCTGAGCTGTATGTCTAGTGGCAATCCCAAAATGACATTGTGAATTACGTCAGCTCATCCACAGCGGCCAATCGCAGGATGCAGCTATGATCCATATTCTCGGTTAACAGATCTATTATTCCACTTGTGCCAGGCACCACTAACCCAAAGACAAAACTCCGACAAAACAACTGTGGTGCTCACCTGGCTCCTCGGGCTCCATATGCCGACTCCAGCGGCGAGACCTACCAACACCAACTGCTCCTTGGAATCGGTCCCCAGGAGGATGCTCACGCCAATCCAGCACCAGAACAAAGGCAACACCATTCCAGCGGCGACAACGGCCCATGTGCCACGCATTGCAAGATCCTCCAAGAGGATCCCCCCTCCCTGATTCTCTCAACGTAACGGACTAGGGCTCCAGCTACCCTTTTAGACACTAAGACCAGCGACAAGCCTGCATGGTTATTTAAGCCAACAGCCTTTTTTTTTTTTTTAGGATCGACAGACCTTTCTGTTCCCCACCAGGGCACCATTGCCTAGGTTGAAGGGCTGTCTGCCCACAGCTTGCCCCGCAAGACTTGCCGCAGAGAGACTATCCCAGAGGCCCAGAAGAAGGCTTACCAACCAGGAGCCAAAACACCTGTGGACCTAGCTTACAACAAGCTCCCAAGTCCACATGAACTTTTAGGGGGCTTCTCCTCCTGGCGTAGACCAACGGTTTTGTCCTCTGTTGGGACATTCAAATGGTTTAGTCCTCTGTTGGGACATTAAGTCCAGCCTTAATCTGGTCCCCCTAGCAAGGTCCAGCTCCTAAGCCTGACTAAGATAACAGACTAATAACTACATGTACTAGATACAGGTTTCAAGCATGTTCCTCTCAAATTGTAATAAGGAAATACTTGATCATTAGCCTTTTCTGCTTTGTTTCTCATTCGTGTACCACTAAAAAGAGTTGGTTTTTACATACTTGAAATGGTCAAATATGATGTAATATTTACCTTGAGCACAGAACACACACTTATGATTCAGATATTGTCTGTTATGTTTTGTACAACATATATTCATATTTTTATATGTTGAATATGGTTTTAGCTCTACAAGTATGAAGTAACAATACTAAAGATGTCTGCCTAGTAAGCAGGCCTCAGAATACCTACTAAAACAATAAAGCAGTCTCATGAGCTAAAATTGCTGCCTAGTGATGTGTATGGATTTAGTCCACATTTAAACTACTTAATCAAGAGATACTTAGCTTACTTTTGAAGCATGGTTATGTGATTTGGTTATTAAAATTCAGTAGACATACAAAATTGCAATGTATTTTCACCAAGTTGTTATGTGGTTGGAGCCCCCCCATCCCCCATATGTTTCCTACACCTGGGGTGTACCTGGGAACACTCAGACTATGGAAACTGTGCACAACCTACAAGACGAAAAGGTTAAGACCCGACTAGGATTATGAGAACAGATTGAAATATAATGTCCTAATAGGGGGGCACCGCAACTAGAAACCAAAAAGAGTACTATATACCGATCATGGGTGTGCATCGCTTGCTGCGTTGTTTCTGGCACTATGTCAACTGGGCCTAGTCTTGATCCTTGCAAACTCAAGTGCTTCCCCAGTATCAGTGAAAATGCGAGCCTTGTCCTTCAGCTTGATAGGGTACATCATGGAGTACTGAACACCTTCTTTGCTTCAAGAAATGAATTTCTAGTAACTTGCACCACAGGGCAGAAGTAATTGGAAGAGGGATGCTACTGAGATATCATTAGGTAAAGTGTTTATCTCTGGCAGTCCCGAGGAACAAATGGTGTTCACATTAGTTTAGGATTCTGGTTGGGGGCAGCCTGTCACTGGGATTTTTTACCTCCCCACCAACGGAGGAGATCCTGTTTTTTCCCCCCAGCAGCCTCAGAAGGAAGTGCATCAGGAACATTTAGCGGTGCCAGTCTGGTTCTGCCCTGGTTAAGTCCAGGTTGTAGAGGTTGTTCTTGCTTGAGCGCTGATAGGCAGAATCACATGCAGTACCCTTTGGGAACACTACACATAATAAAGACTACAAGCGCAAGTACAATTTCACCTTTGGTACAAGCCTCTACTACACAGTAATGTGGTAGCAGTGGCTGAGCAGCCAGACTTATCTCAAGAGTAAAGTGAGCAGTACAAGAGGTTACACAAAGGGGCAGCAATCACAGTGGTTCAAACAAACACGTAATTCAAGGTTTCTTGGTAAAAGAATATACATTTATTTACACAGTCAGTTGGACAACATTCCCCTAGTAAGAGCAGCCCAATAGCACAATCTAATATACTACTATACACAACCAGTTTTCCGAACAAGTTCAGCTCCCCTGAAGTGGGAGCAAAATGCCACTTCAGTTACTTCAAAAAGGGGTGAAAAGTAAAAAGGTTAAAAGAATTAAAGCACAAATACTTTCAGAGGTAGGGAAAATAGTTTCAGTTCACTACAACCAGCAATTCAATTCAATAGACCTGGGCCAAAGTCAATGGTTCAGAGTCTTGGATAGGATAGCACAGTTCTGGTAGTAAACGGTTAAGTCTTTGCCACGGTTTTTAAAAGTAGTTGGTCAGACAAAATGTTATATGCCGGTTTAGGGAAGGACAAGCCTTCAAAGTTGGGAATGTTTCACAAACTTTCACCGCGGCAGAAAGGATTTCTTGGCTGCACCTGCACAGTACCTTTTAAATGAAGAATGTAGCTGAGGCAGTTGTTCATGGCAGTTCCTGCAGATCTCGCTGTTCCTGAGCTTCAGTCGTGGGGACAAGAAGGAGGACGTCAGGATCTTCCTGCACTGCATAGGGAAGAGGCCACAAACTTGGCAAAACGTTAGTTTAAGGTGCGAGTGCCTTAAAGACCACACACTGGTATCCTTCTCACTGGCTATCCAGTTTTCAACAGCACTCTGAAGGAAATTCGACCAGTATAGAGAAGGTGTCCAGGTGACTTGCGAGTTGGTTGTTCCCACCAAACTCAAGGGAAGAGGTTAACCTTGAAGGGCTTCACTGTCGATGGACTTTCAGGCAATTCGGACAAGCAGCAGGGCTTCACCAGTGGACCAGGAGTTGCAGCAGTCATCTTCCTTCAGCTCGTCTTCGGTTCTTTCGTTCCAGTGGTCGACTCTGCTTTCCAAGTGCCAGAGGCCTGCTTTTAAACAGTTTTCCTCCATTAATTCCAACCTAGCTGTCACTCACCCAGCAAGGTGGCTGTCCTTGCCGGACAGCCAGCCGGCCAATCACGCCAGAGTGCACAGGGAGTTTCGGGCACCTCCCTCACATCCTGTCCACCCCAGACACTCCAGCACCAGAGGAGGGCTTCAGCACTGAAGCCCGCCAAAGGCCAACGAACAAAAGGGACCAAACACTAGAAGGACGTTTCCTAAAAGAAACGGGGAAAAAAAGTTGACCAGAGTCTGTTTTTACAGATAGGTCTTGGGCGCCATATTGAAAAACATGCCTGCCACGATTTTTAGCTACCAGTGTTCGCGGTTGGGAAAAAAATCATGGTAGTTTGTTCTAAACCACTGCCACCAGCCATTTCAAGAGGGAAAGGGTAACAGTTGACTGTTACATGAGTGTTTAGATTCAGGGGAAGCTAGGCAGCCCCTCCAGCACTCTGTAGGAAGATAGTTTGTGCTTGGTCTGTAAATTTGAAAAGACTAGTAAAGTCAATTTAACTTTACATGCTCTGGTAGACAGTAGTTAGTCCCAGAGAAGGTATTTAAACCTTTGGAAGTCTGAAAGACATCCCTGTGCCACTGCACTGAAGGTGATGTGTGACACACAAGAAAAAGATGATGCCTATGTAGTTGTTTTACTCCATATCCAAAGAACACAAAAGTAAAACACACATCAAAATACATGAAAGAGTGAGGAAAAAAGTCTCACTCTTTCCAGGTAAAAATGATAATCCTAGAAATCCAGCAAAGTTGCTGCGGGTCTCAAAAGGTAAGTGAAATTAGCACATTCTTGAGAATTCGCTCTAAGAAACGCCCCTCTAGTTCCTGGTTGTTAGACGCAGCAACCTTAATGCGGTTTCTGAATCTGGAAGGGTTAGACTGCAAATACAAGTCCTTATCTCTAGTGGTGGGGAGGTACGAATCCTAGTGCCAGGCTGCCCCCAACCAGTGGGTTATTCTACTTCAGCTTTACTCCCACAGCAATTTTCATTATGGAAGGCTAGTGTGACCACTCTGTGTCCCACCACCCACATCGTTTTTAAAGAGCCAGCAAATCTGGTTACATTGAGCAGCCGCCCTCCTACTTGGGTGGGTGAAGGTGGGTGTGATGGGACGAACAGTGCAATGTTCCACTTCAGCCATCCTCCCACACAATGTGAACCGAACAAAGTAGAGGAATTGTGGTCTCAGCAGGGGAAAGGGTAGGTGGAAGCATAGTGCAACATGTGACAAGGTGTTGTAGCCGGGCATTGCAACAGTCTAAGTCACTAGTAACTAAGACTCATATTACAACTTTACACTTGCACAGGGACATGACTGGACACATTCTCTATATAGAATGGTGAATATGGTCGTACACAGTAGTGGAATGGTAAACAGATCAAAATAAAAAGGTAGTGGAACAGCGATCACAGATCTTTCAAATCTGCAAATGGGAGGAAAGCCACTCGGAAAGATAGGGTGTCAAATTCATGACCCAGTCCAGCAGGCACCAAATACCCACCCAGCCGAAATGAATGGATCCCTGTGTAGCCAGGAATCAACACAGGGCTTAGTCCAAATGTGCAGAAAAGGGATGTCCGTTTAGTCCCGCGCTGACTGATGCCTCCAGGAAGAACCATCATCTGGGGGCAACCAACACTCGCTGCTTTTACTGCACAAAGTAGCAAATCATAACAACTAATTCAGTTTCCAACCTCCCCTTCTCTGGGCGCACAAGGAATGCTGCAGTGGTATAGGCCACATTAGAGACACGCCCACACTTTGCAGCGAACGATCTTCACATATAGAGCCAACTCCCACCAGCATTGCAGCAGGATATAGCACACAGTGCCTATGCATGGGTGATATTACAAGGAGAGCACTCTAGTTCAGCCCTCCCCTATTCTCCGACTGGGGGCGGGATGGGGGCAGTTCTCCTTCATAGCCGAGGCCTAGTACCACTTGCTCTTCATGTCTTGTCCACAGACCCCAGAGCTGCTCATGAACTCTCTGCTCCATTCCAATTTAGGCTGCTGCTAAAACCCTAAACAATGCATGTAGCGCCTGACCTCTGCAGCACTCCTTAGTGCCTCACCAATCATTGCCTGCATTCAGGTGGCCCGATGCCTATAGCTGCCATGTTAATGTCAGGCAGCACCTGCCGCTGGTGTGGAGGGACCTACAACACTGGAGATGGTGCTGGGCTCCATCACAGAACCGTGGGTAGGCAATGATTGGATCCTGCATTCCCCAGAATATATAATGCCAGTATTCAGAAAGTTTTAAAGCAGAATAGCAGACTTGCCACAGAGCACGGTCAATGGGCAGCCATCTTGCAGGCTGCAATCTAGCTAGCACCCAAACAGGCCTCCTTTCTTACTCTTTAATGACACCAAAGCCATCCACAGCACATTACAACTGTAGCATTACCGTGCTGGCCGGTGTCAATAAAAAGGTGCACATGGTCTTGAAACCCATCATGCTTTGAGCAAGGTCACCGGCCCAATGTGCTTTAGGATGCAGGGGTTGGAACCAGTTCCCACAAACACTCCTTAGGAAGAGAACGTGAAGAGAGGTCCATGCAAGAATGCTGGCACCAGCCCTCCCAAGACTCCAAGGGTAGCCCTTCAAACAAAACGTGAACTGCTAGACCCAACAAAGGTGGGGTCTGGATGCATCCCTGATGTGCTAGTACCAGGAGGTGCAACACAGTATATTTAGTTTGAGCGTAAAGTGTGTGGCGGTTCTGGAATAGAGCAAACAGATGATTAAGATTGCTGGAGACAAGGTAGAGTTTCAAATGTATCTACATTAGTTGTGTCTATTTACTCACTTAGTGGGGACATTTGTACTCTCTGCTGTTTGCGCACAAGGCTTTTGATGATTAGTACCTGGAGAGGGCCAGATTGTTCTGGAGAGGGCCAATCAGATTGTTCTGTACCAGCTTGACAAAGCACAGGCCACAGCCATGTTCCTTGGTGTTCCCTGGCCGCCGTGGAAAGGGAGAAGGGGTCACCTGCCATCTTTTTTACATTTATTTCCGTACTCCTATTTCAATGGCCGCCAAGGAAGGGGGGAATGGACTACATGTAGTCCCTTCTCGCCGTTCCATGGCGGCCGTCTTCTTTGCTTTCTGTTTTTTTCCTGTCTACATGGCCGCCAAACATCTTTCATAAATACCACACTGCAGCATGCCTAAATAGTCTTCCATGTATGTGAAACCTCAGCAGATAAAAGCAATTTCATCAGCTCATGTGCACCACATACGAATACTTCAAGCGAAGCCCCACTGCTGCCAACTTAGGTTTGCAATTGGCATGCTGCTGGCATGTAGCCTAGTGGGTCTGGATGGGCAGAAAGGTACGACTACAAATTAGCAAACACCTAGTAACGGAACAAACAAGGTGTTCGACTAGGTCCTGATAATTTTTCATTAATATGGTTTAAAGTACACTGATGACGCTCTCAATGTTCTACAATCCTCTTTTCCAACCAAAGTAAAACCATTTTCTAATTGCAAACAAACTACGGTTTATTTACCTGAGCTGCATGGCGTTAAAATATCAATCACTGTACTTGTGTCCATCGAAGGAAACGGGGATTCCTTACTCCCAGGAGGTCAAGTATTGTCATATTACGTGATAACAATATTATGCTTGATACACCGACCCTCCACACTGGACCCTCAAAGAATGCCCATTCGCACTGACTGCAAACCCAGACAACTGCTAAATCGTAGAGACATGTGCGTTCTTTGCCAGCAAAACGGGTTTGGTGGGGTATGGTCTAAGACAGGGGCTATCCCTTGCAGGTGGGGGGGTATGGTCTAAGACAGGGGCTATCCCTTGCAGGTGGGGGGGTACGGTCTACGACAGGGCCTAACCCTTGGAGGCGGGGGTACAGTCTACGACAGGGGCTAACACTTGCAGGCGGGGTATGGTCTAAGACAGGGGCTAACCCTTGCAGGCGGGGTATGGTCTAAGACAGGGGCTAACCCTTGCAGGCGGGGTATGGTCTAAGACAGGGGCTAACCCTTCCAGGCGGGGTATGGTCTAAGACAGGAGTTAACCCTCCCAGTCTGGGGCTAACCCTTACAGGCGGGGTATGGTCTAAGACAGGGGCTATCCCTTCCAGGCGGGGTATGGTCTAAGACAGGAGTTAACCCTCCCAGTCTGGGGCTAACCCTTACAGGCGGGGTATGGTCTAAGACAGGGGCTATCCCTTCGAGGCGGGGTATGGTCTAAGACAGGGGCTAACCCTTCCAGGCGGGGTATGGTCTAAGACAGGGGCTAACCCTTCCAGGCGGGGTATGGTCTAAGACAGGAGTTAACCCTCCCAGTCTGGGGCTAACCCTTACAGGCGGGGTATGGTCTAAGACAGGGGCTATCCCTTCCAGGCGGGGTATGGTCTAAGACAGGGGCTAACCCTTCCAGGCTGGGGCTAACCCTTCCAGGCGGGGTATGGTCTAAGACAGGGGCTATCCCTTCCAGGCGGGGTATGGTCCAAGACAGGGGATAACCCTTCCAGGCTGGGGCTAACCCTTCCAGGCGGGGTATGGTCTAAGACAGGGGTTAACCCTTCCAGGCTGGGTATGGTCTAAGATAGGGGCTAACCCTTCGAGGCGGGGTATGGTCTAAGACAGGAGCTAACCCTTCCAGGCTGGGGCTAACCCTTCCAGGCGGGGTATGGTCTAAGACAGGGGCTAACCCCTCCAGGCTGGGTATGGTCTAAAACAGGGGCTAACCCTTCCAGGCGGGGTATGGTCTCAGACAGGGGCTAACCCTTCATGGCGGGGTATGGTCTAAGACAGGGTCTAACCCTTCGAGGCGGGGTATGGTCTAAGATAGGGGCTAACCCTTCCAGGCGGGGTGTGGTCTAAGATAGGGGCTAACCCTTCCAGGCGGGGTGTGGTCTAAGATAGGGGCTAACCCTTCCAGGCAGGGTGTGGTCTAAGATAGGGGCTAACCCTTCGAGGCGGGGTATGGTCTAAGACAGGGGCTAACCCTTCCAGGCTGGGGCTAACCCTTCCAGGCGGGGTATGTTCTAAGACAGGGGCTAACCCCTCCAGGCGGGATATGGTCTAAGACAGGGGCTAACCCTTGCATATATTGTCCGTCTGCCTGAAGCCAGAGCATTTACAACAATGGTGGCTATCAAAGTTTGTCAAAAGGTGAAATGCCAGAGAAAGCGGCTGCTGGTAGGACAGCTGCCCGACTGCCTCCTCTCCTAGTCATCATGAACAACTGCACATAGACCAACAATGGACAAAAAAGCAACAAGGGAGGGGGCCACGGAGGCAGAAGAAGGGCCCGAGAATGGAAATGATCAACGCTTGCCTGTTGACCGCTTAACTTCCTAGTTATGGAAAAGCCAAACATAGGCGAGTTGAGTTATTGGTGCAGTTTCCGCCAAAGTTCACGCAGGACAGTACTCTCTTATCATACGAAAATTTGGGAAGGTTAGTAGCGTCGCTATTTTGTTCAATAGTTGCAAGTGATGAGTATCGTGCTCATATCTAGCAGGGATTATGGTTTACAACTTGTGTACACATTGTGTACACGCAAAGGGCACAAACCTCATTGCACAGACCAATGGGAAGACAAGATAGATTTTGCGACTTTAGACTTGCACATCCGTTTCAATGTGGGAACACCGAAAGTTGTACTTCTAATGCTAGTTAGACCCATAATTCGGCCCATTGGCTAACAGACCACCTATTTCGGGGAGGAGCTTTTCCCCCGAGTTTGGGTGTGATACCCAAGAAGCATTGCTGTATTGTCGGGTCACCTTGAAATGCGGAGCAAAGAAAAGCAAGATTCTAGACGTTCCAAGAGTCGGAATCGCGATGCAATGAGCAATTTACATTTTTAAAACAATAAACAGTAGGATTCCAGCGTGCATGGCCCACTGCTCCATGCACCAGATTTTCAAAGGAGTCCTCCATAAAGTCGATGAGGTGTGCGCGCAGTGATGAAGAGGAGGAGCGAAGGCTATTCGGCATACATAAAAAAAATCATTGTTGCTCTCATTAATGCTGATGCAGGAGAACACTGTGGTGCCCGAGAAGTGCCAAGGCAGTGTAAAATATCGAGTAAATTGGAAGAATTACCCTCCATCCACATCCTATATGAATGAAGGGAAACCGGTTCCTCCCATCTGTTCAACAAAGCATTTAATTATATATCAGCATTTGACTGGATGATTTATTGGCGATATGCATTAAGGAGCACCACAATGGAAATGGAGCAAAACATTGTAATAATCAGAGATATCCACTGGCCAGCCCCAACGTGTTTTGGAACATATAGCTCCTCTTCCATTACGTGGAGGTGGTCTCCCAAACACTGGGCATTTCTCAGTTAGGCAAGCTAACCAATTTCAAAACACAAAACGTACCAAGCACGGTTTTGTTTTCCCTTCGTCCACTGCATGTGTCACAAAGAACTTATACAAGTAGGATCTGATCTCAAAAGAAACTGTTTATCACGGTCTCTCTGCCAGGCATGAAATGTGGCTGCTTTTCCAGTTACGTGTCTAACATGCCAACTCAGCTTCCTAACCTTTTTCTTCTTGCCGGGTTAGACTGGAGATTTTCAAACCAGACTCAACTGAACATACTTCTAGGATCTGTAGTTCTTAGTACTCGAATGTCAGATCTATATTAAATCCTTTCTCTATTCTTGTTGTTTCTCCCAAAGTACCAATCCTGAGGGGAAATAAATTATTCATATTGCATAGGTGCTCCGACATGTAGCACAGCGTTTCAATGTTAGACTTTGGCCACTCAAAGGACTCGCAAATTAAGATCCCATCGCAACACTGTTGTAATGAGGAGCCTGATAAGCACAGGAATGGTTTGCTTCACTGCTCATAGAATTGGATTCAGGAACATATTATGAAATCAGTTTGGGCCTAAGTGGCTCTAAAGTGTGTAGGCCTTGTAGGTGCAAATAATGGCTTGGCTTTTACAATCTCGTGCATTGCCTGATTTTGTTGTAATAGTGTCCTATTTTTCATGATGATTGGTGTTTGGGGTATAGGATAATGGACAGAAAATGTAGTTTTGCTTTTGTTTCAATAGTGTCATTAATGTATCTAGTATGCCTATGCTGGGAGCCTAATTCCCCATTTGCGCTGGAGGATCTTTAAAGAAAACATTTTTAAGCACTAGCTGGGATTGAGAAAATAGTCAGCCTTTAATGGCCTTAGGAGGATGAAAGAACAAAGCTAACTATAATGCATGCCCGTCAGTCAATTTCAGATATAGTTAACATGTCAGTTTATGTGCTTAGCAGGATACCCAGGTGCCAAGAAAATTGATGACTTGATTGGAGCGTTGACAAGTCAAATGACAGATCTGAGGCTGTGCGTCTAGTGATGGCAAGTATTCATTAAAGGCTTCAATCGACTCATGCCAAATAAGGAAATGTAACAATTACCGCTGTGTAGACAAGTACTTTGGTACGATATAAGAACGTTTTTTATCCCATGGAATCAAATTTTGCATAAAGACGTTGGTCAGAAGGGGGACGAATTGGCCCCCACTAAAATGCCTTTCTTGTTTCGGATAAAATGTTACTCAATGTCAATAATAGGTATTCTGTACTGTAATTGGAAGCATTTAAGTTGTGGCGATGAAGACTCCAAAATGGGGACTTTTTTTCCAGAAGAATTGACAAGTTTATATAAAAAATTTTTTTTAAAAAATCAACTTTTGCGCTGGTATTGTTCTTGGATCCCAAAGCAAAGACACGTCTTTATTGATGAGAAAACCCATGTTCTTATAATTTATGGATGCTATAGGGAATTGGGCACCACACAGGGAAGATCCTCACAGCGGTGTTGTAGAAATGCATATCAATAGCTCAGCATTGGGTGGGTTTGGTTTAACGTGCTCTGTACCCATCCAGTGATTAAAGGCCAGGAGGATACATTTCCAGTTTTTCCTTAGGTGCATGGTAAAAAGTTCAGTTCAAGGCTCACTGCAGACACCCACCTTCCTTTTGGCTTCCCCTGTGTAATGTTAATAAGGAGTCCGTTTTTAGTTTTAGTATTTTAGAGGGTTTTTGTTATTGTCTATATTATTTTATCCCCCTCAAATGTTTTGAATCTTTTTTGTGGGCAGAGTACAATACATTGTCACATCGCCAGCTGGTCAACAAAACCTGGTATGTGGCCCCGCACCACAATACAGACTTCCGATGAACATTCACAGTACTTAATTCATAATGTCTTACGGTTCCGTGTGTTTATAATGAATAAATAAATAATGAAAACATGTCGAATTTCTTTCTCGTTATTTCTTTTTATTACAAAAGCTATTCGTTATTTATTTTTCCTTATTATCACTGTATACCGTTTTACGTACCCCCCACTGTGATTAAAGACTTCAGCGAGTCTCCACAGTACGTGTGACGAGCTCTACTGTACCTGCATACAAGCCTTCCTAGGAGTAGGACCATTTAGACTACGACCTTAAACTGCTACCTTTTCTGGTGGTCAAGAGAGCATATATGATGAAGAAAGGGAAGAGGGGGGAGGGTATCTGTACCCTCCAGCCTTCCACTTGCTATAGTAATGCATGCACCTCAACATAATCTTCCCACAGGTCGGTTATTATCTGGGTCACACCCTGTGAAATCCTCAAGGCATGGTTCTACTCAAAGTTGGAGTCTTTATTTCCAACTTTACGTACAGTTATGGGTTTCAGTAGCCAATGTTTCCGATATCCACCGTCTTTGTAACTTATGAATGTTCTTGCAGAACTAGCCTTTTATCCAGCATAATTTGGGTCCCAAAAACCAGATGTAATCCCTCACCCACCTACACATCACCAGAGGGTTTATGTCAATGTGCCTCTTGCTCGTTGACAGGTCCAACAAGAGTCATGTTCTCTGCATTCCTTAATCCTTATCTCGTAATGTCTAGTTTATCTTGCGCTTCTCTGTTGGACAAGGTCTCACTCTTGGTGCTTCGTACAGTATGCTGGGGAGTGATTTGCTCAAGGCCTTTCTCAGCAGTGTTAGAGCCACAGCTTCCAATCGTTGATTCAAAATGAATAGTTTTCTCTCTCAGCGCCTTGTGTGTGTGTGTGTGGGGCAGGGGAGTATCTACAGGATAGCTCACTTGATCCGTTCCAGCAGCAACACACATAACTTGCCGATTCACCTTCCTTCTCTCAGCGCCTCTCCTGCGATGTATGCACCCCAACTCCCAAAAATTAGTTCACAGGAGGATTCTCAATGCCACATACTTTGCCTTCAAAGTCTAAGTACCAATACGTCCGAAAAAAATACTTTGTACACTCTTTTTCCTCAGCAACTCTTTGGGAGCGACAGGATCCGGACTTCCAACTCATAATTCCCCTTGGCTTATTTAAGGTCTCAATTCTCTGATGTCGTATGGCAGCGTATGATCGATCTCGGCTTGTCTTCAGTTTCTCTGCACTACTCCTGCCATTTTTCTTTTTCTTTTCATATGCTCGTCTTCCTACCTGGATCCTGCTCCATGTCCAAGCCTTGTTCTCCACGCCCCTCGCATTCCTGTTCTGACCAGCATTCACAAACTCCTGTATCTGGGTATCGCCACCGTGATCCTTTCACAATCTTCTTCTGGATGCAGGTTACATACCAAGACACCTACTGGGGGAGGCCAAATAAATGTCTGGCTAGCTAGTCGTGAGAGCAAAAAAAAACCTTTCAAAATGCACCAAGCTAATAATTTCACAGTAAGGGATGGTTTCATTTAAGGCACGAGAATCGCAGATGCTTTTTGCTTTCCAAAGTCATGAAATGTGGACTAGAAAACAATGCAAGGGTCCCCCTGGTGGTGGAATTGGAAAGGGAAGGTACATCTTCACTCCATCGTACACAAATGGCACCCACACACTAGTAGATCTTACCTAGAATTGCTGACGGCAGAGGGAATGGGTAGTGTAGGGTTCCCAAGAAGGTTCACCCCGACCTTTACTCAAACGCTCTCTGGTGCACAGTCCTTCAATTAGATTGCCACAGAGACTTCAACAGTGGTTGAGGGCTAATGGAGCAGGCTGTAAAACCTACAATGGTATACTCTCAAACGGGGTGGTCAAGTTGCTAGACAAGCAACGTATGGAATTTGGGGCGTTGTATATGATGGAGGACATGCACGGGCACTGTGCTGAAGTCCCTTCACCATAGGAGGTAATACGGCTGTTTTAGTCTGTAAGCGATCACAGCTCCTCCTTTTTTGGGCATAATTGTAATCAGCATTCTCCTCATCATGTCTGTTAACTTGCCTTTTTTCAAACTAGATTCATATGCCTCCATGAATAATCTCCTAATGTGTCTTTAGATTTTTGGTAACATTACATAGGAAATCCAGTGTCCAGGTGATCCACCCTTATAAAGACAGTCTAGCCAGAATATATTTCAGCGTCCACAATAAGAGTTTTGTCTCACACACTCTCACCCATCCAAACACAAAGCGATCGATCATCTTGGGCTCCCCCTTCCCTAAGCATTAACACTTTTGTTAATACATGTCATCAGATTTCATTCCAGTATAAAGACTCACTAGTTTCTGGGACATCACCAACATAGTTATACAAGCTGAAGCTGTAGGACTTCCATCAGGTTTAGTAGCAGCTGGACATAAACATTACAAAAAGGACACATCTCCGGTGACATATGAACCTCCGACTGGCCAGATGTCAAGAAAGGGTGGGACAATTTCAGAAGAGTGCCTCCAATCCCCAAAAAAACTCCCAAAAAAACAAACAAAAAGAAACAGTAGCCAACTCCAACAAGGTCAGGGATCTAGTTCTCTGCTCAACTAGATCTCCACACAGAGGCGACCGTCTATCCCGCTGCCTGGTCAAAAGCCTTTCGTTTCTCTCCAATGCTACGAAGCCCCTTCAATACAGTAGATGTGGGCTGTTGGAACAATTAGGTAGTGCAGAGTACACCAGTTGCACGAGCCAGGCAAGTGTCTCGACAGATGGTTCAAACCAATCAGTACAAACACTTCAAAACACTAAATCAATCGGCCCTCTAAAACCACCGACAGCAACCTATGGAGAAAACATATATCTGGACCTTCCAGCTACATTTCCCTGAATGATAAACTGGAAAATGTGTAGAACAGGCGATAGAGCACAGGAAGCATTGGGACTCGGTTTCTTCAGATGAACAGAAAGGCAACAGCACTTCAGGATACAGTATCACAAAGTATCCACTGGCATCTTCCACCATGCCACATTGGACAGTAGATGCCTTTCCTGGTGCAGTAACAGTACCCTCCTAAGCATCACACAGGAACATGTATGGAGAAAAGCTAACAAAGTTGAATGTTCTCCTTTTCATCTCTTATCTTCAAATTAAGTCTCCAACCCTCGGTCATGGCACCATACCTGGCACCGCTACCTTCAGGTAAGAACTTGTGCATTAAACTAGACACCAACTGTTATGTCGTACAGCAAATAAAATAACTTTGAACTTTTTTCTTTCAGCTTAATTTACTTAAACAGGCTTTTTCTCTCTCATGACCCAGTCGTGCCATCTGTCACGTACCACTGCTACAGTACAGTCGAGGCTGAATTACTGCAATGTCACATGTTTGGGACTTCCAGAATACAGCATTAAACACTGCCTATCACATCCATAATGTGGATGCCCGACTAGTTTCAATGCCAGTTGCTATTCATGCTGAGCCGACAGTCGTGCCACTGGCTCCTCACTAACCAGTGGATTTAATTTAAGTTTATCTGCAGCTACTAAGTATGAGGACTCATTCAATCGCCCTTATTTGCTGTGCTTTGCCAATAGCCTCAGTGACAGCTCGTTGCATTGGACATGGGGAAGCCCACCCGCCAGTACCCTCGCCCATTATGGAGGAGCTGACAAGCCGCCCAGTGTAAAGACTGAGCGCTCCCCCCTTCTGCAGCTGTGGAAACACTCCTGGGCTGGCTTAAACTGTCAAAGGGAAATGTGTAGTACCTTCGACAGTTTCTGTTCCCCAATGAGCATGTCCAATGGACCATGCACAGCCGGAGGCATTTTGCTTCCTCAGCCGTGCAAGGCCCATTGGGGATGCGGACTGGTGAACTGTCCCCGGAAGGTGCGTGGGGGCACTTCCAACCCTCCCTGCTCATACAGAGAGTCTAGGCAGGGACGTGGAAGTGCTCTGGCACCTGTGCATAGGTGCAGGATCCAGAAAGCAATATTCTTCCATGTTGTTGTTCAAATGTGACAGGAGCCGAAGATCTACTGTTTTTGCAGCCAGGAGGCTGGCGTGCAGAAAGGAGCAGATTCCAGGGCAGAAGGAAAGAATCTGTATTCTGTTACGTGTGCGTGTTTGAATTAATGAGCGAGTACGATGCATGGGTGGGTGAGCATATAAATGAGTGAATGTATGTGTGTGCGAGTAACTGCTGTCCCAATGAACAAGTGAATGTTGTGTGGTGGCTTGTTCTTGTGCATGTATATACTAACCCAAGCTGCTGACTTTGCGGGGTGGCGAAGAGGCAAAATCAAAGGTGCCCAGTAAAAAATCATGAACTGAAGGCATTTTTACTGGACATCTTTGAAAAAACAAGTATGTCTAGAATGGCATTGTGGTGCAGTCAGGCTAGCTATTTAGTACTACAACATGGCATGTTTTACTCCACATCTTTGAAAAAGCAAGCATGATGTGTTATTACATGGCTAGACTGGTATTTTAGTGCAGTACGTTTGTACATGTTTTCCTATTGTGGCCTGACATTTTAATGGTAAAGACAACTGAAGTATGTTCTTACATGGGGATAGTGCCATATATTGACAGAACCAGCATGGACATGTTTTTCTTATTCTACTGGAACTATGTGCAAAGCAAACAGAAGTATGCTTTTATATATGGCATATGTTGGTGCAGCCTGCAATGTATGGGCCCAGCCAGCCTGAAAATGTGTTTATACTGGCATATATTGTGGGAAAAGGCATCATGAAAATGTGTTGGGAAATGCTGCTGAGCACTGTTGGTTACCCAAAACAACCCAACCAATTGCAAGCGGTCTGGCTTCTTACCCAATTTTTCATTTAGTGTTCTCTAAAATGTACAATTTTAACACATTATACAAAAAACAAAATCTCAGTAGGAGAATTCCCCAAATATCGCTTGGTTGGTTTGGATGGTCTTGCTATGCTCCGACATATTTGTGGGAAATATCTATGCCTTTCCAATTTAAAATAAAATCATCAGCCGCCACTGGGTAGCTTACTCTTGAAGAAGCCTCGTTTTCATAGGACTCCCTGGGGATACTCCTGCTCATGGGCTAACCAATTCTCTCTCTTGTTGTCTTCATTTCAGGGTTCACATGCAGGAGGAGACTGGCACAAAGGTGGCATGATGGTTGGTAAAGAATTTTATTCGTCTTTAAAAGAAAGGAAAAGGGCCCAACTGTCCCTATTTCTCAGAGTTTCCCTGCGTCCACTAAAGACTAAAAACGATCTCAGAATGTCCGTTTAATTTAAATGTCCACTGTCCTGTGTCAAAATCAGTAGTTCTGTCCCACAGCAACCCTTCTTGTCTCAGGTCATTGATGTATTGGGGAGGTGGGGGGTGCTTTCCTTCCTCCGATTGAAAGCTTAAATAAAAAATAGAAATATTATATAAAACCGTGTTGGGGTGTTGATGTTACAAGGACTGTACCCTAGATGGTCTTAATAATCCCTGAAAGGGAGGGGTTGGAGGGGGGTGGTCCCTCCCAATAATCCCTGAAAGGGAGGGGTTGGAGGGGGGTGGTCCCTCCCAATATGATATGATAGGGCGCTTAATACCCAGAGGTTTCTTAGCACGGACCTGGGGATCAAACACGTGTTGCTCCGAGACGTCTTGCTTCCAAGGTGAACATGTTGCCCCCGAGCACGTTGCTCCTGCATTATACCACCCCCAGAGGGAGTATCGGGTAGCAGCCTCACCTCCTTGGCCTCACGGGAGTGGGCTCCCATTCGGGGAGAAGTGACGACATCAGGGATTCATCACACAGTGCATACAAAGCTAGGCCACATCCCTGCACTCAACCATATTCACCGCATGGTATACTTAAACATGCTAAAATACATCATTTTGGTGGAGCGTGGGACAATGGATTTGTATCTAAACGTTGCCCGTGTGCAATAAAATAGTACACATGTACTAAGCACCAATGGGTCTGCTTATACAATAGGGAACAGAGCAAACATGTTTAGCCCCAATCTATTTTATATGAAAATGTGTTCACTTGGGCAAAAAAGCAAAAAGAAGTTTTTATATGTTTGCTGCAGAACATAAAGAAATGTGCATTTAATTATATCTTATGCAGCAGACATTTAAAAAAAGTTCGGATTCATTGTTTGCCCAGCAAAACGCGTACTAAATGCATTTTAACATTTAGTACTGGTGCAAGTATTAGATATCTGTCCCTTAGTAAAGAGAATCCCAGGCCTATATCTGGCCATAACAATGACACTACGGGCCATATTTTGTTGAGTCCAACTGTGTAGAACCAGACTGCTTTTGTTTGTGCTCTGGAGTCCAGCCTGAACGGAATTTCATGCTTATCTCGATGGGGCGGATCTAGGCACTGGAACCATGGCACATAACTGGTGTTGATTCCTAGTGTGGCTATATGCTGTGCTATGTTGATTTATACCACGCAACGCTACCATTTCAATGGTCTTCAGGTGCTCACGTGACTCTGTAAGAAAGTGGGTTGGGAAGGTTAGGGAGGGTAGAGGGATAGGATAGAGGTTGTGCTCTTCTGTTGGTGCTTGCAGAACCAGGAGAAACGGACTTCTGTGCGTGCCGTCTTTCTGAGTGTTTGGATTGTGCGCACTGGCGTGGTGTCCAGAGGGGCAACATCCAGTGTCTGGGTTTTTTGTTTGCGGCGGTTTGTTATTTTGGTGGGTGTGTGGGTTGTGTGTGGTAGGGCTGGCCTATTGGATCGCTTGAGTTATGTGTGGTGTATGGTGGAGAGAAGCTAGGAGCAAGGTAGTTTGTGGCTAGCACAGTGCGGTTGTTTTATTGTTGATTCTAGGATCCCTACTGTCCATTGGTTGTCTTCGGTTTGTGGTGACAGTTGTGGGTGGTGCATGTTTTTATGCTAGTCTCGGGTGGTTGAATAGCTAGGTTTTCAGTCATTTTCTTGAAGGTAAGGTGATCTTCTGTCATTCTTATTTCCTTCGGAATTAAATTCCATAAATTGGCTACTAGACAGGAGAATGCAGTTCCTCCGAATTTCCTTTTTTCATTTCGATTTGGAGGTCATTGCTTGATCTTATATTTCTTCCTGGTTGGTAGCAGTTGATTTTGTCTCAGAGGAATTCGGTACCTTTTTTTGTGTAGTGATTTGTGGGTGATGCAGAGGGCTTTGAAGTTAATGCGTTTTTTTTTTACTGGGAGCCAGTGTAGGCATCTCAAGGCTGGTTTAATGTGGGCTCTTGTGTTTAGTCTCAGCAGTATCCTTGCTGTAGTATTTTGGATGCGTTGGGGAATTTGAGTGAGACGATTTGGCATTCCAAGGTAGAGATTGCTTGCATAGTCAATTCTTGATAATACTAAGGAGATTATTGCAAGGGTTCTGGGTGGCAAGGAGAGGTAGGGGAGGATTCCTCTAATTAATCCTTGGAGCTAGAAGCATTTCTTAGCTATTGCGTTGACTTGCGGTTATGGTGACAGTCTGTTATCCATGAGTATATCCAGGTTTTATAATGGCAGATGCTTGCTGTTGGGTTCCCATGTCTGGTGACCAGTTCAGTTATGTGTCTGTTTCATTGTCCACTGGGCGGTCCTTATTTCTGTTTTGGTCGGGTTTTGTTTGAGATTGCTCATTGTCATACAGGTGTATAGGTCTGTGAGGCATTTGTTGAGGGCGTTTGGGTCATCTTGAAGATGGGCTAGCCATCATCTGCGTAGTTATAGGCTGTCTGTCAGTTGGTTCGATTTGGGTTTCATCGGGGGGCGGTCATGTATATGTTAAAGAGGACTAGGGAGAGGCTAGAACCTTGTGGTATGCCACAGGAGATATTTATGGTGCTGGATGTTCTTTCGGTTAGTGAGGAAAGAGTTTGGCCATTGTAGAGCGAAATCTATTATGCCACATTCTTCCAGTCTCTGGATTTGAGTTGTCTTTCCGATCGTGTCGAAGGTGGCTGATATGTCCAGTAGTATGAGGGTCGATTGGGTGTTGTGGTCTGCATTTATTTTTATGTCGTCCCATATGGATAGAAGTGCCGATTCCATTGCACTCATGGGTCGGAAGCCGACTTGGCAGTGGTTGAGCGGTCTTTTGGTTACCATGTTGATCAGGATTTTGTAGATTCTCCAATAGTGGTTCTCCAATAGTCGCTGGGTAGGGTAGATTTGATATAGGTCTGTAGTTGGTTGGATCTTCTACACTTCCCATTTCATTTTTAGGAAGGGCTTGATGTATGCTGATTAAGGTTTTAGGTACCATTCCTGTGTTTAGGGATAGGTTCATCAGTAGCCGTAAGTATGATTCTGGGGTTCTGTGGTTGAGCATTTCTCCGACTATCCCTGGTGAGCATAGGTCACAGGGGGATTCAGCAAGGTGCGTGCCTTTTATTAGTGTGTTAAATGCTTCTTCATCTATGGGTTTTAAATCGGTCGAGTGTTGCTGCCATTGGTGGTTCCATTATTCCTGCATGGGTTGCTTCAATGGTCTGATAGATTGTTTCTATTTTTGTTCTTAAGTGGTTAGTGAGGTTGTCAGATAGGAATTGTGATGACATGAAGCCTTTGTTGCAACATGTTGGGTTTTTAATTTCTTTGATGATTTTGAATAGTTATTTTTGTGGGTTTGTTGCTGATTGGATTCTTGTGGCGTAGTATGATTTTTTGCTTTAAATACTTGTGTGCATTCTAAGTTGTCATTGGTATTTTGTCTGATTGATAATAATGGTTTCTCCATAGTTTTTCCAGATTGCAATTTGGTTTTCCGAGTTCCCTCGGTTCTTCTGTGAACCATCTTGCTGCCGTTTTGTTGTTTGCTGTGGTCCAGGCGTCAAGTCTTTTTTTTTCCTTGAGTATGGAGTCATTCTGTTTAACTGGAGGATGTTTGGTTTAGCAGATTTGTTCAGTTCTTTTAGGGAGTCTAGATCAAGACCCTTCCAGTTTCTTTTGTTGGTAGCGTACAGTATTGTGTTTCCAAGCAATACGCAGTTTGGGAGTTTGACAGTGAATGGGATCAAGTGGTGGTCACTCCATATAAATCGGTAACAGTGGGGCAGTGGTCGAG
Organism: Ambystoma mexicanum; assembly: GCF_040938575.1. Taxonomy (NCBI): domain Eukaryota; kingdom Metazoa; phylum Chordata; class Amphibia; order Caudata; family Ambystomatidae; genus Ambystoma; species Ambystoma mexicanum. The sequence goes on along the minus strand of NC_090935.1, from coordinate 343,407,232 downwards.
AGGGCGTCTCTGCAGAATATTGCACCAAAGGTACGACCAGGTCCGTGGGTGGGACTATTCACTATTTGCTTGAAGTGGAGTGTTTCCAGTAGGGCACCGAGGGAGTTTGCAGTGGTTTTATTTTCCTTTTCGAGCCAGATGTTGAAATCCCCAAACATAATTATGTTATGATAAGTGGAAAGGTTGGTGATGGAGTCTGCGAATCCATCGCAAAACGTGGGCTGTAGGATGGCGGTCTGTAGATCAGGAGGAACAGTAAGTTGCCTTGGTTGTTGAGCTTGATGAGGAGAGATTTGCAGTATTCTATGTAAGTAGGGGGGTGGTGTGGCGCAAATGAGGTCTTTGTGCACCATTGTGATTCCACTTCCTCTTCGGTTTTCTTTGTTGGCATATATTAGTTTGAAGATGTCCGATACGGCTTCACGGTCGATTGTTTTGTAGTTGTCCGATAGCCATGTTTCCGTGGGAAAGAGTGCATCCGTGCCGCCCATTAATTGCCGCCCTCGCTTAGAAGATCTTACACTTCTGTTTTGTGTTTGGCCACTGATCTTACGTTGAGTTGGATGCTGTAGTGTAGAGTGTGTGCGTTTCCTTGTTTATTATGTAGATAATCCTCCTGGACCACCTCCATGGGGGCATGCATACAGCGCAGTGATCTGCAGTGGCATATGCCATTTAAAAACATGATAACTTGCGCTTATGGATCAATAAGCACCCTGTTTGCCCATTTCACATGCAAAAGAGCAAGCCGAATTTAAAGAGATCCATACCTCTCTTCCCAAATCAAAATGTTATGCTGAAGGAGTCCCCAAGTGGATCCCAGGATTTGGGTTGCTTGACCGAAGTGTAAAGATTTGCAGCGGGATTGACTGTAGTCAATTTCTCCGCAAATCTGTTTTCACTTCAGCCAAACAAATCAAATCATGCCATACTCCAAACCCCTCACCCCCTTCCCCTACTTACCTTTTTTCTCCTTGCCCCATCGTATCCGTCCCTCTAACGCGGGTCGGGTCCGATGCCACAGGGTTCCTTTTTTTTTTAATCTTTAAGCAGTCTGGTGGGGTAAATGGGGGGTTGGTGGGAGGACACCCCTGCAATCCCGGATGACAGTGAATAAGGGAGCGGTGGGGCACCCCTGCAACCACCTGCTCCCCTTGTTCACTAGAATGCCATTCGAATGGGAGATTAGATCGTATTTGATCAAATCTCTTATTCAAACAATTTTTTTCAGTCCGATTGGGTATTCACCAGATTCCATACAGAGCGAATGTCCTGTTCTGTGTGTTGAGCCATGCAAGCAGTCCTGATCAGAGTCACAGTGGTGCAAAAACACACACAATGTTTTGCTGTGTGTCATTTTCTGGAAGGACCAAGCATTGGGAGGTTTGTACGGCTCACACTCAAATAACTGAAGGTAAAGGATAAAAAGATTGTAAGATTGTAATAAATTACAAATGACAATTAGCCTAGGCAGCTTTTGATTATATTGATTTGTAGTCAGTCTGCCAGATTAAGGAAGGCGAAATCCCTTATACAAATTAGTCTGCCCACCCCAAAAGGGGCAGTGCAGAAGAAACTGCCAGTTAAGAGTAAGAGCGAGAGCCAGTTTATAGCTTTGTATATTAGGGCACGGTTTTGTGAGCATTTGTGAGAGAGAAAGGCTATAAATAGGTAGCAGGTATGAATATATGGATTTTGAAATAGTGGGTGTGGGTAAGTGTGCGGTATATGGTAAAACTGCACGGTCATATCATGGCACTGTGTGGTACATGTTATTTTGTCAGTATGTGTTATAGCAGCGCTTTTACCATTTGCATCACCACTTGGCACTTTAGATTCCACAAGTAAAATGGTGGGGCGATGTCTTGATTAGTGGGAGCACAGCAGAAATTGCTATAAGATAGGCTGCATTTCAATTTCATCTCTACCTGCATGCAGTGTGCACCAGGATTTTGCTGGGTGTTGAAAGCGGGAGCCTGTCGCTTGCTTTTGGGTTGGTGGAGGACCATGGTGATGTATTAAAAGTGAACAGGTGATATTGTTGTTAGGGAGCTTAGAAATTACTTGGTTTGTGTAAGGCTTGTGTGAAGACACAGTGGAAGGTGAAGGGTACTATATTCAAGTTGGTGGGTATCGGATACAGTACAAGATTAAGCAGTGGATAGTAGCAACAGATGGCATGTTGTAGAACAGATGGCCATAAGGTCACAAGCATATTATGCCAATGTATAGCATATGAGTAAAGAACCTGGTTCAAGTGATGGGCTGCCACTATGGGCAGGGGGATGCTGCTCCCTGACCGGAGTGGCAGTTCATCCCTTTGCCGGAGTGGCAGGCAGTACAGTCTCACATAAGCTTTATTTGGCATGGGGATTGTGCTGCCTGCCTCTGAGCAGGGGCACGCCCCTGAATATGCAATTGTTTTTTGTTTGTAAATGGCTCTGCAATAAACATAGCGCAAAATAATGAGGCAGTAGGTCATCGGAAAGCCTGGCCCCACCAACTCATTGTGCTAGCAACATAGACATGCAGACTGATGAGAGATTAGTATTCTCCTGTCTGTCAGCATGTTTATGTTGCAGAGAGGAGGGGAGGGCCACCTGGTCTCTGCGGGGTGGTGCGGCCACGTGTGGACAGTACATGAAGGTAAGGAAAGTTTTTTTTTTTATGCGATATGCATCCAAGTATGCCTGTGAGGATTGATTGTATGTATGCATGAATATTGGTGCATTTGTTTTTATGAATGTGTGCATGCAAGTAGTTGTGTGAATGCATGGGCGAAAGTGTATGCGTCAGCCCCCATGAGGGCCTGCTCAGTGGGGTCCCTACATGTGGGGGGTACGGCACCTATTTTTAGCTTTACCCTTGATGCACGGTACTGCCCTAAGAGGTAAAGCAAAAATGGTAAGTGCAGTAGTATTACGTGGCTAGACTGGCATACATTGAATGAAGGCCAACCTAGCCATGTAATAACACATCATGTTTGCTTTTGCCTTGATGCCAAGTAAAAATGGCCATGTCACATTATTAAAGTATATGCAGGTTGACACTAGTAGACTGATATGTTATTAATTTTAATTAATCCATTTGCTATTAATTGTGGTAATCTAAATTGATTGTCTTTTCTACAGATCAAAAGGTTTAATTAAACTATAAGCACTTAAAAAAATAAAAACTAGTAGTGTCAGTCTGCATATACTTTCTTAATATGGCATGGCATTTTTACTTGGCATCAAGAGTAAAGAAAACATAAGTGTTATTACGTGGCTAGACTGGCTTACATCGGTGGCTGCAGTCTAGCCATCAAAGGTCAAAGCAAACCTAAATGTTATTACTTGATAAACTGGCCTATCTTTGTATAGCCAGTACGGATATACTTTCTTTCTGTGGCATGGTATTTCTTACTGGCTTGGAGTCCTTATATGGTAATACTGGCATATAGTGGTGCAGCATTCATGAACATGTATGGGTACAGCCAGCATGAAAGGGTTTCATATACTGGCATATATTGTGGGAAAAGGCATCATGAAAATGTTTTGGACAATAGCCCGAGCACGGTTGATGACTTACATCCATTGGGCTTGTTCATTTGCTACCATACAAAAGTAATTGCAAACTGTGGCTTCTTACCCAGTTTTTCACAGAAAGTGCTGTAAAATGCACCAGTGGAACCCATTATTTAAAAAAATGTTTGCGGGGAGAACCCCCATCTCAAACCCTTTTTGCTTTGCTCAGTTGCTACCGGATATTAGCGCGTGACTGGCCCTTTCCATAACAATGATTGGCTGTTTGCTAATCCTTATGATTGGCCTGAAGCTGAATAGCAGCTTCAGCTGCCAATCATAAGGAGGAACAGAAGCAGCCAATCGTTGTGCTCTAGGAAGTGAAGTGCCATACTTTTCTGCCCTGAAGCACCATCGCCATCTTGTACTGTTCAGCACTGCTGTGCCGACTGCTGAGTCTTCCATAGTTTTTGCTACTTTAGGTATGAAAATAATGTACTTATGTTTCACGTTTTAACAGGCAGGGATGAATTATTTTTCTTTCTTCCGCTGGTGCTCGCAAGGATTATTTTCCTTGGGAAGAAAGGAAAATAATACTTGTGAGCACCACCGTCCGTTAAATGAATTTACAAAAAAATACAAGAAGGCAGATGAGAGGGTAAACAGCTAAGTGCTTTCATGTTTACCCTCATCTGTAAGCAAGGATTATTTTAGATCGCACTCATGTTTCCTGTTTGGGTGTTTAATTGGTTTGCCATGGCATTGCATCCTTGCAGCACGCAAATCATTACCGAACAAACAATTTTTTCATCTGTAAAAAGAAAGTTTTTCTCCAAGCTTTTGAAATAGACGAAAGGTGATGTAGAGCTGGCACAGAGATACATGTTTCCTCTATAGCAAAACATCCAAAGCTCAGGGACGTCATTTGGGGGTTGCCAAGGATAGCACTGCTAGCCCTGCAACCCCTAACCCCCCTGCTAACTCTAAGCCGGCCCTTGCTACCCCTTTGCCACTGGACAAAGAGGCAGTGCCAAGAGCAGATATCGGTGTTGCACCTGAAAGAGGCGATTGTAAATGTATCAAAATGTGGCACAGCTTTTTTCACCTGGAATCGAGACTGAAGCCACTATCACGACCACGTCGGCTGCCCGTTAGTGAAGAATGCCTGAATAGTTGGGTTAAGAGGCGGGGCTGTCTGTGCGGCTCATATCCAGCACTGTAGCAACAGAAGGGTATGGGGGCTATGTCTGGCTAGCTGAGAATTGGTAAGAGCAGCCTGCAGTACTCATTAACAGCACAGCATGAACACAAATCTCTGTTCCTCGTCCGCTTTGCACATCCAGTGAGCTACTGGGCCTGTGAGGAGAGGGGTGCGCCCCAGTGGCTTCTACCACCAATCCTGCCTGGCCAGTATGTGACCTGACCCAGACGTGCCAGACCTGCATCACAGGCACACTGTAGACAGACACATGGTGAGAATGAATGTACATGAAGTTGCCCTTTACCTTTGAAGTAAGCCATATGTTGCTTCCTCAAGAAAAAATAATATATATTTGGAAGGATAGCTCAGGGGCAACGCACAACACACTCGAAAGATGAAAGCTGGACAGTTTCAAATCCTTATTAACCACTGCCATTTCTCTGGGTTTGAGGTGTGTGCTTGAGGCTCAATGATATGGAGGCTGGTACTGGAGACTGAAGATGTTGTACTAGTGAGTTACAGATGTTGGGAGAGAGTGTTTGAGACATAATGTGTCCTAAGACTTGAAATGCATTGAATGCAGATATAAGATGTTTGTGGAGGGTAATTGAGACTCACACTGTTGGGGTGTTGAAGGAGGGTACTGGAAACATAGGTTGGTAGTTTGCTTGAGGTTGATGGTGTTGGAGAATGCTGGAGACTTAGTTGCTGGAGGATGGCACTGTGTACATTTGAACGTGTTGGAGCAAGGCATTGGAGGTGTAAGGTGTTGGAGGGCGTGTGTGGGTGCCAGACATTTAAAGCTATTGGCAGAGGGCCCTTAGCGACTCTCAGTGGATGGTGGGGTGCCCCTGGTGAAAATAGTTGGGGGATATTCAGGCTCTGGTTGACTGGTGGAAGTGGGTTGCTGTGCAATGGTTCATAGTGCAATATTGACAAGAAAATCCCTGCGCATATTGTTCAAGTCTAAAAGCATGAAGTGGTACATCCCCGATTGTCTTCTGGTTGGACTTGTGTTGGTCAGTTGCTGTTTCCAATCTGTGGCCAGACACTTGACAGGCACTGGATCCCTGTGCTTTGGGGTTTAGGCCTCTTCAAGATGCTCCGTTTACAGTTAACCCGAGTGATGTACAATAGTCCAGGATGGTGTGTTGGATGTCTGCTTACATTCACAGTAATTTTGTAATATGAGCCTATACACACACACCCCGATATTAATGCTACATCTGGTGATCCATTCTTGTATGAAACATAATTCATACAGTGATAATGAAACCATATTTTTCTTATTGTACTAAGGAGCAATGCTATGTGATGCCAGCTCTGGTGCCGTTATGGGGTGAAAGGTTGTGTGCTATCAAGGGTCAAGGGTCATGTGATGCCACTTCACCTACCCCTGGAATTTTGGTGAAATTACATCCCTGCCAAAGTGTCACATATTTGTTGACATTATGATGTTCCCATAATCTGTTTTGCTTTTTATGCAAATCGCTAGGATTGGGTTCTATGAAGAGTATCTGTGTTGCGCATCCTGGCTGGGTGCCACGTCCCTTGCCCCCGCCCCTCCTTCCCAGAGCCCCGCCCATGCAAAGAGGTGACAGGCGCCCCCCCCCCCCCAAAAAAATCTATTTCCAGCACTGGCGGCATTCCTACACATCCACAAACACCTAAGAAAACAAGACACTAAATTCATGTCAAAACACACACTCCACTAACACACACAATTGGCAGATGTGCACTATTTAAACACACATTAACATAACAGTGCACAAATTCCCACATATTCTTACAAAAGCCATTCGTATGGCAGTGTCAAAGCTTATGGATTTCGGTTACTGTGTGTGCCTCCATGCTCCGTTCAATACTTGAACTGGGCAACCTCTGCAAACAAGCAATATAGACAGTAGCTCTGCAATTATAATACATGATATCACAGAAATAAGACCAAGCTTCGTTATGTTGGATAGTACTTCCTCGTGTAGTAACAAATGATTCCTGTAAAACAAATCTCCAAACTTCGTATGGAGTGGGTACGCTCGTACACATGGCTCTAAACCACACGCGGAAAAAATAAAGTCATGCGAGAGGCAGTCGGACTCGCCATGAAAGCTAAAAGGAGAAAGTTAGTTACAGCGATTCATCTTCCAGTTGCAGGACATGACACACTCGTGCATCCTTGTAATGTCTCGCCCCGCCCACACAGACCATTTGCTCACCACCAGTCATCTCAGACAAAGAGGGGGCGGGGGGCTACGCTAAGAGGCAGCGAAAGTTTCCCCTTTGTCTCGCGCCTCCTGCTGCATCCTGTTCCACGGAAAGCTCGGGCTGGGCTCGGTTTAAGGAAGCTTCAGCCCGAAGACGTGCAAAACGTGTTCAGAGCGAGCATGTATTCGCTATACTCTCTGTGGGAAATGGCTAGTCCCTGCCTGACACCGGCATGACTCGTAACCTGTCAAAGTCGCGAGGAGAGCCCTCGGACAACAGCACGCATGTCAGGCGTCAGAAACTCGCTCCCCGCGCTCCTCACTTTACATTCTAGTTCTTGCGGTAGTTTCCCGGTGTGAGATGCAAGACTACATGCCTCAGGTCCGAATGAAAAAAGGCTGGGCGGAGGGTACCTTTTATCCTCCGACAACTTGACAGTCCTGTCTGCTCCAACCAGGACTGTCCACCATCGACCAGGAAGAATTATGTGGAGGTTGCAGAGAAGGAAACGGTTCCCTTTCTCTATAGTAATGCACCCCCCCCCCCCACACAAAAACTCAGGAGCTAAAAAACAAAAAAATAATAAAAAAAAACTTACACCAGGTATAATACGATTTTTATTGGCGCGCGGTAGGGAATACGCAAACCCTGTATACCTGCTCAAATGAGAGACTGCGGAAGGCAGGAGGTTGCCACGCCATTATAGGCCACTGCTTAGTCTCTTACAAAAAGAAAGCCAGTCTCATATCTCAATAGAGGTGAAAGCAGGATTTTCTCTAGAAAAATGAAAAAGTTAAAAATGGAACTTCCTGGAGGTGGGCGTGTGTTCAGCACCCCTTCAAATAAGCAGGTGTCCAGCAGCAGGGAACTGCAGTTCAGGTAGTACCAGGGCTACTCACTGCCCACTGCCACAGATACACATCGCTTCCTTCAGACTGACTCCAACTGCCCCATCCTCTCCACACCGGCTCCCAGTCATTCATTCACCAGGCACGGGAACTTTCCAGCCACTGCAAAACTTTCCGCCGCTGCCGCGGGCAGGCATTGTCCCCGTGCATCGCCCCACAGCACTTCATATACAGAAAGAGCTGTCCACACACAGACACCCGGGGTCCGCAGCAGCTTCTCTCACCCTCCCCTTTCCGCCACACAATAGCCTTATTCATCGCTCTCCATTCAACTACGAACAAAAACGAAGGCAGACGCACCGACTAAAAACAAAGCAAGAGGAGGGTGCGCAAAGGGCACCAGGGCTCAAGGCACAGTGCAAAGTTTCTGCAGCTTACCCCAGAGAAGCGTCTTTCTGCAGGGAGGTTTCAGCTCCAGCCCATACGTGCACACGTCATTACCATGGAGAGGTACGGGATTCCCACACAGCTGTTGCTAATAAGAGGTTCTGCGCCCTTTCTCCTGTGCTCCCCTATCTATGCTGGACGAGTTCTCGGCGGCCTCCTGGTGGGAGATGAAATGTCCAGGGACTAAAGTGATCCAGCAACACGGGACGCGAAGCTGAAGTGCGCCCAGCACTCACAGCAGCTCATTCAGAGAGCACTCAGCCTGCATGGCTCTCCGGAATGCAGTCTGCTCCAGGGCCGAACCAATCGCACAGGAACTCTGGGGAGCTCTGGACTGTACCACTCCCACTCCATGCAGACCCGTGGACTGTGTCCTGGCCACGGCCGGCTCCTGTGTGCTGGAGAGCGTCTGACTATTCCCCCGAGCGCCTGCTGGTGATTAGAGCGACGTGATTGCTGGAATGAAAAGAAATAGTGCATGCACACATCTAGGATTACATTTCTGGAAACAATTACACCCCTACCCCCTTTTTCTTTCACCCGATGAAACTTTTTTTTGGGCCTCGGTAGGCATGAGTCTACTTTTTTTTTGTATGTGCATTTGGCACGGTTTGAATTCCCCCAAGCTAAAATGCCTTCCTCCTTTCATGCTGCATTGCATTTCTTTAATTTGAAACAGGCTTCCGTCCCATGTCGCTTACATCTCAAGGAGGGGAAGCCCTACAGCTGGACGGCAAACGGTGCTTTAAGTATGGAAAACGATAGCAGCGGGATTGCCAGAGTAGGAAATGGATTAACTGATCTGTTAAACGTCGCGGACCGGCTGCTAAACATTTTAAGTTTGAAGTATGCAGGATGCCTTATACTTGGGTCTGCAACTGCCTGCTACACATGTTTTCTACTTAATCGGGTTGCAATGCTGGTGGCCGCGCGACTGTTAAGGATGTTTTGGTGGATTACACTATTAGCAGCAACTCCTATAACACCACATCCCCACCAACCCTTGGGAGACGGTTGTTGGGCATACTAATGGGGCGGGGGGCATTGGGTGAGGTGGGGGAGTTCTGGGGCGGGGCAGGGGGGAGAGCACGCCCTGATGGGAGTATTTCAGACTGGTGGGGCGTCTTGTGGGATGTATCAAGTATCAACCCACTCATCGAAGCCCTGCAACATCACTGTGCATTGCTGGCAGCAGAAACATCAGAATGGCCACCCGAAAGCATGCTGCTCGCTCAAAATCACCAGAAAATGCGCAGTGAAAACCTGAAAAACAGGCCGCCATGCACTTTTGCCTATTTTAGTGAGCACAGGAGACCACTGCCAAAAACCACCATGGGGTTACCCACAAAGTAGCGTGAAACCACTTGGAAATAGCAATGCTGATTGCCAAAAGAAATACAAAGCTGTTTGGGAATCCGTTTTCTTGATTGTCAAAAATGTGCTAAAATCATGGCTCACAAAGCACCTAAAAGATCCAACCTCTTTGTTGGGTGTTCCACATTACTCTACTGCAAGAATCCACATCAATACAATATCAGCAAGAATCCTATGCTATCAGAGCAAAATCCCCTTTTAAAGATACTGATGGAAAGACAGCTGTCAAAAATGGGTGTAGTACCGTTGCTCACCTTTACCAGAAAGCCAGCGTTTTAAAACCATTTCTTTGTGTAAAATTGAACAACTGAACCCAAACGATGCCAAAGAAGAGAATTCCATTAAAATGCCTTATAGAGTGCCACACAGTGATTTCATTGTTGAAAAAAACTTGATTTAAAGGTATGTTGCTTATTCTGAGTTCATAAATGCTATTTTTTTTAGAAGGAACTATGTTGCAATTGACCAGAAAGTAATCTGATTTAGTTAAAACTTCAAGAGGCCTTATTTTCATGAGAACCCTTCACACCTGGGGCCTTCCCACCAAGAGGAGAGGATATCGCATTGACATGTAAATCCGGAGGGGAGGAGATTTTCTCTGCAGCCTGGAGGAAGGAACAATGGGGGCTTTGGGATGAAAAGGAATATGCTGATTTGGGTGTGACTGGTCAACAACTGCTCTGGGAGAGACAGGAAATGTGACCTCTGAGTCAAGCCAGATCTGGGGGCGGAGACAAACCATTGAGTCTATTGAATTGAAAGCAAATATATATTTGATAAAATTGCGTATAACAAAGTGTACCAAGCTGACAAAAATATGAAATTTTGGGATTCTTAAAATGAAAAATTCACTCACATTTTAAGCCTAAACTGGACGCCGTGTGATGTTCTGAGACTAAACCCCGGAATTATTAATATTGCAGCTGCTGTGTTTTTGCTATGAACATAAGAAATTACAGTAATATGCTGAGAGGATATGCACGCATGTATCAAATTTGGAGCAGAATGAATATTGGGAAACCCACCAAAAGCGTGAAATGTTGTCATTTCTGAATCCAAGCTCTTAGGAACATAGGACTTGAACAGAGACATGCCTTAATTAATCTGTGATGTGTGTATGTATTATGAACAACTTGTGTATCTGGGAAATATGTTTTCTGGGGAAAATTGATTTTCTAGGTAAAAGCAAAGGGGAGGGATTTCAGTTAAGCCATAAACACAGCATCACTCTGACTCATTCTGACACGCTGATCCTTTCTCCAGTAAGCAGACAGGGAATTCTCTAACCTATCAAATCCTTAGAGGGTTGGGCATAAAGAATCAGCCTACCCATCCACTTTGGAAACAGGTAAATGGAGACTGCTTAGGACAGATAAGGACACACTCTTTTCCACTACTCACCGATTCCTGCAAAGCACCCATCCGGAAGACTCCAAAATCCAGATAGATCCAGAGACCAGACTCTAGAACCAAGCTCTAGAACCCAGAAGCAAAGGCCCAATCCCAAAAGCTGAACTCTTTTCAGCAGGCCTCAGAATATTTTGCAAACCCGATTCCAACCCCTAACCTTCCAAGGGGCATCACAAAATCCAACAGCCTGGCTGAGCTGTTTTGCTTCTCACTAAGAACCATATGCTAGACCCAAGATCCAGACCCAGAGAGAGCAGTGCTGTATCCAGAACCTGTCCGACCCAGACCAGAGGCCGCGCTGTGAGTAGAACCCAGTACCTGAGACTGTCCAGTGGCAAGTGAAGCCAAACCCTTGACCAGATCTTTGACGAGGCGCATTCCATTCCAAAGCCTAGGAGTGAGTATCTAGTCTAGAACTGTCCTTAACCAAGCTCTTAGTTTAAAGTAATCCTCTCCTATCCATTTCAACCTGTCCAGAACTGCATTATACAATCTTGTGTCCATCCTGTTGATTTCAAATCTGTAAGCGCGATCTGTCATTTGGAAATCTTGACTTTATTTCTGAAAATCTACCTTCACTAAAACCTTTGTAACTGATGAACCGCACGTCCTAGAAGCGAAATCTAACTGTAATTTTAAAGCTAATATCCTAAGCTTTCCAGCAAACCTATTCATTATAGTTCTTACGATTTACGGACGCGGTAAAATTGCAGCGAATTTCAATTTGGCTCAATTTCATTTTCTGTCAAAATAGCTGTTTCTTGTTCTCAATTGCTGAAATTCGTTTTCAATTTGATACTCATTCATGAATCATTGCTAGTGTTGACCTGTACCAATCCAAAGTAATTCTCACTAGTGCTGAACCTCCTTTAGTGAATTAAAAGCAATTTAGCATATTTTCACTTTCACTGCAATCACATACAAAAGTAATTTTGCCTGTTTTAAAATCATACCTGTTTCTCTAAGCTTGCTGGGGGAGCTGGAATTGAACTGCCTTCTTGATTGTTTTCCGGAAACCTGTGTGCCCTCATTTCCATCTCTTCATATTGCATAGGGGGGAGTGAGTAGTCACAGGGGAAAAAGTGACCATATAATCTTTTGATTGAAATCATATTGAGTGTTTCTGTGTTGCATTCTTTCCCATTATTGCATTTCCTTGAATCACATAAAGTATTCTCTGCTACCGTGTCCTCCATATTCATCCTCCTAAGAGATTGTTAATTTTGTAATATTACCCATTGTTGATTACCGTCCATATTCATAAGTGTGCTATTCAAATATTATTTTGTTCATAAAAGTGTGATATATATATTGTTTAATTCTTCAAATAAATCTTTTAATTTGCAAAACAAACCTACTTCTTGGCTCAGTGAGGTCAGGGGGATTCAAAGAGAGGGGCGTTATATAAGGGTTCAACATCCAGATTTAAAGAACTTTGACATAAAAATATATAAATAAGGGTTTCCATTGGGCATCCCAGACTAGGCATTGACTTAGTTGGAGTGCTGCATTAAAGTCACTTACAGATTGAACCAAGGAAGCAATGATTGGGGCAGGACACCACATCAGCGGAAATGGTGGGAATCGCCCATTTGCAGGTAAAAGGCAGCATGTGACCTTTAAAACCCACCTTTTGTGCAAGCTGTAATCACAAAATGAACCTACTCACCACACAGGCAAACAATTTCTATCTTCACCAAGAGAGGCAGTGTGCCAGCTGACCCCTGCGTGGCACTACATGGCCCACTTTGCGATTGCAGGTCGGGCCTCTGTGACCGGACCCCTTGCCTTGCTCAGGCTTGGCCTTCTCCCCTCATTATGAACTCAATCTTTTACGTCTGGCCTTGGCTACACATCCCTTGCTGTGTTCTTTGACCTCCCTTCAACCGTGTTCAGCCCTGGGCGGTGATGCTGTGTACATTGAGGTGGGCTTGGGGGTGAGGTGGGCAGGTGAGCTTGTTTGAGGAGTCTATTGAAAGCATGCGTGTATACATGCTGTTTTGTTACAATTCATATATGCCCAAGGGAAAGGATGGGCTGTCGCTTCCATGTGTTCTAAGCACATTGTAGCAAATTCCACTTGTAGCATTGGGCTGGTTAGTGTTACCTATTTTATCGCATTATGTTGGTATTTGCATTGTAGTAGCAACAGACCAATGTATTGTTGTGATAGTTTTCTTTAATAAAAGTTTTCATTATTTCTTTATATGTATACGCTAAATACAATGCAATAAAAATACACTTACATAGTATAGAAAACCACTTTACAAAGAAAATATCAATTGAAAACCTCAAAATAACCTGCACTGATAAATCACAATTCATTCAATTTGAGCACAATCTAGTAATAGTCATATCTCCCATTATCAGAGTAGAAATTATTAAAGAAATTTGGTGGCCCTTTACAATCCGCATCCAGGATAGATCCAAATCAAAAGTTTAAATGTTATGTGAAAAATGTCCAAACCGAGTGAAGCACAATTTCTAGTTTTATCACATTCTAAAAAAAGTTAGCAAAGTGCTCTTACTTGTCCATTACCTTTTACACCTTGTATATTGTCTTTCTGTTCAAGGGATTTTTCACCGACACTGTATGTTCCAGCATTTCTAATTGATCAAACCGCCATTTCATGAATCTAAGACATCTATCAGAGGATTCTGGATATATTTCAAAGGCCATACCTGAGTGGGACAGACTGTTAAACTGCTAAATAATCAGCTAACCAAGATTATATTACCATAAGATTATAATTGATTGTCATCCCATTTATAAACTTTCTTTTTAAAATGTGTATATGTTCACTTATTGATAATTTGGTTACATCGGGTGGTGCACATCATTTTGAAATAGAACAGTATCCTCACCTTTTAAGGTGACTATACTTTCCCCAATCTAATTGGTCAATGCATATAATTGGGCAATGTTCCCAAAGTGACATCATGGTAGACATACCCCTCTGCAGTCATTGGGCATATTAATGAAGAGGGCAGTCTGATGGGAGTAACTTTTAAACCTATTTCCCTTCCACTTAGTTGGGAGTTTGATGAAATGTCGAGATGGTATGAGATAAGCAGTTCGAACTTATATAATGAGAAGTATTCAATGTTACAGGATTAATGAAAAGAGCCGGCGCCCGTTTTTGTTTTTTCCATTTAGATGTACACATGAATGTGTTCAGCAAAATGTTTAACTAAGGAGTGATTTTCAAATTGGGAATTGTATTGAATGCATTAATGGACAACATTGAATGGTCCAACGTAAGATGTCCCCTTCCTACTCCTGTGTGTGAAATTAAACATGGGGGGGCAGTTGAAAGAAATGGCAGCATGAGTAGATGATTGATTGATGTGTGTATTGTTTGTAGGAGTTGTAGCTGAAAAAACAAGATTCTTGAAAAACTGTTCCAGAAGCTTTGTGTGTATATAGAACCAAGTTGGGGCAAAATCTTTTTCTGTCCTGATGAAGGACTCAAGAGGAAATGAAAGGGGCGTTCCATGGGTTCAGTGGACCCAAGCCGAATCACACCAGTGCTGACATTTTTATTTTAACAAAATGCATTGCATAATAAAGTTTATGTGGTCTAAGATGTGACACACCAAGCCAATCACTTTATTAGGCTTTGTGTATGAGTCAGCCAGGGACAGCCACTTTAGACAATGCATTTGATTTTTTTCATTTAAGTATGGCTGCCAATGAGTTATGCTGTGTTTTCGATTCTAGACCTGTGCATTGTCTGTTAGTTTGAATCTGCCAATGAGTAATGTATTGTAGGAATACGATATTGGCACAATTTGCTAACTCCATCACCAAGCTTCTGATCTGCATAACATGTAGAAATAGATGAGATTTGTTTTTATTTTTTGCAATACACCAACAAATTCTAATTATATTTCTGTTCTTGGCAAATTAAATCTATTGTTGTATACTAGAGGTGGGGGTGCTCCTACAACAATTGTTTGCTTGAAAAAATTGTCTGTTTGAAATAGAAGTGATTGAATGGTGAGAGAGTAATATGTAGCTAAATTAGGTCAGAGTGTCACAACTTAAATGATGCAACTTTTATCATAATAGCACAAATAATCAATGACTTACAGATTTTGGCTTATAACCTATTGATACTTTTCCATACAATTTATTTTTCCATCAGTTTGGGCAGGGCTGCTCCCATTGGTGGCAGTTCCTGACTGATTTGCATATGGCTGGACACCTTTTGCAATGGCGCAGACAGGCTAAAAAGCAGTGGTGTGGAAGGTTGCCCAGAGCAGTGCTAGTGGTTCAGATTTATTCAAAACCTTCCACCCATCACTTTCTTTAGTTGTGCCTGTTAGGGGAGTTTTCCTAAAGTCCCACTTGGAGGTATGACTTTAGTAAGCTATCCCAATGGTGTGTAGGTTCCCAACTCTTAGAATCCATCTGTACTACTCATGAAACCTTGGTAGAGTGGCAGAACAGTCAGGCCTATCATAAGTGGAAGGTGTGAGCTGTAAGTAAGTACACTGAACCTAGTTAGTAATGCAAATTAAAGAAACACACATAAATGCATATTAAAATATATATCTATTATATTTACACAAGATACTGCTTTAAATACTTAGCACATTTAACCAAAATTCTTTAGAATACTTTTTAAAAGGCTACTGCTTAGTTGGTAGTGCTCACGGTTACATTTGTTACAGCTTTTGACACAAATACAGTTCTATTGTAATTTCGGTAATAACGCCTATTAGTGAAACTCAGAAGAAATACAATAAAGACATTTACTCTACAAACTCACACAAGATAGTGCTTTTTAGGACGGAAAAGTGTTGGCTAGTGTTGTACTATCAAGGCATAAGGTGCTAGAGGCAGTTTCTCCACATAGCAAGGCTTTTAAAGCAAACGCAACCCTAGCTTAAAGGCATTTCAGAGAGGCTAAGGTCTTGACAAGCAGAATAACAATGAAAACTCATGTGGATATTTCTAGTCCCTAAGATTGAGGAAGATACAACCAACATTGCAGGCCCTGTTAAAGGACATGCTAAAAGGGACACAAGCAGCAACATCTGTCAGAGATAAGAGGGAGTTTCCCTGGACACCCCTATTTGCACTCCAATGCTCTGTAGTGACATTTCGATTAAGGAAAGCAATACCTTTTTCCCCCACACTACCCTTGGTTTGAAGAAATGTTTGTGGCTGGACACTTCTCGATGTGGCAGCACTGGACCCGACCTCTGGATTCTTTGGTATGATGACGGAAGGCAGGACAATGGATGGGATCTCTGAGCAGCAGTCTTGAGGGAGGACCTCTGGCATGGATTTCAGCAACTTCTCTGGTCACTCTGCGGTTTTGGTGCCTTTTCTGCAGCACCAACAACGGACGCGATTCGCCCGGGTCAATCCTCTTTGATTACTGGAGTCCAGAACTCTGCTGAAGGGACTTGGATGAGTCAGATTGGGTCTCTGGAGATTCACCTGGAGCTCAGAAAAGACTTGTTCAGATCCAGCCTTTCTACGATGATGCACTTTAATTTAGTTGGAGGTCTCCTAGTATTGGGTTGCTCAGCCCTGGAAAGTCACATGACCTCAAGAGATGGCTTTGATTAAAGCTCGTCTTGGGACTGGTTGTTCCCACAAGACAAAGGGAATGAGTCATCCTCCTTGGAGTCCCTCTGTCACGCAGAACACGGGGTCAGGACAGCAGTGGTTGCTTCACAGTATTGTCAAGGGTCTGCAGGTATTTCTGGTCATATTCTTCTTCGATTATGTCAGCATCCAGTTGTTGACTTACCTTTCACCTCAGAAGCCTCACTTTTTAAACAGTTCCAGCACACACTCCTCTGCAATCTCTCTCAGCAGTTTACAGAAAGGGGCATATGACTGTCCAATCAGGACAGCTATACCCTCAGTGGGAGCTGGTCCCACTCAGACAGACAAAGCACAGGTTGGTGGAAAACTCCTCCCCCACTTCCTACCTGCTCAGACTCACTGGAGCCTAGGTGGGGACACCCAAAGGTTCCCGCCAAAGGCAAAGCACACACACAGGCCTCCCCTCCCAGAATGGTAGAAGAAGGGCTTACAAAGAACAACCATGCTAGTAATGGTGAAAAAATAAAGGAGCCACCAAGTTAGAACTTAGGTAGTCCTATTGTGCACAACCAGGGCTATGAACATAGCCTGCGATAAAAGATAACACAATAGTTGGTAGAACACGTCCACTGTCACCAGCCATAACTAGAGGGTTGTCTATGTGACTAAATAGTCACAGGAGTAGAGAGAAGCGGGATCCCCATGGCACTGCACATAATGTGGTGTATGCCAATCTCTCAGACTATAAAGGTTTAGGAGAGATACTAAGTAAGAACAGTAGAAAGTAAGGATAAGAAAAAGAATCTCAAAGGAGAACCCAAAGGGTTCCCAACAACACTGGCCATAAGCTGTGTGTTGCAAAAGTAAAATACAGATGCCTTAAAAGAGATATGGAGGAAAGTAGACTCCATAGGACAGGTACAATACAGTGAACAGAGTTCCAAAAGACAGAGCCCATAAAAAATAATGAATGGAAAAAGGCTCCACTCATTCAGGATAGAAAGCAAATGGTCCAGGTGTCCAGCAACACGTGCTGGGGGCTCATAAGGAGACCGGATGAAGCATACAAATGATACATCTCCCTAACAGTACTTTATCTGAAGTTGCTAGGTTTCTAAGAGTACATTAGCTTGGGAAAGGAAATTATCTGTCCTCCCATACTGTATGCTGCCTGGGAGTCTTTGTGAGTTGAAAGAATTCCCATATGTCAGAACTCAGTGCTTGCTCCTTTTATAGTTGGGTTTAGTCACAATTGTAGATTTTTAATGTGCCTACTTTCATAAAACACTACAGTTCATATTGTATTGGCTTATCAAATTCCTATCAACTGTCCATATTCTTAACATCTGTAGTTTCCTTGTCCTGACACTTTATTTCTGAAAATATTACACATTTTGCTTGCATGTGTGTTGTTTCTCAAACTGCTCTGCGCAGACCACAACCCACATCTTGTCTCCTCATGTTAGCATCTTTCTTCAGTGGAGACTGCTCTACAGGTGCCCCCCCTTGCTCCTACTTGCGGCAGCAAGAGGGGGAGGGCAAGGGATCTTCAGAATTCTTTTTCATTCAGTCTCCATTCTTTTCCTTCAAGAGCTTTTGTTGGAAGCACCCTTTCCCATTCCCCAGTTTGGAATTCATTTATTTTTTAATGAACTAAAGAGAGGGTTAGAAAGGCTGATTTAGTAATACATAGCAACACATTTGAACGAAAACAATACATCCTATCACAAAATATTTACATGTTGCTTTCTTATTCAGTCATTTTCTAGCACTCTAATTTCATTACTTACCTCAAAGGTGATCGATGGTGACATCTTTTCAATTGATTGCGAGGGTGACATCTTTTCAATTGATTGATATGGACCCATTTTTCCTCAACCACATCTCTTTTTGGGATTCAGATCTCATAGGCAACAGGAGAGATATTTTCTATGATTTCAAAATCACCTCGCCATAGAGGTAAAAATGCCTTCTTCCTAGCTTGTTTTTTTTGAAAATTGCTACCTCATACTCTCGTTTTGTTCTCTTGAGGGTATTCCTTCCTTCAGCAGACTTCTCCAGATTGCATTGGGCATATGCAAAAAGCATGCTCTAGGTGCTTCCTCAAATTCTCAATGTGTTCATGAGTAGTTGAGGCATCTATCAACGTCAGCTCCTGAGTTTGGCAAAGTAGATGTAGAGGTGATACCATTTTTTTGTCCTGTCATTAATTGAAATGGAGACATCTTGGTGGCAGAAGATGTGAATCAAATGGCCATTAGGACAAGAGACTACTGGGGCTCCTTGATTGGTCCAGAATCAACCCCAAACATCTTCAAGATACTCACAATTGTTTTGTTTTATCTGTCCACAACCCTGCTCGTTTCTGGGCAGTAAGCAATGGTGAACTTTCTTTTTACTACTAGAATTGTCCATTTCTTAGTCATCACCTCACTGATAAAATTACTTCCTCTATCAGACTCTAACAGACTCAATCCCTTGAGGAAGACCGAAAATGAGAGAAGATGTGGTTGATCATAAAAGTGGCATCGGCTTCTGGTTTACAATTTGAGCAGGAAGACACAATCCACTCTGTGAAGAGACATGTCACCACCAACATGTATTTGTTTCCTCCAGAAGAATGAGTTACTGGTCCATTCAAGTCTACTTGAATATCAGAACATGGTAATTCATTCCTCTTTTCTGTAAAGGAGCTCTGTGTGTGGGAGAACTCAGTGGAAACTCAACACACACAAGACATCCATTTAAGTAGGTATCGTGATTCTGGCCCATATGTGGCCAGTAAGCAACTTCTCGCAGTATCTCAAGAGTCTTTTGAAACCCCCTATAACCGGCAGTGGCCGCGTCATGGCCAAGGTTCAGTATCAGACTTCAGAATGAGGTAGGTACCACCCAGTGGTCATACCCATTTTGGGGTTTCCTCACCAACAGCATGTCTTTAATCGTAAATATATTCTGAAATTTCATCAGAATGCAGCAGTCTTCCTTTTCTTCATAGTCTGATTCTATCATAGGAAATCTGACTGGATTATCTAAATATTTATAGAATTTCCCAATAATGGGATCCTCTTTTTGAGCAGTGATCAAGTCTGTATCAGGAGTAGCTCTACTCCACTGAGCAGCTGTAAGTTCACTGTCAGTGAAAGTTTGTGATAATTAACTTGACTGCTTCAGGGACCTAATTTGAAACCAGTAGAGGGTCTGGGAAGATCATTTACCTAGGTGTTGCCAGGGTCAGCAACCAATTCTTACTCCCAGTCTTTTGTAATATGGTAGGAATATCCATCCACATAAACTGTTGGTATCCCCTGACATGTTTTTTCTTCATACACTTTGTGAGGGGACGCCAGGCAGGTCTCCATATTATTGGTGTTCAGACTTTCATCCTCGAGACAGTGTTCTTCAGAAAAATCATGCAAGACCCCCAATCCTTGGCCGAGGGAGCTTTTCTTATTTTGGCCGTAACTGACCTCCATAGGAAAGCCCTGCATTTACAGAATCCAAGAAGTGATTCTTGAATTAGAGAAATTCCCTGCCCATATTCTATCACTTTGTAGATATTGTAACGGTTGGTGCCAGGTGTCTACTATGCTGTGCTCGCCCTGGATGAACAGGCAGTAGTTTATCAATGCCCATACCATTGCCAGAAGTGCTTTTTTGCAGTTATTGAATATTTCTTCTACGGAGGATAATGTTTTGCTCAGGTAGAAGATTACCATGTTGACTTTGCCATGTTTTTGGTATAACATAGCTGTCAAAAAGGTATAGAAGAAACCAGTCTCTAAGAAAAACACCTTATGTTTTGATGGGGTAAGCCTAACAAGGAGCTTCTGACACACTTAATTTCAATTGCTTCACTGCCTCAGATTATGCTTCCTCCCACTTCCACCTTACCCCAGCCTTCTGTAAGTGGACCAAAGGTTGAGTGATCTCTGCATAATCCTCAATGAATTCCTGACTATAATTAGTCAGCCCAAGGAGGCTTTGCAACTACCACAGAGTTGTCGGGTTCTTTCATTTGAATAAGGCCTCTACCTTTTTTGAGGATTGAGACCCTCTGGTGTGAAAAAGTTGCAAAAGCATTTTGGTCAGCTCAATTGTTGCCTTATGCTGTTGAAGTTCAAGGAAAAGGAGCGGTTACTATCCCTGGACAGGTGTGACAATTCACAGTACCAATCAAAATAAAAAGAGGACAAACCCTGAAAAATTAGGAAGCATTTATAAACTTGAGTTATACCCTACAACAACATGGATTGTCCTTTCATCCAACACCTATAGTTGATCTAAATGACGACATCATTTGAATATTGGTGGATTATAATGACCCTAGAAGTATTACTTTGAGTGCAGGCACCTCTATTGGAACGGCAGTCAATTTCCAATATTACTCTATCGACTTAAAAAATGAAATTACAGGTCCAATTCCTGATAATTGGTATATTAAAACAGACAACATCCGACCAAAAAAGATCAACGCCCAACATGGGGGACATTTCTTGGTGTATTGTTTATGCCTTTATGGGGCAAAAGATGTTACCTGTGACAACTTTGACAATGAGGTAGTATTTAAAGTTCATAATAACTACCTTGAATCCATTGAAACTCCTAGCCAGGTAAATACCATGAAAAGAGATGTCTACACCCAACCTATAAAGATTTTTCCATTGTTTAGACAGACTCTGAATTGCACAGGATCTTTCTTTCCGTTTATCTGGATGGGGAAGAATGCGTGTTCGCCTTTCCTCTCGATGTCAGTCAAATTCTGAATATGTTCGTCGGAACTCTTTTCAATGATAGTTATTTGGGGTCTTTCTGAATATAGATATCTCCGTCCAATGTGGAAAACCACTTGTTGTTGTGAGGGATATTAATTCTTAGGAGTTGGGATGAGGTCCCCTCACTACTCGACTATTTTGAAAATTAAATTACATTTTATTGGGATGTCGTTCAATCAAGTGCCATTCAGATTAACATAATTGGTACTTCTCTTCAGCTTAATGGGCAGTTTGTTCAGGGGCAGATAACCTGGTTCATGAAATTAATCAGAGGGGAGAACCTCCAAAAGAAATTGTTCTCCAGTAAACAGGGTGTGACCTCTGTAACCATGACGATCACCAGATATTTCAGATGATATCCTCCAATTTTGATTTCCAGATCCACAATCCCATTGACAGAAATATCCTTTCCCTCATTATTTTGGAGGTCTCCTAGAAGGGGATTGAGAGGAATTCTATTGCTCTTCCCTCTTCCCAGGTTGAGTTTCGTAAAAGTTTGCTTTGAAATCAAGGTTGCCTGTCACCCTATGTCTACCAGAGCTGATAAATCACAGTGACCTTGCATCGGGACAGGAGCATAAAGTCTACCCTTCTTAGACTGTAGTCACAAAAGAATTTGTTATTTGACAGCTCAGCCTGAATTCTTTTGATGTCGTTTATTTCTAGTGCAAAACTTGGGTTGCTCCCATATCTGTATTTCCTTCCTTGAGGTCAGGTTCACGTGGGTTGGCTCGGGAACCTGTCAGAATATTCATGCATTTGGAAATAAGGTAAAACTCTAGATCGTCCTGCACAGAATATTTGGTGTTTTTGTGATAAGGTTTTTGTGATGGCTTTTGTATGTTTTTATAGGGTCTTTGATGAAACCTTGTTGGGATCTGCCCTTCTTACGTCTATGAACCTGAGTCCACTCTTCCTCTGAGTCAGAGCTACAGCTGGAACCACATTCCCTATTGTCATCTGTGCCTTCCCCACTGTTCTGATTTTGGGAATACCTTCCAGATTCATGGGACGCCGGGTCCTCCCTTTGTTCTTTCCTGTGGCATTTTTCAGGGTAATTTTCTCAGGATCCCTTTTTAGAGGTCGGGTAATATGGGTTTCATATTTTGAGGGCTGAAAAGGAACAAACGCTGTCTCTTCTCCTGGGTGAGACAAGACTTTTAAAATGCCCTTCCCTGGCTGAAACCTTTACCTTTCCATGTCAGCTAAGTGGGATATATGGTTTCTTTGCAGGATCACTTTCTGCAGTTGTAGATCTCTCAACCCTTTATTATTATTTGTGTTCAGATGTAAAAGAACAACATTTTCAATTGTTAAACATTTCATACAATTTCACACATTACAATATCTATTTTAAATTCCAATTCCAATTAATATTTCAATTAATCAATTATTGGCTTACCAATCGACTACTAAATAACCGGGGACTAATGAAACCTTGATGGAAGCTCTGCTAAAAGTCCTTCCAGTAAAATACATAAAATGAAAGTTAAATTACCCGCACTTTCCATTTCACACTGAAATTTCCATATTTCATCACCAGAATGTCAGCACATACTTTCCACTACTTTCCGCTAACATATCTTAAAAGGGTAACAAAACCAAAGATAAAACATATTTCTACCCTCTGTAGTTTGTTTGGTTTCCAACCTTCCCTGTAAATGTACTTCTTTCTCTTACTTATCAGTGTTCAAACTTTAGATGTTTTTCCACCCGAACCCATACGCAATGAAGTGCAATATGCAATGTCTCCAGTTCTGAATTCAAACAATAGGACCAGAAAGTCTCTGGCTTCATTGTGTCATAATTATGTACAAATTTGTCCAAAGTGCTTAAATATACCAATCCCAACATTCTGCATTTTGTGAGCACATGTTTAGCTGATTACGGATGATTGGGAAGTTGACACAATCAACAGAATCTCTTATCCAAGGGTATACCCAGCCTCGCCCCTTGTAAGTTAAGGGAGTTGGTTCGTACCCAGTCTAAACATAAAATGTGTTACTGGAGGACTCAGGCTTTGCAACAAATGCCACTGAGTTTTCAGGTATCAACGGGATACCAATGCCACTGAATTATAGTTGTGTAGGTTTGATATTTGCCTTCTTGTGTTGATTGTCACAAAAATATGTCAAAAACCTGGGCCGAGGCACCCAGTTTATGGAACTGAAAAAGGACACGTTTAGTTCATCAAACTTTTTCCCTTGAACCGGCCTTTCAGACCCACAATTACTACCCACTTCCTTCAAAACTGGGCACTACGGCACTGTTAACATTTGTAGAGCATCCCAAACCCGTGCGTATCAGGGCACTGGAAAGCTGGTAATACTCATTACAAGAGTTACCACCGGCAACAATGGAAGACATAGGTTTGGCACATATTAAACATATTTACAGACATGAGATATTTACAGATACATTGATACCATTAGTATGAACAGGTAATAATCAATAATATTTACAGGTGCAATCTTATTCACAAAAATAATTTGCAGAAAAATTAACAGGTGTATTTATAAGAGCAGTAATATTATATAGAGATGATACTGTAAGCATTGAGGCAATGTTTGACGAGTACTCTCACTGAAGGCGGGCTACAAATTGGATGTGAAGAACCAGGCCTTAAGTTTTCTATGAAATGTGGCGTGAGAAGGGTTGGCTCTGATGTCTAGAGGTAGGTCGTTCGAGGCTTTGTCTGCCACAACTGGGAAGCTACGTCCCCCAGCATTGGTTCTTTTGAATTTCGGAACAGTAAGAAGGAAGGCTGAGGCCGCGCATGTGGGCTTCTTAGTTTTGGTTGGAGTGAGCAAGTTAGTGAGATATTAAGGAGTTATATTAGTGAGGCATTTGTGTGTGATTGCCATTGTTTTGAATCCGGTCCCAAACTGGTAGCCAGCACACTTTGCGTCTGATTTCAGAGATATGTTCTCTTCTTGGTATGTTTAGTGCTGCTCGTAAGGCGTCGTTTTGAGTGACCTGTAGTTTTTTGATACTGCTAGTCGCTGTGCCAGCCAGGAGGCTATTACAATAGTCGAGTTTCAACAGAATGAGGGCCCTTGCTAAGGTTAGGCAACTGTCTGCTGATAAGTAGGGGCTGCAAGCGTTAATGAGTTTGGCAGTGTTATGGACTTGATATAAAAATCCCCCCTCTTCTTGAGCAACTGGGTTCTCAGGTATACTATCCCCAGCTCCAGATGCAGATATTCCATTGGGGTTGATGGGGGTAGACTGAAGGCCTTCTGGCAAAATAGACCATCCAACTGGTTTAACCACCCCACATCTCTCATTGTCAATGCCTCGAATCCATATAATACCTTAGGATAGAAGCCTTGTTTGTAGAATGTTAATATCTCCTCGATTGAGTAGCCCGCTACTTGCTGAGTTTTTTTTTATTTTAGTGTCCTTTATGATCTGCTAGCTATTGTCATTGCTCATCTCTAGTCCCAGGTACATATAACTATTTACATACTTTATGCTGCCAAATGTGGTAGTCCTAGACAATTTATGTACCTTTTTGCCTGTAATCAGCATGCTTTTGGTTTTTAGGACATTCATGATCAACGTATTCTATGATGCATAGATCTGTAGCTCATTTAACATACTACTAATCCCCATATAGGTATGGTTTAGGACAACTAAATCATTCGCATGTAGCATGCAGGTCAACACGGAATTTAGGGGGACAGTTGGATTTAATTAGAAGCTGAGGTGGAAAATCTGTCAAATAAAGATAGAACAGCAGGTGAGCCAGCACATAACCTTGCTTGACTATCCTGCTGATACAGATCGATTTCGACATTTCACCTCCATCATCAAGACGTACGCGTGCTGAGGTATTCTGATGCAAGAGCCTTAGTGCATACACTAACCAGTCCGGGCATCCCATCTTTGTCAGTTTCAACCACAATAATTTCCTGTCCACGTGATCTAATGCTGCCTTGAAGTCAACATATGTCACATATAATGCTGGTCTATTCTTACCTACTGTAGTCTTCATGAATCTATCAAGCAGCCTCATGTTATGCATTGTTGATGAACCTGGTTGAAAACCTGTCTGGTATTTGTAAAGTACCCCCTCTATCTTTACCCATCTCTACAATTCCGTCAAAAGGAATGTCCCAAATGGCTTACCGGTGACATCCAACATGTAGAGCAGTCTATAGTTGTCTTGAATATTCCTATCTCCTTTCGTGAATTTCGGGACAAGTATAGACTGTGTCCATGAGGATGGCACATGGTTGTTGATACAAACGGTCCCAAACAGAACCATCAGAATTTCTGCCCATACCTCAGGCGCCTTTTTGAGCAACAGATTGGCAAGGCCATATGGGCCTGCGTCTCTGGAGCTTTTCAACTTTTGAACAGCGTCCACCAGGGATTCATGTGTCAGCTCTGTGGTCCATTGCTCCCCTCTATTAGGATCAATCGAAACACTTTCCTCAACCACCTCACCTTTATTGAAGTGCCTGAGCCATGTGTCTTCTTTAATTGGCTTTAAGATCTTCTTTGTACTTACACCCTTGGCCTGAGATAGAATCTGCCATATTGTGCATGTGTTTCTTCTGCGCAATACCCCTAATATTCTTTGCCATTATGCATTTTTAATTGAAAACTTCCAGTGCCTGAGCAAATTCTGGTACTTACATTTCACCGTTCTTACTGCTCTTCTTAATTTGCGTTTGGTGTGTCTTATCCAAGCTGGTCATGTGCAGTCCCTCACAAGCTCCAGTACCATCTGCCAGCCCCTTAAACCAATCTTCAAAATTGTCGGGGGTAAAATTGGACAACATATCAATTTCATGCGGAGTTTCATGCCACCCGTTACCTTGTTTACATTTTTAATTGACCAATATATGTGATTACCTGCACAATTCTGATCCAAATCCCATTAATCTTCAAATTACCTTCATCTGTGTGAGATTGTATGGACAGGGTAAGTACTGCATGATCACTATTATCTGCGAAAGTGATGTTAAGTTTGAGGACTCTCTCCAAAATTGCAATACTCCATAAAAAGTAATCCAATGTTGCCCAACTTCCCCCATTTTTCCAGGTGGGTTTACCCACAAAATCCTCCTTGGTTCTCCCATTCATTTACACCAATTCCCACTCTTTCATAAATTCCCCCCATATCTTACCATTCTGATTTCTCTTTTACTGCAGCATCCCACTCTTGCTCCATCCATTCGTATAAACGGCACTCTCAGCTTTGTTGATACAATAGGCATTTAAATCTCCCACCACCAAAACCACTCCCTGCTTCCACTTCCCTTCCACTTTGCACAAATGTCATCAATGCAGGCATGTATTGAATCCAAATTTGCCAAACTGGACGGCACATAAACATTTATCAGAAGCAATTTTTCAAACCCTTTACCATTGTGAACTAAAATCTCTACTGCCATGACATTATCGTTTATAGTGGTTAGTGTTATGGCGTCAGATTTTAACACACGGGAAACACCTATTATAAGGCATTCATAAGGCCGACCTCATGGCCACTTCTTTGCCAATACTTCGTAAAGCTAGTAAACAATGACCTAGTAAACCATGTTTCTTGCATCATAAATGTATCATGCTTACAAGAATATCAAGAGACCCTGATTTCTCTAGTAGGTATGCATGCCCCCTGGGATTCCAACACGCTATATCAATGTTTCAGTTAATCTCTGCTCCCTGTATTCGGTGTAAACCCTTTAACTGAGCCCAGACCTTTTCATTTTCATTTGATGGGACCAGATGTAACCCCGGGTTGACCACACTTACATTGTGCCCTGCCGGTACCCCACTTTGACATCTCTCACAGCACCCCTGGACCTCATCCTCAAATCCCTCTTTATCCAAGACAAACCCTATCATTAAAAGGGTGGATTAATGAGAACCGATTTGCTATCTTCGGTAGAGCACAGTGAATGCAGGAGATTAAATCCTTTTTCCGGACTAGGGGTTCAATATACTCGAAATCACTTGAGTAAAGAACTCTTGAAAACGGGATTTTAATGCCAAATACACAGAAGTTCACTATGATTAATCCTCCCCTTCTTGGTTTCTGTAGGTTCGACCTCAGTCGTAAAGTTCTTAGTATCCAACTCTTGTTCAGGTTTTGCCTCAAATCTTAAAGCCGTCTGTGTCTGGTCTGTATTCTCTCTGCTAGCCACCGGCGCAAGCACGGCTCCCAATGGCTTATTCGTGTTGTGCTGTGATGTTGCACAGGAGATAAGAGGCTTGTCACTCTAAATCTAGTCAATAGTCTTGTCATCCTGTTCCTTTCACAACCAACTGGACAAAGTCCCCAGCCCCCTAAGGGCCCTTCACTTGCATCTGGAATTTCTCTTTCTGGACTTCCGTGTTCTGGGATCAGGCACCGTATTGGTCGTAGAACTGAGCGGTTCTTTTTGAATATTACTAGGTGGCAGTTTCTTCCCTTTGGCTGGCCCTGTCTGACCCTTTTGATGGCGCTTTGCCATCCTTCTTTGCTTTTGTGTCTGAAAAATAGTTGAGTCGTCATCTATACCTGGTTCATCCACCAAACCCCCAAAAATGGGGGCTAATGCAATTGGCACTATATTGGAGGGAATGTTTTTGTCTATCCGACGAGGTAGGTGATGGAGAGAGGGTGGGGGATTTTTCTCCCACCATCACCTTCCCGACTGTCTCTGTTAAATGTACAATTGCTGCATCCTGTGAGTTAACCTCTTGTAATATTTTGCCTCAGAGTTTCAGTAAAATCTTCACTGCAAAATGCATTGTGTCCAATCTCCCCTCTTGACCCACATTACTTACACTACTTGCTGTAAAATTTAAATTCCTCATGCCTTCCTTGTTCCCAATGCTCCCATTTTCATCTGAGTCTGGGTACAACATGGGAGTTGCTGACATATTTGCATACTTGTAGGCACTATGGGGGAGCAACAGGAGGGGGAGTAGAGGGAAACGAGCAGAGAGTGACAACTGCGGCAGGGACTCTCTTGTCAGGGCTCTTGACTGCTGAGTTTGCATTACAGGTTCGGTTTTATATACCCCTGATTAGTAATGTGTCATGTAGTGTATACCACAAGGCAAGTAATGAATTGTTATCAATACTACCGAAATCCGTACCAGAGCGGTCTGCTGTTTCATTTTGACTCTTCCCTGCATGTTTTTGGGAGTGGGGGAGCACAAGTTCTTGGCTTGCTTCCGCTTCACTGTGCAAAAAGGCAATGATCATACCACATGTACTTGGAAAAACCAGAGGGCGTCCTCACATCTATTCCTCTGGGATCCTCTGCACAGGTGGCCAGGGAACGAGCGTTGCTTTTGGATCCTGACCCGGGGGGTAGAAGCAAGGGATCACCTGGGTGGAGTGTTTTGGGGATTGGGAATGAATTGTCCTCAGGTGAGACACAGTATTTTCCCTTTCCATTTTGGGATGACCCCTTATTCCCAGATGCCTTTGCGGGATATTTTTACCCCATTCACTTAGTCAGAATGACATCAGGAGAAATGATAAGCCTCAAAATCCCAGAAGGAGAGTAAGAAAGAATGAGATGCCCTTGGGCAAGACATGGTGTCCCCCTTTGCCAATTGATAACCAACCCAACCCTTCCCCAACCTTCATGGGCTGTTATAAGCCAGTCCCCCTCCTTTCTCCACAAATGACACTTGACAGTACTGGGGCAAAGAAGAGACAACTAACAGCAAGGATAACTAGACTTTTTTACAACTTTGGTACTGGGACGAGGAAGATGAATACTAAGAACTGTGAAAATCAGGCATGTCCCTTTGATTGTGGTCAAGCATAACTAATTAAACAGTCACACCTGCAGCCTGTCAAGCATCTACAGATATACAAAAGTAGACCAGCCACTAGGGCAGAGAATGACAGGAGGAGCAGCAAGGGGACCCTTTGTAAGAAACAGCGAATCATAATTGGAGCAGGACGCTGAGACGCTGGGAACTACAGAGAGAGGCAGTACATGCAAGCGTGACGTGGGAGTTGGGACTCTTTGGAGCAGACTGAAGAGGGAGAAGGGAGCCGTATGGGAAGGCTGTCCCTTTCTCTTGTGCTCATGTATTTTTTTGTTAATTTATTTATTTTATTTTTAAATGTTTTTATTGGCATTTCTTAAATCGACATGGTGCCATCAATGTGCATGATTGCCAACATATAATATATAACACGAGTATAAGAACATTATAACCGAACAATAACCAACAGTAACTGCCTCCAAATGTTTTTCATCCTATTAGTTGCATCACTTTAGAGTAGGATAATTTATTACGCGTTCCTTTAGCTTTTATATTAGGTGCATTTAGAAATGTGTGGAGTTACCAAAAATAAAACTTCTAACACTAAACAACAACAGTCTACATATAGAAAGGGCATCTGGCTCAGGTGGGTATGTCACCGATAAAAGTTCCATTTCTCGGGGAGTGAAGGGGATAGTGATCGGGATGACATCGTCTGTGTTTCAATGCTTGAGTTCGGGTGTAGTGAGAGTAGTACAGTTCTTCAGGGGGGTTTATGATCTGCGCTGAAGTGTATGTCTCGCAGGAGGGCCTTCCAAGAGTCAAGGGTGCCACTCGACATGTCTCCTCCATAGGCGACTCCATCCTGCCAGGATCTGGTTTCGGCTGCGGTCCATCTCTCCAATTCTCTCAACCAGCGCTCATGTCTCGGTCCCCCTGGTGTCTTCCATGCCATGGCTATGGTTCTCTTCGCCAGTATGCATGCGATATCCATCAGCTTTATGACGATGTATTTTTTTGTTAAGTATATTTTTATTGTGATCCACAAATGCATCGGCCGTAGGGCCCAATGAAACAATTTACAAGATAAACAATGCGACAACTGAGAATACATTTTTCAATTTCAAGATAACAGGGGTAAAAAACGATCCCCCGACCATGTAACAGGTCTGAATTGAAAATGGAAGGGGGATAGTAGAGAAGAAAAAAAGGATAGGAAGAAAAGAAGCAAAGAAATGAGAGACAGAATGCCCACCCAACTCTTTTGTGGGCCTGACCATGGACAACGGTAATCGACTAGCTGGATTCATTAGTGTTCAATGTTCACCAAGGGAGTATGACCTCTGACGTGGAGGGATTCTGGCAATTCCAATAATGAATTGGATGTGTGGGAACTTGTCAGTGCATGGGTCACCTTGAAGACTGCTTTCATGTGAGGGAAGCAGAGTCGCATACGGCAACATAGTTCACAGTCTGATGCAGGCGGGGGGGGTTCCATCTAGGGCTGGGCCACTTGTGCTTCCCTGTGAAACTGCTTGAATGGTAGCCATTGCTGATCTAGATGCGTGTGTGCTTCCATTAAGAGGGCAGTCAGGCTTTCCATTTTGTAACTTTCTTTCGCTTTTCTCAACCAGTCCTCTTTTGTGGGGAGAGAGGGGGCCTTCCACTTCTGTGTGACACAGACACGGGCCGCTAATAGCAAGTTTCTTGGCATGTGTGGGAGGAGCGTGCATCTATCTTCAACTTGTTCGACCCCAAAGAGGATCAGATGGGGGGGATAAATCTCTGCGAATGCCCTCTATCTCGTGGATCCACCCCAGGATCTCCTTCCAGTACAGCTGAATCTGGGGACAGCTCCACCACTGGTGCCAATATGTGCAGACCTGAGTGCACCCTCTCCAGCAGTAGGGGGAGATGCCTTGGTACATTTAGCTAAACATTGGGGGGTTAGATGCCAGGTTAGATGCCATTGCAAAAGTATTCTACAGTTGTGCATCTTATACTGCATTGCAATGGAGGATCTCCACACCGCTCTGTATATGGCATCCCAACCCTTCTCGTTGTCCACCCATCCCAGCTCCTGGTCCCACTTGGTTTTGGTGCTTGGAGGGGGGAGGTGGCCTCTATTGATGAGTGCTCTGTACATGCATGATATAAGACTTTTGGTGCCTGTGTGCATGTTCAGTATTTTTTCGAATGGGGTCAGGGGGCGCTGCAACTGGCCTTTCCATTTGGGATCTTTGAGAACTCCTTTAAGTTGCAGATAGGGCAAGGGTTTAATTATCAGACCCTGCTGTGCGGCTTCAAGTTCCTCTTTGGTTAGAAAAGAGCCTCTTTCCACATCTGTTCCGCTCTGACCAAGGCCTGCTCGTATTGGGGCCGAAAACGAAGGGGCTCTAGGATGGAATTTCTGATTGGTGGGGCCCAAATGAAACTGAATGGTGACAGCCATGTTGTAATGCCCTGTATACCGGGGTTTCTCTTGTTCAATACTGCCCAGACTGCTGATAAGACCAGATGTTCCCTTGCTTTACATGGGATAGCTTCCCGGGGGACCCAAAGCAATTCTCCCATGTTTGTTTACATGGGCAAACATCCCATTCTCTAGAACAACCCACTGCTTGCTTTTAGATTCTCTAATGTGATCCACTAGGACTCAGTAGGGCAGCAGCGTAATAAGAGTGGATGTCTGGATAGGCGAGGTCTCCTTTCTCCTTTGCCGGGATAAGGGTCTTGTATGCGATGCGAGGTTTGCCCCTGTCCCAAAGGAATGCCAGCAGAGCTTCCTTGATTGTTTTAAAAAATGTACTGGGGAGAGTGATCGGGAGCGATTGAAAAAGAAAAAGGAGTTGAGGCAAGACATTCAATTTGAGAGACCTGGAAACCCCATGTCTGTGGGGTAGTGGTGGGAGACGGATCAGGGTCTTTAAGAGGGAGTATTATTGTTTTATGTTGGTTTATACAATATCCAGATTGCACCCCATATTCTTTAATTTCACACAGGAGGGCCGGGATTGATTGTTCAGGATGAGTGATATAGGCCATTATATCATCTGCAAATAGCGTCAGTTTGTACTCTACGCCATATCTATGGAAGCCTTTGATCCCCCCATTGTGCCTGATGTTTTGGGCCAATGGTTCCATAACTAAGACATAAACCAACGGGGAGAGGGGGCACCCCTGCCTGGTTCCCCTAGTTAGCTTGAACTGTTGTGATGTGACTCTGTTTACTACCACCTTGGCTCGGGTGTTCCAGTACAGAGCTTCAGCACCCCGGATCCAGACAGGGCCCAAACCCGCCTTGTGAATGACATCAGATATGAACCTCTATTCCACCTGGTCGAAGGCCTTTTGGGCATTGACCGAAATCAAAGTGGGCTCAACCTCCGACACTGGGATATAGGCCATGAAGTCCAGAGTTTTCCGGACATTGTCCGCACCCTGCCATTCCATGACGTACCCCACTTGATCGCTGTGTTCCAGGTAGGGACGGACTCTACTCAATCATTTGGCCAGGATTCTTGCATAGTCTATGGCATCGACATTTAACAGCGAGATCGGCCTATATGAGGCGCAGTCCAGTTTGTCCTTCCCTTCCTTGGGTATTACTATGATTCTCGCCTCTGCAAAGGATGACGGGGCTATGCCTGACTCCACTATGCTATTGAAAAGAAGAGTAAGGAACAGGGTTACAGCGCCTTTAAATCTCTTATAAAAGGCATGGGGTGAACCCGTCCTTGCCCAGTGCTGAACCTCCTTTCAGGGGAGAAATGGCATGATCAACCTCTTCTGTGGTTACTGGGCCATTTAACTGGTCTTGGTCTTCACTCGAGAGCGGGGGGAACACCACCTTTGACATATATTCTTCTGTGCTTTGTGGGATATTTTGACCCATTCCAATGTGCCCCACTGCATCACTTTACCAATGGTGAAAGAAACAGCCCAAAATGGATGCGCTGACTCCTGTGCGTGCCAAAATCTGCAAAACTGCGTTTGGGTCACAACCAAGAAAAGGCTGCACACCCTGTCACACACAGTCAAGGGGGGGGGTGAAAACAGAGTTATCACTGCAGTAGCATGCCAGTGGGCTCTGTTACATTCAACATGGAGCAAAGCAGCAGAATTGTGCTGAAAACCGAAAATGCATTTTAAAATGTTAGCTTTGCAACCTTCAAAAGTGCTATTTTTTGGCGCTAGATCCATTTATGTCCATTGAATCATGGAAATTAAAAAGGATACTGAAATATCAGGATCATCCAGTGTGGCTCAGAGGAACCGGGCCTCATTGACTGACAGCAGTTATGAAATGTATCTAAGGAAAAGGCAACCCAGGAAAATTTGTTTTCAGTTCCACGGGAAAAACACAGCTAAAACTGCAACATGTAACTGAATCAGCTGTGCAGACAGAAACTTTAAACAAGAGCTGGATACATGTATTCAGACTGCAAACAATCCCAGCACTCAAGGGAAGAAATAATGCTGAATCAAATGTGTATGTGCTGCATAGGAAAATCGGATTTAAAAGAACTCAGTTTAATGTGTTTTTCCATGAAGAAAGTGCAAAATCGCCTGTTTTTGAAAGCATGTTTTGTTGAAAGGCCTAATTCTTTAAGAAATGTCAAAGGATTGCTAATGTAAAAATCCACCTATAAACTGTGTTCATTTTATATGTTTTCATGGAAGATGTAGGTGAAACTTAAAGTAACCCAGTTTGGAGTTAATTAACTATTTAAAAGAAAACAATTCTGCCTTGACAGTGCTCAGCCTGGGAAAGGTTGACACTTCACTGCAGTCCTAATTGCTGCTGGGAGGCCTCGCATACTCATAACAAAGGACCTCATTAGGCATTCGTCTTCACCCCAGGCAAAGACAATAGAAGGCGTGTATAATAATTCGTAAAGAAATTGATAGTTTCAAAATGGCGATCCCAATAGAAATCAATATGGTTAGTGAACACCTCATGCACAAACTGTTTCTCTGGGGTGAGTGGCCAGAACAGAATGAACAGGTCTGGCTGCAGGAAATCAAAGAACAGGTCACTGCCATGGACCGGGATACATGCAGGACAAGGGCCCATTACACCACTCTATTAGGTCACTGCCATGGACCGGGATACATGGCAGGACAAGGGCCCATTACACCACTCTATTAGTGAACTGTACATGGCCCCAAAAGCGAAAGAGGAGCAGAGTAAAATTGCCAAAATAGTAGCCTACCTATACCTCCACATAGGAGTAATGCAAGAAAAGCATGCAGAAAACATAGTTCTGGCAAAGAATCAAGTGGAAACACTAGAAAGAATCCAGAGTGATCTAGACTCTGCAGCGCAAAGACTACTGAAGAGCCAAGAGTTAGAGACAGAATCTAGACAGTATGTTACAGAATTAAAAGAAGCTCTTGCTCTCCTACAGCAAGAGAAGGCAGAGCAAGACACCCAATTACAGGCACGGAAAGAGGAGTGTCAGGAAAGGGTTCACTCTTTACAACAGCATAAACTGGCACAACAATTACAGTTTAATAGAGCCTGCGCAGAGCAAAAAGTTGCCCTACAGGACCAGATAGACAAATTAAAAGAGAAAAATAATTATTTAATTATTAAAGACCTCCACTCTCAAGAGGAATGTGATGAGGAGCGCCAAAAATCCAGGGCATTCAAAAAACAAAGGGACAACCTGGCTGAACAGAGGGGCACCCTAAGTCAGGAGAGGGACGCCTTAGGCCAGGAAGTAAGCCAATTAAAAACCAAGCTAGAGGGAAGGAAGATGGCCCTCCAGGAGCTCAATGAATTAAAAACAGAATATGAGAAGCTACTAGAGCACACCAGAAGGGTGGAGGATGCTCTAGAAAAGAACACCCAGACCAATGAGGATACAACTCAGGAGGTGAGTATCCTGCAGCAGAAATTGGCCCAGTATTTCCAAACCAGGCACGAAGCGCAGAGAGACAATGAGGCTCTCTGTGAAAAGAATGATGTGCTCCACAAACAGATAGCAATGCAATAGCGAATTATTGAGACCAGTAAGGCCCTGATAGAGGAACAAAAGATTCAGATTTTGGCATATCACCAGGGAATAGGCGCTGAAAGAGAAGAGGTAGAGGGGGACAGAGCAACGCCTGAGCATCACATCAGGACCCCTCTGCCCAGGGACTCAAACCCCTTCAGTACAATGAACTCTGTTACCTTTCTGTCCACTGACTCATATGAACCAGGGGCCATGGGGATGGTAGACTTCAACAAAATGGGTAAGATGGGACTGACGGATCAGCGCCTCCCAGAAATTGATGGACGGGCGTCACTGTACAGACCCCCAAATGTTAGAGCTAACATCTCAGATCAGGAAGACTCATATGAGGGGAGAGTCAGGGAACTGGATCCACCAAACTACCGCCTTCCAAGAGATCAGTTTGTTAAATTTGGTGGGGAACTCCAGGAAATAAAGCCCAAAAAGAGTATCCTAAAGACCTCTTCCTAGGTAGAGTAGTCGGGCGGGGGTACTCCACCAATCCTGGGAGCAGGGGAGAGTCAGAAGACTCTTCTGAGAACCACAGGCATCAGGAAACTAGGCCCCCACATTCTGCACGCCCTTCTCAAGCTCGCAGAATCAGGGAGTGACTAGAGGATCAGATACCCACCTCCTGTAGTAGTGCCTGAGTCAGAGAGTGAGTGGGCGCGGGTGACTAAGACCGAAAAGGCAAACAAAATCAAGAGGGATATGCAAAAAGATCCCCTTAAGCAGATCAAGGCCATTAGGAGTCTTATAACTCCCTGTCACAAAAATGGCAAGTATTCAGTCTGGGAACACCTTGAATTATACGAACAGATGATGGATACTTTTCATCTGAAAGATAGTCAGAGTTGCATGCAATATGTGAAATGGACATTCTCCCCTGAGTACTCAAGCTTCTTAACGGGGCTGGAGGATCAGAACCACTCAAGATGGTCCACCTACAAGGGAGCCATCTTAAAACAATTCCCTGTCCATGTAAATCCCCAAGAGGCCCGCAAGGCGGCCTACATTCTGCAGTGTGGGGAAGATCAGGCCCCACAAGAATTTGTGCAGGAGCTCAAACGTGCCTTTGCGCAGACCACGAGTAGGGTGCACACAGATAGTAGGGATTTCATTAGCACCATATTCCATGCACTCCCCAAATACATCATGACTCAGCTGATGAGGGACTTGCACGAGAAGAGATCACTGGACTGGATCATAGAACAGGCGACCCGTATTTATGAGGTGCAGAAACCTGTAGATAGTAAGTACACCAATAAGAACCCCAAACCAGCTAACACCTCTGCTGCTGCTAAGGTGGCGGAGGTGAAGGTTGCACCTATTTTAGATCTGGAGATGGGGGGGCCTAAAAATATACCGGTACGTAATCCTTCCAGCCAAAGAATCAGAAGGCCCTCGGGCCAATCCAAGACAGGTAGTCAGGGAGGTAATCCCACAAATGGGACCCCTAACTCCCCTGATTAGATTAGCCCCCGATACAAGGGCAACAAAACCATCCTGGGGTATGTGTGGACTCCCCCAGCCCAAGGGGGGGATCCAACCAGGTAGGTACCACCCCAGAAAACTCCTAACTTTCGCCAGGAGGGCAGTAATCCCCCCGGTACCCTCAAAACCTCAACCCACAAAACAACCTTCCTTTTTTTCCGCACTTTCCTGAGCCCAGACAGCCCAATCCAGGAAAGGGGAGGCCAAGGGGAAGGGTTACACAAACTATTCAAACCCAGGGTACTATGGGAGAAGGGATAGCTACCCTTCCTGTGATCCACCTAGAATGGACCATAGACCCCCATACTAGCCAGAGCGGGTGTCCCAACTGGAGTGCCAGGTCCAGAACTTGTCTCAGGATCTGGGTCGCATGTTGAGGGCTCAGCAGAACCGTCCAATTAACATGGCGGTTCAGAACTCCAAAAACCAAGGGTCTGGTACTCCAGAGCAATGACGGGAAGAGAACCCTGACAATTTACCGGTTCCAAAGGAGGAGGCA
The DNA here is from genome assembly GCF_040938575.1 of Ambystoma mexicanum. NCBI lineage: Eukaryota > Metazoa > Chordata > Amphibia > Caudata > Ambystomatidae > Ambystoma > Ambystoma mexicanum. Next base: position 343,370,180 of record NC_090935.1, on the reverse strand, counting down.
CGGGGGAAGGAGGTGTAAAGCCTTAGAGGAAGCTTCCTTCCCCACTTGTGAATAGCCCCTGGAAACCCAGGAACTGGAAGTCTGCAACCTAAGGAACAGAGGGTGGGTAGGAGAAATAAAGGACCTAAAAAGACCCATTTTGTAGCGGAGTTTACTGTCCTCCAATTTGAAGGAGAGGGGTCCTCCGAGGATTCTGGGAAAAAGATATTCTCATTCAGGGGTGGGGGAACACCTCCCAAAGAAAAATGGGTCCCGAGAGATCCTAATAAAGACTGGGTAAATGTGGGGACTGAGTCAGAAAAGGAGGAGCCGAGACTCCTTGAATCACTGAGTGTGACATTTCCTGCTCGGTTTCCCAAGCTACCCAACTCCATTCGGGGGACCGCCTCCTAGAAGGGTGGGGGGGGCAACCCAGAACCTGCATAAGAGGAACCCCAAACCTCACCAACCCCTTCTGTTGACTGCCTCCAAAAAGGGGGGCAGCCAGGAATCAGAAAAAGGGGAGCCTGAAACTCCCCAAATAGGGATGTGTCAAAATTCTTTGTCAGATTCCCCAACTCCAACACCGACTCTTGACCCAACTATCCCAGTGTCGGAGTCAGAAATAAGTAAATTGACCACCCACATACCAAGAACGCCTGCTACCTTTGCCCATTGCAGGAGAAAGAAGGTGGATTCTACGCCTTCATCCAAGTGGAAGGGCAATGTGCAATTCCAGCACTGGTGGATAATGGATCCCAAGCAACCCTGCTGTCAAAGAAGACCTTTGATCACTTGTATTCAGGAAGGAGAAGAGATACCAGATCCCTCTCACCCCTCTCCCCGGACTACTCCAGAACTTCGAAAGGAAGGAAATTACTGTCGAGGGGTCTGCAGAGCTGGAAATTAAAATTGGGCAACACAAGATGAAGCATCCGGTCATAGTCGTGGCTCCAGAGAGAACCCCCTGTCTATTAGGGAATGCCATCCTCTGGAGGCTGTCTCCCCTAATAGACTGTGTGAATAAGGTACTCTGGACCCAGACTCACAGGCCAATAAAATTAAAACAGAGTGTCAACCATGTTAGTCTAAATGGCACATGCCACATGGTTGATCAAAAACCAGACCAAATACATTTTTAACTTCAAAATAATGAAATACCTGAGGTTACCATAATTGCTGTGGGACAATAAACTGGTGATGGGAACTCCTCTCCATTTCTGCAAATCAACCTACCTCCAATCTCAAGTGGCATTCCACACTGGAAGAAAATACTCTGAAATTCTATACTAATTCACAATCAGAAAATCCTCATTCCATAGCCAAAATTGATATCAAACCAGCACCAGGTATTCCTGGCATTCTGAAGATGGGACGAACAGCTCTTCCTCCAGATTCTGTTAAATGACGGGAAGGAGTCTGTCCATGCCCGAGTTGACTTGAATAGCAAAGAAAGCTTCATCTGCGAAGTATTATTCAAGAAACTCCCAAACGACCAGACTCTGCCCGTCGTTGAGTCAATTGGTCCATGGGTATGGGGCCTGGAAATTCCCCGTTCCAAACATCTTCTGCTTAAGTTTCATGATAAAAATTTCTAGAGATGAGAAAAGCATAGTACATAATTGTTGGGTCGTGAGAGGTGTTCCTTCCACCTTTTATATGGGCAGTCACTTCCTCAAACAACTCAAGATTAATTTGGACCCCAGTTATTGCCAAACCCGGCCCCAACTGGAGAGGAAATCTCAGGGCCCTGGCAGTCCTAAAGAAAGCCTTCTGGTGAGCCCATGTTCTACGGTAGGAAATGGAAGTTCAGGAATGGAGGAGAGGTCACCATCCAGGCCTCACCTACAGAATCCGCTTCTCCAGATGTCACTGGATGAAAGAAAAAGTGGGTCCCCATCAACCAGCTAAAGAGTTGCCACCCAGGCATACTTTACGGCAAATAGAGGAGCCTACAGAAAACCCAGAAGGAGAGAATGCTGAAACCTAGGAACATTTTTAATTGTCATGGAATACTGTAAATTGTCACTGAATGCATATGTATATCCCATGGCTGTCATCCCTATTGGAGGCAGTAGTGGGAACATTTTCATAACTGGGTTGTGTTCTGTTTTTTAGTATTGGCACTAAGTGTACATAACAACCAAGGAGGACCTCCTCGGGGACCCTGGAGAAAAAACTATAGGGACCCAGAGTGTCGCTCCACCCCTAAAGGAAGCCTGAAAAAAGACAGGGGTATCGTTCCTATTCCAACAAGAGCAGGCGAGGAGAGCGTTTCGAATCATTCGCTGAGGGAAGAAGAACTTACACCTAAAGAAACCTGTGTTCTTTACGAACAGAAAGAAAAATTCCACGTGCCCGACTTCCCCACAACTGGAAGTCAAGCCGAAGTCGAGGGGGGCTTCTGTGGGATATTCTGACCCATTCCAATGTGCCCCACTGCATCACTTTACAAACGGTGAAAGAAACAGCCCAAAATGGATGCGCTGACTCATGTGCGCGCCAAAATCTGCAAAACTGAATTTGGGTCACAACCAAGAAAAGGCTGCACACCCTGCCACACACAGTCAAGGGGGAGTGAAAACAGAGTTATCACTGCAGGAGCATGCCAGTGGGCTCTGTTACATTCAACATGGAGCAAAGCAGCAGAATTGTGCTGAAAACTGAAAATGCCTTTTAAAATGTTAGCTTTGTAACTTTCAAAAGTGCTGTTTTTGGCGCTAGATCCATTTATGACCATTGAATCATGGAGATTACAAGGGATACTGAAATGTCAGGATCATCCAGGGTGGCTCAGAGGAACCTGGCCTCATTGACTGACAGCAGTTATGAAATGTATCTAAGGAAAAGGCAGCCCAGGAACATTTGTTTTCAGTTCCACAGGAAAAAGGTGGCTAAAATTGCAACATGTAGCAGAATCAGCTGTGCAGACATAAACTTTAAACAAAGGCTGGATACATGTATCCAGACTGCAAACAATCCGAGCACTCAAGGGAAGAAATAATGCTGAATCAAATGTGTATGTGCTGCATAGGAAAATCGTATTTAAAAGAACTCAGTTTAATGTGTTTTTCCATGAAGAAATTGCAAAATCGCCTGTTTTGAAAGAATGTTTTGTTGAAAGGCCTAATTCTTTAAGAAATGTCAAAGGATTGCTAATGTAAAAATCCACCTATAAACTGTGTTCATTGTATAAGTTTTAATGGAAGATGTAGGTGAAACTTAAAGTAACCCAGTTTGGAGTTAATTAACTATTTAAAAAAAAAACAATTCTGCCTTGACAGTCCTAAGCCTGGGAATGGTTGACACTTCACTGCTGGCCGGAAGGCCTAATTGCTGCTGGGAGGCCTTGCATACTCATAACAAAGGACCTCATTAGACATTTGTCTTCACCCAAGGCAAAGGCAATGAAAGGGTTGGACACTCATCTTTCCAGAGGAGGGGCATGATGCTGGGAGAGGTTTCTCAGTGAACTTCAAAGGACTGGCCATTTGCTCACACTTGGGAAGTAAGAAAAAAAAAGACCTGTGATTTTGGATATAAATTGCTATTTTGCCACAGAACCTTATGCCATTTAACTTGGCAGCAAAAATATGTAAAGGAATTAAAAGTACATACATTGAAATCTGAATTTATGATAGACATATGAAGACTTGGTAGGATTTCTTACTGCGTAAGGAGCTGAAGTTACGAAAAAGGACTAATTGCACAGAGACTATTAATGCTGCAAATCTAATTAGGAATTGTTAGGCCAAATCTTTATGATTAAAATTGACAAAATTCCACAGAAAGACAAAGCCAGGTCCCACCGACTTGGGAGTTGGATGTAAATGTAACCCACAAAATATGTAATGTATGTGTCTGATTTTATTAGAGGGCATAATTATATAAATATGTATTTGTAGGAAAGTTACATTTTGGTCCTAATAACTATGGGAGTTCCTGTTGACCCAATCGGGTGATGACCAGGTCCAAAATCTTAATTTAAAGTGGACTGTAAGTATCAATAGTAATAATAGTAAACCATAGTATATTTGCCTTGCCTTGTCCTATACCAATCTATAACCTATCCCATCTTTAATTTAAGAACTGATGATATTGTTAGAACCATTCTTGCTACCCTATTTGTAATTCTTAGTGTTAGCACTGACCTTATCTCATTTTGTTTTTCTTGAACATAAGTCATTAGTGATTTGAGTAACTAAAGTAATTCCCATAAAGAACGGGGTATCCACCACATGAAGGGTTACAAACGGCTGTGCATAACTGTGGAGCTTCAAGGGTGGCATTCTCTCTTTCGTAGCCATTAATCTAGTTTAAGTAAAATCAACCTGTCATTTTAAAACCAATTTTCTGTTTTTCTCTGTTCTATTTTTCTAAAAACGCCTCTCATTCAAACGTGCATAACTTCCTCAATTTAATAGCTAGAGACTTAATTTCAACTCTGACTTAAATCTAAGACCTTTAGCTACATCCACACCTAAACGCTGTATCCAAAAACAGTGTATTTGATGTTTTTCTTATAAATCACATAGTGAAATTTAGGTGGGAATTTGCAATATTTGCAAAGTTTTTACATGTGTGGTTTTCATTTCAAAGTATTTCCAAACTTCCATTCTGATTCAAAGTGTGTACTGTTGCTCTTATTATAGCTTATGTTTGTTAGGATCTTTTCAATGTTGCTCCCATCGAGATTTATATTGAATTACACACTTTTCATTGTTTTCTAAGCCATTTTCAAATGTCATTTTAAAGGTGTACAATTTCCAAAACGTTTTTCTCTCTTGTTTGGGGAGGGAAGATTGTATTCAAACCCTGTACATTGTTGAGAAATTTGCAGGGGGAAATCTTAACTTAAGCATGATCTTTCAAACCAGCTAAAACTGTTATTTGGCTGAATCCAAGTATTACACATGAGGGGAAAATTTTGTTCTGGCATGATTGGTACCTGGCTGGGGTGCGGTGGATTGGTGATCTGTTCAATGGCTTGAATTGGATGATGGCTAGGAAGATACAGTTGAAGTTTGACATTCCTACTCTTCGCCTGGCAGATTATCGGAAGATCAGGAGGGCGGTGGGGGTGGTGGATATGGAAAAGAAAATCAATACGAACATGCTGGTTTGGGAGCCTGGAGTGAGTGGATGTGGCCTGGTTAGTTATGTTTATAGGCTGGTTGTGTCGAACTATCAGGCTAATGAGGCTTTAAGATTGGATTGGAATCGGAGAATTGGAGAAGATATTACGGAGGATGGTTGGACGTGTATTTGTGAGAATGTGAAGCTGTGTTCTTTGAGTCTTGCAGACAGGTTGTGTCAAATAAAGATTTTGAATAGGACATACTGGACGCCTGAGAGAATGATGAAGAGGGGAATGAGTGACAGCTCGGAATGTTGGGCATGTTTACACCAAGTGGGCACCTTTGAGCATTTGTTGTGGGAGTGCTCAAGGGTGAGAGGTATGTGGTTTGAATTTGACCAGATCTGTGAAAGGATTCTTGAAGTGAAGGTTCATATGGATTTTAAGACCATAGTGCTGGGTAGTGGGGATTTGTTGGATGACCTGATTACTTCGCAGAAGAAATGGATCTTTCGTGGGGCAATGGTGGGGAAGAAGCTAATTTTGAGACATTGGAAAAAGTCTACCCCTGTTACTATTGGGGAATGTGTTGCTGAGATGCATTCTTTAGCAGATATTGAGAGCGTGCTGTATCGGAGAGAAAAGAAAGATGCATTATTTAACAAGATCTGGGGCAAATTCGGTTACTGTATTAGATTTGTTGTATTGCTTGTATTGTGACTCCATGGGGAAAGGGGGGTGTTTCTGATGTATATAGTTAATGTTTATTTACTGTGATTGTATGATGTTTGTATTTTGTTTGTGTTTTTGTTCATATGTTGTTATGATGTGATCTTTTTAAATAAATATTTTAAAAAAAGAAAAACCGGTTATTTTCTCTGTGTTTGATATTCTGTGTTGCTAAAAAGTGACTTTAACTGCATTACCTATTTTCTTAATTGTATTGTCACCACATTGGTGATTGCTGCCCCATATAAAACTTGTGTTTGATTTTAATTTTAAATAAATAAATAAATGTTACCTTTACCAACCAGCCTGATTCCTGGTCCATGGTGACCTTGGGGTATTTTGAGAAGGGGTGTGATATGAGTGGTATATCACTCAGAATATTGAACCTATAGACACAATAAGTATTTCATTTGTGCATTGCATGCTAGGCTGATACCCGGGTGTATTGCCTGATTGAAATCCTTAATAGCTTTTGGGGAGGTGGGTGTGTCTGAGGTGTAGAGCTGTTCATAATATTGGGCGAACCGGGCAGTTATGTCAGTAGGATTCATCAAGACTAGACTGGAGGGTGACTTAACCTTCAGGACCGCCCTGTCCGCTATCTCCTTTCAAAGCCTTGCCGCTAACAAAGTGTGGGCTTTGTCCCCCCTTTCAAAATATTTCTGTTTAATAAAACACAGACTGCTTAACTCTTTCTCTTTCCATATGTCCTTTAGTTCCTCCCTGAGGGATCTAATTTCTGCTCTGATTTTGGTTGCCTCCCCCTTCTCATTTGTGAGGGCTTGTTCTTTCTCTAATATCAGTCTACCGACCGGGACTATTAAGAGCCCTCTTATTGTGGCCTTTGCCACCTCCCAGACAGTTGGGGTCGGGAAGTCACCCGTATCATTTCTTGGGAAGAAGTCATGTACCTCCTTGTCTAGGCCCTCCCGGAAAAGTTTGTCTTTAAACAGCGTATCATTACACGTCCATCGCCTGTCCACCGGCATGCTGCGCCCCAGGCTCAGGTTAACCGTGACCATATCATGGTCCGACCACCCTACTACCTCTATGGCCGCCCCCGTAATCAGGTGCTCTAGGCTACTTTCCAGGAATACATAATCTATCCGTGTAGATATTTGATGAGTGTGTGAATAAAGACTGTAGGCTTTTCTTGTTGAGTGTGTTGTGCACCATGCATCTATTAGATGGTGAGCGGCAATCAAGTGCTGGAAAGACTTGTTATCTGGTGGGGAGTGAGCTCCTGTGCAGTAAGAACGCCAATTTAGTGCAGGGTCCATTATTTGGTTGAAATCATCCCCACAGATGAGAGGACCTATTCGTTCCCCTTCCAGCGTCACCAGCAGATCTCTGCAGAAAGATAATTGCTGAGTGTTTGGGGCATAAGCAGAGCACAGTGTGACTGGGGTAGAACCTAACAAGCTATTTATAACCAGGATTGCTCCATTCTGGTCCTTGTGTGTGTGGGTAATTTGGAGCCTCAAGGAGGAACGGTATAGTATGCCTACTCCCCCTTTCTTTTCTGATCCTGAAGCCCATAGCGACCCTACCAAGGAGCCCCCTTTTAACACAAATTGACCTGTTTGTTTAAATCTTGTTTCCTGAACGAACAGGATGTCTAGGTTGGATTACTTGTTTGCCTCAGCATTGACCTCTTCTGTGGCAAATTAAGACCCTTCACGTTGAGAGTTCCTATTCTAATAGCATCAACCCCCATCGTCACTCACATTGAGGCTAGTCGTCTGTTTCCAGACGCAATGTGTCCATGTCCATTGCAGTGGTGTTTCGGAGTGCTTCGACATGCATTCCAAGGTCTGTATGGTTTGGCCAGGCCCCGCGTTTCCCTCCCCCTTCCCTCCCCTGAGAGGAATTGTCGAAAAGTTGAGGAAAAAGAAAGATAGGAGAAAGTAAGTACATTCCCTCCGTGGCTGCGGCGACGCCCCATGTGTTAACATAGGGCCACACAACGGGTTTTGCCCTGAGAACCTTTTGACGAACCATCCCTCGATAACTACAGTGCGTTAGCGAATGCTCAGTGCCACCTATCTGTAGTGCCCAGCCTAGCTGCTGTTTTTGAGTCCTTCTTGGTGTGCATTATCGTCTCTGAATGCTACATGTCACAGAGTATTTAGTCTCTGGAACTTTTTACCGCCTTTGGACTTGCTTTTTTGCATCCCGTGGCCTGTGGGCTTCCGCGCCGGCTCCGAAGATGGTGGTGCTTCCTCTCCTGCTGACTCGTCCGGGGCTGCTTGCAGGCTCCTGGCAACTCCCTCGGCTTCTTCACCTGAGGTGACCCTGAATTCTTCATTCTCATGGGTGAAGACCAGGGAAAAGGGATGGTTCCACCGGTATCTCGTTCTCTTTTCTCGCAACCATAAAGTGAGGGGGCGACATGCTCTTCTCTGGGCTAAGGTGTTTGCAGAGAGATCCTGAAAGATTTTGACCTTGGAATCTTCAAAGTTTATTGAGCTAATTCTCTCGCTCTCTGGAGGATCTCTACCTTATGCCTGTAGTGATGACATCATGCCAGTATGGATCTTTGTCCGGCCCCCTGCTTGGTAGATCCTTTTTATACTGCAATTGTGGTGTGATCGGGGCAGGGAGTATCAAGGCTATAAGGTCTTTAACTCTCTTTTCCAGCGTAGCGGGTGTTTCAGCGGGGGATTCTTTAAGGCCTTGTATTCTGATGTTGGCCCTTCTCTCCCTATTTTCTAGGTCATCGACCTTGGCCTCTAAGTCCCGGTTTTTCTGTTCTAGTTCTTGAAATCAGCCCTCCGCCCTCATCTCCATTATGTCTGCTGATTGCTGGTAATTTTCCAACGCCTCAACCATGTCTTCTATTTTGTGAATCTTGTCTTGTAAGACACTGACCATCGTGGTCATGCTGGTTCGAAATGCTCAGATTTCCCCCAGTAATAGGCAGATGTCTGCTTTGGTGGCTAGTTCGTGGTCTACCCCCGGGATCAGAGGGTCTTCTTGGGTAGAGGGGGGTGGCCATTTGCGTGTATTCTTGACGGTATCTCTGCAGCTTTTGGACAAATGAGACCGTGGAGTTGGTCTGCATGCAGGGCGTGCCGATTTCTCCTTTGGGGTGCTTGCTTGCGGCCCCTGTCCATGGGACATGCCTCCAGTGGCCTCTTTCTGTGTTGGACCGCGCCATCTGCCCTGTGCAATGGCGCCTGCTCCCTGAACCGCCTCCATTTCACTTCACTAGACACTGTGCTCTCCTTCCTAATGACTTATAGGCAGTGCTCTGGATATTGCTTCTCGCACCTTGTACATCCAAAGGAGGTTGAGCGTAGCTTTTGTCCTGGGTGATGCCTTTACACCAAGGTCTATGGTCTGTCGCTTATTGGAACTATGGGTGAGGGGGGTCGCTTGCTTTTGTGGGGGGAAGTAGGTTTATGCCCCGTGTGCCTCCTCTAATGCACAGCTAGAACAGAACGCTGAACCACCCTTGGGGCAGGTGCGGTTGGTGCTCGGCTTCTCCGGTTAGGCAGGGTGCCTGCTAGTTTGCTCTTTCCAAGAAACTTTCCAGGGCTATGAGCCTGTGGTCAACACCTTGCTGGCTTTCAACTCGAAGGCGCTTTGCTACTATCGAGTGGCTGGGGGGTTGATTGCCTCTAATGGCGATGAGCGCTGTCTGGAGGCTTCCTTTTGCATATTCCTCAGCCTCAAAGAGAAGGACCCGTATGACTGGGCCCCTAGATGACGCCCCGTAACTTGCTGACGCTTCTTGGTTTGCGCACCACCTGTGGCCCACCTGCTCTCCTTACCTGACTAATGCATGTAAGGGCGCTGGGGGCGGTCCTTCGGGGGCACTTGTTGTTGCCAGGCACCTGGCAGACAGGCAGGGCATCTTCTTTTCTCCCAGGAAACTATGCAGGGGGAGAGGCGTGCTCACTGCGTGTGCCCGGGGGCCTCACACACCAGGGTGTTGCTTCCAGCACCAGGTGGCCGGACTCTTGGCTGTGCTGTTGGATGGCCCCAGGAGCAAGTGTCTCATGCCTCTTGCCAGCTCTCAGTGCCGTCAGGTCCGCTGCAGCTTGGTCTCGCTGGTGGAGCGTATCTCCAGGCAGGCGCTGCATCGCTCTCCCCTGCTGGTGATGATTCGGCACTGAGGAAACTCAGGAGAGGCACTGCGGTTCAATGATGGTCCTCTCTGGGCCTTGCCTCGATGTCTGCAGCTCTAATCGCGCTCCAGTGCGACTGCTTACCCCGGGGCTCACGCTGCACCTCTTTTGGATCCCAGGGCTTCTGCGGCGGATTTCTCCTTGTTTCAGGCTGCGGTCTGTTGCAGCCAATGGTGCTGCCATGCTGCAGCACAGGCGGAGGTCTTTCTGGGCTCCACTGGCTTGCCTGAGCTCCTCACTGGGACTGCCTCTAATATTGCGGTTCATAGCTCCCGTCGGGGCTGTGTCAGGGCTCCGGTTCACGGGAGGAGAGCCCGCTCCGGCTCGGTTCGGAGGACAGCCAAGAAGCAGTTGCCGGGGGGATTGCTGCCGCTGGTCATTGTGCTCCGTTCACAGCATCTCCTTTGTCGTTGCCAGCTCCCTCGCCTGAACGGCTCTCTCCTGGGCCTTCCCTTGTCGTCCGGCGCACCTCCGGGTGACTCACCATGCACACTGCGCTCTGCCTCCAGAGGCCTTTGCCCCGGCGTGGGTGGGAGTAGTTTTGCAGGTTGCATTTTTGGTGAAAACAGGTCCAATTTTCACTGTAATTGGAGCCACGGGTGCCTGACTTTTTCTGACACTGTGCTGCAAATCTCAGATATTTGCGGTCTGGGCTAACTTCTGAAATTCGTTTATGGCAGGGCGTTCTAAGGGAGCTTGGCAATTGGGCTTCCATGCTGCCTGCGCCCCCCTGGTGGTCTCCGTGCTCATATTTTTTCAATTGTATTCCACAGGGCTCAGAGAGTAAACACATCTTTCCTTCTCCTACTTAGAATGAACACCGGTTAAAAGGATTTTTCAACTGCCAGTATCACAAGGAAGAAATAAAGTATCCAATGTTTTGAGTCATTGGGAAACACACTTAATTAAAAATACTCTGAACCATGCAATAGTATTTAGACCTTTCCCAAAATTCTTCCCTTCTAATCTGCTCTATATTTATTTTACACCTATTGTCTCCAATATACTACTATCTTTCACTGAACTGGTGAACATGTTTCAGAACCCATCGCTAAAAATTAGGACATTCTTCAGGACCATTGATTGTGTTAATAAGGAACTGTCTGCAGGCTTGTTGATTTTTCATTCCTCAATTTCTTCAGCAGTAAGGAGACCAAAACACATAGACATAATTTTATTGAATTAAGTTTATGTGTTAAAATCTAGTTAATTTGTTCTTTTAGATCACATTTTAACAAGGTTTGACATTCATACCACATCCTAGGCCTAATCCTGATTGGCTATTGTTCAATTATGTTAACAAATTCAGAAAACCTCCTTTGTGGTTGTCTCACCTTTTGTGTCAGCTCTTGAAATTATATCCTGAATTATATTATATGTAGATGCACTTACCCTCAATTTATAGCTGTATAATATACCTCTTGAGTTTGCTGTTTCTACATGTGCTGTACATTACTTCAATAACGTCCCCAGTCCACAGAAGTCTTCTCTCTGTCCCCTTGTGCAACACCAGATGTTTGTAAAGCCACACATGCTGTTTTAATATACATCAATATCCTTGTTGTGCTTTCTAAATCGCCAGTACTGTTTAAATTTTATTCCTGGCAGTGTTTACAATAATGTATCTTTCTAGCGTGTCAATTTACTGGCTTGCGTTGGGCAGTTATTTTAATGATCTGTGTCATTGGAACTAATTTCTTCCCCCATTAGAAGCCAATGTCAAATGGCGGAGGCTTAAATTGCCTACATAAATGAGCCGTTAAGATGATTCATTTATTTAATTAAAATCACATTTTAATGGCAGAGTATGTCTGCAACATAAATTACAAACTCGCTAGAGGAACCATTGGATTTTGTAATCTTATCCTACACAAAACAACGGTGCACGTTTACAGACTGTCTAAAACATCTTGCATGAGGTCCAATGCACAGAGCAGGTGAGGTAAGTTAGAAATGTCCTCTTTCACAGCTTATTACCTCTTCCCACGCTCTTTTCCTATTTTCTACAGTAATAGTTGATTTTGCATGTAGACCACACACCTACCTGGTAAACTGGGATGGAAAATACATGGGTTACAACGTGACTCATAGGCCTTTACGTTCCATTTCATCAGATTAAAAGCTTTCTCTGCCGTGAGCACTACATTAGCAGTAACAATGAACATAATGATGCGATATTTAACTGAAGGTATCATGAAGAGGGTATTTGATGGGATACAACAATTGATGATAAACCAAATTACTCTTTGTCTATTAGCAGGCACACCATACATGAGAATTCCGATTTACACAATCTCAACATTATCTTGCAATAGGAATCCAGCTGAGGGATCAGTCCATTTCAAGCGCGCTGTGTCACCCCTCTTTTTGAATAAAAGAAACAGTTCATTATTAGCCTTCGAGGTTGGATTTTGTACATTTTCCTACCTTTATTTTTGATTCTGTGATGGAGCGCCTTGCCTTGCTCTAGGGGTAAAGGATGGGGCGACCAAGGAGGTTGTGCACCGCTATGTGATGCAGGACTCTGGGGAGACGTGGGGAGGATCCTGTGGTTTACCTCACCATCAGCTCGTACCAAGGGCTTGTTACAAGGGGCTGACTGTCAGCGTAGCCATTTTAAGGAAATTGGTTCAGACGCCACAGGACAGAGATTGAAATGTGGTCTTTCCCAGTGGAAGTTTGTGAGCTCCGCACCAAAGCTTTTATAACCAGTGGACCCATATGCAGACAGGATAGAAGCACACATCTGGATAGAACCATCTAACCCCCCCCACCCCATGTAATAGACGAAAACATTGGGTGAGTGTTGGAAATAAAAAGGCTGTGGAATTTTATTGCACAAATTATGGTAATAAACAAACATAATCATAATTACAGTAACCATAATATGTTGTACTTTTGGGCACCGGGTCCTGAGTTTGCACCCTCTGGCCCATGCCACCCCCCTTGCCCCACGACAGTGTGGTCACCGTACGGTGACCTGTCTTCTTTCTCTTTCTTCTCTCCCTTTTTTCTAGGGTGGGAGGGTTCTGGGAAAAAGAAGAGAGAGACTCTGCGCACGCAAAGTACTCTTTTGCTTGGGTCCCCGTGCAGAGACCCACGCTGGTTTCTGCTTTTCTGCTGCCAAAGCAGCTCCTTATATGTGACCCAGGGGTTGTGTTGCCAGCCCTGGGCCGGCTGGCGCCGACGGCATCTGCGCCCGAGGTGCTTTCTCTGGAAGTCCCTGCCCATTTCCTCCCTCTCCTGACACTGGTGCTTAGCACCTCTTTGTGGAGCATGACAAGGTGCTGGTTCCACCTTGCCCTTCCCTCCTCCTGCTTGTTCTGGCATTGTTGTGACTGTCCCCAAGGGGGACATGAAAGAGTGACTGGGGAGAGGGGGAGCAGCCCCGTGGGGTGTCCTTGTGCTCAGGCTGCTCCGTCCTCTCCCCGACCTGTCAGCCATGGGGCACAGGTTACCTGACCCCAACTGGTACCCTTTCGGCGCTGGCTATAACCAGTGGACCCATGTGGAGACAGGATAGAAGCACACATCTGGATAGAACCATCTATCTCCCCCCCATGTAATATATGAAAACATTGGGTGAGTGTTGGAAATAAAAAGGCAGTGGAATTTTATTGCACAAATTATGGTAATAAACAAACAATCATAATTAAAGTAACCATAATATGCTGTACTTTTGGGCACTGGGTCCTGAGGTTGCACCTTCTGGCCCGTGCCGCCACACCTGGGTGGGTTACCGGCCATCCATGTTCCCCCAAAAGTTGCTCTTCTATCTCTACCCATGGCCAAATTGTCTGCCAATTCCAGTTGGAGCTTGCCCCTTGTCTGTGCCCGGTACTGCCCTTTATGAGGGTTTTGCCATTACCTGGTCTTGCTCTTGCAGGGTTGTATTCTAATGCTGTAAACATTCCCCCTGTTATTGGATTAGCTCTTTGCTATGATTATAGCTTGGTATAGCCTTAACGCCTATGTGTTGGCCTCTTGCAAAGCTGTCTGCTTGTCTGCTTTTATTAAAACAATAACTCCTGCTTGTTTAGGATAGGCTAAGCCTTGTCTTCCCTTTGGGATTGGTGGCTCCTGCTCTGACCGTTTCTGGATTTACCGGTCCTGAGCCTCTTTCTATTAATATATTTGCTGCAGTACTTACATGTGCCCCCCCAACGTGGCCTTCTGACCATTCTGCTGTGCCTATGGCTTACTTGGCCCTTCTCCCAGGGCCCTTTCTGCATGCACAGTTTTGGTGTCGGCTGCACTAGTTGGCTTTATACTGTATTTGATGTGGGCTAGTCTTGTATTTTTATTAATTTGCTTCACGTATTATGCTACCGTTTGTACCTTGTCTTAGTTTCTAGTATTACTGCTGAAAGCCCCTTGCTATACTGTGTTGTTTGGCCTACTACTTTCTCAGTGAGTCCCTTTCTGTTTTTCAACCCATTTTCAGGTATTGTGCTATTTGCCACTTCTTGGGCCCGGCCTTCCGGCGTTGGCCTGTTATATTGTGCTGAGTGGTGTTTACCACTGCTTTTTATTTATTAACCCGTTTTCAGGGTTAGTGCTACTTGAAGCTCTTTGGCCCCGGCCGTTTGGCGTTGACTGTTGCTGTCTTAATTATTTCTTAAAAGTATTTCCTCCGGTATTTGTTGATTTTTTGTGGGCTATGCTACCCATTTCCTAAAATTCTATATATTTTCGTAAGCTTTGCTGTTGTCTGTGAATTGTCTCATTTACGAATTATTCTTTTGTCTGGGTTTTCTTGCCGTTCTCCTTAGGTCCCTGTCTGTGTTGATCGGGATTCTGATCAGCCTGCTCCCTTATGTTTTGGTCATAGCCACCGTTTATTTGGCTTGTACTGCATGTGTGTGTCATCTTTGGCTTATTATTCCTTTTTACGGTAGATGCTACTTTTCTCCTTAACTGTTTACTTACCATTTTTTTAATATGTATTCCAGTCCAAGTTGACTTGCTTGTTTGTGTACTGCTTTCTTACGCTGATGTGCCTGTTTCTTAACTCTGTCAGCTGGGTAGGCTCTTAACAGGGACTCTGTTTCTTAACTCTGTCATCTGGGTAAGCTCTCACAGGGAGACTTCTTTAGCACTGATGTTTCTGTATCTTAACTCAGTTATATAAATAAGCATTTTAACAGACAACCTTTTAATGTTGTTCCCTTGTCCCTACCGTGCTGCTGCCAAGCGTTGTAGCTGTTAAACTGTGATAATTAGCTGAAAGGAATCGGTGCTCCTTTGCTTTCCTTGAGTGGATCAAAACTGTGTTGCCCTTGTGGCGCTCTGTCGCGCTCCGGAACTGGAAAACTGGTCTTCATCCCATGCAACTAATGCAGCACACAACGGGAACTCCCACTTTTTGGAACGCTTTGCAACTTTGTGTGTCATCCATGCCTCCCGGGTTATGCTAAACTTTTCTGTATCATTTCCATTTTAGTGTGTGTGCAGCCGAAGCGAGCACCTTGGGTTAATATATTGGTTCTTGGCCCCCTACATTCTCCCTTTACCTTGTGTTCGTGGGTGACCCTCCCCTGTGCGGGTGTTTTAAACCCGAATTGGGCTGTCGGTTGGGGTTCGGTCTTACCTGGCTCGGCTCTGTGACTTGCCTGGTTTTCTATTGCCCACCAGCCCCTGTCCCGGCCTGTTGGAACCGGTCGGCTCAACGTGGTACCTTCTTGTGCCCTTTTCTGGCTATTCGCCCTCGCCCAGGTTGTCCTGTGCACGGGTGTTTTTTGTTTGGTGGGTGCATCCGCTCAGAGTATAAACACAACTAGTTTTGCCTTTATATAGTACATGGGAGGACCCCCTCTCCTGCCTTTGAGCATTGCTTTTATTACCCATGGTGTGTGATACTCATGTCTCAACCTCGGAAGGATGAGAGGCTGCGCTTGGCCCTGCTAGGATCCGAACCTGGGTCAGTAGTCTCTGAGCGGTTGTAAAAACAACCACTATGCTTGCTGTTACCTGACTGGTCAATTGTCTATACTTTCCAGTTGTTTGTTTCAGATCTCAGAAAATGTTGGGACTAGCCACAGCTTTTGTCTGCCTGAGTGAGTGCTGTTTTGGGCCCACGGCCGGCTGTAGAGCCAACTGCATTTTGCACATCGTGTGCCTTCTATTCCCCCCGTGGGTGTTCTCTTGCTTATCTTGACTTTGGTGTTTTAGCGCTGTCTCTCCTTCTTCTCATGGCTCGTTACTGCTAGGTGGCAGGTATCCCGCCTGTTTCTGTGCTATTTTGCCAGATTGACGTCGCCCAACTGCGTTCCCGGGCTAATTCTGTTGCACTCCTTATGGAGTGCTGAAGCTGGGTCCCCCGTGTACGGGTTCTCCTTATGTTGTGAGGACAACCTCACTGTGCCAAAGTTTCCGACCCTGTTTTCAGGGCGATTTTCTTTATTCTGTGTACACAGAAATATTTTGCCATGTTCTGTTTCGATAGCTGTGCAGAGATAGAGACCCCTTTTTACTGGTTCTCACTTTATTAGCCCTCTGTTGTCTGGCTGGTGTAAATTTGAGTTTCTGCTCCCCTTAAATATTTGGGTAAACATTTACACGTGTTCAGCTTCTTGTTGCGGTTGTTGTAGCTGCCCTACATTGCCTTCTTGTTTGAAAGTTTGTGTTCATTAATTCCGGCACGCCACTATCTTTTACCGCATACCACGTGCCGCTGTAGTAGTGAGACTGGTTCGCATTGGCTTGTACGCTTGCTGCCCATATTGGTCGACCACTTGCTTCCTTTTGCTGCATTCTGCAATGATAATTTTAGCAAAATGGTGCTACGAAACCTCCGGCATATGTGCGTTGCTTATTGCCTCTGGTGTGTGTGGTGCTCATTTTATCGCCTTGGAAGGATTAACGTTTGTTTTTGGCCTTGTCGGGATTCGAAACTGCATCAGCAGGCTCTGCCCGGATGTCAAAGCGAGCAATCTACTTGCTGTGCTGTCTGTTCTGTGCTGTCTGTTCGACTTTAGAGTGCAGCGTGAAAACAGGAACAATGTCTGGATATTTGTGCTTGTTGTTTCTCCGGTTGCTCCGCCTCCGTTGGAGGCTTCGTTTCCCTTTATTCACGCTCCGCCTGTGTTCGGCAGAGCAAGCTTCCCTGTGTGCTGTGATCCACTTCGCAGCGGTCGCCCACTTTTCATCAGGTTAGTGCAAATTTAAATGTTGTTTGCCGCACTTGGCAAAGTTGCCCGCCGCAGGGCCCAGCTGGATCTGCCCCAGCGCTGCCGGCAGCGACCTCCAAACAATTCTATGACAAGACAGGAGGCGATTATTATGCATTACAATCTTTACTCTGAAACCACAGCAGCAAAGAAAATACTTTTACAAACAAAAAAGTTTCCACAACAGAACTAGATAGAGTTCAATGTCAATGTATGGGGAACTCCCCAAACCATCATGGAGGACAGGTCATGCCCTGCAGGGGACCAATGGGCAGGGACCCTCTTCTATATATGTCCATTACTCTAACCCCAACCCCTCTTTCTTTGCTGCTGACACCACAGAGCTAAGTCACCCCTTTCAGTTGTGTCTTACATTGTTTGTCAGTAGTAGGCTTTATTAGTTTGAATATGGCATATATGGTAAATATGTGTTAATTACCTTTTATTATAAAGGAATTTGTGTATTTGATACAATGTATCTGGATAGCCGCGTGCGGCCGTTGGTTTCATTTTGGTGTCTTTCAAAAAGAAAATATGTATTATCCTCATACATCCTGTTTCAGCTGAAGCAGTGGTGCAATGGTTGAATTTCGGACTACAGTCCATGAGGTTGTGAGTTCGAGGGAGCTCTCTAATTTATTTCTTCTTTAAAAATTTCTCGCGCTTGTAAACTCAGGTGTTTCTAGTGCATTAATCAACTCGCTCCCGGCGTGCGCGAGAGCAGTGTTGTTTACACTGTTCCCTCTTCATTTCGCCTGTTTGAATTCGTGCCCCTTGACAGATTTATGGTCACCTGGGGATTCCAGGTGCTGCAGGCTTTGGGTTCGGCCTGCCCCTGTGGCTTATGTTTGTAACAAAAGCCTCTGTTTCAGTACTGAGCCAAGTTAGCTCAAATATAGAGCTGCAGGTCTCCCATGCAGGAAGACCCGGTTCGCGGCCGACCAGCGCATGTTTATTTGTATATTTTAAGATTAGATATTTTAATTGTTATATTTTAAATAATTGTATTTTACAGTGGAGGTATTTGATTGTCACCTTTTTTGCTCAGTTGAGCAGGGATTTCCTAATGGGCATTTGGTTGGTTCATGACTTCTTCAGAAAGATTATAGCACAAACATTTTAATAGTAAAAATGTGGTTTTGTTAAATGTTTGTAATTTCGTATCCCTGGTGACACAACACATTTCCTTACCTTTAGTGCTGGAAAGAAAGAATGTTTACTGATAGACTGTGGGTTTGTTAGGTCAAAGTCTGACCATCCAGCGCAAGAGCCCGATGCACTGCCAGTCTGCAGTTTTATTTTATTTTCTTTGTTTATTTATTCATTTACTTATTTCTTAAGTTATGTGCTTTGCCTTCACTGTAGGTGCCATAAGTTCGGTTTCAGGTTCAGCCTGATTCTATTGCGAGGTTACCCCCTCGTGTACTGCTGATTATCACACCCTGCTCGGGCGAGCAGTTGGAGGTGCACTTGCTCAGTGTATCCTACCTTCAACTTGACAGTTTTCTTTTGTTTGGGTTATCTTCCCTGGAAAGGTGCAGTCACCTGCTCGGTGGCAAGGTTGCCTGGGGTTTCTGCGAGGGGTCCCCTTGTATACGGCTGTGTCCACACCCTGCTAGGGTGAGCAGTTGAGGTACACTTGCTCAGTGTTTCCTCCCTTAAAGTGGGCAACTTGGGTAATTACCTTAACTGGCATGCACCATAACCTGCTCGGTTTCAGGCTCTGCCTGAGTTCTAATGCGAGGTTACCCCCTCGTGTACTGCTGATTATCACGCCCTGCTCGGGCGAGCAGTTGGAGGTGCACTTGCTCAGTGTATTCCTTCCTTAAGGTCGGCAGCTTTGTTTAGGGGCTGCATATGGCTGACGCCATTGTTTGGTCTTGTAGGCGTGCAGTAACCTGCTCAGTTTCAGGCTTCGCCTTGTTCCTACTGCGAGGTGCTCCCTCATGTACTATTGGTTGCCTCACTCTGCTGGGGTGAGCAGTTGAGGTGCACTTGCTCAGTGTACGCTTTGATAAACAATATGTTTAAGTGTTGACTGGAACACATTTGCGTTTTTTCAGAATTGTCAGTGGCCCAGAAAGCTCAGTGAGTATCAGCTTATATAAGGGCCGGGGATTCGGTCCCCTGTGAGGGCGTAACCCCTCTTCTTTGGATATTTTATATATATTTCATATATTATATATTCTTTATTTATTAAGTGCTTTAAAGAAAAGAGTGTGGAAGTGGTTGTAAACAGACCCATATGGGGTTGTACCTTCCTCTCTAACCATCTCTCTGGTGTTATCATTCATCTTTTAGTTAAAAATTCTGTCACCCTTTACCTTAGTTAGTTTCAGGACAACTCAGTCCTTTTCTTAGGTTTTGATTCCCGACCTCAATTGCTCCACCCAATACCAGTGCTGATTAAGATACAGTATTTTCTCTCAACATGAGGAAGAATAAAGATGATGCATTATGCCTCTATTGAGGTCTGTAGGGCTTAAGGCTCTCTTTAGTGGGGACGTTTGTTCTCCCCTACTTTTGTCCCATTGGACATTCCTTATTCTTTTGGTTTCTGGTGGAGACAGGGTCAGCTCGAGGGTAACCATTCAGTTTTTTACATGACAAGTTGAGCAACCATGTTTTACTTGGATGGAGTGTTTGGAAACACTTGATGGTATCAGTTAGACAAGTTGCCAAATAATAACTTGCTGGCGCCTGCCTCATGTTTTTCCTCCCAAAGCTTGGCCTATGGTTCAGCTAACCGTCTAACAGTGTGTTGCAACTTCTCCTCTGCTCGAGGAGTACACGCAGGCTTCTGTACCCTCATGAGCGTTGCTTAACCTCTTTAGAGTGCTGTTTTCATATCCGTGCTGACCGTTCTGATACAGGTTCCTAATTTTGGAAAGGTCTACATCAGTCTTTTATCCTGCTGAGATCGATAAGTGAACACCTCACACCACACAACGCTCGTAGTAGTGTTAAGCACCACTCATATACCTGAGGGTTCGTAGTACTGTATAAGTACTGTTTTGCTATGGACAATGTGCTTAGTTTTTCCTTCCCCTGATTCCCTTAGTGGCCAGTCAGCCTCACATGTATACAGTGACTCAGACCTCAGGGTTGGAGGGGACAGTGGTCCCAGATTTCTTCTCAACCTTGCATTTACAGGGCATTGGTAATTATCCAGAGTTCTTTCCCCCTCATTCCCCTTCCTGCCATCCTTGGGGGAGATTGCATCATAATATTACACCTCTGGGAGTATCCAATGGTTTCAGTTTTTTCCTTTTTACAGGAGTTCTGGCGGGTGACCAGTGCAGACTCGCACTGAGCATTTCCCTCCCGTCTATTAATTTCCTTTGTGCTAATCTCTGGTATTTCAATAAGTTAACTGGAGTCTGTCCAGTCAGGGGATTGGTTAGAGGCGTTAGTGGGTATTTATTTCTCTTAACGGTGTAAAGCGGGGCTTTAATGTGGTCCTCAGGGTAGTTTTCTTTCTGGATTGCAAGGTTTTTCCTTTGGATAAGTGGGGGAGGTTTCTCCTCTTTTGGGAAGGCTCAATATCCCTTGGTGGGATAGAGGGGTCTGGGAGTGATACTATCCCCCATCCACGTTATGACCCTCTATCACGATGCGTTCCAGAGTCTATACATTAACTTTCAGACGGTGTCTGCCGCTACGATTACCAGAGTGCTGGGATATATATTTGGTTGATGACTTGATTATCATAGTCACCTGCATGGCAGGTGGACCTTTGGGGTTTTCACAAGAGTTTGTTTGCAGTAAGGTGCCAACTCAGGGTGCTGTGAGCTTCAAAGATCTGCAAATTGGCTGAAATATAGGTTGGACCTCTTCTGGTGTACACCTTCAGTTTAACCATTTAGTGATCAGTTCTTTGCAGTTTAGAGTCTTGCTAAGATTTTGGAAATTTGGTGTCCTCCTTCGTTTACTTTTGATCCGCTAGGGGATTTATCACCAGGGAGGAGGGATCAAGGTTCAAGCACCGGGCATACCTACAAAGGAGTTTAGATATCACTATAATGGTAGTGATTGGATGTCGGATACATTTTTCTTCTTGCCAAGTTTGGCCTCTTAAGGATCAGGTTTATAATATCTGCCTTTTGTCATGGTAGCAGAGTCCTTCTTCAAGAGTTCGGGAGGTCTGAGGGTCTCCGTGTTGGCGGTTTGACGGGTTAGCTTCTCAGGTGGGGCCCTCTCTTCCATTCTGCTTCTGCCTCCAGAAGACTTCCCTCCTTAGTATACACATATGTCTGAAGACAATTGTAGATTAATTCTATTGCTTTTCAGCTCTGCTCAGGATGGATTGTCCTATTACAAAATTTATAAAAATGATTTTTACTCCCATTTTACCCTTTTGAAGATTTGTCTTTCCCTCTTGGTTCCCCAGTGTAGTTCTGTGACATGCCCTGTTTCTAATGCGATATCTTCCTTTAATGCATGGGATGGAACCTATAAGACTTTCACCCCTATGGGGTACTTTTCTTTATCTCCAGGAGAGCTAGGTGTTTGTTTTCATTGGTTTGCTTTCTAGGTCCCCAAAAATGGTACGAATTTAAGTGTTTTGAATATTTGATTGAACAACATAGGTGTTTATTTCAGATGGTTTTGTCCTAACCTATTAGTATAGGAAAACTTTGTTCAATGTTTTCCCCTCTTTTAACCAGTTGGTTTTGGTGGCCTGTAAGGAACGCTGGATTTGGCACATTCCTGTTTTTCTTGCAGTGGATTTGACTTTTTGGGCAATCTAGTCTTGGGCAATTCTCTGATTGGTCAACAGATTGATTTAATGAAAGCATTTAAAAAATGTTTCCTTTCCTATTATTTTATTATATTATCTATTATATTGGATCATTTTGTACGTACTAATGAGATGCAAGGGCTTTGAACTTGCATAATATGAGCCTCCTGTCTTGTCATAGAATGACTAATCCCCCACACTAACGTGAGATGGGGGTTTAGATTCTATTAAAGACAAGGAGGCGATTATTATCCCTCCCACCCACCCTGAATATGATATGATATGATATGACAATTGTGATACGCATGTACACAGGTGGTTCAAGTGAGAACATTCTTTGGTTTGTTGTTCTTCCCAACCACCCACCCTTCTTGCTTGTTGTTCTTACAGGTACGAGTTGAGGTTCTGCTCAGGAGTGTGGATCGCAGTTACAAGTTCTGGAGTGCGTGATTTCGGCCACGAGTTGAGGTTCTCATCAGGAGTGTGGCTCGCAGTTACAAGTTGTGGAGTGCGTGATTTTGGATGAGAAGTCCTATCCAGAAGAACTTCGGCATAGATTCAGGCTGCGGGAAGGTGGAGATCTCCAGTTTCGATGGATTCTTTCTCCGCGCTACGCAGTTCAACCGTTTCATTGGACTTCTGGTGCAAGACAGCTGCAGAAAGAGGGGTTGGGGTTAGAGTAATGGACATATATAGAAGAGGGTCCCTGCCCATTGGTCCCCTGCAGGGCATGACCTGTCCTCCATGATGGTTTGGGGAGTTCCCCATACATTGACATTGAACTCTATCTAGTTCTGTTGTGGAAACTTTTTTGTTTGTAAAAGTATTTTCTTTGCTGCTGTGGTTTCAGAGTAAAGATTGTAATGCATAATAATCGCCTCCTTGTCTTTAATAGAATCTAAACCCCCATCTCACGTTAGTGTGGGGGATTAGTCATTGTGCACGGCTGCCGGACCGTGGTGCTTGCTGCTGTAGTTGAAGTCCTCGTGCAGCCATGCAGCGCGGTGCCCGCTGTCACATGCGGCGAGGCTCTTTCCCAGCTGATGTCCTTCCTTCTTAAAGCACGGCAGCACATTGCCCTGATTGAAATCCTTCTGCAAGGCAACGGAGGACAACGGCTGGAAATGCCGAGCCTGGAGCGGACGAAAGACTTCCCTGCAACGGAGTAAGTGAAAACTCCTGCTGCAAATAGTAGTTAAAACCTGAGCAGGTCAATGTAAAAAAGCAGAGAGAGACTCTGCATATGCACAGTACTCTTTTGCTTGGGTCCCCGTGCAGAGACCCACGCTGGTTTCTGCTTTTCTACTTCCAAAGCAGCTCCTTATATGTGACCCATGGGATGGCCCTGGGTCTTTGTTGTGCCTGTGTGGCGGGCTGTGTTGCCAGCCCCCAGCCGGCTGGCATTGGCGGCATCTGCATCATGAGGTGCTTTCCAGTGTTGCCAACTCCTCAGTCCGGAAAGTAGCTAGAGGCTGTCCTAAAAGTAGCTAAAAGTAGCTAAATGACATCACTGCCTAATTAGCATAATCTCGCAGCATTCTCGTGCCTCTCGCGGCTGGACGGGGGCATCAGTGACATGACGTGACTTGTTGTGCTGGAGCCTGGCTACAAGGACGGGTGCATTGATTGGGGGTACTGCTATTGTTTTGTTGACATACACCCTTTTCTATTGGTTTGGAAACTTGCAAGTCTCCAAACCAATAGAAAAAAGTGTACGTCTTCAAACCAATGAAAGTAGCTAGATTAGTCGCTAGTCGCTTTCCATGAAGAAAGTCGCTAGGGGACTGCCGTTTGTCGCTAAATATAGCGACAAAGTCGCTAAGTTGGCAACACTGGTGCTTTCTCTGGAAGTCCCTGCCTATTTCCTGCCTCTCCTGACACTGGTGGTTAGCACCTCCTTGTGAAGAAGGGCATGGTGTTGGTTCCACCTTGCCCTTCCTTCCTCCTGCTTGTTCTGACGTCGTTGTGACTGCCCCCCAATGGGGACATGAAAGAGTGACTGCGGAGAGGGGAAGCAGCCCCGTGCGGTGTCCTTGTGCTCAGGCTGCCCTCAACCCGACCTGTCAGCCATGGGGCACAGGTTATCTGCCCCCGCCTGGTACCCTTGCAGCACTGGCTATAAGTGTTGGGGCTTGATAACCCCAAATTCCTGATCGCAAATATATTACCACATGGGTCAAGGAAAGACGAGAGAAAAATGGTCAGGGCCCACAGACTGCCAGGTATATCCTCCAATCACATGCACAGTCTGGAAGTCCAAGATGGCGGCACGCCTTTAAAAGGCTTGGATTGCAGAGAGGAAAGGGACGCAGGGCTAGAGATAGTAAACAAAAAAAGGAAAGCCCAATAAGGAGGTAACCTGGCCCAATCACAAACCAAGCATTCATAGTACACACACATAAAACACATCATCAAAAGAATACATACAATGGTAGGGTAGAGAGAGTGTAATAGTCATGCAATGGAATTGTGTATTGTGGGAGTTTGGAGGGAACTGAGGAAGAGATTACTTTTGTGGTGGCTGTAGGACAGTAAATAGGAGAGGGAAGGAAGAGGTAATTGGAAGGATAACAAAGAAATTGGTTTGGGGGAAGGAAGGAGGGGTGAAGAACCTCTGGAGGAGGTTGGGAAGCAAGTGAACCCAGAGGTTGAGGCGAGAGAGAGACCCTAGCAGTTGGGGGGTATGAGACTAACGAAGTTGGAAAGAGTGGAAACCAGAAGAATGGTGAAATAACCGAATTAGTGAATTACTTAGAAGACCAAAAGAGGGAGGTATCGTACCTACAGGAGGAGGTGCTGAGAATATGTAAGGAAATAGGGAGTGATGAAAGACACCCAGCGATGATAATCACGGAGGTAGAAAGCGAGAAGGAGGACCTGAAGCAGAAGGCATAGCAGAGGCTGTAGAAAGAGAGGACCAGTGGGGAAGACTGCTAAGGCATAGGGAGAGAGAAGGAATTGACCCCAGCTATGCCCTACATCTGGTAGACCAATGGGTGGGAGGAGGTGCGAGAACGTGTCGGAGGGCCTAGGAGACGAGTAAGAAAAAGAAAGTAGAAAAGCCAAGGATAGAAGTGTGAAAAAATTGCAAGGAACAAGACCATTGCAGACAGTCAGATGAGGTCGCAAGTCCATGACATAGAGGTAGAAGTTGCTATCTCCAAGTTCTCAAATAACCTACCAAAGACTGGGGCAGAAACCTTGGAGACTTCACTTGGTAGCCCTTGTATCCCTGCCAGGGGTCGCTGCAATTTGAAGTGCATCAGCATGTAACCCCTGCACCAAAACTATTCAGAGCTAGTAAAGGAGAGGAGGAGGATGATAAATACGGAACTGGTAGAAAGAAGTGCCGAGAGCACTGAAAGAACCTCCGACTGAGTGACTTTTACCTTCTGCAGATTGTAGGGCAGGGGGACCTGTACTTTAGGACTGTTGATTCCAGAAAGTGAGTTGTTGCCCTTGGTTTCAACCACAGAGAAACCATCTTGCTATTTGCAATTTGTTTACCTGTTGTATTAACCCAAGGAGAAGCCATCCTGTTATTTGTTGGAGTTAAACCACTTTTCTTTTGTTACTTACAAATATAACACCTTTAACCAGCCACCTTGGTCTATGCATCTTATTGATACCCACTCGGCTTTGTGACAGCTACTGACAGGGCAGGATTCCTGGTTTAAGGATAGAGTTGTAGCATGGGATGCAGGCGTGAAATCTCCTGAAAAGGTGATGGAAAGAAAAATAAGAATGTACAAGGCATATCCCATCTGGGCCAGGAGATGCCAACTGCCTGGGCCTAGTGCTTCCAACCATCCCATGTGGAAACCAAACCAGGGATCAGCATTCCCAAGGCCCATGTGTCCAGACCTCACTGCAGTGCCCATGGATTGGATCCGGGCAGCCTTACCAGAGTGCCTGGTGAAGTGTGGCTGGTTAAGTGTGCTGTTTGTCTGATCAGTGCCTCATTCTCCACTTCACTCTGTTTGGGCCCTCCACCCCCTGCTGTGTTCCCAACATGACAGAACTGGTTTATCTGCAGTTGACATGTATCACATCAAACTTAATAGTTTACCCTAAAAACTGAGGAAATTAAAGATGACCTCTCCCTCTCCCTGAAGGCCACTGGGCATAGGCCACAGACTTCAGTAATACCACCTTAGAGGTTCCTAAAATCGATTAACTCTTTTGAGCATGTATAGGCACCTTTCCCTTGTTTCTCCAAACTCTTTTCGTTGTTGATTAATGCAAAGTACTTTACAATGTGAAGCCCTGCCTCGAACCTGATGATTGAACACAGACCTATCACTTCATTTCTACACGACCCATTTGAGTTTCTCATCCTGACTTTCTCCTCTTCTTGTTTTCTCTCCAAACATCTTAATCAGGATCTGGAATGTGGCACCTGTGCTTATCTGAACTAGTCCTCTGGCCTTTATCTCTCTTCCTCACCTTCTGTCTTCTTCTTCCAACCTATCATCCTTGTGATGTGAAATGTGGCCACCAGGCTTAGCTGAGATAGGCATTTTCAAGCAACAATTGTATTACAATGTATGCTTTCATAAAACAAGAATGAATATAAAATAATATACAATTCTGTTACGCTCACCTGGTATCCACTGGGACGCCACCCAGCCGTAGGGACTCTGGTATCCTTCTCTGCGGTTCCCAGGTGTGACCAGCGGAGAGGTTCTGCCTGGAATACAGGTAGGCAATGTTCAAGACTGGGCAACTGGGATAAGCAGCCCCCCACCAACCCGTATGCCCGCAGCCCCTCTGGACCTCTCCTCACCTTGTTGTTAATTCAGGTGTGCTCTCCATCCTGCCTTCTTGGCAGGGGCGCTTTGTCCTTTGTGGGCGAATGCGATCTAGTTACTTCACTGATGCCGGCCCGGTTTGAGTGTTTCAGGTAGGTCTTATTGCTGTTGTATATTGTTGTTATTCTTGGATGCCTTTCTTGGTTTAATAAATGTCTCTTTGTCTTACTTAGGTGAGCGGAAGTCCAATGTGATGCATTGGCTGAATTGGGTCTCGCCGGTAAATGATGGCGTATAAAGAGCGCTATGATGTGGTAAGTAGGCGATATGCGCAGCGCTATGATGCCTTGCCTTTGCTAACCTGTTGTCTTTTCTTTCCCATAGATCGCTGTGCTCACCCGGTGTATGAAATCACGAGGCAATGCTGGTCGAGGGGCGACTTGCGAGGTAAGCTTTTCGGCACAATTCGTTATGTTGTAAAAGTGTCTAATGTCTTGTTTCTTCCTTTTTTGCAGATCCGTCGGTCCGGGAGACGCGCTGAACGTAGGATGCTGTTCGCAGGAGCTGTGGGCAGCTAACGATGAAAATTACAGGTAAGCTGATGCTGCTAACAATGTCCTCTTGTCTCTTTACAGATGCTGTTCTTCCGAGGTTCGCGGGTACAGCTGAACACGATGAGCGTCACGTTGCAGGATTGCAAAGTAACGCGAAGCGTGTTATCCAAGTCGGGTGTGGTTTAAATAGCTTCAAGAAAGTAGTCCAGGTAAAGTAGTTCCTAGGCTACCACACCCAAAACACTATACTGCATAGCTTGGTTCCAAGGAGCCAAGCTATGTGGATGCCTCCATGTTGGCTGGCACTTGAAATAAAGTAGTTCTCTAAACACAAGTCTTTATTAAGTATGAGCCTGGCGCGAAAGGTGCCAGGACTGGCCCCAAGAGGGCCTAGGCAAAGGATGCCTAAGTTTGTTCGAGACCCGAGCCAAGACCCCTCCTGGCCCATGGGCTTGCCAGGGGGTGGGTCCTGGATGTGGGTCGTGACAAATTCACAATGTTAGAGAAAACGGGCACAGGGAAAAATGGCAAACCGTGGAGGGCGCTGCCTAGAGGAATGTGTGCTGGGTATAGAAGAAAGTGGAGTAGTCAGAGTGGAAAGCCACTTGCTTCTGGTCATCTACACGATGGCACAGCATGGTGGCACAGCCATGTTACAAAGGACAGTCTTTTTTAAACCAAAGAACCCCACAGTAATAGGATAGAGGCAAAAAAGAAAAAGGAAAGACAATTCAAAGATTTCATATAGACACTCCCTATATAGTATGTGCTCAAACCAACTCTTTGCAATACACCCCCCAAATTTTAAGATGGAAGATGTTGTGCCTCGGATATATATTACCACAGGTGCTCCAGTGGTTAACGTTTCTTTTTTTTAGTTTAATAGTATTTATTGAAATTATATGAAACAAGAACAATATATCTTAGGAACAATATAGAGATTTCATGGAAAAAAACAATAATCAAGATATAACTCAAGCCACATTTGCTATATAATCAGCGTGGTAGTAGTCAGATAGATATGGGTATACAAAACATTAATGAGGAAGGTTCAACAACCATGAAATCTGCAATGGAGATATATTTCATTTGATAAGACATAAAGGGGGGACAGACACAGAGACATACGAGATATAAACATAAGAACAGAGGGAAGCCAGGAGGAGGGATGAGGAGGGGAGGTATTAAAAGCAATATGATATTTAATACTTTGCAATGTCGGAGTGATATAATCAAATAAACGGAATTTGTTGTTACTCAAAAAGAAAGGAGAGGAAGTCACATCCAAATCAAGTGCCATGCAAGGAAGCATTGAAACAATCTAAATAACAAATAAAAAAAGACCATTTGGCATTATACTTGGGAATAGTGTCTTGGGAGGCTGTCCATACATAACCCCATTCATTGTACATGACATTTGTATTTGTATTTATATTTTATTAAATTGATATAGCCCTTTAATCCAGACATGTGTTGTTCCACCAACCCCTGGCAGAAAGTTTTGTGAGTCTTTCTAGTTAGAGTTGATAAGCTTCAGAGCAAGTGCATTAAACAAATCATTTATAGTTTAGCTGAGGTGTGTGAATCAATATTCGAAACCATAAGACTGCCCAACAAAAATGTTGGTTAAAAGATAATGGAACATTTATATTAAAGATGAGTTCAAGTTGTTTCCAAACATCTTTCCAAAATGTATCTACAAAAGGGAAGTTAAAAAACATGTTCATATGAGGCATGGGCGTCTTTTCAAGACCAATATTTGTCATCAGCATCTTTCTTGAATTTAGATGATTTTAAGGGAGTAATAAAAGCTCTGTGAGTAAAGAAAAACAGATGCTGTGTTATGTTGGCTGATGCAGAAATGCTCTTCATCATAGAATAAGTACGAGACCACATGTGATCATCTAGAGCACAGCCAAAGTCATTTTCCCATAGTAGGCATGCAGGCCACCCAACAAGCTCAGGGGATAAAGTATTATAGAATTTAGAAGCCTTGACATCAGAAATCATTGTTAGCTGCAGGAGTCTCGAGGCATCAGGCAGAAGGATGTGATTAGAGAAATGGTGGAGTGCATTAAGGCAAGAATTAACATTATTATATAAGTTGAAGTCAGAAATAGGAATGGAGAACAGAAGTCTTAGTGGTTGAAAATAAAAGATAGAGGGGCCATGTACAATTTGCTGAATAAACCTGATGCCTTTTGTTAACCAGGATTTGCGATATAAGGCTCCATTGTTAACATTAATGTTTTTATTGTGCCAAAGCAGTGGAGAAAGGTTTTTAGAAGGAGTTTTGGTATGAAGTAAAAGATATACTTTTAGGGCAGAGATAGAGGCCTTAATGGGGTCAGATAGGGCCATAGAGGAGTAGTTAAATACATAGATAAGGTCAGCTCTCTCATAAGGATATGAAAAGTATTTTTCCAACCTACACCAGGAGGGAACATCTAAAGTATTGGGAGGGGCAAACCAGCAGCAGGACTGTTTCAGAAGAAATGCTGAGTGATATAATTTGAAATCCGGAAAACTGACCCCTCCCATGTCTTATGGGCTTTTAACTTAGCAGCTGTGATACTCTTACATTTACCGTGATGGATTGGAAGTATGGGGGTGATAATGGGACCAGAAGGAGCTGCAAGTAATATAGCACATTGGGGGATGACATCCTCTTGATGGTGTCGAGACACCCCCACCATGAAAGGTAAACGGGAGACCAAAAGGAGGTTAATTCTTTAAGTCTGTCCAATAATATTTACATGTTAAGTTTCATAGCATCATATATTGTGAGGGGAAAATGAATGCCAAGATATTTGATTGAATCATGACACCATTTGAAACCAAAGATATCTAAATCATGATTGATACAAAACGAATTTAGGGGTAAAATCTCGGACTTATCTTTGTTGAGTTTGTCACCAGATACTTGGGCAAATTGATGGATTGTGTTGAGCAGTTGGGAGAGGTGAAGCCTGGGGTTCTTAATGAGGATAAGAATATCCTCTGCATACGCTGCTGTTTTAATAGTCACATTTCCACATGATATCCCAGGAATGTTTTTATCTGCTTTGATGAGTTCCAGTAAAGGTTCAAGAGAGAGGTTGTAAAGAATGGGGGAGAGAGGACAGCCTTGTTGAGTTCCTCTGTGTAGGGGAGAAATGGATGAGGATTGACCGTTAATGCAAATGGAGGATTTGGGACAAGAGTAGAGAAGTTTGACGAGGGAAATAAACTCTTTGCCGCAGCCATGCCATCGAAGGGATTGGAACATGAAGTCTCAGTTGACCCGGTCAAAAGCTTTTTCCGCATCAAGTGCGATTGCTGCATATCCATGTCTGTCTTTCTTGTCCTTGGGGACTATATAGAGGGCATTAAGTAATAGTCTAGCATTAGTAGAACTGTTGCACCCATATCCAACTTAGTCGGTTTTGATCATAGCAGGGAGGGATGATTCGATTCTATTAGCAAGGATTTTAGCAAATATTTTACTTTCAACATTAATGAGAGAAATTGGCCAATAATTACTGGGAAGAGTGGCATATTTGTCTACTTTGGGGAATAATATGAGAGAAGACCTCAGAAAAGGAGCACAAGGAGGATTTTTGAGAAATAAAGTAAGAGAATAAAGATTTAAGTTTCGGGGTGAGGGAATGGGCCAGACTATCAGAACATTTGGTAGAAAGACCATCTGGTCCAGGTGCCTTCCCCCTACCTAACTCCTTAATGGTGCGAATGATTTTGTGACGCACAATTTCGCCATCCAAATGGGAGAGGTCAGTTTGAGGATAGGAAGATCTATTAATGTTGTTGAGGAAGGAGTCAATGTTTTCAGAAGAGATAGTGTTGTCAGGGATATATAAGTCAGTTTATATTTTTTTAAAAACAATTTAAAATATCATCCAGGTGATTAAGGGAAGTGCCAGATCTATCCTTAATTTGTGATATATATGTTCTGTCTTTTCTGGTCTTGAGATAGGAGGCGAGCGATTTAACCGCTTTGTTAGAAGTCTGGTAAATCTTGGTCTTGTATCTTAGTATGGTTCCAGCAACCAACTCAGTAAGCTCCTTATTATTTTGAAAATGTAAAGCCATAAGCAGACAAAGGTATGTAGTATTGGAATTTTGGTAATAATGTTTCTGGACAGCTGGGTATAAAGATCAACAAGATGTTTTTTATGCTATTTTTTTGTTGTTCCCCAAATAAACCATAATATAGCCCGTGAGTGCAGCTTTGAACGCATTCCATTTGTTCACAACTGACGTGTCACAATCATGATTAATGTCAAAGAATTGCTGTATGAATGCCTGAGTAGACTGAATAAACTTCAGGTCTTGTAATAGATAGTTTTGAATTTTCAGTAAGGATGACGATCTCTTGATATCATCGAAGTTAAAGGAAGTGCAGACAGGGGCATGATCGGAAATAATAATATTAGAAATAAAAGAATCAGTAATAGCACCAGTAAGAGATTTGCAGGAGAAAACTTAATCTAGGCGGGAGAGTGTATTATGTGGAGAAGAGTGAAATGTGTAATCTCTCTGTGTCGGATGAGAAAGCCTCCAAGAGTCAATTAGGCACGTCTCAGTAAGACATCTAGCAAAAGATTTGTGGGATTTGGAAGTTTTAAATACACAATTAGACTTTCGATCAAGGAACGGTTTAAGGACATGATTGACATCCCCACACATAATGAGATTGGTGAAATTGTTCTTAAGTATCATTTGTTTAATGAAAGTCCAGAAGCTGGGATCAGGTAGGGAAGGTCCGTAGATGTTCAAAATGGAGATATGAGCGGTTCCAATTAGAAGCTTAACCCACACCCAACGCCCATTGGTGGCAGCATCTTGGCCCAATATCTTGAAAGATAGTTTATTGCTAAGCAGTATAGCAACTCTGTTTTTCTTGCCAACAGCAGGGATAGCGAGGACCTCCTTGACCCATCAGGATTTGAGCTTTGTTCCTGCAATACTAGATAGGTGAGTTTCCAGTATACATGCCTGTGATGGTTTGAGTTTATTGAGGCGGGATAAAATCTTGCACCCTTTTATAGGATTATTACAGCCTTTTATGTTCCAGGTAACACATTTAAATAACATTTAAACAGTAGGGTAATTGTAAGAACATAATACAGATCAGTAATGAGTAGAAAATACAAGTAAACTTGAGAGAAAAATGCAATGCGTGGACAATAAAATTCAATGAGGTAAAGATACGGTTGGAACCTGCTATTGCAAGGAGAGAACATAAACCGAAAACACATAAGGATGAGAGGATAGAGAAGGGAAGTCTGATCAAGATCTGCTTATTCAAAGAAAAAAACGTAGGAAAAAGCCTCAAATTCAGGAAAAACAAAAACAGGTGCATGTGTGATTGAGGTGCAAAAAGAAAAAAACAGATCAGACCGGGAAGTGGGAAAAATAGGAAGAAATATGCAAAGGTAGGTGACACCAACTGAACCGTCAAAAGGAAAAAGATGGCTGACAACAGGAGAGGGATGCCATAACCGTGCCCGTCTCACCAATGTGATGATATGAAGGTATTAATGACATTAAGTAATGTCCAAAGTGGGCAAAAATGACAAAAACCTCATGTTCCAGAAGGATTTGCTGGTGAGGATATGTCCATGCCTTCAGTCTTGATGGAGCGTATAAAAGCTTTCAGGTCAGCTGGATCATCAAACATGGCTGTATGACCCTCTTGAGTAACTTTGAAGGAGCATGGGTGATATGACCCATATCTATTATTGAGTTGTTTCAATGCAGGGCGAAAGGATAGGAATTATTTTCTGGGTAGAGCAGTGTTTCTAGCCACATCCTGTGATTTGTGCAGTTTACTCCCATGCCAAGTGAGAGATTTTCTTTCTTTAAGTGTTGAAATAATTTGCTGGAGCTGGGTATATTCAAGCAGGTAGAAAATAAGAGTACGGGGAGGAGGGTATGAGGAAGTAGAATTCCTTAATTGACCAATATGAAGAGCTCGCTGTATGTTGAATGAAGTTTCCATAGGTAGTTGAAGTAAGGTAGATAGGAGTTTCTGTATGAATGCAATAGGGTCAGAGCCTTCGCATCCTTCGGGTAGGCCTGAAATACATAGGTTATTGCGTCTATTTTCCAAGTCCTCATTATGTTTCTGGAAATCTCTTCCATATGGCCAACCATTATCTCCACCTCTTCCATTCTATCTTCAAAACCCTTCCATCTGTCATCCAGTTGCTGAAGTTTTAGAATAGTCATCTTGATGAAGGGCTTTAATGTTATGTTATGTTATGTTACTTGGCATTTGTATAGTGCTCTATATATCAATGGTAGGACCTCAAAGCACTGGTAGGTTGAACGCTCTCTGGAACCGTAGTTCTGATCAGTTCTGGTCAGTAGAGAGAGAGATAGAGTCGTAGGATGTGTGGGTGCACCAGATATGTGTGCAGCTGATGTAATTGCCGGATGGTCGCTGCATCCTAGCATTAGGTGTGGTGCTGAAGATATCAGTTGGATGTGTGCAGTCTGGTGGGTGGACACCTAGACTGGGCTCTGGCTGTGTTAGGCCTGAAGGACGCATATGTGAGCGACTAGGCCAGAATGTGCTTGGCTAGCTGCATTTTATTAGGGTGATGAGGTGTTCATGGGGTCGTATTCGTATGTGAAAAGCTAGGCCAAATTAGTTAGGGGTATAGCTGTGTTCTAGTTGAATGATGGTGTATAGTAGAGAGTGAGCATAGTGATGTGATATGATGGTTATCTTTAAAGCGCCAGAGACCAGGCACATGAACAGGATGGCAGCGTACAGAGGCGACACACAGACACAGGGATACAGGGGGCTGGGCTTGCAGCAACAGGAGGGGGATATGGATTTATAGTAACAGCATGGGGAACAGTTCTAACCAAGTGTGGCACTGCTAACATTCACAATCCTATCTAGATGCGACACAGACTAATGTTCACAATTCTAACCAAGTGTGGCATTGCTAACATTCACAGTCTTGTCTAGAGATGGCACAGGCTAATATTCACAATTCTAACCAGGTGTGGCATTGCTACCAGTCAGTCTTATCTAGAGGTGACACGGGCTAATATTCACAATTCTAACCAAGTGTGGCATTGCTAACATTCACAGTCTTGTCTAGAGATGACGCAGCCTAATATTCACAATTCTAACCAAGTGTGGCATTGCTAACATTCACAATCCTGTCTGGGTCCTGCATAGGCTAGTGTTCATAATTCTAGCCATGTGTGGCATTGCTAACATTCACAATCCTTTCTAGATGCGACGCAGGCTAATGTTCTCAGTTCAAACCAAGTGCGCAATTGCTAGCATTCACAGTCCTGTCTGGGTCTGGCATGGGCTAGTGTTCACAGTTCTAACCAAGTGTGGCATTGCTAACAATCACAATCTTGTTTGGGTCTGGCATAGGCTAATGTTCACAATTCTAACCAAGTGTGGCACTGCTAACATTCATAATCCTATCTAGATGCGATGCAGGCTAATGTTCACAGTTCAAACCAAGTGCTCGGATTTCTTGTAGAATGGTGTTGATAGCTGGATCTGTTAAGGGAGGTGGTGAGTCGCCTTTAGGCCTCTTTAAGTTAGTTGAATAAATATTAGGTTCTTT
Source organism: Ambystoma mexicanum (assembly GCF_040938575.1). NCBI lineage: Eukaryota > Metazoa > Chordata > Amphibia > Caudata > Ambystomatidae > Ambystoma > Ambystoma mexicanum. The sequence continues at coordinate 343,335,443 of NC_090935.1, read as the reverse complement.
GATGACAGGCGTTATTTGTTTTAAGTTTTTGCTTGTTGCCATTATGGCTAAAGATTCTAGATAGGAGATATTCAGAATAAAAACCACTGATATAGAGGAGCCGTGGGCACAAAGCTAAGCAGTGGGCTCTGAACTGAGCTGTACATTTATTGAAGTAGAGGGTGATTCTAGGAGCTGCATAGTGACCAGAAGACGACTGCAGAAAAGAAAGGGTTCTGGATGGTCCAACCACTCCCACTCTCTGGTCCTGGCATTTCTTGGGATCGGAAGAGCCACTCTGAAGCAAGCAGGACACTCAGACAAGTTTCAGAAATCATTAGGTTTATTTTCTTCCAGCAGACTGTACACTTCATACAGCAAGGACATCTCAGGAACTCTGCTCTAAAACACTGGGTTCACTCACCCTTATATACAGTCCTAGGGAGGTGAGGTAATGATTTGGTCATAAAGACAACCCCTTCCTGCCTGTGATTCGTTACATTTACATGGCATGATCAATGTGCTGTCCTTCTCCCTATTTGTGATTTGCTGGCCTATCTCTCACTCGACCTGGTCTAAACCGGTTTCACCCACTCATTGCCCCCTCCTTTGTCCTTTACATGAACTCTTTATAAAAAAGATGTCCACTGGTGTCATCATGACTCACAGCAATCCACCATTTTAGGAATTGCGTGACCATGCCTGACTTATCACAAATGGTGGATCACCCTATTTCCGGCCATATTTTGAGATATGGTCCGTTTCAAGTCTAGTTATTTAGTAAAATACACTTAGCATGTGCTACTTAACAAGCTGTCTATCCTTTAAAACATTCAGAACGTATAAACATGAATTGGTTTTAAAGCACTTTGCTGCAAAGCACTATAATTTTTATTTCTACAACATTTGAAGGCATTGATCACCCCACTAAGTTATCTATGTTCGGTTTGGGGGGGAGTGGGTCTATCTCCACTACATTCAGTTTGTGGGGGGAGGATCTAAACAATTCTGTACACTCCAACCTCTTGTATATTATTTGGTCGTCTACTTCATGCTTACAACTACACCCATGTTCACCCTCCTCAATTTTCAATGTACATACACATTTCTGACCAATCACCTTTTCTCTAAACACTTTACTTCAATCTGAGAGGTATTCTAACACATTTCTACAATGTAAGTACTAACACATTATAGTCTCCTAGTCTGAACATTATGTGTTCCTAAAACTACTTTTATTTTCTTTCATTTAAGCCCTACCTCCATTCCCCAAATTTTCTTTAAACTAATTATATGTCTCAGATAATTTTTCGGCCACTATGCCTTTTTTTCGGCCACTATGCGGTGAGACAGTAACTGCTTGAGGTAACCCAACAGCCCATTATTTTCACACAGTTTGCCCATTATGTGGCTCATTTTCCACTTTGTTTCTGCAACTCCCAATCCACAACATCATTCCTTGCTCCCATTGTCTTTCCCATTCATATTTTCAAATGCACAAAGTAAATTTGTTCTTTTCACTGTTAAATCTTCCACCCGATTCATCTCGGTTTGGCATTCGTGGACCGTCTGTCTCCTGTCGATTTTGTCCTCCTTTCTTAGCTATTTTGCTGCAAGTTCTCGGGCCCTTTATTTTCACAGGCTAGTTCTTTCACTTTGGAGTGTCTCTTTTCCCATAGAGCATTAGTTGTATGTCCATTAAATGTCAACAGGGTGGGCACTTTAGCAAGGGAACACAAGGATGGGGGAGTCTTTTTGCAGACACCAACTTTGAAAAGAATTGGGCATGTAATTGGGTCCTCAGTAACTTATCTCTGCTTATGTAGTTAGCCAATTTTCTGAGTCACATAGGTCCCTCGTTGTCCATCTGTAATATAAAACTGAATGAGTTTCCTTTGTAAAATAAGCATACCTCTACTATTCATACATTTCCTCTCAACCCATCCCCTTAAAAACAGTATTTGCACATTCTGGCAAATTCACCTACCTTCTAAACAACCTTAAATTCTAATAATACTTTTTGGCTGTCCCTACCTCCTAGAAAAACAACATTTATTCATTAAAACATTTTGTAGTCATTCATGCCTCCTAGACAAAGTACATCAGACAGTTTTGTTCTTTTCGTATCAAAGCTTCTAATTCTCTCCCTTTTGTGTATACATCTTTTGTCTTACTGCATATGGTTAAACTGCTGGAACCTGACTTGTTTACAATAAACATATTTAATTTTCATAATATTTGTCCCTTCAGGGCACTTTTTCATTGTCCCTCTAGATTGACATTCTCAAATATAAAGGTATTTGATACATTAAAACAACACATTGTTACAATACAATAATGAAAAAGAATGTATTTTCTCAGGAATCCCTGTTGTCAGTATAACATCTCAATAGAGACAAAAGTAATTCGGGGAAAGGCAAGGGGGTCATTTCTTCCTAACCTAAACCCTTTCTCCTTGCTGCTAACAAAAAATGTTTATGTAAGATCATCTCTCACTTCCTTCAGCTCATTTAATTTATGGCGTTCTCCGACTCGTTGGTGCACATAAGAACAAACTTGTTTACCGAACCTGTACACCGTTTAGGCCTATACTTTAGCCTTTTTCTCTGCTCAGCTGAAAGGTCTTCGTCTGCTTAGCAGAACGTCCTTCTGCAGCTTTGCTGAACGTGCTTGATATGATATGATATGATTTGGTATTTGTAACGCGCCTATACACAAGTGTTTCAAGGCGCGACAAGGCAGGGGGGGACAAGGGGAGACAGACAACGACCCTACTAGGCCAGGTGTCATTTAGATCGCGCAAGTGCAAGGGTAGGGGGACTGGGAAAAGTAAGGGGAGAGGGGAAGTGCAGTACATGGTTAGTAGAATACAAGATAAATAATAGGGCCAACTGCTGGCAAGTGCAAGGAAAGTGCGGTACATGGTTAATAGAACACGAGATAAATAGTAGGGCCAGCTGGTGGCAAGTGCAAGGTAAGTGCCGGGAGAAGGGGCTGTAGGATACAGAGACAGTCCGGTAATGTAGGTAGGCAGTGCAGGGAAGAGTGGCTGGGCCAGGACACGAGATCGGTGAGTGGCCCAGTTGCAGATTCAGTGCAGGTTCAGTGATTTTAGCTGGGGAGCGAGGGAGAGAAAGCGTAGGCAAAGAGGAAGGTTTTGAAGTGCTTCCGGAACCGGAGATGGTTCTCCTCAAGTTTCAGGGAGGCAGGAAGGCTGTTCCAGAGGGAGGCCCCTGCAGCGGCGAGAGATCTACCCCCAGCTCATTGCTTGGAGAAGCGGCTGACCCTGAGGTGGTTGGAGGTGGATGAGCGAAGGGCTAGAGAAGGAAGATATTTAGGAAGAGAGAGTTGCAGGTATTTTAGCCCAAGGCCCCAGAAGGCCTTGTGGACAATGCAGAGGGTTTTGAACTTAATCCTTGCAGCCACCGGGAGCCAGTGTAGTGATTTCAGTCCTGGAGAGATACGGTCCCTGGGCTTGAGGCCAAGGACAAGTCTCGCAGTCCTGTTCTGGATGAGTTGCAAAGGGCGGAGAGTAGAGGCAGGAAGATTTAGATAGAGGCTGTTACAGTAGTCCAGCCTAGAGAGAACCAGAGCTCTGGGGACAGTGAGCTTCTGGGGGAAGCAGAGGAGAGGAAGGATACCTCTCAGGAGGTGTAGCTGGTAGTGTGTCTTCTTAGAGACGTCAGAGATGTGAGGAGAGAAGGAGAGTGTGAAGTCGAAGATGACCCTGAGGATTTTTGCCGTGCAGGTAGGAGCAGGAAGAGGGCCAAGGGAGGCCAGCCAGAGAGCTGCAGGGAAGGAGGGAGTGGGTGTACCGATAAGTAGAATCTCAGTCTTACTGGCATTAAGGCAGAGTTTGTTGGCGGCACACCATTCCTGGATAGCAGAAAGACAGTCAGAGATGAGGGAAGTGGAAGAGGAGGCCGAGGGTAGCCTGAAAATGAGCTGGGTATCATCCGCGTAGCACTGAAAGTTGGGACAGAGAGCGGCGATGCGGTGAGCAAGAAGTGCCAGATACTGGTTGAACAACCAGGGGGAGAGGTTAGATCCCTGGGGGACACCACAGGTAGAGAAAAAGATGTCAAAGAGGAAGGAACCCAGTTGGACCTAGGAGGGTCGATTGGAGAGGAAGGAGGACAGCCATGCCAGAGCTTGACCAGTGATACCCAGGTTATCACGGAGACGGTTGAGCAGGATGGTGTGGTTGACAGTGTCAAAGGCAGAAGAGAGGTCGAGCAAGATGAGAACACAAGGGGTGTTAGAGTCAAGGTTTGAGAGCAGGTACTCACGGATTTTCAGGAGAGCAGTTTCCGTGCTTCTGGCAGTTCTGAAGCCAGACTGATGGTCATGAAGACTACCAACAGATTAAGCATGGAGATTAAGCTGGGAGATGGCCAGTTTCTCCAGGAGCTTGCCCAGGAAGGGAGTGATAGAGATTGGGCGATAGTTAGCTGGGCAGGAGGGGTCGGAGGAGGGTTTCTTAAGAAGGGGGTGCACAAAGGAGAGCTTGAGGGGGGATGGGAAGACTCCAGAGGCGAAGGAGTGATTGCAGAAGTCAGCCAGGGCAGGCGCCAGGGAGTCAATGTGGTCCTTGATAGTTTTGGAGGAACAGGGGTGGACCTGTTTTGACAAGACTTTCATAGATCGGACTTGTCTCGAAACCTCGTCAGCAGAAAAAAGGGGAAAGGCAGAGAAGGAGGGAGGAGGGGTGGCTGCAGAAAGGCCAGAGGGAGAGCAGGGAATAGGGGAGGGGAGGTGATAGGAGGAGAGTGAGGACAGGATGTCTTGAGTTTTTGAAATGAAGTGAGTGGCCAGTGCCGTGCAGAGGGCCTGGGAGGGGACAGGAGAGGTGGAGACTGCAGCAGGGTTGGCCAGCTCCTTGCAGATTTTAAAGAGTTCGGCTGAATTGTTAGATGCCGCAGAGATGCAGGCTTGGATAAGGCCTCTCTTCTTAGTGAGAACAGAGAGCCGGTTTTGCCTTTGGATCAGGCGGCAGGCCAGTTTGTCAAAGGATGAACATGAAGCACGCCATTTCCTCTCTGCCACCCTGCACTTGCGTTTAAGGGTGGCGAGATCCGAGTCATACCAGGAGTTACATTTGGCTTTGGGCTTCAGGTGGATTCTCATGACAGGGGCAAGGATATCAAGGGTATCATATATAGCAGAATGGAGAGTGGGAAGGGCTGTGTCAGGGTGGGAGTCAGCCGAAGGGGGAGGGGGGGCGAGAAGGTGGTAGCGAAAGCCTCAACTGACACGCGCTTCATGGGTCGAATGACTGCGAAGGTGGGTGGCAGTGATGAGGGTGGCTTTGCCTGTGGGGTAGGGAGGGTGAGGTGGGAGGATAGGAGAAAGTGATCACTCCAGGAGAGAGGAGTGGAGAGAAGGACAGAGAGGGGAAGGTCAGAAGAGATCAGAGCATCAAGAGTGTGCCCTGCAGAATGTGTCGGCCCAGACAGGAGAACAGAGAGTGAGAGAGAGTTGCAGAGGTCGCGAAAGAGTCTAGAGGGAGGACAGGAGGCATCAAGGTGGATATTGAAGTCGCAAGAAAGAGGATTTGAGTGGTTAAGTACAGGAGTGAGGAGGAGAGGTCAGCCCACTCAGAGAGGAAGGAGGAAATTTGACCAGGTGGCCGATAGATAGTAGCCACGGTAAGGGAATGGCAAGGAGGGAGAGAGAGTCGGCAGACAACGCATTCAAAGGAGGAGTAGGTCTGCATAGGAGTGACAGTGGCAGGAATCCACTCAGGGAAGATAAGGGCCACACCCCCCCAGCACGGTTGGGCCTGGGCAAGGAGAGGATCTTGTAACCGTCTTGTGCTGCTCACCTGTAAATGCTTCATACTTTTGTTTCTCCATCTTTCTCCTGATTGCATTGGACCATGGTCTTTTACTTCTATGCTTTGCTATCATCCTGTTGAGACAACCAGAAACATTATCTCCTCCCTATCCCCACTACACTAACCTATCATACCTCTGTTTTCCTAGTCTATGGCACCAATTCTTACTATGTGCCTTCATTTTTATCATAAAACTACATTGTTTGCCTGTTTCTAAACATTTTTGTACACTTGTCAAGTCTACCCCTTTTTGTGTCCCATAAACTAAAAAAATGGTTACCCACCTTCAATTTAACTTTTGTTTTCTGCGTTTTGTCTGAAGTGGCCATGCTTGCATCTATGTTCTACTCTCTTCACACCTGGTTGCAGCTATCTTGGGAAAATGGCTACACACCTGAAGACACTGTGACTCTATCTACCTTTTTTTCTGTTACTTACCTGGTTCCTCTTACTTTTAGTAATGATCAACTGTGTGTCCACATCCTTGTGGTGTGAACAAGCACTTACCTCTTTTTTCTGTTCTCCCTATTTAAGGCCATGCAGACATTCCTCCTATGTTCATGCAAGGTCCACGATTTTCATCTGTAACATAAACCAACATCGTTACAGGAGCTCAAAAAATGGTAATTTACTTACCCTTGTATTTTCTTCTTAAATTGGCTCTGTTCACAATATTCCTTTGTCTGTTTAACCCAATTTTGGTCAACCATACCCTTTCTCTGGTTCTCCGTTACTTCTTGATGCTTTTTTGTCGTTCTGCGTAATTTTCAATATCGGCTTGGAATCGTCATTGATGCTATTTTTTTCAATTTCTTTGCTTGTTTGCTTATTATATGCTTTTTATTTAATCCCCTACCAATTAATTGATTCATCCAATAATTTCTTCATTCATTTTTCTCTTTAATTCTTTTTTCATTATTTACATATTTATTTAAATAATTTTCTTTTTTCATCCAAATGCCGTCAATTTTTTAAACCAAGCTCTTTTATTAATCAATTATTTTCATCTTCTTCTAATTCATTTTTCTGGACTCATGCCACAAAGGTTCAAAGTCTACCCAACGTTCTTGACACTCTTTTCCAATCTTCTTTTATTTATTCTAGGTGCTGCTATATTATTGTCATGTATAAGGAAAATGTTTCCTTTCCTTTTAGTAGATGATGCTGCTTAAGAAAGCACAACTTCATACTCTGTTAAGCCCTATTTAGGTATATTTATCGTCTGTGATGTTACTTAACCTAAACCTTTTTACGGGAGCCATTACTGTCCTTCATGATCCATTTTTATTATTCATTCCTTAATCTTTTGCCATGTTTCCTTACTTTATGGCTGTCTCTACTTTCATGGAGGTTATCTGTCCCCCCTCTTTGTTCATAAATATCTGTGGTCTGAGACTGAATTCATCATATACTCTCACCACTTTTCCACTAGGTCGCACAATTATCTATAATACTGTGCTTTTGCCACAACAATAAAAACCTTTTGGTTCCTATCACAACAATCGCATCGGCCTTCTGCCTTGTTCATGCCCCTAAAATATACCCATATTCAAATGGTGCATTTCTCAGAATAAAACAAAACACGCTTTTCTTTGATTACCTGAACAACATCATCATGCTTAGGCTTTGTCATCCAATCCTTTCCACAACCATTGGCAAATGCCTGTTATGCACATACAAAAACTTCATCATAACACACTCTCCTCCAGAGACGGCTAATTTCTTACTAAACTTACACTTATAGTCTTCAAAAACCATCCTCAGCCTTCTAATATTCATTCACACCTTTCTGTCCTTGCTGTATGGACATACAGTCCCAATGTCTACCACTCGACCAAAAAATGTTCTCTCCTTGCCATATTCATTCTTGGCACCTGTAAAACCTAGTGCCACTAACAATTCTGAACGCATCAGATCACCCTGTGAGGATTTCCTACTGTGAATGCATGCATACTCTATTTTTGTGAAGGCATGCCTTCTTTTTAGACTAACACCTTTTATTCCTGTGTGTCTCTATGTATTCTGGGTTTACACATTGCTGAGTCTGCATGTGGGCTCACTTACTTGTCCTCTGCAGCAAATCCATTTTGTATGCAGTGCACTTCATTTATACAAAATGCAACATGTTCTACTCTATTCAAACCGGACCATTCCTCGCACGCATTGCAGAGTGGTTCTTTTTTATTGATGTACTCAAAACAATGTATCTATTCTACCACCCTGCTATAATGACTACTGGGAGTCGTAGTGCTCACTCCTGTGGGTCTATTCAATAGCGCTGCATGCTGCACAGCAGTGCCGCCCACTCGGGGGTCACCCCTCCTTTTCCAATGTGCTAGTTCTGTGTGTACTGCCGACGTCACTTGGGCAGGATTACTGTACATCATTACTTCCGGGTCTGCAAGATTTCTCTGGCGCGACAAACAGCGTCACTAATTCAGCAGCCTATGATGAAAAGCAAGACGGTAGGCATACATTTTATCAATACCTCAAACATCTCCATTAGTTGTGCGCCTTACCACAGTGGCCCCTGTATCTCTAAGTATATTACCTTGATTGATTTTTAAAGAACCGTCTCCCTCACTGCCACTATCTCTTCCTTTACCCTCGGGGGTTTATCATAACATTTCTCAAAATACAAACAACCTTGAGCTTGCTCAGTTTCTGCTAGTGCTTTCCGCTGCACCCATAACAGAATTCTCTTTTCTATGTCTGACTGTTTAATCACCAGTTTTAACATAATCCCCTCATAGGCAGTATCCCTTGGAGACGCCAACATACCCTTTGCTTTTCCTACACAGAAAAACCCCTACATGTTCAATATACTACGTCACAAAATTATTCAGCGTCTCGATGCCCCCGGGCTATATGAGCGCTTTAAAAATAAATAAATCTTATCACCATACTCTCAGCCCTCATACTAGCATACTCAACGGCTGTCACCTTTTTAGTTGCAAGGGGAGTGACCCCTTATTACTGGGTCCAAAAATCCCCCGTAGTGCGCACGAGGCCCACCCTAATATGAGTCTCTGCATGTGCATATCTATTATATCAATTCCATTTGCATATGGCAAAAAGGACCTTTCCTCAGTATAGTTTGAGCATCCGTAAACCAGAGTCTACTCAATATTTCTTCTCTCACTCACCAAAAGCCCCTCCTTGATTTATAATCTGTACACTAGGGGGCGTGCTGTCTCCCTTCTTGAGAATTCTCCATTCTGCATGAATCCTTGACTTCTACACATGCGTGCAAAATGTTCTAACATATCTCATGTACAATACACAGGAGGAGGTCTATTAACCTGCCCATCCTGCATATTTTGAAACCCTCCCGGGTTACTCTGAGAATTTCCTTAATTATTTTGGATGCTTCTATCCTAAAAGCCTCCCCTGCCTTATTCTTCTTGTGATTATTTCCTTACAAGAGTGTGCACTAATGCACAATGGTCAGCTGCATCTCGGATCATTGCCTTACTTCAAGGCTCACTAATTCCTTAGGCTGTGTCAGCACGAGCTCTGACAGCCTCTAGCATTTTGACAGCACTCCCATCTGGCGTGTCTGGATATAGCCAAATTACCACCCTACAATTGTTTAAACAGCGTTCCATTATGAGCAGTAATGCTTAAATATCTTACCTTTGACTAACTGTCATCAGCTTTTGTCCCCCAAAAATAACCACTAGAAGACGTATACTGTCTTCTGAGGCTAATGTGCCTCTTCTACATGTATCCACTTTTTAGCGCTAGAAGTCAAAACTCAGGAGTTTATACCTTAAATAACCCTTGCCCATCTGGGGTCAAGGTGCATACTGTGATCTGGCTCACCCTTTCTCTAGAAAAGTCCCAAACTCATTCTTATTTCTCATAATCTGTCTGTCCATAGTGAGGGCAATGGCCCTGCACCGCTTTCTACCTGGCAATTATCTAAATTCTGCTCACATGAGGTGGGAACTTCCTTGCTCTTTTTGTACACTGAAAAACATCCTCCAAGGCCACACTGTCAGGTTGCTCTGCCCTGGCCTGCATGCTTGAGGCAGAACAAACCTTTCACATTTTCAGTCTGCATTGGTGCACGCTTTTGATTAAAGAAAGCCTATCAGTGGTACACTCACTTGTATGCGATTTGTAACTTTTCCCATTACTTCTTAAATATTTTCTCTGTTTAATCAGCTGTGACCTTCGCAGACTGTTGTGTACAAACATTTTCTTAATTATATTTGCCGCATTCCTGGCTATCTTTTATCATGTGTCACTTTCAACTTTTGGCAAAACCTTTTTCTCAAGTCTACTCCATCGTGTGGTATTACTGCATTCCAGTCCTGTAATTTCAATATTGCTCCCTCGTGTTTTGAAGCAGCCCTTGCCTATGATCACAGTGAAACACAATTGCTGTTTTTTATTCTTGCTTCCGCACTGAAACATTTAATATGCCCGTTAATATGTGCCTTGCAAATGTGTATGCGCTTTCTTACATGCGTTTATCCATGTTTGTACATTTAAATTACACTTCCATATGTCATGTGCATCTTTATATGTTGTGTCTGCATGTGTGTGTGCTCTTCCTTATATAAGTGCACCTTCATAGATGCTTTCCTATTTTCATGCATCTACATGCTTTTTTGCAAACATATTCAATACACTGTTTTCCTTGCATTTTTTCATACTTCATTCTTTTTCAGTGAACTTATTCTCAATCATGGTGCAAATAAACACCCTATGTCATTTAAAAGAAATAACACAGCCCACATACTTTCTAAACCAATGCTCCATCAATACAAAATAAGCCAAATTCTTCAGCTTTCTAATTTTTTAAAACATCAACCTTTTCAAAATCCCGGTCCATTTAAAAAGTTAGCTTGCTCCGTCTTAAAACAAAACCCTTTCTGACTTTTATTTCTACATCAGTGCTGCGTACACAATTCTGAACCAAATTCCATCTCAAAGACTGTCCACTGCGATCACCTTATCTTCACTGCGTAGGTCGATACAACATCCCTTATTCATTCCTCAGCAGCCAGCGGCTGTCTTGGAACTCTTCCAACTGTGCACTTCTTAACCTCACCTTTTTCTCTGTTCAAGAATCCTTGTAAATCTAATGCGATTCCATACCGTACAATGCCTATCAGCTTCCTAAAGGATCTGACGTCATTAATATAAAGGATTTAAACTTCTGTTTGCTTGCAATTTTCTACTTCAGGGCTTTGTAAGTGACTATGCATTTTTCAACAGTAAATCTCCTTTTGCTTTACGCAGGAGCTGCTTAGCACAATTGCAGCTCCCTGCCCTGCAGTGATGTAATTAAAAAAAAGGGAGAACCTCAGTCATTTTTCTTTTTTTTGTGTCAGTTTTATTTTCTGCTCGTTTCTTATCAAAATGGATGTGGTTTCTTGCTGTATGGGGTCCATAACATAAATCGGCTTGTCTTGTGTCAGCAAATGTAAGAATTAACCCCATACTTGCTGGACTTTGATTTCTACAGGGGCTTAAAGGGAAGCAGTTTTTTCCTGTTTTTTTCATTTATTTCACCAAGTTTTGTTTTTTATCCATATAAAACAATACAGACACCCTAAAAAAACATAATTTTTTTCCCCAAAAAAATCCTACTTGGCGTCTCCCATAGCAGTGATAACCTTGTCTCTAAAAGCTGTGCACACGTTAACTCAAAAAGCTTTTTTCTTCTAAGAGTGGTCTCTCCAAGTGACTTTAGTTTTTTCTTGAAAAATTGAAAACATTTTTTATCTAAAATGCTTTTTTTTAAGACCCTCGAATTTTCACTCAATTCTAGATTTTTGGAAGCTTTCCAAAAAAGGACTCTGAAATAATTATTCTTGTAAATATGCCAAACATTAAATTGTCCCCTTCACTGGCTTAGTGCCAAGGCCATCTGTCATGCTGCTAGGGTTCTGGGAGATCTCTTCCTTTACTGGGGTGTGGGCATCTGCAGTTTGCCCCTACCTATCCCCTCCCCCAGAACTCCATAGCATAGCTTACCTATCTCTCCAGGATCTTTGGGCTTGAAAATATGCCATCTTAATGTCATCTTAAGCCTCCTGGCTCTGGCTCGCCAAATGTTCTGGATGGTCCAAACACCCCCACTCTCTGGGCCTGGCAGTTCTTGGGATCTAGAAGAGACACTCTGGAGCAAGCAGGGCAAGTTTCAGAAGTCATCAGGTTTACTTTCTTCCAGCAGCCAGTAAACATCATACAGCAAGGACATCTCAGGAACTCTGCTCTAAAACACTGGATTCACTCACCCTTATATACAGTCCGAGGGAGGCGAGGTAATGGTTTGGTCATAAATACAACCCCTTCCTGCCTGTGATTCGTTAATTTTACATGGCATGATCAATCTGGTGTCCTTCTCCCTATTTGTGATCTGCCACTCGACCTGCTCTAAACTGGTTTCACCCACTCCTTGCCCCCTCTTTGTCCCCTCCTTGCCCCCTCCTTTTTCCTTTACATGAACACTTTATAAAAAAAATATCTCCACTGGTGTCATCATGACTCACAGCAATCCACCATTTTAGGAATTGCTTGACCATACCTGACCTATCACAAAATGGTGGATCACCCTATTTCCGGCCATATTTCGATACCTGGTCCCAGCGTCATTGGTGCGCTGGACTGCACACATGTTGAGCTGGTGGGCAGACATGCAAATGAGGTGGTCTACTACAACCGCAAATGGTACCACTCCCTGAATGTGCAGGTTGTGTGCGATGCAGAACTCCTCATCACCCACTGCTGCACATGTTTCCCAGGTTCCACGCATGTTTCCATGGTACTGCGGAATTCCACGCTCCCAGGCAACATGGCACAACACAGCGGAGACCGGACCTGGCTGACGGGGGAGTCAAAGTACCATAGCATGTGCACTGTGGAAAGGGGGGGTTGGGTTGTCCACTGTCAACAGTGCATAGGCACAATGCAATGTCATGTACATAGATAGTATGAATGAGTGGGAGGGCATGTCTGGCATGTGGTGCATGGGCAAATAGAGCACACCACACCACTATTTTTGCACAGATACACAGGCACATCATATGCACTACAGGTACCAGAATGCATTTCACCCATGCCACCCACCCCCGCATCTACACACTGTGCACATCCCCCACCACCTGCACCACAGCCATGTCAGACTTATGTAACTTCCCCCAAGCACTGTACCCCACAGCATGTAGCCAGATCACCTGCCTGTCACAAGTGCGCATACCCATATGCATGTGAAATGAAGCATAACAATGTTTGAACACAGATGAACGAACGGGTGAGATCACCATTGTATGACATGCAAAAGGAACCATAGTAGCACAAGCAATGGACAAAGTAGAAGCTAGTGTTGCCATAGGGGCAATGGGCATGGTGGGTTTGAAATGGTGAGGGAAATTTGTACAGAACCTCCACCCTCCTTACATCATGATTAAGACTTCCGGTGTATGGCATATATTAACTGGCATTTCTGTCTGAATTCATCCACATTTATTTCTGGGCCTTTCATTCTGCATTCATCCACATTTATGTATGTGCCTTTCATTCTGCATTCATCCATATTTCTGTGGTGTCATATGAAAAGATAATTCTCAAGCAGTATTAATCTGCTTTCATTTCAAATCAGAAATCCATTATTTAAAGCATGAGTGCAGACATATAGGAAAGAAATCCTAGCTTCATTCATTCCATAGCAATAAACGATAATTCCTGTGACTCCTGCTGTTTTAAGATATGTGCTGTGAATAATTCAACAACCTTCACTGCTATTTCCGTACAACTATCGCACTATCCATGCTGCCAATTTGCAATGAGAATGCCTTGCGATGTATGAGTGACATCATAGAGAACCAGACAGAGACCCCTGTTTTACCCTTATTTACCATTTACATAAATAAATACAGACTGCATGCAGGCTGATTTCCGTATGCATGAATGTGTAGAAATCAGTAAAAAATGGAAACTGGAAGCCTTAAACATAATACACCGGATACTGGGGTCATCTGTGCCATTGCCTACGTCTTGTGCCAATCCTGTGTGATACAGACCAGCATCAGGATACACCTTGATGCTATGGCTGATGACCCCCGTGAGGCAATCGCAAGACCAGCACGACCATCCCTACAACCGTGCATACATCCGGACACGGATCACCATAGAACACACTTTTGGGCTGCTGAAGGCAAGGTCCCGCTGCCTGAGTAGGTCTGGGGGTGCACTCCTGTACAGCCCCATGAAGGTGGGCAAGATAGTCCTGGGCTGTGCCATGTTACATAACATGTGCATCAGGTGCAACATTCCCCTTCCCCCAGACATGGACATACACCCAGCGGAGGCGGAGGATGACACTGACAGTGAGGATGAAATACCATTACCCCATTGAAGGGATGCCCATGGATGGGCGTGATGCAGGCTATGAACTGATCAGCTACTACATTTCAGCACATCAAACATGCACATGTCCTAGGCCATCAGCCACAATCTTACACCATACACCAAATAAATCACACACTCACATAAAAGGCAATGTCCAGTCATGATTTCAATGCAACACCCAATGTATTGGAATGTACAATTTAAAATAACCAACACCCCTCCCCAATTATCCCCTCCACACACTCCCTCCCCTACAATATCTCCCCACACCCCTTCCCCAACTAGCTCTCCCCAAACCCCCTCCCCAAAGCCTCTCCCACTGCCCAAATATTCCTCCCGCACCCCCTCCTCAACTATCCCTCCCACACCCCATCCCTAACTATCCCCAACTATCCTTCCCCACACCCCCTCCCCAACTTGTGTCATGTTGTCCATGAGGTCTCAGCCCAAGACACACCCATGGCATATGTTAGTACTTGCCCTATTTACCAGCCTGCTTGGCACATGGTCTGCCCTGGTGTGGTGTGTCAGACAGGTGCCTCGAAATCCGCCTTGGGCTGCCATGGAGAGAACTGGCGGGCTTGGAGCTTGTGGATGGCTTGTGTCAAGGGTCACTGGCCCGTCGATCCAGGTCCGTCTGCAGGGACTTCGCTATTGACTCTCCCATGGTCGATATGATGCTGTTGCCCTTGCAGACCCTCCTGGCCATGAGGAAAATAGCGGACGTAGCATGGGGCTGCAAGCCCCATGCATCAGGTGGGACTACTCTAGGTGCTGCTGAACCAGGGCAGTTAATCCCTCCTGCCGTTCCTCAATGTGGCGCAGATGGCTGTCCAAGCCCCTGATACTGGGAATGGTTGGCATGGGGGGCTTGAGCCGTTCATGGGGCTGAATTCAGGTGCTCACAGGTGATATGGTCGGGGCTGTCTCCTGTGGTGTTTCCTGCATTGTCAGCAGCCTCTTCTGCGCTGCAGTCATGGACATGTGTATGTGGCTGCTGTGGTGGGGGTAGTGTCCGTCCTCCTGTTGTTGGCCATGTAGGCAATTACACCACCACAGGTGCTGCCAGGGCAGAGGGGGCAGCGGGTGTATCCACAGCAGGTGCTGGCAGGGCAGAGGGAGCAGCAGGTGTAGCCACAACAGGTGCTGGCAGGACGGAGGGGGCAGCAGGAGCAACCACAGCAGGTGCCGTGCTGGCAGGGAGGACCACCCTTGTCAATTTGCATATTTAAGTAACTTTGGGTCTCACCCTAAGTTACTAGGGGAATCCAGACGTGGACCCCTTGCTCACTATTCTTAGAGAGGCACAGCTCCTCCCTATTGATGAGGTCCAACCAGACCGAAACACGTGTCTGGGGATGCTGTTGGAACTCTTGTTCAGAGGAGAATTGCCTAGCATTTCGGTGCTGGACTGCCCCAGGGCAGGACAAAGACTGATATGTTTGGGATATTTCTTCTCTGTGAAAGATAGTGAGCTAAAGACTCTGGGTAAGTCCCTCGTAACCAGGACTACTGTATGGCAGAGGGACTCCCAGGACCCCCCTTGTCAATTTGCATATTTAAGTAACTTTGGGTCTCACCCTAAGTTACTAGGGGAATCCAGACGTGGACCCCTTGCTCACTATTCTTAGAGAGGCACAGCTCCTCCCTACTGATGAGGTCCAACCAGACCGAAACACGTGTCTGGGAATGCTGTTGGTACTCTTGTTCAGAGGAGAATTGCCTAGCATTTCGGTGTTGGACTGCCCCAGGCAGGACAAAGACTGATATGTTTGGGATATTTCTTCTCTGTGAAAGATAGTGAGCTAAAGACTCTGGGTAAATCCCTCGTAACCAGTACTAATGTCTGGCAGAGGGACTCCCAGGACCCCCCTTGTCAATTTAGGGAGGAGGTGACAGAAGATGTAGCCACCACAGGTGCTGTCAGGGTAGAGGGGGCAGCAGGTGTAGTCACAGCAGGTGCTGGCAGGGCAGAGGGGGCCGCAGGTGTAGCCACTACAGGTGCTACCAGGGCGGAGGGGGCAGCAGGTGTAGCCACTGCAGGTGCAGCCTGGGTTGGTGAAAGTCGCAGTAGTTGCTGCAGTGTCCTGGGTGGTGGTGGTGGTCCATGCAGTTGTCCGCCATAGGGGTCTGGTACCCCTTGAGGCGCATGGTTGCACTCCATCATTGTCAGATGAGATGCCTGAGGGTGAAAGAAAGGCATGGTGTTAGGGACCAGTGTGGGTTCAAGATGCACTGATACATGCAATGTGTAGTTTGTGAGGCATGCTGTAAAGGGGACATGCCATTGACCATGGCATGGTGCACACTTGCTTCGGTTGTGCAGACTCAGCTACAGTTTGTGGGATGTTGGTACATGATAAAATGCCCTACTGGGATTATTAGTGTGCTGTCCTGGAATTTGCAGGGGATGGTGGTATGGGGGCTCTGTCCGAGTGTGGGGTGTTCGGATGTGGAGATGGGATTGGGAGGGTTAGATGGTGCAAGGCTGGGGTGATGGATGACCCAGTTGGAAGGGCAGTATTTGAATTGGGGGTCTTTGTAAGGTCTGGCAGGGATGTGGGTGACACGTGTCATTGCCATTGTATGGGAGGGTGACCATGTGTGGGTGGAGCTGAGGTACAACATTTTTGTGTCTTGTTGCCAGTGGTGGCACGCCATGCGTGCATGCAGTACGCTGTGGTAGGGTGCCAGGTGTCTGTGTGGGGGAAGATGCCTCTATACTTGGCAGTAAAGGGTGCCTGTGCAGTGTTCATCATGTATTACAGGCATGGCTAATTGTGAGGGGGCCAGGGTGTATGGCCACAACAGGTCCCTGGGTGTTGGGTCAGGTGAGGGGGTATGTGCCTGCAGGGTGTGTTCTGGAGGATAGGGACGGTGCAATTCCAATCTCAGTGATTTGGGGGTATGGTGGTGCCGGCATGGTGGCCAGGGGTGTTGTTCAGTATTTTGGGGCTATGTGTACCACCGACCTTGTCGGCGACCCGGCTCCGGCCTATGCAGCACCAACGCTTCTATGGACTCCATGTGCAGCACACTGCTGCACTTCTCCTCCCAGGCTATGAGTCTAATTGGCGAGCAGGGTCCACCACATGTGGCCATGCTTTGCCTGCGGTGTGCTGACAGGAGGTTCCGGACCCTCAGGCGGAGGTCATCCCACTGCTTGTGGCAATCCCTGCCTGTGTGTGGGGTCATCCCTACTGCTGAGACTTTCTGTGCCACTTCTGCTCATATGGCCCTTTTCCTATGCTGTGTTTGGCAGCAATGGGCGTGGTTGAGAATAACTCCCCTGCATGCAGGACAATGGTCTCAGAAAGCATGTTCAGCTCCGCCTGAGAAAAGTGCGGCTTGCACTGCTGGGTCTCACGGATGCGTGTAGACATGGCCAACTATAGATTTATGCAGTTAGGAGGGGTGGATGGCAACTAGATGGCTGCCGGACTTTTTCCAGTTCTGGCAATTACTTTATTTCTGGTCACGGTAGTTCCGGTGCTGCTGTTTCCAGTGCCGCTGTCTCCGGCATCGTGATGTCAGATCTGGGGGCACTGGTGGTGACGGTGCTGTCATTTTTGGTCACTTTTCACAGTGTTTCCGTGATGCCGGTGCCACCATTTCTAGCATGCTGGAATGCATGCGCCCGACAACCTGTGATCATCCATTATTTCCAGCATCATGGGTTCCCGGATACGATGGGACCGGCGTCACAGAAACTATGATTTCTTAACGGCAAACCTGTAATGAGGTCCTATGTCTTGCACTGTAGACCTGTTGTCCCTGCTCCCAGTGTCACTAGTATATAATGGATGACCGGGTAGTTCCTTTCCAGCACATGAGCCCTCCCTTAGCTTCATTGAGCAGCTGAGAGGGTAGTCCATAATGGGTGACCGGGTAGTTCCTTTCTACCACATGGGCCCTCCATTAACGTCATTGAGAAGCTGAGAGGGTGCCCCTTGGCAGACAGTGTTTCAGGGATATGTGGTGTGGTGGAGTAAGGAGTCGAACAAAGGGGTGGCATATTCCAACAAGTTTTATATTTAGAAATAAATAAAAGATCTCACCTCTCCCTATCTTTAAAAGGGTTATCCTTGCCTAAACACCTTGCACAGCCTTGAAGGCTGCCTTGGGATACTCTTTGACAATAGTCCTCAAAAGCCTCTTCACTTCTTCCCAAGGGCTTTTGAATGCTTGCTTTACAGTTCCAACAATTCTTCCCTATTTTACAATGTTATGAAGATTATCTCAGATAGTTCTTGTTGTCTAGAATCCTCTTTAATCTTACTTGGATTATCACTGTGATGAGGGAGATCAATCCTGAGATTCTCTCTGACTCGTGGTTCTCTGGGTATCACTACTGGTTAACAAAGCTAGGGATAGAGGTGCACTCCTTAAAGTTTGACTAAAAATTGAAGACAACTTAAACAAATATCTTAATAGCTTTATCAAATTCCAGGTGCTCCCTAGTGAGTCTGTGCTACCAGACCGTAGAAAATGTGCAAAAGAAGATGCCCTGAAATAACAGGGTATAACTAGTGGCACACAAAAAGAACTACCTAGTTCAGTATTTTAATTAAACAAAGTAGGTCATGAACATACATTCAAAACAAATACTTTTGAATTGTTCAATACTTAATGAATAATCAAGCATATGTGTCACTTCCAGGTAAGTGTCGGTCTTTATGCAAGACTCTTTTAATTTCACCAAATAACATATGCATACAGAATTCCTCAACTGTGGGAATGCTTACATAAACATTTCATTCAATTTCTCATGAAAAGTACCAAACATAAATGTTTGTATTCATAAATAAACAAATAATTTCATTTTCCAACACTTCTAAACATATATGTGTGTATGTGGATCTCCAAATCAACAGACAGGTAATGTTGTTCTATACCTATCTATCTAGCTACTACGCGTTTCGGGCCAATCCAGCCCTTCTTCAGGTAATGGAATATCCAGAGCAATACATTCATTAGCGTTTCCCAACTACAAACTTTGTAAGAAACTTTTGTTTGAACCAAAAACAATTTGAGTCTATCAATATACATTCATCATCATAAATAAATCAAAGAGATGCTGTTCTGTTCATCAGCCTTTACTGGGAGCGAGTTTTAGGGCGAGATCCGCCACTTAGGTGTTCTTGACTGCAGTTTCCTTCTTCACAAAAGGACCCTGTGAGAAGACATCATTGTATTACTACCTTCGATAGTATCACCTAGTACAGTCATAATCGGAGTTTGTGTGGGAATAGGCGCAAACGTATGCGCTGGGTCCCACTCCAAACTCCTAGTTACATAGATTCAAGTGTCATGTTCAACCATTCCAAAAATACTCACTCATAGTATTCTTTGATCTGCTCCGAAATGATATCTGCAAATTCCCTTGGACTGCCCTGTCTGTAATGAGATACCCGAGTCTCCATTAGTGTGTTTTAGATTAGCCATAAGCGTGTCTCTGGTGAATTTTAAACATAAGAATAGATAGGCATACCTGTGGGACTACGATCCCCTTAGAAACGAGAAAACGACCTCCGTAGGCCCGGATGAATCAGTTCTCAATGTTGCACTGTAATTCGTGTCCCCAGAGCTGTGATAATGGGCTCCTTGTGGATGAGACGGTTCCTATTAGAAATAATATGGGTCTAAGTTATTGTATTTATTTTGTATTTATTTATTTATAACGCGCAAACCAACAGGCCCGGAGGCATCAGGGCGCAATTTGTACAAGGTTACAGATATGCAGGCATAACAGAGAATCATTAAACATTTACACATGGGTGCAGGTATAACATAGAATCATTATATACATTTACAAGCGGATCTTATATACATATGTACAGTAGTTTCAGTGCCGATAGGTGATAATAGCGGTCGGCAAGTCAGGGTAGGTCAGGAAGAAGCGCGAAGCCGGCCTTAAAGCTGGTTGAAAAGCCAAGATCTAGTAATGGCTTTGAAGGTATTGAAAGAGTCTTCCGCTCTAATTGAAACAGGGAGGGAGTTCCATAACTTGGAAGCTAAGACGGGGAAACTTGAGCCCCCTGCTTTTTGCAATTTAAATCTAGGGATTGCTAGACAGTGGGATTGGGCTGTTCTTAGAGGTCGGGAGGTAGAGTGGCGCGACAGTCGACTACCAAGGTAGATCGGGGCTTTGTTGGCTAGGCATTTGTGCGTAAGGGCGAGTGTTTTGAGTGAAATTCTTTGTTTGACAGGTAGCCAATTTAACTTACTTCTGGTTTCTGTGATGTGGTGGTGTCTGGGAATGTTTAAAGCGGCACGAATGGCGTTGTTTTGTGTCGTTTGAAGTCTGTTCAGGTTCTCTTGGCTGGTGCCAAGATAGAGAGCACTGCAGTAATCAATTTTAGCCATAATAAGGGTTCTCGCTAGCGTAACGCTGTTAGACGTAGTGAGGAATGGTCTGCAAGCTGCGATAAGTTTGCATGTGTATGCAGACGCAGATCTGACAGCATTAGTTTGTCGGGTTAATAAGTGTGTGGCATCAAGGTAGAAACCTAACGTTTTGGTGTCTTTTGAGACGCGAATGATATTACCATCTATGTTGAATGACTGATAGGATGGCTCTAGTCTGCTCAGGCGTTGTGCAGTGCCCAAGATCAGGAGCTCCGTCTTGTCATCATTCAAGCACAACTGATGTTGGGCCATCCAGGCTTGGATGACCAAGTAGACGTCGTTAAGGGCCTTGGTGTCACCTAGATAATCACCAGTGATGGGGATGAGTATCTGGGTGTCGTCCGCATAGTTAGTATAGGAGACACCCAGATAGTCAAGCACATCAAAGAGTGGTTTCGTGAAAATGTTATAAAGTGTAGGTGACACACAAGATCCCTGAGGAAGGCCGCAGTGAATCGGGGAAGGGTCCGCGGCTGCGGATGGGGTAAAGACTCTCATGGATCTGTTGCTCAGGAAAGATTTGATCCAAGCCGCAGCCGAGGAAGAGAAGTTGGCAGCTGAATGGAGGTGCTCGCACAGGATCTGATGGTTGACCAGATCGAATGCTGCTGAGAGGTCAAGAAGTAGTAGCATTGCTAGTTTGCCTTGATCCTTTAGAACCTCGATTTGAGTTTTAAGGTCTAATAATGCGGTCTCTGTCCCGTGTCTGGGGCGGAAACCAGATTGTCGTAGACCTAGCAAGTTATTAGTTTCCAAGTAATTTTGGATCTGAAAGTATGCGGCACGGCCTAGGATCTTGAGCAGAAATGGTACAGTGGTGATAGGTCGGAAGTTGGTGGGAATGTTAGGGTCTAGGGAAGGTTTTTTAAGCAGTGGGATAACCCAAGCGTCCTTCAGATTGTCCGGGACAATTCCTGTTTGAAAGGAAGAGTTGATGAAGGCCGTGATGAATGGGGCCAACTCATGCGCTGAGTCCTTGATAGTAGGGGCTGGGCACGGGTCACCTTGGCAGTTAGTTGGTTTAATTCTAAGAATTATATTTTCTACCTCTGCCACGGTAAGCGGAGAGAATGCGAATGGTGTGATATTGGTAGAGTCTGGCAAGGGGGCCTTAGTGAGGGAAAGAGCGTGGTTGTCGCGGTTCAGGCTGTCCTGTTTATCTTTGATTTTGTCTTGTAGTGTGGAGATTTTATTTAGTAAGGCTGCTTGGATGTTGGCACACCATTTACTATCTTTCACGCATGTGTCAGGGGGGGGGGACTGGAGTTTCAAGCTCTCTTAGGATTTTAAAGAGTTCCTTGGTGTTCGAGTCGGCTTGTATAATGCGGTTGTTGAAAGATTCCTTTTTTGCCGTGATGATGGCATCTTTGTAGGAGAGTGAGGCTAGAAGGAAACTGTCTTTATGCTCGTCTGAGGGGTGGCTTTTCCATCGATTTTCGGCACAGCGTTTGGCTTTGCGGAGCAATCTTAACTGAGGTGTGAACCATGAATTAAGATAAGCTTGAGGTTTAGCCTTTCTAAGTTTGAGAGGTGCTATACAATCAATGGCAGTTCGCATTGTTTGGTTGTAGGTGTGTGCTAGTGAGGTTGGATCAGAGTAAGAGTTGGTGGCTGTGTTAAGGGAAGGGAGTAACAATGGGAGGAGTTTCTCCTTGGTTATATCCTCTTTGCTTCGAGTTGGGAGTGCTGGGGCTAATGGTGACGGGATTCGTGGTGTGGCTTCAATGTTGAAAGTTATAATGTGATGGTCGGACCATAGACAGGGGGTATTGTTAAGGACCTTGATATTGCAATTGGAGCCAGCTACCCAGTCAAGTGTTCTACCTTTAATATGGGTAGGCTCTTGGATGTATAAGGTAAGGCCGAGGTCAGATAGTGCGATCTCCAGGTCAGAGGCCACAGGATCTTTTAAGTCACCAAGACCTAAGTTAAGGTCGCCTAGGATGATTGTTTGCGAATTGTTCTTTGTATTGTTGAGGAGGAGAGAGGAGATTTCACTGACAAAGGTTGGTGCGGGTCCTGGAGGTCTATAGATTAGGTGCATGGTGGCTGTTTGGTTAGGTGTGAGTGCTAGTTTGACAGACAGCAATTCGGCTGATGTGAGTTTGGAATCAGGTAACACTCTTAGGTCAAGAGTATTTTTATGGATGAAGGCCACACCGCCGCCTTTGGAAGAGGCGGTGGGGCGGTCACATCGTGTGATGCCGTAGTTCGGTGGTAGGGCTAACGCTAGTAAGGGGCCAGATGCGGCATGAAGCCATGTTTCGGAGATAGCTAAGAAGTCAAGGTCGGACGTGGTGATGAGGTCAGCTATGTCAAGTGCGTGTGCAGTGAGGGATCTGGCATTAATGAGGGCACCTTTGAACATGGGCAGTTTAACCTCGGTGGTGGTGGGTTTGCATGTGGTGGTAGTTGACAGAGATCCAGGAGAGAGGGGGGTTTGTTTCCTGGTGATGTGGCGGATGTGGCGTAGGCGTAGGCGGAATCTGGTGCCTAGTCTCTTATTTCTAAGAGAGAGGGGGCAGGGTTGGTTAGGTGTAGGGTTCCTAGCAAAGTGATCCAGCCATAAAGCTGGGTCGTTGAGGTATTGGTTGGTATGGCCTACAGTGGGTGCTGCCGGGCTCATTCTAGGTGACGCGAGAGGTCGTGGGGATGCCATGCTGGTAGAAGGCAGGTCCATTTTAACCCAGAGTGTGGAGGTTGTTACCGTAGGTAGCTGGAGAACTTGGGCAAGTCGAAGGGATAGTGTGTAGAGTAGTGGAAGGAGTACACTGACGTGCATGATGAAGGTTCTGGTCACCTAGGTGAGAGAGAAGAGCTAGGTGGCACAACAACCATGTACATAGACAGGGGCCACCTAAGATCAAATTGGCAGTGAAAGGCAAGGGCCATAAGACTAAAGGCACAACATAAATCAGGGCAGAACACAATCAGTTGTGGTCTATTGGTGACCATAAGGCACAACACAATGTAAGCAAGCAATGTAAGGTGCAGCTTCAGGAGACCTCTTCATATTCTAATCCCTAAGGTTGTATATATCTACAGTCCATAAATACTAATTTGAATTGCCATTACCTTCTAATAGTGAAGAACCTGGAGTGGAAAGGGCAGAGTTCCTGGCCCCTGGCTCCTATGGCTCCAAACAGGCACCCAACAGGCCTTAGTATGGACTTTGTTGTGGCCGCCGGCGAATCCGCCTGCCGGCGGTTCCAGCTGATGAGATTGAGGCTCAGCCTCGGTTTCGCGCCGCGCTGCGCCCGGCATGGGCGAGTCAGGCGCCGTGTGGGGACAGGGTCAGGCAGGCCCTGTCCGTGTTGCTCGCTCGGAGCGTAGATCCTCTGCTGGGCTGGGGGTGCTGGGGGGGCTCCTGCCCTCACCCCACGATGAAGAGGGATGGAATGGGGGGTTCTTGGGCGCAGGGACAGGCCTTAGTATGGCCTTTGTTGTGGCCGCCGGCGAATCCGCCTGCCGGCGGTTCCAGCTGATGAGATTGAGGCTCAGCCTCGGTTTCGCGCTGCGCTGCGCCCGGCATGGGCGAGTCAGGCGCCGTGTGGGGACAGGGTCAGGCAGGCCCTGTCCGTGTTGCTCGCTCGGAGCGTAGATCCTCTGCTGGGCTGGGGGTGCTGGGGGGGCTCCTGCCCTCACCCCACGATGAAGAGGGATGGTCCCGCTGAACTCCAGTATTTAGATATGCTAAGTAGCGAACTTAGAAAACAATTCAGGTATAAAGCCTACCTCGCGTGGACGCGCCACATGCAACACGGAGCGTGAGATGCGCCCAGCTGGTGCGCGTGAGCCGCGTTAGTGTTCGGCTGCTTCCTCCGTGGGCGGACAATCTGTCTGAGCTGCTAATTCTCCCGACTACTTTGACCGAGTGGCGGGTACTGTGAGTAAACACTGTACCTTGCTGGTTACTCCCTCTAATCTACGCTGCCACATCTAGTGCGTTACACTTCAGCACCTTGACCTCCATTTTGGGTGAGCATCAAAGCACTCACCCAGAATGGTGTAGATTCTGCAAGTCACGTGATACGTGTGTGAGGTCACGTGATTTGTATTTACTAGATGTTAAGATTTGAACCATCTATATGAGTCAAAGTACTCACCCAGGAGGGTGCAGATTCTGCCATTTGCTCACGTGATGGACATGTTATGGTAACGTGGTTAATATTAATTAGATACTGATAATATAACCATCTATATGAATAAACACCGTGGATGTGCTGATGTCGGCTATATTTCTTTAAAAGTTGATTATAGATCAACTAAGAACCTTTCTTTAATAATGTAATCTACGCGTTTACAGACTGATTGTCGCGTGAACCAGCCAACAGCATGTTTTTCTAATATTACGCTTCAAGTAGTGAAATGTTAAATGCACATATTATACTAAATTCCTTACTTTGGACCTAAGTGAAATGATTCAATTGCAGCAACACAAATTTATGTACAACTCTTGCTAATATGTAATAACTTGATTAAATATGCCTCTTGTTCAAAAACACAGTATTATCACATCTGCATAGAAAAGCACCATATCTTAGTTGGCATAAACATTGATGTAACCAATTTCTGCTTCAGTGCTACTATAAGGGTTCTCGGGTGACTCAATAGACAGAACAAGTCCAATATTGACAGGTGACATACCATCTGGTCTTATACGTGTATTCTTATTAACATTAGTACATGAAAACGTCAAAGCTAGGGAGCAAACAGTTTGGTATTAAAGAACAAATTTACTACTTGATTTTCACAGGTAACAAGATAGATCCCAATCTAAATTCATCCCCTGGGGGGACATTGAGTCGAGCTTGTCTATCCAATACACTTCTCTCTGTTGTAACAATTTCATTTGATCCCCACCTCTTCTGGGTAACATCACATGCTCCAGGATTATAAACTTGACTTGTGCAACTGTATGTTTGTATTCTTTAAAGTGCATAGCCACCGGGGATTTAGGTGAAGAATGTCTGATGTTCGACTTGTGTTCTCCCCATCTAACTTTGGCCTTCCTGCCCGTCAGGCCTACATAGAAGAAACCACATGGACATTTTAACCCATAGATTACATTCATAGTGTCACATGTGGACGTGTGTTTTAATGGTATTGAAAACCCTTTATGAGGGTGATTTACTTGGTTGCCTTGGATCACATTTGGCAGCAGCTACAATTATTGCATGGCAGTGTTCCCTTGTGGATCTTTAATGTGTATTTCTTGTGACTGAAGTCTGATTTGATCAAAGAATCACGAATACTTCTGCTCTTGCTATAAGCAAAGAGTGGTGTCGTTGGGAAGAGTCTTGCCAGATTTGGGTCAAGGGTTAGTAATCCCCAATTCTTCTTTAGTATTTTTTTCACCTGATTGCTCTGCTGTGAATAGGTGGTAACATATACTAATTCTGTACCTGATTTCTTGGTACTTGGCTCCAATGCTGATTCTCTCGTCATACTCTTGACTTTATCTGCCTTGATTGTATTTTTTGAGAATCATATCCCCTTGCCAGAAATTTCCTGGTGAGATCAACCGATTTTCTTTGAAATTCTTCCTCTTCTGAAATTATTCGCCTATACCTAAGGAACTGGCTCAATGGAATACTCTCAATGGTATTCTTAGGGTGAAAACTTGATGCCAGTAATATACTGTTCCTATCGGTACTTTTTGTGTATACTGTGGTTTCGAGGCGATTCTCTTTGTAATATACAAGAACATCTAAAAATTCAAGTTGCTTCTTGCTTGATTTGTGCGTGAATTTGATCCTAGGGGATAGTGTGTTCATCCAGTCAAAGAAGCTATTCAATTCCTCATTAGTACCTCTCCATATACCGAAGAGGTCATCAATGTATCTCACAAAAAATTGCAGTTTACCATTCCATCGGTACTGTTTAGAATCTGTGCTTCTTCCATGTATGCTATATAGATGTTAGCGTAACTTGGGGCCATGGCGGCCCCCATTGATGTCCCAGAGGTTTGTAGGAAGTATCGATCTTCAAATTTAAAGAAATTATTATTCAGGATAATTTTGAGAAGTTTCAAAACAAAAACTTTGTCGGATTGGACATTTTGTGTGGTATTCAAAAGCATCCATTCCACTGCTTCTAGACCACTCTGGTGTGTGATGTTAGTGTATAAACTTGCCACATCCATAGTAAACAGGATGTCGGTTTCTTCAATGAATGTGGAAGCACTGAGTTTCCTCAAAAAGTCGTTTGTGTCTTTGATGTAGGTGGTGATCGTCGGCACCAATGTTTGTAGAATCTTGTCAACATATTGATATACAAAACTGGCATCATAGGGTATGTAATGGTAAGAAAAGCTTTCGTTTTGTAAGTAATAAGTTCATCCATCTCTGCCAAATCAAGTGTATCTTTAATAAGTTCTCTGACTTGTGCTGTAGGGTCATTGTAAATTTCCAAGTAAGTATCTTGATCAGATAGTTGTCTTTCTTTTTCTGATTTGTACTTCTCTGTATCCCAAATCATGAGAGCTCCCCACTTATCAGCGGGTTTTATAATTATTTCCGGATTGTTCCACAATTTTTTCAAAACATGTTTTTCTCTATTAGTCAGATACCCTCGGGATATATTTTGAAATTTCATTTTCTTCATATCATTTAGTACAGATTTCTGAAAGGCATCCATTATGTTATTTTGAATGGGCGGCATAAATACACTTTTTGGTTTCATCTCTAGATATTTAGATTCCGGCCTGGTGTCTGTTAGGTCTATTGAGTCAAAGAACAACTTCAACCTCATTTTCCTTGTTAGTTTGAAAAATGAAATTTTTTCTTTCAGTAGAGAACTGTTGTAGTGTGGTACAAAGGAAATTCCTTTTTGCAAGGTAGCTTTCTCAAACTTACTCAAATTGTATGCCGAAATGTTAACAATTAAGTCCTCTTCATTGGTTGACTTACTTTCCTTGGTGGATTTTTTCTTTTTCCCTCGTCTGCACGGACCCGATCTAAAAAAGAATAACTGACAGGATCGAGTGAAGGTATCTGTCTGGAAGTACTGGCTCTCTGTTCTGAACTGTTGGGTTCTTCACTCCTTTCTGGTTGGTTCTTAGAAGATGCTTCCGTGTTGTCAGCCTCTGTACTTGAGGCATCCGATGTTGTTGGGGGGGATGAAGGTATTTTTCTTCCTCTATTATAGGGCTGTCTGGGATTTTTCGATTGATCTTTCAAATGGTAATATTCTTTCCAGGTATAGACGATGTCTAATTTGTAGTCAAGAGTATCACGTCTGAATTTTCTTATTTTTTTAGATTCAATCTCACTTTTGTAATCCTCCAACTTTGTGTTGACCTCTTCAAGTAGTTGTACTAGCTCGTCCTTAGTGACAAATGCTGAAAGTGCCTTTTTAGTATTCTCTATATCCACTTCAAATGTAGTTAAGAATTTGGATAGTTCCTCTATTGTTAGTATAATGAGGTCCAGAGAGCATTTATTTAGTATCAACCTCCACTTTTTCACGAACTCAGGTTTCTCTTTACAGAGTGTGGGCTCTAGATCAATCCGTAGCCCCCTTGGGATGCGTTGGGACCTATGATACTGAGCTAAGGTGGTAGCATGTAACCGTTGATTAATTTCTCTTCTAATGAGTCTCTCTAATTGAAAAACTAGCTCTTCAGGTTTCGCTGCAGCTGAGACTTCCTTCTCCGTGGTTTTAATTAAATCCAGTATGCGTTTTGCATCCTCATGGGAGAATGCTAATGTTTCTGCTCTGTTGGTAGTAGGAGATTCAATTTTCGAAACATCACACACCAGAGTGGTCTAGAAGCAGTGGAATGGATGCTTTTGAATACCACACAAAATGTCCAATCCGACAAAGTTTTTGTTTTGAAACTTCTCAAAATTATCCTCAATAATAATTTCTTTAAATTTGAAGATCGATACTTCCTACAAACCTCTGGGACATCAATGGGGGCCGCCATGGCCCCAAGTTACACTAACATCTATATGGCATACATGGAAGAAGCACAGATTCTAAACCAGGGGTGGGCAAACTTTTTGACTCGCGGGCCACTATGGGTTTTAAAATTTGACAGAGGGGCCGGGCCAGGTGCATTTGGAGGGAGTGTTTGGGCCGGATATACTAAAGCATTAAATGTAGTGTGTGCAAACCTCATAGCACAGTAAGAACACTACAACCCAATTTATTAACTGTCTTTCAAATGTGAAAAATAGCCCTTATCAGTTAATAAATTTGTCTCAAGGAATATGCAAGATATGGCATTTACATACTATTTCGCAGATACTGTGAGGAGGAAATGTAAATAGATTAAAATAACATACGCACTGTGATTTATCAAGATTGCGTCTGTTTTTAATAAGTTTCAATCGAAGGTGCAAAGTTAAAGAAATCAACATTTATTGAAAAATGGAATCACTTTCAACATTCAAAACATATTATTACACAACGAAATACTCAAGCTCAATAATATCTACTTGTGTTAAACTCCGCAAAATCATGGATGGATTGTCCTGACCGCGCGCTCTACAAACTCGCCACGGACGCCCTCGCTTTCACGCGCAAACAGTACACGTGTATCGTTGCCAAGCACACAGACATAGGCTGTATTAAATATCCTACCTGCAGCTGAAAATTTAAATTTAAATTAAGAGCGATGTGCGGCGTGTTAATTAAGCTACTGTACCGCTGCTGTGCGTAAATGCGCATTGCTCTTAATTAAAAGACGCACTTCCAAACTTTCCATATGCATTTTTTCATAACACAGCAGAAAAACTCACCATTTCAGTGGGAACAGTGTTGTTGGTCTCCCTTTTTTGCCAGTGCATCAAAGTCTGGAGTTAGTTTTGTTGTGGCAATTCTCAGGACAGATCTGAGGTGTTGGTCAGTTAACTTGGATCTGTGAATGCTTTGTTGATTTTCATGACGCTAAACGTCTGCTCACACACGTAGGTCGAGCCAAACAACACCAGCATCTTCTGCGCCGTCCTCCGGAGGTTTGGAAACGCGGTCTCGTTAAGTGAAGCGTAAAAGTCAATCAGTTTAAGAGACTTGAACTTCTCCTTTGAGACGGAGTCAGACTGAAGATCGATCAGTTCCAATTGCAGCTCCTGCGGTGCTGATTCGGGGTCTTGTGACAGGGGACAGGACACCAGTTGAAGTGACTTGTCAATTTTTTCAAAATCACAGAACCGACGGCAAAATTCTCTGTGCAGATCGTCCAGTGATTTGCAGTATTTCTTCGCATTTCGGGCGGCCTCTTTCTGCACGGCTAGTGTGGGGAAATGTGCGAAAGATTTGTTTGACATTTGCCTGGAGAATAAAACCAGCTTGGATTTGAAGGCTCTCACATTTGTGTACATGTCGTGCGCAAACTGATCTTTCCCCTGTAGCTTCACGTTCAGCTCATTCATGTGTGAAAATATGTCCACAGCAAACGCAAAGTCACAAAGCCAGTTTGTGTCGCTCAGCTCGGGGAATTCTTCGGATTTCCCCATTAAATTAAAAAATGAGCGAATCTCGTCTTTGAGCTCCCAGACTCGTTGAAACACTTTCCCCAAACTTAACCAGCAGACGCGAGAGTGGTAAAGTAGGTCCTGGTGATCCGCATTAGTTTCTTCCAGGAACGTAATGAACTGACGATGATTAAGTCCCCTTGCTTGTATGAAGTTAACAAGTTTTACAACTGGATCCACGACGTGATTAAGCTGCAATACAGACTTACACAGAGACTCCTGATGAATGATGCAGTGAAGTAAAATAACATCCTGGTCAGGGTTTTCTTCTTTCACTTTATCCTGGATTCTTTTCAGCAGCCCGATGTTTTTTCCAGTTAAATTTGGCGATCCATCCGTGGTGACATTGGCAAGTTTACTCCAAGGTAGATTCATTCTCTCGATGACAGCAGACACCTGTTCATATAAGTCCTCTCCTCGCGTTTTCCCTTTCAGTGATTCCATGCTCAAAAGCTCCTCCGTTATCTCAAAACTGTCGTTAATCCCTCGGATAAAAATTAGGAGCTGAGCAGTGTCTTTTATGTCGTTACTTTCATCCAGTGCTAGTGAATATAACTTAAAGGACTCCGCCTTTTTGTTTAACTCGCTGACTATATCTTCGTCAATCAGTTCCACGCGGCGAGTCACTGTCCTGCGTGCTAAACTGATTTTTTCAAACTTGGCTTTGCTCTCCGGACACAAGAGACCTGCTGTCTCTACCATGCACTCTTTCAAAAACTCGCCTTCGGAGAAAGGCTTGCTAGCCTTTGCTAATTTGAATGCCAGCAAATAACTTGCCTTGGTACTTGACTCTTGAATTGCAGTTTGTCGGTGAAAAAAGTTCTGTTGACTCTGTAAATTAGCTGCCAACCTCTGAGCAGTAGCCGCCCGTTCTTGTGTTGACTGCTTGCTAGCATAGTTTGCATGCTTCGTGGCAAAGTGACGGCTGATATTGTACTCTTTGAAAACCGCAACAGCTTCTTGGCATATCAGACATACAGCCGTTGATCGGACTTCAGTGAAGAAGTATTTTGTTGTCCACTCCTTATTAAACACTCGGCATTCGCTGTCCACTTTCCTTCTCTTTGGTCCGCTCATTTTTACAGAAGGGCTTAATGGTGACGTGAAACGAAGTGAAAATTAAAGTGAAATAAAGAGAAATACGCGCCACTCCAACAACGGTCAATGTGTTTTGAGTGCGCCATCTATTGGGGAAACGTGGGCATTGCAGGAAAAGGGGAAAAAAAGGAGGTTTTTACTATAATTTGGACAAGTTCGGCGGGCCGATTAAAAAGCCTAACGGGCCGTATGTGGCCCGCGGGCCGTAGTTTGCCCATGTCTGTTCTAAACAGTACCTATGGAATGGTAAACTGCAATTTTTTGTACGATACATTGATGACCTCTTCGGTATATGTAGAGGTACTAACGAGGAATTGAATAGCTTCTTTGACTGGATGAACACACTATCACCTAGGATCAAATTCACGCACAAATCAAGCAAGAAGCAACTTGAATTTTTAGATGTTCTTGTATATTACAAAGAGAATCGCCTCGAAACCACAGTATACACAAAAAGTACCGATAGGTACAGTATATTACTGGCATCAAGTTTTCACCCTAAGAATACCATTGAGAGTATTCCATTTTGCCAGTTCCTTAGGTATAGGCGAATAATTTCAGAAGAGGAAGAATTTGAAAGAAAATCGGTTGATCTCACCAGGAAATTTCTGGCAAGGGGATATGATTCTCAAAAAATACAATCACAGGCAGATAAAGTCAAGAGTATGACGAGAGAATCAGCATTGGAGCCAAGTACCAAGAAATCAGGTACAGAATTAGTATATGTTACCACCTATTCACAGCAGAGCAATCATGTGAAAAAAATACTAAAGAAGAATTGGGGATTACTAACCCTTGACCCAAATCTGGCAAGACTCTTCCCAACGACACCACTCTTTGCTTATAGCAAGAGCAGAAGTATTTGTGATTCTTTGATCAAAGCAGACTTCAGTCACAAGAAATACACATTAAAGATCCACAAGGGAACACTGCCATGCAATAATTGTAGCTGCTGCCATAATGTGATCCAAGGCAACCAAGTAAATCACCCTCATAAAGGGTTTTCAATACCATTAAAACACACGTCCACATGTGACACTATGAATGTAATCTATGGGTTAAAATGTCCATGTGGTTTCTTCTATGTAGGCCTGACGGGCAGGAAGGCCAAAGTTAGATGGGGAGAACACAAGTCGAACATCAGACAATCTTCACCTAAATCCCCGGTGGCTATGCACTTTAAAGAATACAAACATACAGTTGCACAAGTCAAGTTTATAATCCTGGAGCATGTGATGTTACCCAGAAGAGGTGGGGATCAAATGAAATTGTTACAACAGAGAGAAGTGTATTGGATAGACAAGCTCGACTCAATGTCCCCACGTGGGATGAATTTAGATTGGGATCTATCTTGTTACCTGTGAAAATCAAGTTGTAAATTTGTTCTTTAATACCAAACTGTTTGCTCCCTGGCTTTGATGTTTTCATGTACTAATGTTAATAAGAATACACGTATAAGACCAGATGGTATGTCACCTGTCAATATTGGACTTGTTCTGTCTATTGAGTCACCCGAGAACCCTTATAGTAGCACTGAAGCAGAAATTGGTTACATCAATGTTTATGCCAACTAAGATATGGTGCTTTTCTATGCAGATGTGATAATACTGTTTTTTTGAACAAGAGGCATGTTTAATCAAGTTATTACATATTAGCAAGAGTTGTACATAAATTTGTGTTGCTGCAATTGAATCATTTCACTTAGGTCCAAAGTAAGGAATTTAGTATAATATGTGCATTTAACATTTCCCTACTTGAAGCGTAATATTAGAAAAACATGCTGTTGGCTGGTTCACGCGACAATCAGTCTGTAAACGCATAGATTACATTATTAAAGAAAGGTTCTTAGTTGATCTATAATCAACTTTTAAAGAAATATAGCCGACATCAGCACATCCACGGTGTTTATTCATATAGATGGTTATATTATCAGTATCTAATTAATATTAACCACGTTACCATAACATGTCCATCACGTGAGCAAATGGCAGAATCTGCACCCTCCTGGGTGAGTACTTTGACTCATATAGATGGTTCAAATCTTAACATCTAGTAAATACAAATCATGTGACCTCACACACGTATCACGTGACTTGCAGAATCTACACCATTCTGGGTGAGTGCTTTGATGCTCACCCAAAATGGAGGTCAAGGTGCGGAAGTGTAACGCACTAGATGTGGCTGCGTAGATTAGAGGGAGTAACCAGCAAGGTACAGTGTTTACTCACAGTACCCGCCACTCGGTCAAAGTAGTCGGGAGAATTAGCAGCTCAGACAGATTGTCCGCCCACGGAGGAAACATCCGAACACTAACGCGGCTCACGTGCACCAGCCGGGCGCATCTCACGCTCCGTGTTGCATGTGGCGCGTCCACGCGAGGTAGGCTTTATACCTGAATTGTTTTCTAAGTTCGCTACTTAGCATATCTAAATACTGGAGTTCAGCGGGACCATAACTTAGACCCATATTATTTCTAATAGGAACCGTCTCATCCACAAGGAGCCCATTATCACAGCTCTGGTGACACGAATTACAGTGCAACATTGAGAACTGATTCATCCGGGCCTACGGAGGTCGTTTTCTCGTTTCTAAGGGGATCGTAGTCCCACAGGTATGCCTATCTATTTTTATGTTTAAAATTCACCAGAGACACGCTTATGGCTAATCTAAAACACACTAATGGAGACTCGGGTATCTCATTACAGACAGGGCAGTCCAAGGGAATCTGCAGATATCATTTTGGAGCAGATTAAAAGAATACTATGAGTGAGTATTTTTGGAATGGTTGAACATGACACTTGAATCGATGTAACTAGGAGTTTGGAGTGGGACCCAGTGCATACGTTTGCGCCTATTCCCACACAAACTCTGATTATGACTGTACTAGGTGATACTATCGAAGGTAGTAATACAATGATGTCTTCTCACAGGGTCCTTTTGTGAAGAAGGAAACTGCAGTCAAGAACACCTAAGTGGCGGATCTCGCCCTAAAACTCGCTCCCAGTAAAGGCTGATGAACAGAACAGCATCTCTTTGATTTATTTATGATGATGAATGTATATTGATAGACACGAATTGTTTTTGGTTCAAACAAAAGTTTGAAATTAAAAGAGTCTTGCATAAAGACCGACACTTACCTGGATAGTGAATAAACTATAAGGATTATCTAACAAGAGAGGGTGGTGCGCGTTCACTATATGCATTACCTCCCAATAATTGGCCTGATTGTGGTCAGGCAAACAGGGAGAGTTGTGCACACCTGAAACCACTTTAATAGGCACAGGTGTATACAAAGAGAGGTGACGTAGGTGTGAGAGACGAAGCAGCAGGAAGGTCAGCATAGCTCATGGGAAACCAGAGAACAGCAGATGCCGAAATGCTAGAGGAAGACCCTGTGCAGTGAAGTGTTGATGCATAGTGAGGGAGCCATGTCTACAGGAAGCCGGAGTATAAGAGCAAGAAGGGAATCGTGAAGTTGGGTGGTCCCTTTTACATGGCCAAGAAGTGCTTGTTCCCCTGTCCCTTGAATGGAGGTGTCCTTTAGAGATGCCTGAGGGGCATAACAATGAGACTGTAACCTGAAATCCCAGAAAGCAGCTGACTACAAATATGAATGCGGCAACCAGTGAGTTTCAAAGAATTGTGCTGAAACCCGGTACTCGCAAGCAAATTTAAGACATTACAAAGTATTAGGAGCGCTCACGTGCAGTCCGCACATCTCCGAAAGCCTCCACATGAATTTGATTGAAAAATGAAAGCACTACATTGTATCAGGAGTGCTTGCGTGCAACCGGCACGTCTTTAAAAGCCTCCCAGTGAAATAAACTATTAAGATGCTGGCAGCGTAAACATGAAGCTGAATAGAGCCAGCAAAGAGGGAGCAAAATATTTAATGAGCAGATTTATGTTAATCCAGCAAACCCACATTAAAACAACAGAGAGAGACTTCTATCTTGCAAGTTATTGTGAACCTTTAAGCTTAAAAGAATTGCCCTGGTGGCAGAAAGTGGGGCAAGGACTACTGGTTGGGTGACCTGTTATGGATGGACCGTGCGGCTCATAAACTGCGCCTAGACCAGGGAGGGCCCAGCCCATCCAGAAGGAAAACCAAGAGCTCTTTGACATTTGTGTTATGAACCAAGGCAGTAAGCTTGAGGAAGGGCACTGAGCGCCTTTGGAACTGTGTTCATTTTGCATCCGAACTTGAAGCTCAGGGAAGAGTCCTGAGCTCCTTTGGACATTTGTTTAT
The DNA here is from genome assembly GCF_040938575.1 of Ambystoma mexicanum. Taxonomy (NCBI): domain Eukaryota; kingdom Metazoa; phylum Chordata; class Amphibia; order Caudata; family Ambystomatidae; genus Ambystoma; species Ambystoma mexicanum. The sequence goes on along the minus strand of NC_090935.1, from coordinate 343,300,024 downwards.
TGTGCATCAGAACTTGAAGCTTGGGCAAGGGGAGCTTGAGCCGCTTGAGAACATTGTCCCTTTGAATTGTATACTGAATGTGGAAACAGGAACTAGAGATTGCTCCAGTCTTTTATTTTAAAACACTAATTTGAGTTATAATATCCCAAAACTACACTAAGGTGTTGAATGTGAGGTCAAGCATAGGTTGTGACACAGACAGACCTTTGGTTTTGGACTGTTACTTTTGTTGTCTGTGTCATCTCTTGATAACCTGTCTGTATCACAGAGGCATTTGGATCTGAAATGACCCATCTGTACTGCTTGAAGCAAAACATTTGGGAACGTACTGGATAGGCTCATCCTGTCAGTTAGGTGAGTGAGGAGTGTCTGATGGTCTACTTTGTCCATGGCAGTCGAGGGGTCGAAGAGGACTGGGAGGCACGAGTCACCCATGTCAATGAATTGAAATGCATTGTCCACTACTTGGCATTTGTAAAATTCAAAGAGTTCATAGCTTATTTCTGTGGGGTGCCCTCATATACAGCCATCATATTTTTTAAGCAGTGGTCGATAAATTCCAATGTGTCATCCACCACTCTGGAATTTGCAAAATCCAAAGAATTCATTGTTTGTTTCTGTGGGGTTCATGGGTTAACTCATATAGTGCCATTATGCTATTCAAGTAGTGGTATTCCCATCATGTTATCTTTCTGGCATAGTTGGTTAGCTAATAGTCTTCCAGCCTTCTCTCCCTGTTCATAATAATACTGTTGTAGGTAGAACAATATACGTTCAGCTTATTGTGTAGAGATGTTATTAAAATCATATTTAAATGTAATACATTTCTCTGGGAGTGGTGCTGTTGGGAAGGGGTTAAATCCGACCCACCCCCCCAGAGTGAGAGATGCCCCATCAGGAGTTCTTTGCTGTTGCTCTCATCTGCTTGTGAGATTAAAACTTGTTATCCTTACAAGATCGACTTGGGTCTTTCTTCCCTAGCGGGTTGTATTCTCTCTGGTGCAAGCCTTCAGGGGCATGCCTTCAACAGTAATTATCAAAGAGGCACAATGAGTGGAAGTTGCGTCACAAGTAATCTCCCTTGCCACAGTAGTGACACCCAGAGAATCCAGGTCAAGAAAGCCTTGGGGGTAATTTCTCTCATCACTGTAGTGACACCCAGAGAATCAAGAGTCAAGAAAGCCTAGGGAGTAATCTGCCTCATCACAGTAGTGATACCCAGAGACCCAAGAGTCAAGAAAGCCTAATGAGTAATCTCCCTTGTCACATTAGTGACACCCAGAGAACCAAGAGTCAAGAAAACTTCGGGAGTATTCTCCCTCATCATAGTAGTGGAACCTCGAGAACCAAGAATCAAGAAAGCCTCAGGAGTAATCTCCTTCGTTTCACTAGTGATACCCCAAGAACCAATAGTCAAGAAAGCCTCATGAGTAACCACACAAACTCCGATGATGACTGTACTAGGTGATACTATCGAAGGTAGTAATACAATGATGTCTTCTCACAGGGTCCTTTTGTGAAGAAGGAAACTGCAGTCAAGAACACCTAAGTGGCGGATCTCGCCCTAAAACTCGCTCCCAGTAAAGGCTGATGAACAGAACAGCATCTCTTTGATTTATTTATGATGATGAATGTATATTGATAGACTCGAATTGTTTTTGGTTCAAACAAAAGTTTCTTACAAAGTTTGTAGTTGGGAAACCCTAATGAATGTATTGCTCTGGATATTCCATTACCTGAAGAAGGGCCGGATTGGCCCAAAACGCGTAGTAGCTAGATAGATAGGTATAGAACAACATTACCTGTCTGTTGATTTGGAGATCCACATACACACATATATGTTTAGAAGTGTTGGAAAATGAAATTATTTGTTTATTTATGAATACAAACTTTTATGTTTGGTACTTTTCATGAGAAATTGAATGAAATGTTTATGTAAGCATTCCCACAGTTGAGGAATTCTGTATGCATATGTTATTTGGTGAAATTAAAAGAATCTTGCATAAAGACCGACACTTACCTGGAAGTGACACATATGCTTGATTATTCATTAAGTATTGAACAATTCAAAAGTATTTGTTTTGAATGTATGTTCATGACCTACTTTGTTTAATTAAAATACTGAACTAGGTAGTTCTTTTTGTGTGCCACTAGTTATACCCTGTTATTTCAGGGCATCTTATTTTGCACATTTTCTACGGTCTGGTAGCATAGACTCACTAGGGAGCACCTGGAATTTGATAAAGCTATTAAGATATTTGTTTAAGTTGTCTTCAATTTTTAGTCAACCTTTAAGGAGTGCACCTCTACCCCTAGCTTTGTTAAGTCTATCTCTTGTTGCTACACCAACTTTAGAGGTTGCACCATTACTTACATTGAGTTCTAACAGATATGTCCTTTTCGAAAATTGAATCTCCTACTACCAACAGAGCAGAAACATTAGCATTCTCCCATGAGGATGCAAACGCATACTGGATTTAATTAAAACCACGGAGAAGGAAAACATGTGCTACTAGACCGTAGAAAATTTGCGAAAGAAGATGCCCTGAAATAACATATGGCTGTATATGAGGGCACCCCACAGAAATAAGCAATGAACTCTTTGAATTTTACAAATGCCAAGTAGTGGACAATGCATTTCAATTCATTGACATGGGTGACTCATGCCTCCCAGTCCTCTTCGACCCCTCGACTGCCATGGACAAAGTAGACCATCAGACACTCCTCACTCACCTAACTGACAGGATGAGCCTATCCAGTACAGTACGTTCCCAAATGTTTTGCTTCAAGCAGTACAGATGGGTCAGTTCAGATCCAAATGCCTCTGTGATACAGACAGGTTATCAAGAGATGACACAGACAACAAAAGTAACAGTCCAAAAACAAAAGTCTGTCTGTGTCACAACCTATGCTTGACCTCACATTCAACACCTTAGTGTAGTTTTGGGATATTATAACTCAAATTAGTGTTTTAAAATAAAAGACCGGAGCAATCTCTAGTTCCTGTTTCCACGTTCAGTATACAATTCAAAGGGACAATGTTCTCAAGCGGCTCAAGCTCCCCTTGCCCAAGCTTCAGGTTCTGATGCACAATAAACAAATTTCCAAAGGAGCTCAGGACTCTTCCCTGAGCTTCAAGTTCGGATGCAAAATGAACACAGTTCCAAAGGCGCTCAGTGCCCTTCCTCAAGCTTACTGCCTTGGTTCATAACACAAATGTCAAAAAGCTCTTGGTTTTCCTTCTGGATGGGCTGGGCCCTCCCTGGTCTAGGCGCAGTTTATGAGCCGCACGGTCCATCCATAACAGGTCACCCAACCAGTAGTCCTTGCCCCACTTTCTGCCACCAGGGCAATTCTTTTAAGCTTAAAGGTTCACAATAACTTGCAAGATAGAAGTCTCTCTCTGTTGTTTTAATGTGGGTTTGCTGGATTAACATAAATCTGCTCATTAAATATTTTGCTCCCTCTTTGCTGGCTCTACTCAGCTTCATGTTTACGCTGCCAGCATCTTAATAGTTTATTTCAATGGGAGGCTTTTAAAGACGTGCCGGTTGCACGCGAGCACTCCTGATACAATGTAGTGCTTTCATTTTTCAATCAAATTCATGTGGAGGCTTTCGGAGATGTGCGGACTGCACGTGAGCGCTCCTAATACTTTGTAACGTCTTAAATTTGCTTGCGAATACCGGGTTTCAGCACAATTCTTTGAAACTCACTGGTTGCCGCATTCATATTTGTAGTCAGCTGCTTTCTGGGATTTCAGGTTACAGTCTCATTGTTATGCCCCTCAGGCATCTCTAAAGGACACCTCCATTCAGGGGAACAAGCACTTCTTGGCCATGTAAAAGGGACCACCCAACTTCACGATTCCCTTCTTGCTCTTATACTCCGGCTTCCTGTAGACATGGCTCCCTCACCATGCATCAACACTTCACTGCACAGGGTCTTCCTCTAGCATTTCGGCATCTGCTGTTCTCTGGTTTCCCATGAGCTATGCTGACCTTCCTGCTGCTTCGTCTCTCACACCTACGTCACCTCTCTTTGTATACACCTGTGCCTATTAAAGTGGTTTCAGGTGTGCACAACTCTCCCTGTTTGCCTGACCACAATCAGGCCAATTATTGGGACGTAATGCATATAGTGAACGCGCACCACCCTCTCTTGTTAGATAATCCTTATAGTTTATTCACCATTCAATGGAATCCAAAGAGGGGTGCAAACCCGCTGGAAAGGTGCCTCCGTGGAAAGGCACATAACGAAAATAGGGGGTATGGACCAAGGCCGTTAAGCCAGCGGTGCAGGCTGCACTCCCAAACACCACAGCGTGGTGTGTATATTCAATGTAGTTTGGGCAAAAAAAGTAACAAACTTCCGTTAACTTGTTGCAAAGTGCGACTGTTTAATTTTTATCTTTATATTCAACAACTGTACATCTTAGTAAAAGCAGATGTGCAGGACAAGCTCAAAAAATTTCCTGTTTATTGGGACGTGCCTGAACTTTAGATCTGTAACTCTCAGGCTCCCTCTTCTTCGTCCCAGTACTGTAATGGCACTCTCCATAGGTAACATGCATTACTCTTGTGATGGTCTTCTTCTTCCCAGGACTGGTCTTCACTTTAGGGGGAGAAGTAGGATAAGAACGACAATATCCTACAAAAGCTGAGGGAGGGTAAATTATGTCACGGCCAGAAAAGGGGGATACCGTGTCTCACCCTCTGGCGCTCTCTCCCCAGTCCCTAAGGACCCCCCATCCAAGTGATCCTTCCTCACTAGTCCAACCCTGGGGTCGGGATCTGGCAGCCTTGCCTTCCTCTTGGTTATCTATGGGGGGTTTTAGGAGGGCTAAATGTGAGAATGTCCTCAGATTTATCAAAGTCTCCCAGTGACATTTGGGGTCCCCCAAGGTTCCATCCTCTTCCCAATCATCTATAACCTCTGTATATGGAACCTCTGGGAATTTTCCTAAAAGACATAGGCCCTCATTATGAGTTCGGCCGGTAGCCATGCCACAATTGGCGGCATGGCTGCCGCCGAAATCGCATCCGTGTCCGGGTCCTCGGAATGAGGACTTACCGGGCCATTCCGAGTTCGGATGGCCCGGTAATTCCTCCCTCAAGGACCCAGACATGGTCCTTCCCCATTTCAGCCCCCATAGGGCTGAATGGGAATGGGAGAGGGAGCAAACAACGGGCCACAACGAGATGGCCCGTTGTTTGCTCCCTCTTCCCCTCGTGGGACCCGGTAAGCACGCCTGGTTTTCCCAGGCGTGCTTAACGTGTCCCGCGAGAGGACCTCGTAATGTGGCGGAACGGGTTGAAGGGCGCTGTCACCTTTTACGGCGCCATTTAACCCGTTCCGCCATGGCCGTAATGAGGTCCATAGCCATTATCAATGAAGGTGAAATACAAAAGGACTTAGCCCTCCCAAGCCAACCAAAAGAAACAAAACGAGGAAAAGAAAAGACAAAGCTAATGATGAATCATGTTCTTTTGTAAAAACTGTCGATACAGTTAAAAAAAAAAAAAGGAAAAAAATAGCCATTTATCTATATTAAAATGACTGGCAGCTGTTTCTCAAGGTCACAAGCCCCAGAATAACATGTGATATGTCAGGATATTCAAGCTGTTGTCTTCCCTTCACTAGGTTTTCAGCCCGGGACAAGGCAGCACACTTGAGCTAGCACAGTCTCTGTCTTCTCTAGCACGAGGATGCAATTCAAATCTCAGTATCAGGGCCTTCTGTGTCAAAGTCTGTTTGCCATTCAAAGTCTCTTACTTCGTAGAGCCTGATGCGAGAAACAAACATTCGAAAGTTCCTTTCTCCTCAGGATTGTCATGTACAACGTCTTGGGTGATGTTCGATTCACCCTGGGTCCCCATCCACCGTGCTCAGACCCACTTCAACACCAAGCTTTCACTTGATCTCCCTCTTTCGGGCTTGGACCAACTTTCTATACTTTTTCAAGCTTTCTTTACTTCAGTAATCAAAGACTTTCGACTCTGCTTGAGATTTTGCTCAACCCGTCGCATGACCACTTCGATTCACAATTGCTCACTATTTTCGTGATGTGCTCTCTTTCTCACTTTGACTTTGTCAATTCTCAGCTGGATACCTTACACAGACTTTCAACTGAGCACCCATGTGGCGCCAGACCACTCTGTCAAGGGTAGCGTACCTTGCTTTAAAAGTTCAATCACTCATCAGTAGTTCAATTTTACTTGAGTCCTTTATCACACGCATTTTAACAATGTTCATTCTAGTGCTCGCTATACAATATTGCTGCTTGCAACCTTGGATTCAACACAGACTGTTATTGTATCGGTCTTCCAAACTCGGCTGTGTTGATTTCACTGATGCTGCTTTGTTCTGGGAGCCGAGGACAGTACTACAGCAGCTGGCGTTTCTTCCCGCCTTGATTATTGATGCGGAAGGGCCCCTTGTCTGCTTTGGCTCGCACAGACTGTGCTCTCGTGATCCGCCTTTTATCCGTGTGGGGAAGTGTAATGGAAGTCAGGTGTGTGTGATTGCTTGACCTCAACTGACCATTGTATTAAGACACGTCAGGTACACTGCTCGGGTGTTAGTCGGGCTATCCGTGAGAAAGTGTTTGTGTTGTAAAAGGGGGGGGGCTCAGTTCCTAAATATCCTACCTGGTAGGATGGGGTAAAAGTGTTACAAGGAAGGGGATACCGCATCTCACCATCCAATGTCCCACTCGCACTCCCACTCCCCGAAGACCCCTCACCCAGGTGATCCTCCCGCACTGGTCCACCCCCAGGAACTGGATCCAAAAGCGATGGTCATGTCCTGGCCACCTGGATGACAGATCCCCGGGGACTAGTGGGTGAGACACCTTCTGGTTTCTCACAACCTTCTGTAGAAAATTCATCAAAAGGTTACTGTCAAAGTTATCCACAAAACGAAGACCTGCAAACAATCCTTCTCCTATCTTGCCTTGACTCTCTGGAACTCTATCCCGCTGTTGGTTTGGAAGGCCCCCATCATCCTCCAGTTCTGCAAAACACTAACAATCTTGGACCTTCCTCAATACCTTTTGCATGACATAATCTATGTTTTTCTGCCAAACCCACAGTACTGTGCTACTGTTAAAAAATGCTATGCCCAATGCTGGTTTCCACTGCTCTAGTGCTAGGTTCTTTCTATAAACAATAAAATAAAATATACACCAGAGAGACTAAAAGCTCAGCAATACAAATTAAGTCTTTTATTAATATATGCCAGAATAGAAATGCCTACACTTGGGGAAGCAGACATGTATCTCTTAGGATTAATCACTGTGAAAGAATTCAAGATGTCAGTAAGAATCTGCCATTGGATAGTATCCCAAGTTCAGATGACCATCAAGCGGAATTTACAAGATTATTTGAAGAAGGAGAATATCAAGAAGAGTTAAGATAAGAATTGAATCAAGCAGTCATTAATGTTTTCCCTAAAATAGATAAAGATCCAACTCTGTGCTCCAATTATAGACCAATATCCCTCAATAAATATAGACATGAACATCTTAGTGAAAATTCTAGCAACCAGACTCCAAACCTAAGACATGATAGCCAAAATGTTTTTGTACTTAACAGTGTAGCAATATATAATACTGGAGCTGATTTACTAAGGTAAATAATGTGTCCAAGTTGCACTCACTCCAAAATATGGCTTAAGTTCTATTTACTCTATTTTGTTTGAGCTTAGTAAATTAAGTCTTACTTAAGCCACTTATTTAGTTCAATAAACCAGCCCCATTGATTTTAGATGTACCGTGGCAACATTGGATTTTAAAATGCAGAGGTCACCTTATCATTAAACACAAATAGTGTTGAATGACAGTAAGATTTTGAAAAGGTTTGGATTGGGTCCCGAGTTTATTCTTAAAGTGCAAATACTAGACAGCTAGTGTCTCCCGTGGAGGACATATAACTTCCACTTTTCAGATACCTCAAGGGACCTGACAGGACTGCCCATTATCCCCATCGGCACTAGAACCCTTGGAAATAGTGATATGCCAGAATAACAATAGCAAAGGTACCCAGACACCAACAGGTGAAATTAATGTAATGTCATATGCAGATAACATTATTTTATCGGTAAAAAACCCTGATAAAAAAAAACACATCAATTCTTTAATCACTGAATGTTTTGTTTATTACAGTAGAAAATAAACTAGCTGAAATATGTATGGGTCTAATGTTACATTCATAGAAGGAATGCATGACAAATTTTGATTTCAAGTTGGTGCAGAAGAATTGAAGGTATCTAGACATTACAATAAATAGAGGACTGACCGATATGTAGATAAGCTCCATACTATTTGTGGAAACATACAATTAAAACGGTCTACTTTTCAAATATTTCACTATTGGGGGATTCCCAATGTATTAAAATGAATAAAGCACCAAAATTAAACTACACATTTGGAATAATCCATATCTCTTCTAAAGCGTCCTGATGAAAGATTTTTAAGTCTGACCTTTGGTGATTCATATGGCGAACAGTCAGACCGAGACCTAAAAGAAATACATTACAAGCATAAATACCAGTTTAAGATGATGGTTAAGATGGTCAAATTTAGAAATATATTTTCTAGCAACTCATTTTCCTCCTGTTCCAGTTTGCTGCAAGCAAAGATCCCAAATGGGTTGAACTGGAAAAAGAAATATCAAGTATAACATATAACTGCCAAAATGTATTCCACACCGCATCACTTAATGTCAGACACTCAAAATAAAACATGCAATTTTAGAAAAGGAGACATAAACTTATAGAAACGTATCCATCTAGATAAACTATAAGTGAAGCTAGGTTGACATATCTAATTTTTTTTTTAACTACTTTATTTATTTCGGTTACAGCATGACAGGTAGATTAACCATGGTGGTGCAACTCCCAACATTAGCGACATGCATGCAATTTGTTTCCCCCCCACCCTCGGCGGACCCCATTGTGATCTCCCCTATGTCCGTGGAGTTCTAGTGATCTGGGGATCCGTCTGGGCTCCGAGGCCCCAAAAAGTTTGCTACCAGGCGCGGTTGAAAAGTCAACACTGGGAATTTGCTGTGGTAGTCCAACACCGGCGCCCAGCAATCGGTGAAGCGGTGGAGGGTCCCCTCTTTCGCTGCTGTGACTTTCTCAGCCACTAGTATTTCCCAGACCTTTAACCACCAGAGGGGCAGTATGGGGCCCTCTTGTGTTTTCCACTTGCGGGCCACTGTGATCTTGGCTGCTAATAATAGATGCGTCAGCAATTTGGCAGAGCATCCTGTTTTTGGGTAGCAGTCCGGGCTTGCTACTCTTAGGAGAATTACCTCTGGAGTCAACGGCAGTCTGCGTTGTGTAATGTTCTTGATGATTTGTATGATCCTCCTCCAAAAGGTTTGCACCGTTGGGCAGCTCCACCACATATGGAAGAAGGTCCCCCGCTTCCCACAGCGTCTCCAACAGTTTGGGTCAAGAGATGTGTTGCAATGGTGTAGGCGGACCGGGGAGAGGTACCAGCGGTAGAGGAGTTTGAGGGCGCATTCTTTGTTCGTAACGCATCTGGAGGTTGAGTTGATCCTTGTCCATATTTCCACCCACGTCTGGTCCTCAATGGGATATCCCAGATCCGTCTTCCATCCGGCCATGTATGGGGGCCTGACCTCCAATATGTCCTCCTGGAGGCGATACAGCTTAGTGATCTGCCCTTGGTGTGTGTCTTCCTCCAGTGCTTGTTCCAGTGGGTGCAGGTCACGGGTTGCCCCCTGACGGACTGCCGCTTGTGAGATCCAATGGAGTAGTTGAGCATATGTGAACCTCTCCCTCTCTGTTACCTGGAGGCGGTCCTTGCTTTGTTCGAAACTAAGTGGGGAATTGCCCTCGTAGAGTTGCGAGAGGGAGCAGAGGCCTCCAGCGGTCTATCAGCTGAAGTTTGACGCCGCCATCCCTGGGGAGAAGTCTGGGTTCCAGATGATCGGGGAGAGCGGGCCCAGGCCCTTGGGCAGCTTCTTCCTCCGCCGGGCCCATGCCCATGCTTCCAGGGTTGCTCTGGTAGAGGTTAGCATCTGTGGTCCGCAGCTCCAAAGGGCCCTTGGGGTGTGCAGTAGGGAGCGTAGCAGTGGTTGACAGTTGGCTTGTTCGATCCAGGCCCATTTCGGGGGGGGATTCTTGTCCGTCCAGGCGTAGGCGTTTGCCAGTTGAGTGTTACGCTCACCTGATTCCCACGGGGGCGTCGATCTGGACTGGCCCGCTGTTGCTTCCACCAGAGTGACACGTAGAGCCGAGATGACAGACTGGACAGACCCACTTAGCTTCGTTTGTTGGACTCGTACAAATATCTTTCTGCAATAGAGAAAGGGAATTAACCTCCCGTAATCTGAGCGTTAACCCGCCTTCCCACTCTCCTTGTCTGCCCATAGAACACTCCTGAAGTTCCCTCTTAATCTCACCTGAAGATTTGGAAAGATGAGCTCTCCATCCTACGTCGAGCGCAGGGGCGCGTAGACGACCAGTTACTTCACTGGCGTGGAGGAATTGGTGAGTTCCAGTATTGACTCTAAGGGCCTCATTACACGGAAGGCGGTAATGGTTAACGGCCACCGTTAATGGTAACGGTGGCCGTTAACCATTACCGCCTTACTACGAGGTCCCTTAGCGGGTTGGTGCTTTAACGCCTGCTTTTTGCAGGCGTTAAAAACCAACCCGCTAAGGGACCTCGGAGCTAATTACGGCACTGCAAAATTGCGGTGCCGTAATTAGCGCCTTCCCCATTCCCATAGAGCCCTATGGGGCAGAAATGGGAATGGGGAAGGGCAATGGCGGAAGGGGGATTTACCGCCCCTCCAACCTTGGAATGGGGCGGTAAATCCCCTTTCCGCCAAGGCGGTGCCGGTATTTTACCGGCATGAGCCATGGCGCTAATAGCGCCATGGCTCACCGCCTTCCGTGTAATGAGGCCCTAAGTCCAATTGTTCGTAAGAGTTCAAAAGTCTGATCTTCACTTTGCCAGATACCTTGCAGGTTGCGGATTTAAACCACCAGAAGAGTTCCAAGTGGCTATTGGTAAGATCCTGGTAAGTCTATTGTGGTTCTCCCCTTTGGGGCCGGGTACAACGATGATGCAGAATTAACTGCGCCGACCCGAAATGAGGTGAGTACCCCCCTGTGGTAAATCAGGTAAGTCTTTGGGGTTAGGTTGTATTGTCCTTGTTTTTTCCCCTTAGGGGCCGGGGTGCGGCGGTGATGCGGAATTTGACTGCGCCGACCCGAGATGAGGTGAGTACCCACCTGTGGTAATTAGGTAAGTCTTTGGGGGTGATTTGTATTGTCCTTGTTTTTCCCCTTAGGGGCCGGGGTGCGGCAGTGATGCAGAATTGACTACGCTGACCCGAGATGAGGTGAGAACCCCCCTGTGGTAAATCAGGTAAGTCTTTGGGGGTGGTTTGTATTGCCCTTGCTCACCTATCTGTTCTTGTCTCCCCCAGGTGTTGAAGAATGGCCTGGAGATGCTGGTAAATCAGGTAAGTCTTTGGGGGTGGTTTGTATTGCCCTTGCTCACCTATCTGTTCTTGTCTCCCCCAGGTGTTGAAGAATGGCCTGGAGATGCTGGATTCGCGATGGAGTAAAGGAATGCAGCCCCGGTTGGTGAGTTCAGCGCGGCTCTGCGAGGTGCGTGGCAATGCACCTGAGAAGGCTTCTCTCTTCCAGATCGACGATGTGCTGGATCAAGGATTCAGGTAAGGGTTTTGTTCTGACCTCTTCTCCTTCTCCTTTTCTTGTTCCAGGTGTTCCAGGGCTGAAGCGGGCGTGGCTGAAGACTGGAGCTGCTGAAGACACGGTGAGCGTTACGCTGCAGCAAGCAGAATAACGCGAAGCACGTGTGACTGTCCGGGTGTGGCTTAAATAGCCTTGGAAGAAGTCCCAGGTAAGTATTCTTCCACAGCCCCACCCGAGAGGAAAGGAGTCCCTGAGGTAAAGTAGTCCCTTTAAGCCTCATTTGGCTTGTGGCTTCGTGCAGCATGGTCTGTATCAGGTAGGTATGCAGCATGGTCTGCAACAGGTAAGATTTCTGTAATGAGCCTGGCGCCTATGGCGCCAGGACTGACTTTATTCTTATGAGCCTGGCGCCTTAGGCGGCAGGACTGTAGCCAAAGAGCCCCTAACTGGGGTTTTTGGGCATGCTTCAAGTGGCATGATGCCTGCTTCCGGGGTTGCTGGGCCTGGTCTGGCTTTCCGGGGGCAGGCATCGTGACATTAAGCTACCAGGAAGTAGTTTGCGATGTTGGGTAGCCCTAGGCCGCCCCATTTTGCAGCCCCTGTCATGACTTTTAATGGTATTCTGGCCCTGCGATCATTCCAAACAAATTTTGTGAGCTTCTTTTGTAGTTGCTCCAGGGCTTGTTTTGGGGGAGAGACTGGTAGAGCAATCTGGGGAGGAAGTTCATCTTGCATGCTGTGACCCATCCCAGAAGGGAGATTTCTTGGCTGTCCCATCGTTGCAGGTCATTTTCCAATTCCTTGAATAGGGGGGGGGAGTTAGCAGCGTGTAGCTTTTTTGGGTCCACTGTGAGGCGTTTCCCTAGGTATGCCGTTGAGTCGGAGCTCCACGTCAATGGGCAGAGTTCTTGAAGGGTGGTTATGAGGGGGGTATCTCGGTTGATGCTCAGAGCCTCCGATTTGGAGTAATTCACCTGAAATCCCGCTACTTGTTCAAATGCCTTGAGTTCCTTTAGGACGGTGGGTAATGAGGCCTGACAGTTGGTGATGGAGATCATTACATCATCTGCATACAATGAGATCTTGAACTGTTCCCCGTTTATCCTCAGCTCAGTGATTTCGTTGTTGAATCGTGTCCTTTGGGCGAATGGTTACATGACCAGGGCAAAGATCAGTGGCGAGAGTGGGCAGCCTTGCCTTGTTCCGCATGAGAGCTGGATCGAGGTGGAGGTCTTTTGGTTGAGTCTCAGTGATGTTTTCGGGGCTATGTAATTGGCCAGCACCATCCTTTGGAATGTGGGGCCAAACCACCGGAATGCCTCTAAAGTGAGCCGCATGAAGTTCCAGTCTACCCTGTTGAAGGCTTTGGTGCCATCTAAGGTCAGGACTGCCAGGTCTCGTTGGTCTCGGGACGCCACTTCAATGAGGTTAAGTGCTCGGCAGCTATTGTCCACAGTGTTTCTGCCTTTGATGAATCCTGCCTGGTTTTGGTCTATGATGGTTGGCAGGACGCGGGCCAGCCTGTTCGCCAATACTTTTGAGTAAGCGTTTGTGTCCACATTAAGAAGCGATATCGGTCTGTACGATGAGCATTCTTTTAGGTCCTTGCCTGGCTTCAGGAGCATGATTGTTGTGGACTCCTGCATAGATGGGGTTATAGATCCTGTGTCTCGGAAGGACTGTCAGTGGGTTCAGAAGCAGGGGGAGAAAGAGTTTATAGAACTTGGGCGGAAAGCCGTCTGGGCCAGGGGCCCTGGGTTTCAAGGCCTTGAGTGTTTCCTCCACCTCGTCAGTGGTAATTGGGGCCTCTAAGGCGGTTCTGTCTGCTTCCAAGAGCTGTGGTAGCCGGGCATCTGCTACGAATTGTTCCTGGAGAGCTTGCGATGGGGGGCTGAGGTCAGGGTGTTAGCCAGATGAGCTGTTGCTATTTGTAGTTTAGCTTCTTCCCCATACCGGGTTCTGCCCTCCGGGTCCTTCAGGGTGATGATGTGGTTTCGTCTGCGGGTTCTGGCTAGTTTGCTCACCAGGTATCTGTTGTCCTTATTGCCGTTTACATAATAGCTCTGTTTTGTCCTGATCAGAGACTGCACTGTTTCCTCCGCATAGTGGGCCTCCAGTTTCGTGCGGGCTAATCTCACCCGTTTGGCCGCCTTAGGTGACCATTTCTTCTTCAGGATCGAGTCTGCCTCTGCCATTTCCTCCTCCAGCTGACCCCTCCATAGCGCTCGCCTCCTCCTGTATGCGGCGACTTGGGCTATTAGTTCCCCTCTGATTACGGCTTTCATGGCCTCCCATCTCGTAGCTGTTGAGGTGAGGTCAGGGGGGTTTTCTTAATTGCTTTGGATGTGGTGTCACGGACCATCATGTCATGTAGCATCGGTTCATATAAAGCCCATCGGCGTCTTTCAGGGTGGTCTGGGTTGAAAATCCTTGCGGTGAGGAGGATCGGGGAGTGGTCAGATAGAGCCCTTTTGCCGATTTCGACTTTGTCTTTGAACTGCAGGAGCTGTGGGCTAGCTAGGATCATGTCGATTCGGGATGAGGAGCGGTGGACATGGGAGAAGAATGAGTAATCTGCTGTGTCCGGATGGAGGACCCTCCAGGTGTCCACTGCCCCTAGGGTTCTGAACAGGTGGCAAAGGCTCAGCACAATCTTGAAGTCCCTGGGTGATGGCGGGCCTGTTCTGTCCAGCAAGGGGCTGGGGACCCCATTGAAATCCCCACCCAGGACCATTTGGCCCTCGAGGAATGGAAGGAGAGATGACTCCAGATCGGTGAAGGTCTCTTGACCGTCATTTGGTGCGTAGACCACGATCAGCGTATGGAGTTGTCCATACAGGTCCCCTTTAACCGCCACCAATCTGCCATCTGGGCTCCACAGGGTCCCTTTCTCCTTAAAGGGTGTGCCTTTTGCCAGTAAGATCGCTGTGCCTCCTTTTTTGCTAGCTCCTGAGGCCAGGTACTGGGTCGGGAAAGCCCGGCACCGCAACCTGGAGAAATCTTCTGCTAGAAGATGTGTTTCCTGGAGGAACGCTACTGATGCATGGAGGTCTTTTATGCAGCGGAGGGTGGACTTGCGTTTTGCGGGAGAGTTCAGGCCCCATACATTCAGCGAGACATAGCGTAGCTTGGTGTGTGGAGGGGGGAGGTTTGCTGGTCACCTTCAGTGGTTAGGCAGGCGGTGGGTAGGGGTTGATTGATAGCTGGTGGGAGTTCTCCAGTGGAGGGTAGTTTATGCGAGTTGGACGGTTGAGGCAGCAAGGTCTTGGTAAAGTTGTATAGTGACCCCCTGGTATGTAAGGTTCCCCTGCGAGCGGCTGGCCATCATGATTTCTTGCTTCGTGCTGAAGAAGTGAACTCT
Organism: Ambystoma mexicanum; assembly: GCF_040938575.1. Classification (NCBI taxonomy): domain Eukaryota; kingdom Metazoa; phylum Chordata; class Amphibia; order Caudata; family Ambystomatidae; genus Ambystoma; species Ambystoma mexicanum. Next base: position 343,284,960 of record NC_090935.1, on the reverse strand, counting down.
GGTGATCATCTCGGGGGCAGCGGAGGTCGGGGTGTTCCTGCGGCCTAGCAGTCTGTGGGTGCGATCCAGGAGGAGCAGTGATTTATCACAGTCTGGGAGGAGGGTTTGAAAGAGGTCCCCGATGTAGGCAGGGAGAGCTTGGTCCGTTATTGCAGCGGGGACCCCCCTGATGCGGATATTATTTCTGCGGGCCCTGTTTTCCAAGTCTTCCTGTTTGCGGTGAATGGTTTCGGCATTGTCCGCCAGGGATTGGAGTTTCCGTTGCAGTTCCGCGATCTGGGCAGAGTGCTCCATGACTTGGTCTTCTGTGTCCCCCACCCTGTATTCCAACTCCTCCACGCGGCCGTCCAGGCCCTCTATCTTGGTTGTGACTTCAGTCATACAGTTGCGGAACTCTGTTTTGATATCCGCTAGGAGGGCCTGGATATCGTCTTCCGTGGCCCATAGCCCTTGGGGTCTTGTGGGGGATGGGGGTCGAGTCCGAGGGAGGTCCGGTTGTTTAGATTTGTCCTTCAACTGCAGCAGGTTGGCTGCCAACATTGGGGCCTTCTGCTTGGACATTTCGGCGTTTGAGTAGCTGGCCAGTCGTGTGGGTTTGGTTCCTCTTACCGTGGATGGAATGTTGGCCAGGCCACTTGTCGCTTGAGTGGTTCGTCTAAAGTGGGGGGGTGGGCCCAGGTAGTGGGGCAGGCTAGGCTGGGTCAGGTGTGAGGGTGTGCCAGGGCCTGGGGCCTCACTTAGGTTGGTAGTGGTTGGGTGTAATGGCGGCCGTGACACCTCAAGTGTACCTCAGATCTGGTGAGTGTGGCCTCAGGGGGGGCCACTGGCGTTTCGGGTGGGGGGTCCTCGCCCCAAGACCTCCTGGTGTTGCTGGCGGTGGGTAGGTTGGCGGAGGTTGGGGGAGGTGGTAGAGGGTGCAGCCTCAACTGGTGTTGGGCCTGCGGTTACAGGCGGGAGGCGGGCGAGGGTCTTCCGTAGAGCAGTGGGGCCCCGGAGATAAGCTCCAGTGGTCAAGGCAGAGAGTCAGTGCGGGGTCCCCACACTCCCCCGGGTGCTTCTTCTGGATGCAGTCCGGCTCCCTAGCATCCCCGGCAGCAGGATGGTAGTTGGTGTTGGTGTGGCATACAACGGCTGAGCAGGGCCCTGGCGACCCCCTGGTATCAGTCGCGGACAGGGCCCCCACCGTTTTCACTCGGTCACGGCCGAGTGGTAAGTGGGGCAATGGGGCCCTCTGTCTGGTAAACTGGTGGAGAGAGGGGCTCCTGCTGCAGCGCTGGGTGAGGAAGGTGCAGGGTACCCACGCGGGTCCCCCCTGGGCGCGGGGTCCCTGCAGCCCTCCGGGGCTCCCCTACTTCGCTTGCGGCCTCCGCTGGGATGCTTGTAGGTGGGGTGATGGGGCCCTCACCCTGGAAGCTGGTGGAGAAAGAGAGGGCCCTCAGCTGTCACTGCAGGCCCGTGGATGCTCTCCCAAGGTCCAGGTCCCGGTGGAGTGAGGAGGGGCCGGGCACCCGTGGTTCTCTAGGGCTCCCCCTCGTTCTGAGCGGCTCTGGTGGTGCCAGGACAGGAGCGCTGGGTAGGGAGCAGGGCAGCCTCGCGTGTCCCCCCTGGGCACGGGATCCCTGAAGCCGCTGAAGGTCCGCGATTGCTCCCCCAGGGGGGTCCAGGTCGTCTCGGCGGCACCAGGGGCGAGCCGTTCTGGCAAGTGCTAGGTGAGGGGGAGCCGGGCCCCCGCAGCTCGCCGGGGCTCCTCCTTGGTGTATGCAGCCCCGGCGGCACCTGCGTGGATCTGCTCAGGCCAGTGTTGGGCAGAAGAGGAGCAGGGCACCCCCCTCGGCGTGAGGTCCCCACAGCTCACCGGGGCACCCCCTCGTTGCTCGCGGGGCTCCGCTTGGGGGGGCTGCGGCCACCCCCCAGATGCCATCGAAGCCGGGAGAGCACCACTGCGGTCCTGGTCTGTGGGCCGGGGGGAGCTGGGGGTTGGGAGCTAGGGAGTCGCTGGAGAGTCGGAGCAGAGAAGCGTCTCTGAGGTGGTCTTCGGCCTCCGGCTCCACGTCCCTCACACCGCCGCCATCTTGGACGCCATGTTGGGTGAACTGGGTTTCCCAGCTCCGATTTTCGCACAGAGATGGACTACAGGCTCCCAAGGCGTTCCGCTGCAGAGTTGGCCGTTTCCATGCCGGTGGTATGGCTAAAAACTGGGCATTTTGTGGCCGTAAACCGGGCGTCCCACGGAGCTCTTAGAGAGGCATCCGCATCGTCGGTGCCTCAAGCCATGCCCCGAGGACATATCTAATTTAAAATAACACAGAATTGGTTCTAGTCATTTTACGAACTCTTTAGACTGAAATTAGCAGATGATAATCATTGCTGGTGATACAAACAAGAGAACGCAAGCATCATCTATATTCTTTGGTTACTTGTAAGCTTTTGGAATGGAGAATCGAGCTCATTACCTCCACGTCCACTCTTCCTCGTCCCAGTACTTACTTCATGAGGCACCCGCCTCCGACACAGGACCCTCTTCTATTTCTTTAAATCTCTATAACTCCTCCCCCACATCCATGTCACTCAGTTTTAATTTTTCCTGCCTCCGGCAGGTTGGACTTTTTCTTCCCGGTGCGGGGCACCAGGGAGCACCGATTGCTGGCCCCCTGGGGGGGGCTGTGTGGCGGGGCCCTCGGCTCACTCAGGTGCGGCGCTGCACCTGGGCCCCCTGCGGGGCTTGGGGTCACAGTTGAGCTGGATTGCCTCGCTCGGTTCTTTGCTGGGCTCCGGACCGCAGCGTGAGCATTGTGTCCCGGGTCCTGCACGGCCCCGGGAAGGTAAGGAGAGGGGAGGACTGGGCTTGATGTTTTTCCTCTCTCCTCCTGTTTTGGCCGTCTTGATTCGACTTGGCAGTATGGGCTAGCCTTCCCTTTTGTTGTGAGGCCTCTCTGCTTCTTGTCGTGGGGTGACAGTGGCAGAGAGTCTTTGGGAGTGCGGGGGCTCTGTTCTGTCGCAGGCATGTCACATACCACCTGCTCCTCAGACACACGGCCCAGGATGCACCGGATGTTAGTTGCATTATCTGGGGGAAGGTAAGGAGAGGGGAGGACTGTGCTTGATATTTTTCCCCTCTCCTGCTGGTATGGCCATCTTGACTCCTTCAACATGCCGTTTTCCTCGTGCCTAGTGTGCACATCTTTATTGGAAATGATGGCAAGCACTTGGCAGTATGGGCTAAGCCTTCCCTTTTGTTGTGAGGCCTCTCTGCTTCTTGTCGTGGGGTGACTATGACAGAGTATTTGAAAGTGCGGGGGCTCTGTTCTGTCGCAGGCATGTCACATACCACCCGCTCCTCAGAGACACACGGCCCAGGATGCACCAGATGTTAGCTGCATTATCTGGGGGAAGGTAAGGAGAGGGGAGGACTGTGCTTGATGTTTTCCCCTCTCTTGCTGGTATGGCCATCTTGACTCCTTCGAAAGGCTGTTACCTCGTGCTCTGTGTACACATCTTTATTGGAAATGATGGCAAGCACTTGGCAGTATGGGCTAGCCTTCCCTTTTTGTTGTGAGGCCTCTCTGCTTCCTGTTGTGGGGTGTCTGTGACAGAGTATTTGAAAGTGTGGGGGCTCTGTACTGTCACAGGCATGTCACATACCACCCGCTCCTCAGACACACACAGCCCAGGATGCACCGGATGTTGGCTGCATTCCTTGCGTGCTGCCTGTGAATACGGCGTAGATTTGGACACGTCTGCAAGCGGCCGGAAGGGTACCGGCCTGGCATAGTCTACACTTCGGGTTCGAGTATCAGCGGTGCTGACTCGGTCCTTCAACCTTCCTAGACCGACGCATTGGAACGATCTAGAGCATGGGGCTACCAGCTACTGGATACAGGGCTCAAGCCACCTCTCAGTCATGTGGCGTGTTAGTGGTGTGTTTGGGTCTGTGCTAGCTATGGACGCAGACTCCTTCTCCTGTCCTCTTCCTCTAAACTGCGCGAGGGAAAGTCGAAGGAGTTGATTTGCTTTTCCCTTGTCCGGCATGGTATTATGGAAAATGCATCATGGAAGTAACGGCCATGCAGGGGGTTCCCAGTGTCTCTTCTTTTAGGGCCTAGGTCCTCCGGTGCCGACGTGTTGCTTTCACGCCTCCTCTCAGACTTGTGGGAAGTGATAGGGCACATGGTGGCACATGTCTGTGCTTAGAGGGGTTCTCAGAGCCCCTGGTGCCGGTGGAGGGGGATGTCACTTCAGTGGGTTTTCCAGTATAGGCATACCTCAGGTAGGGGGTTGCCTTTGATGTCGGCTATCAGGGATGGATTGCTTTGCCCCGCTTTGTGACAGTACTCTGCCCTTTTGACGCCAGCCTGGTGCCTCCTCTGTCAGCTGAGGGGGCCATAGTCTGCTGGACTTCTGGGCTGTCCAGTATCTTCCTTTTGATAGGTCAGATCTTTTTGTGGGCTGACAAGCATGCTGTTATATTGTGGCGCAGGCCTTTTTCAACGTCCTGTGATTTCCCTCTGGTGCAAGTGCAGTGACTGGTGGTTTTCCCTGGCTCCTCGTCTCTATCTTCTCGGAGGTGTATGGGACCGGTGGGGTTCGGCTTCCTGGGTAATAGGCTCCTTCTGGAGGGGGTATCAGTTGCCGTTCCTGTCTCCTCCTGTCCAGGTTTGCATGGTTAGGACTTTGGTACCCAGCTCACGGTCCAAGTAGTTGGCCATGGGATCCGTTCTCTCCGAACGGTTGTTGTGGGTTACCGTCTTGCTCGTTCCTCTCCCTGTTCAGGGTCAAGTTTTCTACTTGCGGGTGTTCCTGGTCCCTATGCCTTCTAGGATGTGTCACCTGCTTATGGGTCTCAAGACCCTGCACTGCTTGTCCGGACGTCTGGGGAGAGCGTACTCTGGATGTTGTGCAGGGGGGGCGCTTGCTGGCTGTTCTGGGCTGGGTTCTCAGAAGGCAGTATGTCTCGGCTCGCCTGTTGCTGAAGTTACGGGGCACGTGGCGTCTTGCATGTTTTCCAGTTCCTTGAGCCCGTCTTCGTTTACGTCTCCTGGTGTCCTATACTCTCTCCCACTGGCTCCCGACATCTCAGCTTTCGTAGTTTTGTTTTCAGTGTCCCCAGCGCTGCGAGTGTCCCTGCTATGGTGGCGGGGGGTTTCAGGTCTACAGGCTGAGGTGTGCTTGGTCCTTCCTCCTGTGGCCTCTCCTACTATCAACACCAGCAGAAAGGGTCTACATTGGGGGTCCTCTCAGCTCAAGGGTTGTGAGATCTGGGGAGAGCCGGCGATCATCCAATTGGCAAGAGTTGTGCCATTGTCCAAGCTCTGGTGTACTTCGAGGAGTTGCTGGACGGTCAGCGGTTTTTGGTCCGATCGGACAATACGACGGCCTTGGCATATGTCAACTGCAAAAGGGGTTCCGGCCACTCCTTGAAGGCTCTGGCAGCGCTGATAGGCACCTGGGAGGACTCTCATCTGATGTCTCTGGTGGCCTCACGTATCAGAAGGGTGGACAATGTTCAAGCGGATCTTCTCAGACGCCGGTTTTCACTCCTCTGCGGAACTGGTCCTGTTGGCCCAGGTCTTTGCGGTGACCTGTGTCAGATTAGGGTCCCTGGTTCTAGACCTGTTTGCATCCCCGGCCTCAGCAGAAGTTCCCCTCTTCTGCTCTAGGTTTCAGGCTGAGGGGATTGGGGGATGGGCGCCCTCTCTGTACAGTGGCCTTGGGGTTTTCCTTTATGCCTTTCCGCCTATTCCCCTTCTGCCCCGGGTGGTTTGGCGCATCAGAGTGTCCAGGGTGACTGTGTTGTTGTTCGCTCCGTTCTGGTCCCGCCGGAGTTGGCTCCCCTCTCTGTTGGAGCTTCGGTCCTAGGAACCTTGGCTGGTTCCGAGGTGGCCGTGTCCCCTTCAAGGGGATCTGCGGTTGGAATTCCACCAGATGCAATGGGCGGTGTGGCTATTGCTCAGTCTAGGTTGATATCTCAGGGGTTCTCAGATCCTGTAGTTGGGTCCAAATGGATGCTCTTAGACCCTCCACTCTGAAGGTGTTAGGCAGACTCTGGGGCCATTTCCGAGACTGGTATGGGCGATCTGGGATCCCTCCCCTGCGTTCTGGCCTCTGCTATCCTTCAGTTCCTCCAGCAGGGATTTTGACAGGGGCCTGGCAGTTTTTCCAGGCTTCGCTCTCAGTGGGCCTCCATGAAATTACTTTTGGGGGACTCTGACGGTCACTTGGATGGGGAGGTGTTGGTGGGGAAATTGATCCAGGGTTTTTCTTCTTCCCGTCCTTGTGCTGATAAAGGGCTTTCCTCTTGGGATCTCCCTCTTGTATTACGGTTCCTTCACGGGCCTCCTTTTGAGCCCATTTCCGAGATTGATATCAAACATCTTACACTGAAATCTGCTTTTCTTATTGCCCTCACTTCTGCCCGTAGGCTTGGGGAGATTGGGGCTCTCTTATGTCACGCTCCTTTCCTGAGGGTGCTGCCAGACTCGGTGGTGCCGGGGTGTGGTCCGATGTTTCTCCCTTCAGTTGTCTCTCGGTTTTCACACCTCTCAGGGTCTGGTTCTCCCTGACTTCTTTCATGATCCAAGAACGCCTGAGGAGGTGGCTCGGCTTAACATTGATGTCCGACGGGACACGTTGGAGTATTTGGCTTGGTTTGCTTTTCCCACCAATCTGATAGTCTTCTGATTGCTTGTGGTCCGGCTGGGGCTGGGTATAACGCATCTGTGGTTTCCATTTTCCGGTGGTTCCGGGTTGTGATCTCTAGGGCCTATGTGGCTTCTGGCCTGCCTGTGCCTGCGCACAATCAGGGGCGGTCTGCCAGGGGTTTGGCGGGTTCCTGGGCCGATGCAAGGAGGGTTTTTCTCTGCAAGAGATTTGTATGGCTGCCGCCTTGGCTGGTCTAGGTATTTTCATCAACCGCTATGGGTTGAGTTTCTCCCACTCGGGGGTTGGTTCCTTCGTGGTTGGAGTTTTGTCTGTGGGGATGTGATTTAAGAGTTATTGTGGGTGTGTTTTGCTGCACTGTTTTTGGCTCTGTGTCTCATTGGGACCTTTTCCCCGTTGCTGCTTTGGTATACCTCATGAAGTAAGTACTGGGACGAGGAAGAGTGGACGTGGAGGTAATGCTCTGATTACTTACCGGTAATCTTCATTACTCCTAGTCCTACTCTTCCTCGTCACAGTACTGGCGACCCTCCTCACCCTCCCTCCGGGGAAGGTCCCATGCTCCGGCTTGGTAATATGAAACTGAGTGACATGGATGTGGGGGAGGAGTTATAGAGATTTAAAGAAATAGAAGAAGGTCCTGTGTCGGAGGCGGGTGCCTCATGAAGTAAGTACTGTGACGAGGAAGAGTAGGACTAGGAGTAATGAAGATTACCGCTAAGTAATCAGAGCATTCTATACATGCACATGGATGCATTTAGGCAAAGTGCCTGAAGTGGCAATTCAGCTTAACTTCTTAGATATCGTTATTTAAACCATACACCTGTCTAGGTAGATGGCTGCGGCCTTAATGGGTTCAAAGGTGTGCCTTAACAGATTGTGGAAGGGGAAATAATTACCTAAATACAATACATGTCTCTGGATTAGCTACAACTGCCTGTAATAAAAAAGTAATTTACAGATTGAATGATGAAGTACAGATGTATAGTTCTGTCTGGAATCTACCCCTTTCTTTATTGTAATCAAAAATATAATTTTCACACTATGAGATGTAAATATATACAAAAGTAGAAATTTGCATTGGTCTTTGATTATTATGCCATGAATGAAAAAATATCGCCTGTGATTACTGATTAAAGAGCTGTAGAAGCCATTAATGTGCTGACACCTCTCATGATTATGGAGAAGTTACTTTTTCCAGACCCCACAATTTAAATACTTGATTTGCGAATAATTGTTTTTATATACTTACTGCCTACTATTGAAACATGCATTATATATGTATATGACATATATCTTTCGATTGTAACGTAAACATGTCATCATTCCACGTTAGACTTGGAGGCTGGATGCCCACTACGTCTTTCACTATTGAAGAGTAGCAATCTAGTCTTTCTCCACCAATGGCTGCATGTCTCCATCAAGGTGCATTTAGTCCGTCTTGCTCAACTGCACCTCACGTCACAATTTTTCTGCTTTGCCTGGCGCTGTGATTCCTGGTTCGTTTCCGTGAATGTTCCTGGCTCTCCTTTTTCCTGTTTTGTCCTTCTTTCCGTTTGGTCCCTCATCTGCCTGACTACTTCCTTGTTTTGAGCTGAGGAAAATAAGGCACTAGAAATATGAGGATTACCACGCTAGATCCATGCATTTGTGAGTGTGACTCAGCTGCCTATGACTGGGTTCTTGTGAGATGGTAGAAAGAGATATGTAGGGCGGGCACCACGTAAATTGATAGAATTTTTGAAATGTTGAAAATCACAATTTGTCAAAATCTTAAAGGCATCAAAAATAATATTGATGTACATATTTATACGGAAAACATAAAATGAGGCATACAAGTTACCTGTTGATGCCAAGGGGGTAGACAACACTACTATCAGTGATTTATAGCATTACTCATTTGGTACATTTTAAGACTAGAAGACTGATCTTCAAGAAAACAAATGCTGTGTGGAAATCTTCCTTTTAATCTTTGTTTGCTTTAGATATGATACAGACGCTAATGTCGCCGATGCATTTCAGACCTCAGTCCTCCATTAGGGCGATCTCAACAAGATAAATTTGATACATTCATTTTAGCATGTATTTGTCTACATATTACTCCTTATCACACAGAATATACCTTCTGACTCATAATAGGCACAGTGGCGCCATAGTACCTGATTTCTATCAGAAGTTTCTGAGAAACCTCTGATCCTTAGGCTTCTTTGTTCATGGTGTGTAACCTACAAAGGAAAAATATGTATGCGAGCCTAGTATACTGTATTTTGCCATGGAAAGCAAATCTGTTAGAGTTTAAGCTAAGGTGATTCAACAGAAAATATTATATTTGAAACCAGCCTAATGTTGGAGTGTATGCTCAAAACATGGTAGTGAAAAAGGTGGATCAAAAAGAATAGGGGAAGCTTACCACGGTAACACCGCTTGTGGCAAATAGCTGTGTGCACGATGGTGCTAGTTTTCACATAGTCTCAACTCTGAGTTGAATTGTAGCTAGGACTATGGAGTCTGTCTAAACAGCTGGATGGTGAAGAACAAATTAGCCGTGACTGTAGGGTTGGATGGCTCTTCCCTTTCGTGACAGTGTAGGAATCTGAATGCTGTGAACGGTCAGTAATAGAAGTTGGTAACATTTGGACCTCTAGTGTTCTGTCGTCGAGCGGATTCTATGAGTGGCAAAGTTTAATGGAGAAAAGTCAGTTGACTGTCTCTGCGCTGATAACTTGCTGTGTCTGATGTGAGAAGGCACAAAAGTTTATCAGTTTCGCGGCGGACTACTTAAGCAATAGAACCCTCGCGTCGGGGGCATTACCGTCTCAGGTAATGCCCCGGGGCCCATAGGTAAGGACCCGAGCGAAGCGAAGGCCTTACCGAAGGCCCTGGGGCATTACCTGAGACGGTAATGCCCCCGACGCGAGGGTTCTATTGCTATTAGTACCCCGGCCCGCAAAAATTGTGTGACCGGGGCACTAAAAGCTTTTTTATTTTGTCCTGAAACGCTGCGGCGTTTCGGCGCTGCTGCGTTTTAGGAGAAAAAAAACAACCAAGAAAATGGCGGAGTCCATTTTCCCTTTCCATGGCGGGCATCGGGAGCGGACGCGCTGGGAACACAAGTGTTCCCAGCGCGTCCGCTCCCGAAAAAGGATCAAAAATAAGGTAAGTGGGGTTTGGAGGGCGGGAGTGGGATGGGGGAGAAAAAAAGAAAAAAAAACGTACCTGCGTCCCCGGCGGGGGACGAGGGAAGCCTCCAGCCGTGTGGAGGCGCGGAGCGGGGATGGCCCCGCTCTGAGTCTCCACACGGTTGTAGGCTTTCCTCGTCCACCGCCGGGAACGCAGGAACAAGAAGGTAAGTGGTGGGGGAGGAAGGGGAGGGGAGGGAATTTAGAAAAAAAAGAATTCCTTACCCGAGTCGCCGGCGGGGGGCGAAGGCAGCCTCTCAGCCACGGGGAGGCTCGGAGCGGGGATGGTCCCGCTTCGAGCCTCCTCATTGGCTGAGGGGCTGCCACGCCCCCCACCGGGAACAAAGGCCGTGGAATCCCGATGAAGGGATTCCCGGCCGGGTAGGGACCTGGCGAGAGCCAATCAGAATGGCTCTTGCCTTCTGATTGTCTCTCGCCGGGTTACTAATTGTGAGATGGTGCCTTTCCATACAGTTTCTTGGTGTAGACAGTGTGGGTATTGAACCTGTGTGACAATGGCGCTAGGTTAGTTGGTAGTTTCCCTTTGATTACAGGGTTCTATGATTTAGAAAAAGATTCAAAAGCTCAATGTTTGTGATGTTGTAGGAAACCATGATAGGTAAAAACGCTCAGTGTTGTAGTATATATTGGTGATTTTTAATTGCAACCAAGTAGTCGCTCCAAACAACTGGTAAGAGCCCAAACTACTCATGATACTAACAATGGCGACAGTGACAAAAAGGAATAGAACAATCTTACATCGAGGCTAACCGTATTGCTCCAGATTGTCATTCTACAACAAAAGATACTACAACTAACCTGTTATGTGTGCTTAATCATTGGGGATAATTTCAGTTATTGATTTACTAGGTTATTGAATGTGTACATATTGTTGTTTAAAAATGTGTGATTAATCTGAAAGGTTTTGCACTGTTTTCAAACTTAACCAATTCATAAATATGCTTGGAGTTGATTTAGTACTGCTTAGTTAGGAGTAAATTTGACAGAATTGAGAGACTTTGTTATGCTTCTTTTTCATGAAAAAACATTTAGTATTTGTCTATATTGCATGTTTGCTTGTATTAAGCTTTTCAATGCAAATAGAAACCAAGTTATAAAAAATGTGTGTGTGTGTGCAAGCTTGCAAGGTGTTGTCTTTTGTGAGGGGTGAGAAAAGAGAGGCGGACACACCAAGGTAATGCTCTCAACATTATCCATTTTAATAATATAAAGGGGTTTGGATAAAGGCCAAACCTTCCCTATCCTAACGTATATGTCCCGTCCTACGAAAGCAGGATGACCTTGGGTCCAAACTCAATCTGACCCTCACACTAACATATACAAGCAAACAGTGCAAGGCAAATGTTTCAAAGTTCAACTCAATATCAAAGGGCAATACTTCAAACATATAACAACCACAACAATTCTAATATCCATGGTTTGGTTCCCTTCCGCCGGCCTTCTTCTAGTAAGTTATATCAATCTCAGTCTCCAAAAGATTTTACATATGTCTTTCACCTAATACTCTCTTCAAGATGACAAAACAAATGTTCCTTCCACACGTCTGGTTAGAATAAGGCAAAGAAAAGTCTTTACTACTTTTCAGGATGGTCAAGCAAATGTCTTTTTCATAGCAATGATTAAAGCATGGCAAAAGGCATTCCTTTTAACAACTTCTCGTAATCAAAATATTCAATGGGACCAAAAACTTAATATGACCAAGTCTCTTTTCAACACACCAATTCAAAGTGAGTTTCCCAGTACACTCTCTTGCTAGGAAACGTCTTGATTCAACTGAAAACTCTCGATTTCCTAGTTTACTCTCCTGCCAAGAATATCCCCCTTTTGGCTCACATAGATCACCTGGTGTACTCTTCTGCCAGGTTTCTGCTTCCAAAAAGGTTTCAATATCTAATACTCATATCACACTTCTCTGCAACGTTCACTATTTCGTTAGGTATCACCCAATAGCAATTTCTCTTGACTCTTGTTAATGCTTGCTCCAGATTTCTCCCAACTGCCACTTCATGTCAGGAGAATTGTACACATGTTGCCTCTTTATTTCTCTTCCAATCTTTTTTGGCTCTTGACAATGTTGGTTCCAGGTTTCTCCCAACTGCCCTCTTATGTCAGGAGAATATGTATTTGCCCCTGTGGTGCTTTTAACAGTTTATTTTGGCTTAGACAATGCTGGGCACAGGTTTCCCCCAACTGACATCTCATGTCAAGAGAATTGCACCATGTCCACTCTTTCCTTTCATTTATATTTGCATGATATTCAAAGGTACTTTCAAAGTGCTTTTTATCATGTGCGTACGTTCCGGGGCCCCCTTAGATGCTAGGCTGACTCACTGGTTCACTGTACGCCTGCTGAGATGTGCTTGTGCTTGTGAGGGGCCAGCTTCCCCTCCTGGGGAGATATTCCTTGGGTGTCAACTTCAGCTCTCTTGACTTCGACATTAAGACCTGCGCAGCTCTGCAGGGTCACATCTACTCTTCCAGTCCCGCTGCACATGATCTGCTCTCTCTCTATCAGAGTTCCTCTCCCACATGCCACCAACCTTCTTTTGGCGAGCATCTCTTGTTCTCCCCATTGCCTTCTGTAGGTTTTGCTCTAGAACTGGTTACTCATCCTGCTCCGCGCACTCTGCAGACTTCCTTCTCTCTCCTTCTTCGTTCACATCTTTGTTCCTGGCGTTCCCCCTTGCCATAGGTGAACTGGGGATTTAAATGTCCCACGAAATTGACTAGGTTGATAACAACTAGACTGCACATTACTTCCAGAGTCACATTTCCTCCACATGAACTCCTTGTGCCTCTTCCTCGTCATAGTACTTGAGGCTTTTTTCGGGAATTGGAGTTTCAATTTATTTTGGATCACATTGTTGAACAGTGGTGTTTAAAATACCATCACTAAAAACATCAGAGGTTTCACAACAATATGCCATCAAAGATTCTTGACTTAGGTTTTACTCCACACAGAAAGGAGGAGAACACCTCATCCCTCCCGTTGGAGCCAGCACTTCCCCCGGTACTCATCTCCTCTCTTATGATTCTCCCACCTGACAACAATCCCAGGGTCAGGATCAGGTAGCAGCTGACTTTCCCTGGCCTTGTGGGAGGAGACTAACACCAGGGAATCAGTGATGACTTTTCAGGATTCATCACACTGTGTATACTGAGTGGCTGCCTGTGTATGTGTGAATGTGTGTGCAGTGTGCATGTGGCTGACTGTGCATGCAAATGTAATGTACATGTGAGAGTGTGTGGGGTAAAAAACTGATGGGTGCAAGGTGGGGATGAGGGTCCAGCTGCGGCAATAAGATTTTTATGGTGACTCTGGCTGCAAGACAACATTATATTGGCAATATTACCATTATTAGGCACAGTCAAGATGCAGGCATCTGTTCTTACAGTGGCAATGTGGCATAGATTACAATGTCAGCATTAAAGCATTTTATTTTGGAAATATTTGCATTATGAGCCACTTCCAACATGTGTTTTCTTACAGTGGCAACACTCAAATTTATTGGCACAGCCACCATGGAAATGTCTTCTTACAGTGGAAATGTTGGAATGATTTGTCACAGACAACTTGAGTGTGTTCCTACAGTGACAATACTGTCCTATCATGGCCCAGCACGAATTAAAACCTATTTTTACAGTGGCAATAATTTACTAGGCACCGCCAACATGTTTGTGTTCTTACCGTGACAATATTGGCATATGTATTGACACAGCCATTGTGACAATGTCTTCTTACAGTGGCAATATAGGGCACAGCCAAAATGAGTGTCTTTTTACAGTGCCAATGCTGATATACATTGTGGGCGGGGGTCTCATGAAAATGCATTGGGAAAAGCTCCTCTGCACTGTTGGCGAACCAATCGTACGCTGTATGACTTCTTACGTAGTTGTAAACAATGAGTGTGCTGTAAAATGCACAATTATAACCCATACAGTTTAAAGAAACACCCGGGAGAACCCTCGTCCTCCTTGATTGTTAGTTTGGGCTCTCTTTCTATGTAGTGTCTATTACATTGATAAATGGGGAATATTCATACCACTTCAGATAAGAAATGTGCCTGTCGCCATTACCTGTACAGGGCAGTATTTTCACTGACCCCATGCCTGTGGGACAAGCAGGTATCCATCCTTTCATCCAAATCAAAGGGTAGCAGAAACAGAACATCATTTCTGACTCCCTGATGACCTTGCGATGGGCTGTTGCACATTAGCTTAAACCACTGTCACTGAAACACGAAGCTACATCATGTTAATAAACAGTTGGAAAAGAGGTAGAACAAAACTAGTGAACCTTCTAGCAAAAGCTAAAGGGATACTTTAGTTACAGGCCTCTCAACCTGGTGAGTCTCACGTGTCTGTTGTTCCTGTCATTTTGCACTACTCACGACGCTTTCAATTTTGCACAATCCTCTTATTCTAGCTCACGAGGTTCACACCATAGCAATAACATACATACTGACATATATGGGCTCCACAAACCTCTTTATGTTGATTAATTTTTTTTTTATTTTTTTTTTATTATGTTTTATTGGTTAAATAAATTTTCAACCTTTAACAAAGACCCAGAAAATAGTCAATGTCCTTTTCCAGGCCCCACCATCCTTACGAAGATTCAACCTCCTCTTCCACTTCATCATTACCCTCGAGACCTTTTAATATCGATTCTCTGAATCGTAGTACTTCCAGGGTCGGACCAAGTTTTTGGACCGTCAGAACTCGTTCCCAATAATCCTCATCTGTCAATATATTTATGTTATCCACCCACTCTCCTAGGTATAAGTTCCTTCGGGTGATTAAGGCCGGATAGGAAAGCGTCCAATGTTTTACTGATTCCAAGATGTCCGGAGCATTGCAGAAGCGGCAACTAGCAGCTTCTTTTAGAATTGGTTTCCTTAAATATTGCACTTCTCTTGTTGGCAGGATGTTAAGTCTGACTCTCATCAAGAGATCCCTATATTTTGAAGAGGGAAATCTTCGGAGATAAGGTGGAGGATCATTCAGTGCCTTGCGCTCCCAGATGATATAATAACACTTTGTGTTCTCCCTCTTTAGATTGTCAGTGGCTATCCAGTCGTTTTCTCGTATTTTTTTCTTTGCTTTCTCGGGATTATCTTTTAGCGTATCCATTTTGATATGATGATGTTCCAGAATTTCAAAGCAGTTCTGTTTCCAAGAATTGAAATGCGGATCTGCATTGATTACCTCTTTATTCGCTAGTAATTCGAATGAAATGGGAGGTTTATCAAGGATACATTTTCGAAATAGCGAGAGGGTCTTCCACAGCACTATTGACTCCATTGATTGTAATCTCAACTCATGTCTTATTATCGATGCAGGGAGACAGTTCGGAAGCCTAAGTACCCTTCTCCAGAAAAAAACCTCTAGAACCGCCCATGTTTTCCAGTGAAGATTTAACAATGATTCAGCTCCGTATGTTATGCTTGCCACTACTTTTTGCTTGTAGAATATGATTAGTGGCATCATTGAAAAGGTTCCGTAGCGTCGGTGCAGGGCTCGAGCTTGATTAGAGAGTTTCATCAGCTTTTCTTTGATAAAATTTAATTGGCCCTGCTCATTGATGTTTTCATTTATTCTGACCCCCAGGTAAACTGTTGAATCAACTATCTGCAGAGGTTGATTGTCCAATGACCATGTAAAGCCCTTTTTATTTTTACCGATATTAGGACCCCGTGCCGACTGCATTATTAGGACCATAGATTTTTTTACGTTGACCGACAGATGGTTTTTGCTTAAGTAAGACTTAAATTCCACCATGCGTCTTTGCAGACCTATGGGAGTTTGGTCCATAAATACCACGTCGTCCGCATAGATGATCCATGAGAGGGCTTCCTCCTGAAATACTGGGGGGAATGCACGAATGTGTTCCTGTGATTCTAAACACTGTTGGGTACTGTGAGGTACAAAACAAACAGGAAAGGTGCCAGGGCGCACCCTTGCTTTATGCCCTTGGTGGTTAAGATTTTCTCTGTCAGATCTCCTCCTTTTGAGACCACTATCTGAACTGAGGTGTTAGTGTACAGTTCCTGAATGGCCTGTAGCAGATCTTGCGGGCAGTTCCATTTCCTGAGTTTGGACCAAAGCAGTTCTCTACAGATCCCATCAAAGGCCTGTTCGAGATCAATGAAGCCCAGGTAAATATTCCTTTTTTGTTTTAGTGCCCGCATCTTTAGCATATTCAAGATGAATAGATTCAATGATGTTCCGACGCCACTCATGAAAGCTGTTTGTCTTTTGTCCAAAATCCCTTCCCTAATTGCCCACTTTTTGAGATCTCTTAGCAAGATGGAACAAAACAGTTTCCCTATGGAATCTAGGAGGGCGATGGGCCTGTAATTCCTTGGATTGTTACGATCTCCATTTTTATATATGGGTACAATTAGGGCCTCTTTCCAAGAGTGTGGGATTGATCTTGTTTTTAATATCTGCTGGAATAGTACCAGGATAAAATCCGCCCACTCTTCCTTGTTTTCCTTCAGCATTGAATTCGAGATGCCGTCTGGACCGGCAGCTCGCGATGAACTCAATTTTTGAATTCTTGTTAGAATGTCATCCCTGTCTATATCAATACGCCATTCGTTCCCCGAACTTTTCTTGGTCTTTATTGGGCTTTTCTCCTGAAAGAGATCACTGTAAAACTTTACCCAGTCCTTTTTTGAGACGTTACTGGCTGTCAGGGCTGACTGAAAATCATCCCCTTTATTGATTATCTCCCACAGGGACCTAGAGTTAGATGTAGTTATTGCTGCCATCATTTTCTCGGCATCTGCTTGTGCTCGCCAAATCCTAGTGGATTTTAGCCAATTTTTATAAGACTGTTTACAGTGTCTTATACGTTCCTCTTTGTTAATGTGGCTGCTTTTCTGGAGATGTCTCAGATCTGCACGATGTTCCCTTCTTTTTTCCACCAGGATTTTGCTATATGCGTGATTCCTCGTAAACTCTTTTTTTTTGTTTAATCCCTTTTTAATCTCAAACTCCTTAAGTAGGCAGCCATATTCCGCTGTTTCATGGTTAACTTCAAAGTTATGAGTAAGCCGGACTGCTAGTTGAGGGATTGTCCTTGCTTTGATTTTCAGCCTGTTACGTCCCCATGATAGTTCCATTTCGGGGATGATTTGATGTTCCGGCTCTTCCGTTTTCCAGAGTAATTCAATTTCAAGGAGAGCATGGTCGCTACGAGTCTGTGGGACAACTTTAAAGGAGTTTATCCAAGGCAATGTATTTCTTGCGACAAAGCAATAATCCAAGCAGGCTTTCGTTGAGTTCGCAAACCAGGTGTCCGCTCCCGGAATATCACCTGCTGTTTGGCCATTCAACATTGACAACTCTCGAATGTCCATTTCTACCAGCCAGCGTTTTTCATTGTTCGGGAGATTGTGTCTTCTTTGTAACAAGCCATTTTTATCCAGCAATTTAATATTCAGGTCCCCGCATATGATAATCAGTTGGTCCTTGTCTTCTCGCATTGAGGCGTCAAGAGCCACCGTCAAATCCGATAGATAATTCTCCGTAGCTAGTTCAGAGACATTCCAGTATGTATTTATTAACAGGAGTCTCTTTTCATACCGTCCTCTGTTTTTCACTATTTTAAGTATTTGGAGAAGCAGATTTGGCGTCAGATGGTCTAAGACTTGGAGTTGACAGTCATCCTTCACTAAGGTTATAAGCCCCGCCCGGGGTCTTCCCAAAGGTCCTTTCTGTGCCGGATTTATACAGACCAAATAACCTTCACATACGGGAGTTGTTCTAATCCAGCTCTCTTGTATGCAAATTAGTTCATATTTCTCAAGGAAGTTACTTTCTCCCGAATATAGATGGACGAATCCCCGTGTGTTCCATGAGGCTAAAAGGGATTTGGTTCCTAAACCGATGTGGTCGGTCTATTGTCGCTTTTTTTCTGGATTGATACTGGGCGTATGTCCTCGGCTCTCCACTTTTGTCAGTGTCTGATTACTGACTCCTGCCCGCTTTGTCTTCTTACCTGAGTTATCAACTGTAAATCTCAGATTTGTTAGTTGGTTATCTGTTGACCTCTGGGTGCTGTTTATTTTACGCACTGGTTCTGAGCTACGGCCCCTTGTATCCAGGCGATCTTGCCTGGTATTTAACTTTTGGTTCGACCTCTCTTCTTGTCGCGTGTTGATGGGTTTCCTTTCTCGGGTTTTTATAATTTTTTCCACCCTATCATCGACAGGTCTGTGGGTATTTGCCTCTCTCCAGGTACTTTTATTATCTGGGTCAGTAAGTCTATATCCCCAAGACTCCAGGTTATTCTTTACATCCAGTAAGCTATCTTTCAATTTTCTTGTTGTCAAGTGTAGTAGGACCACGTCCGGTTTTTCTTCATCAATGAATTCCACAATTGCCACGTCATCAGTGTGGATTTTCCGACTTGTTGGTAGATCTTTAAGTATTGACATCACCCTGTTCCTATTCAGCACTATCCTTCGTCTATCTCTCCAGGTCCGTTCCAGTTTCAGTGTGTGAAAATGTTCATACTCAACTGGGGTGTCCCATCTCACCCCTTGCTGAACTTTTGTCATTGACTTTTCAGGACTCCTGTATCTTGGGGTTTTTCTCGGAAGATTCCCTATACTTGTCTGACGTCTAGCCATTCGTCTGGCTTCTAGTTGTTTTAATAAGTCCCTACTTTTTGTTGCATTATTCGGGCTCCTTTTCTTGTCCCGTGAGATTGATCGTAGTTCTTGGGTTTTAGTGTCAATCTTTTTTCCTTTGAGATCTTTTGCCCTTTTGTCACGGGATTTACACGGCGATTTAGACCACCGATGAGATCGATTTTCTCGGTACTTGTCCCGTGACCTCCTTTTAGCGTTTTCCTTCTCATCTTTTGGGACACGGTCTCGTTGTTCTGACCATCGATGGGATCTACTTACTTGATGCCTGTCCCGTGTGTTCCTTATGGCATTCCGATGTTCGTCTTTGCGATAATGCGAACGGTTCTGTCTTAGTTTATCGTTTTCGTTTTTCCTTATTTTCCCAGTGAGCTTATTCACTCACTGCTCTTCCTCTGTTCTTGATTCTTTTCCTGTCGGGACATCATTTAACTGCTTATCAATTTCTTGCCATTCTGATAAGCTGATGACGTCCCACCTCTCTTCCTCTCTGGTTTCCTCAATTATTTCAATGAGATCACTCAGACAGCCACTTGTGTCCCGGCAGTTTTTCTTTTGCAGGACCGACTTCCCATCTTGAGGTATCGTCTGCACAACTTTTTCCTTCGATACACTCAACAAGTTAAGTTCTCTCCTGGGCTTCTTAGGTAACGGCTCTTCCGGCTCCTCGATAGGCAGGTTGATGTTTCTTAAGAAGGCTCTTGATCCATTAGCCTTACGCTTGTATACCTGTTTTTTTGCTTTCTTTTGACCTGTTTCTTTCTGGTCTTTATGGGGAGGGTCTTTTGCCGTAGTGCTGTTTTTTCCCAATTGCTGTGGGGGTTCTTTGAAGATCGCAAAGCTTGATTTTACCTCCTCATCCTCTACTATCAAGATGCAGTCCAGATTAGTAGGTTTAGACGTCTTTATGCCCTTCCCTAATACTAAGGGACCGCCAACTTTTTCCTTTGTCTTGGCCATTTCCGGATCTGTCCTTCTCCGGTCTTCCAGGTCTTTCCTCCTAGGATCTACCGGGTCCCGGTCCCTTATAGGACTTCGCTTTGGTTCTGATCTTAAGGCGGATTGCTGATTCAATTTTCTTATCCATTTATGATCATCCAGTATGGCTTCCATCAGTAGTTGCTTATCATTGGACTCCTGACGTGCCAAATCACATAGGCGATTTTGCCATTGATGTGAGAGGTCCGACTCTTTTTGTAATCTCATATCCAATTGCTTCGTGAAACTAACTATTTCACCCATCCCTTCCTCAGTTTTTACTGTTGATAGGTGTAATAACTGCAAAGATTCATTTAGAGTCTCGTAAAGTTTCAAAAAAGGAGCAAGCGTAATGTTTAATGATGCCATCACCACATTTTGGATGTGAGCTAGGTCTTCCTGCCTTCCCTTCGAGCACAGATCACTTATTTTTTCCAGAGCGGTGTCATCTATGCCCAGCTTGTGGGCCTTTTTCGCCTCCCTTTGGGAGGCTTGGCTTCTGTAATCCCTCTGTCTAATTCCTGGGGTTTGATGCAAGTTACCCCCTATTTGTGAGGAGTTCGAAGGAAACTGATCTGCTGAATCCACTTCATCATCGATCGCGGCTAGTTTATCCTTGATGAACGATAAACTTCTCCTTTTTTCTCTCACTATTTTGCCCGTGAGGTTTGAGATATCCTGGATTAGTTTGGAAGCGAGGCTAGTATTACTAAGGGTTTCACAGGCCCTGTCCATGTCAGCACTTTGAGGGTAGGTTTCCTGCAAAGAACCAGGCCTGTGCTCCCCACAGTCACCGACACTTAAATCCATATCGGTGAAACTGCTTCCAGAGCTTAAATGGATTTGTCGTGGGCTGGGAGATTTCTCCAGAGTAGCAGGATACATCTGAGACAGATCATTCTCTGTAGTTGGAGATTCTGTGATCACCTCCTTCTGAGTTGGTATAATTTCCAGATTTTCCCTAATTTTCTCTGATTGTATGCTGGGGAGTACAGACCCTTGTTGCTCATTCAGGTCTTCCTTGTTCATGGATGGGACTGAATCATAAAAATCTGACCCTTTTACCTTTGCTCCCATAGCCATACCTGTTGGGGCCACAGCATAGGACTGTTCCACAACCAGATTCTCCTTGTGTGTGTCTAGCCCCCCTTCCGAGGATTCTGCCCCACCGGGCATTTCCAAGCAATGAGACCCGTGCGGGGACGACCCTGCCTTTAAAGGGTTTTGCAGGTATATTTTCCCCCTGGGTCACTCGGCAAGGTGTGCTGACTCTGTTCCCCCTGGGACCTATCCGCCACAGGTAGGCTCTGTTCTAAGTCTGGGTTGCATAGGGCCTCCGTCAGTGTATTGCCAGAATCCCCTTCATCGTGTACCAGGTCAATAGAAGTAATTTCTTGTATGGCCGGTGCTTGGGGCTGGTCCTGCACATGTGCTTTTTTTACTGAGAAGACAAGACGGCTTTGTTTCCAAGGCAACATACCTTTGTTAGGGCCGCCCACAATCGGTGACAATCCACTGGCCAAAGCCGGATCAGAAGCAACACGCTGCCTTATCTGTTGCCTGGTTTTCACTCGCTCTTCCGCCCCTGAGTCTGAGTTCTCACTTTTAAAGCGACCCATCGTTGTGCAGCTCCTCTCGAGCTGGTCACTAAGAGAGGGAAACAATATCCTCGTTGTAGGCACCTCCAGCGCCAAACAGCCGCACAACAGCCAGCGGCCTTTACTCCTTTGGGCTTAACGCCGCAAAGGGTGTGCTGGGCTCTGTTTTCTGTGCCTGGATAGGTCAGGTGATCAGTCACGTGACGGCACAGCGCTCCGCCTCCTCCTGGAAGCGCGCGAGCAGGCGAGTTGGAAATACGAAATGCGCGAGTTCTTAGAACTCCCAGCGCACGTTGAAAAAAGACAGCAGCAGCAGCAGCAAGAAACAAAGTGTCCTCTCCTCACGGGAATTGCACACGCCGCTCGGCTGTGCTGGGCTCTGTTTTCTGTGCCTGGATAGGTCAGGTGATCAGTCACATGACGGCACAGCGCTCCGCCTCCTCCTGGAAGCGAGCGAGCAGGCGAGTAGGAAATACGAAATGCGCGAGTTCTTAGAACTCCCAGCGCACGTTGAAAAAAGACAGCAGCAGCAGCAGCAAGAAACAAAGTGTCCTCTCCTCACGGGAATTGCACACGCCGCTCGGCTGTGCTGGGCTCTGTTTTCTGTGCCTGGATAGGTCAGGTGATCAGTCACGTGACGGCACAGCGCTCCGCCTCCTCCTGGAAGCGAGCGAGCAGGCGAGTTGGAAATACGAAATGCGCGAGTTCTTAGAACTCCCAGCGCACGTTGAAAAAAGACAGCAGCAGCAGCAGCAAGAAACAAAGTGTCCTCTACTCACGGGAATTGCACACGCCGCTCGGCTGTGCTGGGCTCTGTTTTCTGTGCCTGGATAGGGTAGGTGATCAGTCACGTGACGGCACAGCGCTCCGCCTCCTCCTGGAAGCGAGCGAGCAGGCGAGTTGGAAATACGAAATGCGCGAGTTCTTAGAACTCCCAGCGCACGTTGAAAAAAGACAGCAGCAGCAGCAGCAAGAAACAAAGTGTCCTCTCCTCACGGGAATTGCACACGCCGCTCGGCTGTGCTGGGCTCTGTTTTCTGTGCCTGGATAGGTCAGGTGATCAGTCACGTGACGGCACAGAGCTCCGCCTCCTCCTGGAAGCAAGCGAGCAGGCGAGTTGGAAATACGAAATGCGCGAGTTCTTAGAACTCCCAGCGCACGTTGAAAAAAGACAGCAGCAGCAAGAAACAAAGTGTCTTCTCCTCACAGGAATTGCACACGCCGCTCGGCTGTGCTGGGCTCTGTTTTCTGTGCCTGGATAGGTCAGGTGATCAGTCACGTGACGGCACAGCGCTCCGCCTCCTCCTGGAAGCGAGCGAGCAGGCGAGTTGGAAATACGAAATGCGCGAGTTCTTAGAACTCCCAGCGCACGTTGAAAAAAGACAGCAGCAGCAAGAAACAAAGTGTCCTCTTCTCACGGGAATTGCACACCATGTTGATTAAAGTCTCTGCCACCCAGAATGAAGTGAATGTGGCAAATGCCATAGCTGTGCTTAGCCCAAGCATTGAGCATTTACATTGCTTCCCAGCAGTGGGATTTGTAACGCCCCTGAACCATGTGGCTGTGAGAGCTACCTAGGCCGCACCTCCCTAGGTGGCTGACCACCTTGCATGGGCTTTATGTATGTCACATTTCCTGCCAGTGTAAGGAGAAGAACACTACAGAATTGTTTGGAGGCTGGCAGGGAGTCAGATTTTTTACAATGGTTGCAAATCAGTGTGCAAATCAGTGTGCAAACCTTCTGTGGCTACCGGCCAGACCAAATCCAAAGTTTATTGCACTTCGTGCATGTGACAACATGCTGTCCTTTTCTGTCCTGCGTTCTGAAGAGCTTGCACACGTTTGAATTTCTTCCTGGAGTAATAAGTCATGTCCTCTTCTACTGTTCTGGCCATGAAGCCAAAGTTGGCACTGTGGTTTCCACACGCTGGTGTTTTGCGATTTCTGATCTTACAGTCTGTCTTTAAAACCCTGCACGAAGGTGGAAAAGCATGTTTGTCCTAGGCCTAGACACTCCAGCCATCGCTAACAAAAGCTACAAAGGGAAATAAAACAAAGGGAAATAAAAAGTGATGCGTTCCTTCCATAAAACTCCCAAACCTCCAACCACATTGACTATCACAATGAGATTTGGTGAATATGATTGGCCCGCAGAACAGAACGCCATCTGCCCGGAACCCATGGGATGAGTTTGGGCACCATGATTGGCTGCCAGTGAGTCACGCAGGATCCAATGGGGATAAAGAATACAGATGGGAGTATTCCATTTGAGCTGCGAGCAAGGCTGGGAGGAGGGTCACCAAGCCTTCGTGGTGAGACATACAGTTTCATGTTATGTTACGCATTCTTATAAAGCGCACATGCACCCAGAGGCCTCATAGTGCCAGAGAAATCCAATGAGACACGTTCAGCAAAAAAAATACAGGCAAGATCACAGCTACTGAAATAAGAAAGTCTTCGCATGATGAAGAAGGGTGGAATAGTCTGGCATGCTTAGAAGCTCCATGCTAGGCCTTGTTATGAATTGTTCCTGTCATTTTGCACTACTCACTTGGGTTCTATTGTTTGCTGTAATTTTACTTCTGAATTCAAATGTATTCGTGTTCAATAAACCTTGCCAATATTTGAATTACTAAAGAAGATCGTATGGAAGTGAGCAACAGCTTGCAATAAACTGATTCTGTAGAGCTAGAAAGGAGTACATTGCAATCCATATATGCTGAATCATGACACATAATAATAATAATGTGGTGGTTTTAAATAGCCTTTCATGTTTAAATCCTCTAGAGTCTAACCACTGTTAAAATTAGTATCGCCATTATTAATCGCTTGTGATACTCAGTTTATCAAAGGATGAAGAGCTGAGTTGGCCCCGACTAGGGTATGGAACCCATGTGGCGGGGCATCTACCTGTTCCCAAGGCCAGCACTTGAATAGCTCTTGCACAACAAAGCGTAACTTATGGGCGGAATCTCTGGAAAAGTTCATGAGTCAGCAAACATAGGAAATGCACACATCGATGTAAGAGTAAAGCATGATGTTGAATGGCACAGAATCCGCCTTATGATGCAGTATGAGAAGGAGCTCTGGTGTGAGTTGTCAATGAGCGGAGGGCCAGATGAATGAGGGGAAGGCCAGATGAGTGAGCGGTAGGCCAGATGAATGAGGGGAAGGCCAGATGAATGAGCGGTAGGCCAGATGAATGAGGGGAAGGCCAGATGAATGAGCGGTAGGCCAGATGAATGAGGGGAAGGCCAGATGAATGAGGGGAAGGCCAGATGAATGAGGGCAAGGCAGATGAATGAGGGCAAGGCCATATGCATGAGGGGAAGGCCAGATGAATGAGAAGAAGGCCATATGAATGAGGGGAAGGCCAAATGAATGAGGGGAAGGCCAGATGAATGAGCGGAAGGCCAGATGAACGAGGGGAAGGCCAGATGAACGAGGGGAAGGCCAGATGATTGAGGGCAAGTCCAGATGAATGAGGGCAAGGCCAGATGAATGAGGGGAAGGCCAGATGAATGAGGGGAAGGCCAGATGAATGAGCGGTAGGCCAGAGGAATGAGGGGAAGGCCAGATGAATGTGGGGAAGGCCAGATGAATGAGCAGTAGGCCAGATGAATGAGGGCAAAACCATATTAATGAGGGGAAGGCCAAATGAATGAGGGGAAGGCCAGATGAATGAGCGGAAGGCCAGATGAATGAGGGAAAGGCCAGATGAATGAGGGCAAGTCCAGATGAATGAGGGGAAGGCCAGATGAATGAGCGGAAGGCCAGATGAATGAGGGCAAGGCCAGATGAATGAGGGGAAGGCCAGATGAATGAGGGCAAGGCAGATGTATGAGGGTGTCATGAATGGACCCTATTTGAAGTCACGAAGACTTGCGATTGCCCCTCCAATCACTTGGAAGATTCCTTGGCGTTTGGCTCAACGCGAAAACACGGCGGTTCTGTGTGGACTGCAGCATCCAGCATTCCGTGTTAGTACTCAAGTCAGGCGCTACGGTCACGTGATACGCACGGACCATCATTCACGTCTGTATGCGAGTACTACTTATTCTTGCTGCGCACACGGAGCGGTACTCCTTAACTGAGTTCTACAGCCAGTTTTGTAGTATCCGCTTTCTGCAATCTTGTTTCTTGAACCTGTTTTGACTCCTTGGCCTGTTATTACGGATTGCCCATTTTGAATTGTCCTTGATTTCTGGTATTCGGCTCCTTCGGATTGATTCCTGTTACCCCTGACACGGCATACGTTACCTGGATTCCCACTGCCTACCGTTTTGTTACGTCGCGACCCCGGAACTCTGCAACTCAGCGGTATCGGTTCTGAAATCTGGTCAAGTACCTCCCGCTCCCGCTTGGACCCGCTGCTTACCTGTATTTTCCTCTCTTTCATTTTCATTCCTTTACTCCTTCTATCCTTGTTTATTTTGCCCCCTCCTCCATACCTCCATACACTGACTCATTGACCTGCACCCTGGGAAGCTCTGCTGAACCACAAGGATTGTTTCATTTGGACACAAGAGTGACTGTTGTGGACGCTCTCCTGTTTTCTTCTTTGGTCACTCTTTTCATTAAATACCGGGACGCTCTGCAGTACGACACAAACTGTTGTCAATCCTTTTCTGTTGGCATTACGGGACTTCTCCTGGACCTTCTTTATCTGGTTCTTCATTCCATTTCCTCTGTTGTGGCCAAGTAGGTTTCGGGTCTTGTTCTTCACGGAGCAGGTAAGAGTGGGAAATAGGGGGTGGTGTCAGATACGGTTGGTACTTTTGATCAAAGTAGTAAACAGCTGTTATTGTTGTTTCCTCTAGCTCTGTTGCTTCTGCTCCTGCCTTTTCACTCAAGCCCCTAGTCTTTTAGGTGCTTTCTCATACTCCTATAGACTGTGCTCTTGTGAGGGAAGTTTGGCTGCAAATTGGCTTCAGGCGAAGAGGGGGTTGTGATAAAGATTGTCTGGTTTTGACAGAGGGGAAGGCCAGATGAATGAGGGGAAGCCGGATGAATGAGGGCAAGACCAGATGAATGAGGGGAAGGCCAGATGAATGAGGGAAAGGCAGATGAATGAGGGCAAGGCCAGATGAATGAGGGGAAGGCCAGATGAATGAGGGCAAGGCCAGATGACTGAGGTGAAGGCCAGATGAATGAGGGCAAGGCAGATGAATGAGAGGAAGGCCAGATGAATGAGGGGACGGCCGGATGAATGAGGCCAAGGCCAGATGAATGAGGGGAAGGCCAGATGAATGAGGGCAAGGCAGATGAATGAAGGCAAGG
The DNA here is from genome assembly GCF_040938575.1 of Ambystoma mexicanum. Lineage (NCBI taxonomy): Eukaryota > Metazoa > Chordata > Amphibia > Caudata > Ambystomatidae > Ambystoma > Ambystoma mexicanum. The sequence goes on along the minus strand of NC_090935.1, from coordinate 343,258,586 downwards.
CCAGATGAATGAGGGGAAGGCCGGATGAATGAGAGGAAGGCCAGATGAATGAGGGGACGGCCAGATGAATGAGGGGACGGCCAGATGAATGAGGGGAAGGCCAGATGAATGAGGGGAAGGCCAGATGAATAAGGACAATGCAGATGAATTAGGGCAAGGCCAGATGAATGAAGGCAAGGCCAGATGAATGAGGGGACGACCAGATGAATGAGGGAAAGGCCAGATGAATGAGGGCAAGCCCAGATGAATGAGGGGAAGGCCAGATGAAGTTGGTTAAACTTATTTACATGACCATAAGAACTCAGTGGTTAGAACCTCACAATTGAACAACAATGGCGTACGGATTGCATGAACCCACCTGTAACTGATCCAACAGAATGACTCAGAACTTTAAGCAGTGAGCGGTTACATGCAATAAGGTCGGTAAGGCTATGAGATGTTAAGGGACAAAAGTATGACAAGCAGGAAATGATAAGAACAATTTATTTTGATCCTTTGTTACTTAGTGATAGGTGTTCATGGGATTTTTCATCGATATAAATAAATCAAATCACATACTGCCAAATGTTTGAGGTCAACGCCCAGATAAGAACAGCAAACATTATAGACTGATTAATAAAAACTGAAGCACACCTTAACAAATGCATCAGGCATGGAATGCAAACACGCATTATAATAATTTAATGTAATCCAATGTGGAGGGTCTGCTAGCTGGCCTTGCTGCATGCTGTTCTGTATGAAAAGGGAGAGGGGGGTTATCAATGGGATAATGGGAGAAGCAAATGCAAAACCTATAATGTTGATGTGTGTACCTCGAAAGAGCCTGTGACCTGGGTGCTGCTCTGATTTTATGGGTTCGGCAGATTCGCTTGGCATAATATGAAGCGAAGGGGGGAGCCTGGGATCTGATAGCCTACAGAGCTTTGGATCTGTTTAGCCACAGTAGGTTGTCATGACTAATGGAGTGATGGTTGAAGGCACCCAAAGTGTGCAGTAGGATGGGTGAACTGGGTGAGTCTTTGTCGGAATAGTTTATTAGTATGTCCCATATTGAGCAAGGTGTACATACTGGAATGCTCATTGTAGATTGGGCAGTAAGTAGCTGGGTCGTTTGGTTCAGCTGTGGGTTTCTTAACAAGAGGCATGACGAAAGCTATTTGGATGGTAAGCTAGCCCCTACTCAATTGAGGCATTGAGCATAGCTAGGAAGGCACGCTCTTGCCCGGGTTGCCCAGTTATCAAAATGCAGATGTTGGACAGGTACAGGTCTTCTGAAGAGCCTGCTGGGTTGCTGGAGTTGACTGTGTAGAGGATATCCTGGGAGGTGAAGGGAGGACATGCTTTTAATGTCATGTAGGAAGTTCAGCTGGTATCACTTTTCTAGACTGGTGATGTGCAGTTAGTCCTTTCCTTTCCAGGCATCCTGGAAGCTGTTGGATTTCTTTGCTGAATGGTGTTGATATGGAATCACAGAGTTCATTCGTTATGTTAATTGTTAATTTTGAGATCTTGCTGCGTGTGTGTTTCTTTGATGGCCCGTTCGGCCCGTTTTCCCTGTTCTTCTCCCCTGTTCCCCTTGCACCTTCCTACCCTCCCGCCGCCCCCGGCACACCCACCCCCTTGATTGGCTCCTTCCTCCTTTTTCGCTGGCCTTCCCTGGGCAGCCCCTGCCCGGCAGCCCCACGGCTAAGGGCCCCTAGGGAAAGGGCAGCTCCCTCTTGGTAGCTCCTGGTTGTGTCTGCAGGTGACCGCAAAGGCCGCCAGTTGCCAGTCACCATCCAGGTCAGTCCCACTGGCCTCCCTGCTCACCCCCCTTTCTATCCTGCAGACTCTCATACTCAGCGGCGCTGCCCCATGTTGTTCATAATCTACACTGTATCAGTATTTAAAACTGCATTGTGAAACCTTGGCCTTTTTCCCTCTATTCAGTATTCTCAAATTGAGGTGTGTTTATTTCCATCTCTTGTGTTAAACATGCATTTTTATAATTCTTTAATCCAGAGTGTCGTTGTCTTGTCCTATTGCTCAACCGCCTTGCCTCCCACTGTCTCGTCTGTCTGCACCCTTACCTAGTGCCCCCTTTCCCTCTCCCTGCCACCTCTCTCCACTCCCCTCCTACTCTATGGTGCTCTCTGTCTCGCCTATCATTTCTAACTACTTCTCTATTGCCTATCCTGCCCTCCTCACTAAATCTGGTAGGAAGAGGTTTAGAAAGGACATCCTGGTCTCCAACCCAGGCCTCCCTATCACTGACACCTATACCAGTGCCTCCTCCAAAGAAACTCTCACTGACATTCTCTTTGTTGTCCCCTCGCCAGACCTGTGGACCCTACATATGGTCTCTGTGCTCTCTCCTTTCTATTCTTCTCCCATTAATGGTTGCACCCGGTGGATTGCCCTCCTGGACTCCTTCCATTCCTCCAAGGTCATCATTAATGTTTACTCAAATGGGACCGTCCTGGTCCAAGGCCCTCAGGCCAACCTTCACCTCTGCTTCCCGCGCCTCATCAATTTCCTTTCTTCAGCTGCTGTCCCCTTCACGGCTTCCTCGCCTCCCCCTGCAGCCATCTCTTCGGCTACCTTGCCCTCCCCTCTCTGCCCCCCCTCGGGCACCTTTTATACCTCCACAGGGCGTACCTCTGATCTGTACCCCTCCCCGGAAGTCCTTCAAGAATGGCAACCTTCTCCACATTGCCACTCTTAACTCTCACTCAGCTGTCAAACATTCTTCCGACATCTGCCACCTTCCGGAAGAACTTTACCTCGATGTCCTCGGTTTTACCGAGACATGGTTCATGGCCAGCTCTGTCACGCCTACAAAACCCTCTCCATGCCCAGGTCCAACCACTCCGGAGGGGGTGTAGCCCTGATCTTCCCCAAGTGGATTCCTGCCTCTGTCATTCCTTTGCAGGCCTACTCCTCTTTTGAATGCCTCGTCTGCAGGCTCTCTCTCTCCCCTAGCCACTCCCTTACTGTGGCTACCATCTATCGGCCACCTGGTCAGATCTCCTCCTTCCTCTCTGAGTGAGTGGACCCCTTCTCTTCACTCTTGTCCTCGACCACTCAACTCCTCCTTCTTGCAGACTTCAACATCCACCTGGATGCCTCCTGTCCTCCCTCTGGACTCTTTCATGACCTCTATGACTCTCTTTATTCTCCCTTCTGGCCCGACTCACTCTGCAGGGCACACTCTGGATGTTCTGATATCCAAAGACCTTCCCCTTTCTGTCCCTCTCACCACTAATCTCTCCTGGAGTGATCACTTTCTCCTCTCCTCCCATCTCACCCTCTCTACCCCACAGGCCAAGCCACTTCCATCACTGCCACACACCTTCTCGGTCATCCGACCCATGAACTGCGTATCAGTTGAGGCTTTCGCCGCCACTTTCTCACCCCCTCGTCCCCTTTGGCTGACTCTCACCCTGACACAGCCATCTCCACGCTCCACTCTGCTATATCTGATACTCCTGATATCCTAGCCCCTGTCATGAGAATCTGCCTGAAGCCCAAAGCCAAGTGCAATTCTTGGTTTGACTCCGACCTTGCCACCCTTAAACGCAAGTGCAGGGTGGCCGAGAGGAAATGGCTTGCTTCATGCACATCCTCTGGCAAACTGGCCTGCCGCCTGCTCCAAAGGCAATACCAGCTCTCTGTCCTCACCAAGAAGAGAGCTCATATCCAAGCCCGCGTCTCTGCGGCATCTAACAACTCTGCTGAACTCTTTAAAATCTGCAAGGAACTGGTCAATCCTGCCACAGTCTCTACCTCTCTTGTCCCCTCCCAGGCTCTTTGCACGGCCCTGGCTTCTCACTTCATCTCTAAAACTCAGGACATCTTGCCCTCACTCTCCTCCTCTCCCCTCCCTCCCTCTATTCCCTGTGTTTCCTCTGGCCCTTCTGCAGCCACCTCTCCTCCCTCCTTCTCTGCCTTTCCCCTGTTCTCCGCAGACAAAGTTTCTAGACAAGTCCGGTCTATGAAAGTCTCATCAAAACAGGTTCACCCCTGTTCCTCCAAAACCATCAAGGACCACATCGACTCCCTGGCTCCTGCCCTGGCTGACTTCTGCAACCACTCCTTTGCCACCAGAGTCTCTCCATCCCCCTGAAGCACTCCCTTGTGCACCTTCTTCTTAAGAAACCCTCTGCCGACCCCTCCTGCCCGGCCAACTATCGCCCAATCTCCATCACCCCCTTTCTGGGAAGCTTCTGGAGAAACTGGCCATCTCCCAGCTCGATCTACACACTTAATCTGTAGGTTGTCTTCATGACCATCAGTCTGGCTTCAGAACTGCCAGAAGCTTGTAAACTGCTCTCCTGAACATCCGTGAAGCCCTGCTCTCCAACCTTGACTCTAACACCCCCTGTGTCCTCATCTTGCTTGATCTCTCTTCTACCTTTGACACTGCCAACCATGCCATCCTGCTCAATCGTCTCTGTGATAACCTTGGTATCGCCGGTCAGGCCCTGGCATGGCTGACTTCTTTCCTCTCTGATCGACCCTCCCAGGTCCAACTTGGGTCCTTCCTTTCCACTATCTTTTTCTCTACCTGTGGTGTCCCCCTGGGGTCTAACGTCTCACCCTGGATGTTCAACCAATACCTGGCACTCCTTGCCCACCACATTGACGCTCTCTGCCCCAATTTTCAGTCCTATGTGGATGACACATAGCTCATTTTCAGGCTACCCTTGGCCACTTCTTCTCCTTCCCTCATCTCTGCCTGTCTGTCTGCTATCCAGGAGTGGCGTGCCACCAATGACCTCTACCTTAATACCAGTAAAACTGAGATTCTCCTAATTGTCACACCTGCTCCCTCCTTTCCTGTCACTCTCTGCCCGGCCTCTCTTGGCCCTCTTCCTGTTCCCACCTGCAAGGCTAAAAACCTCGGGGTTATCTTCGACTCCACCCTCTCCTTCTCTCCACACATTTCTGACAGCTCTAAAAAGTCACACTACCAGCTGCACCTCCTCAAAGGTACTCTTCCTTTCCTCTGCTTCCCCCAGAAGCTCACTGTCTCCAGGGCGCTGGTTCTCTCTAGGCTGGACTATTGCAAAAGCCTCTTTCTAAATCTCCTGCTTCTACTCTCTGCCCTCTGAAACTCATCCAGAACAGGACTGCGAGACTTGTCCTTGGCATCAAGCCCAAGGGTCGTATCTCTCCAGGACTGAAATCTCTGCACTGGCTCCCAGTGGCTGCGAGGATTAAGTTCAAAACCCTCTGCATTGTCGACAAGGCCTTCTGGGGCACGGGGCCTCAATACCTTCAACTCTCTCTTCCTAAATATCTTCCTTCTCGTGCTCTTCGCTCAGCCGCCTCCAGCTCCCTCAGGGTCAGTCGCTTCTCCAAGCAACGAGTTGGTGGTAGATCTCTTTCTTCAGCTGGGGCCTCCCTCTGGAACAGCCTCCCTGCCTCCCTTAAGCTTGAGGAGAACCATCTCTGGTTCTGGAAGCACTTCAAAACCTTTCTCTTTGCCTCTGCTTTTTCTCCTCCCCTCCCCTGCTGACCTCCTGGCTGTGACCTGATCTGACTGGTTACCTGGACACCCTCTGATCTCGGGCCCAGGTCCTCCCCGTCAGTCTCACACGCCTGCACTCCCTGCCTGGCCACCCCCGCACTTGGGGACTGTTTCTATATCCCCGCAGTACCCTACCAGCACTTGACACCTGACGTCTGCACTTACCCTTGCACTGGCCACTTGCTGGCCGTTGCCTTACTTATCGCTATTATCTATTCCCTTGCACTGTACTGCACTGTCCCCCCCCCCGTTCCATGCACTTGTGCTATCTGAATGACACCTGGCCTAGTAAGATCGCTGTCTGTCCTCCCTTTGTTCCCCCTCCATTGCCTCGTCGCGCTTTGAAACACTTGTGTATAGGCGCGTTATAAATGCCATATCATATCATGTTGGACCAAGCACATGCCTATTGAAATCTTAGATCATTTTGAAGACTTACTTCTGTCTATGTTGCATGGGTTTGATTCGATGTGAATAGTGTGCTTTCTTTGCTATAATGGGTTTTGCTCTTTAGAACTGGAGCTGCAGGAGGTAGGCCGGGTTGTCTGTTGAAATGCTGCTTCTTCTCTATATTTTCTGAAACGTTCTTTTTATGTGATTCAGCCTGGGAGAACATCATTTGATCCCTTCTTTTTTGTTTTGTCATATTTTGAATGGATCTTGTGGTGTGGTGCTATCCAGGGCGGTGTTAATGCAGTTTTGGATATTGTTGAGTAATACATCTAGTGTTCTGTTCTAGATTTTGGTTGTAAGAATGGACTAGGACTCTTGGATTTTGTCAAGGTGGATGTCGATTTGGACCTCTTTTCAGGGTCTGGTTAATGTCGGAGGTCCTTTGGCGGATTTTGTGAGCACTGGCACTTTGGTGAAGGTAAGCAGAAAAGACATCATGCAGAGGGCATCTCACTTCATGAATGGGACCCTTAATCAGTTTCTGGTATAGTACACCAAGGTTTCAAGAGAGTGATTTTGAAGCTGCAATATTCTCTTTCATGAGGTGAGGTGTTGAAGGTCTGCAGAAAAATTAGCGATCATATCATCCACGTTGTCTGTGAAGCAAGGCTTACAGGAAGGCGTTTTGTATAAATTGGTTAGTATGGTAATGTATCAGTTTGGGTAGATTAAGGCAAGTGATTTGCAGCTTGAATGTTGTCGAAGATTTATAATGAAACGTTAATTCAGTCTCTGTAAACAAGTTCAATACCTCGTTCTCTCAGTTGGAAAACTTGATCCTGTAGCCTGTGGGGCTGGATTCTTGTATGCCCAGTTATCGGGTGAGAGGCAGGTTTCTGTGACAAACAGTTGTTCCAGCAGAAAGGACTGTTTTGGTCAGAAGAATGTTTGTTGTTAAGGGAGGGCATTGATGAGAGGGAATCTAGTACCAACCATTCCTTTGTGGTACCTTTGTGTGGAATGAAGTTGGTCAGTTTATTGATTCTTTGGGATGTGGTCATGCAAAGATTATTTTGTTGGCTTCCTCCTCAATCAGGCTGAGTAGGTTCTTGGTGAGAATTCATTGATTGTCCTGGCTCAAGTGAGCAATGACAGTGGAGTTCACTTTCATTAGGTACGGTGTGATCAATGTTGACTGCTATGGTTCAAGGTGTCTGTCTGTATGGTGCAGCATGTCCAGTTGTCGACTGAGAGGGTGTTTGAAGGTTGGTGTGGTTTCTAGTTCTTCCTATTTGTTTACTGTGTGCTGAGTTGCAGACATGAGGTGAGAGTAGGTTGTCTAATGCCCAAGCAGGCAGCTGTTTGAGGTGGTATCTGCATATGGATCTTTTGTGAGAGATGAAAGGATAACCACCAATCTATCTTGTTAATTGATTTGTAGGCACTTTGAGAGTGGATTCCTTTGCTACTTGCTTCTGTCTCATGCTTTGATCCTGCTATCTTTCCCTCTTCTAGGCATGCTGACAGACGGGTTGTATGATGAGTATCAGTGGATATGAGGGAGTCTCTAAGGCTAGCTTTTGTGGAGTTTTCTGGATAGGGTTGCTGCACTTACCTTTGAGCAACTATTCAATTTTTGACTCTTGGGCTCATTGTGTTTTGTAGGATAGCAGTTGATCTGATTATGCAATAATAAGGTCTGGATATTCAACAATTGTTTATGCTACAAAGTCTCCATGGTGTCAGCAAGAAGTTGGACGAGGGCTCTAATGTGGCGTTCATCCCCCGTTCCAGGGGCTGAAATGGGGGATGAAGGCCTTTAGCACACCGGGTTTCCAAAGCAGTAACCCAGGGTGCTAAAAAAGGGTTTTTCCTTCCATTGTAGGAAGAAAAATCCTTTTCCAAGATGGCCACCATGGAAAGGGAAGGAGGGGGTCCATACGGAGCCCCTCTTCCCTTTCCATGGCGGCCAGCGGAAGGTGAGGGGAAGAGTGGATGCCAAAAAATTGAAAGTAGGGGAGTGGAGGTGTAAAAGAAAAAAGAGTGTCAGAAGCTAGGGGGAAGATGGAGGCGGAGGGGAGCCGGCCGTCAGGTGGCTTGTAACACGGGGTTGTACCGACGGTTCAATCCTGCATACCTAGTCATCCCATTGGCTGCCCCCCCCCCGGGTGCTAATGAGGATTAAGGAGGCAACCAGCAATTTATCTATTTGTGCAAAACGTATCTAGCTCTGCATCTGGTTAGTCATCAAAAATAAATGAGCAGCACTTGATGCAGCTATGCCAAGTAATTAATTTACAGTTGCATAGCCAGATCTAATATTACATAATAAGATTAATAATTAATCTAATTTTGCAAAAATGAATCAGCCAATTTAACAAATGAATCAGGCTACAATACAATAAATCAGACAATACAGGAATTAGTTTGGTTGTGTCACCGAAAATCTGTCTATGTAACAGTGATGCTGAAATGCAACAATTAATATGGCTACGCAGCAATACATATGGCAATATAAGAATTAATCTGGTTATGAAACATTAAATCTGGCTATGGAACAGTTAATCTGGCAATTTAAGAATTAATATAATTATGTATGGATAGATCTGGCTATTCAACAGTTAGTCTGGCTAAGAAAATAGTCGAACAATCTATGCAAGAATTAAACTGGTGGTGTGAAGAAAGTCATCTGGTTATGCAGCAACACGTTTGGCCATACAACAAAAATCTGGTTTTGTAGCAACAAATATTGTGGTGTGAAGAAATAATTGGGCAATGGAATGTGTGATGAATCGAGGGAATTCGTCCCCTCTCCCCAAGGGTGAGCCACCCCCTTTGGGACCAGGGAGGTGATGCTGTTAAGCTTACCACCCCCCAAGGGACAGGGCAAATGGGATCCCACTTGGGGTGACCCCCACCCCTTTGAGGACAGGTCATCCCTTGACAGGGATAAGAGTTATCCTAAATTATCCCAGGAAGCTGTTTTTACAGGCCATATGGGGATTGCACCAGATTACTAAAGGAATGTTCTGTCTCCTCTCTGGGATGACCATAAAGAACTTGTGAGACTGATTAAGAAGGGAAGAGCAGTAGAGCGGTAAGCAAGCCTGCAGAGCCAAAATGCAGAGGAGGTTCCTTCGAGATGGAGCCAGACAGCAGTCCCACACAGACGCCATTGAACACAGGAGGAGAAAGAAAGCCTGTGAAACACTGCTGCCTGGATCCCGGCCTAGAGCTACAGAAGCTTGGCCCCGCCAACTAGACAAGAGACACCAACACATGAACCATGGTCGACCGAAATTGATGCTAAGCACTGCGGCCCATGTACCGCCGCAGAAGACAGACGCAGAGCCAGAGGCGTGCATCCGCCTTTACCAAGGAATGCCAACGTAGGAATCCAGGTACGTGGTGTGATCAAGGAACCAGGAGGAGAACACACAGTCCCGGATTTACCCCAAGCCATGGTGAGAATCTAAAGAGACCAAGAAAGTCTGAGACACCAAATAGCTGAGCTGGGGCAAGAATCAATATACACATGGTGGGGCAAGAAGCTAAAGAGCCCAAGAGGGGCTGAGAGATGAAATGGCCCAAGTGGGGCTGAGAGACGAAGTACCCCACAAGGGGTGTGAAACACTAAACCCCAGGGAGGGGTAGGAGCCAAAGGTGTCCTGAACCACGAGGCAAGAGCCCAAATACACCAAGTTGGGGTGAGAAATCAAAGAGGCCAATATGTGCCGGAATATCAAATGAGCCAAGCAGGCTGAGAGACCAGATACCCCACGAGGGGTGTGAAACCTGACACCCGAGGGCGGGGAGAGAATCCATCGGGCCCAAAGTAGGCCGCAATCAGATCAACCCCAAAAGGGAGTGTGCATCCCGTGACCCCAGGGAGAGGTAGGAGCCAAAGAGGGCCTGGCTACCCAAGGACATCTGAGAGCAGTTTTTTTTATTCAGGACCAGAAATTAATATTTGGCCTAGAGGACTACAGAAATGCAATGATAACTGTATACCAGGCGGGAAGCCCTGGAGAGACTTATTGAATATTTGTGTTGAGACTGTGGAAAGGCCCAGAAACTTTGGATGGTGAAAAGAATGCTTTGGCAAGAGGTTCTTGTCTAATACTGGACGGTCTAGGGCGAGCCAGAAACGGACACAAATACACCAATAGGTCAAGAGTAAGTAAGTAGGTAAGTGATTCTGTGTTCTGATTAGATTATTTTCCATTCTAGTGGTAGGGCTTGAATGAGGCTAGTTTAAGGTCTATACGGCTGACAGATTTTATTTTGTATGACATCCGGACATTCACCCTTTTAACTCTTTACTTTTTCTTAGTATAGGGACTATAGTTATAGTGATAGTACAGCGGTTTGGGACTGAAATAAAACTGTTTAGTTTAAATCACAATGAGTTGTCTGCCTCCTGATTCTGACGTACTACAAATGGTAAATCCAGATATGCAGCAATCAATGTGATTATGCAGCAGTGAGTTTGTCTGTGCAACAGTTAATCATGCTATACAATAATTTCTCTGGCTTTGCAAGAATTAATCTAGTAGTGTTGAGAGTGAACTCGCTGTGCAATGATTAACGGTTAAGTGACATTATATCTAATTATGGAAACATTTATTTGATTATGCAAGGACAGAGCTGACCATCTAAAATTGAGTCTGTAAAGCAAAAAGTAGATTATGAAATGCAAGAAATAAACTGCTGGTGTTAAGAAAGTCATTTGGCTTTGTAGCATTAAGACTGCCTGAGCAACAATACATCTGATTTTGTATTCATAGATCAGGCAATGCAGTAGCCAATTTGGTTATCTTCTTATGCAATACTAAATCTTGCTACACAACAATTAATATGTTATGCATCACTAAATTGGCCTATGAAGAATTAATCTAGTGTTGTGGAAGTTAAACTGGCAAACACAGGTGTCGTTATTTTGGCTATGCTAGATGAATCTGGCTGTGCAACACATGCATCTGGCTATGCATAGCGAATCAGGATATGCAGTAAGTGATCTGATTATACAGCAGATACAACTGGATATGCAATTATTTGTTTACCACTTTAGAAATTGTCCAGTGAAATCAGATGTATGCCAAGTATAGTTCTTGGGTACTGAAACTAGGTAAACAAATGAAATAGAAAAACATTTGTAATCGTTAATGATACCCTAATGATATGCACCCTTCTTTGATACCTCGTCCAGGATAACATAATGGTGGTCACATTCTTTGCTACACAGTTGATTAAAATAAAAGGAGGCTAGGGAGACGTAGTCCACAACATTTAACATGTAGACAGAGGTCAAATGCAGATTGTTGTGTCTTAAGCCTTTATCTAATACAGGGATTTGCAACATTTGGCTCTACAGTTTTGGACTGCTGCTCCAATCAGTATTTACCAGCATTGTCAATGGTGAGGGAAACTTGGAGTTGTAGCCCATTACCTTAGTTGATAACCTTAGGAGAGTTACAGGCTATAGATACCAGATCTCAGCCAATGCAGTATTACTCCATGCAGGATGTTGAGGGATCCTCTAAGAGATGTCAAACAAGCCAGCGATGCATAGTCAGGAGTGTTAAAGAAGTGGGCCTGAAGCTCCCCAATAGAAGTACACCTACCTACACAAGGGGGTTTGTTCTCAGCCAAACATGACGGAACAACCGAGCATAGCAAGAGAGCTTGAACTAACCAAGTGGCGTTCGGGGGAATTCTCCCACTGGGAAAATGTTTTGAATAAAGATTTAAAATGGTGCATTTCACAGCGCACTTTCTGTGAAAAAGTGCCCAAAAAGCCACACAGATTGTAATCAGTTTTGTATGGTAAGAAATGAAAATATAAATTTTTTTATTTTTTTTAAATTTTTTTTATTTTGTGTTTATCAAATTTCTTTGATTTTACAAAAAGCTGCTCGGTCTGTGCAGGAAAGATCTTCGTCTTTTGTGTTGGGAGTGAGTTACTCTGCGAGTAAAAATGTTTGATTTACAGATGCTGTGTGTCAGTTTGAAGTCGGTCATTTGTTGAGTTTCCTTAACGATTTTCCTGGAGGTTATCTTCTTTGAGGCATTTTGCCAAGGATAAGTCTATGATCTTTGCTGCTGCAATCGTCCAAGATGTTTTGTTTCCACTTATGAGTCGGTTCCACCAGACTTCTTCTTCTCGTAAAACAGAGGGCTTTAGTAGCGGGAGTAAAAAATCTTGCCTTAGGTCGATTGTTTTTGTGCAGGATATTAAAAGATGGCGTATTGTTTCGGTTTGTGTGGGATCTTTGCACAGTCTGCAAGTACTCACGTTGGACAGACCTCTCAATGCTCTAATTTCATTTGTTGGTAAGAGGTTTAGTCGTGCCCTTAAAAACAGTTGTCTTGTTGTTTTGTCAGGAAATCTTCTCACGATTAGTGGGTGATCGTTTAGTTTTTTTGTGTGTTGCGGCAAATGGGCGAGAAGTTTATTTGTTGTTGCTTTTTCTTGTGTGAGTATCCAGTCTTGTAGATCCATTTTCTTTTTGATTTTGTTGGGGGTGAGGAAAAGTTCTTCTTTGGTGAAACCGAGTTCTATCAGAGTATTTTCCTTTTTTTTCGCCCAGGCGGATAACGATTTGCAGTTTCCTCTTTGAATTTCTTGATTGATTAGTTTGTACTGACTCGGAGCGTCTGGCATGATTATTTTCCTGTATAGCAACATTTCATTTGCATCCACTGTCGCTTTCAATGAAGTTAGTCCTAGTTCTCTTCGGATTGCCGCTATCTCTGTTGATTTTGGGAATTGCATTACTTCTCGCCAAAAGTAGCCCTCCAACTTGTCCCAGATGGTTTTTGGGATTGTCAGGAAGGCTTCCCCACCATATGTCAGCCCTGGGACCACTTTGCCCTTGAAAAACTCTATGATTGGGAGCAAAGAGAAGCGGCCAAATTTCCTGTCCATTGCTCGACCCTGAGCTGTAAGTTTTCTGGTCTTTTCCCAAAGATTGTGTTGCGTTCTTACTTCGTTGCCTGAGCTGTCAATTAGTACTCCAAGATATTTGAACTCTTTTACCACTTCAATTTTGGTGTTCTCGATTGAACAGTGGAATGTTTTTTTTCTAGCAGTTGATTTCTCGAGGATCAGAATTTTTGTTTTCTCCTTGTTTATTTCGAGGTTGTTTTCTGAAATATAGTTTGCTAAGTTGTTTAGTTGGCGTTGCAGCCCAACAGGGGTTTGATCAAGGAGTATAATATCGTCTGCATAGAGAAGCCTTGGAGTTGGGATATCGCCCAGTTTTGGTGCGAAGGTTCTGAGATCTTTACCGGAGTCTTTGTAATCCCCAATGAAAGCCGTAAAAAGTGCTGGAGCCAAAGGGCATCCTTGCTTTACGCCTGTGCTGATTGCGATTTCTTTTGATAGAGTTCCAGCGTGGTTTAGTTTTACCCTCATTGATGTGTCTTGATGCAGTGCCTTTATAGGCTCTAGTAATTGAGGTGGGCATTTCCATTGTTCCAGTTTGGCCCATAGCCTGCTTCGGTCGATTTTGTCAAAGGCCTGTGTTAAGTCCACAAAGGCTATGAATGATATGATATGATATGATAAGGCATTTGTAACGCGGCTATACACAAGTGTTTCAAGGCGCGACGAGGCAGGGGGGGGGAACAAGGGGAGACAGACAACGATCTTACTAGGCCAGGTGTCATTCAGATCGCGCAAGTGCAAGGGTAGAGGGGAAGGGAAAAGTGCATGGGGGAAAGGGAGAGGGGAAAGTGCAGTACAGGGTTATTAGCATACAGCATACAGGATAAATAACAAGGGCCAGCTGGTGGCAAGTGCGAGGTAAGTGCAGACAAGTGCTGGGAAGGGGGGCTGTATGGATACAGACACAGTCCCGTAGTGCAGGGGTTGCCGTGGAGGCAGTGCAGGAGAGAGTGGCTGGGCCGAGAACGGTGAATGGCCCATTTGCAGATTCAGTGCAGTTTCAGTAATATTAGCAGGGGAGAGGGGGAGAGAAAGTGGAGGCAAAGAGGAAGGTTTTGAGGTGCTTCCGGAACCGGAGGTGGTTCTCCTCAAGTTTCAGGGTGGTAGGAGGGCTGTTCAAGAGGGAGGCCCCTGCAGTGGAAAGAGATCTGCCCCCAACTCGTTGTTTGGAGAAGCGGCTGACCCTGAGGGAGTTGGAGGCGGATGAGTGAAGAGCTCGAGAAGGAAGATATTTAGGAAGAGAGAGTTGAAGGTATTTTGGCCCAAGGCCCCAGACGGCCTTGTGGACAATGCAGAGGGTTTTGAACTTGATCCTCGCAGTCACTGGGAGCCAGTGTAGTGATTTCAGTCCTGGAGAGATACGGTCCCTGGGCTTGAGGCCAAGGACAAGTCTTGCAGTCCTGTTCTGGATGAGTTGCAAAGGGCGGAGAGTAGAGGCGGGCAGATTAAGATAGAGGCTGTTACAGTAGTCCAGCTTAGAGAGAACCAGGGCTCTAGAGACAGTGAGCTTCTGGGGGAAGGAGAGGAAAGGAAGGATACCTCTGAGGAGGTGCAGCTGGTAGTGTGACTTCTTAGATACATCGGATATGTGAGGAGAGAAGGAGAGTGTGGAGTCGAAGATGACCCCAAGGTTTTTTGCCTTGCATATAGGAGCAGGAAGAGGGCCCAGAGAGGCCGGCCAGAGAGCAGCAGGGAAGGAGGGAGTGGGAGTGCCGATGAGTAGAATCTCAGTCTTACTGGCATTAAGGCAGAGGTCGTTGGCGGCACACCATTCCTGGATAGCAGAAAGACAGTCAGAGATGAGGGAAGGAGAAGAGGAGGCCGAGGGTAGCCTGAAAATGAGTTGGGTATCATCCACATAGCACTGAAAGTAGGGGCAGAGAGCGGCGATGTGGTGGGCGAGAAGTGCCAGATACTGGTTGAACAGCCAGGGAGAGAGGTTAGATCCCTGGTGGACACCACAGGTAGAGAAGAAGATGTCAGAGAGGAAAGACCCCAGTTGGACCTGGGAGGGTCGATTTGAGAGAAAAGAGGTCAGCCACGTCAGAGCCTGACCAGTGATACCGAGGTTATCACGGAGACGGTTGAGCAGGATGGTATGGTTGACAGTATCAAAGGCAGAAGAGAGATCAAGCAAAATGAGAACACATGGAATGTTAGAGTCAAGGTTTGAGAGCAGGTCCTCACGGATGTTCAGGAGAGCAGTTTCCGTGCTTCTGGCAGCTCTGAAGCCAGACTGATGGTCATGAAGACTACCAACACATTCAGCATGGAGATTAAGCTGGGAGATGGCCAGTTTCTCCAGGAGCTTGCCCAGGAAGGGAGTGATAGAGATTGGGCGATAGTTAGCTGGGCAGGAAGGGTCGGAAGAGGGTTTCTTAAGAAGGGGGTGCACAAGGGAGTGCTTGAGAGGGGATGGGAAGACTCCAGAGGCAAAGGAGTGATTGCAGAAGTCAGCAAGGGCAGGAGCCAAGGAGTCAATGTGGTCCTTGATAGTTTTGGAGGAACAGGGGTGGACCTGTTTTGACGAGACTTTCATAGATCGGACTTGTCTTGAAACCTCGTCAGCAGAAAAAAGGGGAAAGGAAGAAAAGGAGAGAGGAGGGGTGGCTGCAGAAGAGCCAGAGGAAGGGAAGGGAATAGAGGGGGGGAGGTTATAGGAGGAGAGTGAGGACAGGATGTCCTGAGTTTTTGAAATGAAGTGAGAGGCCAGTGCCGTGCAGAGGGCCTGGGAGGGGACAGGAGAGGTAGAGACTGCAGCAGGGTTGGCCAGCTCCTTGCAGATTTTAAAGAGTTCGGCCGAATTGTTAGATGCCGCAGAGATGCGGGCTTGGATAAGGGCTCTCTTCTTGGTGAGAACGGAGAGCCGGTATTGCCTTTGGAGCAGGCGACAGGCCAGTTTGTCAGAGGATGAACATGAAGCACGCCATTTCCTCTCTGCCACCCTGCACTTGCGTTTAAGGGTGACGAGATCCGAGTCATACCAGGAGTTACATTTGGCTTTGGGCTTCAGGCGGATTCTCATGACAGGGGCAAGGATATCAAGAGTATCAGATATAGCAGAGTGGAGAGTGGAGAGGGCTGTGTCAGGGTGGGAGTCAGCCGAAGGGGGAGGAGGGGGCAAGAGGGTGGCAGCGAAAGCCTCAACTGACACGCGCTTCATGGGTCGGATGACCGAGAAGGAAGGTGGCAGTGATGGGGGTGGCTTTGCCTGTGGGGTAGGGAGGGTGAGGTGGGAGGAGAGGAGAAAGTGATCACTCCAGGAGAGAGGAGTGGAGAGAGGGACAGAGAGGGGAAGGTCAGAGGAGATCAGGGCATCAAGAGTGTGCCCTGCAGAATGAGTCGGCCCAGACGGGAGAATAGAGAGTGAGAGAGAGTCGCAGAGGTTGCGAAAGAGTCCAGAGGGGGGACAGGAGGCATCCAGGTGGATGTTGAAGTCTCCAAGAAAGAGGAGTTGAGTGGTTGAGGACAGGAGTGAGGAGGAGAGGTCCGCCCACTCGGAGAGGAAGGAGGAAATTTGACCAGGTGGCCGATAGATAGTAGCCACGGTAAGGGAATGGCTAGGAGAGAGAGAGAGTCGGCAGACAAGACATTCAAAAGAGGAGTAGGTCTGCATGGGAGTAACAGTGGCAGGAATCCACTCAGGGAAGATAAGGGCCACACCTCCCCCTGCACGGTTGGGCCTGGGCACAGAGAGGATCTTGTAACCGTCGGGTAGGAGTGTGTCAAAGCTGGTGACAGAGCTGGCCGTGAACCATGTCTCAGTGAGACCGAGTACGTCAAGGTCAAGTTCCTTAAGAAGGCGCCAGATATCAGAGGAATGTTTGACGGCAGAGCGAGAGTTAAGAGTGGCAATGTGGAGAAGTTTGCCATCTTTGAAGGATTTCCGGGGAGGGGTACAGATCAGAGGTACGCCCTGCGGAGAACACTGTGCTCGAGTTTTGTTCTTTATGATATTGAGTATCATGATGTTTACTTGTGTATCAGTGTTCTTCGTAAAGCCTGATTGGAGGGGATCCCAGCTGGGTGAGGTTGAAGCCCACCTTTGGAAGCCTTTTAGCAACAATGAGCCAAAGATTTTCCCGATGGTATCCTATAGTGCTATTGGGCGGTAGTTAGTGGGATCAGTTCTGTCGCCCTTTTTGAAGATCGGGACCACCGTGGCCTTTGTCCAATAGCGGGGTATCAATTTTGAGGTTGTTACCGTTTCGAAAACAAGGCTTATAAACTCAGCCCATTCTTTTGGGTTGTTTTTTAAGTCTACATTTGTTATTCCATCTGGTCCGGGTGCACGACTAGGCTTTAGTTTGCGGATTGCATCTTCTATATCTTCAATGTCGGAGATGTCTTCCCAATTTGAATTATCGTTAGCGGTGTTTAGGGTTTGTAATCCGTTGGGGTTTTGGAATAGGGTGGAAAAGTGGGTCGTCCATCTTTCTTCACTTACTGTGTTGGCTAGGTTGTTGTCCTGGTTGCTGTCTATCTTTTTTATGAGTGACCAGAAGTCTCTGGAGTTTCTTCCTATTACCTTTTTGAGCATTTCTTCTGAGTCTTGTTGGTATAGTAGAATGCGGTAAGATTTTAACCAAGCTTTATATTTTGCTGTTTCTTCTCTTAGTTTTTTTTCCATAAGTATCGATCTTGATTTTGCTACAAGGCGTTTTAGTTTCCTTAGTGCACGGCGCTTGAGTACCAATAGTTTATCGTACTTGTGATGTCTTTGGGGATTGTCTTTTTTCTGACCTGTTGTGGGGTTTGTCTGGTATTGAATTAACAGGGGTTGGTAGTCTGGTTCAGTTTTGCACTGGTTAGGCTCTTTGGCAAGTTTCTTTTTGTAGTTTTGTGCCAGATCTTTTATCCTTTTAGCGTTCAGTCTTAGGCGATTGCCTTGAGTTGTTACTTCCACTTCTTCCGACATTACGTGTTTGACTTGGCGTTGTGTGGTCCATGATATTTGAAGGATGTTATGATCGCTTTCCTCTGTGAGTAGGACCTCAAATGAGGTTAAGAGTTCTAACATGCCTTCTGAAGCGAATATATAGTCGATTGTTCCCGCTTGAGATGCTCTTTCCCAGGTTGGAATTGGGGGTTTTGTTGTTGACAGTAATGCCGTGTTGTGGAGGTTTCTGGAGTCCATTAATTTTAGCCATTTGTTGCCTCTTGAGTCTCCTCTTGTCTCGCTGTTGGGTGCTGTTGGGTAAGAGCTTTTATGGGGACATTTAGCGTTCGGGTCTCCGCAGATAATTAATTCGGTGGTTTTGGAGTTTATTTGGGTCTCGTCTATTTCTGTTTCGATTATACGAAGAAAATCGTCATCTGAGATTTTGTCTGGGTTCCAGTACGTTGTTATTATTACGATCAGGGTTTTCCAGCTTTTGTTCGTGATCGTGTTTTGTCGGGTCCACTTCACCTTAATTGATAGATGGTTCTGTGAGGAAGATAGCTCTTTGTCTATTTCCAGACCGCTTCCTGTTCGAACTGCGATCAGGAGGCCTCCAGATGGACGGCCCGTTTTTCCTCTTACAGCTTTTGAGGTTGTCAGTTCGTAGCCGTCTAAAGCTGGCGAGGTTGTGAGCCAGGTTTCTTGTAGTGCTAGAATGTCAAAGTCTCCTAGATTAGTTTTTCCTGTTTTCATCAGGTGTTTGAATCCTCGGGTGTTCCACGATGCCATTTTCAAAGTTGTTGTCGTTGAGAGCAGGTTTGTTGTTTTTCCTAAGGGTGAATCTTTCTCTGCTCTCGTTGGTCGTTGCTATTTAGTAGGCCTGTTTGGGGTTGTTTTAGGAAACCAGGACCATAGCTGTTTTATTGGTCCAAGGGAGAGTCCGGTTGTCCTTTTCTGTTCTTTGTCTTTAAGGTTGATTCTTGGTGTTGGGAGCTTTTCTGCTGTCGTTTCGTTGCCTGCGTCGTTTATCTTTCTGGGTTCTCTCTGTTTCAGTTGATGGGGTATTTCTTTCTCGCCTTCTCGACTGGTTTTCAGCGTTGGATGACAGGTTTTTTGCGGGGTGTTTCCAGTGGTGTTATCACCTTTTCTGTTAGCTCCGAGGCAGTGCGACTGGAAGTTGTCCGGGCTGGACTGGGTCTGCTGGTTGGGTGTTTGGTTGTCGGTCCAGTATTCCGTCAGGAGATAGCCTATTTGTCGTAGATCTGTGTCGGTTTCATTAGACTGGGTGATTCTTGCATTCTTTTTTATGTGTATGTATGCTTTTGCTTTACGGGCTTTGTGGTATGGTTCTACTAGAGGGATGTCTTCTGGTTTCAGGTGTCTAAGGGACTTGATGTTTCTGAAAACTTTCATTATCGTTCCTCTATTTAGAGTTACTGCTTCAGAGTTGTGATCTGTTTGTTCCATTTTGAGGATTATTGTCTGGCGGTTTTCATCATTCTTTTTCTTTAATGCGCGGGAGGTCCATTCTTTTCTGGGCTTATTCCAAGGGGCCTTTTTTTCTGATCGGTATCGGCTTATTGGTCTGCGTCGAGGGGTTCTTTCCTTTGACCTCCTGGTTTTATTTCTTTCAATGATGGGGGTGTCTTTGTTGTTGACGTTGCATCTTTCATCCAAGAATAGGGCTTGACTTTTTTGGGATACTGGCAGGGTTGGCTTTAGTTGGGAGGAGAGGTTCGGTCCTTTTGGATATCTTAAGTTCACTCTGGGGGTGTTGCGATGTGGTGTTGTGCTTTTTCGTCTTCTTTTTGTTTGTTGCTTTGATTTTGGTGGGGTCGAGTCGATGCTGATTGTTGAGACCTCTTCAGCATCTTGATCTGGCGTTAAGTGTATGGACAGGTTCATTAAGTTTGTATCCGCCAAGAAGTCTTCCGTTGTGCTTGGCGATTTTTGAATAGATTGTTGTCCCTGTTGATGAGTGGGGGGTGATTTTGGTTGCTGATTAGTAGAAGTAGTTTGTTTTGAAAGAGGTATTTTTTCTGGTCTGCCACGATCGGTAGTTGAATCTTTGGTCATTGTGCGATTTTCTGCCAGTGTATTCTTTTCTGAGAATTTGGTCGGTAGATCTGTTGTTGTGTTGAGTTGGTTGGGTAACTGATTCTTCTTGCGTGTTTCTTTTCCTTTGGTTCCCAGGATTTTCTTTATTTTGGGCTCTTCTGGTAGTCTGCTTCGGAAACTGAAGATCTGGGCACATAGTGGTTGCTCTGTTTGCGTTTCTGCAGTCGAGTAATGTTTTTGTTCTCCCTTTTCAGCTCTCGGAGTATGGTCTTTAGTTTTTATTTCTTGTTCCTTGGCCGTGATGAAGCCTTCTAGAAAGATTAGTTTCGTATGCATGAGAGTAATTAGGGTTGTGTTGTCTTTTAGCGTGTCATTCAGGGTCTCGTAAAGTTTACCGAAAGGAGCTAGAGCTATGGTTATCGCTGACATTATGGTCATCATGTCTGGTTTCCTTAACAGAGTTTCTGTTGTTTGAGGGAGGCTTATTCTGCCGGGTCTAGCCGGTGATGTTTGGGGCTGTTCAGATCTTGATCTTTCTTGTGTCTGATTGTGTGGCAGGTAACTTCCTCTTTGGTCCCTTGTTAGGGTGCTTGTTCTCATGGGTCTGGGCGTTAGCAAAATTTCCCAGGCTGCTCCGACTGCTGGAGCTGGTGGGTCTTGTCTTCGATCAATGATTGTATTTGTTGCTGTTTTGGGAGTTTGGGATTCCGGCAGCTTGGTTTGGGATCCAATGTTTGTTTCTGCTTCTGAGTGGGTTCCGTTGGCTTGGGAGGGTGCATCTTCGTCCAGCTGTGACTTGGTTTCCTTTTGAGGCAGAGGGTCGATAGAGTGCTGTGAGTGTTCATCTATGATTGCCGCTTTTGGTGGTGGTTTGTCCATGAATTTGCCAATTGGCGTCGTCGGGTCCTGTGTTATGCTGTTGAAGTTTTGACTAGGCTGGTCACCTTGTTTGGCGATGTCTAACGTTTTTTTCTCTAAGTCTAGGGCCTTGGATGTCGTTTTGCGAGCTTTAGGTGCCGGCACTGGGTCAATTAGGGCCTCCAGTATCTCGTCGTCAGTTAATTTCGTTGAGAATATCGTGTTTACGTTTCCCCTGTCTAGAGAAAAAGTCTTTCAGGGAATTACAGAAGGTGGTTTTTAGTAGTGCTTCATTTGTGGGGTCCTGTTTCCCTTTTATCGTTTTTTGCTGATTGCGTTTTTTGTTAGTTTTTCTTTTTGTCTGCCAGCCATTAGCCTGCTTGGTTTTCTGTGTTTTTTGAGTAGGCTGTGTCAGACATTTTTTTTTCTTGTTAGTTTCTGTGCCGGGTGCTGAGTCTGTTTCAGGTGTGACTTTTTTGCCTGGAGCGAACTCTTCCCAAACACTGTTTGGTTGAGTTCCGTCGATCGCCTCTAGAGGCGCTCTTCCAGACTGCGGGGGTGTTGGAGCGAGGGGCCGGGGAGGCGTGCTCTGATTCTCCCAGCCCTCAGCTCCTGCTGCTTCCTCCGCGGTCTCGGACACGTGAACCATAGCTGCGACAGTGCTGCGAGCCGGTCTCTCCGCGGGAGCTGGAGCTGCCGGCGACCTGGTCGAAAGCCTCGGCGTTCGTCCTTTGCATTTGGTGCTGGGAGCCCGTGAGATTTCTCGGTTTCCTGCGGCGCTCGTGTTATTGTTGTGAGCGGGCTCATCCGCGGTTGCTCCACCCGCTGGGGCGAAGCCCCTCGCAGCCTGTCGTCCAACCTGCTGCAATGGGCTTCTCTCGGCGGGGGGGAGTTGGCGCGAGGTCGGGTCTTCATTCGGCTCCGCATTTGATTCTTTTGTGATTTGCGGCTGAGAGGCCGAATTGTGGTGCGTTGTCACGCCGGCTTCGGTCGTCGCAGGCGACGACTGAATGCTTTGAAAGTCTTTAGCCAATGACATGGCTTTTTTTGGTGCTGCAGGGTTAAAGATGCAGTTTGAGCGTCCGCTGGGAGTCCCGCTTGGGGTGGTTGAGAGTGGGTGGGGGGATTTAGGGCCAGGATTTGCTTGAACTGGTAAGCGTGCTTTAGGTGCTTGTTTTGTGGCTGGTTGGTTTGTTGGTTGTGAGGTTTGAAGTATTGATGGAGCTGGGCCCGTACTCCTCAGATATCTTTTTTCCGGTTCTTCGACCTCTGTTGTTGGTCTCCCCTGCAAAGATTGCGCGGGGTACGCTGGTTCTGAGGTTCATTTCTTTTGCAGCTTGACAGCCTTTCAGTCCTGACAAGGACTGCAAAGACTGCTCAACTCTGCTCGAACTCCGCGACCGCTCCGCGGTGCTGGGTACGTTTTTGTAGGTCCTCCCACAAAATGGTGGCTGTAGAATGGAGCACAGAGAGAGGCAGCCTGGGTGTCTCCTGCAAAGACTCTTGTATTGACAAATTAGAGGATGCTGCAGGACCTTCAAGAGTCTGCACATTGCTCTTGCCGAACCCTCCTCTTCAACGTTAAACCGGCAAAATATACATTAGATTCCTAGTCACCAATATTGCAAAGGAGCATTTTTGTGATGCCTTTGCCCACTAAAGGCAAGTATAAAGAACATTTTCATGTCAACTCTGTCCATACATGCCAGTATTTCCACATACACCCATATTCATATTTTCTTTGTCCATAATGCCTGTAAAGATACCATAGGCAAACACGTTCATGTTGCCAATATGCCGCAATCCCCATGTAAATGGCCCTCATTATGAGTTTGGCAGCATTATAGAGGTTACTCCGCTCAAATAGCTCCAAACGGAATTACCATTACTTCCACTTGGTCAGGCAGATTTACTGCCGGATTATGAGTGGTGTAGGTGCAGCTTGTCTACATTTTTTGGAGACTATTGGACTCCATATGGATTTTGGCGGAATTACCTTTGGTGGTAATTCTGCTGATTATGCCGCATTTTGGCAGAAAGTTGGAGGATTTACCTCCAGCATGATGCTGGAGGTAAATCCTCCACTCCAAGACCAAACTGAGAATATGGCGGAGTGGTAAAAGTAGTGGTAATTCAGTTATCAACACTTTTTTGCAACTCTGCCAAACTCGTAATGAGGGCCTGATCCTGTTGGCTTTGCCCGTCATGCCAGTAAAAATCGAATGCCGCAGTAAGAAAACATTCTTGCTAACCTCACGAATCCCCCATGTAAGAAAAACTCATCATGTCCCCAGAAAAAAATTAATGAAATGCATTAAATGTAAGGAAGCATTTATTTGCTGTCTGCAGAAATGCCTTCCACCATGGAGAAACACATATCATGTTGAATTTGCCCTTGATGCCAGTAAAAATGTCATGCCACAGTAAGAAAACATCATCTCTTTGTTCGCTGAACAAATGCACCATCCTTTGGAAGAACACATATTGTGCTGACTTTGCCCTTAAGGCCACTAAAAAAAGCCATGCCACAGAATGAAAACATCACCTCCTTACTAGCTGCACAAATGCCTCCACTTCACCCTATCCATCATGTAGGAATACTGATCATGTTGACTTTGTCCTTAACGCCAGTAAAACATGTAATGCCACGGTAAGGAAACATTTTCTTGCTGGCGCATAAAACTGCCTCGGGCACCAATGAAAAAGTGTCCCAAAGTTGCAAATGGCAATTCATTCCTTTAGTGACAGACTGTTTGAATAGTACCCAAGGGGCTGTTTTTTGTTGAAATGTAAGCAAATTGTGATATTTAAGGAATATTTTTCTTCAGCAACAATGGTCAAAACTACTAGCTGCATAGTGAATTAACTCCTCAAACTGGCCCCAATTACCCAAAAAAGTGGGCCATTTAGACCAAAAAACGGGCACACACTAGCATTTTTCATTTTTGGTTCGAGCATTGACCTATTGCCCTAAAGGCCAGTCCGAGCATGCGGCTCAGTCATAATGGGCAAGGGGGCGTCGACACAGTGGCCCTCTCATCCATTATGGAGGAGTCTCTGAGCCAGCCCAGTGAAAAGCTGAGCACTCCCTCAGCTGCTTTTTCCAGTTGAGGGAGCGCTCCCGGGCTGGCTGAACTTTCAAAGGGAATCATTGTTTGCCTTGCATAGCTCATTGGAAATGCTGGCTGGAGAACTGCATGTCTGTATGTGCGAGGTGGAACTCCTGCGCATCCTCACACATACGCACAGAGTAGCCTGGATTAGGGTGGAACAAAGTGCTTGCTGTGTGAATGCTGTTTGAATGTGTGTGTGTTTGTATTGGTCCGAGGAGCTGATTTTGGCGAGTGGGGTGAGGAGGGTTGTACAACAAGAGCATTTTAAAAATGCCTTTGTTGCCCAATCCCCCTAACCACCTGTCAAAATCAGCTCTCCAGATGCGCTGTGGAGCCCAGGAGACAGGGATGGTATTTTTTTTACTGGTCAGCTATCATAGATGTCCTGTCAAAAATACCATGCTTTCCCCCTGATACTCCTCAGTGCCTCAACACACATAATCATGTTGATTGTGTTAGGCACTGTAGAGCCCAGGGGACAGGGATGGTATCTTTTATTATCATAGATGACCAGTAAAAAATATCATGCCTGCCTCCTGGGCCCCCCAGCGCCAATTGCAAACTGTTTGGCTTTTGTTACAATTTATTTTAAAAGTATGTTTTAAAATGCAACATTTTAACCCATTATTTAAAATAAATTCCTGCGGGGACGACCCCTCTAATCCCCCACTGATTGGATTGGGCTCCCTCACTACGCTCGGTCGCTATGGCATGTCTGTGGGAAATATTTAGGCCCCTCCACTTACAAAAATTCATTCACCAGCCACCACAGGTACTGTGCTGGGAGCAGGGTGATGGAGCCCATTGACTATGGTGGGAGCAGGATGGGTGGGAGCCATGGGATGGTGGTGGGAGCAGGGTGGGGAGACCCCAGGGTCTGTGGTGGGGAGAGCCCCGGGAATGGGTAGGAGTGGAATGAAGGTGCCCAGAGACTGTGATGTGAGCAGGTGGGGGAGCCAAGGGACTATACTGGAAGTAGGGTGCAGTGGCGGCGCATGATAGTTCACAGCCATTTGGACTTACTGTCCATTTGGCATTTTTTGGGGGCCCCACCTGCCCATATTTAGCTTGAGGGGGCCCAAGCCTAAAATGTTTGAAGACCACTGCACTAGGACAATGCCCATGCTCCAATGCCCCCTGTGCCCCAGCCTCTCATGCATTGCGCACCCAGAACATTCACAATGCATTCTCATTCACATGCGTACTCACACCCATACATACACATGATTCACACAGCAGTGAGAGCTTCCTAGTTCCTGAACTGCGCAGTGGAAATGGAGCACATCCATGCTGCCGCCACTACTTCCCAGCTCCTAAGCGGCCATTGAAAGATTTTGGCCGATGTTGCCCACTCAGACCAAACCCTTTCTATCCCCCAGTGATGAAGAAAGACCCAGCAGCAGAAGAGCAAGACTGACAATATGCTATCCCCAACCTTCACCTCATTAGGACGTGCATATTTCTGGACCATCAGAAGTACACTAAAATGTTTCCCCTTCCCCCTACCGCCCACAAATCTCAGGCCTCATTCACACTAACCTAGTACCCTACCGCCCACAAATCTCAGGCCTCATTCACACTAGCCTAGTACCCTACCGCCCACACATCTCAGGCCTCATTCACCCTAGCCTAGTACCCTACCGCCCACAAATCTCAGGCCTCATTCACACTAACCTAGTACCCTACCGCCCACAAATCTCAGGCCTCATTCACCCTAGCCTAGTACCCTACCGCCCACAAATCTCAGGCCTCATTCACCCTAGCCTAGTACCCTACCGCCCACAAATCTCAGGCCTCATTCACACTAGCCTAGTACCCTACCGCCCACACATCTTTGGCCTCATTCACACTAGCCTAGTACCCTTCCACCCACACATCTCAGGCCTCATTCACACTAGCCTAGTACCCTACCTCCCACAAATCTCAGGTCACATTCACACTAGCATAGTACCCTACCTCCCACACATCTCAGGCCTCATTCACACTAGCCTAGTACCCTACCGCCCACACATCTTTGGCCTCATTCACACTAGCCTAGTACCCTTCCACCCACACATCTCAGGCCTCATTCACACTACCCTAGTACCCTACCGCCCACACATCTCAGGCCTCATTCACACTAGCCTAGTACCCTACCTCCCACAAATCTCAGGTCTCATTCACACTAGCATAGTACCCTACCTCCCACACATCTCAGGCCTCATTCACACTAGCCTAGTACCCTACCGCCCACACATCTCAGGCCTCATTCACACTAGCCTAGGATCCTACCGCCCACACATCTCAGGCCTTATTCACACTGGCCTAGTACCCACCCGCCCACACATCTCAGGCCTCATTCACACTAGCCTAGCACCCTACCGCCCACACATCTCAGGCCTCACTCACACTAGCCTAGTACCCTACCGCCCACACATCTCAGGCCTCATTCACACTAGCCTAGTACCCTACCGCCCACACATCTCAGGCCTCATTCACACTAGCCTAGTACGCTACCGCCCACACATCTCAGGCCTCATTCACACTAGCCTAGCACCCTACCGCCCACACATCTCAGGCCTCATTCACACTAGCCTAGCACCCTACCGCCCACACATCTCAGGCCTCATTCACACTAGCCTAGTACCCTAATGCCCACACATCTCAGGCCTCATTCACAATAGCCTAGCACCCGACCGCCCACACATCTCAGGCCTCATTCACACTAGCCTAGTACCCTACCGCCCACACATCTCAGGCCTCATTCACAATAGCCTAGTACCCGACCGCCCACACATCTCAGGCCTCATTCACACTAGCCTAGTACCCTACCGCCTACACATCTCAGGCCTCATTCACACTAGCCTAGCACCCTACCGCCCACACATCTCAGGCCTCATTCACACTAGCCTAGCACCCTACCGCCCACACATCTCAGGCCTCATTCACACTAGCCTAGCACCCGACCGCCCACACATCTCAGGCCTCATTCACACTAGCCTAGCACCCTACCGCCCACACATCTCAGCCCTCATTCACACTGGCCTAGCACCCTACCTCCCACACATCTCAGGCCTCATTCACACTAGCCTAGTACCCTACCGCCCACACATCTCAGGCCTCATTCACACTAGCCTAGCACTCTACCGCCCACACATCTCTGGCCTCATTCACACTAGCCTAGCACCCTACCGCCCACACATCTCAGGCCTCATTTACACTAGCCTAGTACCCTACCGCCCACACATCTCAGGCCTCATTCACACTAGCCTAGCACCCTACCGCCCACACATCTCAGGCCTCATTCACATTAGCCTAGTACCCTACCGCCCACACATCTCAGGCCTCATTCACACTAGCCTAGTACGTCTTTCAACCTCAGTGACTTGCGTACTTCTGAGGTTTCTTCTTAGGCAGCAGGTGCCGAGTTAAGATTCTCCAGTTGATTTGCCATCCCACATTTGACACACATCCTTTGCTGGAGAACAACATTGATTATGGAATTCTCTGTCTCACTTATTTTTAGTATAATCCAAGATAAATCACAGGACAAGCACACACGTAATTGTGTCCATATTCTGCCAAGCTGGAGGTACCTCAGTGAAATGGTTTCCATGGCCAGTTAGGGATTGTAGCCAGTGCTTGCAGAAGAACGGACTTTGACACCCTGTAGAGGCGTATCGGTTTCCCTGCTTGCATAGCAACTACATTATGCCATCTTTCAGTTCACAGGTGAGACATGAATCCAGGAGCAGGTACCGCACCTACTTTATTTTTATCAGCAGGGCCATTTTTGTTCCATTAGTAAAACAACACTGACTCTGGAAATCCCAAGGTGGTTTATTTAATTTGGGTTCTTAAAACGCTGACGTGGTTCTGCATTCTAATCCAGAGCTTTTCACTTATAGAATAATTAGTTACTTGCTAGAAATGATAACAACAAGCTCTAGTGAAGTAACTCAATCGAGCTGCAACATGTGTCAACATGCATGATTTCATGGCCAGATAGCACATCACATGAGGGCATAACAAGATTGTTAAGACCTTGCTGTGAAAACCTATCCTTCCACCCTCCCCTAACTGCTATTTTAACTTGTACAGCCCTTATGCGCACATCATTTATGCAAACACTATTTGACGAGTTTGTTTGATCTTCTGGGTGTGCAATTGTATTGTATTTCATTAGTAACTTGGCATATACTCAAGTTTAGCAATAATTGTATCAAACCCAGTTAGGGTTATGCCATTTTCTACTGTACTTAACAAAATAAAGTTCACTTGATAACAGATGGCGCTACGGCTGCTTAACAGCCATGACACACATTATAAAACGTAACAACACCTTTTTAGTCAGATGTTTGAATGGCGAAAACATAACATGTTTCCATCATCATCATGCTCACATAAGGCCATACAGGCCACAGGAATTATGCTTACGGCTTACTCCCAAGTGGGATGTATAATGGGTTTAAGGTTAAGCCCCAGACATGTGAAGACCACCTGAGTGTTCAACGGTCAATGGGGCCTTTAGAAGAGAGCGAGGGAGAGAGAGCGAGAGAGAGAGAGAGAGAGAGAGAACCTAATTCTTCCAAAGTCACTTGCTCTTGCAAAGACAGGCAAGCTGTGAGCCTGCATGCTCCTTCTAAAAGGGGCAGTGGGATCCAAAAGGATTCATACCGAGAAGACTAAGAGCACACGAGGTTGGATTAATATTGGAGCCCATGGACGCCCCAGGAAATTCAAAAGGCTACGAATATTCTAACAAAGAACAAGCATTGGTAAAACCAACATCCTGGCTTTTATGTAGGCTTTGGATAGGCATTTGTCAGGCACTGCCAAAATGGTGCTATCTGGCCATTACATGGAAAATGGCGGGAATATCTAAGTGAATGATAGCATTGTCTGGCAAATAGCTAATGCCTAGACACAAACCAAAACTGCTGGCTTTGTTAATGCTTGATTTTAACTGAACGTTACTGCAGACATAAATGAAGTGGCCGAAGGTAAACGTGGGTACGTCATTATTATTACACTAGTAGCACATTTACAGCTGCAATTAAGCAAATAACTCTCAGCAGAAACAACACTGGCAGGCCAAAGTTTGATGTTACTTGTTGGCAGAGCTAGCTTAAAGAGGTGTCAGAAGTATGTGTTTTGGGTGGGGTGGGGTAGGTAGAGGTTGGAATGGCCATAGGGATTACCATGGCCATGGACTGTCAACACCAAAAAGTGTCCCGACAGGAAAGTGAACCTAAACAGGAAATAATTTCCTATGACTTGTGTGGTGTACAGTATACAAGGCAAGCTCAAAAGTAGATGCCTATAGCTATTCTAGTAAAGATTTCGAATATTTATCTTTGCCCGAAGTGAATCACTTCAAAAAGCATATTGATGTTTTTTCTTTGCACCATGCAGCATTATTTATTGTTTAACTGTTCCTGGCAAAGCATATCTAGCGCAGTACTTGTATACTAATACTGGGCAGCCATAAATATGTGTGTCTGCAGAGATCACGCGTGGTTTATATGTTTCGGCGGTGTTATCCACGTTATTCCGCCTTCCTCAGGACCAAAAAAAGGATTGTTTTACCCGACCCATGAGGAATAAAAAATTAAATAAAGACCACCGTGAGGGGTATTCCATGGAACACATATGTTTATCGAGGAATTTAACAATGGTCCAGATCACCTCCACCACATAAAGATTTAAAAACAACTAAGGAGTTTTGTTGAAAATTAAGAGTACGGGGTCATGGCACCATACTGATACCTACACCAAAAGTAAAAACATAAATAGAAAAATGTATCCATCACCAAGCCTGTGTGTTTCATTAAAATCTCTGGGTAGTATGTGGAAGAGTGCTGTATATATTAAACTTACCCTCTTGGGAAGGGGTGAAGGGCTCACTTCAGGTGGTGCAGGAGGCTCATGCGCTGCTCCCCTTGAACAGATTTCAGGAGGCAGTTAACTGCAGAGCAGTAACCATAAAGCAGAGCTAAAAGTGGAGATACAGGCATCAACATCGTAAACCAAGATTTCTAACAGAAGTGATGGCGGTCTGAATCTGAATTAGACTGCAAGCTTGGACTACGAGTGCGCTAGTCTCGCTGTTTGACAATCTGCTGAGTCGCTTTAGTGGGCATCAGCAGTCTTCATACAGGCCTATTACGGACAAGATGTAGTGCATACCAGATATGAGTTTCACTTAGAACATCAGTAGGGCAGAAAAATGCAGAATTACGCTCAGGACAGAAATCAGGAATTGAAAAAGAGAAAGTTTCTCACCCCCAGTGCTCACCACTGGTTGTGAGCGAGACAGAATCAGTATGCCTAGAAGACTTAAAGCGGGTCCTATGCCAGTCGTCTCCCTATGTGCGCACCCAACATCAAGTTGCTGAAGTGTTGGAAGGAATCTAGAAAGTCCACAGAAATTAACTGTGTCAAATATGACCAAACATGTATATACAATCTATTTGAGTGTCTACGCTCGAAAACCGACCCGCATGTGACAGCTTGGGCGTCCCGGTCTGTAGCTAAGTATCTGTTTACACAGTGATCTGTGTAATGCTGGAACTGTGGGAAGTAGGGGCATTTTGCAAGAGGGTCTATTAGCAGGCAAGGGTCGGGATGCAACCATTATAGCAATTATTGCCCACCGCACCAGCCCCAATCACAGGTACAGCTCCCCAGGCTAAACTCCATACCCTATGAGATACATCAGGCCTATGCTCAATTACCACCATGACCCCCAGGTGCACAAGGGCAGACGCGCAGATGACACAACCACCAATGCCCCAACAGAACACCATGTACGGAAGTAACGTACCAATGAACAATGCAGTGCTGAACGGCAATGTCGTGCCCTACCCGAGGAGTGAGTGTAATGGGAAACAACCCTTTTACATTTCCTGGAACCAACACATACCCTGACTAGGATAGCTCACAGAGAACTCTTGCATGCCCAGTCCTGTCCAAGACAGTCCACCCTGACGATGAACCCTTGGTGGGCGCTGTAGGGGAGGTATGGTATCACAAGTATGACACTGACACAATAGGTACAATTTCTAAAACCTTTATTGTAGTTTCTGGGATAAATAATCTCCTACTTTGCCCTACAACTAAGATGGGAGCAGTCTCGACCATCAAACGATAAACAAAAACAGTCAAAAACCAGTTCACGTGGGTCCCCCTCTTTTGGGCTCAGATCTTTCACAACAAAGTTGACATAGGTCCCCCTCTGTCGGGCTCAGACCTGCTCAAGACAAAGTTCAACAAAACTTGCCAGGGGACTACCTTCCCTAAGCTTATTACACTTCGGGGCTCAGACCGCTTTCAGATGTCGAAGACTTACAAATGTGCGTGGCTTTCTTTACATACTGCCGCAGGACCACTTCAACTCAAAGTTCAAAGTCCAACTTTCACTCTCCCCTTCTCTAGGAGTTAATTTAGCTTACTTCGCTTTTGCAGTTAATTCGCTTTATTGTTTCAAACAATGCACCTTTCAAGGAGACTTTCGAGTGGGCTACTTCCTTTTTCTGGACCATTCCGTTACCCAGTATCGCTGATTTCACAGCTGTCCTTACTTCAAAGTTCATTCACAGATCTGCCTTTCTTCACGTCTCATCCACATGCATGCAGCCTTCACTTGCAATTTAATGTTGCCACTTCAAACTTTCTTTAACACACACCGGTCTCTCAAGTCGCTTGCCAACTCACCGGCTGTGTGCGTTTCTTTCTTGGTTTTACGATTTCCAATTCACAAGTCAAGGTTAGTACCACAGGCTTGGCCTCACCTCCCCAACTCTGCCATTCCCCCAGGAGGGTCGCTGGTGTCCTTGAAACACAATGCAGCCTTCTGATTTGGGATCTGGCCTTTTCCACATGTTTTTCACGGCCTATCGGAGGTAACAACCTCCTGTATGGAACTTTTGGGGTTTTCGACCTGCTGCTCTCGTCCCTTGGTCTGCCCCGGAAGTTCTACTCATACTTGTGTTATGCCTTGCTCAGAGTGTGTCTCTAGGCTCTGCCTTTTATCCATGTGAGGAGAGCTAATTGGTATCAGGTGTGTACACTTAAAGTCAAGTGCCTGACCCGATTAACAGGACATGTCCAGTACAATGTATGAGAGTTAGTCTTGTTACTCTCAGTCACCCTCTTCCTCGGCCCAGTGCTTGTGTTAAAGGGGGGAATTGGGACCTCAGAGAATCCTAAAAAATAGGATGGGTTAGATGAACAAAAAAGGGGGAATACTGTGTCCCACCACGGCTGCCTCAACCCCTCTTCCTGAAGACCCCTCCCCCAGGTGATCCTCCCGCAAAGGTCCACCCCCAGGGTCTAGATCGAGGCGATGGCCTTGTCTTGGCCACCTGATTGAGAGATCCCTGTGGACTAGCCGGTGAGGCACCCTCTGGTTTCTCACCGGGCTGAGATAGGTAACAAGCATTTCATCTTCATGGTTGACACAGATGCCACTAAATCATGCATCAGTGAGGGAACCTTCCTGCTATAAGGTGAAACTCTTGATATGCAGGGCTTCTCTGGGGCTGTCGCCACAGTTCCCTACACAAAAGAAGTGGATATCAAAAAGGAGGAAAGTTGATACATAAACCCCTGTTGTATTCTGAGAGCTCCTTATACATTTGTTGTGGTGAGAACTGTTAAGCAAATTGAATATAACCATCTCCTTCACAGACCAAGGAGTAGTGTGTGCCACCCCGGGCATGTGTGCTGTAAGAGAAATGATCATAATACATTCAAGGGGAGCAGAGGCAGCGATTCGCAGTAGTCGCGTGGACCCAGATATTTCGGCATATTTATAGCATAACAGTGCTTCTCGAGGCAGTGCCCCAAATTGGTAAGGCTTGTTGGTGAGTGCCATCTGACTTCAATTTTCGGCCTGTGGTGAATTGGTTGCAGGAACGATACTGTCCCTGGATTTACAGGGCCTGGTGGTGTCAGCTAAGAGGATTGTTGTAATTGGGACCGACTCAGAGGGGTACGAATGGCACACACTGCTGTGTATTGACCCTGCAGTGCCTCTTAGAGAAATAACTTATACAGACTTGTTTGAGGATCGACCAGGTGATGGCGAGATTATGCTAGAAATTTCTATCCCTTGTGACATTATGGTGCAGTTTCAAAAAGTGCAATGCCCCTTGATGGCTCTTGTAGCTCTGCCCCCTTCACTGATACAGACTTAGAGCAGGTCCCTGAAAGGCTCTGGACAACAAATGCCCATGACGTGGGGCTTCTACAAGGAGTGACCCCAGTCCAAATAACACTCGAGCCAGGCACTGTGCTGCCCCGAGTGCAGCAGTATCCTTTATCAAAAGAGGCAGAGGAGGGCATACAAGACACTATCATTGCCCTACTAAATCAGGGGATACTTGTTTCATCAACCTCTCCATGCAACACCGCTATATACCCTATAAAGAAAGCAAAAGAGGGGAGTTGGAGAATGATTCAGGATTTGCGCCCTCTTCATGACATTGTACAGGCAGAATTTCCAGTGGTCCCGAACCCTGCGACAACACTTTGTAACATCCCTAAAGAGGCGACCCAATTGACTGCGGTTGATCTTAAGAGTGCCTTTTTTTCTGTCCCTTTGTACCCCAACTCACAATACTTCACCACATTTACGCATGGTGGGATGCGCTTTGAACACAGAAGACTGCCTCAAGGGTACTCTGAGTCCCCCAGCATTTTTAACAGGATACTATATGATGATTTAGGCACTCTTCAGGTGCCCAGTACAACTATTCAATATGTTGATGATTTGCTGGTGTTCAGTGTTAGGAGCACCAGTGCAGGTAGGACTCAATAACACTCCTGCACCATTTGGCCCACAAGGGATACAAGGTTGATAAGGCTAAATTACAGTACTGCCTGCAGGAGGTACTCTTTTTGGGTCAATTGATCTCTGTATAAAGCAAAAGAACAATGCCTGATCGCACCGCCTCTGTGCGTGCCACCCTGCACCCAAAAACAGTGAAGGAGATGCAAAAGTTCTTGGGCCTATGCAATTATTGTAGGGCGTGTATACTTGATTATGCAGCATACACCAGGCCCCTTTTACAGGGCTGCAAGGAAGCTCAGAAAGATGTCAACAAAATAGTATGGATAGAGGACATACTCACAAATTTCTATAAACTCCAAGAGGTCATATCCACGGAACTAGTGCTAGCAACTCCAAACTACACGCAAGAGTTCCATTTATTTTCCCACTCCAATGGGCAATTGATGACTGCAGTAATGCAGGGGCATTTTGTGTGCAAACAAGCACTTGCTGCTGCAGCATTTGCTATTGAGAAGAGCTCCAATATTGTTATGGGATTCTCTGTAACATTGTATGTCGAGCATGCGCTTGTTGCTATTTTAGAACGCTCCAAATCTACACTGACCACGCAGCGAGCTTCAGCATACAAGGTTATTTTATCAAGCCCAAACATTCACAGAGGACACTGCGAAACCGTCAACTCTGCTACCTTTTTGACAGCAATGTGTTCTGACAAAGATTTGGCCAACCATGACTGTGTAACTTTTGAGGGAGAAGAAGATGATATTCCAAAATCCCATGATAAACCTCTTCAAGGGGGAGGTTCTCTTCGTTGATGGGTCAGCTACAATTGACCAGACACAGGCTTATGGCACACTGGTTTGGCAGTGGTTTGTTTGGTGGATGGGGAGTATGAAACACTAGTCCAGAAAAGATTACCAATGTATTTTTCCACCCAAGCAGCCGTGCTCATAGCACTTATTGAAGCGCTACAAGCATCCCAGGGGTGCCACGTCACCATTTACTCAAACTCAGCATATGTTACTACCACAATGCATGCAAGTCAAGGTGGAAGAGGAGAGGATTCAGGAGACCTGATGGGTCCCCAGTTCAACATGCTGCATTACTAGACAAACTTATTGTTTGTTTGTTTGTTCGTTTTATTCACTTTTTGTGTGCGCCAAACCCAGGGGTAGCAGGGCGCATTGGCAAGAAAATGCAAAACTTACAGAGTTACATCATAGCAGAATGTACATTAGAAAATACAATCATGTCACACAAATAATTACAAAATATACAAGTTCGAATAGGTCAATCAGAATTACAGCTGTATAGAGTGAGGGTCTAGTGTGAATAATACCAGTAGGAGGTAGGTAACACAGGTCAACTGAGGTCAGTCGAGGTAAGGAGTTGAATTACTTTTTTCCTGAAACAAAGGTAGGGCAGGTCCGCTCTAAGGTCTTGTGGTAGTGAGTTCCAAGTTTTAGCAGCCTTTACCGGGAAGCTATTTCCTCCTATAGTAGTAAGTCTAAAGTTCGGTATTGTCAAGCAATTGGAATTGACTACTCTGGTTGGTCTAAGAGATGTTCTCCTGTGGAATATGTCAGTCAGGTAACTAGGGGCAGAGTTATTTAGGGCTTTGTGGGTCAGGGATAGCATCTTGAGTTTTATTTTGTTCTCCGTGGTCAACCAGTTGTGATGGCGTCTGGCGGAAGAGATAGGGGATCTTTTATTAATGCCTAGTGCTGCTCTTAGGGCATTATTTTGTAATGTTTGTAGTCTTTGGGTTATTCTTTTATTAGCTCCAGAATATAGAGCATTACAATAATCAATTCTGGAGAGTATTGAGGCTCTGGCCAGGATTAGGCAACTCTTATTGGAAAGGAATGGTTTACTGGCTCTTAGCAGTTTGCACGTGTAGGCCACGGAGGAGGCAAGGGATTTTAGCTGTTTATCAAGTGAAAGGGTAGAATCAGGATAGAATCCCAGGGTTTTTACATCCTTGGATACTTGGATGATATTCCCATCTATGTTGAATGAGGAGAATTCCTGTCCTAGTTTTTTGATATTGGCTTGGGTACCCAGGATAATCAACTCTGTCTTATCATCATTTAGACAAAGGCCATGAGTGGCCATCCATGCCTGGATGATAAGGTATACCTTGTTCACCAATTCCGTGTCTTTTGCATGATCCCCAGAAAGCGTGAGGAGGATCTGTGTATCATCTGCATAATTAGTGTAGGTGATACCAAGATGGTCCAGATCATCAAACAGGGGCTTGGGGAAGATATTGTATAGAGTTGGGGAGACACAGGAGCCCTGGGGATCACCACACGAGATAGGGGTGGGATCTGCCGCTGCTGAGGGGGAGAAGACTCTCATCGTTCTCTCACTCAAGAATGACTTGATCCATCCAATGGCTTCCGAGGAGAAATGGGCGGCGGAGTCCAGGTGACTACAGAGGACTTTGTGATCCACCAAATCAAAGGCAGCTGAGAGGTCCAGGAGTAGTAAGAGTACTGTTCTCCCTTTGTCTCTCAGCTCATCAATTTGATATTTCAAGTCAACGAGGGCAGTTTCTGTTCCGTGTAGGGGACGGAAGCCCGATTGTCTTTCTCCTAATAGGTTATGTAATTCTAGGTGCTTTTGAATTTGGTTGTATGCGGCTTTGTCCAGAATCTTAAGAAGAAACGGTACCGTAGTAATAGGGCGGTAATTAGTAGGGATGAGGGGATCTAATGTTTGCTTTTTAAGGAGGGGGAGTACCCAGGACTGTTTAAGGTTGGCAGGGATGGTGCCTGAGGCAAAGGAGGCGTTAATCAATTTAGTGATAAAGGGAAATAATTCTCTGGCAGCGTCTTTTATTAGCTGTGCTGGGCAGATGTCACCTTTACAATTTGATGGTTTAAGCGAAAGGATAACTTTTTCTACTTCCAAGGTGGTCATTTTGGAGAAGTGGAAGGTATTACTGTACGCCAGTGGGTTATTGGTATGAGGCATTTTAGGCAAATCCTGAATTTTAAGTACTTCTTTTTTTTGCTGGATTTTATTTTGGAGTGTGATAATTTTATTTGCTAAGGCTTGCTGGATATTCGTGCACCAAGGTTTGTCCTTGGTACAGGTGTCCTGAGTGGCGATGGGAGACTCGAGTTCCTTTAGAATGGAAAAAAGCTCTTTCATGCTGGAATTAGATTTAGCTATACGGTCATCATATGAGTTACGTTTTGCTTGGCAAACTTCTTTTTTGTAAAGTGAGGAGAGAGTGGATAGTTTAGCTTTGTTATCGGCTGATGGGCAGAGCCTCCAGGTGGTTTCACTCTTTCTTTTCAGATTATGTAAGTCTCTTAGCTGTGGAGTAAACCATTTGTTTAGATGAGCTTTCGGTTTGCTTGATCTAAGTTTGCGAGGTGCCAACTTATCTAGGGTAGTGAGCATGATAGTATTAAATTCTTGCACTAGGATGCTAGGGTTTAGATTAGCTGATACGGCGTTAAGGGTCGGTAATATAGCTGGGATCACTTTCTCAACAGTGATACATTTTTTATTTCTGGTTAAGCATGGTGGCGCTAGTGGAAGGGTCGTAGGGTTAGGTCTGGAAGTAACTAGGTTAAAGGACACCAGGGAATGGTCTGTCCAGAATAAGGGCATTATAGATGAAATAGTGGCTGTACAGTTGCAGTCAGCTATCCAATCTAACGTTCTTCCCTTCAGGTGCATAGGCTTGTCAACTCTTTGAGTTAGGCCTAGTGCGTGAATGGTGTTGGTTACCAATGTAGCATTGGTATCTGAGGTGTCATGGAGACTTAAATTAAAGTCCCCAAGAAGGATTGATTGAGCGCAAGGTTTAAGGTTATTTGTGAGTAAGTTATGGAGATCCTCTTCAAAGGTGCATAGAGGGCCAGGGGGTCTATATAAAAGGTGAATGATAAGTGTTTGATTATTATTTAGTTGAAGTTTGGCAGATAGGGTCTCACAGGATTGAGTCGATTGGGTGGGTACTAATCTGAGTGAAAGGCTTGTTTTAAAGATTATAGTGATGCCGCCACCTCTAGCACCTTCACGGTTGTGTCTAACTATCGTGTGGCCATCAGGGATAGCTAGCATGAGCGAAGGTCCTGCTGCATTGTGTAGCCAGGTCTCCGTGATAGCGAGAAAGTCAAGGTTGCCTTCTGCAATTATGTCGGCAATGTCAAGGGCATGGGCGACAAGCGATCTCACGTTAAGGAGTGCTCCAACAATAGTTGGGGTCTTAATGACCTCTGTGGCTTGAGGGGGTAGAATAGTGGACATATTGGGTGTTTTTGACTTGTTGTTCTGAGTTAGGCAAATATAGGAATTAGGTTGTGAGGGTCGTCTAGTATGGCGATGTTTACAGACCTGATGGAGGTTTGTTTTAATGTTGGTAGAGGGCAGAGATCTACGGAGGGGTTCATGCAGTTTAGATAATCTTGCACAGAGTCTAAGGTTTCTGCTAGGTGTATCACATGGGTGTGATATCGCGGTGGCTGTCTCAAGGGGCTCATGGCTAGGACGTAAATATTGGTGGGGAGAGTTACCGTTCAAGTGTACTACGGACGTCAAAGGTGGCAAGGTGTTAGGTACGTTAACATCTGGCATGATGAGTAAGTGTAGGATAGTCCTCAGTAGGGTTGTGTAAATGGCTGGTAGATACATAGTTGTGTAATAGTGGCCTATCTAGAATACCACATTAGTAACCGGTGTTGGCCGATGGCAGCAAGTACAAATACAGTATAGGCTAGAAATATCAGCATGTAGGAGCAATTTGGTAGCAAAAATCACCTAAATACGAAAACAGTGCAGTGCATATAATCAGTGACTCAGTGGCATTAGCTCAGCTATGCAGGCTAGGTAGGTGCTAGAGCAAAAGTGCAATCAGTGACTCAGGTTAGGCTGACAAGATGAGTACTGGAGCAGCATTCAATCAATGACTCAGGCTAGGCTGACTAGGTGAATACAGGAGCAGTAATGCAATCAATGACTCAAAGGCTTGGCTGGCTAGGTAGGTACAGGAACAATAATGCAATTGATGACTCAGGTTAGGCTGACTAGATAAGTACAGGAGCAGCATTCAATCAATGACTCAGGCTAGGCTGACTAGATGAATACAGGAGCAGTAATGCAATCAATGACTCAAAGGCTTGGCTGGCTAGGTACAGGAGCATCAGCTAGGCCGCGTAGAGGAACGCAGCAAGTTACAGGTATGTAGGAAAATATTGCAGCTGTGCAAGTGGTAATCATATATGCGCACTGCAGCATGCCAGGACAGTACGGTGAGAAAGGCGGTGAAACTATGATAGTATAAGCATGATGGCCACTTTAGCGATGCGCTTCATGGCAGAGTGGATTGGCAGGATTAAGTCAGCGCAGGGTCTGATCGAGTTTGTTATTGTGCTATAGTAATAGTAGCTAAGTTCAGATGGTGCGATAGTGCTTTAACAACGTCAGATCCAGGTGCAGTTACAACTGATCGGTAAGTTTGTGGGAGATGATCATTCGGGGCCTTTGTGCAATTGTTGGGAAGTAAACACGAATGTTACCTTAGAGAACCGGGCTTCGAAGGTCCAGGGGGTCT
Organism: Ambystoma mexicanum; assembly: GCF_040938575.1. Taxonomy (NCBI): domain Eukaryota; kingdom Metazoa; phylum Chordata; class Amphibia; order Caudata; family Ambystomatidae; genus Ambystoma; species Ambystoma mexicanum. The sequence continues at coordinate 343,219,474 of NC_090935.1, read as the reverse complement.
GGCAGTCGGCAGTTCCGGCAGAAAACCGGCTGAGAACAGGTATCAGCCTTGTTCTCGTGGGCCTTTTTCGAAGAGGGCCGGTGCATTATCCCAACCATCAGTAGTGGTAGTCGTAAAATGCACCACCCATACTAATAAACACAGACGTAGTCTCACTCAGTAACACTGAGTCAGAGTTACAACACAGGGCTTACATCGAGAACCCTCCGAGTCACCTTGCCCCGCCCTATTGGGCCGTTAATCATCAGATGTGCACAATTTGCCACCCACAGGCCAACAGGGTCGCAGAACGAATCAATGGCCTATTAAAAAGCAAGCTGTCTATAGTGTGCACCACATTAAAGAAAAATTGGGTGCACTGTGTAGCCACTTACATTATTCAGTTTGAACATGCAGCCCTGCAAGCACCACCACCTGTCACCCCATTAGGTGGTAAGAGGGCACTGCAGGCACAAATCACTTTCTCCTGTTAGAGGAGCGTCAGATGCTCATAGAGCAGCATCCATCTTTCGATGGGTTCTAATGATTCCATTTATATTAAGAAAACTAACGTATATAGTATCACAACAAGGTTCTCCTATTCATATCTTGTGCTATGCATTAGAAGGGTTGTTTGCCATGTTTATGTTTGGGTTAGGTGTATATCTGGGATGTACTTTTATATGGGGAGGGTATATAAAAGGGGGGAGTACAAATGCTACTATTAATGGTTCTATGCAATCTGTAAACATCACTAGGGATCCCTCAGGGATCTTCTCTCTCCCCGATTCTGTTTAATATTTATATCTGGGCGCTGGTCTGCCTCATTCGCTCGCATGGACTTAACTGTTATTCCTACGCTGATGATACTCAAATCCTGATCCACTTGGATCAGGATCAAACTGAGGTCTCAGCGTGTCTTCATGACTGCCTAAAGGCAGTCGGGGCCTGGATGGACCAAAATTGGCTCAAGCTCAATGGCGACAAAACGGAAGTGATGTTGGTGGGTTGCCCTTCCAACCCCTCACTATGGACTCCCGCGTTTTGGCCTGCGACACTGGGTCTTTTGCCTGGTCCAGTTGACAAAGTGAAGAATCTGGGGGTTATTCTCTCTGCCTCTCTATGTCAAATCAGGTCACAGCTGTTTGTCAGTCCGCCCACCACCAGATCAGGGTTCTAAAAAGAGTCCTTCCCATGATTCTGGAAGTCATGCATCCCCCCGTGGTGGCTGCACTAGTCCTCCCATGGCTGGACTATTGTAACTCCTTATACCTTTCTCAACCGGTAGGCCTTCTCCAGCGACTTCAACGTATGCAAAACCTGGCAACCAGATTAGCCACTGGCTCTCCCTATGGTGCCCATATCTCGCCAGTGCTCCGCCGACTCCACTGGCTCCCAGTGGCTCAGCGAGTTAAGTTCAAGTCACTGTGCATTGTCCATCGGGTAATCCACGGCTTTGGAGCTGAATTTCTCCAATCTAAATTCCTCCGATATATCCCGGAACGTGATCTCCGTTCCTCGGCCACCAACCTACTTGTCGTGCCTAGGTATAACCGGGAAAGACTCGGCAGCAGAGCCTTCTCCATCGCCGCGGCCAAGCTTTGGAACATCCTCCCACTGCCACTCAAATCTATCTCCAACCATCTGGCTTTTAGGAAAGCTCTGAAGACCATTTAATTCTAGTTCCCTGGCTTCCTACTGTCTTTCTCAGCCAAGCAGCCCCCTCATTAGCGCCATGATGCCTTTGGGTAACATAACATAACATAACACTAGGGGTACAGACCTAAATGTGTCTTGATTTTTTCTAACAAACAAAACTGTGGCCACGGACACCCATATCAATTATCAATTAAAAAAACATATTGACACTGTTAATAGTACTGATCATTCTAATGCTTTTATCAATATACGTTTTCATCCTACCAGCTTTTTAAAATAATGCATGTAACAAAGTGTAAGCACATAAAAAGATGCAAGTTAGAAGGTCCAAGTATGATGAATACCATGGACTTGGTTTAGATACAATAGAAGACGTGCACCATCCAGAACTTTCAAATAGTTGGTACGCTGATATGAGCTTGGTGGGTAGGAGGAGGGTGAATGGTAGTTGTTTGTTTTCATTGATACCACATGTGTCGGGAGCACCCAAGGTATTGATACCACAAGAAATACCAATTTTAGAGGCTCATTGCTGTTTCGTCTGGCGCTGTGTGGGCTGCAAGACACTTTCCAGGCGCAGAGTGGGCAACTAGAAGTAAAGTAGCCTGATAGCTGCAATGCACTCAAAGTCCTAAAAGCATCCAGTGTTTGCAGAGGCCATACCTGAAATTGGAAGGAGTAAATTATGTGGTGAGCAGGTGGCAAGAATAATCAATGAGCTGCATGGCAGGAGGGCTACTGGCGTTCAGAGACGAAGTGTTGGCCCGAGTGAAAACTGCATGTGGAATGAAAATATTACAAAGTTGACGTGGATCAAAGCAATGGAAAAGCCAGTGAAAGTGCAAAAGCAAGAGACTTATGAACTATGTTTTTATAATGAGGTAACTGTTTTCGTGGGGGCCGACCAACGATGCAATAAAACTTTGCACATTCCAGATCTCAGAAAAGGCACTTCTGCAGTAATGGACTACTACTGTGTGTGTGGACAGCAGGCATTCTTGCACCTCCCACCATGATGGAGGGGCTATTGCTCACAGGCCACATTGCACTCAGCGCTTTGCGTGATCCCTGGTGACCACCTAGCAGTGGTATTGATTAATTTGCTCGCACCATCCACAGGCTTGACAATAGAGGGGCCTACCAGAAGCCCATTGCAGGCCCCCATCTTTTGCATCTTAAATTTCAGATTAGAAGAGAGGGAACCACTAGACAAGCTGAATTCAGTGTAGATTTAAGATTATAAGCCCTAGCACATAAACAGATGCATGCCTTAAATAGGACACTTGGACTTTTTTGCCCGGTCTGACTTCCTGACAGTTTTTATCGCTCAGCTTCAAAAGAGTTTAATTTTCTTGAGTAAGCAAGGCATCTCCCTTCCCATTTTGTTGCTGGAGTTGTGGGACGGGAGAATACCACATGGCAGTTCATACCTGTAGCTGTTGCTTGATTCAGAAATGTTGCATTTACACATTTTTTTATTCTTCATGTGGCAAGTCACTTTAATACAGAACAACACTATAACATTGCATTTGCTGATCAAAGTTCCATCCAAGACACATCTTTAATGCTGCGCTTTTAATCTTAAATTGAGCAGTTTTCCATTTTAATTCAAGTTAAAGGATACTTTCTGGTACTTGGGAATATTTATCTTGGGCTTTGGGAATATAATCTTTCAGGGTAATTCATAGAATTTCGCAGAAAAGTGTCGCAAGCGGCTGGCGCAGAGTGTCCGCGTGCGATTGTCTGTGTCAGGCGCGTGCGCCAAAACCGATTTCCGCGCACAGCGTATTCACGGATTTCAGGCTCCCAAATCAGCCGTGGCACAGAGTATCGCAGCGACCCTGCAGCAGCGCCAGTAACGCCCCCAAGAACGCCCTCGCGCAAGGAAAAGCCATCAAAATCGCTAAATCATCGCAAAGGGCTGCGCTAACCCTGGACCAGTTTACAGGGCTGCCAAACAAGGAACGCAAAGCGGGTAACGTTCATATCAGGGGTACGCGGGAAGTTTTACATGCGCTTAGCCAGGGTACGTGTATGACAGGGGTACGCGTGAAGTTAAACACGCGATTAGCCAGTGTACGTGTATTACAGGGGTACGCAGGAATTTTCACACGCGATTTGGCTGGGTACATGTATGACATGGGTACGCGTGAAGTTTTACACGTGATTAGCCAGGGTACGTGTATTACAGGGGTGCGCGGGAATAATCACACGCGATTTGGCTGGGTACGTGTATTACAGGGGTGCGCGGGAATTATCACACGCGATTTGGCTGGGTACGTGTATTACAGGGGTGCGCGGGAATAATCACACGCGATTAGACTGGGTGGGTCCTCACAGGTGTTCCCTGTACACCCTCCACGGCCCCTGCAGGCAGCCCACAAAACAGGGGACTACCCTGCACACCTGCTCATGTCTCAACACGCCCCACCCCCCCACAGCAGTGTGGGGCACCCTCCACCAGGCCCCCACCCATGTCCCCCACCACCCCCACCCCCCAGCCACCATGGGCAGCCCCCACCAGGCCCCCACTCATATCTCCCACCCACCCCCACCCCCCAGCCACCATGGGCAGCCTCCACCAGGCCCCCACTCATGTCTCCCACCCACCCCCGCCCCCCAGCCACCATGGGCAGCCCCCACCAGGCCCCCACTCATGTCTCCCACCACCCCCACCCCCCAGCCACCATGGGCATCCCCCACCAGGCCCCCACTCATGTCTCCCACCCGCCCCCCACCCCCCAGCCACCATGGGCAGCCCCCACCAGGCCCCCACTCATGTCCCCTATCACCCCCACCCCCCAGCCACCATGGGCAGCCCCCACCAGCCCCCCACTCATGTCTCCCATCCACCCCCCCCAGCCACCATGGACAGCCCCCACCAGGCCCCCACTCATGTCCCCTATCACCCCCACCCCCCAGCAGTGCAGGGGCAGCCTCCACCAGGCCCCCACTCATGTCTCCCACCACCCCCACCCCCCAGCCACCATGGGCAGCCTCCACCAGGCCCTCACTCATGTCTCCCACCCACCCCCACCCCCCAGCCACCATGGGCAGCCTCCACCAGGCCCCCACTCATGTCTCCCACCACCCCCACCCACCAGCCACCATGGGCAGCCCCCACCAGGTCCCCACTCATGTCCCCTATCACCCCCACCCCCCAGCCACCATGGGCAGCCCCCACCAGGCTCCCACCCATGTCTACCACCCCCCCACCCCCCAGCTACCATGGGCAGCCTCCACCAGGCCCACACTCATGTCCCCTATCACCCCCACCCCCCAGCCACCATGAGCAGCCCACACCAGGCCCACAAAACAGGGGACTACCCTGCACACCTGCTCATGTCTCCCACCCCCCACCCCCCCAGCAGTGTGGGGCACCCTCCACCAGGCCCCCACCCATGTCTCCCACCACCCCCACCCCCCAGCCACCATGGGCAGCCCCCACCAGGCCCCCACTCATGTCTACCACCCACCCCCACCCACCAGGCACCATGGGCAGCCTCCACCAGGCCCCCACTCATGTCTCCCACCCACCCCCCAGCCACCATGGGCAGCCTCCACCAGGCCCCCACTCATGTCCCCTATCAGCCCCACCCCCCAGCCACCATGGGCAGTCCCCACCAGGCCCCCACTCATGTCTCACACCCACCCCCCCCCGCCACCATGGGCAGCCCCCACCAGGCTCCCACCCATGTCCCCTATCACCCCCACCCCCCAGCAGTGCAGGGGCAGCCTCCACCAGGCCCCCACTCATGTCTCCCACCACCCCCACCCCCCAGCTACCATGGGCAGCCTCCACCAGGCCCCCACTCATGCCCCCTATCACCCCCACCCCCCAGCCACCATGGGCAGCCCCCACCAGCAGGCCCCCACTCATGTCTCCCACCCACCCCCACCCCCAGCCACCATGGGCAGCCTCCACCAGGCCCCCACTCATGTCTCCCACCACCCCCACCCCCCCAGCAGTGTGGGGCACCCTCCACCAGGCCCCCACCCATGTCTCCCACCACCCCCACCCCCCAGCCACCATGGGCAGCCCCCACCAGGCCCCCACTCATGTCTCCCACCCACCCCCACCCCCTAGCCACCATGGGCAGCCCCCACCAGGCCCCCACTCATGTCTCCCACCCACCCCCACCCCCCAGCCACCATGGGCAGCCCCCACCAGGCCCCCACTCATGTCCCCTATCACCCCCACCCCCCAGCCACCATGGGCAGCCCCCACCAGGCCCCCACTCATGTCTCCCACCCACCCCCACCCCCCAGCCACCATGGGCAGCCTCCACCAGGCCCCCACTCATGTCTCCCACCACCCCCACCCCCCCAGCAGTGTGGTGCACCCTCCACCAGGCCCCCACCCATGTCTCCCACCACCCCCACCCCCCAGCCAACATGGGCAGCCCCCACCAGGCCCCCACTCATGTCCCCTATCAACCCCACCCCCAGCAGTGCAGGGGCAGCCTCCACCAGGCCCCCACTCATGTCTCCCACCCACCCCCACCCCCCAGCCACCATGGGCAGCCTCCACCAGGCCCCCACTCATGTCTCCCACCACCCCCACCCACCAGCCACCATGGGCAGCCCCCACCAGGTCCCCACTCATGTCCCCTATCACCCCCACCCCCCAGCCACCATGGGCAGCCCCCACCAGGCTCCCACCCATGTCTACCACTCCCCCCACCCCCCAGCCACCACGGGCAGCCCCCACCAGGCCCCCACTCATGTCCCCTATCACCCCCACCCCCCAGCAGTGCAGGGGCAGCCTCCACCAGGCCCCCACTCATGTCTCCCACCACCCCCACCCCCCAGCCACCATGGGCAGCCTCCACCAGGCCCCCACTTATGTCTCCCACCCACCCTCACCCCCCAGCCACCATGGGCAGCCTCCACCAGGCCCCCACTCATGTCTCCCACCACCCCCACCCACCAGCCACCATGGGCAGCCCCCACCAGGCCCCCACTCATGTCCCCGATCACCCCCACCCCCCAGCAACCATGGGCAGCCCCCACCAGGCACCCACCCATGTCTAACACCCCCCTCCCACCCCCCAGCCACCATGGGCAGCCCCCACCAGGCTCCCACCCATGTCTACCACCCTCCCCACCCCCAAGCCACCATGGGCAGCCCCCCCACCAGGCCCCCACTCATGTCTCCCACCCACCCCCACCCCCCAGCCACCATGGGCAGCCCCCCCACCAGGCCCCCACTCATGTCTCCCACCACCCCCACCCACCAGCCACCATGGGCAGCCCCCACCAGGTCCCCACTTATGTCCCCTATCACCCCCACCCCCCAGCCACCATGGGCAGCCTCCACCAGGCCCCCACTCATGTCTCCCACCACCCCCACCCACCAGCCACCATGGGCAGCCCCCACCAGGCCCCCACTCATGTCCCCTATCACCCCCACCCCCCAGCCACCATGGGCAGCCCCCACCAGGCTCCCACCCATGTCTACTACTCCCCCCACCCCCCAGCCACCATGGGCAGCCCCCACCAGGCCCCCACTCATGTCCCCTATCACCCCCACCCCCCAGCAGTGCAGGGGCAGCCTCCACGAGGCCCCCACTCATGTCTCCCACCACCCCCACCCCCCAGCCACCATGGGCAGCCTCCACCAGGCCCCCACTCATGTCTCCCACCCACCCTCACCCCCCAGCCACCATGGGCAGCCTCCACCAGGCCCCCACTCATGTCTCCCACCACCCCCACCCACCAGCCACCATGGGCAGCCCCCACCAGGCCCCCACTCATGTCCCCGATCACCCCCACCCCCAAGCCACCATGGGCAGCCCCCACCAGGCACCCACCCATGTCTAACACCCCCCTCCCACCCCCCAGCCACCATGGGCAGCCCCCACCAGGCTCCCACCCATGTCTACCACCCTCCCCACCCCCAAGCCACCATGGGCAGCCCCCCCACCAGGCCCCCACTCATGTCTCCCACCCACCCCCACCCCCCAGCCACCATGGGCAGCCCCCCCACCAGGCCCCCACTCATGTCTCCCACCCACCCCCACCCCCCAGCCACCATGGGCAGCCTCCACCAGGCCCCCACTCATGTCTCCCACCACCCCCACCCACCAGCCACCATGGGCAGCCCCCACCAGGCCCCCACTCATGTCCCCTATCACCCCCACCCCCCAGCCACCATGGGCAGCCCCCACCAGGCCCCCACTCATGTCCCCTATCACCCCCACCCCCCAGCCACCATGGGCAGCCCCCACCAGGTCCCCACCCATGTCTACCACCCCCCCACCCCCCAGCCACCATGGGCAGCCCCCACCAGGCTCCCACCCATGTCTACCACCCCCCACCCCCCAGCCACCATGGGCAGCCCGCCCACCATGGCCCCCACTCATGTCTCTGAAACACCCCCCACCCCCCCCAGCCACCATGGGCAGCCTCCACCAGGCCCCCACTCATGTCTCCCACCACCCCCACCCACCAGCCACCATGGGCAGCCCCCACCAGGCCCCCACTCATGTCCCCATGCCCACAGGCCCTGACAATCCTCAAGCATGGGCCTCATGGCCAGCCACCACAGCCCAAAGACACAACCAAGTATTACATGCGCCCATGATACTACTCCAATGGAAACAATGTAAATCAACACGTGTCTCACACACACACAATCGTTGCAAGTGAACCTGAAAACCCATATCATGACATGCATGAAAACAATGAGATGAAACCACACATTGAAGAATGAAAAAATCCAAATAATGTATTAATAACAACAGTAATGGCAAACAAAATTAAACAAAATACACAAGTAAAAAAAAACAAAATTAAGCTGGCTGTCCCTTTTCAAATTAAAATCAATAAATGATAATCCAAAAAAATTACTTCCAAAGTTCAACTCCATAAAAAGGAAATGAAGGGAAAAAAGAAATAGAAAACCATTGCTCCATGGGAAAAAATATTCATAGTAAAAAAAATGTCCAAATCCAAAGTCCAACTATGTACAAAGTATTCAGGGTCCATCATCCCAACAGAAGAAATGAAACCTACCAAAAAACCTATCTAAAATGGGACTATATACAAAAGGTGGAGCAGTGTCCGTCGACTCCAAATAAAAATAAACTATAAAGGAAACCTATCACTAAATAACTATATACAATGGCGGCGGGCCAGTCCAGCGGCTCACTTAGTGGTGTTCCGGGCCAGGGCATCATCGAACTCCTCATCTATGTCCCGGAGGCGGTCCTGTTCCATGGCCCCGAGGGTCCGCAGGGACGCCGACATGTTCACCTCCAACTCCCTGCAGATTGCCTCGAGGCTCTCGGCCCGCCTCAGGGCCCTCCGCATGGAGTTCTCCGCCCTGACCATCGTGAGCCGCGCCTCTTCCGCCCGCCGCCGCTCCGCATCTATGGCATGGCCCAACCGCTGCCACACGGAAGACACTTCCCGTCCAGGGTCCTCCTGCCCTCCGGCCGATGCCTGCCCCTCCGATGTTGAAGGCCCCGAGCTATCGTGGCTCCCACCTACAGCCTCCTGCTGCTGCAGCTGCTGCTGTCCATGTGCCCTGTCCGATGGTGCCTGCACATCCTCCTCCAGCTGGGGTGCAGTCGTTGATGTGGCCACCCCCGCTGGACGTCCGACTCCCGACTGTGGCAGGGATCTGTTGTCCACCAGCCTGGCCGCACGGTCGGAGGCAGCTCCACAGGGCACCCAGGTGACACATGGGTGGGAAGATGGCATGGAGGACGACTGGGGCATAGGGGGTTCCGTGGAGGAGGGGGTCGGAACAAGGTCCAGGAAACGGAGGAATCCAGCCATGGTGAGCTGTCCCAGTGGGTCAACGCAGTCAACGAGCCATGCGAGAAGACGTGCAGACTCATCATGAAAAGACTGCAGGTCATCTCGCATGGCCCGTTGACGCAACGCCACCCCACCCTGGACAGGCTCAACCTGGTGCAGGATAGCCACATTAGCAGGGAGAGGAAGGCCAGGTGTTGTAAGCCAATCCCCTCCCTGAGAACGGGTCTGGAGGTAGGCATCCCCGCTGGTGCAAGATGATGCAGTGACAGGAGCAGGGACAGGATTGCACACAGGCACCTCCGCGGCGGCCTGTGCTGCCTCCTGTCCCAGATCCTGCACTGCACCACTAGCACCAGTGGAATCCCCACCTCCAGACCCCGCCTCTTTCGCTTGCACGGCCTCCTCCTCCTCCAAACCCCCCATCAACCTGGATGACTCTGTGTCATCTTCCTCCGCTGGGCCCTGTGGGGTCCCAGCTGCCCCTTCTGCTGCCGAGGAGTCCAACTCCAACCTCCGCCTCTTGGGCCTCCCCTCGGCAGCTGCGGCCTGGGACACGGCACCGGACTCCTCACTCCCCGACGAGATCAGAACCTGGGAGGGGATCCGGGCCTTGCATCTCCGGCTGGTGGTGCGACCCCTGCCGCTGTGCTCCACAGCACCTTCTCCGCCCTCTTCATCAGTTGACGCTGCAGACAGGGAGAAAGAAAACACAGGCATCAGGGCACTGTCCAATGGACTCATACACACATAACAGTCATACATGAGTGGCATTGGTAAACCTCAGACATGGCATCACAATCCCCAACACACATGTCATTTCAACCTGCACACATGGGCCATACCACAGCCATATTGCAACAGCCAGCACCATCCATTCACATACAACAGCATGAGCAGCCAAAGGTAATCCACACATCACATGCAACATAGGGAGTACACTTCACATGCACACACACCACCAAACTTGCATGCATGTGTACACCTCCACCAACTGTCGCAGTGTTCCGATTGACATCCATGTCACAGCTGACAATCATTCCTCCACATCCTGTGCCATGCAAGCCCACACACACACAAGCACCATCCATGTGTCACACATGAGACCCCTCGCATGTGTCACCCTCACGGCCCTGTACACCCCCCCACTTGCCCACATAAAAATACATGTTCAACCTGCACACTCCTGGCACACCACACGCACAGTTTACAATCAGTATGCATGTACACTTACCGCTCGACTCCAGACGGGTCTGCCTCTCAAGGACCTGGACGTGGAGCGCTGGGGATATGCGTTCCAGGACCCTCATCTGATCTTCCGACAAGTGGCCCGGCGCCCCTTAGCATCCGCTGCCTTCAGGAGGCTCTGGGCCTTGTTGAGGGTCCTGGACCTGAAGTCCTCCCAGCGCTTCCTGACACGTTCGTAGTCGCGGACTGCCACCTCCTCCGCGTTGATGGCAGTCACGATTTCCATCCAGATCCGAGTCCGTCCTTCCTTGTCGGCGCGCAACCTTTCCGAAGAGGGCATCATACTGCCCCAGGACATGCTCCTTCAGGACACCAACTTCGGTGGCAGTGAAGCTGGTGCCCCTCTGCCCCCTTGGCCGGGGGTTGCCACTGGTGCCAGATGTTGCAGTGCCCAACATGGCAACCCCAGAGGCAGGAGTGGGTGGGCAACTGGGTCCTGGGGCTGGGCTGTGGGGCGATGGAAAATCAGTCGGGAGTCTTCGGTTCCAGCAGGGGTGGTAACAGCAACAGCACCCCTGGCTGATGTGCAGGCAGCAAATGGCAGGGCACGTGGGCAGCAGGCTGTCAGGCAGCAGCAGATGGCAGGTGGGAGCGTGCTCAGGGCCCTGGGGGGCAGTAATTCGGCCTTCTGGGCAGGAGCGTGGTCTTCCGTGTGTGAACGCATGACCAGTTTGATACGGAGTGATTTTGCACGTGAAAATCCTGCACGTCTGCGTGTAATTCGAGGAAAGGCCCTTAGCGCGTAAGCGTGTCAGCACACGTCTGTACATTCATTGGCCCAAAGGCCACCAGCGTATGCGCGTCTATGAAGTCACGTGCACGTTGAATATGGCACACGTTTGAAATGTTGCGTGTTAAAAAAATGAAAGACACGTCCGACTGTCAAAGCGTGTAATTGGTGGAAATGGCCTTAGCGCGTACACGCGGAAGTGACAAAGCGTGTAATTGGTGGAAATGGCCTTAGCGCGTACACGCGGAAGTGACAAAGCGTGTAATTGGTGGAAATGGCCCTAGCACGTACACGCGGAAGTGACGCTGGACGTGTCGGCCTGCATAAAAGGTACGTGTAGAACACCATTTCCTTGTACGTGCTTTTCGTGGAGAGCGAGTGGGTGAAATCCGTACTTCTTGTCGTTTCACACGCGATTTACTTCACGGCGTTTCAAGTTCGTACTCCCTGTTACCTCTGACAGATTTTTCTCTTTTTTCTCTTTTTCTGGTTTTCCTGGGCCTGTTCCCTCAAACAGCGTTCCCTTCTACTGTTGTCCTGTCTCCTCAGACAGAGTACAATTCTTCTTTTGGCGGGGGTGTTGCCAACGCACACACGCGCTTCTTTTTCACGCTCTTTTTCCTGGCAGACGGTGAGTCACGCACGTATCTAACATCTGTGCTTGCCCCGTGTGTAGCCTACCCCTTCAGAGGTCAATCTAGGCTGCGTGTGACACGCATACGTTCATTCTTGTGTTACTGGGTGCCACAGCGTAGTGCAGGTTTTTTTTTCCGCACACGTGGTCTAGGAGGGGTTGCGTGCACGTCATCTCCCTTTTTTGGGCTTCCTGTGCGTTGCGTGACCCGCCATCTTTCCCCAGGGGTCACATTCAGCCTTGCTAGAGCACTAGGGTACAATTACCATCTGGTACCCGATCCCCAATTGCCCAGGACAATAGTTTACAGCCACTCCCATACGCACATTAACATCAGTGCCATGGTTGGGAGGTGAGGAATCCGTAAGGGTGGCAAAGGTGGACGAGCCACAAGTGGTGGCCGTGGTGGATCCGGTAGGGGACGTTGTCGTGACTTGCAGGGTGACCCTGTCCCCCCATGTGTGGAGGACCAGTCAAGGGCACCCATAATCCCCCCCCGCTCCCCCTGGTTGAGGCTGATGTGGCTGACATCATCCATGCTCAGCCCTTGTTGGACAAGCCCATTGTGGCACCAGACCTGGCTGACTCCATGGCTGACTTCCAGGTCAGCAGGCCTATGACACGTGCGCTGGTGCACGTTGATGTCATCAGGCCACGTGGATCAGGGGCAGCAAGGTCATCTGCTGCCCCAAGTAGGTAAGGTGGAGAGGCTGCAGGGGCAGCTGCGGCTCCATCCACCCCAGCTCTCACACACCCAGCCAGGACAGTGTCGGTCCTAGTCCATCCTGCTGACATTCCCCCTGACACCATTACACTTGAGCCAATGCCTGCACCAACTCCCATGCTGAGTGTGCAATCCCACACTCCTGATACAGAGTCCACCAGGGCTCCTGCCCCTAGTGTCCAGAGCGGCGTAGGACACTCAGGATCACCACCACCTTCCAAGCGGAAGAGGAAGAGTGCTCGTCCGGCACAGGCTGATGCCCCAGACATGGCTACACAGTCCGGCCCGTCGAGGAAGCCCAGCTTCACGGATGCCGAACTGAATGCACTTGTCGAGTATGTGTCCGCACATGATAACAAAATGGTCATTGTTGCAGGATCCAAGACAACACCTGCACAACGCCAGGCACACTGGCAGACCGTTACGGATATCGTAAGTGCCCTTGGAATCGTGAGGCGCACAGCCAATGATTGCTATAAGCGCTGGAATGACCTAAAGCGCAGGGCAAAGAATAAACTGGCCTCAAGTCATGCCGCAACTCTAGTGACTGGAGGTGGGTCTCCAGTAGAAGACATGGAACTCACTCCACATGAGTCAGTCGCTGGGACCTATGTCACGGAGGAACAGATCCAAGGCGTGGGAGATCTGCCTGATTATGAGGCATTGTCCGGTGAGTGCACATGCATGTGTGTGTCATCCATGTGCATGGTGTGTGTGTGAGGGCTTCTGTTTGTGTGCCAGGTGAGGGTGTGTGCGCCTGAGTCGTTTGGGTCACCCATGTGCTTCATGCAATACATTCTGCGCAGCAGCATTTGGCCATAGCAGTATCCCTTCTGCCAACAGTAGACATCTAGCCCAACAGCACACCAGTTGCCCTTGAAGTGTCACCTTGCCACAACATTATTGCTTATTTTTCTCTGTTCATTCAGGAAGATTGTTTGCATTCCACCACTTTTAATAGGCATTTCTCAGTCCTCTAGTCACATGTCTGACATGGCTATGGTAAAGTGTAGTGACTTTGTTACCTGGATATCATTTGTTTAGACATGTCCCTGTGCAATCGGACCATTTTAGACTGGCAGCTCCAGGTGAAAAATCAGACCTGTTTGAATTAGAAAAGCTATTACATGAGGGAACTGGACTGAATGAATAAGTGCTGCCCTCCTCTCCATCTTCACTCAATAGCAATGGTATATGCCATCTGTGTGATGGCATGTGTATTTCACCTGGCAATCACGGGCCAATGTGTGATGCCACTGCCAGGCAGCATGCAGAAAATGTGTTCATCTTCCATCTTGGTGTCATCAGTGTGTGCCATTTGCCTACCCTTCATACGCAGTGAGGGTGCATGCATGGGAGGGTTTTAGTCATGTGGGACATGTGTCAATCAAGTACTCGTTCTGTTGCTTCTCAGCCCTCATTGTGTGCCATGGTGCTAATGCCTGTTTCCATTTGTTTGCTTTTATGTCTTTGCAGGGGAAGACACACCTGATACTGCTGGGGTTGTGGAGATGGTGCAGACCCAGGAGGGGTCTGAGGGCCGACCGACCACCAGTGAGGGACGTGGTGTGGTGGTGGGTGAGAACCCACAACTGCTGCAGGTCGTGCTCTCAAGGGGTGTCTCTGGCTGCACCTCCCCCGAGCTGTACTCAGGTGTTGATTCGGATGAAGTGTTCCTGGGAGGGATTCTGTTCTGTCCCACCCACCTGCACCAGGGTCAGAACCCTCAATGGGGATGTCAGTGTTGGCAGCTACGCCTTTGGTGGTTACGGATGCAGGGTCACACTCCGCGACATCTGATCCTGTTCCTGGGCCAGCAGATCAGAGGGGGAATGCAGTCCTGCAGCCTCAGGCAGTGCCGGCAGAGCAAGGCGCAGTTCGCCTTGCCCCAGACAGGTGTGGTGCCCGCCGACGTGGTGGCCGTACGCCACCTGGCAATACCGCATGGGAGCAATCCATTACAGTATGGCAACCCAACAGGCAGCATCATCAGAGATGATGGCTCAGGCCATGGATAGGGTGGCTACTTCCATTGTCCCCCCGAAAGGCTGATGGAGCGACTACAGCAGGCAACCAACTCCATCTGCCAGTCACACAGGGAGGACATGTTGGCGTCCAACAGGGACAGGCGGGCGGCACTGGCGACTCTGCAGGAAGCCATCTCCATAGAGTCCCAGGGCCACAGGGAAGCCCTGAGGCTGGAACTCCTTCACCTCAGGACGACTCTTGTTGAGCTTGAGGCTTCAACAAACCGAAGGACAGAACAGCAGCTGGAGCGTCTCACCCGTACGCTCTCAGCTGAGATGCAGGCAACTAGGGCATGAGTTGTTGCATGGGGACCTCCGCACACTCATCCTCCAGAACGAGACCTACCACACCCGCATGCTTGCAGCCATGGAGGAACAGACTAGGGCCTTGCGTGGGCTGCCTCCCATAGTGCCACCACCTCCGGATGCAGCTGCACAGGGTGATAATAGCGACAGCAGTGATACTCCCACAATAGGGTAGCCGTGTGGGCCATGAGCCCATGGAGGTGTTTTTTTTTCGCAAGATCCACACAGGTGGGTTTTGGTGTGCACCCTGTCCTCGGACCTCCTGGGTGGCCTCCCCAACCCCCCCCCCCGGGCCCATTAATGGCCATTTTTGATTTTTTTATTTTTTATTTATTTTTATTTTTTATTTTTTTGGGAGAGTGTGTTGCCTTGTGTGGCTTCCGTGGGCATACGCTGCATTGTGGCTGGGCACATGCAGGCTTGTCATGTATTTGGTTCAGATGCTTGGGTTTTTGTCACACACACCCCTCCTGCTTCCCGTTTCCATGGGCTTGCAAAGGGTGTGCCCAAGTGACATTGACGTACATGGTGACATTGGACTCCCACTACATGTGTGGGTAGTCTAGTCAATACTGTGTATACATTCCTAGTGCATATTGCTTTTGTGTTGTACACTGCATGTTGCATTGATGTGTAACTCATCATCCATGTCTACCTCCTAATTTGCAGGTCCTTTCCTCATGTCTACACAAGGCCCTCTACTTTGAAGATGGGGTCCATGTTGGCAGCAGTGCACCGACAACTCTACATGGCGGCAACACTGTACAGTTGGAAGTGGTGGGAGTGCAGGCATTTCCAGGTGGTGAGACTACCGATTCCTTACATTCGTAATGTCATGTTAATGGTAGTTTTGAGGGTCAGTAGCTGATAAGTGTTATTGCTAAATACCTGCTCAAGTGTGTTGTTGGTCCTGCATTACTGTGAGCATTTCAGGTGTAGCGAGTTTCAATTAGGGACACTGTACTTTGTGACACTTGTGTCATGTTGTGGGGATTACTTTGTTTACCTGCACATAGCATGACATGGCACGGTGTGTCGTGTGGCGGTGCTGGGGATGGGTTGGGTGACATGGCACTGTCCTCATGTTGCATTTTGCAAGTGGGTGTTCATTTTAGCTGCATGAATGTGTTTTTTCACGAAACTGCATTGGTGGTGTCTGTGTAGGTAGGGATGCACACATTGTAACACTTCCAGGTGAACAATCTCAGGCTGATATGGTTTTGACGGTTGATTCTCCAGACATTCAGGATCAGTGTCAGGTTGAGTCATCATTGATTGTCAGATGGTATGTGCCAGGGCAGTGTGCACTCCACAGGGGTGTGATTTCTATGTGAAGTAATTAGCCACTAGCTGTGTACGGGCTGCCTCCCCCCGTGCCCTTTCCCCTCCCATGCGCAGCGGGCGTGCATGTGGTTGGGGATGTGGGGGCACCACCATGTCCACGGCCAGGCCCTGGCATGTTGCAACGTTGTGCAGGACACATGCTGCCACTATGATCCTGCACACTACTGGGGGAGCGTATAACAGCTGCCCGCCAGAACGGTCAAGGGAGCGAAAGCGTGATTTAAGCACTCCGAATGTGCGCTCCACTATGCCCCGGGTTGCAATGTGGGCTGTGTTATATCTTACCTCGGGTGGCGTGGTGGGGTTCCGAATTGGCGTCATCATGTGGGGGCTGAGAGGGTAGGCACTGTCCCCTGTGGAGGTGGTGATGGGTATCATTGGTGGGGTTGTGACCTTGCTCAGTATCTGACATGCATGCATGTGCAGTGGCATTCATACTCACCAAGCAGCCATGTATCGCCATGCCGCCCAGCTTCTAGGTCCCGGCTTAGGGTGGACATTCGGTAAATGAAGCTGTCGTGGGTGGACCCGGGATAGTTGGCATATACTGAGGTGATGATTCCCTTGGCATTACATACTACCTGCACGTTGATGGAATGCCAGTGCTTGCGGTTCCTATAGATGTGCTCAGATGCCCTGGGGGGACGTAGAGCCACATGGGTGCAGTCGATGGCACCTAGCACTTTGGGGAATCGTGCCACACCGTAAAAATCCAGGGCGGCAGCATGCCTTTCTGCAGGTGTTCTGGGCAGGTATATGTGCCTGCGGACTGATGGGCGTGCAGTGATGATGTTCAAGACCTGGTGTAGGCAGCGTGACTGCGTGGCCTGTGACACCACACCCACTATGGCACTTGTCCGCTGAAATGATCCAGTGGCTAAGAAGTGCAGTACATTGAGGACCTTCTCCAGGGGGCTGAGTGCTTGGGAGCACAGGGTGGGTGATGTGAGGTCATCCTCCCACTCACTCACCAGGTCCAGTATTATGTGTGGTGGAAACCTGTACCTCCCATACACCTGGTCATCAGGCATCCCGAAAAGGCTGGTTCTGGGTGTGAAAATTCTGGCCCTGACTATCCTCCTCCTCCTTTGGTAGCCCACGGCCACTGCTGCTAGGAACGGTATATTCATCCTGGCGTCTGAGCTTGTTAGTTTTTTGCGCGCAAATTTATGCGTCGCGGGTCGACGTATGCCTGCTTCCTACTGGCGTACGTGTTTCTTTGCGCGTGTTGTAGGCGAGCGTGTGAAACTTCCCGCGCACCCCTGAAATCCAGTACCCAGGCCAATAGCGTGTGGAAATTTCCGCGCACCCCGGAATACACGTGCGCTGATGTACTCGCGTGTGTAAGTGCCCGCGCACCCCTGAAATACACGTACATAGGCCAATCGCGTGTACGCGCACTTTTGTCCAATTACACGCGATGACACTCTGACGTGCAGTCTTTCCACGTGTGCTCCAGCATCACATGCTATGAGGGAAACACCCGTGCGGGTCACGTCACAGACGCGCTTACGCGCTGAGGGCCTTTGGTCCAATAGAATCGCGTATGCGTGCTGACGCGCTTACGCGCTGAGGGCCTTTGGTCCAATAGAATCGCGTATGCGTGCTGACGCGCTTACGCACTAAGGGCCTTTCCTCGAATTTCACGCTGACGTGCAGGATTTTCACATGCCAAATCACTCTGTATCAAGCTGGCCACGCGAAAACACACGGAAGACCACGCTCCTGCCCAGAAGGCCGAATTACTGCCCCCCAGTGCCCCGAGCAGCCTCTCACGTGCCATCCGCTGCTGCCTGCCTGCCTGCCTGCTGCCACCGTGCCCTGCCATTTGGTGCCTGCACATCAGCCATCTGCAGGGGTCCAGTTGCTGTGTCCACCCCTGCTGGAACAGAAGACTCCCGACTGGGATAACATCGCTCCACAGCCCAGCCCCAGGACCCAGTTGTCCACCCACTCCTGCCTCTGGGGTTGCCATGTCGGGCACTTCAACATCTGGCACCAGTGGCAACCCCAGGCCAGAGGGGCAGAGGGGCACCAGCTTCACTGCCACCGAAGTTGGTGTCCTGGTGGAGCATGTCCTGGGGCAGTATGATGCCCTTTTTGGATCGTCCCGCGCCAGCAAGGAAGGATGGGAGAGGATCTGGGCCGACTGTGTGGTTGCCATCAACGCGGAGGGGGTGGCACCCCGCGACGTCCAGAAGATCAAGAAGCGCTGGGAGGACTTGAGGTCCAGGACCCTCGTGAAGGCCCGGCGCCTCGTGGAGGGGGGCCGGGGCCGCATGAGTTCCATCCAGATGAGGGTCCTGGAACGCGTACGCCCAGCGCTCCACGCCCAGATCCTTGAGAGGGAGACCCGTCTGGAGTTGAGCGGTAAGTGGCCAAGCATTGCTGTGTGAGACAGGGCATGTTGCGGTGTGCTGGTTGTCTGATACTTGCCTGTATGTGTGACATAGGCCATGTATGCATGTATGTGTGCAGGGACATCATGGTAATGCATGTGCGACCAGTGATGTGTGAACCACATGGTTGTTGCATGTGTTTAAATGCGACATGGGGAGCCCTATGCAGATTTTACACATGAGAGCATGCCAGTCTCTGTTCCTGGACATGGGTGGGGGTGAGGGATGGGTGCTGATGCCAGGTACATATATGGTAGCCATGTCTGTGTGCCTGACCTGCGTGTCTGTGACTTGTGAATGCCATGGATGCATGACACATGTGTGTGACAATGCACAGATTCACTGATGCAGCCTAGTTATCCTTGTATCCGCTGTGTTTGGGGTGTATGAGGCCAGATGGATGTGACTGAGGTGAAGTGTGTGCATGTGATAGGCATGACCCATGATGCATGTGAGTTCCATATCATTGTATGTTTCAAGAGTCCATTGGACATGTATGGAAATGTCCATGGCATGCACCATGCCTGTTACTGTGTGTGTTTTGCCTGGACTGACCCATGTGTTGTGGAGGGACATGATGGAAGTGTACTTTGACAGTGGTACTCATCTGCTATTGCTTCCTGTCTAGGGGACCATTGTACAGTACCCTGATGCTGTGTTCTATGTCTCCCTCTACGCAGCGGCTAGTGAAGAAGAGGGCGGAGACGGCGCTGTGGAGCAAGGCGTCGGGGATGCCCCCACGGCTGCAGCGGAAGGGGTGGGTGAGCCCCCACAGGGGCCTGCTACGGCGGAAGACGGTGAGGAGCCATCCAGGTTGGTGGTTTCCACAGAGGAGGAGGAGGCCGCCACTGAGGCACACATGGGGCCTGGTGGGGGCATCCCTGCTGGTTCAAGTGCTGCAGTCCAGGGGCAGGGGCAGGAGGCAGCACAGGTCACCATGGAGGGGCCTGTGCATGTCGCTGTCCCCGACCCTGTGAGTGCACCACCATGCACCAGCAGGGATGCCCCGTCCCAGGCCCGTCCGCAGGTAGAGGGGATGTCCATGTCACCTGACTCCCCTCCACCTGTGGACGAGGGGACCCGTGGCCGTATGGAGAAGGTCCTGATTGGGGGCGATGCGCGCGGGTGCAATTCGTGATGACGTGCGTGCTTTCCGGGAGGAGCACGCACGTCATCACGAAGAGCACCGTGCCGACGTGGCCCAATTTGGATCTTCCATGTTCGGGGGTTTCCTGCATGTGTCGGCCAATCTGGCGGCCCTCTCCTCCTCTGTGGAGGCTATAAGCCGGTCGTTCTCCTTGCCGTCTTCCGGCCCAGATGCCACCAGGGCCCCCTGTGGACCTGCCCTGACCAATGCAGCCAGCTCGGTGGGGATCCCATCCCTGCCACAGTCGGGAGTCGGAGGTCCAGCAGGGGTGGACACCACAGCAACTGTACCCCAGCAGATGGAGGATGTGCCGGCATCATCAGGCAGGGCACGTGCACGACGGCGTCAGTGGATTCCATCAGCCTGGATGCCGTCGTGCTGGCAGAGGCAGTTGCGTCAGAGGCAGCAGCAGAGTCAACGTGGGAGGCATCATGGCTCGGGGCCATCAACATCGGAGGGGCAGGCATCGGCCGGAGGACCCAGGACAGGAAGTGTCTTCCGTGTGGCTGCGGTTGGGCCAGCAGATAGGTGCGGAGCGGCGGCAGGCGGAAGAGGCGCGGCTCACGATGGTCAGGGCGGAGAACTCCATGCGGAGGGCCCTGAGGCGGGCCGAGTGCCTCGAGGCAATCCGCAGGGGGTTGGAGGAGCAGATGGCGTCGTCCTTGCGGACCCTCGGGGCCATGGAACAGGACCGCCTCCGGGACATAGACGAGGAGTTTGATGATGCCCTGGAACGGAACACCACGGAGTGAGCCACTGGACTTGCCCGCCGCCTTTATATATAGTTCTTTAGTTTTAGGTTTCCTTTGTTTCTTCTTATGATTTGGAGTCGACGGACACTGCTCCACTTTTTGTATATAGTTGCATTTTAGTTAGGGTTTTTTGTAGGTTTCCTTTGTTCAGTTGGGCTCATGGACCCTTGGATGTTTTGTACATAGTTCTTCATTGGATTGTTTTATGTTTTTTTTTTATTTATTCACCATGGAGCAATGGTCTTTGCATTTATTTTTCTCTCTCGGATTGATTTTATTTTTAATGTGACTTTGGACAACATTTTTTTGGATTTGGATTTGTAGTTTTGATTTATTTGGACGGACATGCAGCTTATCTTTTTTTCATTGCCATTGTAGTTTGTTTCATTTCATTTGCATTCAATTTTTTTTAATACAATTTTGTTTTCATACTTCACTGTGTGGTATCATCTCATTGGTTTCATGCATGTCATGTTGGGTGTTTTCCCATTCAATTGCAACCATTGTGTGTGACGGACATGGGTTCATTTGCTTTATGAACATTGGGGGTGTAACATGTAATTTCCATTTCCATGTGGGTGAATGGGTTACTTGGTAGGGCCTTTTGGCTGTGGAGGCTGACCATAACGCACATGATTGAGGATTGTGAGGACCTGGGTGCAGGGGGACATGAGTGGGGGCCTGGTGGAGGGTGCCCCTGGATGCTGGGGGTGGGGGTGCAGGGGGACATGAGTGGGGGCCTGGTGGAGGGTGCCCCTGGATGCTGGGGGGTGGGGGTGCAGGGGAACATGAGTGGAGGCCTGGTGGGGGATGCCCATGGTGGCTGGGGGGTGGGGGTGCAGGGGGACATGAGTGGGGGCCTGGTGGAGGGTGCCCCTGGATGCTGGGGGGTGGGGGTGATAGGGGACATGAGTGGGGGCCTGGTGGAGGGTGCCCTGCACTGCCGGGGGGTGGTGGTGCAGGGGGAGATGAGTTGGACATGAGTGGGGGCCTGGTGGAGGGTGCCCTGCACTGCTGGGGGGTGGGGGTGCAGGGGGACATAAGTGGGGGCCTGGTGGGGGCTGCCCATGGTGGCTGGGGGGTGGGGGTGGTGGGAGACATGAGTGGGGGCCTGGTGGAGGCTGCCCCTGCACTGCTGGGGGGTGGGGGTGATAGGGGACATGAGTGGGGGCCTGGTGGGGGATGCCCATGGTGGCTGGGGGGTGGGGGTGGTGGGAGACATGGGTAGGGGCCTGGTGGAGGGTGCCCCTGGATGCTGGGGGATGGGGGTGGTGGGAGACATGAGTGGGGGCCTGGTGGAGGGTGCCCCTGGATGCTGGTGGGTGGGGGTGCAGGGGGACATGAGTGGGGGCCTGGTGGAGGGTGCCCCTGGATGCTGGGGGGTGGGGGTGCAGGGGGACATGAGTTGGACATGAGTGGGGGCCTGGTGGAGGGTGCCCCTGGATGCTGGGGGGTGGGGGTGCAGGGGGACATGAGTGGGGGCCTGGTGGAGGGTGCCCCTGGATGCTGGGTGGTGGGGGTGCAGGGGGGACATGAGTTGGACATGAGTGGGGGCCTGGTGGAGGGTGCCCTGCACTGCTGGGGGGTGGGGGTGGTGGGAGACATGAGTGGGGGCCTGGTGGAGGGTGCCCCTGGATGCTGGGGGGTAGGGGTGATAGGGGACATGAGTGGGGGCCTGGTGGAGGGTGCCCCTGGATGCTGGGGGGTGGGGGTGCAGGGGGACATGAGTGGGGGCCTGGTGGATGGTGCCCCTGGATGCTGGGGGATGGGGGTGCAGGGGGACATGAGTGGGGGCCTGGTGGAGGGTGCCCCTGGATGCTGGGTGGTGGGGGTGCAGGGGGACATGAGTTGGACATGAGTGGGGGCCTGGTGGAGGGTGCCCTACACTGCTGGGGGGTGGGGGTGGTGGGAGACATGAGTGGGGGCCTGGTGGAGGGTGCCCCTGGATGCTGGGGGGTGGGGGTGATAGGGGACATAAGTGGGGGCCTGGTGGAGGGTGCCCCTGGATGCTGGGGGGTGGGGGTGCAGGGGGACATGAGTTGGACATGAGTGGGGGCCTGGTGGAGGGTGCCCCTGGATGCTGGGGGGTGGGGGTGATAGGGGACATGAGTGGGGGCCTGGTGGAGGGTGCCCCTGGATGCTGAGGGGTGGGGGTGCAGGGGGACATGAGTTGGACATGAGTGGGGGCATGGTGGAGGGTGCCCCTGGATGCTGGGGGGTGGGGGTGATAGGGGACATGAGTGGGGGCCTGGTGGAGGGTGCCCTGCACTGCTGGGGGGTGGGGGTGCAGGGGGACATGAGTTGGACATGAGTGGGGGCCTGGTGGAGGGTGCCCTGCACTGCTGGGGGGTGGGGGTGCAGGGGGACATGAGTGGGGGCCTGGTGGGGGCTGCCCATGGTGGCTGGGGGGTGGGGGTGGTGGGAGACATGAGTGGGGGCCTGGTGGAGGCTGCCCCTGCACTGCTGGGGGGTGGGGGTGATAGGGGACATGAGTGGGGGACTGGTGGGGGATGCCCATGGTGGCTGGGGGGTGGGGGTGCAGGGGGACATGGGAGGGGGGCATGGTGGAGGGTGCCCCTGGATGCTGGGGGTGGGGGTGATAGGGGACATGAGTGGGGGCCTGGTGGAGGGTGCCCTGCACTGCTGGGGGGTGGGGGTGCAGGGGGACATGAGTGGGGGCCTGGTGGGGGCTGCCCATGGTGGCTGGGGGGTGGGGGTGGTGGGAGACATGAGTGGGGGCCTGGTGGAGGCTGCCCCTGCACTGCTGGGGGGTGGGGGTGATAGGGGACATGAGTGGGGGCCTGGTGGGGGATGCCCATGGTGGCTGGGGGGTGGGGGTGGTGGGAGACATGGGTGGGGGCCTGGTGGGGGCTGCCCATGGTGGCTGGGGGGTGGGGGTGGTGGGAGACATGAGTGGGGTTCTGGTGGAGGGTGCCCCTGGATGCTGGGGGGTGGGGGTGCAGGAGGACATGAGTGGGGGCCTGGTGGAGGGTGCCCCTGGATGCTGGGGGGTGGGGGTGCAGGGGGACATGAGTGGGGGCCTGGTGGAGGGTGCCCCTGGATGCTGGGTGGTGGGGGTGCAGGGGGACATGAGTTGGACATGAGTGAGGGCCTGGTGGAGGGTGCCCTGCACTGCTGGGGGATGGGGGTGGTGGGAGACATGAGTGGGGGCCTGGTGGAGGCTGCCCCTGCACTGCTGGGGGGTGGGGGTGATAGGGGACATGAGTGGGGGCCTGGTGGGGGATGCCCATGGTGGCTGGGGGGTGGGGGTGGTGGGAGACATGGGTGGGGGCCTGGTGGGGGCTGCCCATGGTGGCTGGGGGGTGGGGGTGGTGGGAGACATGAGTGGGGGCCTGGTGGAGGGTGCCCCTGGATGCTGGGGGGTGGGGGTGCAGGAGGACATGAGTGGGGGCCTGGTGGAGGGTGCCCCTGGATGCTGGGGGGTGGGGGTGCAGGGGGACATGAGTGGGGGCCTGGTGGAGGGTGCCCCTGGATGCTGGGTGGTGGGGGTGCAGGGGGACATGAGTTGGACATGAGTGAGGGCCTGGTGGAGGGTGCCCTGCACTGCTGGGGGATGGGGGTGGTGGGAGACATGAGTGGGGGCCTGGTGGAGGGTGCCCCTGGATGCTGGGGGGTGGGGGTGCAGGGGGACATGAGTGGGGGCCTGGTGTAGGGTGCCCCTGGATGCTGGGGGGTGGGGGTACAGGGGGACATGAGTTGTACATGAGTGGGGGCCTGGTGGAGGGTGCCCCTGGATGCTGGGGGGTGGGGGTGCAGGGGGACATGAGTGGGGGCCTGGTGGAGGGTGCCCCTGGATGCTGGGTGGTGGGGGTGCAGGGGGACATGAGTTGGACATGAGTGGGGGCCTGGTGGAGGGTGCCCTGCACTGCTGGGGGGTGGGGGTGGTGGGAGACATGAGTGGGGGCCTGGTGGAGGGTGCCCCTTGATGCTGGGGGGTGGGGGTGATAGGGGACATGAGTGGGGGCCTGGTGGAGGGTGCCCCTGGATGCTGGGGGGTGGGGGTGCAGGGGGACACGAGTGGGGGCCTGGTGGAGGGTGTCCCTGGATGCTGGGGGGTGGGGGTGCAGGGGGACATGAGTGGGGGCCTGGTGGAGGGTGCCCTGCACTGCTGGGGGGTGGGGGTGGTGGGAGACATGGGTGGGGGCCTGGTGGAGGGTGCCCCTGGATGCTGGTGGTGATAGGGGACATGAGTGGGGGCCTGGTGGAGGGTGCCCCTGGATGCTGGGGGGTGGGGGTGCAGGGGGACATGAGTTGGACATGAGTGGGGGCCTGGTGGAGGGTGCCCCTGGATGCTGGGGGGTGGGGGTGATAGGGGACATGAGTGGGGTCCTGGTGGAGGGTGCCCCTGGATGCTGGGGGGTGGGGGTGCAGGGGGACATGAGTTGGACATGAGTGGGGGCCTGGTGGAGGGTGCCCCTGGATGCTGGGGGGTGGGGGTGATAGGGGAAATGAGTGGGGGCCTGGTGGAGGGTGCCCTGCACTGCTGGGGGGTGGGGGTGCAGGGGGACATGGTTTGGACATGAGTGGGGGCCTGGTGGAGGGTGCCCTGCACTGCTGGGGGGTGGGTGTGCAGGGGGACATGAGTGGGGGCCTGGTGGGGGCTGCCCATGGTGGCTGGGGGATGGGGGTGGTGGGAGACATGAGTGGGGGCCTGGTGGAGGCTGCCCCTGCACTGCTGGGGGGTGGGGGTGATAGGGGACATGAGTGGGGGCCTGGTGGAGGGTGCCCCTGGATGCTGGGGGGTGGGGGTGATAGGGGACATGAGTGGGGGCCTGGTGGAGGGTGCCCTGGATGCTGGGGGGTGGGGTGCAGGGGGACATGAGTTGTACATCTGTGGGGGCCTGGTGGAGGGTGCCCCTGCACTGCTGAGGGGTGGGGGTGGTGGGAGACATGAGTTGGAGATGAGTGGGGGCCTGGTGGAGTGTGCCCTGCACTGCTGGGGGGTGGGGGTGCAGGGGGACATGAGTGGGGGCCTGGTGGAGGGTGCCCCTGGATGCTGGGGGTGCAGGGGGACATGAGTGGGGGCCTGGTGGAGGGTGCCCCTGGATAATGGGGGGTGGGGGTACAGGGGGACATGAGTGGGGGCCTGGTGGAGGGTGCCCCTGCACTGCTGAGGGGTGGGGGTGGTGGGAGACATGAGTTGGACATGAGTGGGGGCCTGGTGGAGGGTGCCCTGCACTGCTGGGGGGTGGGGGTGGTGGGAGACATGAGTGGGGGCCTGGTGGAGGGTGCCCCTGGATGCTGGGGGGTGGGGGTGCAGGGGGACATGAGTGGGGGCCTGGTGGAGGGTGCCCCTGCACTGCTGGGGGGTGGGGGTGGTGGGAGACATGAGTGGGGGCCTGGTGGAGGGTGCCCCTGGATGCTGGGTGGTGGGGGTGCAGGGGGACATGAGTTGGACATGAGTGGGGGCCTGGTGGAAGGTGCCCCTGGATGCTGGGGGTGGGGGTGCAGGGGGACATGAGTGGGGGCATGGTGGAGGGTGCCCCTGGATGCTGGGGGGTGGGGGTGCAGGGGGACATGAGTGGGGGCCTGGTGGAGGGTGCCCCTGGATGCTGGGGGGTGGGGGTGCAGGGGGCCATGAGTGGGGGCCTGGTGGAGGGTGCCCCTGGATGCTGGGTGGTGGGGGTGCAGGGGGACATGAGTTGGACATGAGTGGGGGCCTGGTGGAGGGAGCCCCTGGATGCTGGGGAGTGGGGGTGCAGGGGCACATGAGTGGGGGCCTGGTGGAGGGTGCCCCTGGATGCTGGGGGGTGGGGGTGCAGGGGGACATGAGTGGGGGCCTGGTGGAGGGTGCCCCTGGATTCTGGGGAGTGGGGGTGCAGGGGGACATGAGTGGGGGCCTGGTGGAGGGTGCCCCTGCACTGCTGAGGGGTGGGGGTGGTGGGAGACATGAGCTGGACATGAGTGGGGGCCTGGTGGAGGGTGCCCTGCACTGCTGGGGGGTGGGGGTGGTGGGAGACATGAGTGGGGGCCTGGTGGAGAGTGCCCCTGGATGCTGGGGGGTGGGGATTCAGGGGGACATGAGTTGGACATGAGTGGGGGCCTGGTGGAGGGTGCCCTGGATGCTGGGGGGTGGGGGTGCAGGGGGACATGAGTTGGACATGAGTGGGGGCCTGGTGGAGGGTGCCCTGCACTGCTGGGAGGTGGGGGTGCAGGGGGCCATGAGTGGGGGCCTGGTGGAGGGTGCCCCTGGATGCTGGGGGGTGGGGGTGGTAGGGGACATGAGTGGGGGCCTGGTGGAGGGTGCCCCACACTGCTGGGGGGTGGGGGTGCTGGGTGACATGAGCAGGTGTGCAGGGTAGTCCTCTGTGGTGTCGGCTGCCTGCAGGGGCCGTGGAGGGTGTACAGGGAATACCTGGGAGCACACAGCCAAATCGCGTGTAGAATTTCCCGCGTACCCCTGAAATACACGTACCCAGCCAAATCGCGTGTGGAAATTCCCACGCACGTACCCGGCCAAATCGCGTGTGGGACTTCCCGCGCACCCCTGAGATCCACGTACCCAGCCAAGTCGCGTGTGGAAATTCCCGCGCACGTACCCGGCCAAATCGCGTGTGGAACTTCCCGCGCACCCCTGAAATCCACGTACCCTTCCAAATCGCGTGTGAGACTTCCCGCGCACCCCTGAGATCCACGTACCCAGCCAAATCGCGTGTGGAAATTCCCACGCACGTACCCGGCCAAATCACGTGTGCAACTTCCCGCGCACCCCTGAAATCCACGTACCCTGCCAAATCGCGTGTGGGACTTCCCGCGCACCCCTGAGATCCACGTACCCAGCCAAATCGCGTGTGGAAATTCCCGCGCACATACCCGGCCAAATCGCGTGTGGAACTTCCCGCGCACCCCTGAAATCCACGTACCCTGCCAAATCGCGTGTGAGACTTCCCGCGCACCCCTGAGATCCACGTACCCAGCCAAGTCGCGTCTGGAAATTCCTGCGCACGTACCCGGCCAAATCGCATGTGGGACTTCCCGCGCACCCCTGAAATCCACGTACCCTGCCAAATCGCGTGTGAAAGTTCCCGCGCACCCCGCAATACACGCACACGTTATTTTTCAGTCAGCGGGTGTCCGTGTTTGTGGGTACCCCTTTGCACGTCATTTGTCCTGGAGGGCCACAGTATAGGACATTCATCATAGCTGTATATAGGTGCTATTTGTTGGCGCACCTTTTGGCGCACATTTATTACAGGCGCAGAGACGCTACCGCCTGCTTTCTTGTGGCGGTCGTGTTTGTGCCTGTGCACTGGTTTGACCGTGCGCTTTTTTGCCCTTTTCGATTCCATGAATACGTGTTGTAGGCGAGCGTGTGGGTGTTCCGCGCACTTGCACCCTGTACTTCCCCCGTGACGCCCACATTTTGGCAAGTTGTTCCCCATTCCGAGTGTTACGCCCCGTGTTCCGCCTACTTTTGTTGTGTGCGCCGCGCTATGTGCGATTTTCGCTGTGGCCTGTGCGATTTTCGCTGTGACCTGGCGCACGCCGTTAGATGGCCTGTGCGCCAACGTGCGCCGCGCACTTTTTTAGTGCACATCCAATGGTTTTCTCGCGCACGGCCTTCCATGAATCGATGTGCGCTGCTTTTCGTGCGATTTTCGCACTTGCACTGCGATTTTCGCTATTCCACTGCGAATCGCACGTTTTTGGCCACTTGCGCCGCGCTAATTATTCCATGAATCGGCCTGTTTGTCTTTTAGAGAGGCTACAAACACCTCACATTTTCCTTGCAAGTGTGTTTTTCAGATGCTTTGTGAGGCTGCCGGTCACATATTTGTCTTTAAAATACTGTGTTTCTTTGGGATACATTTTCCTACAGTGGGTTAGAATACATTTCATCAAATTCTGCTACTTTGGGTTAGGAAAGCAGTATTTTCAATTTAGAACATAGAACATTGATTTATCTACTCTATGTGTTAAGGCGTGCTGATGCCCTGAAGGATTGCACATTTCTTCCGGTCCACACGCCGACTAGCAGACACAATATCATTGTTGAGGGAAGAGGTCAGACAAAAAGACAGAGATGTGTTAACATGACTCTTCAAGGCTGTAAATTAAAAAGGCAGGGTTTATGTATATGAGTGTAACTCCACACTCCCTCACTTCTCCTGTCTCCCCATTCTTCCCTTATTCTACCTTAGAGAGGTTGTGAAAAGATGGAGAAACTAAAAGCACTACACGTACCTCTGGGTGCATTCATGGATGCAATGACGCACAAATGCTTGGGACGCTGGAAAGTGTAGTTCCTTGCATGTACCCGGTCTCCCAAGCACCACTGCAACTTCCAGTTTTGCCACCCCCCCATGTTGAGTGCAAGGGGGCAGAGGATGGGCTGTGGCACTATACATCAACCAAGGTTAGCACTTTCCGAAAGGACAACAACCATGCCCTCCCCACCCCCAGTTCCCATAAATTACTTGGGTATATTTAGCAAGGGTGTAAGGGTCTTCTCACTCCAACATAAAATCATTTGTGAAATAATATAGTTTATTTGGAAGGTCATCTTTTCTATCGGGAATAAAAACGCTAAACTCCCGTCTATTCCAATCTGTCTTTTTAAATATATATGGTTTTCACAGGTGTTGATTTATCTATTCTCTATTTAGACTACGAAGTGTGGTCAGTGATCCACAGCCTAAATTATTTGAGTATACCTGTGAATACCACAGGGTTCAGTTTAGTTTAGCTGCCATTTATAACATTCTGCACTTTCTGCGCAGGGAAGTGTTCCTTGTTTTACACAGCACACATAGCACAAAGAAAGCATTTTTTTCTTATTTAAATGCAATCTCCCTCGGCTTTAGTACAGTGAAAGCAGGAAATAATGCACACTAGAATACTATAAGATTCTTTCCTTAGGGTGTTAATAATAATGTGTGAGTCCTGCTCTCTGTGCGCAGAAAAAGACTATATTTTTTACAACAAGTGAGGTCTCACTTTGCTTTAACACAGTGAGAAAGCACTATTACATTTCACACACAAATATCCAGATATTTCATTTGGAATGAGAAACCCCTAGTGGAACCCACCTCACTAAGTCCCTCCCACTTCAGTAATTTAGCAAGTATATGATCCTAGGAGATATATTTAATTCCATTTGTAGAAATGTGTTATACTCACTTAAAAAACATTCTTTAAGGAAATGATCCAGGATAGACCCTTGTGGGTTTTCAAGAAGCTCCTAGTCAGTCTCTCCTCGATCTTAGCAAGCAGGTCTGCTCCTGATAACAGTCTCTTCAAGGATCAGGGCCCCTCCTCTAGGTAATAGCCAGAATCAGTTATCATCCATTTGGAACAGGTCTTATCCTTTATTTGCAGCTTTTGATTCCAGAGTGAGATCTCCCTATTTGCTTTGTCATGATTACATCATATCTTTTGATTGGTCAAATATTTCCATTGGCTTGCTCAATAGACAATCAATGCTCACAGGGAATAGCCCCCTAATCTTTAAAGTGAATCATATGGCATCACACACAGTGGGTAATAATAAGCAGCGCTCAGATGCCTGCGGGTTCATGGCACTATATAAATGCAAATTATTATTATATACATGTGAAATATTATTATTATTATATATTGAATTATGAGAAAGTTGGGGCTGCCTACTCTTAAAACTTTTGAATGCAAAATCATTTTATTCCATATTTCATAAAAGCACCCTGATGAAATTTGGATTACTGGGATCCCACAGCACTCATGAACATTGGGACACGCAACATGAGTTTGTACAATAATTTTAATGAAGATATTAATATTAATAATGTTATCAATAATTAGAAAATGTTGTCAATTTGGTTTTGAATTCCTTTGATGGAGGAAATCCTCATGGTCAGGTTGATTATTTCCATTTGTTTCTAGGGTATATGGCTGTGGATTTAAAAGCAAAATTTGTTTTTAAATGCATGAATATTCTTGATTTATATATCCCATTATATTCTTGCAACAGAGTTCCAGCCTTAATTTTTTGTAGAATTGCGAAACCCTGTGCACAGCATAGCGAGCAATGTAAACAGTTCTTAGATGCCCCATTGCCTATTTTCTATTACACTGCATCTGGCCAGCTTTATTGCCTTAACTGATGTAAAAGGTCACCCTTTAAATGAAGTAATGTGTCTTTGAATCTGGGCCTTGTTTCCATAGGCTGGATCTTCATATGAATAGTCCTGATTCTTATCAGTCCGAGCACCCCATTTGGCCTCTGCTGGAATTCTAAAATGTATTTATTAGAAATACTTCCTTGAAATGGGTGGGATCAGTTTAATTAACTCTGAGGTCTGATCCAAATGGCCTTTATATTTCTCTGAACTATATGTGTTTTCAAACAAAACTTAATAATCTTTCCAATACGAAGGGCCGAGGCATATCTCGCGGGACAATTAAATCCACAACACAACAACGCTCAGTTGAACAGGATTTTAGCTCATAGTCAGGTTTTAGTAAGAGAAACAGCAAAACAAGCATTTGCCAAAGCCGTGTTACCATTGATTTCTTATACATTTACAAAGTAATGTATTCCCTATTTTCAAAATTGCCTGTACAAATCCTCATGCACTGACATTAGGTTTTTACAGATATTTTTAAAAGTATCACTGTTATGTTTAAATTATAGTTAAGTTGAGCTATTTATGTGCTTCCTCTTGCTTCCGCTGTTTCTCTCTTCTTGCTCCACTTGCATGCAATTATCTTCTCCTGGACATCCGAGAAAGAGTCCACATGGATTTGTTCAAAACCAAAGTAAAAGCCTTCCTCCTCACCAGTGATTTACCCTCTTAACCTACCTCTGAACTTCCTGCTAGCTATCATTTTCCCTTGTCTCTACTCTGCCCCTGTCCCGCTCTCCCTCTGCCTCTACTCTAGCACTTCACCCATCATGGTCACATTCCAAACCCAGCTGGCCGTAGCGCCTACCTGCACTTACAAATGTCCATTGTTCGTTGTCCTTAATCTATGTATGTCCACTTAAAGTATTGTCCCGGTGACTTTTTCATTAACTCCCCTCCACAACCTGGTCAGAATGTCCCTCAAATTCACCCCATTGTAAGATGCTCTCTGCTTCCTATCAAATCTGATTTCTTATGTATTGTACATTCTTTTGTGATCAAATGAGCATTGTTCCTCGTGATGATAATGAAAAGAAAATACATAGGAAACATGATAAATATATTCCTAATAACTTTTAACTCGCATGACGGATTTTGCAGACAGATTTGTACTCATTGGCCTGCCCCAGAACCCCCAAACTGGAAATTGTGGGAAAGATGTGCTAAGAAATACAGACGTTATTAAGAAAAGAAACCAACACAGTTTCAGCCTATTCCCATTTCAATGTTTGCTTGAGTGCACAGAGCAAACCGCTGGAGGGAATTGAACCAGGTACGAACCGTTGACTCAATTTCCAGGGATGAAGGGGTGAGGAGTCTGGGGTTATTGCATCATGTAGAATTTTAAATATTTGATGGAGAAGATGGTTCCCCCTCATCCCAAAATGATAGCTGTATCTCCCATGGTGCATTTCAGCAAATAGGCTTTTCAGAAATGAGTAAAAATGCCATTTCTTGGTTTGCTCAATGCAAGTGATTATCGTGACAATTACCACGATAATGCGAAAGCGAAAAGGGAAATAAAAACTATTTGGAGGTGGAATAGTGATGAAATGACATCAGGCTAGAGGTGGGGAGGGGAAAAGAGAACAGCATGTGAAGTTTGGGAGTTTGGTCTGCGTTGGCAGTCATGGCTCAAACATTTTCCCATTACTACACTAATTCCCTCATAATTACAGCAATAAGAACCAGGGAAAAAATGGGCCACAGATACAAATTTTGCATTATCGCAGTAATTACACTGTGATTACTGTAGTAATTATCAGGGGGAATGGAAACTGAGGAACTGCAAATAAATTGAGGGACATCTCTTGCAATCACATCTACTATGCAGGGGAAAATGGATCTTTGTGCCAGTGGCCCTGGCCAGTAGACCCCAAAGAAACCTATTGGTGCAACATGTGCAGTGGCCACGGTGGCCATGACCGAATGCCAGAACCAGTGGGCTTGAAAGAAACCTGGTGTAGTTCCACTTTTACTGATTTTTACACATAAAAACAGATGGAAATCACTATTTTTCCTTTCAATATTTATTTGCAAAAAATGGATAAACATGGAAACGCATGTCTCTGGGTTGGGTCTTTAACTTGTATTGCATGCATTGACTGTGCAAAGTAACACACCAGCAAGTTCAAAAAGGAATGTAATTTCTTTTAATGTGTTTAAATCGCTGCAGATAAGCAGCCCTTGTCTTGTTGTGCAAAAGCGCAGCTCTAGGCGCTTTCCATTACAAGCATCCAAGTGCTAATGTGTTTTGTCATGTAAATAAATGTGGAAAAAGACTAGTTACAACTTATTTTTTATATTGCAAGAAATAATTATGGATAAATAAAGAATGAATTACCCAAAAATAAATATGGATAAATACAGACAGAAATGGTGCAAAAATAAATACCATAAAACTGGGACCCGCAATTAAAATATACAGTGGGCACGTCCAACGGCCATGCTCACTACTGGCCAGGGCCAAAGGCCCCAAAGGTTGGGTGCTGTTCACCAGATGAAGTGACACCTACCTGCTTGCTTTATCTGCTCAATATTTCTTACAATTGTATTGTATCACATGCACCAGACTTGGAAGAAGCAGTGCAGTTTTTAGGCGTCTCATGTTTTAGTTGAATACTGTTGGGTTCCATTTATCTTCGTAGATGCCCAATGACCAACCAACACCCACAAGCTGTGTGCCCCTCCTCATATGTCATCACATTCTAATAGAGGGGCATTAAAAAGACAAGGGTTAGTAAAATCTGGCCAGGTTGTAGTTTTCATGGAGAATAACCAAGCACTCAGCATAGACAATGCTCCTCCCGGATTCAACATTCTATGTGTGGAAATAAACATAAACTCTGACTGCAGGATGTGTGCACTCTACTCTTGTCTTTGGAAAAGAATTCCAGGTTGCTGATACTGAGATGTCTGGTTTCATGAAGCATGTGCCGCAACTCAGATTTCCACCCTTCCAAGTGTTTGAACCCCCTGACTATGGCAGACATTTTGTAAACAAAGAGAATGTGTGCAACACATGCGATGCATGACATAAGAGGGGCACGACGCACACAGCTGCAGAGAGATATAACATTGTTATCAGTCCTGCTTATTTGTCCTATGTAACCTGCAGCCCTGGATTCACATATATAAGGGTTGGTGAAGCCAACAGTAGGCATTGCCATTAAGGTAATACAAGTGACTGGGAAATGCCTGATGCCTATATAAAAGCCAAAACTGTGGCCTTTGCCAATGCTTGTTTTTAGCAACACTTCAGGGCAAGGACACACATACTGCTTATGAACAAGATGCTGAATGCACCGGAAGTGCATTTATAACTGCAGTTGATCCATTAACTCTCAAAAGATGGTTTAAAAAACACTGGAAGGCACTTGCCTTTGTGCGGGGAGAGGCGGATAGTTCGTTGGAATGGCCATAGGGATTAGCATGGCCTCCGGCAATGAATGGGTGGATAAATAACTAAACACCCACAAGCTGTGCGTCCCTACCAGCAGTAGTCCAATGGAATAGTTTTGGCTTAACAGTGCGATTTAAGGGCCACCTAATAACCAAAACTAAAAATGAATGAATCGTGGATGGAGGTGGGGTTCTTTGGTTATAAAAAATAGGAAGGGAGTCAGCAATGCAACTGGAGCTTTGGGAATCAGCAGGAGTGGATGCTGGAGCTGCTGAACCTGGAAGGAATCTGCAGGGTGCTGAGGAGACAGTCTGCTGTGTCGCACCTCTGCAGAAGAGCGTGTGAAAAGGCCAGCAGGTCCGCCCAGAACCGACTGCCAATCTCTAGGCATTTATTCCATTTCCTTTGGAGATTCTGCTCGTAAATTGCACCATTTCAGCCATTTACAACAAAAAAATAACGTGTTGGTAGTGCTCCCGCTATGCACTTTCTGCGTGGTTTGGCTTGCCAGATAGAACGTTTCACTGCTAGTAAGGAAGATATTTATGCCCCCATTGTTAGAAATTGCAACAGTCGACACTGATGTCAATTGCTGCGATTTCATTTCTTGTCATGCCAAATCCCCAATGAATGATATTCCTCAGTTACAAAAGGGGCTGACGTCACATCCGGGTGCATTGCTCCTGAAGACATCACTTCATGCAATGTAAATATCACAACATAAAGAAATCAGGGATCTCAGCACTTTCTTTGCGACACTGCTCAGAACAAGGAACGCATGTAAAACTTACCGCAGAACATGCACACCTTGAGCCGCCCTCCCGGTCGCCCCCCCCCCGACCCCCTGAACCCATAATCACCCCCCCCCCCAATTGAGGGAAATGTGCGGCCTCACTCGAGTGCAAGAACATTTTTCTCCAGTGAACGTTTCCATTTCTCTGCAACAACCGTGAACACGGAGTCCCCACGCCTACAAGTTGGTCCACATAACTTGATCACCTGGAAGAGAAATGTTGCCTGATCCCACAGGAATGGGCACCTCCGCAGTGGCACCAGCAAGATGCCCCGCTAATGACTCGCCGCAGAGCTCTAGAGAAAGAATAACAAACCCCAGCCAATGTAAATTAAATGAATACCCCTACTAAGATAACACAGACTGAAATGTCTGTGGTCTGCAAGTATCATTTTCAGATGTTCCTTCCAAGTCTGACCACAGCCACTTCCCCCAAGGTAAATATTACTAACTGCCATCTGGGCACAGGCAGCACATCAATGGAGCGCTTCTGGCAAAACAGCACAGCTCTGTACAACGAAGTGATTATTTGAGGAAGACAGAGGGTGCTTGTCTAGCTCATAATGCATAGAGTCCTAATTCCGAGGTGTTTTATTTAAACCTTAGTCTCAGCGGTAAAGGTGACTAAAGTAATGTGCTCACGGTGGAACATACATGCAGGATTGGTCTGACACACACAACTGCCTCTGGCATCAATGAAGAAAAAATGAGCCCAAACGGAAATTCGTTACCTCCTTGACAAACTGTCTGAGTAGTGCCCAATGGGAGTTTTTTGGCAAAATGCCTTGCAAATAGTGCACTTTTAAGAATATTTGTTCATTAATACGGGTCCAAACGACAAGCAGTTTAGTAAAGCAAGTAATTAAATTGGTCACATGTGGCCAAAACACTGGCCTGCTTTGACCAAAGAAAATTGGCCCAAGCCAGCATATGGGCCGGGAACTTTGGCCAGTCCTCTAGGGTCCTAGAGGCCAGTCAGAGCCTGCATAAATCTGATCAATGAGGACCTTTGCTTTACATCCAACGGGGTAGAGCGCAACTTCAACAGCATTTCAACATCAACTATCCAGCATTTCAAGCACACCCATGTGCTCTAGCACATTGAAGCATCTGTGTGCTAGATGCAATTACCAATCAAATATCTCAGCCCAAATTACCAGACAGACTCAAAGGAGATGGTAAAATAATGCTTTAATCGCAACTAAGTAAAGCAGGGTGAATAAATAATTCATCAAATCGATTCATGCAGGATCACAGTCTTTTCGATTATACTCAGTTTATATAATGCTAGATGTATCATATATGACATCATTCTACATGGCAAACGGTAAAACCTATCGAAGGGTGGGATTGGATTAGGGGAACATGTCTACATATAGAATGCATAGATATTAGTTTCTCATTGGCGGCCCCTTATCTGTAGGACACGCCCTACCACGTGGTATAATATGCTCGTCATAGCAGAAAATGTGGCAGCGGAATAATACTTTGCAACATTGTATATAAAAGCGCATGGCAGGCGTTTCGACTTGGTTAGCAACCCAAATCCAACCTTGGACATTTAGCTTGCTAGCAGCATGTACATAGAAACGAAACCCAGGTGCTTGGAGATATGTCAGCTTTGCCCTTGTTTTGCCAATTAGTCTACCCTCTCTCATCGGTAGGCCTCATGACAGTGTCTTCTGTTTGATGGCTGACCTTGCCAGTCTGCACTGTCTCAGAACATTCGAGGGAGTGTAGGCACACCATTATCTTAGCTCTAGACTCAATGAATAGCCCTTGTTTGCGAGCTCTTCATCACGTGTTACAAGATCATGAATTTGTCCATTTCGACAGTGTATTGAACACCATTTGATTCAATTATGCAGAGTGCAGTTGCTCCTCTTGGCCTTTAGAGACTTGCTCACTCTATCTCATATTGACTCAATGCCTGTTTAATTGTCCAATATTAGGCATCCAGAAATGTTCTTGTTCCTCCTAATCTTTGGGAAAGATGTCCTTACCCATGGTCTGCTCATAGACTCCCTTGCTTTTTCTCCATCTCTTGAAATAGCATCCTTGGCTCCAAGCCAATGTACTCTTCTATTTTGCAAAGCAAAACAGCTTCTTCATCATCTTTTCACTTCAAGATCCTGGGCTTGTATTTTGAGGTAGTTGGGTTGCTTGACATAAGTTGTTGTTTATTTTCTTCTGATGGTTGTCCTAAACGTTGCATATATACCTCTTAGAAGCAAACTTCTATGTATTCTTTCTACCTTGCATTTCAGTGCCATAGTTCATATCTGATTAAATATGCCAGCAAACAAGTTGGTAATTTCAGAATTTTCTTGTAGAAGAAGGTTTCACAGACTTCCGAGATCTTCCAAGAGAGATTCGGGAAAGACTCTGCCCCATAGGTTATAACTTCTTGTACCTTTTGGTTATAAAAGGTGATTATGGGGATCATGGAAAAGGTTCCATATCGTTGATGTAGAGCCCTCCCTTGATTTGTGAGCTTTAAAAGCTTCTCCTTGATTAATTGGTAGTGGCCCGATTCATTAATATTTTTATTAATCAATACTCCAAGATAGAGAATTGAGTTGACCACTGCAAAACACTGATTTTCAATTTTCCATTTGAAGGTCTCCTTCCTTCCTGGAATTCCACGTGCTGACTTTGTCACCAGCACCATTGACTTTTTGATATTCATTTTCATTCTGTTGGAATCCAGGTAATTCTTAAACTCTGTGATTCATCTCTGGAGTCCTATAACGGTCTGGTCGATAAAGACCAGATCATTCACATAGATGATCCATGATATGGCTGCTTTTCCGATCCTGGGAGGGAATGCTCTGACATTCATTTGAGATTCAAACAGATCGGCTGGATAGAGGGCAAACAGGAATGGTGCAAGTGCACACCCCTGCTTGATTCCCCTAAATGTGGGGATCTTCCTTGTGAATGATCCATCTCTTGTTAGTAGTTCTTGGATCGTGGTGTTTGAGTATAAGGCTTGTAGAGCTTCTAATAGCTCTTTGGGGCAATTCCACTTCTCAAGTTTCTGCCATAATAGATCCCAGCTAATCCCATCAAAGGCTTTGAGGTCGATAAATCCAAGATATATGCTTCCTTTTGTCTCAAGGGCTTTCTGTTTTAGGAGATTTAATATGAACAGGTTTAATGATGTCCCTACACCGCTTACAAAAGCCGTTTGGCGCCTGTCCAGGATGTCGACTTCCTTTGCCCAGGCTTTGAGATCTCTTAAAAGGAGCGATACAAAGATCTTTCCTATTAAATCTAATAAAGCAATTGGCCTATAATTTCCAGGCTCCCCTCGGTCGCCTTTCTTATATATAGGCACGAGTATTGCTTCTTTCCATGATGAAGGGATCGATCTAGTTACCCATATCTGCTTAAAGAGGAGATATGTCATTTCCAGTCAACAATATAAATTCTTGATAACAAATGAAAAAGTAGTTACATGTCAAGATAAGTAGGTAGTACCCTTACGGAGGCCAGTAACTCTCTTGCATTGAGAAATGCTTATACCTGCCTTATCAAAGGGATGGTCCATACTCACCTATGCTAAGGTGAGTATGAGTAGAGAAAGCGACTACTCAGCTCTGACACTTCTACAAAGAGTGAACC
Organism: Ambystoma mexicanum; assembly: GCF_040938575.1. Classification (NCBI taxonomy): domain Eukaryota; kingdom Metazoa; phylum Chordata; class Amphibia; order Caudata; family Ambystomatidae; genus Ambystoma; species Ambystoma mexicanum. The sequence goes on along the minus strand of NC_090935.1, from coordinate 343,180,817 downwards.
CAATCATAAAGGTAAAACCGGCACTTTTAGGAGATATACCTCCTTGGCCTTTTGTGATAACATGGGCTGAGAGAAGGCTATACTCAAGAGTGGTGTGAAGGTGAAACAGTAGCAACAGTCCAGAATAAAGGAACACCCAAGCAAAATTCTATCAAAACATATATATTTTTAATTAAACACACCATATGCAATAATAACTAAATAGAAACCACCACAAATCCCACCCCAGTGAAAGAACACAGAATATGCAAGGTATCAAGATGCAGAACTCTGGGTAATGAGACAGCGGAAGAAAAGGCAATATAAAAACACAATGTTCAAAATAGATATTTTCTTTAGTTGCAAAAAGGGATTAATGTGACCTTCCCAGGTAGTTATCAGCCAATAATACCTTTGCAGTGTCTTGGCATTCAACGCAGACTAACCAGGCTTCTCGGCACTGTTCAGTGGTTCAATTTGATTTTCAGATGCAGCAGTCGTGGGGTCCAGCAGCAGGCAGATGTTGAGGTGGGGTCAAACTGAAGTAGACTGCATTTCGAAATGTGCTGAAGAGATGCAGATTGATCGATTCGGCGGACGAGGTTCGATGGAATACAAGCTGGTGATGGGATGAGCAGGCAAATGGGTAGGAAACTGTTATATTGTTCTTCATTCTTTCTTCACATGCTGTGCTGTACTCATACATGTTATGTATATGCTTTGCCCAGTATTCGCTGGGTTTTGCCTTGAATCTGTTTATCTTGCAACGCTTTTATTGACTTTCATTGCATGGCTTCTGCTCAGTCAGGTGCATTATGATGTAATGGAATATTTATTCTGTATATAGGTGGGCCTCCTGTGAATCTCAGGCAGTTCCAGTCTAGCAGTGGAGAGGGGCCTTTATGAGAACACAATTAATAAATACTCTTGAAGCGAAGGAGCTGCCTACTTACCTCATTGTCTACCTCACATTTTGGCGATGAGCTGGAGTTTGCCTCTCTCCCGGCATGTTGTTCTGGCTGGCCACGGGCTGTCTGCGACTGGATTGATCATTTCCCTTGCTCTGTGTGCCCCCTTCATTTCCTGACACATTTGTGCTAGCAGTTGACTGTTTCTGCTACGGATTGGGGAACACACTGCCTTCCTGAGTGTTCTGGTATGGCTCCGGATGGATTGCTGCTGCTTGAGGACTGCCGTGGTGTGCACTGTGACGCTGACTTCTTGCACGCTTTGAATTTCGGCATTGGAATTGTGTTATAATCATAGCTTGGGTGGAGTTCTACTGCGTAGTATTCCACCCATGCTGTTATGTCATGCTTAGTTGTGTTTACTAAGGTATAGCGTTCCATGTTCCAAAAGAAACGGTTGGTATCATCGGAGAAGCTGTATGCACTGCTGGGCTGAGGCTGGTTGCTAATAAAGAAGCTCTCCTACCCCCTGTCAGCTTCGTTATTACAAATTGCTCCCGATACACCTGTGTGCTTGTGTGCATATGTGGGGCTTCGAATCCTCGTTTCGGTTCACTGCTTCAAAGGAGAGTGTCCGACCAGCGGAGGAAAGAACCGCATAACGCCGCTCAGCATTGTTGTTCAGCAGCGATCACCCGCTCTACAGTTTGTGAAAGCAAGCTGTGTTGCTCCCCTACGCGATGTGCGTCATTGCAATGTGACTTGACCCGGCCTTCTGCACCAGGCCTGGTGGGGCAGCCAAGGTATCCTCCCCATGCTGCTCCGGGTCCAGCACCATGTGTCTTTTGGCAGCACCCTGCACCTCTGGTGACCCCACCATCCACCAGCAAGGCCACGCTGGGGACTTTGCCTTACTGATCATTGGGCCACGTGAGTCCTTCAGCAGCTGCGTGAATACAAATCAGTTTCAGTATTTCTGCTCACACTGTTTTGTACTACTTTTTTAAATAATGGACATTTCGAGAGCAGGAAGATTGTTTTAAAGTCAGAGCTGCAGTTTATCAGACCGAGTACAAAAACGAAATGTGTCGAGATGCACAGAATATTGAAGGTTTACCTAAAAGCCGGAGTGCACAAGTACAGCTACGCAACTAAGTGAATCACTTAAAAACAGAATCAGGTGGGCACTAACTGGGAAAGAGAAGTTACATAGAGATGCAGTTTTACAAACTAAAAGTGGTCAGTCTTTTACAACAAAGTATATGAAACCAAGAGCCTGCTCAAGGCCTAGGAATTTCGAGGGCTAAAGAGACCACTGAGTCAGCAAAACAGTCTATGCAATCCTGCTTGGGTCTTTTCTGTGCTTGTTAAATGTTTCACAAGGTTTGATCCAGTTTTAAGATATTAAACCTGGTCTTTAAAACAGATTTTAAATTTCCAAGGTGGTGCCCAAATTAATCTAGGTCTTGCAAGATCAGGGACCAACAAAATGCACCCAGTAGTTTCAAAGCAGGTCCATCCTCTGCACCCCAAGCGAACACTCCCTTTGCTCTTCCTCTTGGTGAAGTTGATCAATGGAGTAGTCAATAAAGACAGTTTAGCCGTGACACACCTGTGAATATGCAATCCAAAGTGCATTGACATCTCTTTTGAGTGGTTTCAGTTAGACCTCTGGAAGACTAGTGCCGGAATCCCTGCAGGCTCTATATGAACTTCAACTTTTTCAGGGTTCAATGCAACCTGTTTTAAGATAACCCCCTGAAAACATTCCATGACATTTTAGTGACGTTCTTCGATTGATAATGTACACCTAACAAATTCCCTGCAATTGGTCCATCATTTCCTCTACATTAGTTAGAAAATTGATAATAATTGATCATGTTAATTATAATATTCTAAAATAAATATCATGGAAAATAACCTTTGACTCCTCTCAAAAGCCATAATGCAAAGCAGTTAAATGAGCTTCTGATGGCCAGCATACCTTTGCTGTCAGTCTTTTAAGATGTTCCACTTAGTCAATAACTTGGCAGGCTTCAATGCTAACCTCTACAAGAATGGCGTTCTGCTTTCCCCACCTATTGATTAGGCAGTGTTTAGCTCAAACAATGCACACTGGAGGCCACAGCCCCAAAGTAGAGCTGGACCAGAAGATATTTCATACGTTCCTAGAGCTCCCAGGTGAAGCCATATGCCGCAAGGCCTGGATGCAATGCTCAATAGGGGTAAAACCCCATGACATATTGGTGCGCGTAAGAGAGGGTATTCAGCTTGGAGGTGAATAGGTCCAACACAATGGGTCCCTGGTGGGAGGAAAGAGCTTGACAAAAAAAGTCACCAGTCGCTTGAGGCCCTTTGTTTCCTTGGACATCATTAGGCTGCTACAGGGGTGTCTAAGGCTGGCAGAAATCTGACCTGAAGTGTATTGTGTCGAGGCAGGAACTATTCCCAAACGTGCATGGTCAAGTCGCCCCAGTTGGCTTATAGATCACACTGCAGTCATTAAACATGCTTATCAGAAAAGAACAGTGAACTCTGTCTTTTAGAAAACATCTTATCAAACCCCTTCCCTGATCTAAAGCCAGCCTATATTACCTCAAAAGAAAGGAGCAGGAAACCTTACTATGTGCAGAGTAATATGTATGCAGCCACTGAGCTCTCCTCAAGTGCGACTTCTCAGAAGACACCTGTTCCTCACGTAGGACCACCTGGCCCTAGGGAGTGGTGCTGAGCCGCCTCTCTAAGAAGTGGATAGAAAAAGAAAGAGAAAAACACAGACACTTGCCTTTCTGTCATAAATAGCTGACGTGTGCTCACTGAAATCCTATCTCGATAATGCTTCTCAGCTGGAAACACGTTATTGTGTAGAGGCCTACATCTAAAACGTGTGTAACAAAGGACACATCAAAGACCTACTAAATGACAACAGTACTACACAAAAGTTTTACAAAAGTAAAAAATGGGAACAACCGTACATATGAACTCTATAGGTATCGCAACCTCAATCTTTTTTAGGCCAAAATCTTTAAATTAATTGGCTATGGTCAGTGTGGGTGGCATATTTAACCTCATGCCATCCCTTATAGGTTGGTCAACCATTTTTATTGACGTTAAATCATTCTATGTCGCCTTCTTCAGGACTGCAGAGGACTGTCCAAACTACAGTGTCTGTTGTGTACACTTAGGAACTGATGTTTGCTGCATCTAAGAGTATGTTACCAATAGTACTCTATACTAATCAAAACTCAAACATTTGGAGTAACCAAATAATTCCTACTCTCTGTTATCATAACACAAAAATGTGTACTCTCATTCATCACAGATCACCCTTTCTTGAGAGTGCTGTTCTAGAGGGAGACACAAGCACAATTGCACCAGTCGTGCTTGCAAAGATGCCCAAATTAAGAACTTGCATGCAATTACATCATAGTCCATAACCACATTTCAATTACTCATAAAAAGCCTGTAATATGGAGGACGTCCCACTCGTGAATCATCACTGTTGCTTGTAGGACTCCCTACAAGAGACACTTTTCTCATTATCTGTTAGTTTAAGTGAAGCCTGTACCCAGGAGTGTTGCTAGGTCTGGTAAGGATCTGGGTCTATGCCAATGTTGGGGTTGTCAGGACTCAGGGCCAGTTAGCCTTTTGGTTGTAGCCCCTGAGCTTGTATCCGGGGCTACAACCAAAAGAACTGGGTCTATAGCCCCTCCAACCCCTGCACCCCCAAAATGCCTCTGCCTGTGCCATTTCACAGGCTTAACTCGCAGCATATCACTGCTTAAAGCTCATACATGATGGGGTTTAGCATACATACGCATAAAGCAAATGTCAATTTATAACTGTGACTTCAAGTGAAGCATGTGCCAGCTCTCATGCATATGGCTGCTTAAAGCTCATATGTGTTGAGAATTAGCGTACATATGCATCACTCAACTACCTGGGAGTGGACTATATTACTGTGCAATCCTGGTTACCCCGCGACCGCCGTACGAATGACCGCTCACATTAGATGCCACCTGGTAGGTGCTGATCGCTTTCTGGAGCTCTAATTACGCGAATATGTCACTTGCCCACACACCCTTTCTATGCGTCGTTACCCAGACAACAGTAATGCTAAAGTGCCAACCACTTCCTGGGACTCCAATTTTGAAGGAACATCATGTGCCCACCTTACACATCTATACACCATTTCCAAGGTAACGGCAATGGTAGATTTACATGAACTGCCTTGGAAGGAGCCTTCTGGGCCTCTACTCCAGCCTCATCTCTCCTGCTCCCCACAAGCTCCAAAGCTTCTATTCCAGTCTCCTGTTTTCTGCCCCAGCTCCACCTTCTTCTCCAGCTCCTTCTGTTCACTTCTAAAGACAGCTTTGAATGGGTTTTTCAAACGTCCACTGCCACATGCAGTTTAGTCAGCACGGTGCGCACAAGAAATAACCAAAATCAAGCCTTCTTCCGCAGGCTCAACTTTTATAAGGGTTTGGCGCAGGACTCCCGACTTTATCTGGTAAAAGGGAACCCAGGTATGTTTGCTTTGGTAGCAGGAATGGGGATTGGTTTACCAGACCTGCCTCTTGCGGGTGGCGTACAATTATGATGTCGCTATTGGTGTGGTACTCTCACTGCCTGCCATACGCCGCCCCTTACCTGTATGGGTGAGGAGCCCTTGGGAGGTGACTGATGGATTATTTTGCATTTTAACACATTCTATCTCCCAGTTCAGGTCCAGCTCTGCTTATGTCAGATTTCTGCACCCAAAGGGGATCACCACTCCTTGATTCTCCTAAAGGGGTTGGGGGGTCAGCGTCTGTGGTGGCAATGTGATGTGACCCTGCCTTCTGCACCAGGCAGGATAGCTAGCAAATTACCAACGCTAGCTTGTGTAACTACTTTGTCAAGGATTGTGCATCTGAACTCATTTTCTGAGTGTTTTTCTTTCACAAAGCCAGCCTGCCATTGATCCACTTTATTATTAGTATTATTGCCCACAATACCACCGGGCTGAGGCTGCCATCAGCACATCACTGCTCTCTTGCACTTTTCCAGCTTATTCCCACTAACTCACCCCCCCTCCCTTTTTCAGAGCTGCCAGAGCGCCAGGGGACCATTCTGGTGGTGATAGTGCACGGTAAAAATATCCTTTAACATTAAAATCAACATAACACAACAAATTATATTATTGCTGTGTTACCACATGTTCTACTTGTTTAGTCATGCATAGTACTTTTGAATTGGTTGTAAATTGTAAGCTTCGGGTTCCTTGGCCAACAGAGTCACATATGTACGCTTTAAGTCTAGGCACCATTTTGGATGTCAGGATGCAGTTGATATCTCTTTAGTATATCAGGTTTTACTGCATAGGCATTCGCCAGTATTTAGAACATGACTTGGTTGAAAATGACGACAAACTGAAGATACGCTGCTAGCAAGAAAGGTCTTGCGGTGTTCAGACCGGATTTTGGACAAAGTAATTTCACGTTTGTGTACTCGGATTTCGTATCTTTCTCTGTGATCTGGTGCTCAGGGAGATATTAATTTCTGAGATGAGTGTTACCCATGAAACCTTGATTTTTATATGAAATCTTATTGTTTTTCTCAATAAGTAGAACCATCTTCACATATTATCACAGAGCTGTTTAGGTACTACGCTTTTGCACAAGGATATACAATATACAGAAACTCGTTTGTATTTTATTTGGCTTTTTCAAACTTGTAGTGTAAAGGTTTTTTATTTTGGTGTTCCCAACCATTTGGAGGTGTTTGGTAAACAGATTCAAGTGAGTTTGTCTGATGGGTAATATTGATTCCCCCATCTCCTTTCTATTAATCTTTCTCATTCTTTGCTTGGTTTATCTCTTGACTCAACTAGGGGTGATTACATTTATTGTTTCTATGCTTTTATGCCCACCTAGTGGAATCAATTGGTCCAGTCCATTCATAATACAGTCGTTACATTTTCGTAGTCTCATATTTGGGTCACCATATCCTGGTACTTTGATAAGAGTCTGTATGAGGGCATTGACCCGAGTATCGATTGAAAGCTATCTACATCTGGGTGTTGTACAGTGTTTGTCGTTGGAATAGATTGAGTGAACAGCATTGCAAAATGGTTTGACCAGTTAAGTGGTGAAGGGATCTTTGCAGACAGCTAGTAGTTTGTTCTAAATACCTCACCTAGTGGGTGACTCGTTCTATGTGTGGGGTCTGAAAATTGTGTTTGGATATCAATTTTATTTGGATGCCTTTCCCTGTGATCTAATCAATGTGCAGGATTCCTCCCCCTCTCTGGGGTTTGTAAGGAAAGGCCTGGTATCATCAATGAAGACTGACACAAATGAGACACAGTTCAAGGGTGTTTATCGAATTTTAAAGGTTTGGTTAAACGCCTATCTAAACCTAAGTCTAAGGATGGGAGCAAGCTACAACCATCAACTCATAATAAAGCAGTCCTAGACGAGTCTGTCAAAATAAAAGGGCCTATGCTAATAAACTTATTGCCAATCCTTACTTCTAAATACAACATGGTGTGGGACAGTAGTGTATGCAAAAAAAAAGAAAAGTGTTCCAAGTAACAATATGTCAGGACAGTTGAGCATTTGTCCTATCTTCCCCTCGCTTTCAGCACGGGAAATGGCAGCAAGCTCGAGCCTTGTGCACACTCTGGCTTCCTCAGCACAAGGACACAGTTCAATGGTTCTGCTGGTCTCACACCACTCCTACACAGTTTTTAAGAAACAAAGGGCCTCATTACGACCCTGGCGCTAAGTGAAAAACGATGGCGGTAAATGGTTACCGCCATCGTTTTCCGCCAGGTCCGATCATGACCCGTGACCGTTAACTACGATGCCATTAGCGGCATCGTAGTTAACGCTGCCACTAACTGCACTAAGGGTGCACGCACGCGACCGGCCACACCGTACTTAGCGCCATGGCGGAAAGGTACGCAAATGCCGACCCAAGCGGACATGCACCTAACGCCATCACCCAGCCGTTAAGTACCTTACCGCCATGGTGCTAATAACGCCATCGCGAACCAACTTTAAAGGGCCATGTTAAGTGAATGCAGCTGCCACAGGTGCACAGAAACAGCACAGGTGAAGGCAATACAGACTCAGGAAGTACAAAAAGAGCACACCCCACCCCTTCCCACACCCAGTCACACTCCACAATGATACCAATACGACTAGCAATGTTGGGGCTGGAGGACCTGATAGCAATGCATGTGCTACAACAGCAACAACAACAACAGGCAGCACAGAGGAGACGCAGGAGGAGAAGGAGGGCAAGGCAGGCCCAGCAAGCCCCACCAGCACAGCCAGTACCACCACGCAGGCAGCCCCCAATCCCACGCATCAGAGCCAATCCATTCAACCTCACTGCTGAGCAGATCCACACCCTGTACCGTTTGGACCGGGACACCATCACCGCCATCGTAGACATGACACACAGACGACCACATCCCATTACCACGGACTGGCCAGAAGATTGCAAACACCAAAGTGGGTTTCCATGTACTAGCCGGCATACCCGGTTGCATTGGTGCCATCGACTGCACCCATGTGGAATTGGTGGTTCCACGTGCCATGGAGGTACCGTACCGCAACCGGAAACAGTTCCACTCAATCAACGTGCAAATGGTCTGTGACTCCAACAAGATCATCACACATTGTTGTGCCCGATTCCCCGGATCAACCCATGATTCTATGGTCCTGAGGAACTCCACAATACCACGCTACATGGAGCGACATGCAGGGCCAAGATCCTGGCTACTCGGTGAGTCCAATGTCATGGAAGTGGGCAGGTGAATGACGTACCGATGCATACTCCACCTGGCTGAAAGGGGGGGGATGCATACTCCACCTGGCTGAAAGGGGGGGGATGATGCATACTCCACCTGGCTGAATGGGGGGGGGTGATGCATACTCCACCTGGCTGAAAGGGGGAGGGGATGATGCATACTCCACCTGGCTGAAAGGGGGAGGGGATGATGCATACTCCACCTGGCTGAAAGGGGGGGGTGATGCATACTCCACCTGGCTGAAAGGGGGGGGGATGCATACGCCACCTGGCTGTGAGTAACACAGAGAACGGAGACAGAGGATGGGCACTCACAATGCACACAACCCCTCTGCATACATTGGGTGATGGCATGCAAAACAGGCCATGGGAGCCATGAGCATATACTGGTTGCATTGTGTGAATCAATTAGTGCATGTAGAAGTGAGCCAAAGTAACAGTTGGATGCAAGCCATGGTGGAACATCATGTTCTTGATCAGACAACATGACTGACACATACATTCTCGCCTACATACAGGTGATGCAGGCTATCCCCTGAAGAGGTGGCTCCTTACACCAGTCCGGAACCCGCAGAACCAGCACGAGGAGGACTTCAACCGTGCACATACACGTACTCGTGTGGTCATAGAGCAGACATTCGGCCTATTGAAGGCACGGTTCCGAAGCCTCAGCAGGTCTGGTGGGGCACTCCTGTATGGCCATGAGAAGGTGGCAAAGATCGTCATTGCATGTGTCATGCTACACAATATGTGCGTCAGACGGAATGTGCCCCTGCCCCCTGACGCAGAACTGCAACCACCTGACGATGAGGATGAGGAGGGTGCAGAAGGGGCGGCACCCCATGGAGGAGGCGATGCACAGGAGGGGCGTGCAATGCGCCAAAGTATCATCGACCACTGCTTCTAGCACACACGGCTGGTGTGTATCACATGGTGACTGCACTTGGGGCACTGTGTGGCTCTGGGACATGCACACTGTGGACTGTACACCAATAAAGCACACATACGCAATGAAAATGTCCACACATTTCTTTTTCGGAAAGAAAAAAGTGTATTCAAACTATGAAACGTCGTGACACACCCCCTCCCACCTCCCCCCTGCACACCCCAACACACCCCCCCCACCTCCCCCCTGCACACCCCAACACACCCCCCCTCCCCCCTGCACACCCCAACACACCCCCCCACCTCCCCCCTGCACACCCCAACACACCCCATGTAGGTGTCAACAGATGCCTGTGACAGTGGCCACAGGCTGTTACAAGCCCCCTCTCCCGGCCCCCGGGGCACCCCTGGCTGTGGAGCGCAGGTTACGTCCGGAACGTCGCACGGGGCTGCTCTGTGCAGAACTGGCAGTGGAGGATGTCCCTGCCTGCCCCCGTGCATGCACGTCCTGTAGGGTGTGGGTGAGCTCAGTGAGCGCACGACGCAAGCCGGCAAGTTCAGCACAGATGTCCCTGGACATGGCCTGCATGGCATCCCTCAGGGTGGCAGTGCTCTGTGCTACTTCGGCCCTTAGGGTCTCCGTGGCCTGTTCAATGGTTGCCCTAGCCCCCACACATTCCGCGGCATGCTCAGTCAGCATCGTGGACAGTTGTTGCTGCCGTTCTGTGATGTCCTCGAGGGACTGCTGCCCCTGCTGGCCCATGGCCAGTGCTGGTGGTGTGATGGAGGGGCTGCTCCCCTCCTGTGGAGTGAGGACTGGGCATGGGGTGGAAGGCCACTCCTCTACCTCTGTGTGCCCCTGTGTGTGATCCTCATAGGGGCTGGCGTCTGAGAAACAGGGCGAATGTAGTAGGTCAGTGGGGCTTCTGACCTCGTGCTCCATGTCTGAGTCTGAACATGCAGCTATTGCAGCTGTCTCACCGATGTTGCTGCTGGCCGCTGACCCGGTGCCTTCTGTGGCAGGCAATGTCGGTAGAGGTGGAGCAGCTGCTGCTGGCCTGCTGCCTACAGGGGTGCTTGCTGGTGGGACGTCCGGTATGCTCGCAGTGGGTCCTGCTTGTTGTGGGGTCTGCCTCACTGCAGCTGAGGTTGAGGGTGCGGGGACGGTATTGTTGGCCTTCTTGGCTCTCTTCGTCGCAGGGGTGTCCTGGTCCTCGGGGTGTGAATCTGTGCCTGTGGTGGAGCAAAGGAGGGAGGGCGTTATTGATGGGTCTGCGGACTTTGGAATGACAATGATTGACATTATTCTGGTCAGTAGATGAGGCAGATTTCAGGCAGGGCCATGCAGGTTGTCTCCTTTTAATGTGGAATGTGGATGCAGGTATGCGGGTGCCAGCAGTGTATACAGGGTGGTGCTCGCATGTGGCTATGGGCAGTGTTGAAATGTGTTGCATTTACACTGTAGGGCAACCTTGTGCTACACATGAATGGACTGCAGTGACTATGGCATGTCTTGTTTGAGGCACCTACCTTCATCGCCTGATGTCGGAGCTCCCCTTTCCATCCCTCCGACGCCTTCAATGGATTCCATGCCAATCGTGGTTGCACAGATCTCCTCCCACGGTTGGAGTTTTAGTGGGGATTCCGACCCTCCACCGGTACCCAGGGCAAGGTTGTGGTTTGCCGAGATGACGTGTCTGACCCGTATGCGTAGGTCATCCCCGCGCTTCCTGCACTGCTGTGGGGTGCGGGGTACGGTCCCCACCGCGCTGACGCGCTCCGCCACCAGGGCCCAGATGGCCTTCTTCTTCGCTATCGCTGTCCTGGTCATTTCCGGGGAGAAAACGACACCTGTGTTGTCTTGCAGGGTCTCCGCAAGCATGCAGAGTTCCTCCCGGCTGAATCTCTCCTGGCGCTGGCAGTCACATGCCTTCTTTACAACTTTAGGCATTTTCGGGTACTTGGATGGGTGGGTGATTGGTTGGGACAGGTGTCAGGGTTGGATCTGGTGTTGTTCGGTAGGATGGCAATGGATTGTGTTTTTAAAGATGGCCGACGTGCTGTTTCCCGTTCCGGCGCGATGACGCTATTTCCGGTTCTGCTTTTTACGGCCGCCGCATATTACGGTGGCCGATACGTACGGTGGGCGCTAATTACGGTGGCCGCTACTTACGGTGGCGGAAGTGCACCTTGCTCGCTTTACGATGCCGGTAGGGGCCTTTTCCGCCATGGCGTTAATTGCATTACCGCCATGGCGTAATGCTCGTGCGCGATGGGTCGTAATGTGGCGCTCTTTACGCCATCGGCCCACGACGTAAACGCTCATTACGCCATGGCGGTAATGACGGAAGATTACCGCCTGGGTCGTAATGAGGCCCAAAGAAGGGTTCTCAAAGAAACGTCTCTTATCAAAACACAGGCTTCCTTCGCCTTGAAATAAAGTTCACTTTGCTTGTGAAATGTAGACTTCCTTTGTCAGAATACAGGCTACCTCCGCCTTGAAATAAAGTTCACTTTGCTTGTCAAACGTAGACTTCCTTTGTCAGAATACAGGCTTCCTCCGCCTTGAAACAGAAGTTCACTTTGCTTGTCAAAAGTAGACTTCCTTTGTCAGAATACAGGCTTCCTCCACCTTGAAACAGAAGTTCACTTTATTTGTAAAAACACACAATATTACCTTCTTTCCCAGTGACTGCTGGTACTTGTAGTTCCTTTTGTTACTCGTACAGTTAAAATATCTCAGTATCAACCTTCTGTGCCAAAGTCTCTTTGCCATTCTCTTACTGAAGAGGGTATGATGTAGCAAACAAACATTCAAAGTTCCTTTCTCCTCAGGACTCCCATATGCACAACTTCTCTGGTGATTCGCTGTTCACCCAGGGTCCCCCTCCACCATGCTCAGACCCACTTTAACTTTCACTTCTGCCACTTCTCTACCACTTCTCAGATGGATACATTACAGAAACCTTCGATTGGGCACACACGCGGTGCCGGACCTCTCTGTCTCAAAGCTTTGCTCTTTTGGACTACAAGTCCCAGAATGCACAATCAGGGTTGTGTTTACCACTTCACCAGTTAAAGCCACTTTTGGGATTTACACAATGTTCTTGACACAACAGGTTATCCCGCCTTAGCTTCCCTCGAGTCACAGGCTCTCCATCTTTTACCCTCATTGATGAGGTGTTAGTGGGTCCTCAATGGGGGGTTCACTTCTTTTCAGGGACCCAGCACCTGCCCCTCAACTACCTGGGTTTCTGGAATTTACCCGGGGACAAGCACTGATGTAAACACTACCAGAAAAGTGTAGCTGGAGTTTTGGTTCTCTGGGGCACAGCTCGCCTGCCACGCTGTAGCTCCCTTTGTACTGACAGGCCTCAGTGTTGTCACATTCCAGCCCCCCTTTCTGGCTTCTCAAGGTTCTCCCACCTGATGGCTTCTCCTTCTGGTCAGTTCCTTCAGCATCCCCAGCTCACTCAGAGTATGTCGGGGCGGGAGGCTGACCTTTTATACTCTTTGAAAGAGTTGATTGGAGTCAGGTGTGAGCAGGTGTCCTTCCCTGCCTGATTCTGCCTGACCTCATTATTGGGACAACATGGAGACTGCCCATAGGAATCCATTGCCCATTGATTCCTGTGGGTAATCCTCATGACCCCCATCTATCTCTTCTTCATCACAGTAGTTGGACTTCTAGAATGGAAGTAGGGATTATGGGAGTAGTAGGTTTTCCTGGAGATCATAGAAAGGCCATGTTGAATTTTGTCCGGATGAAGGGGGTAAATATATTGTGATAGATGAATGGATTTTCTGTTGGGTTTTCATTTCCGTGGTCGTTTTCTCCTTTTCTTACAGTAAAGTACTGGGGTATGATGGGACTCAGCTGACCATATCCCATGACAACTGAGGGGATGTCAGGTAGGGGTGTATCGGAACAGGAGGAATACCATGTCTCGTGTCTCCCATAGTTCCCAATGACCCCCTGCCCAGGTGATCCTGCCTCACTCGTCTGCCCCCAGGGTTGGGATCCAAGAACGATGGCTCTCCCCTGGCCATCTGAGTAAAGTATCCCTGTCAATAGCCTGGGAGAAATGCCTCAAGGTTCTCACAGGTTTCTGTTCCATTTTTGATGGGACTTTGTACTGGTTTGGAGGTGCCCCAACAGTAATATGCAAGGGAAAGTACAGCACTAAAAATGGACAGAGGTTGCTGCATATCACCATTCAAGAAAGTGATAAAAATTGGAACATCCATATGCAATATGACCTCATTTTGCATTATTATCACTTGCAATGTGCTACACTCAGACGAACGGTAAGTGATACTGTCTCGAAATCGGATAGGAAATACAAATTGCAGGTGGTGTTGTTCTGTAAATAAAGAAGCTGCCTAAACTGCGATAACAACTTTTATACTCCGTCCAATGTAGCAAATGGGCCAGAACAAGACAGAGGGGCTTGTCTTGCATGCAGGACACTCACAATGAGATCTGTTTTTAAGCTGAATTATTGAATGCATGGCCAATCCAAGACAGCTGTCAGGAAACTGAACACAGAAACAGCCAAACTCTCATATACCTGCTGCTGCTGTCCAATCGGGTATACATGTCCTGCAATATACAGAAATGTTTAGGGTGAGTATTGTGGCCAATCAAAACTTCAGAGTCCAACTTCCATTATTCCCTCAAAAGGATTTCTTACTGAATCACTGTAGGGCATGTTTCAAATTTAAAATTGTGGCCATTCTCATGTTCCCATAATGCTCTTTGCGTTTATGCAATTCGGCAGGATTGAGTTCTATGAAGAGATTATGGATTCATGGAGCGTTTTCCTATGGGATTGTGCCATTATGAAACACTTCCATGAATCAGGCCCTATGCATTGCGTGACCAATGGCCCAGCCCCTCCAAGGAGGCGAGGGTTCCAAAAGTACATTGTTTCCATTTCCAGCACTGAATCTTCGTCTCCTCCATGCACATTGTTATGTTCATTGATGTGATGTTATATATGATGATTCTGCTTCCATTTTCATGCTGGTTAAATAAAACTAGCCTACCCACCAACCTGAAGAGCACCCTAGAGCAGTATTTGGGCGGCCATGCACATTCTTTGGCAGCTGCTCTATCACCAGGCAAGGCTGCAGAAGCTGCTTCGCCCCATCAAACAACTGGTGTTAAGGGGCTGCATAGTTAGGTGACCTTACTTCTCACCTACCTGCCTGCAGCTGCTGCTTTCTACCCAGGATATTATCTTAAGCCATTACCATCTGCGTGGCATACTCCTTTGGTGCACACCCTCGTCACCGGCACTGGCCACACCACCTCTCATCTCTAAATCCACCTGTGAACCTTCATAACACCATTGCCGGGGGATAAGGCCCCACTGCTGTTTGCAGATGTCCCCGTCAAGGCTGCTGAACTTTCTCTACCCTTCTACCCCTCTGCAGTCTGCTGTCCTATGCTCACTGTGCTGTTTCTTTGTGCACTTATCCATCCTCAGCATGGCATTAATGGTTTATTTCCCAACATCCTCCTTTCAATCGCCATTCCACCTATTCTTAAGGGGGCACCAATCACCTATGAAGATTGTGGCATTATTTGTTTCATTCTCTGGCTAAATGTCTGCCTCTATCTAGAGTCTTCTTGTTCTTATTCTTCTCTATTATTGGACAAGAATATCTATCTCTATTCCTTGCCACTATTCAAGCCCCTTGCCAGCTAATTATAACTGGGCTACAACCCACACAATTAAATATATATCATCCTCTTTCTGATCTTTACTAGTCTGTTAATGTGGCTTTCTGGAACGCCCATTCACTTTGTATGAAAGTTCACTCTGTTCTGGATACCTTCTCTCATTTTCACTTGCACTTTCTTTCACTTAGGGAAACCTAGTTCACTCCTTTTAATTCTGTCACTCCGGCTGTCCTTTCATCCTCCTACACTTTCTTCTTCTTTCACCCCTCCCTCCTTATGGACTGTCAAGGGTTTTGACCCATGTTGAATTATTAGGCGACAACAAAAACAGAATCAATAGACTGGGTAGATGTGGGGATGAGCTGTCGCCGCCCATCATTCTATCCCAGAACAAAACTAAATCAATAGACTGGGTAGATGTGGGGATGAGCTGTCGCCGCCCATCATTCTATCCCAGAACCAGGAGAACCGCACAGTTTTGCGCACACCAAAATAGTCGCCTAACCTGCCACCCACCAGTGCAAGCATGATGGACCGGAAGCGCCAGAGGTGAAAGGTGGTGCCAAAGGAAAAATAGCAGTGCCTGTTAGATCAGAAGCGCCTTGAAATCACTGCTGTTTCTCTGAAGTGCAAGCTCAAAATGTCCATTTCAATTTGTTCAAAATCCGTTTTTAATTGATGTCAACAAGTTGCTAAAATCATGGGCACAAGACCACTCTAAAGATTCAACCTTCTTGTGGGGGGGTTCCACATCACCATTCTACTGTAAGGATGCCCATCAAAACAATGGCAGCAAGGATTAGAGCTGTCAAGCAAAATCCTCCTGTCAAATTCAAGACAACTCCTAAAAAAATGGGTGCAGTACCAGCTTTGGACACAAGCCAGCACTAGCGGTCTAAACTCTGACAGTAGAACTGTACTTCAGGAGTTGCCAGCCTCCTGAGACAGCTGGAAACTTCAAAGCCTTTTTGGTTAATTAAAAATGTAAACACCTGCTGTTCCCTGAAGACAGGCTGATTCAATTAACATTGCAAGAGGCTGGGAAACCTTCTCACCTCAGAACTACACACAAGAAGCCAGGAGATCACATGGACATGCTAACCAAATGCAGAGTGGCCCCCTGGCCTGCTGACCTCAGCCGACACAATAGACTCTTGCAATTGAATGGGGTATGTTAATTTGGGTGTGGACTGTAAACAGAGCTCTGCCTGGCAGAAGAGACATGTGATCCCTGACTCCCAAGTTTCTGGGGGCGGACCCAAACACCGAAGTGAATTGAATTGAAGGCAAATATATGTTTTATAAAAACACTGATAACTAATTGTAACCAGATGACAGGAATGTACAATTTGGAGATCCTTAAAATGGAATTGTACCTACAATCTGAGTCCAAACTCAATTCCGTACGATGTTCTGAGGGAAAACCCCATGAATTATGGAGATTGCAGACACGGGGTTCACGCTAGAAAAATGAAAATTTACTGGAATATGGGTAGAAAGGCGGTGTACATGTGTGCCATTTTTGGTAAACGTCCGATATTGGTAAATCAACTAAAAACGAAAATAAGTTGTCATTTTTTAATGCAAGCCCCCAGGAAGATCGGAGTTGGGCCAGAATGTACCTTAAGTAATCTGTAATATGTACATGTAATGTCAAACAACTGTGTATCTGGGAAATATGTGTAGTTATGAAAAATGTTTTCTAAGGTAAAAGCAAAGGGGCGTTTCTTCAATAGATCGTAAATGGCTGACATCACACTGACACACTCTCCTTTCTCAAATCAGGGACCAAAGAATCCTTTGGCCTATCAAATCTTGAGGGGGTTGGGCATGCAGAATTAGCCGACCCACCCATTTTCAAAACACATAAAAAGAGCCACTGGAAGCCAGACAGGGACTTTTCTTTTTCACTTTCTGCGGAGCATTTTGACAGACAACTTCACATCCAGACTTCAGACTTCAAATCCATCAATCTCCAGAGACCAGAAATTAACTCCAGAACTTGTAGCAGAGAGGCCTGAATCCACAAGCTGAATCCTTTTTCAGCAGGCCTCCAAATCATTTGCAAACTATTCAACAGCCGGGCGAGCTGTTTGAATTTTTGCCAAGAACTTTTGCCAGAACCAGAGACCCAGAAGGCAGAATTATCCAGAGAGACCAGACCCAGACCAGATCGCTGTGCAGTGCTGAGAGCTGACCCAGATCGCTGTGCGCGGAACTAGTACCAGAGAGCCGCAGCCAATCCTGACCCGATCCGTGACGAAGTCGCATTCCTGTCCAACATATAGGGTGAGTACTGTGCAAAACCAATCTCTTAGTTTAAAATAATCTAATTCAAACTATTTTAACCTATTAGAACTGCATCATCAGAAATCGTGTCCATCCTGTTGATTCAAAACCTTCCAAAGCGCATCTGTCATTCTGAAACTGTAATTTCAATTCTGAAAATCTACCTACACTAAATTGTCCGTATCTCTTGAACCGTTGGTGCTAGGAGCGAGTTTTAACTGTCATTTTAAAGCTAAGATTCTAAGCTTTCTTGCTACTTCTTATGGCTTTTCCGTAATCGCGCTCAACGCACTCGGAAAATTTGCCACGATTTGCGATCTGGCTCAAATTTCTTCACGTGTCAAAATAGCAGCTCCTTGCTTTCCTTTGCTGAAATTTGTTTGCAACCTGACAATCATTCATAGAGCATTGCTAAAGTGACCCTGAACTAATTTAATTTAAGTAGCTATCACTCACCCTGAAACTCTAGAGGGAATTAAAATAATTTTTTGCATATTTTTCACTTCATTGCATACCACATTTAAAGGATTTTGCCTGTGTTTAAAATCATACCTGTTTTCCTCTAAGCTCGCTGGGGGGAACTGGAACTTTGTATTGCATTTGTGTGTATTCCTGAGAATTGTGTGTGTTACTTCCATCTTACATTGCATAGGGGGGGGAGTGAATTGTCAAAGAAAAAGTGATCACATTATCTTTTGCTGAAATCATATCAAGTTTATTTCTGTACTGCTTTTTATTCATCTTTGCATCTCCTTGAAACCATAAAGCATTCTCTGATACCTTATTCCCCTGTTCCTAGTCATAAGTCACCAGAACTGTGCTATTGTAGGATTACCTATTGCTGATTACTACTCATATTCACAAGTGTGATATCAATTATTAATTTATTATAAAAGTGCGATATATATACATATATATATATATATATATATATATATATATATATTGTTTAATTCTCAAATAAACCTTTTAAATTTGCAAAACAAACTTACTTCTTGGCTCAGTGGGGTCAGGGGGATTCTAAGAGAGGGGTGTTATATAAGGGTTGTCATCCAGAGTACACAAACTGGACATAAAAATATATAAATAAGGGCTTCCCTTGAGCAATCCCAGACAAGGCACTGACTTAGTGGGACTGCTTGATTGGAGTCTTTAACAAAGTTGGGGCTCGTAGCCAGGGATTCTAGATTAGATCTATCACTTGTGCAGCTTAAATACAGTGTGCTAACTGACGGGATACATACAACCGGTCGGATCACCACGCTGTGGTACGCTGTAAAGCGCTCCTCAAAGGAACGCTCTGAGGAAACAGTCTGTTTTGCAAAATAAAATACAAATTTCTGTAAGTCAGGAAGGAAATCAAGTTCCAGAATGATGACCTTGGTAGATATCAAAATAGTCAGAGAACACCTCTTACATAAGCTATTTGTGAGAGGTGAGTGGGCTCATCAGGACCAGGTGGTCTGGTTGCAGGCAGTCGCACCCCAGATCACTGAAACAGGGTCAGATATATGGAGAGATCAGGGTCCCTTACATGTGGCCCTGAGTGAACTATATATGGCCCCTAAGGTCAAGGATGAGCACAACAAGATTGCCAGGATAGCGGCATATTTGTATCTATATATGGGAGCCATGCAGGACAAATGTGCTGAAGGCCAAGATCTGGCAAATAGGCAACAGATGGCGTTAGAAAAGGCCCAATCTGACCTGGTCTCTTCTGAGCAGAGGCTGCACAGAAGCCAGGAGTCAGAAAACGAGAGTAGACAATACATCATTGAAATGAAGGAGGATATGGATATCCTGCAACAGGAAAAGGCTCACCAGGATACCAGATTTCTGGCCTTGCAGAAGGAGTACCAAGAAGGGTTGGACTCCCTACTGCAGAGCCAGAAAAAGCTGGAGCAACAACTAGACTTTAACAGGGCATGCACAGAGCAGGTAGCTACCCTGCAAATTCGACTAGACAGAGAGAAAGAGGAAAGCAATACATTGATTTTGAAAGACCTGGATACACAGGCAGAGTTTGATCATGAACGCCAGAAAGCTGGTGCCTTTCAAAGGCAGAGGGACGACCTGGCGGCACAGATGCAGGCTCTTAGTCAGGAAAGGGACACCTTAGGCCAGGAAGTCCGCCAATTAAAAGAAAAAATTGAAGAAAATCACCTGGCCCTCCAGGGACTGGGTGACCTCCAAAAAGAGCATCACGACTTGCTAGAGCACACCAGGAGGGTGGAAGATGCTCTTGCAAGAAAGGAGCAGGCCAGTAGGGATGGGACTCAGGAGGTAACCCTCCTGCAGCAAAGACTGGCCCAGTACTCCAGGACCAATCAGGAGGCACAGAGAGAGAATGGGGCTCTCTGTCAGCACAATGATAGGCTCCAGCAACAGGTAGCCATGCAGGAGAGACTGATAGAGTCTAGTAAGGCCTTAACTGAGGAACTGAAAGCGCAGGCTCTTGCATTGCAACAGGTAGCAGGGGCTGATAGAGATGAAGTTCGCTGGGAAAGGGAAACACCTGAGCATAACCTCAGGAACCCTAGTACCAGAGGCCTTCATCTCTCCCAGTCCTTGGACTCTGCCACCCCCATGTCCCCTGGCGCACATGAGCACAGGGCCACAGGGAGGGCAGATTACTATCCGGCCAAAAGTATGGGGTTCATAGGCCAGTACCTCCCAGGAATGGATGGGCGGGCATCCGGGTATGGGCACCTAAGCACAGTGCAATTTAGTGGGGAACCCCAGGAGAGTAGGCCCACTAAGGGCATCCTGAAAACCTCCGCCCAGTTAGGTCAGTGGGGGGGGTACCCATCAAATCCTGGCAGCAAGGAGGGATCTGAAGACTCCTCTGAGCGGCCCAGGACACAGGAGACCAGGTCCCCACATTCTGCCAGCCATTCCCAGGCTCGCAGAATTCGGGAAAACCTGGAAGATCAGACGGGCACCTCTGGGAGCAGTGCTTCTGAGTCGGAGGATGAATGGACCAGGGTGACCCGAACCAAAAAGGCCAATAAGGCAAAAAAGGGCCTTGCTTAAGGACCCCTTAAAACAGATGAAGGCAATCAGGAGCGTCATCACGCCTTATCACAAGAACTCCAAGTATTCTGTGTGGGAACACTTGGAGCTCTTTGAGCAAATGATGGAGACCTTCCATTTGAAGGACAGCGGTAGCTGCATCCAGTACGTCAAATGGACATTCTCCCCAGAATACTCCAGTTTCTTTGCGGGGCTGGAGGACCAAAATCATTCAAGATGGTCCATCTATAGGGAGGCCATTTTGAAACATTTTTCTGTTCACCGGAATCCCCAAGAGGCTCGCAAGGCAGCCTACAATTTGCAATGTGGGGAGGATCAGGCCCCACAAGGATTTGTGCAAGAATTGAAGCGTGCCTTTGCGCAGACCACCAGAAGGGTGCGCACGGACAGCAGAGAATTCATCAACACATTTTTCCATGCACTCCCCAAATACATAATGACCCAGCTCGTGAGAGATTTTCACAAGAAAAGATCTTTAGACTGGGTCATTGAGCAAGCCACCCGTATCTACGAGGTGCAGAAACCGGTGGAAAATAAGAATCAGCCCAAAAACCCCAAAACCAACAGCACCCCTGCTGCTGTCAAGTTGGCAGAGGTAAAGGTTTCCCCCGTTTTAGATTTGGAGATGGGGGGACCTAAAAACCTGCCTGCACCAAATAATTCACAGCCCAGAAGGCCCTCGGGCCAGTCACAGACAGGGAGTCAAGGAGGTAGTCCCACAAATGGGGTACCCCGCTTACCTGACTACGTAAGTCCCCGCTACAAGGGAAACAGACCCATCCTGGGTTATGTGTGGACTCCTCCAGCCTAAGGGGGGGGATCCAGCCAAGCACCTGACCCAGGGAACTTCCCTCCTAACTTCCCACAGGAGGGCAGAAATTCCCCAAACACTGGGCAGAACTTTTTTCCCAGGTATCCACCCAATTTCCAGCCCCAAAATCATCCATCCTTCTTTCCCCAATTCCCTGAGCCCAGACAACCTAATCCGGGAGAGGGAGGCCCAGGGTGGAGGGGTACCCAAATCTTCCCAACCCAGGGTACTACCAGAGAAGGGATAGCTACCCTTCCCGGGATCAGCCCAGGGGAGAAAACAGAACCCCGTATCAGCCTGAGCGGGTTTCCCAACTTGAGCGCCAGGACCAAAATATGGCCCGGGATCCGGGTCACATACTGAGGGCTCAACAGAACCCTCAGATGAGCATGCCACCACAGAATGCCCCAAACTCTGGGCCTGTTGCTCCAGAACAATGACGGGGGCAGCACCCCGATAACCCACCAGTTCCCAGGGAGGAGGCACAAGGGGAAGGGGGTGTAAAGCCTTGGAGGAAACTTCCTTCCCAACTTGTAAATAGCCCCTGGAAAACCAGGAACCGGAAACAAAAGCTCCTACCCCTGAAAGTCTTCCACCCAAGGAGCAAAGAGGAGGTAGGGGAAACAAAGGACCCAAACAGACCCACTTTGTGGAGGAGGTACAGGTCTTCCAATTTGAGGGAGAAGGATCCTCAGAGGATCCTGGGAAAAGTATTTTCTCCTTCAGAGATGGGGAACTCCTCCCAAGGAAAAATGGATCCCAAGGGATTCCAACCTAGACTGGGTAGATGTGGGGATTGAGCTGTCGCCGCCCATCATTCTATCCCAGAACCAACAAGACCGAAAACCCCTGGTTCAAACCCATCCAGGTGACTGCCTCCAAAAAGGGGGGCGGCCCAGAACTGGAACCAGGGGAACCAAAAACCACATCAATATCCAGTTGCAAACTTTTTCTTTCAGATTCCCATGACTCTCCACAGAATTCTGCCCAAATCTCTTCTCTCTCAATGTCCAAAACCAGAATGATAGCCCACCAGTTGTCCAAAAATGTGCATTGTCTGTGCCCCCTTGAGGAGAAGGAGGGAAGATATTATGCCCCGGTACAAGTACAGGGGCAGGGTACAATGTTGGCACTGGTGGACACTGGATCCCAAGCTACCCTTCTGTCCAGAAGGGCCTTTGATGAACTAAATACAGGAAGGGGGGAGAATTACCGTATTCCTCTCACCTCTCTTCCTGGACAACTCCAGAATTTTGACGGGAAGGAAATTCCCATCAAGAGGACTGCAGATTTGGACATCAAAATTGGGCGACACAAGGTGAAACACCCGGTCATAGTAGTGACTCCAGAGGGCACCCCTTGTTTACTAGGGAATGACCTCCTGAGAAGGTTGTCACCCCTAATAGATTGCGTAAACAAGGTCCTCTGGACCCAGACTAGCCGACCAATAAAATTAAAATAGAGTGTCAACCATGTTAGTTTAAACGGCACCTGCCACATGGTTGAACAAAAATCTGACCAAGTCGAATTTCACTTCCAGAAAAACCAATTTCCAGATGTGACAGTAATAGCAGTAGGACATCTCTATTTTCTGAAAATCAACCTTCCTTCCAGTTTAAGGTGGTATTCCACACTGGAAGGAAACACTCTGAAATTCTTTACCAATCCTCAATCAGACACTCCCACTCCTATAGTCCAGAAAGATGTGAAACCAGCTCAAAGCCTGGCAGATATTCAGCAAATTGGAGAGCAGTTGTTCATCCCTGTTCAGTTAAATGATGGGAAGGACTCTGTTCTCGCTCGAGTGTGTGTGAACAACGGTAAGAGCTTCATCAGCGAAGCCATGTTCCGCCAACTCCCAAAAGATCCAGCCATTCCCACATTCAAACTGATAGACAAATGGGAAATGGATCTGGAAACACCCAATTCGAAACATCTCCTGCCAAGCAGGTGTACGCTCAAAATCTCCATTGGCAACAAGAGCATAGTCCATAATTGTTGGGTCGTGCGAGACGTCACTGCCGCCTTTTACTTAGGCAGTGACATTCTCAATCGCTTTGCCATTAGTTTGGACCTAATAAACTTCAAAGCTTGGTCCCGATTAGCGGATAATCCAATGGACTTTGATGATCCAGAAAAAGCATTTAGGTCAGCTCAATTGCTACCTTATGCAGTTGAAATTCAGGTTAAAGAGGAAGTCACCATCCCAGAAAGGACCCCACAATTCTCCCTGGAAGTGAAAGTTAAAAGAGGACAAAAATTGAAAAACCCTGATGCTTATATTCATCTAAATGCTTTCCTTCAACAGCAAGGGTTAGGGGTAAACCCAACACCCTTAGTCAACATAGAACATGACTCCATTCCAATAGAGGTGGATAACAGCGACTTAAAGAGTATTACTCTAGCCGCAGGCACCATTATTGGAATGGCGGTTGATGACCGACATTTCTCCATTGATTTAGGAAATTAACTGTTAGGACCAATCCCCAAGGACTGTTTTGACAGTGACAGTGATGACAATACAACACCAGACAGGAGCTTTACCCGGCATGGGGGGAACTTCCTGGTGTACACTTCTTGCCCTTATAGTAAGGAAGATGTGACTTGTGACTTCAGAAGGGATGAGGTGATTTTCCAGGTCCATGAGGGCTGCCTTTCCCACCTGAAGCCTCCAGTCCAAATCAGCACTCTGACCAGGGACTTCTCCACCCAGCTGGAGGAGGCCGCTGTGATAGCAAAACCAGAAGTCTTTCTAGGCTTCAGGCAGATGGTGGAAGAGAGAGTCAACCTATCTGATGCCTGCGTAACTCTGGAATAGAAGCAAAAGTTGAAACAAGTTTTCTTGGATTTCCAAGATCTCTTTGCGGTAGACTCATATGACTGTGGTCGCATCGCCATCCACACAACAACAATTGCCACGGACCCTGGAATGACCACTGTGTTTGTGAAGCAATATCATTTGCCTCTCGCATCCATGGAGTCTCTTACTGAAATAATTAAGAACCTTGAATCCCGGGGAATAATCCGTCCAGTACACAGCACCTTCAATAATCCGGTGCTGGGAATATTGAAGCCAAACGGCCAGTGGAGACTCTGCACCGACCTTAGGGAGCTCAACAAACGGGTCCATACTTCCCGATGGCCTCTGCCCTACATTGACCAAGGGCTGGCCCAGATTCAGGGGTCACAGGTATTCACTGCAATAGACCTGACCAATGGATACTGGACCGTGCCTGTCAGTAGGGAGGACCAATACAAACTGGCTTTTAGCTTTGGGGGCCAGCAGTACACATGGACCCGGACTCCCTTCGGATACCTCAACTCCGGCAATGAATTCAACATTTTCCTACATAAGGCCATGCCCGACCTGGGTGCGAGGGGTAACCTGGCTTATGTAGATGATGTCCTCATCAAAAGTTCATCTGTGGAAGAACACAAACAGAGATCCGTTATGTTCTGACACAGTTGAGGGCCGCCGGAGCCGAACTTTCATTTCAGAAAGCACAGTGGTGTAGAACACGTGTTAATTTCTTGGGGATTGAGATTACTCCTCATGGTCTCTGTCCCCAGGAAAAGAAAGTGGAAGCACTCCAGAAACTAAAGGATGCCACAACTCTGCGGGAACTAATGTGCCTCCTTGGACTGACTAATTACAGCAGAAAGTTCATTGAGGGCTATGCAGAGATCACTAGACCCCTGATTCATCTTTTTAAGGGGGTGGTCAAGTGGGAATGGGGTCCAGAACAATCCGAGGCAGTAAGACAACTCAAAAGAAGCCTCTCACAAGCGCCTTGCCTAGCTTACCCTGTCAGAAACAAGGAGTTCTTCCT
Organism: Ambystoma mexicanum; assembly: GCF_040938575.1. NCBI lineage: Eukaryota > Metazoa > Chordata > Amphibia > Caudata > Ambystomatidae > Ambystoma > Ambystoma mexicanum. The sequence goes on along the minus strand of NC_090935.1, from coordinate 343,155,593 downwards.
GGAGACAGGGTTCTCTAATACGTGCTTGACGGCAGTATTATACCAAAAGCATGACAAGATCAATAAAGTAATCTCCTATGCGAGCAAAACTTTATCCTCTGTGGAGGAAAAATTCAACGATTGTGAGAAGGCACTCCTGGCAACGGTGTGGGCATTGAAGAATTACCGCCCGTTCATCCAGGGGGAACACATCGAAGTGGAGACTCCACATCAGCCTCTGTAATACCTCCAAAGTGACAGAATCCGGGCCGGAAATGTGAGTAATTCTCAAATTACTTCCTGGATTCTGTCAATGCAAGGCTTTCCTGTGAAGGTCAGGTATGGCCAAAACAAGAAGAGTCCCCCCGCGCAAGGTTTGGCTGACTTGCATGATTGTGCCAGAGAAAACTGTCTCGAGGACGAAAGTCTAAAACTCAAGGACAACATGGAGGCATACCTTAATTCCTCACACAAAGTCTTTGAAGAAGACAAGTGTGAGGGAATGCCCACTGTCTATGTGGATGGATGATCTTACCATGTTGACAACAACGGGGAAAAAGAATTGGTGGCCGGCGTAGGGAATGCATGGGTGAATGAGTCCCCAGAACCCTCCGCTGGGTACAAAATTGGTCCCCAAAGTAGTCAGGTAGCAGAGTTGATGGCTGTGCATCAAGCCATTCTCACTGCTGTCCAACATCAACTCCACGAACTGGTCATAATCACGGATTCGGTTTATGTACAGAACGGGTTCGTGGAGCACCTGGTTAATTGGAAGACCAGAGGCATGATATGTGCTAATAACAAACCCTTGAAACATGGGAAGTTAATCCAAAACATTGATGATCTGGTCACATCGAAGGGGATGACCATCTACTGGAAAAAGATGAAGAGTCATTCCAAAGTAGAGGGACCAGACAAAACTGGAAATGACTTAGCTGATCAGCTGGCCAAAACCGGGGCCATCCAAGGGGATCTAATAGAAATAGAGTCCCTGTTGGGGGAAATCCAGGTCACTGCTATCACAAGGTCCCAGACAAATGCTCACAACGATCTTTCAACTGCACACTGGAGTAAGGAGACCCCTGATGCTGATTTAATTATGGCTCAAAAGGGGGATCCAATAATTGGTAAGTTTTACGAACACATTGAGGACCCTGAGAACTTTCCCCTGAAGGATACCGATTACATTGGGAAAGAGGACCTTAGAGTGTTGATGAAATGTCTGTTGGTAAGGAAATCCCAAGCTGGCCATGATCAGTGGGTGTTCCCTACCTCATTCCGAAGCCTGATGTTAAGTCACGCCCATGATACGGCCGCCGCCAGTCATAGGGGGTTTCATACAACACTTGAGATCTTAAGAGAGGTTGCTTACTGGCCACACATGGGGCAGGACCTCGACCAATACTTAAAGGGGTGTCTTGTGTGTGCACAATTTCAGCCATCATCCCTCACACACCGTGCGCCTCTCCAAAAGCGGGGGATGACACTGCCATGGTCAGTTTTACAAATCGACTTCGTAGGCCCTGTAATTCGCTCGTCTAGAGGAAACACTACATGTTGACCGTCACATGCTTGTTTACCAAGTGGGTGGAATGTCTCCCGGCCCCAAACTGCAAGGGAGAAACAGCAGCTGCCCTGATGATTAACCACATCTTTTCCCGTTTTTGTCTACCTCAAAGGATTGAGTCAGACAGGGGTAGCCACTTCACCAGTGAAGTAATGACAAAGATGTGGGAGATACTGGGGGTCAAAAGGAAGCTACATATTGCTTACTGGCCAGCTTCTTCTGGGACAGTAGAATGCTTCAACCGGACCATTGTGAGCATATTAAAAAAGTTTGTGGCAGATTCTGGGCCAAG